>NC_137738.1:1625802-2905802 GCF_963264785.1 Psittacula echo | reverse complement strand
AGTTTTGCCACAGCATTTTGGGGTTATGGCCATCTTGGGGCAAGGGAGGGAAGGAAGAAAAGCACTGATTTTTAATAGGTGTAAATCAGTACAGCTTCCTTGGTTTCAACACAGCTACACACATTTACTTTCCCTGAGGGCCTGGCCCTGATATTCAAATTGTTCCCAAGCTTTACTCTCCTATTTAAATTTCTGAAATAAACCATAGCACTAATACAGTTTCTTTTCATTTTTAAGGGCAATTAGTAATGAAATTAAATACAACTTAAATGCTTCAAGTATTCCATGTTACACATACATCTTTATTAATATATCCACAATCCTCAAAACTAAACATTTGGCCAGCGCAGCCATTGGAAAGGTCTCATTAGGGTACCTATTTACATATGTGTCCCTAGCTCATGGATGAGAGTGTTGCAGTGGCAAGCAGCAGTCCCCATCGGTGCTGGTAGGGGACACCTGCTTAAACCACAAGGACGTGCTGGCTCCATTTAAGCAAAATTATGTCCTTTTGCTTCCCTAAGTAGGAGTGGTGAGGCTAATGGGACTGCACGTGGGCAAAAGGGCAGCATCCTTTGGCCTGAGGAACTGCAATCACATGCTAAGCACTCTGAAGCATTTAAAGGTATGGAAAAGCCCAAGACAAGATGAACGTACCTAATATTTACACCCCTGGTTCTGTGCTGCTGCTGACCCTGGGCGGCTGTCGTGTGCCCCCAGGGAGATGGCTGCATTTGCTTTTGGGTAAATGACCCCATCCCACACCTTAAGTTTCTATAGCACTGGGTTTCCCCTAATGCTGTAGAAATGCAAGGTGGCAGAAAAGCAAATTTCTGCATATTACACAACTTTGTCAGGAGGCAAAGTCACCGTGTGCATGCAAACACGCAAAGTATGGATCTTCTTAAAAAGAGAGGAAAAAGCAGCAATGCCAGGGACAAAAGCCATCCCCACTTCGGTGTACCTTGAGAACACACAGGGGTGAAGGCATGGGGTAGCCCAGAGCAGGAGCCTCTGGAGCAGTGCTGCCAGCACCACATCTGCCTGCGGCAGCTCATCGGAGCTCTGATTCTTCCACTCCAGGTGGAACCACTCGGAGACCAAACCCTCCACTTGGCCTGCTGCACCATTTGCAGCTTTTCTCTGTGTGTTTAATGATTCTTGACCAGCCATTTAGCCTAGAAAGTGCCTGTATTGCTTCCCCCCACCCCTCACCCCCTTTCCATAACTGTTGTCACCATCCGCTCAGCGCGCGGCATTGAGTAAGAGGAACCTCCAAGGGCACGGCTGTGGAGGGGCACTGGGGTTGCGAGCACATGCGACGTGAAACGGCAAAAATAAAGGGAGTAACTGCCAAGAAACTTGACCAAAGCGAACTGATCAGCAGAAACTGGGCCAAGTTCACAAACCTGTGGGATAATCTCCCACTAAGACTGAAAAACCCCCATAACACGAAAGTGATTAAAAGCAGGATTTCTGTAATTTGGTTCGGGGGGGGGGGGGTGGGAATGTAACAAACTAATTTGAGCTAATGTAATGTTTATAAAGTTACTTAGATAATGACACCATGTATGCCATTATAATCATTAAAACTCAATCTCTGTTTTTTAAAGAAAAAACCTTAGATGATTAACACAAAATCAAGTTGATGCGAAGGAACAATTACTTTTAGAAAAAAAATCAGGAGGTCCTAATATTCTGTAGAATGAGGGAGGATGCAGCTGTATGTCGACAGCTTTCATATCCTCATTTGAATAATGTGGCCTGAATCTGTCACTTTATTCATCCTCCTTATGCTCAGTGTACTCTGCATCAACAACAAATTAAGTTGTAAATAAGAGACAATCATCACTTTTGTTTTTAAGCAGCTTCTGCACGGAGAATTTCAATGTACTGTTTCTTTTTGACAGAAAGAAAGGGATTTTACACTCTGCTTATGTAAGCACAAATATGAGGAAACCAACCGAAATGAAACAATAAGGGAACACTTGAGAACGGCTCCAAAATGTTCTTGGAAGTACATTTCTACCACCAAAAAAATCCCCTTTTTTAATAGGATATGTATAATGAAAACTGTTTCATTTACTGTGAAAATTATTCTTCTTTTGCTCTAAAATTTCAATTCTTTTTTTAGGTTTAATTTAAAAACATCCCCTTTCCTTATCTAGGCATAAACAGGGTGCACCTCAACAAGAAGAACAAGTGAATAAAGTCAGCTGTAACCTTTGAGTACCCGGAAATATTCTTAATCTCTATTATAATAACATGATATCATTTCATGAGCAAATATAACATGCAGTAAGGAGGGGAAGTGGGGGGGTTGGGGAGGAGAGAGATTTTCTTACCTTTACGTCTGAGAAGTAGGTTTTCAGCATATTGGAACTTGGGTACCGGGTGTAAAAGAACATGAGCTTGGCCTTTTTCAAGTGATTCGGTGACAAGCCTTCCTGCATGTAGGATTGAATTAGTAAAGGAAAATGCTCTTCTTGAGAAAGCTGTTTCTGAATGCACACAGCCAGCAAAGGGTCCCCGTCAACACTCCACAGCTCCTCAGACTACAGGAGAAAATGTTAACATTTAAATTGCTGCCCTGTCATTTTCTGTAAAACAGCTAAATGAGGGATGTGAGGCAGTGAACTCAAACCCTGTGTTTCTTATCAGTTCTGGTGCTGGGTCTTGGGAACCTTGCAAGTTTACGGCTTGTGTACCATATGTATGTTCACTTGTTGCTAAGGAAACAAATGCACGAAGCATGTGCCGCAGAAAACTTATGGGCAGCTTTTTCTCCCTCTCCCTTCGCAATTCCAGCTAGTTTCTTTTACTCTCAGTGTCGTGCCGCTTACACAAAACCAAACTAACGCATGGAAGGCAATCAGAGGCGCTTTCTCATGCTGAGCAATGTTTTTCACAGGTGGTACATCTCACCTAATTCACGCGTATCAATAAATTCTAACATCTTGAGTAACTCTCTCCAAAGCTGCTGCTTTGCTTCAGTGGGCAAATCAAAGCAAGATCTGCAAGAGGCAGAGCCCCTGTGCTGTTCAATCCCCCCCACCACAAACTTGTCGCCTCCTGATTTACACAGTTAACTCCTCCGAGAAGGAAGCTGTATTTGGGGCTAACCAATCGATAAATGCGGGCTAGCAGATCAATAAATGGCCACTTACCCTATAAGGCAGCCTATTTATCCTGGAAACATCATTACGTTTTAGATCTGTAAACAGAAGCAACTCCAAGAGTTCCCAAGGGAATGTGAAGCTAACCATAACAATCTCAGCTTGCTGATTTTTCTCCCAGCTTCTTGGCTCTCTTTTGTGAACTGCGTGCTAGCAATGGCTCTGGTCACATCTGTGCCGCAGGCTGGCCCTGCCATTTCCTCAGCAAATTAATGGCTTTATAATTTATCAGAAATGAAGATGCACGTGGAGAAAATCAATGTGGCCCCCACAAGGTCAATTAAGGGTTCTTCCCAGAAGCTTCTCTAAGGACTGTTTCTCCTAAACACAATGGCTGAAAATTTCCCTTGGTTCACACCTTATGGCGGGGGAAGGTCAACCAAGTCGACAGATGCTCCGAAGCCAAGGTGCCTCTTCCACCTTAGACCACAGAACATCTCATTCCAGGCCTCGAGACAGGAAACCCAGACTCATTTTTATCAGCAGGCTACTGATTAGCGAGGCTTTTTCAGCAGAATTCCTTTTTCTCTAATTCCTGAAATCTATTGAAACCTTCTCCCTTTACTTCAGTTACAAGGTTCTTTTTTGGTTGGAAAAACATAGTGTTTAAAAACCAACCAAACAAAAAAAAAGCACTGACAATATTATTTCAAAAGAACTCTTACTATCTGGAAGAACACGGAAAACGGCTCAGCTGAACTTGCATTTTGTTTTAGATGCTTAATGATTACAAAGAAGATAATTTATGACTGACATACTTCTTGTGCCAAGAGAAGAGTTGAAAGAACCTCCAGTTACCTCCATTAGACTGACAGAGAAGTCTAAAAGAGCATTACACTCTGCAGTGCCATCTGTCAAAATACGTAAGTGAAATAATAGTAGCAAGCTGTCACCTATTGCTTAGTGATAAGAGTTTTAGACAAATCAAAACTTCTACGCCAGAAATCCATTTTGTTATGTGCTCCTTTCAGGAAAGTGGGGGTCTAAAGGGGAACTCCAATAACTAAAAGAAAAAGAAAGGGGGAAAAAAATAATCCTAAATCTCCTTAATTTGCAATTCCTCTGACACTGACAACATGTTACTGCCGGGTTTGGCGTATATTCTCTTTCAATGCGAGCTCAAAGATGGACTTAAACTTACCCAAAAAGCCCTCCTATTTGCTGGATTTAAGCATATTAGACACTTTTCTAAGCATTTGGATTCCTTCTGCATTTAGAATTTGTAAGTATTTTTTGCTCTAATGCCAGAGGATATTGACATTGAATGAAACGTATTAAAAGATGCTCTGAGAATCAAATTCCCAGAAATCCTTTTTTTTTATTATTAAATTTATACTCGTTCTTAAGAACCGGGCAGCCTTAAAGCGATCCCAAATATGCCACAAATCTGTATATCTTGATCCTAAGGTTAACGCTTTACTGTGATAAAAGATAGGATCCGTAATAATCTAGCCCAAAATAGTTAATGACAGACTTAAGAGCTAAGAATTAGATAACCCGTTGCTATTTCAGAAAATAAAACCTGAACTGACCAATTGCTTAATTTCCTTTTTAAGTGCTTGGGCTGAAAAGCAACTGTTCTTCCAAGAAAGCACTAGCTGTTTCCAGGATACTTACACACGCACAATGACTCATGATGAAATAGATTCAGTAAACATACAGCTGTACCGAACACGAGCTAAGCCCCATTCAAGGCCAGGAAAGAAAACGAGCACAAATAAATATTAAGGAGGTAAAGGGAGGAGGAGGAGGAGGAGGGGTGCCGAATGGAACGCAAACAAGCTCTGTCCCAGCAGCTCATGTGGCTTGCCTCAATTCTCTTAGCTATAGCTTTGTAAAGACAGATGACATTCAATTCTATGGGTAATACAAAATAGACAATAACTGCTGAAACTTGAGCCAGCTGCCAGGTGTAAAAAAAAAACACAAAAAAAAAAGGAAAGGGAAAAAAAAAAAAGAGAGAAAGAAAGATGATAAATCCATAAATTAATGAAAGACATCTGCTCAGGAACATAAAAGATCAGAGGAAGTGTGTACTGCAGCTGAACCTAAAGCGGTGTTCAAACAACCTGAGAGCCTCAGCACTGTGCGTTTACACACACAGCGCAGCCTCACCTCACCAGCAGCACCAGCAGCAAAAAGGCACAACGGGAAGTGCAAGACTGGGAATGGAACATATAACACGCACTTGTGTGTTTTAACTGGAGAGGCACACAGGTGGCATTGTGCAACACTGGACTCATTTGCACTTCAATCCTCCCAGGTAACGCTCCTCTTCTGCAAAAACATCTTTCACTCCTGGTCCTCTCGGCCTGAGCTCCCACAAATGCTCTAACAGGCTTTTCTAGCTCACACATGTATTGAGCTGAAGGAAAAGAGGCAAGAATGGGTTGTATCAGGTAAAAAATCTGCACTAGCAAAGTCAAGCTGCTCCTTAAGTTACAGCCCAAGTGCTTTTCATCAGCAAAGCACCAAATAGCTGTAACTCAGAGCAGCATCTTCAAGACCCTCCAAAGAATGGGTTGGCTGGAAAGTATTTGTTCATTGCCCAGGTTTCATCAGCAGCACAGAGTCACCCGTGCTGTACAATCACTCATTTTTTAAAGTTTCATGAGTTGAATTTTCTAGTCAGACACAGTAACTCCTCATTTCAAAATGCTGCAATTCCCTACTTATAGCTTCCGCATATGGGGGCTGTGAAACTTATTCCAGTTGGACTGGAATAATTGTGATAAAGAAATGAAACTGCAGAAAGTTTCACTCGTGTTTTGAAGCCTTCCTGCCAGGGAGAGCACGCGAAACTTCGTCACCTTTACGGATGTCTCAGCAGCGCACAAACTACTGTTGTGCCTCACTTCTGATCCATGCAAATGCTCTGAGACTGAACAAGGCTATTTTTCTTGAGATGCAAAGAGGATGCATGACAAAGGAAGAGCATGCAGCAAAACAATTCGCTGCCTGTTTCTTTTGCAATTTGAATAAAACTTAATATTTGATTAAACAGATTAGTTTGCAAAGATACAGCCTGCATTCATGACCAAGATGGGAATTTCTGCTGCAGGTGCATCTTATCTTGTTTAGCAACATATGCAAACATTAACCATTTCCTTCTGCAATTCAGCAGAGAACCATCTGATACATTTTACAGGCCTTGGTTAAAAACAAAACAGAACAAAACAAAAAGAACCCCTCAAACCGCAGGCTAGTTCAGGGCTTTAGCTTACTACTAAAACCTGAACTTGGCTGTATGTGCTAGTCTTATGTTCTCATCCTGGCCATACTGTCCAGGAAAACAGATGTTGCTTTCTGCAGGGAAGAAAGATCTGCTTCTCTCAAGAAATATATTCCCTATATGTGCACATTCAAGCATGTAAAATAAAAGCGTCACAACAGAATCAACCACAAACACACCAAGCTCCATATTGTGCCCTTCCCTGGAAACTGCAAACTACCTGGACAAACAAGCTGCTGCTAGGGAAAAACATCCATTCCCACAGCTGAGCTGTATACGTTGTGTAGAAGCCCTATTTAATAAATCTGTTTGTCCCAGCAGGTCTTGTATCTAAACCCAGATCAAACTGCAGCCTGCAATAGTGTCTAGGTGGGAAGGTCACAGCGCTTTCCCAATGGCAGCGGAAGAAGCAGGGCGAGCAAGGAGGAAGGGAATCTAGCACCCCAAGTTTCCCCTGTCTCAGCCTTGGAGCAGCAGGGGACTCTCACACCCTTGTTTTAGCAGAAACAAGCTCCGTTAGTGACCACCAGTGAGAACAAGCAGGAGACGGGGAGAAATGGCAGGAGCAAGGGAGAGATGCTCCACAGGTGGAGAAGACCAAGCGCAGCCCTAGGACTCCTAGTTCCCACACTTAGCATTTTCCACCTCTGCCCACTCCTCTCCCAGGATGGGAGAACTACTTTTACACACAAACAATTAGTAAGCCACTGTATTGCTTGGTAGAAGTTACTTAACTGCCCTGGCCTGAGTCTTGCCCTTGGCTCCCACTCCTGACCTCAGCGGTGCTTTCCGAGCATCACTGCTTGCATGTCAATATGCAGGAGAGATTTTCAGTTTGGAATTCCAAAACTAACTGGCAGTAACTGGGATCGATGCTGGATTTAGACCAATTCTGTTATGTCATACAACATACATGGCAAGGAGATGTCCCTGCTACCAACACAGCAGAGATCCTCTTTCAGGAAAAAGGTCAGTCAAGCATCGTGTCCACTATCAACTGGCTCTCAAAACCACCAATAGCTAAGGAAGGTGCTTTCAAACTAGGAATACTTCCCCTTATAGAAATGGGACTATTCTAAAGGTCAGACAACAGCAATTCTTGACTCAGAATTGACAAGTTTTATCAAAGACTGGTGGTGGTGAGCTCTGGACCTGCAGCACCTTCCTTTGTCCCAGTGGTGCCCACTTCCATGGGAGGGCTGAGATGTGCAGGTAACCAGCAGGTCTCGAGCCCTGCCAGCACCTGAGGATTTAGCATGTCTACAGAAAATGTGGTTAAATTAATCTACAGCCACCAGAGTTATTCATCACCTAGAAGATACCCAGTGATGGGGCACAGCCTCAGGCATCTGTATTCACAGGATGCCCCTGGAAAGCAGACAAGTTCCTCACCATCACTACCATTACTCAGGGACGAGCAGAGTTATTCAGCCGCAATAACTTTCATCAACTTGGGACCGAAATCAGCTGCATCTACGGCTCCATGCGTGTGCTGTTGCCTTCTGCTGGGGTCCCGGAGTTGGGAAAAAATGTCCATCTACCCTTCATGCAAATCCTCACTTTTACCATCAGGCAGACACGGGGTTTTAATTCACTTTTAATATGACTGTGCTTGGAAAGGAAAGATCTTTTGACCAAAAAGCACATTAGGGGGAAAGATGGAAGGAGTGGGAGGTGTTATTGCTAAAAAAGAAAAAAAAAACTAGTACTATTTTCCAGGGGAAAGAAAAAAACCAAAAAAAAAAAGACCATTGCTATGTCTGGATGTGCCTAAATAAAGGCAGAGATGGATTTTTTTCCCCGTAACTAAAGCCTGCTATTGAGCTAAAAAGTGAGATTTTATTCTCATCTGGTTTTTCTTTTTCAAGCAGGGGAAGTGTCCTGTAACTTTAATACAGCTGAAGTTTTATATTTAATTGTTCTCTCTAGCTTTCCAAAATAATTTGCTTTGTGTATGTTAGGACAAAAGATTTCAGTGTATGGCTGAACAGAGGTTAATCATGCATAGCAGGCAGCTGCACAAGGGCTGAGGAACAGACCTCTGGGTGGGGGAAAGAACTTGATGCAGGCTGAATATACCAGTACCTGTGTCTTTTGTGCTTCATTTCCCTTACACACTTGGGAGCTGAAGGCTCACCAGCGAATGAACCATGGCTCTCTGCGAGCCCCAGCCATGACACCATTAACAGGGGTCACATGTTGGCCTGGCAGGGGAGGGCAAGAAGGCGGCCATGGCTTGAATGGTTTCTGGTCAATGACCCCTCGGTCACCTCCCCAGCCAAGGGAAACCCACTGGCACCTGTACCATGGGCTTGGCTGTTTCCTGACCAAGAGCGGTTGAAAAGGCTGGGAGAGGGACCATGGCTTTCTTATGTGAACACCACTGCTGAAGGAGCATCGTCAGACAACACATAGAATCATAGAGCGGTTTTGGCTGGAAAGGACACCTTAAGATCATCCAGTTTCAACCCCCTGCCATGGGCAGGGACACCTCACCCAAGGCTCTGTCCAACCTGGCCTTGAACACTGCCAGGGATGGGGCAGCCACAGCTTCTCTGGGCACCCTGTGCCAGTGCCTCAGCACCCTCACAGGGAAGAGCTTCTGCCTTAGATCTAACCTGAACTTGCCCTGTTTCAGTTTGAACCCATCACCCCTTGTCCTATCGCTACAGTCCCTGATGAGGAGTCCCTCTCCAGCATCCTTGTATCCCCCTTCAGACACTGGAAGCTGCTCTGAGGTCTCCACGCAGCTTCTCTTCTCCAGGCTGAACAGACAACCTGAACCTCCTCCAAATCCAGGGTAGCCAGTTCTCCTGTTTCCTTTGGGAGAGGGCTCACATTATCCCTAGCCTGTCTTCTGTTGGCGACATACCTATAGAAGCCCTTCCTGTTATCTCTAACTGGGCCTCCAGCATTTTATTTGGCCTCACCAAGCCCTCAGGTGGGCCCGGGCATGGCCCCTCGTCCTTTCCCACCAAGCCACTGCCAGGATATGGCCTCGCCTTTCAAAAAGGATATTGCACTTCCCGAGTAGGGCGAGATTTCAGACATGTCTTGCAGGTCGCCACACTCTGACTTGATGAGGGACAAGGAGAGACCCTCGGCGGCGCTGGGGGGGTGTGCCGGCGAGCAAGGGTGATGGTTCATGTGGTGCGACGACATCTTGGTCCTCAGGCTGGTGGTCTCACGTGTCAGGTCAAGGGATTCAGGGGAGGAGCGGTCTTTCCCTGGGAAGGAGGCCGACGGTGCGCCCAGGGGGCTCTGGAAGGGGTAGGCCATGAGGGGCAGTGGGAAGGGGTGTCGGAAGGAGGAGGTGGAGAAGCCAGCAGTGGCCGAGAGCGGGGATTGATGCAGCGAGGCGTGATGGCCGCCCGCCGGCGGGGCCGCGGCCGCTTGGTCAGAGGAGTTTTTGCGGACGACAAGGGGCAGCGCCTCGGTTTGGTCGGTGGCGCCGGGCATGGGGACGCTGCCGAAGGTGTCGAGGGGGTTGGGAATGATGACGTCCCCAAAGCACTGCAGGCGCTGGTTGGCCGTGTGGAAGTTGTGGTTCTCCCCGTTAACGGCGAACCTCGCCTGTGGGATCTGGAGGGGCGGGAAGACCTGAGGAAGCTGGCGGGAGGGCTTGGATGAGAAAACTTTGACCACCGTGTCCACAACTTGCGCCATGGCGGTGTTCAGCTCCTGCTTCAGTGTCTCGGCCAAATGTTTGCCTTCGGGGTGGAAGGCGTTCGGCCCTTGCTCCTTCTCCTTGGGACCTTCTCTTTTTGGCTTGTTCTCCGCTACCTCCTGCTCGCGGATGAGGGCCCGTGCCCGGTCGATGAACTGCCCTGGGTCCAGCTCACACATCTCATTGTCTGACCTGCCAACGGAGTCGCCCGCCCTCGCGTCCATGGTTTCGGAGCGCATGCTGTCTTCAGACAGGTTGCCATCTTCATCATTTTCAGAGTCAGTGCTGTCGTAGATCTGATAGAACTTCTCCTGCAGCTGGCGCAGCTGCTTCTGCATGTCCTCCAGCTGCTGCTTCAGCTGTCTGCGCTCCTCTCGCTTCTGCTCTTTCCTCGCTGAAACCAGCTGCTGGAAACTCTGCTGCTGCTGCTGCGGCAGCTTTTGCTTGCGCTTGTTTTCTCTGTAACTTTCTCGGGGGCTCACGGACTGCGGAGCTATTTCTCTTTCGTTTTCATTGCCCCTTAATGCCACGCTGGGGGAATGGCTCATACCCCGAATTATATTCTCAACCCGGGCGCGTTTAGCTCTCAGGTGCTCATCGCATAACCGATCCACATCAAACTGGCTCATAGTCGGCCTGCCAAAAGGGGAAAGACACTCTTGGGGGCTGTCTCTTGAAGAGTTGCTGCATACATCCTCCTGATGTACTTCTGAGCCTGTACTAGAGAGACCGCTGGCTTGGAAACTGGGCTCCGTGCCACCATTTTTGTTCATGTTATTTTTCAACAGCTGGGAAATTATGGTTGCTCCTGGAAAAGGCATCATGGCATCTTCATACGAGTTCGCCCTCTTCAGCAGCTTGCGGAGTACATTTGACTTTTCCCCATCTGCATGCTGCACCACTGAATACTCGACATCCTGCTCTGAACCTTGGGGATTCATGGCACTAAAAAACGTTGCTCTTGCCTTTGCAAAAAATGCAGATGCTGTCCCTACCGTCCTTTTCACTCCAATGTCAACTCTTCTTCTCTTGGTTTGCCTGCTTAAGAGGGCTGTGCTGTCATGGTCAGGCATCACTGGACTGTTATTGTGCCATCTTCAAAAGCTTGTCAGCTGGGCTCAGCTCAAGAATCCTGGGACCCTGGCCAACAGAACAAAAGGACTGATGAATCATTTTCTTTAAATTTCTCCAAATTTCCTGACCTCAATCCTGAATAAAATGCAAAATGCATAGGCTCTGGGATTTATGGCACATTACAATTATTGCAATTTATTATGCACTCTGCTTGAAATGAAACATTTTTAAATATTTCTGCTCCACTGGTTTAAGATGGATTAAGATTTAAAAAAGCAAAAACTGCTTAAGCACCAGTAATATGATTCTCTTGCACAAATGCCTAAAATGATACTGTTTATCTTCAGAAGAAAGAGTAGATTAGAAGAACACAGCCTCTGACAACCAATTGATTAAATTTAGGGCATTGAGATACATGTTACAAAAGAAGATGAAAGTACTCCTTGGTTAAGATTTATTGTTAAAACAAGAAATTGTATAAAATTTGGATTAAAAAAAAATCAATTGTGATGTAAAAACCATAATTGTAGTTTTGCTTTTTAAAGAGAGATAAAACCAAGAAATAAGTATCCAAAGGTCAAAATATCAACTTGCACATAATTGTAGGTAGGATAGTATAGGTGCATGTGAAAGGCAAAGAAATCACAGACACATTTAGGCTTACATGGGGGGGGGGGGGGAAGAAAAGCACCTCTATTAAATCATTAGGGAAACATTTATTCAGCAAAGCAAAAATGCATTCAAATATTTTATGGTTGGGATTATAATATTTACAGAGATGTGATCAAATAAAGGCCAAAATGCAGTTCGTTAACAGAGCCTTGTCTGTACCACTGACTAGCCATGACAGTGGTTTGAATTCCCCATACATTCCTTCCCTTGTCTTAACTTCCATTCTCCAAGCAAGCCCCGCTACCAAAGGCTGAAGATTCTTTTATTTCCTACACTAAAATACATGACGTTAAATTTTTTGCATAGCAGAAACCAGGCATGTTCAGTGCCACATCTCTCTGCTTGGAGAAAAATCCCCAAGAACAGTTTATCAAATGCCCAGTAGAGCCCTTCTTACACGTAATATTTTTGAATACACAGGATCTTATTTCCTGTGACATGCAGAAAAGATGAGAAAAAATATAGGAAGATGAAAGAAATAACATCAATCAGCTGCGTGAGAAAGGAAGATACCTTCCCTTTATATGAATTCTCATTGTTTCCCAGGAACACAGCATAAAAAGATAACACACTTCCTTGCATTTTGTAAAAGGCTCTTGACATAATTTGTGACTTATTAACTAGTGATGCTAAACTCGCACCGCACATAAAGCACTAGACACACTTTTCCTCTTTCTTAACATTTAACACTGAGGAGAATTAAAGTCTTTTTCATGCAACGCTTATCTAATATTAAACTTTACGTTTGCTTAACAGAGCACAGTCTTCACAATAACAGGGTATATTGCCAAAGGCAGCATGCAGACTTTTTGGAATTGCTCCCATCTCTTTCGGTTCACCTGTAAAAACATCTACGTGCTCCCTAGGACTGCATCTGTGGCTAGTTTTAAAGAATGACTATCCATGCAAATAGACATAATTTCAGCATGAAATAATCTGTAAAATCAAGACAGGAGTCAGTGCTTAGTTTGCAACCAGGATGAAAAAAAAGAGAAGCTTTTAATACTTAGAAGCATTATGTTTATTCTGCAGCCTTTGCCCATGTATTGTGGATGTACTACAAGAATTTGGTGTCAGAGACAGTTATGCAAGGGACCTGATGTTTGTTTACATTACTGGCTCCTTGCATACAGGAAAGCAAAGAGTGATAAAACCCACAAAAACACCACCAAAAAAGTGTTGTGAATTCAGACGGGAAATCCAGAGCCTCACACTGTTACCAGGTCACTATCTTCCAAGATCACTCCTTAGCAAGAAGCACGTTAAGCAAGTCAAGTTTGGCTACCTCGCAATCAAATAAATATCAAATCAAATAAAAACCAGCAAGGAGTTCTGTCGCAGGGGCCCTATCCTACCACCTGCACAGCAGGCAGCATCCCACCCTGCGAGCAACTCCCCTGCAGTCCAGGGTACCAAAATCATGTTAGGTGCCTGTGGTAGGATCAGGCCCTGCTTGGAAGTATGTCTTGCAAAAGACCGTTTCCTGCTTTCTCTCAGTTAATGCAAATGGAGTTTTTCAGGGGGCAGAATCAAGCTTTTACAATTAGGTCTTCATCTAAACAAAAAACCTGAGGAGTTGGGATTTCAGAGGGGTTGGTTTTGCAGATAAATGGCCAAGTCCTCAGGGGTCGGAAATGGGCGACTACCACAGGGGGTTTTAAGCAGGTGAGACTGGCACAGAATAAACCAGGGTCAAGGTTGACCTCTCAGTCTAGTGGTGTGCATTTGAAAGTGATATAAACTAATTGCACGATAACCAAAAGCTCTCTTGCTTATTGCATGGAAGATATTCTAAAAGTGCTCTCCAGAAAGATAAGACTTGCCAATAAGGGAAATTAAAGAAAAAAAAAAAAGGGAAAAAAACCCAACACACCAACAGCACCAAAAAACCTTCACACTTTTCCTTCCTTTCCTGTAGTCAAACTATGCTTGATTGAGATCCAGCAATAAGTTCCCAGACTCACATAGAAAGCCTCATGTCAGGTTTCAGGTTTTGCACATTTCCCAGCAAATGTGAGGTGCCTGACCACTGTTTGCCTCTCTCTTGCCCAATCCCAACCAAGGACACGCATGGGGAGGGCTTGCTGTACCCTTGAGTCAGAAGCTCAGGAAGTAGGCCGTCCTGCGCCAGGTTGGAAGGTCATTGCCACGCATCCTTCCTCCCCAGTGTCCATTTTCCTCTCCCTAAGCCCCTCTACTGGCAGCTGCCCTCCAGCCAATTCCCGCCACTGTATGAGGTGCTCTGGACTGGTACACCCTCCTACCCTCGTTGGAAACTGAAGGCATCGGAGTTATCATACACTTAACCTGGGTATTAAGCAATATCTTCCATTTGCTCTGGTGTTATCCCGAGCCTACAGACTGCCAGATTTAAGGCTTAAATATGAGAAATAGTTCTACTTTAGCCTGACAAAACAGAATGGGTATTGAATGGCCAGTTAATACTTCGGTCTCAGAGGACCAAAACCAATTCACACCTCAAGGAAAGTGGGATGGCACATACAGCGGGATGCAGAATCCCAGCCATGACAGGAGGACTTTGAGACTGATTAGATTAGAACTGATTAAATAAGCAACTCCGGGGGGTATAAAAATAAATAATTAGGAAGTGTGTATCCTTTACGTAACACCAGTACTTTGGCTGCACATTGTCTCGAAACTGCATTTCATACATCTGATATCTCTGTACAACTACCCAGAAATACATCGCTTAGGCTGTCAAAATCTATGTAGAAATCTTCAGAAGCACCGTTTCCCTCAAAGTTCCAGAGTTTTAAATCTGTGAAGGTTAAATTTGCTTTACACCTCACTTTGATACTCCTCGCATGCCAAATGCAGTTGATGCTAAACTCACTGTCCACACCTAGAGCCTCAACTCACATGATGCGGCTTTTTCAGAAACCAAACATCTTCCATGCCCACATAGTTAAAAATCATATCCAGGGCCTCGGCACTCTCTAAGTCCATCCATAAACATAGCAGTAGTATTTATTTACAAATTTACTTTCAACCCTTTTGTTTAAGGAGATACGATTACAATGTAGCTATGAATAACCTCGTAACAGCACAGCAGCTACAGACATGGCGTTATTTCATATCCGTTTGATAGGCATTGATATTTTAACTAGAAACAGATTAATTTCTAGGTATCCAAGAGTCACTGTTACCAAACCTTCAGTTAGAATGCTCTGTAGAAAGGAATATGTCAGGTATTTCACCACACTCATTACAAATCAATCCATTTCTGTGATCAATTTTGTTAACTCCTCTCGATCTACAAAGATGCTAATAATTTTCTCCTGGATTAATTCATACACCTATGAGATGCAAAGGAGATGTAAATTCAAGCTCACCTTCTTCAGCCACCCTGAAGGACCCCAGCCTAACCTACACAGCCATTAAACACACAGCAGCGAAGTGCTAAACTTGAAAAATATTCACGGATGCATTCAAGGAGGTGTCATTTTATAGAGCTGAAATTGGTCTTATCTTTTCTCAAGCCGAGTACTTTCTTTGGTCCAGCATCTGCCTGTTTCGTGTCAGCCTATTATGCCAATGCCATACAAGAAATGTAACACCCTTCTGCTAATAGAAATATTTAGATCTTTCACTCTCAAGCGCTACACGGGGTATGGCTTTGCCAAAATCAACCAGGAAGCATAGGGTAAAAATTATTCCGGTCAACAGCATTTCATGCACAAAACCACAGCTAAAATTTGAAGAACAGATGACATCTATTCACCACAGATCTGTTCGGTGCTAAAATCACGTCAGCCACTAATGAGAAAGCACTACCTTCCTGTGCAGCTCTGACACAAGTTTTCCTGGGAGAAAGGGTTATCTGGCCCCTGTAGCTGAGATGTCTAATCAAAGAAATTGAAACAAGGCAGAAATGATGAGCAACTGTTTGTGCAGCAGCAACTACTTCATTAGGATTTCTCCATAAGAAGAAGTAAAAATTAGAGCCTGATTTACTTCAAAATTATGCCACCTGCTTAAAAAGCCTTAAGGAAAAAAAGTGACCCTTGTTTTAGGAACCTGGTGATACCCAATGCAGCAAGGTGTTCAGCATGCCAAACATCCGCAATTCCTATCGGCTGCAGGGGGATTTGACAGAGCTCACTAACAGGAGGCATTCGGCATCTCATTAGTTCAGGCCTTTATTTTGGGGAGATGCAGGGCCCTTCATCACACAGCCGTGCTCAGCACTGCTCGAGGACACAGATTCTTTGAATGAGAAAAAGAAAGCAAGCTGCTCCAGGTAGAGAACTGAAAACATTTTCCTCCTCTTAGGCCAGTTTGGTCCTTGTTATTTCACTGATCATGAAGAAAATAACTCACATGGTCTCTGTGCAGACAAGCCTGAAACGTTCGCAAGATGCCTACTACAAAGTCAGCCCAAGTTTTCCAAGACGTTTTCTTCCTATGCTGCATGATGATGTTAAAATCCCAGTTCTTGGATTAGTTACCTTAGCAGTTAGGCTGCACTTCGAGGCAGAATAAATCATGACTTTGAGAGTACAAAGTGCGGTATTTACAATTCTGCCCTGAATCAAATTAAACTCCAATTTCAAAATGTGTCCAATCTTATGAATATCTTTATTTATAAACTGATAATAAAAAGGAGCAGTCATATAAACCAGCCACACAAACCGAGAGGCCTCGGAGTTCAGCTGACAGGGAAGTGAACTGTATATACTGACAGTGCCACTCAGTGAATGTCAGCCACCTTACAGAATAATTTCATAGGGAAAAGTAGGAACGCTGTACTTTTTAGCGCAGTTCCACTCATGACACCCTGTGTACCCTTGAAATAAACATTTCACAGTATCTGACACCGCTGCTAAAGGTAAGCTCTGGACAAAAAGCAGCTAAAATAAACGCAAAAAGAGCAGTGGTTGTGAACTTTTTGTGATTGATGGCAACTCACTAAAAAGCTGCGAGAAGACGACGTGATGGGTATGAGCCCCGTGAAAATCTACGGATAAGGAAACTGCCTCCCTACAATTCACCCTGCGCGCTGCCAAACCTCTGCAGATGATGGAAGTGACAAATAACCTGAGCTTACACACCTCGCGGCGCCACAGCCGTGCTTCTGCACCCTGCGCTAGACAACACCGGCCCTTTCCACCACCCAGCTACCGCCAGGGATGCACGGATGCGCTTCCAGGTGCCCTCCACCCCGCAGGAGGGTTTTGAGGTGACGCTCGCAGCGCACCCGGGACGGCTGCGGCGTTCGGGACCTGTGGGAAAGCGGTGGGATTCCAAACTCTCGCCTTGGCAACTTTTGCCCGACATCCAAGGGCACCTTTACGCTGCGGCCGTTTCCCCCGCCAGCAGTGACCGGCATCTCCCACCCAGTCACCGACGCCAAGCTGATGCCCTCCGCGGCGGTTACTCCCGCAGACGGACACGCGTCCGTGTCGCTGACTCCTCCGGAGCTCCGGACGCGCCGCACACACCGACCCAGCGACGCGCTCCGCGCTGCCGGCCCCGATCCCCCGGTCACCGTCACCCAACTCGCTCCGCGCCCGCCCCGCGCACCTGCCCGCGCCCCGCGCACCTGCCCGGCCCGGCCCGGCGCCACCGCGGCGCATACGCGCAACTTTCTCCGCCCGCTCCCGTCGGGCCTCGCATTTTCGGTGACTCCCTTCAACCCCGTCCCGGGCCTTGTATCCCAACCCTGCGCACCCGCGCCCCCTCCTCTCAGGCCCCGCGATCCCAGCACAGATCCCTCCTGCGCTTTAACTCCGTTTAAACACATGGCAAAGTGCGCCGGGTCACTCGGCCGATAAAGAGAATATCAAGAAAAGCCAGGAAAGATCTGCATCAAAGGGCAGGGAAAAATTAAATGCTCCCCCCCACCTCCCCGATAATAAAACAAACAACAAGCAAACACGGAGAAAGTAGCAATAATCCTCATCTTTTCCGAGATCAAGGCTCTCATCCCGCGACTTGCATTTGATCTCCTGTGCTCGCTACCTACCCCTCCGATCCCATTTTCCATACATTTCCACAATTCGCAGCTCGTCCCACCCTTGGAAACGAAAAGAAAAAAAAAAAAAAAAGAAAAAAGTAATTGCAAGGATAAGGAGAGTGAGGATAAAAACTCCCTGCCCTTCCCGGCCGGGGTTAGAACAGGAGAACTAGCGACATGCAAATGGCAAGCAAATTGGAAGAGACAAAAAGCCAGGCGGCTATAATAAACCAGACAAAGAGGCGGCTCCGGGGAGAGGAGCGGGAGTTCAGCGCAGGGGACGGGGAACTTCGGCGAGGACGGGGTGGGGAAAGAGCTCGGAACAACAAAAAGAAGCCAAATACTCGCTGCGGTTCCCGTCCCCGCAAACCTGTGCTCCAACCCGCAGGAGGAACGAAAGGCCGGTCCGCGGAAGGTGGCAGCGCCGAGGGAAGGGGGGGGGGGGGTGTCACCTAACACTTGCTCTGGGGCCCGAGGCCGGCTGCGGGGAGCGCTCCGCGCGGCGAGGTGCTCAGGACCCCCCCAGCCGCTCTCCCCGCCCGGGGCCGCGCTGCTCGGCGAGGACAGTCCCTGCAGTTTTGCCCCTTTGGAGAAAGAAGCGCAGGTTGGGTAACGGTGATGGGTATTTTGCTAGGGAGATCATCCTCCCCCGTCAACAACCCCCCCACGGCCGTTTAGAGCAGTGCAAGGATTAAAAAGGGAATAAAAGAAAAGGAAAAGGGGAAAGAAGCGGGAGGGACGGAAGGAGCGCGGAGCGGCAGCGGGTACTTACTCCGTGCAAAAGGCGACGACACTGCAGCCTCTGGGTTTGCGTGGGGTTGGTTGGTCGGTTGGTTGTTTCGGTTGTGTTTTGGGTTTGCCGGTGTAACGCGGGGAGGGGGGACACCCGCACAACGCACATGCACACCACCGCGCGCGCCCCGCACACGCGGACACGCGGACGGGCGCACGCGCAAGCTCCGCGGATGAGGAGCGGGATAAACTGGGAAAGAGAGAGAGAGAGAGGGAGGAGGGAAAGAGGGGAGGGATTGGGAGGGAAAGAGGGGAGAGCGCGGGCAGCGGGCGCGGAGCGGCGGCGGCGGCAGCGGGTCGCGGGGCAGGGCAGGGCTGGGCTGGGCTGGGGCCGGGGCTGTCCGAGCCGAGCGATCGCTCCGCACCGCCACAAGATTTACTTTAAGACACAGCTGAAGGAAACAGGAAGACTAGACGTCACGCTCGGAGTGACGTGAGCCCGGCCCGGCGCCCAATCGGGATGCTCCTTGGGACGGACGGGGGGGACGGGGAGAACTTGGCAGGAGCGGGGAGAGAGAACAGGGAATAACGTGGGGAAGAGGAGGTGGGGGGGGGGGTGGGTGAGGGAAGCGCCGCCCCGCACCCGCGGGAAGGTGCGGGCGGTTCGCACCTGCGGACGGACGGATGTACGGACGCGGCCCGACGGGGCGCCCCCTCTTATTCCCCCCCCCCCGTGGCGGACAAAAGCCGCCCCGCGTAAGTGAAAGGAGGGGGAGACAGAGAAACTTTAGGAAAGTCTTCGCCGCCGTGCCCCATGCGGGATGTTTTCCCCCTGCGGGAAAGCTTTCACAGAGGAGCGCGGGGAGCTGCTGCCCCGGGGTGCGCGTCTTTCTCGCGTTAAGCATCGGGTGCTGCTCCCCAAGGCGGGTCACAAACTTCCAGGGGACCGGAGCGGTGGCAGCGTCCCCATGTACGGAGCGGAAAATAAACATAGAAACGAGAGTCAGGTTGCGGTGCGTGGAGCAGCCGGCGGTGCGCACACCCCGTGTCCGCACCGGCGGCCCCGGCCCCCCGTGCAGCGCGCCTCAAGTTTCGGGCAACTTAACCCCATCCCTAGGTCTGCACAGCCCAGGAAAGCGTTGGGAAAACGTGCTTTGGGGATAAAAACACAAAAGAGGATCTTTGCCGGCGGGTCTGGGCAGCAACACGGAGCAGAGCCCGCCGGGAGCGTTTTGTCCCGCCGGGAGCGCAGGTTTCCGCGGTGCGGAGCCGGAGGCGCCAGCACTCTGGCCCCAGTTTCCGCGGATGGTGGCCCGGCCGCCGCCGGCTGGGAGGCGAGGCTTCCCGCGGGAAAAGTGCCTAAGGCTTGCAAGGGAATAAATTGATGCGAGGGAATAGCGTCCTACGGAGGGACGGGAGGCGGCGGAGCGCTGCAGGGCGCTCGGCGGCAGGTAAGGACGGCGCTGGTCCGCCGGGCCCGTCCGCGCCCGCCCGTCGGGGCTGCCGTGAGGGGCGCTGGGGCTGCGGGACAGGGAGCCCCGAGGGGAGGGGAGAGCCCGGACGGGGCTGGGGCCGGGGCAAGCTGGGCTGGCGCGGGGATCCCCTGCCCAAACTTGCGCCGTCGCTCGGTGCCACCGCTGAGCTGTGCCTCATCCCCTGCCCGCCCCGCTGCTGTGGGCCTGCCCTGCCCCCGGGGGGACGCGTGGCTCCCTGAATCGGCGCTTCGGGGTCAGTAACGCGGGTGGGTGAGCGATGTGACAAACCACCCGCCGCCGATCCCTAAGGAAGCGCTCAGGACTGGACGAAGCGGAGCTGCAGCTGGGAAGCTGTACTGCTCTCAAACAAACTTAAATGTCCCCGCCGCTGCCCCTGCCGGCGGATCTCGAGGAGATACATCCGGGAACACCCGTCCTACAGCCCGGCACCGGTGTGAACGGCGAAGTCTTTCGGAGTCGCTGCAGCGCCGGGAGCGTAGGGCCAGGCACGTCGGGGTCATACGGCAGGAGGTGGCTGTGGTGGCGTTGGGACAGCCCCGCTCCCCGCCGCGCTGGCACCCTCGCCAGCCCTGCTGTGCTGTGCCTGGGTCCGCGGCCCGTCCCGGGACTGGTGCTGGCCACCTCCGTGTCCGCAAACGCAACGGAGCGCGTCCCGGGGCGCACCCCTGCCACCACTTGTGTCCCCCAGCCCCAGGGCCGGGCGGCTCCGGAGCGGTGACCGGTGCCCGTCGTTCCCTCCCGGCCCTCGGGAGCCTCTGCCCGCCGGCTCGGCGCCGCCGTGAGATGTTTCAACGTGAAACCTGGAGAAACAGGGGCACTGGGCCCGCCGCCGTCGGGGAGCGACAGGCAGGGGTGGCCCGAGGGCGCCCGGCCGCGCCGCGCTGTTCTGCTGCGCGGAAGGGGAGAACTTGCTCCCTGCTTGTTCTTGTGGGTTTCGGCTTGTCCCGGTGATGCGTTCGGCCTCCGGTTGTAGCTGTAAGTGCCGCAGGGGCTGCGGAACAAGGGTGCAGAAGTGTGTTTGGACGCAGGGGGAGATAGGCTAAATTTGGCGGGTGAATGACTCGCTTGAATTCTTTCCTTTTGTTTCCAATTTTCTCTTAAAGGACACCAGGATGCACGTAGAGATAAAGCCAAATACTAAGAAACAAATAAATAGCTGCCTTTGACACTGAGTTTGTCACCAATTTAACTTCGACCGCTGTTTATTTGCCCAAAAGAGAAACTGAGGCACTGGCAACGTCCCCAAGGTCACGCAGCAGAGCAGTGGCAGCCAGCCTGGCCCCAGCCATGGTACCATGTGCGCAGGCACCTGTCACCCAGTTCCTCTGCCCCACTGCTGTAGCAGCCTGCAGGTTGCATCCCTCCAGCCCTGTGTCTGGCAGCTTTTCCCAGTCTCACCACAAGAGACCTGCCACACCAGTAAGCACAACTGGAATGAAATGCATGCTTCCCACTCTTCTGCCCACCATTGGGGGCACTGAGTGCTTCAGACCCTCGCTCTCTTTTAATCCTGGAGGATGGATTAAGAAATGCAAGTTGTTGTTTCAAAGCTCAGGAGCAAAAGCAATCCCCCACTTATCACCCAAATTGTAGAGCTTGGAGGAAAAGCCCTTGTTCCTGCAGAATGTAATCCCTCAGAAGGGGTCCAGCAGCTCACGTTCAGGATATGAGGTGAGCAAAGTCATCCCTGGTGCCTTCTTCAGGCTTCTGGTGGCTTGGGCAGTGGTGGGGCAGCTGCTCCCTCTTTGTATTCCTCACTGCCCCCATCCCATGACTGACCCCGAGCATGGTTCTCACCAGAGAACTGTCACAGATTCCAGTCTTCGAACTCCTGTAGAAGTCCCAGGTCCCCAAATAATGAATAGATCATAAGGTAGCCACCAGATCCTTTTCTTGGCTGTTAATAGATTTTAAGGCAGTCACACTGTTTAGTTTTTGAGTTATGGGCATTTTGGATCCCAACAAAAAGTAAACTCTGTTCACAAAGTCTGGATTCAAAACCTGAGGGTGCCTCTGAAGGTAACAGGTTTCCTGCAAGCTGACAGTGTTCTGTGCTTGCATTTCTTTCTTTAAGGGGGAAAAAACCCATGGATGCAAGAAATTTAGGCAAACTTACGCAGTGTGCCCATGGCCATGGGTGATTCTTCTGTCCCTTTGGAGTTTGACAACAAAATTGGAAGTGACAGGGGTATATTGTTGAAACTGCCTTTTCTTTGATCATTTTCCTTGCTGTGTCTGTTCCAACTAAATGAGGGAACTGGGCTACGAATACATCGCAGGTTTTCTTTTTCCTTTTCCCTCTTTTTTTTTCCTTTCTGTTTCTATTTTAGGAGTGGGGAAGATCCAAGTATTTACTCTCATGCATAAAAAGAACACCCCACAACCACTAAGGCCTGATTCTGCTCTTAGCAGGGGCTTACGCACTAATGTGAATTAAAAATAGCACTATGATATCAATAAAGCATCGTCAGTGTGTGTGTGAAAGAGGAGAAAGGGGTCCCTGATGTGTGTAACTGCTGAATTTAGAGCCTTTCCTCGCTTCCCTTTGCCTTGGCTCCTCCTTTCAAGAAGGAAGCCTTTGGAAGAGAATGCCTTTAACCTGGCAAGTGAATGCAACCTAGCTGGTACAGCAGAGTGCAATTTAATTCAAAACCTTGATGGTTCCATTGGTTGATGGAAATAGAATCGTTAGGAAATAATAATAATGATAATAATAATAATAATAATGCTCCCCGCCAAAAAAACCCCAACAAAAAAACAACAAACAAAAAAACCCCCAACAAACCCCATCAAAACCTCCAGAGAGGAGAAAGTGAACTAAACTAATCCTATTAAACGTGGTAGCATGTTTCTGTGCAGCTTGCTGAGAGATTAAGCACAGGAAAAGGGATAAGTGCTGCTTCAGTTTCACTAAACTAATGTGACAACTTGTCATTGGAAATCTTTACAGCTTGTTAGCAGATGACTAGCTGATTCAGATATGTTTTCTACCATTTCCTTTGTGTCTGGGGGTGATGCTTTTTCTTTCCTGTTCCTTTCTTTTCCATACTGCTTTATTTTGCTTTTTAATCCTTCGTGCCTCCTTTGAGTCAAAACATTTAACTTGCTTTAATCAATATTTTGTTTTGAAGATGTTCCTTGACCTTTTGTTTGTGCAAATTAACCTTCAAGGGCATCTCATTCATTCATTAACCTCAGTGGGATGCTCTATCCCTTGTACATGGCATTTTAGGATGCATAAAACATTTATGAATGTTTAGACATATTGCACTGAATGACTGTGATCCTGTGGTGGTTACTACTGCTGCTGCTATAATATACTAATTCTCCTTCTATCTCTTTCTTTTTCCTTCCTTCTTTTCTCTCTCTCTTTCATTTTCTTCCTTCCTTTTTCTTCCTTCTTTTTTTCTTTCTTTCATTTCCTTCCTTCCTTCCTTCTTCCTTCCTTCCTTCCTTCCTTCCTTCCTTCTTCCTTCCTTCCTTCCTTCCTTCCTTCCTTCCTTCCTTCCTTCCTTCCTTCCTTCCTTCCTTCCTTCCTTCCTTCCTTCCTTCCTTCCTTCCTTCCTTCCTTCCTTCCTTCCTTCCTTCCTTCCTTCCTTCCTCCCTCCCTCCCTCCCTCCCTCCCTCCCTCCCTCTTTCTCTCTTCCCTTCTTTCTTTTCCTCTTTCTCTCTTTACCCCATTTTCTCTCCCCCCTCGCTTCCTTCCTCTCATTCTCTTTCTCCCTCTCTCACTGCCTCTCTTTCTTGCTTTCTATTTTTCTTCCTTTCCCTTCATTTTCCTTCATTTCTTCCTTTCTTTTTCTCCGTTCCTCTTCCTTTTACTCTTTTTTTTTCTCTATCCTTTTCTCACTTCACACGTTGCTTGTGTACAGAAGGCAAGAGAAAGAGCCATGTTGGAAGAACTTAGCATTAGAAATTCCATTTCAAAAGCAGGTGCCTCAATGCTTTAGAAACATGTGCCGAGTCTCAATCTCCTCTCCCTTTCCCTTGGCCCTCCCCCACCAGCAAAGGCATGATCGTTGAGTAAATGGAAAAAACCATTTTACAACATTAAAGGAAGACTGTTTGGGAAAGGAAGGCCCTGCTGAGGTGTAGAGGAAGCCTGTTTATTAACACTGGACACCTCTTATCTCAGGCAGCTCCAGATGGATGTCCCCTTGGTAATTCCCACTCGGTGCCAAGTGGGGTTAAGCAGGGTAACCACCTTGACGTTGGCTGGTGATCACCAGGGGATCATCGGCTCCTTCAGAGAGAAACTGCAGCAGAAACTTGGGCTGGGGGAGGGAGAGCCATCAGGCTTCAGCATAAAAAGTTTGCACGTGGCCAGATTTACCTTTGCGGCTGTAAATTGCTCGCTGCTTGGGACAGAGCCAGCTTTTGATTGAGAGATAAAGTAGTTCAAACCTGTCAATAATTAACTGTCACTCAATTAAGGCTTTCTTAACAAATTAGCACTTGGTAGCACCTAGGGTGCAGGTTTTTCATGGGAAAAGGCTGATAGAGTGAAGTTGGCCATTAAGTTTGCCCACTGAGTGTCAGCTAACGTCCTGCTCAGTTTAAGCACCGTGGTGTAAATTTGGTGCAATTGGTTCCCAAACCCTGTTTCTGCCAGGTTGCTTTTAAGGTTAACCATTTGTGCCTTCCCAAGCTAAACAGGATGGGCTTTGCTAAATAAGAGAGCTATCCCTGGTTGACCAGAGTTTCCAGGTGGTTGGCTTTGAAGGAGCACTCTGGTGTAGATGAGGTTTGAATTGACAGAAATTGGGTCAAGAGCCCCTAAAATCCTGCAGATCCATGGGAACTGATGGAGCAGAGTTCCATAGTCTGCCTGCAGTGTAAACTGCTGCGATGTGTTTCTGTCTCACACGGGGCCCAGCCTGCCCCTTCCACTGGGTTGGTGGGAAGGTGAAAAGGGAAAACATTTCCACCCGCCTTATCCCACATGGAAATTCTCACCCAAGCAGTTGCCACCAGGCTGTGACCTCTTGTCACTTCCAACCTTATGTGGCCCTGGGTACCTGGCTTCACCAGGGCTTGTCAGGTCAAATGTATTTCCAGAATCATTGCAAAGTTCCATGTTTATGCCTCTCTCTCTGATTCCTGGAAGAATCCATCTGTGGTGATAGAGGTCACGTTGGTGTTTCTCTGGTAGCAGACAGTTCCCTTTCGTCCCTCTCCGAACTAGCAACACCATGCGTGTGTTACCCCACTCTTCTTCTTAATTCAGCATTCAGAAGTTGTAAGTGAATGTCGGATGTCAGTCAGATCCAGCAGAGTTCACACCAGCTAGTGCACGCTGCTGGACTAACACTGCCGGGATGGGAATTCCTTTGGTACATGCATTCATGACTCTGGAAGCGGTTATCATTTGTCACATCAGCCCCACTGAGGAGGAATCCATCTCTCGTGAGTCAAAGGCCCTTTTGCTGTCTGTTGGCATCAAATTGCCCTGGTGTCACATGCAGTTGCACCTCCAGGAGGTGTAAGCACCGAGTCTGTTTAGAAGTCAACTGGGAAACTGGCAAATGCACGTTCAGGTTCTGATCCACACTGTACTGCAGGAAGGGCTGCAAGGTGGAAGCTGATTTTTAGCTTCAATTCTGATCCTCTGATATAGTATGGTTTGGTTAAATCAGTCGCTGCTTACCTCGCTGAATAGTTTCCCATCTCATTGGACCAAAGTATGCCTTACCTGCAGCGTGGGCCAAAGAGATGCTGGACAGGAGTGTGAAAACAAAATCTGGGAAGTTTTCCAGGTTGTTCTTTTTGAATGAAGACCTTGGGGATGCACACTGTTGTCTTGTACAAAAACTAATCCCGATGCAGCTTCCTTTCTATTAATCATATCGGAAGAGCTGCCAGAGAGGGACAGCTCTTAGCCAGCACCACCCCACCGTGGTTCAAAGATCCGAACTGTTTCAGCAACCTCCATGTGGAGGGGTTAAAAGCACAGTAAGAAATACTTTGTGTTGCCCTGTCCTAGTCCTTGCATTGAAAGTCTTAAAGATTTTTAAATCATAAAGCAGGAGAAAAGGAAGCACATTTGATAGTTTAAACCTGTACCCTACCCTGCTGAGTAATCAAAGCTGGTATTGAACAGGAAATGTCGTTTAATTTGATAGACTTCTGTTCTTTTTGGTTAGTCGGTGTTTTTGAGGAAGAGGAAGGTATTTTTGTAGAGGGATTATAACCCAGGGAAAACAATTCTGATTCGGTTTTTTGTGTGTGGGCTGAATTAAAGCATTTTTATGTGATATAGCAATAGTTTTAAGAACCTACCTTTTCTAATAAAAAGTCATTTCCATTATCTGAAGAATGCATACGATCTGTCGCATCTAAGGACTCAGTCCTGCAAGGCATTGAGGGACAACTTTTTCAGAGGCAGTGAAACACCTAATATCATTTCAAAAGAGTTGCAAGTGCTATACTATAAACTTAAGTAGGACACAGGTACCTGAATGGTTTTGTAAGGTCCCGAATGAGAAAGTGGATTTAGTAGCCTAAAGCAGGGAATAGGCTGATTTTAGGTGTCTATATGCAAAACTGCCACCGTGGATCATCCAGCCCAGAAGACACACACCTGAGGTGCTTAAGTGCCGTTTCTGTGCTTGCCAAAGCCATCCCTTGGAAAGCAGCTGCCTACAGGGGTATGTAGGAATCATCCAGGAGCCAGCACACAGGCTTTGCCTCTGCCTATGGGCTCAGCACCCAGCACTGCTTTCTTTGCAAGATGTCCTCATGGTGGTGTCAGTTCCCATTTTTCATAGGGTAGCCTACAAGCAAGGGTGTCTCTCCTAGAGGTAGGAAATGTGCTTTTAACACTTCCCTTGTCCCACAGCCATGGCTTTCTTCTCTCTAAAGTGTGTGGGCTACCAGACTGCGGTATGAGATCATTCTTACCCCTCCTTTGGGAGTTTTATCCCATTGCAGAAAGGAACTGAACTATCACAGGGTCCAAAGGAGAGGAAACAAGTGGCCTTGACTTTGTGAAGGTGCTTAAAACAAGAAACTGGGATGGGTCAGTGCTCTGCTTCCAGAGCTGTAGTGGATGGAGGATGTCGCAGCAGTTAAGATGAAGGCACTAACATCTCTTACAGATTTTGGCCTTAGGTAGCTGAATCATTAGGTACCTACATCATGTAAAACATCCATCCCACAGTGCCCTAAGCTCCCACTGAAGTTACTGGGATCGCAGTCAGCAGCATGAGGGCCAAAGTAATGCAGATGCCTCATTCTGAAAAGGAAATACATCCCTGATGTACAGGTCAAATGGCATTTATAACAACATGAATAATTTCAGAGCATTGAGCTACTGAATTCTAGGAAAGATTAGACCTGTTTGGCAATACTGTTTAGCTGCTTTTACAACAGAAATAAGCTGTTTACTTCCTGAGAGATTTATAAGGAAAAAACCCCAATCTATATCAATGAGTAAGATATTTTCCTTACCAGAGATATTGATTTAAATATTGACTTTGCTGCTGGAGGGTTATTCCACTCCATGCTGCAGATACTCATTGTCAAGTGACATGTGGTTTATGTACTAATAAAAATGTGATTTCTGGTCCAAGAATCTTACCTGGATGATTCTGACTTTCTACATTTGGTTTGGTCTCAAGCAATTGTTCCTATAATTACTCATTTTCTTTAGCATCAATGGGCTTCGCTCCATGTGAATTACTTGCAACTAAGATCAAAACAAACGTTAAACCCTCCCCCCACACACAGCCCCTTTGTCCTATTAGTTCCTTTTCCTTTCAAGCTTTCAGCAATGGGTTTAGGCTCTGTGAGACAGAAGTTCTTTATTTAGCAACAGAAAAGGTGCCACCGCAGAACCTGTTACAGCTTGTCAGAAAACCAGCCCGAGTGTGTTCTGGGACAAGGACTGTCTTTTTATTGCTGGCGTATACAACAGCTCTCGCGTTGGCTTTGCTGACCCCGATCAGGCCTGGCGATAGTAATAATGACAACAATAGCTTATGCCACCGAGCAGCAGCCCAGTGCTCAGGAAGGCTGTGACAGTTCCCATCACAGGCCAGAAGCGCAAAGTACCAGTGCAGGAGGAAAGAAAACCCCCAAAGAGTAAAAATCCCAGCTGCAAGGAGTAAAAATCTGTAGCTCCCAGCTTATAGTCTTGACGATTTATTTCACTGAAGCATTATATCTGAGAAGCAGAGATGCTATTGGAAGGTGTCCTTGCCCATGGCAGGGGTTTGGAACTGGAGGAACTTTAAGGTCCCTTCCAACCCAAACCACTCTGGGGTTCTATGATATTGCTGAAGTCTCACTGGTGCTAAAGTTCTTGTTGCTGGACAGCCAGTCCTCCCTGTGGATCCTTAAAGGTTTCCCAAAGGAAACCACTCTGGAGGGTAGCTGGGTGTGATGCTGCCACACAGCTTGATGGCACCAAGGTCCCAGTGGGACTGGGGCACAAGGTGATGGATAAAGACCTGACTGCCTGTGGTCCCTCCCTCTTTCTTACTCATAATCGGGATGAGATGAAAATGTGAGGCGATGGTAACAGTCACACATCTGCTCCTTGGCCTCTTTGGAAATCACCTGCTCTCTGCAGGAGGGGTGACAAGAAAACAGAGTTGTTTTCAGGGGGAAACTGCATGCAGAAGGTTGCTTCTGGTTTGAAAATCTTGAGGTCAGCCATGCTGTGCTGTTCCCCCCAGTGCACTATCATCATCCCATTCGCAGCAGAGGACTTCTGGTGCCTGCATGCAGGAGGACGGGCTTTGTGTGTAAATCTTTCCCTTGGGAACACTGAATTTCATACCGTACCTATGCATTCAAGGCCTTTGCTCAGCTCTTGTCCCATCAGGCCAGAAAGAGGAGCAGAGACCCTTTTGGAGGTTATCTACAACCAAGAAGCTGATAGAAATCTCAGACCCCATTAGTAGGCACTTCTCTGCCTAGCCTCTGCTAACAGGGCTCTGTGACTAGAAGCTGTTTATTTTGGCAGAAATATGGGGACAAAGCAGGCTTTGGGTTGTTTTCAGGTGATTTTTTTCCTGGAGTGAATTTATAACAAACATGAGAACTGGAACTAGGGCACAAATTCACCTTATATTTTACTAGCGGTTACTTAGCTTAGTTATATCCGTTTCCATCTACGTGCACACAAGCCATGTACCTTTTTCTTTGACCACAATGTTTTAACTGAAATTTTGGGGTAAACAAATGTGCCAAGCCTTTATTCACCCCAGCAGTGCCATTTCTCGTTACAAGACTCTGATTCAGAGGAAACAGTGCTGCTAAACCAGCTACTGAATCCCAGCAAAAATGACAGTTTTCCTCAATCAGTTCCTTTTGTGACCTTGATCTGAACCTTAATCTGTTTTAGCAAAATTCTTTTTATTAGCCATTCATACTTAATCATACCGCTAATTTTCCTGTTTTTAAACTATCAATTTAAGGCTGCTTTTCATGTAACTAATCAAGGCTGATGTATGTTATTTTGGCTATTTTTTCTGATAATTATTCTTAAGAGTTTTTTAAGTCTGCATTTTCCATAGATAACTGTCAAAATTGCAGATAGGGTAGAATGGCTTGTTTCGGTGACACTGCACACACAAGTCTGCTTTCTTATCTTTAGTGAAAATAACCATTACGAGCATTGTATAGGGAATCTGAGCCTTGCCTTCTTTTCTCTTCTTACATCTTCAGAGGCTTTTCATTAGTATTATTGTTGCAGACCATCGTCATTGGAGGGAAGGGTTTTCAGGATCAGGCTCCTTTTGAGATATTTAGAATAAGAAATAGAAATATATACTTGCAGCTCTCTCACAAAGACTGTAAACTGCTG
Source organism: Psittacula echo (assembly GCF_963264785.1). Lineage (NCBI taxonomy): Eukaryota > Metazoa > Chordata > Aves > Psittaciformes > Psittacidae > Psittacula > Psittacula echo. Next base: position 2,875,965 of record NC_137738.1, on the reverse strand, counting down.
TAGATAATGACTAGTGATTTTTCTTTGCCTATGATATTAAAGAACAGATTGTGTTACTATACTTATCTCTACCTTTACAAACAAATACGCCAGGAAAATATGTCGAGCAGCAGAAACCACGCTTGTTATCAAATGCTTCGCTACACTGACTACAGGTTTTTTGCACTTTTTGGCAAAAGCTTCAAAACACATTGTGGCTTGGTTAAGCTCAGAATTCTTTGCACTGTAAAGCGAGCCTTTCTGTATCCATCGTACGCATGCGGCTCTCCACTGTAGGCAGCGCTTCGCTGCTGTTGTTTGCCATCCTTACAGCTGCCATACAGAGATCACAACCCCTCGTCCTGGGCTTTGTACCCACCAGAGGCGCTTCTGCCCCCCCCAGACTGATCCACATCACAGCAGGGCTATGATCTTAAAAGCCTGGCACTTTGGATTAGGTTTCTGTTGAAGTTTGCAGAGTTGATCGATTCCCAGGGGCTTTGTGTGTGTGCAGCGGGGTGGTTGCATGGGATAGGGCGCATCCACCTCCCCCAGGTTAGAGGTGCCATTGCAGCAGCACTTGGGGAGAAACATCACAAGCATTTTCCAGCCTAAACCTCTCGCTCCGTGCTCGGTGGGACTTTGTCAAGTGATGTGCTAATGTTTCGTTAGGGAATGAAGCAGGTTTCCTAATTGCAAGTGAGCTAAGTGACAGATAGGATTTTCTGTCTTGAAGAGGGAGGAAAGGCAGAAACTTTTTATGTTCCTGTTGGGGTATTTTAGTGGAAGATGCTCAGATGTCTTGCTAAATGGGTTCCCATGCCAGGTGGAAGGCAATGTCTGGAAGAGGAGATGAACAAGGATTCTTCAGAATATTCTTAACAAGGATTCTTCACAATTCTTAACTAAATATTTTCTTTTGGTAAAAGTGCAATGTTTTCCCCACCAGATTGAAAGGATTGCCATGTACGATTGTGTAAAAAGCTACAGGTTGATTGCATTATATGTATCTGTAGAAAAATTAATGACATATGCAAAAATGGATAAAAGTGCTCAAATAGCCCATTAATTAACTCGGCCCTATTGTTAGTAGGGTTGGCATTAGAGGAAAGAAAATTGCCTGTTCAACCCGAAACCTTGCCTCTCTCCCCATTCATTTTATCTCTTCTTGTCACTTCCCATTAGCTGATCATGACATCTTATCTTTTTCCTGAAGGGTGGGCCAGAAGATTTCTTTGGAGCTCATGTAAGTGACACTCCAAGGATTGGCCAGCAGCAGGTTCAGCAGCCCCAGCCCCTGGAGCCAAGGATGTCATCTGTGACATGCCTGGAAACCCCAGCTCATCCCTCAACTGTCCAGTTACAGCAGCATGTCCATCATGTTGCACTTCAAGCCTGTCACTGGCATGGGTTCACGCTCCTCACCCGGGAACCCTTCCCTGTTTTTGCTGAGGACTGTGGTTTTATTTTTAACACAGAGTCCTTCACATCGGCAGTGGTAAGGATTTCTTTGGCAAGATGGGATACTGCCAGAGGAGGGGGTGGCTGGGGATCATACACCACAAGTACACACGTGTGATGCTAAGACAGGAGCTGTGCGTGAAAGCCACCTAAGCAGCATTCCAAATGTATTTGGTTTTCAGTGCTTTGGAAAAGTCCTGGGCTGGTTGCTCTGGACGCTGCCTCTGGTCTCTGCTCTTTCACATTCCTGTTTGGGAAGCAGATTCTGGGAGAGCTCTGCTTTGCCTGAAGGTATGGGGCTGCCACCCAGTCCCTTGGAGCCCAGGATGCTCCAGTGAGGGGACACAGCCAGATTGCTCCCGCAGTGTAGCCAGACAGTATGGCTCATGCTGGAGGGACATGCTGCCGGCACCGTAATTGCAGGCTCACTAGATTCTTGCTGTGGTATTACAGATTCCCCCAGGGAGGCGCGCAGCTATGACCATTTACATGGTGACATTGTCAGGCATGAGTCATTTTCTTCCCTTTCTCTCTCTCTGTGTCTCTGTTTCTCCTCTCACACACGCACATCCACAAATGCAAGCACAAAACAAACTGGTAAATACAATTTAAATGATGTTTTAGTGCACTTTCAGCCCTTCTTTTTCCAGTTGAATTTGATGTACTTTCCATCCCCCCCCCCCCAAAATGTAGCACAGATGAATGTTGATACAGAAATGATGACTTTTGCGTCTTCTGCTTTGTATTAGCTTTTTTTATCGATTTACCTTTGAAAGTGCTTTAACTAAAAAATTAATCAGTAAAACTAATCCTTAAAAACCAAATCTTTGTCAATATAATAAATCAGGGAACTTGCAGAGTGACAGGGTTTAAGAAGTTTTTCACCTGACACTCTTTAGTACTCCAGTTTTGCTAAGGTTATTGCTGACTTTTCCCTACGCATCCGAATGAATGCAATGTGTATAATCTCATTGAATTGTATTGTGGACATTATCATAATTCACATGAGTAAGTACTTGTGGATTTGGCGTCCTTGGCTCTGAATTCCCCCATGAGACAACTTTTTCATGGACTCTGAAATGATTGTTTTGATGCTTTAAAAAGAGCATCTGCTAAAAGCAAGTTAGGAAAATCACTGCAAAGTTGTGGGGTGCCCGAATTAAGTTTGCTTTTGCAAGATAAATGTGGCAGATCATTCGTCCTGCTCATGCTGAGCAGCATTGCACAGGACATCACTGCTGAACCACACACTGTCTTAAGTGGGAATGGATTTGATCCATCCCCCCCCCCCCCCCATTTTTGTCACTCTTTCTACAACACAACACATGAAACAGGGTTTGTGCAACTATGTGCTGTTGCCACATAACAGGCAGGGTGAAAAGGTAGCAGTGTAAAACTCAGGTGACCCTGGGGAGTCCCACAAGGGAGGATGCAGGTACAGTAAAAAGCAGGTAAGTTTGTATCTGTATGAAGATTTTGGAGGCACTGACCAGATCTGTGTAGCCAAATGTGTGTGCCAAAAACACTGCTGAGGATGTATGACCATGGTGGTGAGGCCTCGGGTTTTGCATTTTGTTAGACTTACATTTGTGGAGTGAGCGGAGGTTGAATAATTTATGGTGGTGACCACTTAGATACCATATGTCGCGCTTCTTTTAAAGCAGGATGGGTTTTTTAATACACAAAAGGGAACAGACACTGGAGCTGAACTTTCTTCATTTTATTCAAGAAGAGAATGCTTAAAAATGCTTGGAGTAAAGGCAGCTTTTCCCATACACTTTGAATCCGCACTAAACTTGACTCGTCAGCATCGCTCTGATTTTGCAAGGAAAAATAAATCCTGAGTGGTTGCACAGCATCACACACAAGAAGAAACAACAAGACTTTTACACCAGTTCTAGTAAGAGACTTTAGGGTAGTCGTGAAGTGTAGTGAAAGCGTATTTCTTCTGCCCATTGTTTGAAAATGCATCTTTAAATAGGTAAGTGCTCAATTCCCATCTGACAGTATATAAATGGTGGTCTTGATGTGACGGGCCGGTTTTTGTAGGTGCTTAGCACTGCTGTTTCTAAGACATTGCATTGGAAATATTCTACTGTGTGTTTTATTTTGCTGTGAGAGGAGCGAAATCCTCTCGCACTAGGAGTTCACATGTCCCTTTAAGTCTTAAAATATGTTAATTTTACATGCCAAAGTCTTAAGAAGTGTTTGACTGCCCGTGGCTTTTGTGTGCATCTCCAGATGGCAGATGCCATTTTGTGTTTCACATTAATTGAGTAAATTTCCTTGCTCTTTGTACATATTGCAGAGGAAGCCATTCTCTGCTTTCAATAGGACAGAACAGCTCTTTGGCATCAAACCCTTCTGGTCTGGTGGTACTAAAACTGTTTTAAGGTGGAATTCTGTGAACAAGCTGTTGGCAATACAGATTTTCTCTATTGTAGGTGGAAGTCAGATGTTTAACAGCTATTTTAGTAATATCTTGAGGGTTGTTCCTGGTGGATTGTGAAACAAACCAGTTAGGATAACCTCAGGGGCTGAAGACATAATAAGATATGCTTTTTCAATGTTCATTTAACTAAAAGATAAAATAAATCTTTAGTCTTGGTGGGCACTGTTTTTCATTCATTTTCCTGCTGGTTTTGTTTTTTCCTCTCATTTTGTAGATATTAAGGAGAAAAAAAGAAGTTTCAAAACTTCACTTTGTCCCAGCATTAGTGCAGCCGTAGAAATCTGCACTACTGCTTTTTTGGGCACAAGCAGCAAAAGAGGGTGTGATGGGACCGCCACAAGGTGCTCCCGTATGGAGGTTAGAGTATTCATAAAAGTTAGGTGCCAGTGAGAAGGAGAATTTATGCACAGCAGTGCTTTAGAAATGGCTTAAAGTGTTTTTACACCAAGATAGAGTGAGTCCAGTGATGAGATTTTAAATCACCCTTTTTAATGTTTTCTGAATGTTCGCTCTTCAAAACTCCCTGCAGAAGGGAGGCAAAACAGATATCCTGTCTGTTTGAAAAAGAATATAGAAGTTAATGCCCATCAAAGAAACCAAGATTATATGCCATGTTATTAATCAGATTTTTATCATGGTAAGTGGTGTCCAGATACAGTTGAAGTGGGCAGTGTACATAATAACATAATTATGGGTGTTACAGTGACGTAACAGCAGCAGGAGCCCGGCTCCTGACTCCTTTGTTTTCCATTCACACCCACCATGATCTACTGCTATATTTAGTTGTTTTTCACAGTGCTACCTAATACTGTCATCCCAAGTGTTGTTTGGGGGTTTTTTTTAAGGAAAAAAATAAAGATAAGACTGCATTGATTTTCCATGGAAGCCAGAACGCTGGAATCTGTTCTTGCAGATGATAATTTAAACTGAGGGGAAGGTGGGGGCTATTTTTGTTGGTTTTGGAGGGGGGAAGGTGGTTGTATTATTGTCACCCTCTGTGTGCGAAATGCAATTGGAGTCGGGGGAGAGTGGCAGCTGGTGGAATCTATCCCAGTTCCACTGCCTTCTGTGGTCCAGGACTATCCGTGTCTGCTGAGGAGCTGCTTCAGACAATTGAAGGCAAGCTCATGGAGCATGAAAAGAGCTGAGATTGTTATACAACTAAGTGGTGTTTGGGGATTCAAATAAAGGAAGTTTTGACTGCTGAATTGCTGCACTTCAGCAGTTCTCAGTCTATCATTTTTGGCACAGCTTGTTTGCATGGGCTTGCAGTTCCAAAGACACCCGAAAAACACCCATGTGCTTCTCAGGTAGCGCTGGGATGATGTAGGGCAGCAAAGCTCAGACCCCAGGAGGTGTTTGCAGCAGGAGGTGTTGCAGTCTGCTTGTACCCCATCATAACCTAACTTCCCATGCCCAGAGGTTAGGCATTGCGAGTGCCGCAGAAGAAAAGATCTCATTTTCAAAACAGAGCTTTTGTGGTGAGATATACCTGCTGTGGTGAGCTAATTATTGGTATGTGGGGCTGTGTGACACCTGTGGGCATTGTGCTTTGGCCCATAACAAGAAAAAGAAGAGATTTAATGCCTCATGGAGCACTGTTTTTTTCCATCTGTGGTGTTGTTATCACAGAACTGGCTCCTGAATTAAAGCAAAGTCTTTGTCAAACACTACCAAATCAAGTACACCGTGAGTGAAGCTTGCAATGTGAACATCAGAAATGTCTTCTGTGTTTAGAAGCATAGGAAAACATGATGCTGCTGTAAATTAAAAAGCCCTCTCAGAAGTCCCAGACTAGGTGAAGACACAAGTCCAAGAGCCCCGGAAGGATGTTGTTTGCCAGCTCTACAATAGGTTTATTCAGCAGGAGTCAGCAGGTTTGCCTGTGTTCTTATGGTCAAAGCCTCATTCATTCTGTGCAGCATAGGTCAGCTCTGGTGCAACTATTGATATCTGTGGAGCACTTGCCCTACTGCTGTGATTTAAAAAAATCAGTGTTGTAATTACAAGGCATTACTGGCTCCTCTGTGTTGTATTTATTGTAACATTGCAGCTCCCTCTCTCTTTAGTTGAGTACACATACTACATCTTACCCAAAGCAATGTGAACACGTGAACAAAGATGGAGAAGGGGTCTGTATAAGAAGAGATTTCAGAAATTGCACCTTTCTCCCATGGTCTTTTAAAAAGTATTTGAACAGCAGACAAACAAACCTCCCCTCCTCAGTCTCAGCCTCATTCTTTTCATACATTCAATGTCACTGCACTGAGGATCCAGGTCATTCCGTATTTATTTGGATTTTAAATGACTCCAGAAAAAATAAAGCGCTATTCTTGCCTTCCTCTGGACCTCTTTTGATCACCTCAGCTCTATGTAAGAAAGTGGCTGCAGTGTATCACCAAGTCACTGGGTACTTGAGTATGTTTTGATCTGTTGCAGTTTTTGAGAGAGAGATGCATGATGCCATGCTGAGGCTGCCAAGGTGCAAGACAAGAGGATCACCTGTAGCCAGCCACGTAGAAGGCAACGAATACATCGAATAACACTAGCACAGACAACTGATCTTTGTCTACTGCCAAGATAAGCACTTCTGCTAATGAGATCAATGCAGCCTTCCGTATCTAATGAGGCTTACGCTCAGCTTGATGAAGGTGAAGACAGAAATTCCTAAAAAGCCTGATTATAATAGCCACGTTCAAGCAGAACTCCCTTTTGCCTCATCGGGCAGTGCAAAAGGCTCAGAGCATAGGACAGGAGATTAGGATTTTGGACAGAGGAATTCTCTTCATCACTTTGCATGGCATATGACAAACCACTGCCTCAGTTTCCCTGACATCAGAGTGTTGCTCTCTTTTCCCCAAAAGAGTTGTCTGAGCTGAGGAGCATGAATGAGGTTCTCATACGCCACAATGCTTAAAGCCAGAGCAGTGCCTATAAATATGCAAATGAGAGGTTTGCTTTATCGTGGGAAGGGCTGGAACTTGCCTCAGGAGACCTTCTCTGACTTCAGGACTGGTTTCAGTAAGTACCCTTGGCAATGCAAAATGAAAGTGCACGAGTAAATGAATTGGAAGATGTACATGCAGCTCCTGCCACTCCCCAAATACCTTTCCCAGCTCTGAATGCAACACAGATTTTAATCATGGAGCAACAGATGATTGATGGATGATTAATAGCTAATTTGTGAGATTCATTTAACTTCATTTTACTTATACACCATATGTAGAATTAGTTAAGGCTTGTACAGGAAAGGAAGTGATGAGCCATTGTTCCCATTAAATTATAATGACAGCCTTCCTCATCACTGTATATTTATTATGTAAGAAAAGGAAATGTCTAGTAAAAATCTGTATAGGTTAATAACACCTTCATAATATAGTCCCTCTTTTCTATTGACTTGAATAGCCCTCCTACTGACTTTTACTGGATTATTAGAGTTAATTACATCAATTGCAATATAATTGATTCTTAAATACTATGTAGGAACCTCATACAATTATGGAAAAACAAAAGTCATCTAGACATCTCCGATCAGAAAAGATTTGGAATTCCTGCACATTTAATTCCTGATAATCACCAGTCAGTTTGGACATTAAGATTGCAGGGTTTCTTGTTTTCTTTCTGTTAGGTTTTGACAGAATTGATAGTTTTACAACATTTAACTCAGTGTGCATGGAAATATAAGATTAAAGAGACGAATGTAATTTGCTAAAATCGTTACTTCATCTGCTAAAAGTGAAATGTGTTACCTGCCTGTCTGTGTTAAAATACAGCTTGTGCTCACACAGGCATACTCAAGAGGGAAAAAAAAACCCCTAGAAATATGTATTTATCATTCAAGGTTGAAGTCCTTTATCCACAGGTGCAAGTGTTCCTACAGATCTTGCTTGCTAAAGCCACTGCGGGCCTTCAATGTAATGACATGAAGCAAAGCTGAACACTGATCTCCAGGGAGCAGAACATCTATGCATTATTTCACTGAGTAACTTTGACATCAAAACGCTTTCTAAAGGCTGGTCCTGTTTTCCAGATGAAGATTACAGACCATTCAAAAGAGGGTGCTTTAAGATAAACCCTCCGAGGCATACTACAACATTATTAAGCATAGTTCAACATTAAAGCCAGCCAGATATCACATTTTTTTGTGCCTGTTCATGGTCAGAGTCCCCTGTGGTACCAGTGGAGGAGATGTTAGTCATGGTTTTTTGGTTGGCTTTATTGTGGTTCTCCAGTGGCCTTCTAGGAGCCACGCAGCGTTCTGTGAGAGAGAGTTTGCTTTGTGTTTGTAGCTAGATTGTGGTGTTAAAGTCTTCACAAGGTAAATCCAACACCTTTAATGTTGCTCCATTGAATGTCCTCAAGTCAATTCAGTCGGTGTGGGGATACCACTTCAGAGTTCCAGCTGAGCAATAGGTGCAAGTTATACTTTTTTTGCAAAATGATAACTTCTGTTACTGTTATTACTTTTTATTATTAATAATAATACTTTGGCTTTACAGCTTAATGCACACACTTAACCACACCACAGCAGCTGGCTATCAAAGGCTTCCCTGAGGAAAAATTAAGCAGTTAGAGCAATAAATTATGAAAAGACTACGTCTAAGGGCACCATCCACCTTGTTCTCACACCCGCTTTATGCATTAAATAAATCATAACATCCTGTCCATCGTGCCGTCAGTAGGGGTTAGGTAAGTCACTGTAAATGAGCTCCAAATCATAGGACGTAGCCGGCTTCCAAGAGTTTTGTTTGCAAGGAGAAACAGCTCCAGGCCTTTTGATAGTTCAGGTCTTTAAGGAAAGCCTTTTTTCCATTCCAACTACTTCCTGTTAATGTGGAAATGAGAGGAAATGAACATTAAGCAGAAGGATGGGCCCATTCTTTTCCAGTCGTGTGCCTAATTTGTCAGGTGCAATATTGGCACCTGGAGGCTTGTTTTGGCTGCAATTACATCCTTGCTGGGGAAATATCAGAATACTTGTAACTAACGGCATAGGACTTCAAAGAGTTTTTGTTACAGGGAGCAAGAAGAAAGGCTGCCGTCATTAGAAGAAGCAGTTGAATAGCCCAGTTTGTTTGCAATAGTGTAATGGTTATAAACAGCAGTAAGTTGAGAAAAAAAGAAGATACAAAGTAAGTGACATTACATTCTAAAGCTAGCAGTGGCCACTGAGCATGTAAGGAGGTCCACCTCCTAAAATTGCCTCTTGTAAATATGCTATATTTTTTGTAGCTTTGAATATGGTCTTTGCACTTCCGAATCTTCATCTAAAATACCCCATTGCTGAGGACGTGTGTGTGCATTTCAGTAGGAGGCATAAGTGGTTTGTAATAGAATTATTTATGGCCTTTGAGTTACAGAGATGGCAAAGCTGTTGTAAGGGGCTCTGGATCTTAGATCAAAATCTTCACACTCTAGGTGCCAGAGCCTGTCTGGTATCTTTATTTCATGCTGAATACTGCAGTCATACTTTCTCCTGTGGGACTTCGGATTAAGGAAATGCCCAAGATGAATAAGAGTGCCCATGTTGGCCAGTATATTAGTAGTGTATCTCTTTGGCTGAATCTGTAGAAAAAAAATGCATTTAAAGGTCCAGAAATGGAAAGGATGAGACTAAAGTAAAACTTATTCCCCAGAAGTGTCCTGAGCTGTGAAGTGACTTGGGTTGATTTGGATTTTCAGAACTGATTAACGTTTTGGACCAAAGTAACCATTTATGTGCCACTTCTTACAGTCATGAATTGCAATTGATTAACATTTGGGTGTGGGAAGAGGGGAGGCAGTGTAACTAATTATTATTTCATTTAGGTAAACTATGGTAAATCAAGCCATGAGTGATATATACAGATCTGCAACTGTTCTGAAAGCAAATCCATTCAGATCAGTGAAATGAGATAACAGACTTGGGAAATCCAGCTGCTGTGCAGATGTTGAGTGGAATTTTCCAGGGAAAAGCAGTTATGCCATTTTTTGTGTCTGATTCTGCATCCCTTGCTCAGGAGGGCGAGTTACTGCAGAGCAAGTAAACCCCCTACTGAGGAAACATCAGTGAATTTGGGATTCACTGACCCTTTTCTCCTAGGTTAGTTCTATCTGTACCTGGATTAGATGGAAGCCTGAATACCCTGGAGGTATTGAAAAGAGTAGATGTGGCACTTAGGGACATGGTTTAGTGGTGGATTTGGCAGTGTTAGGTTAACGTTTGGACTCGATGATCTTAAAGGTCTCTTCCAGCCTAATTGATTTCATGATTCTGTGATTTTCCTCTAGTAACATTCCCTATTTTCCATTATCCCATAACCACAAGCAAGGATTAATGCTGCAAGACACCTGAGTGACCTCTCTGCCTCCACAGATGACCGTTACTCTGATAGTTCCTCAGCCAGTTTGAGTATGTGCATTGCCAGCATACAGTGGCACTGCACGATTTAGGTGATTTACTTTCTTGCTTTGTAATTTTTAAGCTCAATTATGTCATTCTTTACAGACCCAGATGCCATGATTTTGAGGAATAGGCAATTTGTCCTCCTTGTGGATGGATGAAAGAGCCTTGCAGGGAGAATACAGCCTTGCTTGGGTGACATGTTCCACTTTGTGTCCTCCTTTGGTACATCTCCTGGGATAACCTTTCCCATTGCGTCAATTATGGCATTTCTCTGCAGCTCCAAGGAATTCAAACAAATAAATCAAATAAACAGGCTTTGGGGGATGATCCTTGACAGCAACAGCAATTGTCAACTACTTAGATTCCTCATATCCCTGGGATCAGTGTGCTCCTGACATGCCATTTGCACAGCCTGGGAACAGTAGCACTCGGTACTTCCTTTTCCTTTGTTTTAGAGAATTACAGAGCAGGTCGTGTGCTGGTGCAAATAGAGCTGGTTGCTCTCCACACTGCTATCTTTTGTACCGTATGTATAGCTTTGATAAGCAGCACATGTGTCTGCTTCCCGGCTATACAGTGTTTCCACTCTGATCTCAGGAGTGTAGCTAAATCAATATATCCTTTGTGATGTGCAGATGGAAATAATCTCCAGAAAGATGCATTTCTGAGCTTTGCCTAGGACATATTTAGTTGAGAGGTACAGCTGGCTTGTGGAAAGGTATAATCCAAGACCATATTGGAACACACTGCTAACCCCTGCCCAAGCAGCTTTACACTGCTCTTGTGGTCTCGCCATGACCATCAGTAGGGATTCTGGAAGGCTCCTTTGATGTGAAGGGGATTGCCAAGGCAGAAGGAGGGCCAGCCCACCTTTACAGCCCCATGTGCTCTGTCACTGGCTGCCGAAGCCTCCACCACACCTCAGGACATCGCTAGCTGCCCCAGTATACGGTGCTCTTCAGTCCTGCTCCCTGAACTGGACCACGTACAGACAGGGCATTTCCATCCTAGAATAGCCTAGGTAGAGTTTGCTGATGTGCTTCTGTCTACTACTGCTTGTTAATGGACCTAAATCCAGATTTCAGCTTTGTAACCAAGAGCAAGCCTAAATGTCCCCATGCTCCATGACTGCTTGGGGTGTTATGTGGATTCAGGTTCACTGTCCAAAGCTCTCTGCAGACTCGGAGCTTCCCACCTTATGGTGGAAGAGAATCACATCCCTGATAGTTTTGCCCAATTCAAGCCCTTTGGGGTGCTAAATGGGTAACATAGGGAAAGTAAAGGCACATCAGCAATGTAAAAACACTTTTGTTTCCTCAGAGGCTTGCGCTATAAAGGAATGACATGATGATTTGAATCAGAATACAGGAGGATCTAGCAGATCAGTCACACCTGTAAAAACACAGGTTCAGTATCAATACCTGCATCATTCATGACATGCTGCTAGTAAAATAGTGTATGGGTGCGATTCAAATAACCAAAGAAGAGCGACAGGCATTTTGGGGCTGGATTCATCTCAGCTGTTAGAATGAGGCAAATGATGCCCCATTTTCACTCCATGGATTCCCAGTGAACCCAGGGCAGGAAATGCTGTACCTGGGGTACGTCATGGTTTTAACCTGTATTTCCCCTGTGCAAGACTGGCTGTGAACACCTGAGGTTTGGTTTCCTCCAGAGCAGCTTCACAAGAAATGCCTAGATCATGCAGTGCTCCTGTAAGCTGATAACATCCATACTCAAGTGGGCTCAGGAGCTATCTTTTCTGGAGTGGACATTTTGCATAGGGAAACACCCATCTAATTTGACAACCCCAACACTTCATTCCTATACACACTCTGATGCTCAACTGGATAGGTCTCTGCGAATATAAACTATTGTGATTTTAGCTCACAAGTCGGGCTTCCACTTACACACTGGAAACAACCCCAGAAAGGTTACTTCTACCCAGTGAATTTGAGTGAATATTCCCAAAACGGTCTTTTCACTGTTTTGGGCTGCTCTGATCACCATCTTCATGTTACTAAAGGTTTAAATCAAGTCACAAATACTTTCTAAGTACAAGAGCCCATTGCCGTGTGCTGGAATCATGTGAGAGCTGCTCCTTCTCCTTCTGGGCAGTGAAGTGAGGCAGGGAGGCCAGTGCTACCATCTCTCTCTCCAGGAAGGCCAGTGCAGGCTGCCTTTTGTGCCACAACAAGGGCTTTTGAGGCCATGCTTTCTCCCCTACAACATGGGTGGGTTATTGTGCGTGTATCCACATACACAGTGCCTCCAGAGGAGGCCACAAGGGTGATCAGGGGTTGGAGCACTTCCTATACGAAGACAGACTGAGAACATTGGGGCTGTTCAGCCTGGAGAAGAGAAGCTGCGTGGAGACCTCAGAGCAGCTTCCAGTGTCTGAAGGGGGCTACAAGGATGCTGGAGAGGGACTCTTCATCAGGGACTGCAGCAATAGGACAAGGGGTGATGGATCCTTTCCAACCTGAACCATTCTGATTCATGTATGCTGATCTACAACAACTTTCATTGTAGAGTCCCTCAAATATCCCCTGCAGATGTTATAGGGAGCATCTTTTCCTGTGTGAGGAGCCCTTTGGCACCCTGAGAGATGGAGCACACATGGTAGCAATGCCCTGCCCCTCCTGCAATGCCGCATACCCTGGGCAGGATGGTCCCCCTTGCTCAGGCCAGCACGCTGTGGTGTGGCATCATCTCCTAAGGTCATGCACCAGTCAGCCGCAGGGCTCTGGCATCCCTTCACAGCTCTGCTGTTTGTAATATGTATTATCAGTGCTGTGATAATGCTGGAAAATGGCTGCTTCTTTCTGAATAAAAGGAAAGTTCCTGCTCGTATCTCAAGGATAAAAGCATGTCTGGCTGGAAATCAGTGCAGGGTGCTGAAAGCAGGCAGAGCAGCTGAGCCAAGCACAGAGCTCTGTGTCCCTGGAGAGCAGTGCTTCAGTTCCCCAGAGCAAAGGCTGCTGCTTTGGTACCAAGTGAGATGGACTTCGCACTCCCCTCACCATTGCAAGCAGTGGCAGAAAGCCTGACCTGCTCTCCAAACCCTGGTCTTTGCTGACCACAATGATAACCAGCCATATGTCTGGTTTTCACACCCTTATGATTGATGTGTCAGCTCTGCCTCCTCCTCTGGTCCAGCACCCCAAGTCTTCTTCCTTCACCTATATTTATTTGGCGATTCTGAAAATTAAGATCCTACGTTCTGTGTATCACTTGTGGTACAGCAGCAGGAGGTTTCAGCGGGTTTTAGGATGAGGGCAGTGGAGTGATGCTGTTGCAGGACAGCCTGGCAGGAAAGGTGCCTGCAAAAACTCAGGTCTCTGACCTCAAAGGAGAAGGAAACTTTACAAATGGAGTCTATTTGCATGGTGAAAAGGGGCAGTGTGAAAAGGGAATATTTTTGTTCTGTTGCCAAGGTGTGAATTCTGCAAGATGTGGGGCCTGCCCTCTCAAAAGGTACTCAGTGTCCTTCAAGATACCATTTCAGTAAGCTCATCCGCTCCATGCCCTCACTGGGACTGTGCATCTGTGCATGCACACTCGCCCAGCACAAATCAAAACTCCTTCCTTTTAACAAATTCACAGAGCCTCACAAAAACCTATGGGAATATCTGGTTTTGCATGCAAATATTTACCAAGTAAAAATGGATACTTTTCCACAGCTCTTAGTCCTAGGCTTCTTGTGCAGAGAAACTGCCAACTGTACATGCATGCTGGTTTGGCACCGGAACAGCGCATTCCCTAGAGAGCAGAATGAAACCACAAACTCCTTTTGCTAGTGAAGCCCTTTCCATGGAGCAGGTGAAAGCATGTTAAACTCACCCTTGCCTCCTAGCCTGGCTGTTTTCTAAATGCCATTTGAAAACCTCTCTCCCTCCTTTCGCTGTCCGCAGTTTTATTCCTCTTTCAGGAAGCAGCCATCAGCAACAAAACCACAATGCGGGGCTTGGCTGGCTGTGTACATTCAGCAGCTGCTCTCTTCCAAGTTCTGGGCAAGCCACAGCTATCCAGATTCCCACTTGTCCTATGTCTTCTGCCTCAGTTGCAGTACAGCATCTTGAGCTAGAAGGACCACTAATTGACCAGCTTGGACGGGTTGCCAGCACTGCAGTACAGTCAGCCTGCTGTCCCCAGTTGTCTGTGCCTTTCCCCCCTTCGCTACACTTCCAGCCCTTCCTGATCCAAAGCTTGTGACATCTTCCAAGTCCTCCTTGCGTTCAAGACTCTAATTCGGCATGTGGTATGCTGTGCTTTTCCAGCAGGCTGCTTTTTGCCATTATCACTCCACCCAAGTGAATGTTCAGGATGGGTATGTTCTTTCTTCAATTATTGCAGAGAACCAAAATGTAAGCAATAAACACTAAAGCCAGATTTGTCTAATACGAAACATCAAGCACAATCTTTGTGTTCTCCTGCAATTATTCTGAAATAGTTACAAGCCTGGTAAATAAAAATACAATTCTCTGTCTTAAAATATGAAGCGGCGTTTTCTCACAGGGTAAGGTAAGAATGTGATTTCAGTTTGCTTCATTTCTTCACTTTGTTCTGCTGACATGATTGTTCAAAGAAATTGTGCTTTTGGAAGGAAAAGGTTAAAGTTTGCTACTGATATTCATCAGGAGATGGATATTTAATCTTTAATCTCTTGTTCTAGGCCCCTACTTCGGATCAACTCATTATCCCGAATAAACGATGTGTCATTCCCATTATTTATGTTTCACTGCAGCCAAAGTATCTGGACCTCGTTTTGGTAAGCACCATTCATTTCGACCCATTCAGTATTAATCTCCCTTCTAACATCTTTCCTGTCCTATGTGCTGTCCCCTATTTGCTTTTATGTTTTCCGCAGAGTGTTTATAAAAGGATAATCTTTTACAAAGCAGACAGAATTTTTGTGTATAAACTGCTCTGTTTGAATGCCTCATTGATATACCATCTAAACTGAAGTGTTCAGCAAGATTAGTGCATCCACTGAGCCACTGAACTGGGGAAAAATATGGGAACTGCTCCTTTCTTTATAGTGAGAGAGGGTAGCTAATGATGCCATCTTCTTTCAAATAGGATACTTTTAGCAGATGGACTCAGAGAATATGAATATATTCCACAAATAAAAAGTAATCAACAAAGGAGGTGGCTTATTGTGGCAAATAAAAGGGGAAAAGGGCACAAAATGTATAGATTAGGTAAAAACCCCAAGCCAGCTTCTATCTTAGTGAAACGGGTGTAAATGCAGAATAATTCAGTCAAAATGATGCGAATTAGTGATGGTTTTACATCCTTGTTGCTCACATTAAGATCTGGTCTCTTTGCAATGTGATTGCTGATGACTTCAGCTAGGATAGAGACTTGCAATGCCTCGAAATGCAAATGATGCACTTTTCTCTTTCTCTTGCTGATATAAATTTCCAGTAAGAATGTGTTGAGCACTATTCCCTCCTTTTGTGTGAAATAAATAAATGAAGGCTGCCTGGCACACATAACTTACACTTATTTCGGCTGTCTCCTTTGCAATGCATATCTGGTGACATCGGGTGCCACTGACACACCCTCCGAGATGCTGACACTTTATGTTAGAAGAACACAGTATGCAAGTGAATCCGTGCCCATATTCCCACACTTAGATGGGAAAAATCCCAAACAGACATGTGGTGGTATCATTTGAATGGCATAGATTCTTAAATACATTTGTCACTTTGTACACTTGCCAGCTCTTCTTTGAAGATATAAACCACCAAAACACTCCAAATTATATCCATCATGACTCCGTCAACATGTAGCACTGTTTAGTATGTTATTTTAGTTAAATTGCACTATTGTTGTCCATCTATTATGACATAAACTAGGATTGGTGCCCTTGCTTTAATATGAAATCAAAACTGGAAGAAAGATTCGGGAAAAAGAACGTTGAGAAAGCCGTGCCATCCATTTAGCAGCAAAGGAATGTGAGGAGGAATATTAGGGAGGCTGGAAGCACAAAAGGTATCAGGCACCCCTACGTCCTGCTTTAAAAGGGATCACTGGTGTTTATGAGGGGCTGCATGCTGGGACTGTGCACGGAGAGGGATGAGACCCCTCTGGACGGCTCCCCTTGTCATTTTCAATTCACCTCCTCCACTGATCTGACCCAGACCTGACTTCTAATAAGAAAACCCTGTCCATGGCTATTTCTGGAGCCTGTCAACACCACTGCAAGGTTAGTGAGAGCAGTCTGTGGGTCGGGAACAGAGGTAACCCAGCTTACTGAGTTGTCATTGTTCTTTGGAGATAGTCCATGTAATTTAGTACACAGAAGCCATCTCAAGGAAATAATTGCCTGTGCAGTCCTAAGGAGACTGATAATAAGAAAATGAGTCTGTCACTTTCTGGTTGCCATTAGTTGAGGTTAAAATCTTTCCATTATAGCTACTATCCAGTGCCCTGTACATAGTTTCAACACAGGAGAGAAAAAATCATCACTGTATTTGGCACAGATTGGCCTACATACCAGGGGGAAGCAACATTGGACTGGTCTGGAGGGATCTAGAGCTACTCTTTCAGTGTTAGGACCGATGATCTCCTGACCTTTGTGTTCAGTGGTCAGATCTTCTGCAGAATCGAATGCGGTTCCTATTGTGCTGCTGGAGGTCAGGCATCCAATGATGTAAAGCAGAAGAGATATACCCAACAGACCTCTGCAATTTCTAGTGGTTTTCACCAGTGGAGATATGAACTATGTAGTAAAGAAATAAAGCATTTTTTCCTTGCAAAAGTGATCAGACATGACCTTTGTGGCCTAAAAGTTGTAGTGAAAGAGCAGTGCTTGTAAATGTAATTTACTGTCTAGCAGTTTTTTGTGATGAACCATTGGGTTCCTGGAAATTCCACAGGAAAGAACATCTTTGTAGGCATCATAATCACTGCACAAGTGATACAGAGGTGACTCATGCCAAGGTAGGGTGCCCATGGCCCTGCAATGTGTCGGACTTGCTGTACATGCGCAGGTCCACTGCATGGTGCCTTGCATTAGCTCAGATCAGGATGTGACAGCCCTGTTGCTTCTGGTATCATCACACTGGCAGGTCTCATCGGACAGATTTCTCCCAAGCACCAAATTCAAGTCAGTAAAGACCTAATGGAACAATCTTTGGAAAATATTAATAAGCAATTCCAGGTGCAGCGGCATGGGGACAGATTTCTGGGTGATTTCTTTGCACTTAAATTAACCTACTTTTCTCACATACTCTCTGAAAGGGAATTCTTCTCTGCCTGACCACATGGTGGGACTGGGATAAGCCCATCACATGTTTGTATACAAATTTGGGGCACTAGGTCTGCAGTAGAACAAAAGAGAGAAGGAGAAGATGAGTGAGAGAGGATCAGAAGCAGACTGAGGGAGGTTGACCTGCTTTCATAGAGACGGATAAAGCAGAGAGTCAAGGAAGTAATAATAAAACCCATAGGCTCTCATGCACAGTGTCCATACAGACTAAAATATGCAGGAAAGTCGGAATGGGCTGGTAATAAGTGTGCCGGTAATAAGTAAGTGGGCTGGTAATAAGTGGGCTGGTAATATGTGGGCTGGTAATAAGACCAAATGAACATACACTGAAGAGATGATATGATACGGTAAAATACGGTATGATGGTATGACATGATATGATACAACGTGCCTTTTTGCAGCAGACATAAAATCATAAAATAATTAAATCATAGAATCATAGAATTGGACATTGAACAGACCTCCAGGGTGTGGAGGTAGTCCTTGTTGGAATAGTCTTTGCCATAAGGAAAAGATCATGTCCACCACCAAGATACACTAGCGGTGTACCTGCATTCTCCCTGCATCCCTCTGACTCCTGATTAAATACCTCCACACTTTAAGGGAGGAGGATGAACAATTGTGGATTGGTTAAGCCTCTTTTTTCCATGGAGTCATGGCTACATAAGGAGACGGGATGCCCATGTGGAGGCTGCATGCCTCCTTTTTCTCATGTATGATTGGGGATAGCAGGAAACAGACCTGGCTGTCATTAATGGAGATTACTGAAAGTGCTCATTGCTCCTAATCTGGGAATACACTCACATGAACGTTAAGCCGTGCCTTGATTTGATCCTGACCTGTAGTGGCATCCCTGCTGCTGCTGCCGTGAGTTGTATTGATGCTGGGGATGAGGCAGTTCCCACATCACCTTTTCCACACATCTAGTCCTAACCATACAAATGTGTAGACAACACATGGGACAAAAAGGAAGGAAGAGAGAATGCTGGAGTGACAGTGGATCGCTAAAGAACCAGGCTAATCCATTTCCTCTGAGGCATGAAATCTGTCAGAAGATAGTGTATTTTTAGGAGCTGACTGCAGACACTGAAGCTGTACATCTCATTGGTAGAAGAGCATAGAGATCTAGGCACTAACACGATTAATACCATGTCTCAACAAAAGGGATTTCCCACATTTATATTGCTCAGAAATAGCTTTTCATAAATTGGACGTGAGCGCTTGGCAAAAGAAGCAGCCATCAAATACCAATAAAAATGTGTTTGTGATACCTGAAATGCACATCTAAAGAACCAGAGAACATTAATATTCCAAAAGGACTCTTCAGGTACCCATAAAAATCGGATGTTACAGGGACTCTGTCAAGGTAGAGAGCTTCAAACCTCAACTCATCATAAAACATACATTGTCAAATTTCTTTCTTATTGTGAAAAATCAGGATTTCACACTAGCAGCATTGACCAACCAGGTGGCTCCGGCATGCCTGGGATGCATTTGCTCTGTCAAGCACATATGGAAATCCTTTCCTTGTGGATCCATCCTGGTTTTTGGCAGTGAGAGGCCTGGATGTCTTATTGGAAGGGGGGTGCAGCCGTTCTCTTTATGCATGAGGTGGTGCAAGGTGTTTCTGTGCACCCAGGGAGCTCTCTTTAAATAGTATTCCTCATAGGACACCATTTTTAGCTCCTCGGGCAGTGTGGCTCCATTGGAGGGTCCCAGGGGCTAGCGAGTGCAACTCCTTTTAAGGCTCTCCAAGCCGAGAGGCTGCTCTAGCTTCTACATCAGGATTGTGCCTTTCTCTTATCCCCTTTCTTCTGCTCCCCCTCCCCAAGTCCCTCCTCTGTAAATGAAATGAAGCTCTTCCGGGGGTCCCACCTGGGATAACCAGCCCTGACCAATTTGCTTGAAGACAAATTGGGAATGTTTCCTATAGATACTGTCTGAGCACACAGAAATGACAGTGATAGACACAGCTTAAATCCCTAGACTGCCAGACAGATAAAGATGGTCTGTCCCAAAACCTGCCAATCCCTTGTATCACCATGTCAAAATGAAGCAGAAAATCTTCACACATCATCATTTGTGTAAGCTTGAGTCCAGATCCTTGCACCCTTACTCGTAGTTAATAAGTAAGTTACATGGTTAGCACAAGTAGCGCTGCCAACTTCTGCAGAGCAGCTCCTGGAAAAAGAACCTACTTAAACCTGCAACTGGAATTTAAATACCAAATCTGCAACAATTCTTTAGCTACACTTCAGGCAGCACTACACTGTACTTTAAATTAATTTAGGAATCAAATTCAGCAAAAGAAAATTACACTTTTTACCTTGCTGTCTCTTCCTATGGCTATTGGTACTTTGAGGGCTCAGATAAATAAATATGAATGCTCTAATAGCTTTTTTTATTGCCCTCACTAAAGAATCCTGTTAGGTCTGAAAGGCAGGTTTTAAATCCAGAGCAGACAGTTGTAATTGTGCTGCCTTATGTACATAGCCCAGGCCACTCATTTTGCACCCACCATTTCACTTCATGGTATCATTTCACTTATGGGGACATTTCTGCACGTTTGAATACATCCCTACACAATGTGCTTTGCCAAGTGAGGTTTTTTGGACCTGGCTTTCGGGTCTCTTCAGAGTTGAGAGAAAATTTCTGATGAAAGCTAAATCAGTTAACACCAAATTGGGTTGATAGGGGGATCCTTGTCTTCTCAGCTAACAGTATGAAAGCAGATAAAGGGGTTGATTTGACAGCTGAAGAGATTTCCAAAGAGGGGTCGTTTTCTCCCATGACCAAATAATAAGAGAGATATGCAAGAGTATGTGTGTGCCTTTCAGCAGCAGGCAGAGTCCGAGAGCTTACTTATCTCTAAACAGCTCCTCTGGTGTCTAAAATAAAGAATGAAGAGTTTCTGAACAATAAGGGAGCAAATGCTTTCTCTGGCTTGCCTTGAGTGACCAACCACACTGGGAGAACGTGTGGCCATGTTCTCAATAGTGCTGTGTGTGTTTTCATTAGGAACAGAAAATCTTCAGCACCATGAAAGACTGAGCCTTTATAGTTCAGCAGTGTAAGGGCCTCCACACAATACTCCACTGACCGCCTCACGCTGAATTTATCCCACAGTCGTTGAAATATCTTGATGCACTATTGTTCTTCTGGAGTTGTCATTGTCTTTATGGAAGTCTTTGGGGGAAAGAAATGAGATGGTAAATATCTTAGGGACAAATTTGGGCTCCTTTGCACTAGTTGACATGGAAAAAAGTCTCTGGTTCTTCCTCAGTTAGTTTGTTTTCCAAGGGCCTGATGGCTGTACTATTTATTTACTATTTCAGGTTTTATGGTGTTGTCATTCTCTCACTCTTTTCCCTTTTTTTTTTCCTTCAGAAGCCATTAATATGGAAGAAGGATTCTTGGACTGAATTTCTGTCAAGGTGATCTTTTTTTTGATCTCCATTTTCTTCTCCCCTTTCCCCACGTCATTTTCGGAAGATAAGAGGGTTTTGCATGTTGCGCACCATCTAACCAGTCTTGAGGTCTGGATGTGGAGGCTGTGAAACTACCAAGGTTGAATTTCTTGGATACCTCAATCTTTTTAAGGAAATAAATACACTCTCATTCACTGGGGGAGAGGGAGGTGGAAGGCAGTTGATTAGTAATGGGATACAAAACCATTTAAATCTAAATTGGCAGTGGTAGCAATTGACAGCTATTTGCGTCTGAAGGTTGTTACTGGGATGTGTGAAACAAGCTTGTGGTTTCCATCCAGTTCCTCATGAAAGGCAGCACCACCGCAACATTCAATATCACTGGTTTCATTCCTTCACACGATTTGAACAAAAAGACCCAGCTTTGGGGGGTTGGTGAGAGTTCTGCCATCAGTTTCAGTGGCTCTGGATCATGCCCGAGTAGAAAAAGAGCCTGAATTTCCCAAGATACAGGAAAAAACCTCTAGGGTCAGGGAAAATGTGTGCCACAAAGAAATGTTGCACTGCTCTTATCCATATTGTGGATTACAGTCTCAGTGTTTTTTATCCTGGCACTAGTGTTCACTTTTAAAGACGTTAATAGTTGCTGGAAATTCATTTTCTGGGGGGTTACTTCTAGTTATTTCTAGTTGGTTACTTATAAAGTTCTTACTAGCTGCAGAGCCATACATAACAAAGGAGTCCTTTCTCACAGAGACATATTTTAATACCCATCAACAGCAAAACCATTAAAGAATTCCAGGGGTGAAAACCAGGAATGTAGAACAAGAAACATAACCTTCTGATCTGTGAACGGATCCGTATCTTCTTCAAAATGGTGTCGCTTACAATGCTTTACTTTGAAACTGAAGGCAGTGTTTTAACACAGCTTGCATAATCTTTCCATGTGTTTTTCTGCTGTGCCATTACTGGACTCCTCTGTGCTGGCTAACTCTTCTAGCAGAAATTGTTGACCTGCACACTGTAAAAAGTACCTTATTTCTTCTACTAGGATTAATGAGGAAATTTTATGCACGTTACAAAGTTTTGCTACATCCCTATTTGATTTGCAGAAATTAACTACTTAACATAGTTTACCACCATTGACAGTATGCAAGATAGTAAAGTAAGTAACATAGGGCTGACATAACTGGCACTATTGTGCTCAACTATATTGCCAAATAAAATACAAAAGAGCTGAAGCAATCTGGAATGACTGAAGTAGGTAAATGACACCAAGAATTAGGTAGGTGAAAAGTGGGAGAAGTTTCCCTCAGTGGGTAGCTGTGCGGATTTAAGGTTTTGAACAAGAGTGTAGCATACTTATATTATCACAGATCACAGATTACCATAGAATCACAGAATGGTTTGGGCTGGAAAGGACCTTAAGATCATCCAGTTCCAATCCCCTGCCATAGGCAGGGATGCCTCACACTAGACCATGTCACTCATCCCTGCCAGGGATGGAGCATTCACCACTTCTTTGGCCAACCTGTGCCAGTGCCTCATCACCCTCACAGTAAAGAACTTCTTCCTTATATTACTGTTTTCTGTGGTGCAAATGAAACTGGTGTGATGTTGTCCACTTAGGAGGGAAACTGGGAGCTTGCCCCTGCAAGTAGATCCCTGTTCCACAATGGATTTTACTTTCATTGTGACATTTTGAAGGTACTAAATGGTAATGACACATTGCTCCAGCAATTTTTGTACAATGTCTCTATGAGCTCTCCCCATCTGTCATGACAGCATTAGTCTTGGCATCTCTGATGAAAGAATCAAAATTAAAAGGGAGAACAAAAAGTCGATTTCTAATGGGTTCCAAATATCCATATCTTACAAGCGTGAATTAAATATTGCTCTCATCTTGCAGCCTTTCAGCCATATTACATGGATAAAAACCACGAAACTATTTAAAATTGAAAATCCTGTTAAAAGATGAAATATATATCAAGTAAAATAATATTCAGCTGTTTAACCTGTTGATAGGCTGTCAGCTGTCATTTCATTTGCACTTCATTTGAATTAATAAAAAGTAAATCATAAGCATCATGATTTACAGTAATATAAAAGCTATTACAAAGGACCTTCATCATAAGCTTCTTTGTCATAAAGCTATTGTATCTTAGTTTCAATCACTAAACACTGTTAAAAACATTTCCTAATACAACACTGCCTGATGCAATATACAAATTCCTTTGCTTCAAGGGCTAGCTGTAGAGATATGACTTAGAATCATAGAATCATAGAATGGGTGGAGTTGGAAAGGACCTTAAGGTCATCCAGTTCCAACCCCCTGCCATGGGTGAGGATGCCTTACACTAGACCAGGTTGCCCAAGACTCCATCCAGCCCGGGCTTGAACACTGTCAGGGATGGAGCATTTGCTAGGTCTCTTGGCACCCTGTGCCAGGGCCTCAGCACCCTCACAGGGAAGAGCTTCTGCCTTAGATCTAACCTGAACTTGCCCTCTTTCAGTTTGAACCCATCACCCCTTGTCCTATCACTGCAGTCCCTGATGAAGAGTCCCTCTTCAGCATCCTTGTAACCCCCTTCAGACACTGGAAGCTGCTATGAGGTCTCCACGCAGCTTCTCTTCTCCAGGCTGAACAGCCCCAATGTTCTCAGCCTGTCTGCCTATGCGAGGTGCTCCAGCCCCTGATCATCCTCATGGCCTTCTCTGGACTTGCTCCAACAGCTCCATGTCCTTCTTATGCTGAGGACACCAGAACTGCACACAGTGCTCCAAGTCGGGTCAAAGACTTGGAGCCTTTAGAGATGAATTGGAAGCTTCTTCTTGCATAAATAGTGTAAAAAAAAAAAAGGCATTTTCATGCTGGTATTCTTGGTCTTTTCTTGAGGCTGCTTCCCTTTTTCCCCCAGCTCAGGTTTGCCCAAAGCTATTAAAGAACATTTATGCCTCCTCCTTTATTTTAAGTAACCCTTGGACAAACAAAAGCTAGTTACTCAAATACTCAATTTGTTTGCTTCTAGGAAAAGTGTCACGGATTTTATATATGTCGTGGATATATATATATGATGTCAGCTTCGTATCTCCTCTTAAAGATTGTTTCCCCTTTTCCTGGATGTGCTGCTCTTTGGAGTTAATAATGGGACCACTTTTCCCCTCGTGTTATTTTAAGAACTGGGGTGATGTACACCTGTAACTAAAAGAGATGGTCCAGAACCTGGAAATGAGGCTAAGAAAATTGCTACCCCTCACTGTCGTTCACTGTTTTTCTACAGACGTTCCTCCAAGGATGCTCTTTGCTTTTCAGGTGTCTTCAAGGCCAGGGTACAGCTTGGTCTGTGTTCTTTGTTCTTTTAATCTTTGGGTTTTCTACGTCATGGCTTACAGAGGACCTTTAGGTGTCCTTAAGTTATATGGACTCAGCTTGACTTCAGACAGCAATGGGAAAGAGGGAGAGTCTGCTCAGTGTCTGTTGGTCCTGGGAAGAAGGTCTGTCCCACAGATAAATAAATTCTCTTGCTTTTCACCTCCCAATGGGGCAAGTAATTATTGAGAGGTAGGTGAGCTCAATGCCGTTTGGTTATACCTGGGAACACAGGAGAAATGTCTACATTTGAGAATAGTTGTGAGCAAGAGGTTTGGACTAGATATCCTCCCAACTTGAACCATCCTAAGATCATGTGATTCTATCTGTGCTTGATGGTAACATGGATAAATACAAGTTTGATACAATCAAACTGAAGAAAACTGTCCAAATCCTTTGGGATGCATTTTTGGTTTGCTGGCAATGAAAGTGCAACTGCTCCAGGGCTAGCACAATAACCTGCTTCAGGGTCATGTGGTCTTTTGCCTTCCCAAATTAGCAGTGATTAGCTGATCATTCACAGCTGGAGGGCAATCTGATTTCTCTGGAAGGAACTCCTGTGCCCATAGCCACTGAGACAATAAAGGACCTAATTTGGGCCTTTAGCAGTGTAGCTGTGGGTTTAGTGTACTGAGCTCCTGTGTCATGGCATGCTTCGGAATTGGTTTGGCAAAATTAAGTGGAATTGTGGAGTGACATTACCTAATAATACACCATCAGGCTGACACTGAGGAGCATCTCACTGCCTCGCTTGTGAAGTGGTAAGTTTGCTTCTCCTTGGGTTAGTTTTCCTTACAGCCTCTAGCTTCCTTTCTTGTCTGCTCTCACAAGTCAGAATGTGTCACGTCACAGAACTGATATAGCTGGGTATGCTACTTGAGGGTTTCAGCAGATCCTGTATTTGGAGTAGTTTGAAAAGTGTCTAGTGGCTTCATCACATGATTTCTCTGTAGTGTGAGACCAGCCGGCAAAAAGCCGTGAGCTCACATGTTTAGATGGCTCAGTTTGTGCACAGAGATAACGTGAGTATCTGCTTGGCAGAGTTTTACAGCAACTGAATATTCCTGATGCTGCCTCTTTTCATCCTTCTGCTCCCCCTTCCTTAACAGCAGAATCAGCAGCTGTAACAACACATGGAGGACACTTGGCAGCTGCAAGACACAGATGCTGAGCTCTGTAATAAACTTCTCCTGTAGAAGAATCCGAGTGCTTTTGCTGGCTGCTTAAAAGTCCTTATTGCTGTCTGACTCACTTGCTCAACAAGCAGTTAGTGTGCTGATGGCTGTTGGTAATCACTCTTGGGGTTATAAGGACCAATTTAATTGACCTGCTCAGTCCTTCAGGATGCTGCCATAGCCTAGCTTTAATAATTTGTAAGTGAATTGCATGCTTTTGTGGTAGATATTTAAGAATAAGGTATTGTGCAATGTTTTAGTGGGCCATTGTTTTTATATCTAGAGATAGGCAATAGGCCTGGTTTTGATCACAAGTCACAATGTCCAAACCAGAAATAACTTCACTGTTGTTAAAGGGGTATAAGCTGCTGTAAAATAAGTGTGAGTTGGGTCAGAGGCAAAGGAGAGCTTTAACTGAAGTCTGCATAGCCTGGTAAGGAAATAGTATATCTTTAATACCAGAAACTGGTGTTTGTTGGAATTGGCCTGTGATAAGGATTTGGATAAGGACTCATGGCAGCACGCTAGTGTTAGGATGGTAATAAGATTCATTTCAGAAAAACCTTGCAGAAGTGTGTTTTAAGGAAGCATTTGAATTTGTAGAGAATGGCCAACTTGAAGGTTGTCCTCAAGTCTAAAGAGCACTGGGAAAGAAACCAGAAACAGATGCTGGTGGAGATAAAGGCAGGAACTGGGCAGCAAGTCTGATACATGACCAAGACAAAAAGGAGGGATGATAGAAAGCGATGACTGGAGATGGAAGCAAGAGAAGAGCTTTAAATATCAGGACCCATTATAACATGAAGGGAAGTGCTGAAGGAAAATGAGTGAAGAGTGGCATGGTCAGTGATGTGTGGAATGACGGTTTTGGGCAGAAGTTCCTTCTATCTCTGACTAACAAAAGCTGAAGTTATAACAATAGCAAAGGTATAGCACCAATGGGAGTGGGAAGTGAAGCATAGGCACAAGGGAAAGTGTGGTGTGAGGTGGACAGGAAGGACCTCATATTCAGTGAGACACAACTAAAGTGGTCCAACAGCAGATAAGACCTGCTCTAGCTGACCATGCTTTGAAGCAGGGCATTGAATTAGGTCATCTCAGCAGTTCTGCCATGTTCTGAATGTGCTATATACTAATATGCAGCTCAGGCTAGTGGTAGCTGATGGGAAATAGTACCCAAAGGGCACATCTCCATAGTAGGTGAGATGCAGTTCCTTAGCAGGGGAGAGGTCTAAGGATGGACAAGGGCACCAGCACAGAATAGGCGGATGCTTCATCTCAGCCAGCGCTAGTGTCACCTTGGCAAGAAGCTACCACCTAATCTATGCCTGAGGAGAAGACTCCTGTTTCCACTCCAGTTAGTCCTGTCTCCTTCGTAAGACTGACATTCACATAAATATTTTTTAACTGGAAAAGGACAGTCCTATTTCTAGTTTGTACAGGAGATGTTTTCCTGTGACCTTTGAGTGTCCTTGTATTCGAGCATTTAGAGACAAACAGCTGTCCCAAGCTTCAGTTGGAGGAGGAAAAGGAAGACACCATCAAGCACAAATGTTAGTAACTCACTTTTCCTCTCATTGTCTGGTATATCTAGGATGATTTTGAGCCTTAGAAACAATTGTCTCCCTGATCCCCTTGTACTTGATATCATTAACTAGTATTAGACATCAGCACTGAAAAAATCACTTATTAAAGCATGAATTTTTTTTCTCCTGATGTACATCAGAAACTGTTTCTTTGGTGGCAGCCCGGTAAGCATTTTGCAAAATGGCTATCAACGCTGAATTTTATTTGATGCAACAGTTGGTATCCTGCAATTTTATGATATTCAAGGATTCTGGATCTAAACATACTAAAAATTAATGTGTTACAAAATAGTCTAGCATTCCTCCAAATAAACCACAGATTAGGAACAAGAAAATGCTAACCTTTGAATAATGGGACTTAAATACCTGTTTCAGCACTGCTTTCATGCTGCTTTGCTTGCTTGAAAACATGTGAAGTATTTATTTTTAATTCCTATTATCTCATTATTGCAGGTTTCCTTTACAACATGGCTCATTTCTAGTGTTAAAAAAAAGCCTAGTGATTTTTATCTGAGTTTTAGATTTTCCAGTAGTGATCAGTCACACATATATAGTGCTAGTTAGAGCTGATGTTCTAATGTAGTGAACTGGTTTTGGTTTTTTCTTTCATCAAATTGGTTGTCCAGCAGGTGAAATAGATTGTGACAATTGTCTCCGAGATGCAAAGATAAAAGTGAAAAGGTGCCAAGGGCTGTTGTAACTGAACTATTGCATTAGGAAGCTGAAGGTGACCATTGAGAACTTCTTATTTCCACTTACATAACGAGTGATGGCTTTCTGACACAAGAACTCCCAATCTTTTATTAAGTAGGCTCTGATTTGGCAAATACAGGCAGAGACACATATTTCTCCATGTAAGCAGCCCCACTGAGGTATCAATGCCATGCACCAGCGGTAAGATCCTCACAGGAACAAGATCAAAAATTACAGGGAAGGGAAGTTTGGAAGTCCAGAGGATTTGCTCATCAAGATCAGGTGCTATGGATATCCTACCTTTAGCTGATACTGTAATACATGCTTAGAGAGCTCCTCTGATATGTTTCCCCTGCCCAGGGGTAGTCCTGCGCATCATGTCTAAGCTGATGGTTGCAGGCCATGGCAGGATGCAAGGTATCAGGGTCCAACTGGAGGAAAACCCCAGTGCCAGACCCTGTTTGAGTTTGTGATCCCAAGAGTGAAATTAAGACACAAATGAGGTCAAGTACTGTAATCGGACAGTTTGTTTATTATAAATTACAAAAAGACAGTTATAAAAAGGGGAAATTATTGTAATAAAGGGGATAGTGATAGGACAGATTGGAAAAAAGGTAGAAAATGAAGCAAGGATTCGGGGTGCAGAGAGAGAGAGAGAGGGAGATAGTCACCACTGTGAATTCAGCCATGTCCTTGGGATCCGTTGTCGTCGTCATTGATGGTGGGAGTTCTTCAGGGTTCATAATCTTGTACTATTGGAGCAGTGTCCCCCAAGAGTCCTTTGGCTGTGGGTGTCCTCTTGGAGGAGTCCTTCTGGAGTCCCCTTGAAGGTACCCATTTTGGCGATGTTTTACTTCCCCTTTTATCATGAGCTGGGGGGAGTACTTCTTCCTGGTGGACCAGTTTTTCTGGTCTTGCACCAAGACACAGCTGTCTGCAGCAATTCTTAGGATAATGGACAGCAATTCCTCACACCAAATTTCAAGGTAATGGAAGGAAGAGTCTTATCAGCTCTTTCTCATTCATCCCTCAGTCAATGGATGGTGGAGTCCCAATTCAGCTCCTCACTCCGTTCTCCCAGGCAATGGATTGAAGAGTCTTAGCTCCTCCCACCCATCTCTGAGGCAATGGTCAGTCCCATCTCAGCTTCTCCTACCAATCTTTGTGACAATGGACAGTGGAGTCTGATTTCAGATCAGTCTCTCACACAAGGTCACAATCCCTCTTTGTTCAGGGAGTGCTGGCTTTCCCATCCTGCTGGGCACTCAGACTCTCTCTACTATTGTGCAGAAACCTGGGTGCAGCCTAGGAGGGTACCAGGATCCTGAGTAAAGTGTCTAGTTTGCGTTGCATGAATTGGTGAGTTTTCCATGTGCAGGGAAAATTAATTTAACCCTTTGTGATAGAACGTGTAATGACCCTTGGGGTTTCATCTTATTTGCCTGTGATCACACAGAGATGAAAATCAAGGGTTAGCACTTTTTCAGCCAGGGGAAGACTAACAGGAGGGTGATAAAAACAATATGGGGCAGCACTAGCAAAGGAAAACTGCAAAGGAAGTTATGAAAGAGGTGGTTGTATATTAATAGGGATGGGGCTGAGGAGAGGGTGTTGGTGGATGAGATACAATAATAAAGGGAAGCTGTTGAAGCTGTTTGGTCCCTTGTAGGTCCTGGGTCAGTAGCAGCTGCACCTGCAACACCTCAAGGTTCCCTGTGTGCTGGCCAATGCAGTGGCTGATAGTGCCTGCTGCTGTGCAAACACAGGCAGCTCTTCACCAATATATCACTGCATGAATTGAACATCTGGACTCCAGAGATACCTTATTAGTGCTAAAAAAACCTTGATTCAATTAGACTACAAGATGAACACAAGATAATATCTTTTGCAGTGTGAAGGGCTTATAGGAAGTATAGCACTGGGGAAGGGGGTGGAGAGCATGGAAACTCAGTTATTCTCTTATTTCCACAGTTGGTCCATAATAGTGCATAAAAAGGGTGGAGGTTGGAGAGTTTGTATAGCCTAATGCCAGGGATAATTCGAATGATTCCATGTTTTGAATGTTCTCAGTCCTATTTGCTCTGCAAACACTGTGTCTACATAGATGAAGATAAATTAGGGCATGATTTTTCAGGCCTGGAATTTGAAAGTCAACTCTTGGTTATGTGATCAGAGCTACTCAGTTGCACATCTGCAGCTTCTGCTGGTTTAAAACTTGCTTTTCTTTCCTGACATTAGAAGATGGATCAGCAAAAAACACCATCAGTAAGGCTTTTTGCAAAGAGCAGGGGTGCGAAGTACACTGCCTGGGCCAAATTCCACACCAGATAATTCCATTGAGGCGATGGCTTCAATTGAGCATCGTTATCTTCACTTCCTGTCTCATACTGCAGTGCCGTGCTACTGAGCAGTTGCTGATTTCCTCCTCCCCAGGCCTGGCTGCATGTCATGGTGGGGCTGCAGTGTCTCCTCCCTGTTCTTTGCTTTGCTTGCAGGAGTTGTATGGAAAGGAAGCAAATTGATGGAAAGTGCCTTGAATTCCTCCGTTGAAATTTACGTCTTCTGGTGCGATTATTTTTGCTATTGTGGAGCAAAGTCATATTTTAAAAACTTTCCTGTTGTTTCTGCAGATCTGTCATCCATTTCCATGGATACATCAGGGGTAAGAAGGCAGCCAGAAGCTGTCAATTCCAGCCACTCACTGGCTGCCCAGTGAGCAGTGAAAAGCTGCTGAAGTCATTAGTATTTTACACTTGAATATAACACAATAGTTTGAACTTTTCTGGTACTCTTCATTCATGAATCCCCAGGCCTGGTAAATGAGACACTACTGTAAAACAATTAATTGGGCCTCATAACAGCTTGGTGAGTGTGTTAGGAGGGCATGAAGCCTGAGAGCACTAAAGTGACCTGTCGAAGGCCACCTCATGAGATAGTGGCGTGGGCAGTAAGGTATTAAGTTCCCTCATTCTGACTCCCTTAGCTCATCCCTGAATGTATTAGGTGTAGACCACTGGAAAATCAGGTTGTGGAAATATACCCATCATCATCTGCTTAATGATAAAGCATCTCTTTTCTCCCCAGATAATCCAAGACATCTTTGATTCAGTGAGTTTCAGCTGCAGCAAGAGCCATGAGATAATAGAAGGGATGCGTTCCTGCAGGATATGGCATATGCTAACTGTTCATTGAATGGGTTTCCCTGTTCATCATGTTGAATACCTCAGTGAAATTCTTGCTGGCTCTTCTGTAAGGATAAGGCTTCTGCCGCTGTGTCAGGGAGATTATTCCACAAAAATGAGAGATACTGTGTCATTATTATCTCTGAACATTGAGTTATTTTTCTGGACATCTCTAACATAAAATATCTCTTACTTGTGTTTCAGGGAACAAAGTTAAAGAGAAAATTAGTGGAAGCACTTTTTTGTTTGTTTTTTAAAATGTCATTACAGCATGCTCTGGTTTTACAGTTTATTTTTCAGTGCACACTGTCTTTCAGCTTTTACCTTCTGCTCTATGAGGTGACACACATCAACTGATGATTCTTTCATTCTTGTGCCCTGACATAATCCACTGAAATAAACAGATCTTTGCATGTTAAGCAACTGTTTGGAGGTAGGTGGAACTGGGCTCATCACAATGTGCTTTCTGTGAATCCTCATTCTCTATTCCTAAAAGACCTCACAGGTGAATATGGAAAGAGTTATAGTGTATATATACAGCGTATATATAGTGTGTATATATAGTGTGTGTATATGGAAAGGGTTAGGGTCTTGATGATACGTGCTGCTCAGTAATCCTTAGCTAACTTGCCATCATACTTCTCAGTTTACCAGCAATACATCTGGAGTTCTTCATGCCCTCTTAGAATTACTATTAACCAAAAGTCAATCCCTGCAGACACTGCTGGGATTATACAACTAGCTTTTACTCACAGCCTACCTAGGTTCAGCAGTTTTACTTGAGTGAGTAAAGACAGATTACAGAGCCAGGCCTTAAAAATATGATGGCATCACCCAAGTTATCCGCAATACCTCTGCGTTCTCTTTTGAGTCATTCACATGCGTAGTCAATACAAGTTGTCCCAACACAGGTGATAATGGTGCCCTACCATTAACCTGTCTTTGTTCTCAAAGGATACTCTTTATTATGACCCTTTGTTTTCAAGTCACTTAACCTGTTACTAATCCTTACCAAAAACCTCATCTCTAGCTCTGATTATTTATTTCCTTCAGTAGTCTTTTATGAGGGACTTTATCAAGAGCATTCTAAAAATTCAAGTAAATTAATATCTTGCAGATCACCTTTATCTACTGGTTTATTAACTTCTTCCAAAATTGTTCTGTCCAACACTATTTAATAGCTTGGGGAAAGCACACACAAAAAATATTCAGATTTATTTTGACAGCTACTGTAGTGGTTTAACAGAGCTGTGCTTGGATTAGCACTGTTCTTCTGTCTGTACTTAAGAACTCTATTTCATTTCCTGGCATCTCTCTCTTCAGGTCAACCACTAGTTCAAGGTGGAAGTGATAAGTCTGCAGCATCTCAAGTATGCTGGTGTTAGCTCTTGGGAAATTGAAAGGAAGGAAATAACAGTTCATAAAGTTTTGATTGCTTGGAGAAGAAGAGACATTTGTTGAAAGTATGAGCAAGGCCAGCTGCAAAGAGTTCAGGAATGAGCAGAAGTCTTCCTGCATTGGCTTCTCACTCACTTTAGCTATTAATTGACAACGTTTCATACTGGGGATTGAGCAGAGGAAGGCTATTTTTCTCAGGCCTGTTATGGGGCTATCTTACTTTTTAGTTAGTAGATTGATTTGCGTTAAAGATGGGTAGAACAGCATGATCTGGGATGGTGTGGTGGGGAAGGTTTTGGCAAAAATACTGGCACGGAAGAAGTAAAATAAATGTGCCATGCTCTATTCCTCCCTCAATTTTAAAATATCAACATTTTGCAAGCAATGGGCCATATGCTCCCAGGGCTTGCAAGCCAGAAAGTATAGCAACTTACTACAAAACCGCTCTCCAAATTCTACACACAAGCCAAAACCTCCTACTTGGTATGCTGCCGTCATGCCAACTTGCAGAACAGAGATTGAGCCTGAGCAGGGAGATCTGCAGAAGAGTAGCAGGTTATGCGCAGGAACACATAAAGAGAGATAGAGGCTGGGGCTGGGATCCGGACACTTGTCCTGCAAACCCAGCTTGGGGAGGGAAAGCAAGGTAAATTGTCACTGACAGCAAGCACATGTTTCCAGGCCAGAATGGCACCTCTCCACAGAGGTAAGGCAGTGAAGTCTCCTTGGGTTGCTCCTGCAAGGCTTTCTATGCACAGAAAGTAGGAGTGTGGGCCTGCAGTGCTGGCTCCATCTGGTCCATGCTCTTGGCTCTTTGGCATGGACACCATGGCAGAGTGGCTGCAGCAACTCTAGACCCATCCTCTTTGATGGGAATCATCCTGCATGCTTATGGTGTTCAGAAATACTTAACTAATACTGAAACCAGGTTCCTGAAGAATCCTAGTGCTGCCCAGAGATGTATAGGTGCTCTTTGCCTGTACCTCACAGGATTGTCTGTCTGAAACAGTGAAGGAGAGATCTTTGATCAAGATTTTTCTGCATGGCAAAGCAAGGCAAGAATTAGTCCCACCAGTGTCAATTTGCTTTCAGAAGGACTATACATTTTATTGTGGTAAGACTAATACTCTAGGCACGTGCAAGTACTGGGGAATGCCATCCACAGATGATGGGCTTACAGGTGTTAGACACTTGAAACCTCAGGAGGCTTTTTTCCATGTTTCTTGATCCCTTGGTACAAGGTTCTCCTGTATTCTCCATACTCTATTTCTCCATGATGGAGCATCTGGAGAGTACTTTATATTTCTCCAGGGATAATCCCTGCAATATTTTAGCCACTGTCTAGCTCAGAGCTCTCCCCTTCTCTGGCTTGGACACTACATGCTCTCTGGCAGGGGTTTAAAGCAGTACAGATGCTCAACTTTTCTGAACACTTTTGTGGGCTCAATATGATGAAAAACAAAAAAGAGGTTAAGAATGCCTATTTGAGAACCTGTACTAGCCACTATAGGCAGAGTGAATTGGGATAATAAAATCACAGGCTAGGATGTATGAAGTGTAGCATATGCTGTATCTTCACCAGGAGCGAGCCAACTGCTGCTGGGAGGATGGGGCTGTGAATGGCCTCCGGACCAGACACTTGCTCAATTTGCACGCCTGCACGGCTGCTGGTGGATCCAGCTGCTCCTTCCCTGGCTGCCTTACACAGCACAGGGATGCTGAGGCTCAGAGGGGCAGAGCAGCTCCTGGGGAACCTGGGAGCAGGCAAAAGAAAAGGACCTGGTCTGGGAAAAACACGTTCTCTGACCCCACAGCTGTACCAGAGCACTGTAGGTAAAGCTGAGACATCACAGGCTGGTACTTGAATGAGATGCTTCTAAGAAGCTTATGCCTGCGGTGTCAGGCTACAGTTTTCTGCTTTCAGTGAATGGTAGTTTCTACCCCTAGTATCATCCCTTTGAGGCTGGTGGAGGAATGCCCAAAGGCAGTTGTTGGGAGAAGTGATAAAGTCGATTTCCTTTAGCAGGAGTTACATTTAAGCTTCTGCTGAACACTGTGTTGCACTATGAATGTGTCGTTTTTAACAGGGCAGTCACTTCTCACCCCTAAGGGAGCAACCATTGCTGTGCTGTCCTGAGACAACAGAAGATGTCAGTTACTGTGATTTTATGGGGTTGAGGTATAATTATGCTCTTCTTATCAAATCTTCAAGTGAAAGACAAGATGCAGTATGTAAAACATACAATGTAAACCATGCAATTTTGGCAATAATAATAATATAATAATTTTCCCCAGAATGCCTTTTTTTTTTTTTTTTTTTTTTTATAATGTTGGCATCAAATAAACTTTTAAGAGCAATGAGAATATGTATGGAATTTTCTCATCCTAAAGTTTATGTTCCTCCGTTTTCTGCAATGAGTAATCAAAGGTGTTGTGCAGGAGTACATGAAACAAGAATGCTCTTTTTTTTTACTTCTTGGGAGATGGCCATCATTGCATTGGGCCAGAGCTATGAGTCAGGGCTGCTGTTTCCTATTGTGAAGTGAGGAATCTTTCTCAGGAAGTCCTGTGTTGTGCTGGAGATCAGAGCAGGTGATAATGGTCTCATCTGGCTTTGAAATTTATGAGAAGAAGATAGAACATGTAATGGAGTCATTATTTCATTTTAGTTCATTCTTCGCATTGCAGCACTTGGAGATGTAAAAGCCGTGTGGTGACCAGATGGAAGGAGCAGGAATGGGGAGTAGTAGTAGGGTGGCTTCCCCATTACTAGTAAGAAAATCCTGAATAGAAGCAAAACATGCTGGGAAAATATGGAAGTCATTTTATCCATACAAAGACCTTCAAAAGAAGTGTAAGTTATGAGAATGTAAGCTCTAAACTGAGAGGAGATAGATAAAGGAGGGAAGGGTCAGGGGAATATGGACTGAAAATATGACAGAAGATGAGTGGTTGCATCCTTCAGAACCTGAGTCACCTCTATGTGAGGTGCAAACATCAGCAGAGGACTCTGAATTCTCAAAGATGAAAAAACACTCAAGAAACATGAACGTAAGATAACTCTAGGGATGAGAGGAAGGAAATAGATGCCATTTATGTGAGCTTTAGAAATACTCCAAATTGCAAGCATTAAAAATTGGACTTCCAATTTTCTTTCTCTTTCAGAACCCTGGGGCTCAAAATTTCCACCCAGCTTCAAAACTTGGGATTATTTGCCAAGGATTTGTTTTCTTGTTCTCTTTAATTCCATTCCTAAATATCCATTCAGTAAGTCTTGGTTTCTAGTGGCTTCTATTTGGAGCTGGGCAAAATAATTTCTTCTATCAATTCTTAAACTTCCAACCCATTTTCTGTTGTGGCCATGAGAAGAAAATGTAGTTTTAAATCATTAGAAACTATTTTCTTCAAAAGCATATGTTTATTTCATTGTGGACCTAAAATTAATTTTAAGGTGACATTAAATAGCTGAAACTTTTCAAGGTAATTTGTACTGAAGCTTTTCTTTATATTATGAGGAAGTACTGACCACTCTTGAATTGCTTAATCTAGCAAGACTAAGATGGAAAGCGGATATGATGAGTTTTCATAAAGACATTTAGGAGGTAAACTTCAAAGACAAAAAGAATTAGGTAAAGAACAATCTTGGCATGGGATCAAGTTAATGCAAGCCAGTTATAGAATCATAGAATCACAGAGTGATTTGGGTTGGAAAGGACCTTAAGATCACCTAGTTCCAAACCCCTGCCATGGGCAGGGACACCTCACACTACACCATGTCATGAAAATACAAATTTAATATTAATTAAAATATTAATTTATTAGTAATTAAATTTATAATAATATTAATACATTCACACTGGAAATTTAGAGAGATATCTCCATCCACCCATCCAAGAGGTGATGTTCTGGTAATGGGAACTGAGAAATTCCCTGGTTTAGGCTGCAGTTGGGTGCACTAATGAAAATGATTGTATCGCAGAATTCTTAGGGACAGAAAATGAGGCTTGTGATGTGGATCAGTTGGTATCTGATGTTTAGGTGTCAGCAGCTGAGTTTGAAAAGAGACTTGGTTGTTTATTTGCGCCATTGCTTTATTCTATTAATCACATGCTTCAGGACTTTTGTTTGCAGTCTGCGGAGGTCAGTAAGGGTCATTTTTACTTTTCATTTATGCACTGCTAGACTTCTAGGTTGGTCTCTTTTTCACTTTTGAACCATGAAAGTGCAGGAGGTAGGCTAAAGCCCTTAATCTCTTGCATGCATCTCACTCATAAGCTCGAGTTTAAAGAGATCAGCAGATCTGGGGTAAGGAAGGCATTTCCCTATTGATCAGATTGTCAAGGACTACGGCAGAAGAGGGGATTGTCTTAATTTCTTAGGATTTGCAAGAGATTCCACTTAACTGCTCCCTAATATTGCAAGGATTTGGACTATTGACAATACATTGGATCTTGCTTTTTTTGTCTCCTGGGGCTCATTAAGTTTGCAGCTGCTTTATGATGAAGTGTAAAGTTTGCTACAGACTGCTGGGGAGCATCTTAGGGCCAGTGGTGTGTGGGGACACATTGGGCAGGACGCTTGTGGACTCTATCCTGCTTCACATTAAGGCAGCCCCATGGACTGTGTACCCTTGTGCTTTCTAAAGTTTGTCTGCTATAGATCAGTAATGAACTGTCCTGATTTGGGCTAAAGAGGAAGGGAAGCAACTGCATTTCAGAGGAACACTTTAAGGGTGGTGTAGGTCAGGCAGTGCTGCTGGCTCAGGGCTCAGGTGGAAATCACTGTCAGCCTTAAAACAGCGTTTGGACCTCCTGCCACCTAAGGGACATGGGCAATGCTTTGGGAAGGGGACAAAATGGGTATTCAGGAAATGGGAAGGCAAGAGAGGGCCCAGCTCTTCTTCTCACTTATAAATCCACTTGCCACACCAGGTGGCTCTGACACAAGAAAGCATCACAGAGCTGCTGGAGAAGTCTTGCTGATGAATTATTCTGAAGCTACCAGCAGCTTAGCAATTAATCAAGGAAAAAGATGAATCAAAATTATGATGATTTGTAAGATGCTGGTGCTCTGCTTTGTAACTTGTACACGCTACAGACATAAAACAGCTATGATGGTTTCTTCCTTTCCAGTCTAAACAGTAAAAAACCTCTTCCTTTGTGTGAAACAGCCAAGTAAGCTGCAATGATTCCTGTGGTGCACTAATACTTGCTGTTTAATTATACCTTTATGACTGGGAACAGGTGAAAGTGTTCATGCTAAAAATATTTAGACATATGGGTTCTCCTTGTAGTTGGAGTTGATTTTATCTACCAGACCCATAAAGTAGTGTAGTGAAGCTACATGATAATGCCATATGTATAATAAAGCACATTTTTTGGAAGGCTACATAAATGCATACTACTAAAATACAGATATTTTGCTAAGGAAATTAAAAATGAAAGATAGGTTTAAAACATTGTTAAAGACTATAATGGGAATGGCAAGTGGCATAATGGGAATAATGCCATGGGATTATCCTTGGCCAATAGGGAATAACCAGAATGAGATAGTATTAAGGACAATAAGTCCAATCCTGCAGAGCACGAGCAATCCTGAGATGTGCTGAGCCTGCTCAGCTCATGGTGAAGTCAGTGGGAGCTGAGGGCATTGAACATGTCGGCAGAATGAGGCCCGAGTCAGAGACTTCCAACCTAAGGCTGTAATTTTTAGCCTGGATTTTTATGAGATGCCAATTTGATTTTTATGCAATGCCAATTTGGATGTCTTAGTGGGACCCTGGCACAATGAGAACCATTCAGAGCAGCAGTCAAATTTTTCTGAGGGGGTCTGATCCCCCTGCCACTTCCATTGAAAGGCAGATCCCTATTGTCTTCTGTGGGGTTTGTTTCTGGACCTGGTATCAGGAGGCACCCCAAATGCATCAAAATTGACTGAGAGATGTATGGAAGCAGCACATCTCAAAAACCATGTGCTGCTGGCACTCTGGTTAGGTGGAGCCAGCTTAAGTCTATTTTCAATTGTGAGATGGCCAAATTGTACAAGCGCTTCTGCCCATTTCATTCCTTCGCACAATAAACCCCTATTTTACATGCCTCAGATAGCCAAGGTTACAGAGCTGTAAGGACAGCGAGAGTCACGTATCTTGATTTTAAGCAAACAGTTTCCTTGGATGGAAAATAACATTTTTGACTCCCTGAGCAGAAAAAACCTGGAAAAGCTATCTCCCCCTTTCCCAGAGTCCAAGCAGGATTGTTTTAATAACCTTATTAACAAGGTCTATGTGAAATAGTAGTGACTATGGCCTCGATCCTGCAGTTCCAATGCAACTGTCCATGACCGTGAAGGAGTGTGTGTGTGAAGTGTTTGCAGAACTAGGGGCTATGACCCTGTCCTACTGAAATTATCAGAGAGTTACCAAGTTGTGTAGTTTGGGGGTGCAGGATCAACCCCAATACCAAACCACCTGTGGGCTTCCACAGAGCAGGGCCAAAACCAGCCTGTAGTTTTGGCTGCTGGAAGTGAATTCAGATCTCTAATGTGCTTCTTCCCTCCAGCCATGCTGTAGAAGCTACTGTCAGAGAAGGGGACTTCATTCTGGTCCTTGCAATCTCAAGGTATATCCTGGGGCTATATGTCCTTCACCCTGCTGGGTTGCAGTGAGCCCATTGCCTTGCAGCCACATCAGCAAGGTTTTTTCTTCCTTTTATTAAGTGGAATGTTGAGAAATTTAGCCCTGTTGAGGCCTCATGGACTTTTTGTAGCCTGGCCACAAAACCTCATTGTATTTACCTGTGTTTCCATGACCGTTTGGAGCTCTATTTTAGCTGCTACAGCAAAATCATGCATGTGGAATGAGGGGAGTCAGAAGAGTCCTTTCTTCCAGGAGCAGCCTCTTGAACTTTCAGGGCAACATGGACAGCTTCCACAGCTGCTCCTAAAGTGCTGCTGCCTTGTCCCTTTAGGAGGCACCTGAAGGTACCTCTCAATTCTTCCGTGCACTTTCAGCACTCTGGAACTACTCATAAATACCCTTGTTAAAACGTGTGTTTCAGCATGATCATGATGAGCCTAACTGCTAAGTCTGGCCTTACAGAGAGGATGGCACTTACTTCCTCAAAAGTATAATATAGAGCATCCACATTCGTATTTTTAGTAGCATATAGCAGTGGTCCAGCGTTTAGTGTACTGTATGTACTTTTAATAATCTCCATAAAAGCCTGATTTTCAATCCCTAGGCTCAAGCTGACAGTGTAAATAAAATCACCCAAATCCACAGGGTAAGAGAAATGAAAATGACAAGGATTAAAATTTTGTCAAACCTCTTTCTTTTTAAAATTCTGCTTCCCTTCCAATTGGATCACGACCCTCTGTGTGCACAGCTTAAGACCAGACGGTATGCTTTCACTTTTATTCCACTCTGCAGCAGGCTTACAGTATTTAGTGAAAGTCTGTAAAGAATGTGTGCTGTGTAGAGAGTTAATACCATAATCCCCTATCGTTAGGGTCAAATGCTGAATAGAGCAGAAGAATTAGAAAATATGTTACATACAATGGCAGAAAAAAATGCATCAGCATGCTGTTCTGTTAACACATGCATTCATTAACCACAAGTAAATGACAATGAGGTAATAGAGCATATTAGGAGATGTGTACTTCAAGTCTAGTACAGTTATTGTTATGGGAACCTAAGACTTTGAGTGAGAACCTAACTGAATACACATACATCGCAGGGTTCTTTGGATATAATTACATCTTTCTAGGAAGCACTTAGATGCAAAGATCAGCTGTTAAAATTATTTGGCAGAGATGATCTTTGAATACTCCTTTTTTAAATTTCCTGTGAAGTGCCATATCTATATTTTGCTATCCAAGCACAACAATACATCTGTCTCTAGAGAAATCCCAAGCATGAATTGCGGTAATTTTAGCTAAGGAAGTATTCCGAAAACAACCCTAGTGCTTGCCTTTTCAAAGGATCCTTAGGGGGCTTGCTACTTACATCATATAGAATTTGCATGGGTGTTTCATTCCCTTGGGTTTTCAGGAAAAAATGAGCCAGTATGCACTGGAGGAGTGACAATTTGCTAGAAAGAGGAGAGAGAAAACACATGTAGCATTGCCTGATACCAACTGGAAAACATAAGAATCACACCATATAAAAATCTTACCACTATGAGTTAGTGTATTGTGCCTTCCTGTAAGGAAAAGGCCGAGCTTCGCAAGAAGGGGGGTGGCCCTATGCAAGAGGAAGAGATATAGAAGTTGTTTGGCTGCCTGTACTGACACTAAGTAGTGTCTGATTCCCTAATTATTCCTGCTGATTTAGCCTGGTTATTAAGGGAGGGAGACAGTGCTGAGCTGGAGATGGGATGAAGGTACTTAAAAACCATCTTGCAATAGCTGGTTAATGACAAACTGTGGAAAGCATGGCAGCAGCATGTAACCACAAGACTTTGTCCAGTGCAAGCATGTTATCTTATCTCAGCACTGATCAGTTGTAAATA
Organism: Psittacula echo; assembly: GCF_963264785.1. Classification (NCBI taxonomy): domain Eukaryota; kingdom Metazoa; phylum Chordata; class Aves; order Psittaciformes; family Psittacidae; genus Psittacula; species Psittacula echo. The sequence continues at coordinate 2,835,070 of NC_137738.1, read as the reverse complement.
GGACCAGGCAGCACTTTATGGAACAGTGTGTGTATGGTCTTATGTAGACACATGTGCTGGTTCTGCACTGTCACCTGCACAACGTTCACAATTTCGTGTTATTTTCCTGCAGTAGGAGTTGGGAGTGATTGGGAAAATCACCTTTATCTAAAGAAATAAAAAAAAAAAAAAAAAGAAAATTGACTTTAATTTCTCAGATTTTTTTTTTTTTAATAAATTCAGAAAATTCTCGGTTAAAAAAATAAACTTTTCCAAGAAAAAGTTCCTTAAAAAAAAAAAAAAGGGGGGAAAAAAAGTCTTCAAAAACTGCTTGACTAGTAATTGAAGTTAAAGAGACTTTAATTTTTAAATCGTTTAGGTTTCTGAAGGGAATAAAAATGACGTAAAGGGCTGTTGTTTCTCATTAAGTTGCGCATTTCTTTTCATTTTGAAAGCTTTCTTAAATTCTCTTTGAGCATTTTTGAGTTTTATGAATGGGGCTTTAACAATTGTTGAGCCCTTCTGACAGCAAGTGGAAAGCAACATCAGCAAGGGTCAGGTCTGAAGGTGTTAGTGTCCTATGCCTTGAACGTTGTGTCCTGTAGTGGTCTCATCAGAGGTGTGAACTGCTGAAGGCTTCCTTTCCTTCTAATCCTCATGATAATTTGTTTTACCTACGTTACAGTAGTCTGGCTGTTCTGGCTGTTCTTCTTTCAAAGTTGCACTCCTAAAAAAACAGATTTAGAAAAAATGAGTTAAAAAAGGAGCCTCACCACTGAAACACAAAAATCCTCCCCCATGGAGGTGCATGCTTTTCCTGTGCTTCCATTGGTGTCAAAGACATTTTTCATCTGAGTTAAAGTCAGCTTTGTCTTCATAATCTTACGTATGAATTTCTTTCTACCCTTGGGCAGTAAATGTAGAGTTTATAAATTAACTGTAGTATTCTTCAGTTTATTTAACCACACTTACTACATCACGGTGGACAGCCAAAGCCAGACTGTGCCAGGATGCTTCCCAAGTAAATCCTGGTGAGGAGATTCACAGGGACCGAGCTGCATATATCTGACTGCAACTCCTGGTTGTAGGAGTGCTGCATATTTTTGAAGGGAAGAACATCTCACCTGGAAACTGCAGACTTCATGAGTAGATATTATTTAAATCAGTAGATTATGTGTATTGGTCTTGACTCAGCTTAATATCCTACTGAGTAAGTAGGCTGAAACAATTAGAAGTTGTGACTAGAAAGAGAAATGGAGTGTGATAAATTAAATCAAAGAAACAAAACCTGTTATTTCTTCGGTGACAGGCGAATACACAGCAATAAAAGATGAAGCATTTGATGTGGAGTTCTTTCTAAGACAAAAAATACACAAAATAATTCAGATGAACGAAAGATTATTCAGGTTGGTGCTTGTTATTCAACAAGTGGCTCAGCTCAAAAAACGAGCTAACAAACCTAGAGCAAGAATCTGATAATAATCACTGCCATGACTAATTTTAAGGCTAAAAAGCCATAAAAGATCTTTGTGAAGTGGTTGGTGGCACTGACACCCTGGGGCAGCAGGATAGTGAGTGGGAGCTGTGGCCCTGTGCTTGGTCCCTCCCTGATCTTTGTTTTCCATACAGCTCTCTCGGTCAGACTCAGACATTTAAACACCGTACTGGTGGGTCGCTCACATTTTGTGCAAGCACAATTAATGCCCATTCACTAGAAAAGCCTGGAATGAGGTTGATTGCCTTAGATACAGTTATTTTCTAAGATCTAATCTCTGGTTCAGCTGAGTGGAATTGACCTGGAGGTCTGACTGCTGAATTCTTGTCTGTGAAGAGCAGATGCAGCCATTTTTCAGACAAATGAGTGAAGAGACCTCTGTGACGCACACAAACTAATGATTATGAATATTTTTTGGAAGTTTCAGCGCTCATGATATAACTATATGGGGTTAAATCAACAGTGCTGTTGGGAAAATGACCAGAAAAGGGAAAAGAATAGTATCATTTGCTTAAATGATCAAGTTGTGTATACTCTGCTCACCATCAATTTGCATCTTCTCATGTGGTTCCACACAGCTCCTTCCTGTAGTCAGAAGGGGATTGACTCAAATTAATCACCCAGGAAATGTTCTCCTCTTGAAAATTACTTAAGAAGAAAGGGAATGAACTCTTCCTAGCGATATCCATGCCTTGTCCAGGTCAGTAGCAGCTTTGCTTGCTTTTGGAAATGATCCAAGACCAGTGTGGTGTGGAAGAAGTGATGTCTACCTTATTTCTTAATATTGGTCTCTAATCATAGCAAAATGAAAGTGAGTGGTTTTGGGTTAACCTTGAAGGAATTTACTGTTCTGAGCAAGTGAGGTGACAGTGTGTTTTGTGGAAGTGTTTATGAAGAAATTGTATTTGCTTCTCACAGTAGTTACATACCCTCTACCAGAACAACATCTGACTATCTTTCAAATACTTAAATATGCCAGCATCCTTAATTTTTCTTTTTGTAGGGAAAGTAGCTTGATTAGCATGGTTTTGTTTGCTTCTGTTTGTGCTTAGATGTGGTTGTACCTGGCAACTGTGTGTGAAGAAATTAATGAGGCAAAGTTAAGTCAGAGAGATGAGTTGTGCAATTAATGCTGAATGTGGTGAGATCTATAGCTATTCTCATCTCTTGTGAAAATGAATGAACTTGCCATAGGAGAGTTGTGCCTCCTGCCTTCATGGGTTTCTCTACGTTGACTGGCATTTCTTGGTTTTGATAGCACGTACCAATTGCAGGATGTAATGTGATGCAAAATCCACCCATGAGCAAAGAGTCAGGAAGGCTGGATGATCAGCTACTCATGCCACTGCTCCTTCACAAAGATTGCTGCATATGCAGCATTAGCAGAGAGGAAAGGCATCATTTGTTTGAACAGAAGTATTCTGACTGATTTAGAGATTGCCCAGCAAAACATGAAGCACAACATGTAATACTCCTTTGCCCATTTGCAAATAGTGACCGTACACAAATCAATCTCCAACGTTATGTTACAGAGGAAATAAAAATGTATGCCTCCCTTTGAAAAGTAACACAAAGCTTGATTTCCCCACACGTGCAGCCACAGGCAGAACTCATCACTGTCACTAGATAGCTCTTGTGAATATGGTACACACATGTTTTCACTTCCATGCTTTTCATTGTAGCATTCCTGGTAACTGCCAGTTTACTGCCTTGGAAGCTACTGTCTGTGTGCTTTGTTAAACCTGTCTTCTTATGAGCTTCTTCTCTGCCCTTCTTTGTTTGATTTGGTGTTGGAAAATGCTATGTAAAGCTGTTCTTCATGCTCAAAGGAAATGACCATAGTGCAGGACAAAGTATTTTTTTGGAAGTTCTGTATTCACACACAGAAAAAAATAGTCCAAGGAACTAAAGGAACTGACAACAGCTCTAGATCATGTTTAGTGAATAATCACTTAAAACAAGTATTTGATGGAATTTAGGAGAAGTCAAGAACACTTGTCAATATAGTTCTGGCCTCTCTTTTCAAAGCAGAAGTGTTATTAAACAATGTAAAACAAAATACCAATGTCACAAAGCACAAATCTAATGCAGAGAAACACTATGTCCCAAAATAAGTATTTTAAAACTTTTTTTGTGTTCTTAACCATTTGTGCATCAAACCAAAAAAAGTACATCAAAAATACATCTTCATAATGCTGCAGCATCTCCATAGCTTTGAGACCACAGGATCCCCAGGCTGTCATTAACGGAGTACTGCTACCAACCTCAAGGCAATTTTTCAGAATGAGTTGTTTCACAGTTTTTTGGCTGATTCAAGTTCCTTTACAGTGGCCTTAGGGTCCTATAGATTCCCTGATTTTTGTCTGTAGAAATGGAAATACAGGTCATAGACAGCCACAGCCAATGAAGGAAGGGGAAGCACAAAGACCCAGGCCCTGATCCTGCATAGTGTTTGCACAGTCTTGGTGCTCTAGGTACCTCTATCACAATGAGGATTATGGGGTATAAATGCAGTTCTGTAATTTAACCCATCTATAATCTGCATCTGTACGGAAAAGAGCTCTGACTCCATATTTCAGGGCAGAAGTCCCACTGGGACACCTAAAAGTAAAGTTTGCTGCAAAGATGTGCACATTTTGTGTGTAAATTTTTACTTCTTGCGTTAGATCCAGCGTGGGTCAAAGTTGCTTTACATCACTGTGACCGGTTCCAAAAGAAACCTTCAAATAAACCAGGATTATTGCAACATTGTCTGTTGAAATACACCCAGGTAATCCAGCATGGCTTAACTTGGGCAAATGAAATCAAGTAAATTTTACCCATCTTGCACAATTCAGCTTGGGTTTGCTTCCTACCGGCTGTGCAGGATGCTCACAAACCACCAGAGCGTTCAGGTAATGCACGCAGCATAGATAGCGGCTGTCATTGTATCTTCACAATTTAGGAGATGAAGGGGAGAAATGTTAATGCTTTGCATTTATTTACTTTTACAGCATGCCATAAAGATTAAAAATACATTGTACACAAGTGCAGTATTTAATGTAGCACTTTAATTACATTCAAGTGTGTTACTAAATAGTCTTGAGAAAACCTTAATGACCAGCTGTTCTACCCTCTTCCCATATGTCAGAAATGGTTTCAGAAATCACATTCTGGGACAGTAAGGTTGTATAATTAGACAGTGTATAGTTAACACTTCTAGATTTTCCTCTTAAACTGTGGGCCCTTTTCACTAACATATTGTGGTTTGGTGCCAGTTTGGCACAATGCAATTATGCAATGTGCCAAACTGCAACTGAGATGTACAAACTCTCAGAGACATGTTATGATTGTACCATTATCTTTTTATATTTTTTCATCATTAGGACTGGATGTTTTTTATGTTATGTAAGGTTCAGCTTTTGGTGGCCAGCAAACTTAGTAAATAGGACTATAAATTTTTAATACTACTTTCATAATGCCATTTGTCTAATCAGAATTAGATGGTTCCTGTAACCCCACATCAGTTTTCACCAAAAAAGGCATCATTCCAAGAACAGCAGCTATGGATGAAAATTTAGAAGGAGGCACCTTTTGGCTCAGTTCAGGAATGCACTTAAGCACATGCTTAGCGTTAAGCACATGAGTGCTTATATAGAGGCATGTGCTGAAGCTGGATCAGAATATGGTTTATGCAAACAAATAAACCCTTTCTGGAAGGAAGCACATATAGGAGCAGTGCTCAGTCTTTTGAGCACTTCTTTTCCTGATAACATCTAAAAACGACAGTGCTTTTCTGGGACAGTTGTTATTTTGCAAGACAAAACACATCCCCAGTTTGCAAGGTTGGGGCCGGGGGGAGTCTATGGGAATACATCGAGCACAAGCCGGCAGGCGAGCCGTCAGAGCATGGCACACAGACCATCCATCCTGGCTGAGCAAGGGGGGCCATGGGAGGCAGCAGCTTCACCATCCTGACGAGGGAGGTTTGTGGCAGGTTTTATTGGGGGGTTTTCTGGTGTTTTTTTTTTTTTTTTTCCCTGAGCTTCAATTTCCAATGACTTATTTAGATGTAAGCAGTGACAGCTGTAATCATGTTTTAAATCTTGCTTTGTATCCTTAGTTATCATGTTGTTCAATTAATATTCAGAATAATGGAAGTGATGTGCCCCTTTGAAAAAGACTTGAATGCAGGCCAAAGCTTTGGGAAACTGATTCTCAAGAGGATTAATCAGCATTTAAAACTTGCATTAATAAAAATCTGATCTTCTACTGTGTGGCATGCATAATACTTTTCATTTTTAAGCATTTTATTTTAATAGTGTGGTATCCTTTGTCCTGATTTTTAAAGGGATTTTAAAATGTAACTCCTTCAAATCAATCCTGCTTTGACCCCTGGGCATTCTTTTGCTGAATATAAAAACAATGAAGAAATCCTTGGTTCACAAATACCTCTGTTACTAAGGATGAGCCAAAGTACAGTGCACAAGCACACTTGTAATAGAAATTATATAGAGATTTCACAGGAATTTATGTTAGGTAAGGGCTCATCTTTTCATGTAAATTATTGCTCAGTAAGATCACAAGTTTACAAATAATTACTTAAAAGTTTGAAGGTAAATTATACCCTGAGAACACACGAAGAGTCCTGGTTGGGCTCCATCAACAGTGCTCTCCTTTTCTCACATGACTTTTCACTCTGTTATAAGGAATATTTTTGTACCCCATGCCAACAAGATTGAGTCTATGTCTGAAAGACAGACTTAATCTATGTTTTGTGTTGTTCTCCTGATCTTATTAGTGGGTTAGAGAAACAAGAGGATTTTGTATAAAGTTTCGCATATAAATTCGATTCTAGTAAACCAGCTAATTTACATGCTAAACAGCCAGCAGTTGGTAAGATGGTTTTGTTTCATGTCAAATGCAGAAGCTAAATGCATTTTAGAAATACTAGAAAACATTGTTTCTTGTGAAGAGGCATTTTAATAGCAAATAGCTCACTCAGATCTTCCACGAAGCAGAGAAATCTAGTTGAGAAATTCCTGTATCTCATGTATTGAAAGGCAACAGTTTGTGCTCTGAGTATGGACCATCTGCTTTTACTTTGTTTCATACCTAATGTGATGCTTCAGTTCATCATAAACACAATCAGTTTTCTAAATGGTGCCAGAGGTTCTGTAAAGATATATGTATAATCTTGCTGCTTTCTAGAAATAGAAGGTAAATGTGTTTTGTTTGAAAATGGTACCTACAAAATGTATCAGATGGAACGTCGAAAATTGTGTCTTAGTCCAGTCATCCTGCCCAGTGCCTTCGAAATACTGCAGAGAAAAATGAAGCGCAGAAACTATGCCTTCTTTACTTACAGTAGACAGTGCACCCACCTTAGGCAATGAAGTGAGAGAGGGAAGGGCTTTACACCGATGTGCACATTTTTGAACTAGATGCTGATTTAGATTTCCTGGAATAAAAAGCTTAAGATTCCATTCAAGATGCTCTGTGAGTTCTTACTGAGGGAGTTCCTACTATGTCTGGCTCAGTGATACGCAATGCCGTCAATGTCTGGCGCTATTGCCCACAGACCAAAGTACTTCCCCATGAGTGAAATCCTGGCCATAAGAAATCTACGACAAAACACATGGTCAAGATTTCCAGTTGTGCTAAGGCATTTTGGTGAGCTGATAGACACCTAGATTAAAATCCAAAAGGCTGGATAAAATGTATATGAGCTTTCTACTTACTGGATAAATACACAGCCAATGGCTCTCATCTCTAGCCGCCCCTCATCCTTACCATTCCCAAAGAACCTTGCTCCTGCCTGTCTTTGATACCCTCTTAAGAGGTCCCTTTGAAATTCAGTCTGCAGTGTTTAGATCCATGTTTCAGCTAGCACAGAAGTTTGTGTCTAATTTGGAAATAAATAGATGGGGCCCATCCTCTTGCACTGAAGTGCCATGACTTGGGTCCGCATGTTAATTTTCTACAAACAGAGTGGTTGTGTCCAAACTACTGACCTGGAACAGTGCCTGGGAGTGAAGCTCTTGCCTAGCTCTCTGCATGAGCAATGCCTGAAAGCAAGCTAAGAGCATGTCCTAAGTGCAAGACACTGTCACGCCCCAGCCAGGCCAGCAGATCAAGGGACGGCCTTTGGGTTTCTTGCCAAATGCCTCATACAGGGATGAGAGGGGAAACGTACAAAATGATGGCAAACAACTATTGCAGCTCAGCCTGAGACTTCAAAGTGCAAAGAGGGCAAAACACCAGTCACCCAGTGTGGGGGTTTATTGTAGAAATTATTACATGCACTAAAATCATCTAAACCCTACTGTGGAAAATCAAAGCTATAATTAAGTGAGAGTAAGTCTGATGCATCACGGCAGGGAGCCTGTTCCCGTTATTCTGTGTTGTTGGACCACAATCTTTCTTTTGCTATCTTCTATGCTTGTTCTTTCTTTTTAGGCTCCTAATTGCTGTGAGGAACCAACCTCGTCTGTGCAGTCCAGGCTGTTAGCACTTCCACCATAGTTCCAGCCCTTCAGCCTTGCTCCTTGGAGCTCTAGATGCCCCTTGCCCGGCTCCTTCCCGCTTTCCTTGCTGTCCAATCTGCCTTGCTCTGGGCTGTGCCAGTACTGGAGTAGACTGAACACGAGTCCCACATTCTTTATTATGGAGTCAGCATTTCTTCCTCATTCCTAGCCTGGCTGCTGCCCAGCGGGTTATTTTGGGAGCTACGCTAGCTGGTCCAGAGAACAGTCACATTAGTGAGGGTACTAACAGCTAAACACTGCTGAAGATTTTCAGCACCTGAGCTTGGTGCCCATGTTTGGGACATGGACATAGTGTAACCATCCCTGAGGATAAAGGAGTTAGAGGGTAAAGTCTGTAAGTGTCCAGCACCCAAAGGCTAGCTGAGTGATGGGGAGGTGTGGCTGGGCAGTAGCTATGCTTCCCTATAACCAGCAGCACTGCAAATCTGCATGCTGGGGATGGGAGCAACAGTGCTGTGAAAGGGATTAAGCCATCTGTATGCTTTCCTCCCTGTCCTTACCATCCCTTTTCCAAGCCAGCATGGTTCCTCTGCTCCCTGGATGTGTGTTCTCCACACCTCCCTCTGCATCAAGATGAGAAGCAGCAAAACTGCAGCAGCACTGCAGGGTTGTTCTGTGGGTCTTGGTAGGTTGGGACTGAGAGGCATTGGTATAGCAGGTAGTTCATGGTTCAGATGTCTCCTCTCACCCCATGCCTCCCTTCCTGAGAAAACAAGCATTGCATGGTGTGGAGACCAAGCCGTAGGGGAGGAAATGGAGTGGAAGACAAAGCATTCAAAACAACTAGGAAATGGTTGGGAAAGACAAATTTGGTTGAGAGCTTTCTGGGTAAGATTCAATCCTGCATGTGTTCTCTGAGCTGGTAAATAATACTGATGTATAGGTATAAAGTGGGGTTCCCTGACCAGGTACAGACCCTACAGGATCTTAGTTTGGTGTCCTGCCTATGATATATTAGTTTTCATTGGAATCAGAAGCATTTTACCTTCTCTGGTCCACCTGCTGTCTTTGTAAACTGTGTTGTACTTCAATGTCCCTTATGCCTGTGGAGCCAGATGGCCACCAATGACTCATACCACTTTTTCTGGGAGCCACCTTGGAATACCTTATATCATCCTGGATTTTTCCACTGGAGAACAGCTCTTTGAAATGTCTTGTGCTGGGCAATTTTCAACACTTGCCATCAGGCACATGATACCATTGCGCCTTCTCAGCCCTGCTGTTGAGGTGCAGGTCCTGGAGGAAGCCTGAGTGCCCTTAGAGCAGCCAGTGGGCAGATGCAGTGGGGCTCTTGTGGTACCTGAGCTGCCTTATCTGGGGTAGACCCCCTCATAACTTCCAGTTGGGTGTTCCCTGAGGGCATAGCAGCATCTGTCTTGTAGCAGAGGGCAAACATGGATGCACGGAGAACAGCGTTAAATCCTGTGGCACAGTCATGACATGTTGCTAGCTTATTTTTTAACCTTTTACTTTCTATTGCAGTGGTTTTGTGAAAAAAAGGTTATTGTTATACTTGAATTTATCATGCTGTTGGAGAGCACTGGGCATAAGTCAGCCTTGAGGCAGTAAGATAGACAAGATGAGCTCTTGAAGTACCTTTCCAGACCTATTTCTACAAGTCTATGAGCAAAACAAAATGAACTCAAGATGTTTTCCCAGAAGACAGCAAATAAAGGAACCATTTCTTTGAATTCTGCACAGATTGAATATGAACAAAATGAATCCCACATCTGGTCCATTCTTCTTTTTCATTTCTTTAAAGAATAGATACAACAACGCCATGCACACACACAGAAACCACACACAGGGAAGGTCAAGTCTAGGGTGCCTCAAGTTTTACTTTCTGTCTCTTTTTGGAATGGTAGAAGGTTAAAAAAAAGTAATAAATCTGCATGCCCCACATGCTGAAATAAAATGGCAGCTGCATCCTAAACCATTTCAGCTCCTGCGCCAAGTGCTCCAAAACCAAAATCTGAGAGGGGAAAGCAGCTGGCAGTGGCCAGAAAGGGCTGTTCACATGGAGAAGAAGGCTCAGAAAACTTTTTGGCTCGGGGGATTCATGATACGAAGGTGAGCAGCCGGACTCTGTACACAGTATCTGAAGGAAGTTGGACCCCTAGTGAAGATGACTCACAAAAGCCAGAGTGCTGAGCAGGGACCTGCTTGTCTAAGCCAGTGGAGACCACTGGAGGGACAGATTTGCCCATCATCCCAGCTCTGAAGGACACTCAGATGCCCTGATCAGGCCAGAGAGCAGATATAGTGTATGACAGCCCCTCCAAGTTGTGAATAATGAATACTGTCACCTAGCAGGTATTTCGGATGAGCCCAACCTTGCAGTTTGTTTGCTCAACTGAATTGTTTCCCTTTCTTGAATATTGTAAGGCTCCAAACAAACCATATACATTTGTCTTATAAATATTTATTAATTTCCCCTTTGTTAGCTAATTGTTTTGTAACACAGATGACTTTCTTCATTAAGCAGATTGCTAAAATGCTATTTCACAATACATTTATTGTTAATTCCCTAATTAGTTAGGAATGCATGTTTTTTGGATAGTGAAGCAACTTGCATAGTGCTTGGCAAGTTAGCTTTTAAAACTAACTTTGACTTCAGGTTTGAATGTTCAGCAGTAAGGAAGAAGCTTCTTAAATGCATTTTTAAAAAGTAAATTAATAAACATAGGTCAAAACAAATGTAGAGTCAGAATTATGCAATTTGTCTGCACATTAACTTCTTTCTACTCTATCCTCTAATGACATTTCTGAATCAGATTGGTTGTACTAACTTTACCTCTCCCCAGAGAGCAAATTTTTGATATGCTGTAACTGTACGATGAATTTTGACATAAAGTGAGTAAAAATAATGTCTTTTATTTTGTGCATCAATTTATTTTGTTCATTTTTCCTGTTTTGATAGTCTCTTGCTTTTTTCAGTTCTTGTTATGTATGTGCTTTAGAAAGAAAGCATCCACATTGGAGTGGTTAATCAAGGGGAACTAACCAAAATAATCACTTTCTAGTACTTCAAAATATTCTGATTTTTTAATGGAGAATATGCATTCTTAAATTAAATATGCATAATAAGTAATAAGTAGTAATAAGAACAAAGCGGGCTCTGTAAGAATGAGTGTTATGTTTTAAGCAAAATGCATTTGATTTGCAGGGTTCAAAACTGCTTTGAAGCCGTAAGAATCAGTGCAAAAACTGGGGTGAAGAGGATGGAGAGCCTCATAATGCTTATAAATTGTCCTTAATTGTATGGATTTTAAATACAGAAGTTGGCAGTGACAAAAGCTAAAAGCCATTAGGAGAGATCCTATTGTGCAACACATCAGTAATTGTAAATCAGAATCTTGGGGGAAAAAAAACAAAAGAACTAGTTTTCTAAAATTTTCATAACTGTACTTGAGACTTGTCTTGATGTTTACTACAATGATGGCATTGTTTGAAATGACATAGCCTAATGCATATATAAATCCAGTTTGAAAAGAGCTCCTAATTAACATGAATAGTCTTCTTCTCTGAAGGTCATTTATTGCAAAGTTCATTTTTCAGCCGAGCATTGCTAAAGTAGTCACCCTGCTAACAGCCATTAGATTAAGAGACTTAGGTCTGTTCTCTTCCTGACACTGGGTCAGGGTTTTCAAAGAAACAGGCTCTTCAATGCCAAGAAGCCCTTAAAAATAATATTTGAACAGAAAAAGAATGGATGTAATTATATTGTAAATATTTCTGTGGTTATTGAATTAATGAAGATAATTCTATTCATTTTCTCTTAAACAAAAAAAAAAAAGAAGGAAAAAAACCCACACCAAGTTTTCTTTATGTGATGTTCCAGTGCAGCTCTTCCCCATGGGACCTTTGATTTCTTCAGTCATAACGATTCATTAAAACTGAGAGACATGAAATATTTCGCATCTGATGTGTGAGCATTTTCACCTATTGCCAAATATTAGGTATGTGAAGACCCAGGTGTCTCTGCCCCCCCTTTGGAGGCCCCGGAAAGGCTTTCTGTGTCTGCATGCATGCCAGCCACTGCTTCTTCTCCAGCAAGAAGAGCTCTCCAAATCCGAGGGGACCAACTTATCACTGCCAAGCTTACAAACTGCCACTTCACCAGTACTTTAATGGCTGAACCATGACTATCTAATTCTGAAATAGTGTATGTCCAGGACCCCCGTTAATACCATTGACATGATACACATTTGAATATAGTTTTGGAAACTGCAGGGACAGAAAGATACTGCTTGGGCTGACATCCCCCAGTGGGTCATGCCTGTGGACATGTAGTGATAAAGGATCTTTACTGTGATCCAAAAGCTTGTTCACCTATGTCGGTTCGTTACAAACAGGTACAGCGTCTTTTGGACTGGGGTGTGACATTGCTCTCCTGCATCTTAGTGGCTACAGAAGCGGGTACACCATGCCCAGGCTAGCTCAGTACACCACCAAGGCCCAGGTAAGCCTTTACTCTGTATTTATTATGCTTGCCTCCATTTAATCAGGCCAAAGGTGGGATCTTTGATAGTCATTTGGAGCCTAAGTCATTCCCAAACTGGATTTGTGTCCCCTTCTCCCCTGCCACTCTCCCTGGAGTCAGGCTTCCTTGGGCTCCTGGTGACTACAGCTGGGCTGCAGAACACCAAAGTATGAGAAAACCCTTCCAAGTCTGAACAACAATAGTGTTAAGACAGCAGCAAAGTACCCCTCTGCCCCCTCCACTCCTCTCTGTCCCTGCATCTAGGCAGAAAGGCTGCAGGTATGACGGTGGGGAGTGGGACACTCATGATGTGCCTCAGTTGTTCTTCCCTGCCAGCTTCCACAGGGTGTTTGCTTCTCTCCACTTGCGTTAGCAGAGGGGAGCATATGGGCCTTGGAGATTTAATGTTTCATGGCTTACTTGGCTGTCAAAATGTTTTACATTATTATTTGTTGCAACATTCACGGTGATCATCTTTAAGGAAAAAAAAAACCCTGTGCGGCAGGTCCCTAGATGCCCTTGCTGGGAGCAGATGTCAGAGTAAGAGCATTGTTAAGCCTCTCTTGGAGTTTTCATTTCCCACCCTTTGTACAGCCAACACAGCACAACGTGGTGCACGCACAGCCTAGCAGGACCCATGGGGGTGGTTTAGGAAGGTTGAAACAGGGAAACTTGCAGATTTATAGGGCGCTGAGACAGATTCGTAATCTGTATTGATGGCATCATCCCCAACCATGTGACAACCAAAGCAGATAAGCCTATGACTGAACTGAAAAGATTTCTTAAAGCTGGTAATCGATATTGAGCAGCTCAGTCTGTTGGGCTATCAGGTTCAGAGATCTCCACACATGTAGGTGGTGGGGGTGAGGGGAGCTCTGGGTTTGTAAAGTGCTGAGATGCTGCTAAGCCAGTACCTGTTGTTGCTGGGGTTGACTTCAGCTGAGGGGGGACTCAACAAAAGCCATGGGAAGACTTTGTTTATTAGGCAGGAAGATCCAGAAGCAAAGGGCTAATGAGTAAAGAACCTGAGTATCACTGGCTTGGGGACTTTTGTTGTGGGTGAAGCTCTCCAAGGGTGCTGCATATTGTCCCTTTCTCCAGTGCACCAGGCTTGACAGACAAAACCTCTTGCTGATGCTGAAAGTTTCCACAGGGATTTCCTTACTTTGGTCTGATATCCCATTACTTACAAGATACTTGTGTTTTAAAAGCAGTCACAAACCTGATGGACTTCCTAAAGGAGATATCTTCCAGTGCTTCTGATGGAGGGAACCTGTTTTAAAGTGAATAAAATGATCTTACTTTCGTTAAAGGCGTAATGACTTTCCAGGAAGCAGCTATTCAAGCCACTGTTGTCCATGATTCATCATAAAATACTCTCTCCTCAGATAGATGGCCTGGGACAGAGCTTCCCCCCAGAAGTCACTGCCTGCCTATCCTGCACCTTTCAGAAAAGAAAGGAAGCTGGTGCCTATCAAGAGAAGTTATGTATAGGTAGCATCTCCTCAGAAACAGCATTCCCATGAAAGGGAAAGAAGTTGTCTGCAGATAATCAAGCCTTGTGCTTTGTTTCCACAAGATGACTTGATGTTGTTAAGGCTGGACTGGTTAGACTGACACATAAAGATGAAGGGGGAAGCTGAGCCTTTCTATTTCTCTGTATTATAGGGCAAGACAGCTGGGGTTCAAATACACTCCGTATTATGAAGCACCTATTAATATCATCTCCTGATGGAGAACAGGGTATTTTTTTCTTCTTAAATGTTTGATTAGTAGGCATTGTGTAATGTCTTTACTTCAGTAAATTCCAGTTAAGAAAGATTTTGGATGCACATGTGAATGAAGGCTTGTCTTGAAAGACAGAGCAAAAAGAAATTCATAATCATGTTTCTCTTGTTGTATTTACTGTTTTGCTTCTAAAGGGAATATTACTCCACTAAGAGATTCATAATTAGGAGGATGCCAGATGGGTTATCAATGTGGTTTTAAATTTTTATACGTAGCGTGCTTGTTCTTGCAGGGGATGCTTTGGTTCCGTGTACAGTAGTTAAATATAAATGTCTTCTATGAGGGGACTGCTAACTATTCCATGATTTTGAATTTGCTCTTTATTTAGTCCTTCCTCCATCTCTTTTTTTCTTCTTTCAGCTGCTCTGGTGAGGTAAATTAACTGAATGGACATACTAGGTGGAACAATAAAGTCTGAAAGCAGAACTGAGACCCATATCTCCACCTGAAAACGCCAACAACTTTAGTCAGTAAAAGAAGAGAAAAAAACATAGAACTTTGGACACCTTTTCGAAATGCCAGGGACAGGTGTGTCTGTGGGCCAGGTGTTTCAGAGGCCAATATGTGCTTTGTGCCATGACACAGAGAGGTGCAGCAGCACGGAACCGGTGAGGAGAACAAGGCTGGTGCATCTCAGGTGGGAGTGACGTGCCCTCCTTCACAAAGGAAGGGTGAGAAGTCAAAGGCAAGCAGAAAATTGTGATGTGACAATGCACCAGAGCCAACAGCTAGAATTGCTGTCCCACAGAAAGCCTAC
The DNA here is from genome assembly GCF_963264785.1 of Psittacula echo. Classification (NCBI taxonomy): domain Eukaryota; kingdom Metazoa; phylum Chordata; class Aves; order Psittaciformes; family Psittacidae; genus Psittacula; species Psittacula echo. The sequence continues at coordinate 2,820,041 of NC_137738.1, read as the reverse complement.
ACCCACTGGGGAACTGGGGACTCGGCCTCAGAGGGTTTATGCTTTCCACATACTTGAGGATGGGATGCCTGCACACATGCATGCAGACACACACACATGTATGCGCACTTCACCATTTGCAGTGTGCTTTGATCTTCAGTGCCAAATTGAAACACGCCTCTCTGCAGGATTTATATCACATCTTCATCACTCACCAGGGCTTTGGATCAGACAAAAGGACCGTGTCACCTTTCCTCTCTTTTTCCTTCTGAGTCCCCTCTCTGTTGTGAGCTTTTAGAGCTGCGATAAACAGAAGGGAGCCATACACACTATAACGATAACCCAGATGACAGTGTCAAATCTACATTTGTTCCATGTGGAAGTGTTACTGAAGGAGAAGATGCTGTTATTAAACACCAGGGAAGGGTGATCAGAACTGGCAAAAAAAACCCCAAAGGACAACAGCAATGGAAATGGACTGAGGGTTAACCAATGTCCTTTAACATAACCAACCAGCTTATGAAAAATCTGCATTAGATTAGGGACAAACCCAAGCCTCAACTTTCAATTTACCTTAAAGAACACTTGGAGGGGTCAGTTCATCATCTCTGAAAGCAATTTTCGGTGAAAATACTTCCACATCATGTCTTGTTCTAGGGAATCAATGCCTTGCAAACTCCAAATATTGAGCATGCCCTTCTTCTCTGGGGTAGAAGGCTGATTGATGAAAACAGATACAAAAACATTTACTAAAGACTTTAAATTCAATGGCAGCTCATAAACATATACATATTCAAGAGAAATGAAAGGATTCTGTCCTACATGTAAAACCAGACTGGGTTTACATGTTGTAATCCTGTTGTACCGGTGTAAATGCAAGCAGGAGAATGTTGGGCTATCAACAGAAAATCCCAGTGCTTAATGATAGGGACAATTAGGGAAGTGTCACATGAGAATATGAGGTCATCCTCATTAGAGAAGTTTAAAATTACTTTTGATGAAGTGTAAGGGTGAGTTGTATGGAGGAAGCTCTTGCATGGTATGGTGATTGGACTGATCCATGGTTATGTGCTGACAGAGACAAAACTTCGTGATAGAGATTAACTGGGGCTTTATTTAACTGAAATGTAACTGGAATTCAGATGCTGGCTCTGTGACTTGCCACCAAGAGCCTGGCCTCATGTTTTCAAGTATGTTCTAATGCTTTCCATTCCTCTTGGGGAGATTTTATTGATGTGATAGGAATTTCCCTCTCTCCTTCACCTAGAGCATCTTTGCTTTTAAAGAAGTTTGTAGTACTAGAGCTCTTATTCAGCTCTGTAAATCTGCATGTTACAAAGCACGCGTCCCACAGTTTAACATGGCTTGCAAATGGCAAATTTTCACTATATGCTGTTAATTCATCTATCCCTCTGCTTCTTTTTGGCTTTCCTCCCACAGAGCCTCTGTGGGGGATCCCTCCTTCCCAGCAACAGGGAAAGCATGGGCAGGAGATGCTCAGGGAGAAGGCTGATATGACCTTGATTTCTATAGCAGCACAACCAGGACAATTTCTGTGGCAGGGCTGAGGTGCTCTTGGTTTGCACAGCAGTGATAAAGTTCTCCAAATGCGATGGGAAACATGATTGTAATTAGGAGAAATGACAAAAGGTGAGTGGCCAGTGAAGGAATGGCCAAGTGTCTGCTTGAACGTTCATGTGTCTCAGGCATGCTCTGCCCTAGCCTGGAGTCTTTTCAGTAGTCACGTTTACTCTCCCACTGGCTCTTGCAGGAGCAGCAGAGGTAGGAGGTTTTCAAGCAAAACCAGTTTTTCACTGATCAAATATAATGGGACAATGCAGTTCACGTCCCCCTGCCTTGTCAGACTGTGCACCATAGCTGGGCTTTGGGTTAGCTTTCCAAAAACTACTGAACCTCTCATGTCTTCTGGATGTGAATAAGAAGGAGGAAGTGGGGAGACATAAACCCCCAAAACTGCTTGGCCATACACTACAGCTCCCTGTGCTCCTGTGTCCAACCATAACAGTGTCAGTAACCTCCGGCTAACATGGGCTGGTGTAAAAGTTTTTCTGAGCTCCCAGAACTGAGAGACTTTTACCTGCATCTTTGTTTTCCTTTTTGTGCTAATAACTGCAGCTATATTCCTAAGAAAAATATTCAGAGGACCATGTTATGTCTGTTTCTTAAATTGTGATCATTATGTGACTAATCATAATAATGATATGGTATTAGGGGGAAAAATGTTGGAAGATATTCTCTAGAGGGAAATGAATTTCTTTTTATCATCTACAGTATTTTATTTCACATATTCATGACCCTCCTGGTATTCTTTTTTCTTTTTTTTCCCTTTTTTTTTTTTTTTTTTTTTTTTTATGATGAGCCATAAAAATGACAAAATACATTAGCAAAGTTCTCGGTTTATGCTAAAATGACCATATTCAAAAATAATAACAGAGACTTGTATCAGCAATGCAAAAGATGCATGAAGTAATTGGTGCTTAATTTGTACACAAACTGTCAAGGCAGTTTTCCTCACGGCCTGCATCTTCTGAATTCATTAGTCTCTAATTAAGGCCAGTTGGGACCAGCAGTTAGAAGGTTAAAGAGGTTCTGACAGCCCTAATCATTGCTCAGGAAGCTGAAAATGTATGCAAAGTCTCGGCAGATGGGGTGAGATCTGCTTCTGCCAAGTGATAACTGTTATTCCTTTGCACCTCCAAAGCTGTCATCCTAATAGGCACATTTTAAATTTATTAATGCTCTAGTTACAATGCATACACAGTCTCTAATGGTATGTCATTCAGAGTATATAAACTGAGCAATTAACACATATTACCTGGTAATGGTAAAATTATTTGTTGCCTGTTTGATTTTTTTTCCTTCAGTTTCCTAATCCAGCAAGAAGAGTCATAAGAAAAGACTTCTCTTTGTTAAAAAGGAGGGATTCTGAGCTGCTTGTTTGTTGCCCATTAGTTCTTTTTTTTCTGCAGACAAAAAGCTCACAAGCCATAACTAACTTTACTTTGATTTCCAGTGCCTCCAAGATTTGGATTTCAGGGATTATACGTTTTTTCAAACTTCATATTTGAAAATGTGTGTTTTGAATACTTCAGATATAATTTTTAAATGAGATGTATTTTTTTTCTAAATTTGACTTTTTCATTCCTTTTTATAAAACAACGTGTGAACTGCTCAGAAAATTGTTGTTGCCCTTCCCACCCCCCTTCACCACTACTTCAGTGAGGCACCCATATTTTGCTCCCCTCTGTGATGGTATCTCTCTCCTTAATCCTGTTTGCCTTAAAGCTGCCTAATCAGGAGAAAGGCTTGGGTTTAGGTCTCTCTGTCCATCTGAAGGCTTCAGCCATGGGAGGCCTTTAATTGCATGTAGCACTGGTGCAATGTTGGGTTGCAAGGGGGGAAGCCCACTGCAGAACCTCCCATGCAGGGAGTGGAGCAGGTACCAGAGCCCCGGCTGTGTTGGGAGCCCAGCAAACAGTGCTAATAATGTGCTGAGATGGTAATGTAAGCAACAGAACAATTATGTACCCAGTGACTTATAGACAGGCCAGGAACCTATTGCTCTGCTAGAATTAATTGATTTTGCTGGGTGTAATGAGCATAGCACAAATAGGGAGTGTAATTGAAGTGAATTGTAGTGTAATTGAACTGTGGGCCTGGCTCTACCCTCACCAGCCTGAGTCATGAGTGGCTCCAAAAACATCAAAGGATTTCACATGGTGCAGTAGCAGCATGAAACAGTCCAAGGCCAACAATTTGCTGCTGAGATTTCTCCAGGTGTCATTTCGGACCTTAGTGCCCAATGACAAATCATCAGAGATGAAATCCTGCCAGCCATCACCCCCAGTCTTGTGTTTACTTGACACATCAGCAGTCCTGCTGAAGTCAAAGCAGACTTTTCCCAGGTGAGAGCTGGGTGATCAGGCCTTGTGTTAGCCTATGGGACTCCCCTGATGGCCACAAATGGTGCCAGTGCTGTTTGCATGAGGTGGTCCCTGCTTTGACCTTGGGTAGAATGACCCCACTATACTCTCTTGCTCTACAAAAGTACTTTATTCAGTAATCGCATGGTAGATAAGGATCATTAGTACCATTTTAGATCAGGGGAAGCTCAGGAACAGAATGGAAAATTACTTGTGCCAGGAGTGAAAAAAATACCTGGAAGACCTAGAAACCCCTTTCTATAAAACATAGAAGAGGGGAAGAAAATCAAAGCTGATAAATTATATAGAACAACTTTGACCTAAATGGTTTTCAGAGAATAGGTAAAAACCTTGATCACCTTGACCTGCATCACTGTTGTATAGGAGAGCGGTACTCTAATGGTCTTCACTTTCTGATGTGGATATACAACAGAGCTCTAATCCCAACATCTTTCAAGTTTGAGCAGCACATAATCAGCATGGTGTATGCTTAAGCCTAAACTTTAGCTAGCCCCCTGAGTTACGATAGCTTTATGCTAGGACAGTTCATTTCCACTGAGATCTGTCTTACGAGATTTATCTACTTTGCTCTTAGACCATCGCTAAGGGGTGCAGTACCTCCTAAACTGAGTTTTAGTGTATAACATGCACCTTTTTCAGGGCTCTAGGCAAAGAAAGACATTTATTTTCTCCTAAACAAAACACACATTGAGGCAGAACAAGCTCTCAGGATACCTCTCTGCACCCACAGTCTGATGTGTATTCCCACTACGGGGCTTCCCTCTCTCCTCTGAACCAGTATGCGTTGCTGGAGGGTCCTTACTTGCACCCAGCTACTGCTAACTAGGTTGTCCAATACACTTTCAATTTTGGATTATTGTACATACAAGACAGCAAGAGCTGAATTTCCTACACTGCTTCTAACCCAATAAATGAGGGTATTGAATTACAGTGGTATAATACGGTGGGGCTCTGCTTTAGGACCATTTGAGCAGCCAGAAGGCACACCATGTCAACGCAGAGCTAGAAACCACTCAGCTGTGGAGACACAGCTTCCCGTTCCTTCAAATACCTCTCTCCCAACCAGTCTGGAGCAGAAAAACCAGTGAATATCATGTGCTGCAGATGGACCAGCAATGGATCGCATACAGCTAGCTGAGTCTGGCATGGTCTGATTCCTCTTGTGTTTGCTGGCTACTTACCCAGCCAACAGCCAGACATTTGTGGGGTAAATCATTTCCAGTTGTTTCACAGGAGAAAACTGTCCAGTAGTATAAATAATAATTCCTCTCTGACAGGGGTTTCAGTGTTTGCCTGTGGCTCTGGTGCTCTACATCTTCCCTTCAGCCCCCCACCCAGCACATCTCCTGGAGAAGGATATAAATGGACCGGTTTATACCCTTCTACTACAGACCAGTCATCATAGAAAAAAAGAGGTTGGTGCCAACTATTTTCTCTTAATTTTTGTCTCTATACATACACAGGGCACAAGTGGAGAATGTTACTCAAGGCAATAGAAATTCTTGGTCAAAAATAACGGAGGCAAAATGGCTTGTAAAATTACGAGCGACAAAGTTGTTTGGTTCATACCATTTACAATTCATGAAACCTGAGGGACTGGACACAGACCAGTGCTTTGTCAGGAGAGAATTCAGGCCATGTGAAAATCGCTGGATGTTGTTGTGGCTTTTGCTGGCTGTTTTATGCTGAGGAGGCTCTGGGGATAGGGAAAGCTCAGCAGCGAGAAGCTTGATTTTGCTTAAATTCTGCAATCCATTGCTTTTTCCTTTACCTTCCCCTCTAGGCTGTCCAAGGTGATGCCCTTTTCTCACCGCCTGCCTGGAGTCACGCAATGGCCACCTCCTGCCAGCCAGCACACAGATTTCTTTGCTACTTTTCCAGCCTCCTGATGCTGGTGTAGGAAGGTGGCAGAAGGAAAAGTGCCATGCAGAGGATGACCCCATACTGCGCTGAGCCCCAGGTGCCATCACTGGCCCATTGGCATCTGGTGTAGCTTCGAGAAGTCAGGGTAAGCAGAAAGACATATGGGGAGCTGTTGCATAGCTTGGTGGTGTTACAGCTTTGCACTGAGTACCATCCTGGGTATCATCCTGGGTGTACCTGCCTGCACATCTCCCACTCAGAGAGGGGTCTGTCTTTTGCTGAGGAGCAGCCGACGCTCAAGATGCTATGGGTGATGGCCTCTGCAGCTGGAAAGAGGTACTGGATTCCCCCATAGCCCGTGTTTGGAGTGGGAGGTATTCCACCAGCCTGACCACTGACACTGCAGTGTCCTGCTTATCTTCCTGTTCAACAAAGTCTCTTCCATGCAAGGGGCCATGCCAGATATTTATTCTTTACCAACTCTTGCCCAGAGCCAGAATCTGGGACCTGTGGTACCGATCCAGTCCATATTCCTGGGCTGCTGTGTTTAGGAGGCATTCCCCTCATGGGTGTGCTACCAATCAAACATCAGTCAGGTGAGGACACCATATGCCTAGTGGCAATTGAGTCCTGTGGGGCCATATTGTGTTAAATCATGGAATCATAGAATCAAAGAATGGTTTGGGTTGAAAGGGACCTTAAGATCGTCGAGTTCCAACCCCCCTGCCATGGGCAGGGACACCTCATACTAGACTATGTTGCCCAAGACTCTGTCCAACCTGGCCTTAACCATTGCCAGGGATAGTGCAGCCACAGCTTCCTTGGGCAATGATAGCATGCTGAGGACAAGGCGAGGGCAAATTGATCACTGCTCTTGTGTCTGGCGTTTGCTGCAAGGTGTAAGGAGAAACACATCTGAGTCAAACAGGCTGGAAAGTGCCATAAAATGGAGGGCTGGTGCTAAGCTTCATTCAGGAGGAATTTACTCGGAGCAGGCTAGGAGCACAAGCATGAGCGGTTAGGGATTGCTTTGTGAGTAGCTGCCTCTCCATTGAATCTTGTGACATCTGGTACTTTCCTCAAGAACGGGTGGCTTCTCCGCCTCAAGGCCAACCAGATTTTTCTGCAACCTTGTGCTAAGTTCCTGCAACAGGGAGAGCTGGGGGAACTAATGCCATTATAAACATTATTTTCTACAGGGATGGATTCTCTGCTGGCTTAGCAAGAAGCTGATGGACCCTGTGGCATTGCCAAGCCTCGTGGTTACACAGTGATGGTGGCCACAGGTTGGGATATTCAGTAGCACCCAAGAACAATCTGCAGGCTGAAAACATGAACTGTGCAATGTTGATTGCAGCCTCTGTAGTTGGGGTTAAGAAAGGTTGTAGCTGCATTTAAGGGGTTCCAGACACATTGACATTTTGTAGTTATTCTGTGTGCATCAGAGAAAGCCCAACAGACTAACAAACATTTGAGAGGGTGTCTGTCCTCCTACTGTGTTTTTCTCTCTGTCAAAATCCTTAAAGTGTCTACCTTAATAACTATGTTAAACTATGCTTCATAGTTTAAATATCCCTACTTGTGTAACTGCTTTATTGCACTAAATGGCCTCTGTTAATGCTTGCCCAGTGATTTTCTTGCTGTGGTAGTAAAGCTTTCTAATGCTGAATTATCACTCTCATCTCTCTTTATGGAAAATGGAGGATCAGAGCACCTAAATGAATAACCCAAAAGACTGGCAGCAGCAGAGCCTATTCCAGAGGAGACCTCTGCAAAGGGTTTGTGGGCAGATTCAAATTCTTGGGTATATCACTGATAACATATATGGCAGTCATCTGTTTCTGAATCATCTGGTGATGTTGGAAAGCTTGTTTTGGATTGTAGGTTAGGAACACTGAGCTCCAGAGAACACACTGTACAGCTCTGGAGCATGTGAAACGGAGTGAGACATATCAGGCTTGTTTTCTGGACTTAGTGTGCTCTTACAGGCTCCAACGCTGCACATTTCACTGCAGTAGTACCTCAGTACTTACCCTTGTGGAAAAACACTCCATTGCCCATGGGACCACTGATGTGAATCAGTTTTAAGGATTTTCTTATGGACCCTGGTCTCAAATCCTGAAGATTTGCACTGAGACCCTGGGATAAATAGTGGCTGAATGCCCTAGTAGCTTTCTGTATTGCCCTGTGTGAGCTGTAAAGTGCATTTCTGCTTATGCAGTAAAACCATCAAATACACCTTGCCTTTAGTACATAAAGAAGAATGTACTGCATCATTCCTTGTGATAGTTGGTCTGCCAAGATCTCAATTTCATGTCTTCAAGCTCAAACCCAACCTTAAACCAGTGGATTTTTTAAAAATCAATCTACAGTGTGCTCATATCACCACAGTTTGGTCAATGCAACAAACAGTCCTTGCTTGCTGGTTTGTAGCTGATCTCCTGAGCTGGGTTTGCGCAGTGCTACGGAGTTATTGCCATAGCTTGGATTATCGCTGCGCCAGTGCTCCCTGGGACGCCCTGTACTGTGTCTTCTGTCCTACTCTGACAAAACAAGTAGCCAAACCTGCCTCCAGGTTTGTAAGCCTAAATGTGATGGCTCCTCTATCAACAACTTTCTGCTCAGCATGGACAAAATATGCCTAGATATTTCTCCTGGACCTGGGCATCTCCAGTTTCCAGGGACCACTGGAGGTCTTCTATCTTATTCAAACCAGGCTCTAGATCAGCCACTTGCAAGCCCAGGTAAGGGGAAATCAAACTCTTCTTTTCTAGTGCCACTTATTTGTACGATCAGCCCAGCTTGATGAAACCAGCAGAGATCTGGCCCCATAAGCTTAAAAAGTGCTCTAAAAGTTTTGGTGTAAAAGAAACTTCTTGTGATAAATAATGTACATCATAAAGTAGAAAGAATGGAGAAGTTTATAAAACTAAACAGTAGTGAGTTGTTCTGCTGGAGCTCTCCTGGACACTGTTTCTCTTTGGATACATGTACAGTGATTTTAAGCAGATTATATCTACGATGCTACAGCTTCTGACATATAGTTATTATAGTTGATGCTGCATGCAGTCAAAGCAAGATGTGACTTGTCTACTATACCATGCAGAGGTGAACAGCTCTGTAAGAAGAATCAAGCAGCATAACCCATTAGAGTCCATTTACAAACTAACAGATATTTTACAGACATTCAACAGACGTTCAATCAAATCATAATCTCAGAAACCTGCCAACAATAAAACCCATAAATTAAAATCAAGTTATATAAGCATGACTTGATGAACCTGATGTAATCTGATGGCATGAGATGCATATCCTACATTAAGTAACAAATTCCCTTCTTTTCTCTTATCGGGTAATAGGGCAGAAAATGATTAGCAAATGTTTTGTAGCCAGTAAACCTGAACACACTGGCGTTATTTTATACAGGATTATTTGTCATTAATTTCTCCTTAGCATATCACCTTTTTATTAACAAATTGATGGCGGGGTAGACTTCCTATTAAAGACAAGTAAACTGTTCTTTTTAAATGGCTGTATGGTGCATGCATAGACCCAGACAAAACGACCTTTGTTTCTGGGTGGAGCTTCACATAAGCAGCAGAAAGCTGTGTCCTGTAGCCGTTCTCATAGTTCAGGTCCTTCTTCTCTGCTGGGACTCCAAACTCTGGCTGGGTTTTACTCAAGGGACAACTGATATGGTGCAAACAGTGTTATGGCTGCCTGCAGGAATGAGGGTATCTTGCAGGAATCATGACCTCATGGTCAGGATTGACGCTTTAATAAGTGTTGCCAGTGGTGGCACAAAAAATGAAGCACACCGGAGATACTGCATGAGTAGGTGTTTCTGAACATGGTTAGGAGAAAAATTCCAATCTTTGCAGAACAGGAGGGTACACAGGAGCCTGGGTTCAACCATCAGTGAACAAGCTGCCTAAAACAGTATGTAAAGGGCAATTTTGGAAGTGCATGTTTATTACCTTGATTTTATGGCTCATACAGTTCCATTGCCCTGTGCGGTAGAGGTCCAAAAGCTGCTATGTCTGCTCTTTGCTTGGAATAGCAAGTGCATCCTGATCCTGGAACAAATGCTCCATTTCACACCCTCTGCTGTTTCATCCCCCCCACCTTCAGCCTGGAATTGGTGGAAATAGCTTTTCAAACACAACCAGGTAGCTGAGTAGACCTAATGGAGCTTAATTGCCACATGTTTATTACATTTGCAGAGCGGAGGACACTGCAGTCTGAATGTCTAAATTAATCCTGCATTACCAGGCCAGCTACCATGACATTTCTATGTTCCAGTATAATGCAAACATAACAATTCATTTGATTTCTTTATGTCAGAAGAGAGAATCATGCAGAGTATGGAGGTCTCAGTCTTGACCTGGGTCTTTTCAAGCAGACAAGGGGACATGAAAGCTGCAGGGCACAGACAGGCGCTGCATGGGGACAGCTGGGCAGGACCTGGGCAAATAAATGCACTCTGCATCTTCCCCTGACCTGTCTCTACCTACGCTCTGGCTCACACCACTTTATTGCTTCAGGGCTACAGCTTTTGCAGGAGGCAGAAAAAAGTGGATGCTGAAATCCCATTGAAAGTAGATGCTGCATCCCTTTACGTCTTAAATCCGTCTGAAATGTTTGTGGTCGTGATGGTGAAGCTGTTGAAATGTGTCCTGCATTAGGGTGACACAGTTCTTCCTGACTCTTAAAGATTACACCTAAAAATATAACCCTTAGGGATATTTTTAGAGTAACTCTGCTAGGAGAAAGACAAGCTCCCACGAAGAAAAAGAAGAAACAGTTTGAAAAGTAGATGAGAAGCACAATGCAATTTTGTCTTTATTTAAAGTGAAGATGCCTCGTTTTAACTGAGGACAGGAGAGTTTCCTTCCTTCACATGTTATTTTGCTTGTCTTAAATGGAAAAAGATTTGTGACCTACATGGTCTCTGTTCTGTTCAAGTGATGAAAGGGTGGCCTTATTTATAGACATATAAAATTGTTTAAGTAAAGAAGTCCTGGGTGGTGCAGGAGGTTTTTATCATTGCTAGCATGGTTATTTTCATTGCCCTTGTTTTGACTCAGCATATAGGAAAGGCAGACAGGGCCCTTGCCCAGGGCTGTGGGAGACCAGGGGAGCTCCCATGGCTGGGGCTGGGCTGGGAACCCCGTGCAGGGGCTGAGCATTCCTGCCTTACAGAGATAAATGAGCTAAAAGCTTTCCAAGTGTTGTCTAAGTGTGAAAAGAAAGAGCAACTGTCTCTAGACATGTTTTGCTAAGGTGCCGCTTCTCTTTTGAGCAAGCAGCCTCTTCAAAGGGATTGGCTTTTTCATCTCAATGCCGTAGCGAGACAATAGTCAATTCTTGGTACTGAATATCTTCAATTACCACAATCCCTTGCAGGATATGACACTAGAAAGGCTATGCATAGAGAGGATAATTTTGGTTCATAGCCTTTAAATGTTCCCAGCCGCAATAGTGTGGTGAAAGAAGATGTCTTCCAAGAAGTTCACATTACTGGCTGTAGTAAAATAAAATAGCTATATTGTTTCAGCCAGCAATTTCTTCCCATTGTCTTCGTTTTAAAACCCATGCATACTCAAAGGTGAAGGGATGTGTTTCACTACAATTTGAGAACTGTACTGTAACCAAATATTATCTTCATTTTGCTCCTTGTTTCATGTTACTTTTTGGTCCTTGAGTTCTCCAAAGTTCATCACTGTCTGTGACATTACCGTGACTTGCTCACTTTCTCATTATTTCCCCAATCAATAGGAGAACAATATATGGTGTTATTCTGTATTTCAGTTACCTGTCACTCAGTGTTTTATCTCCATTGATACTCCAGGTACTGCTCACAGAAACTAAAGTAGGCTGTCTTGTCTTCCGCTAATCTTGAATGCCTTTTGTTCAAGAGGTGTTTTGTATTCATCAGTCAACTAAGGACTCATCCTGAAGAAGCCCTCAGTCAGCACATAGATCTCAGTGAAAAACGGATATGCAGCTCGTGAAATATTCATAGCAAAATGTACCTCAATCATTTTCACCTTTTGACCCTTTGAGGCTGAAAGTATTATCAGCAATAAGTGGCAAATCTTACGGATGTGAAATTTTCATAGATGAAATACCTTGCCATTCTTTCTTATCCACTTTTAGTATTAAGCCTATTCAGAAGGTACATTTATCTACCCACTCTATCTGCCACTAGAGTTGTGCCAAACTCAAAACAACTTTAATAAAAGTCCAAAGTTGAAATGGTAGCAACCAAAACCTGGAAATAACCAAGACTTTTAAAGGGAAGGAAAAATGCTGTGGATGCTTGCTGCTTCCAGCACTTCACTGGGGGGCAACGAAGAGCCCTTTTAGAATGGCTGTAATAAGTACAGTGTAGTGCTATTCATAACCAAAACTGTTATTTGGGGAATCAAGTGACAAGTTGTCTCCATTTGTTAAGTTAAAATCTAGCACAATAAGTGAGATTTTCTGGTACTTAGAGTCTGCTAAAGGAGAAAGATGAATGCTGATGGTAGGCAATTAGCTCGTTCAGGGATCTCCACAGTTGAGAGCAGCAGGCTGCAAAGTCTGCAACAATGGCTTGAAGAATGATTGCAAGCAGAAACAGTCTTCTAAAACTGGATAACGTTTCTCCAAAGCTAAAAAAATTAAGTTTTGCCTATCTAAATAATAACATCTCTGCTTTGGTGCTAATCCAAGCAGTCCTATCCACAAGCTGGCTCATGTAAGCAACAGGATCCATCCTTTCTAAAACAGATTAGCTGTGTGTTGGTGATGCCCTCCAAAGCAGCGGCTTTGTAATCAAACAGTGGTAGAAGCAGCATTTCCAGTGATATTTCACTAATGAAAGCTTTAGTTAGATGAACATCCAGTGCTTAACAAGTTAATGTCCAAGTGAATACCACTGGCCAGGAGAAGAAATTGTCTGAAACATAAAATGCAGTTAAGATCCTCAAGGATAAGACAGCATTGTATCCTTAGGCAAGGGAAAGGACAGGCAAAGTTATAAATGAGTGCAGGGATGACCTGTGGCAAGTCACCTAACCACTCTGTGCCTCAGTTTCCCAAACTGTAAATCTGAGTTAGCATCAACACCTTGTAAAAAATAGGAATAAACCCCTTCTACTGTAGGGTAGTTTGGCTTTCTGTGTTCTGCAGCACTATTTTGCCTCCTGCTATCCACGTGTGAAGTATATATCACCAGTTAACAAAGGTTCCTATTACATTATTTTACATGTCCTTTGATTTCAATAACACATCTTCAGGTTCTTGCCGTAACTTGAAAATGATTTTGCAGTTGTCTGTAGTGTGCCTATTGCTCTTGAATGCGCTTTGCTCTCTCTTCTTTCCTCCTAGAAGGGTTTTTGGTTATGTATTCCGATGAGAAGGACTCACTGAAATGATGGATGAAAGCAGAGAAAAGTAGTGTGCATAACAAGCCAGAATACTTGTCTGTCTCCTAAGTATTTTATTTACTTCAGGATTTAGTCCAATGTGCTGGTTGGGGTGCATGAAAAAGCATACTTGGTGCAAATAGATAGTAAAATGTTTTTCTCTTTGATTTCTGTTAGTTGTATTCCTATTTAATAAGTATATTGGATAGCAGATGGACAGAAGAATACTCTTGGTTGGAGGCATCCTTATGGATGACAAAATCACACTCCCGCTCAGTGATAAATCTTATGAATGTAGAAACTATAAAGACTTAGATTTCTCCTGAAGTTACCTCTTGTGATTGGTAAATTTATTCTCTTCTCTCTATGGAACAACTCAGGCCTGTGATTTTTAATATGAATTAGCAGATTTCCAGAGGTGTTTCAATACTGTTGCTATAGGGGAGAAATGAATGAGTTTCTCAAAGACCTCCCTATCAGGTTCAACACTAAAGTCTCTTTGAGATTCAGTGTTTCCAGCAATCTTTCTGTCAGCAGCTGAAGCTGGGAGCTTAAGTCTATACCTGGGCACGTGGGAGAGGACCCAGGGCCTGGGAGGTGTCTAGAGTAGAGTGACTCTCCCAGATCCTACTGGGATTGGCTGAGCAACTTACACTGGAAATCAGAGCATGTGTTTGGGGATTAAACATTTGACTTAGGGCATGTTTAGCTGGAAAGAACTAGCTCTCTGAGGTCTGGAACATGCAGTAGAGTACATCGCTTTGGGACATTCATCTCAGATGTGCTATCTCTGTGAGCTCGCTGGCATGCTGTAAGGGATGGCATGCAGATAGAGTGTCTACCCTGTATTGCTGAAGCAAAGAGCCCATCTCCTCCAGGACCTGTGAAAGTCTCATTTTCTGTCCCTGTTGAATTCTTCTCGGTTAGTGTCAGAAAGCATGGGAAAATTGATTACACTCCCGTGAGGGCTATTTCTGTAACATACATGCATGATAATCCCAAAGGATTTTTTCCCCAAAAGTGATCCAAAGCCTAGGATCCATGTAAAATGTCAAACACCTTCTGAAAAACAGGTTTCTGCAATAGCAAATCTACTTGTACTTCCTTCTCTGACCCCTCAAAACACGGACAGGAAGCCACATCCTGCCATTAATTTCAATTAACAAATAAGGGTGTGCTCAGAGGGGAATCCCATGGCTCAAGGAAAGGACACATTCCTTTCACCTCAAGGTATGGGTCTAAATCTAGTTGAGGTGGTAGAAGGTGGCAGTCTACCTTGGGGCCAGCACCAAATGAGTTGTTAAACACTCAACTTCATATGGTCCCTTGACTGGAAAGCAATTGGCACTAATTGCTCTTCCTATAGATAGAAATAGATATAGATAGATAGCTATAGATACAGATGATATAGATAGATATAGACAGATATAGAAAGTTATAGGCATCCAAAGGCTCAACTTCTGACCAGGCTTTTTGGCCCTACTGTGCTCTGCAGCCGCTGGCACCCAGATACAGATTATGCTTATACCCAGAGGTAAATTCAGGACTGGAGGCTGCCCTTTCCAGTGGCGGAAGACATCTTGAACATACAGGAAAGGAGGAGCTACCTCATGCCTGAGGGTCCCAAATTGCCACCACAACTGAGCAGCACTAAGTAAAACATCTGTACTTCAGCCTGGACTCACTGTCTCTCATGTGGATGTCTGCCTCTTCTCTTTCAAACACAAAGTAAGCACCACTGCTTTCTTCCAAATCAGCGGCCAGAAGCTGCCTCTGTCTGCTTTGGTGATGAGGCAGTCAGTGCCAGGACTTGCCTACGCCACAGTCAGGTTGGTTGGTCACCAAACTCACAAGAGATGGCATCATCCCCCAAGTTGTATCTTTTGACATTGCTTCCATGTCTCCAAAGGGATCCAAGGGCTTGGGATGTTGTGGGAGAATGTTATGTGGAGAGGGTACTCAGGCATTGGAACAGGCTTCCCAGGGAAGTGGTGGAATCACCACCCCTGGAAGTGTTCAAAAAATGTGTGAATGAGGCCCTTATTGACATGGTTTAATGGTGGAATTGGCTGTGCTGGGTTAATGGTTGGACTTGATGGTTTAAAGGTCTTTTCCAGCCTTGTTGATTCTATGGTTCTATGGCCCACGCTGTATGTGCTTTGTGGATATATCTGCTTTTGCAACACATCTTGCCAACATCTGGAAAGATCAGCAGTGTTGAGGCATGTCTGGTCCTGTTGGGTTCATTGTAACTGAAGTTACACGCTTGTTATGTGTCTGTAGGTCTAGCTCTTTAACTTATACAGCTAGGATTTTGTCTGATCAAGCTCACTCAAGATAAACATAATTTAACCATTGAAAACAGAAATGGAAATCAACACAAGCAATGAAAACCAGTAATTAGAGTTGCTGACAGTGGGCACAGAGAGAAGGTGTGAAGGATGGTATCTGCAGATCCCTTTTGCTTCTTGAATCAAGGAGCATCCTTAGAAACACAGCACAAACTTTACCATTTTCATGCTTTAGCTGAAAAGATGCCTACCCGTGCAAAAGGATTTTCTTTATAACTTTAATTAACATACCCGATATGAAAAGAAAAACAAAAGCAACACCTTCTTGTCACATATCCTCAGTATTAAAGAGCATCAGCAACTAGAAATGAATCACAGTTCTTCTTGCAAATGGGCTGAGTGTTTTCATTCTGCATGCTGACCTGATTGAGTCATGAGGAAGCACCAGCAAGATTTTAATTCCATATAGTACATCCCCACCTCTGAATTTATTTACCAAGTATAACATTTATTTAATGTAATTTAGTTCTAAATATTTAAAAGCTCACTTTGTTTAATATGTTTTCAAGTACAAGATGTTAAGTAATTATGTATGATGTGGTGGTCTTTTATTAGGTAGTTAATGACCATCTGGGAATTCAAGCCCCAAGGCAATGCCAAGGGCTTCTGAGTATTAGCTGGCCATTAACATAGTGCTAATGGACTAGCATACTCTACATGATTATTAACTAAGCATAAAAAAATAGCATTCAAATTAAAATAGGAAATTCAGGTTTAAAGCTTCTCTAGCATCCTTAATTTAATCAGATCATAGTGACCCATATGGCTGAGTCTTGTGTTGAACTGAATCAAACGGCAAAGACAAGCTAGCACCTCCTCTAGACAAACTGGAGTTACATACCAGGTCCTCACTGCTCCCAGGTGCCAACATCCCTGTGTCACAGCCCAGAAGCCTGCTCTGCCCACATGAGGAATCCTGCTGCCATCCCAGTCCCCCTGCATCACATGGGTGTCAGTAAAACAGGAGCATGGCAGGATGCTGCCCTTTCCCAGCCATGAATGGAGCCAGGAGGGATGCCCCAGCCTCCTACACACCCCTGAAGTCTGGGGGCTCTTGCTGGACCGGGTGGCATCTCAGAGACTGGGGTTATACCAAAAGCATTGGCTGTTCTGTCACGACTAGGACCGTATTTCCCCACTACTGCACACTTTGCAGTCATTGAATTTTTCTGGTGTTTTCTTTTCCCTTTTAATTAAGTGATGAAAGACAAGGATAATCAAAGATATTCATTGTAAACAAATCTAAGATAAAAAGGTCTGGTGCATTTTAATATGCTCAGGCAGCATTGTAGCGCATAAACAATATTTCAGAGAGGAGGTAAGAGCAGATACTGATTTTGTTTCACTGCTGCCTCGATACTGTACTTCTCATATGCAGGTATCAAGATCACTTTCGTAGAAGTTAGAGATGTAAATGATCTATTAGATTATACTATTCTCTTGACATGATAATGTGCTCTGTATAGACTTGTATTGAGTTTGTTTTGCCATTGTTTGTCATAAAGTCTCCACAGACTTAAATTGCCCTCATTTTGCCATCACAATGACATCTTAATATGGTCTCTGCTCTACCGAGTTGCCATGACATTATCATGAGATCATTAGACTACGCAAAGTCTCATGCAAGAGAGAAAACCACAAAGAAGAAAAAAAGAACCCAACCCAGAAAACAGCTGTTGGGATTTGAAAATTGCATTTCTATTTCTTTCATTGCACTACAGATCTTTGGGCAGGGAAAAGAGGTGTTCGAACACAAGCTTCAGTGGTAACCTCATGGATGCCTAGAAACAGCCTGGGATAATCTGTGCAAACTGCCTTTGTTGTTAGCACAAGATGTTAAAACATTTTTATTAAAACAAAAGTGTCTTTATTGTTATCACAGGCTTTTTGTTGCTTAAAAAAAAAAAAAAGTGCATTTTTCTCTGGTACAAGGATCTGATTAAAGTTGGGTGTAGGAAATGTGAAGGAAAAACATTAAAAAGAATTAAAGAATCAGTGTCAAACAAATGTTCTTCCTAGAGAAAAAATGGCAGTACATAAAGGTTTAGGTGAAGACTTTCCATCTTTCTTTTTTGCAGGCAAAGAAAACTGTTTAGAAATCTATTGAATAGCACAGTGCATTCCAAAAGGACCCAGAGGAATCTGAGCCCTTAATAAGCCATATACTTTTGAGGTAACTGATGAAGGCAACCGTCTCTGGGCTGAAATACAATTGTTTAATGGGACATAGCAATGCCACATGAAGCCAAGAGCCAAAGGAAAAAAAACTATGCCCAAGGTGTGTGCAGTTAATGCAAAATATTTGTGCTGCTATGTGGCTGGAACACACATGATCTCAAGTCCAGGAAAAATTAAAAGGTTAAAAAAGTTACAACCAAAGAAACAACAGGACAGTGCCAAGTGAAAGGTCACAAGACAAATGAAAAACACATCAAACGGCTCACCCACTGATGTGCTGTAATAGCAAAATGACCCCCATTAAAATGTTCACTGTGAGTGCAGTATCAGAAGCTCTCCAAAGAATGCATGAAAACGTTGGCTTCCTAAATTAATCAAGTTTTATGGCTTGCTTGGAAATTTTCGTTAGGACTTCTAAATACTAATGTACCACTTCAGCTAATATAATTTCCCCTTGAAAACACACCTTCTTTTCCAGTAATAGGAAGTCTGTTTATTACTGCCACCACCCCGATTTTATGGCATCCTATGTGCTCACGTGTATTAACCAATACTAGGAATGATCTTGGCTTAAATGTTATGTCCATTTGCCTTAATCTTTTCTCTCCACTGTGCAAAGGGGAAAAAGAAAATAAAGGTTTAATGTGAAATCTGAAGCTAAAGGGACATCACTTTCTAACAGTGTGTACTGTGCCCATCCAGAGCAATTATTATTGCTCATTACATTTCCATGCAGAAATCATTACATTTTATATCACAATATGCATTTTTTTATAAGTAAGCTTTAAGCAAATTAGAATACTTAATATGTTTTTTGAGCTTTTGCCAGGCGTGTGCTCCCAAGCCAGTTCCTCCTATTTACATTGTAGCATTTATCCATTTCCAAATATGAGAAGATTTATCTATCAGATTCTGTGCAAATTCAGTACACAGATAATTTGTAAAAAGCTTTCTTTCTTTTTGGTGTTTTTTTTTTTTTTTTTTCCCAAATGTTCTGTGGTTTTTCTAATCTCATCTCTTTTCTAATTTCCTAATCATATAACCTTGAAGTCTAAAGACACAGCCTGTGATAATCTGTGTAAACTGTCTTTATTGTTATCACAGACATTTATAAAAAACCCCCAAAACAACACACACACACACACACACACACGAGCACACATTCAAAGCTGCCTTTTAAGTAATACTTTAGTCACAGTTCAATCAGATCCACATTACTGCTACTCATCAGATAGAAAGTGTTCGCGAGCAGGAGGGGGATATTGACTTTAAAAATTCACTGGCGAGGCGTACAGAGCCTGCAGGAATGTCAAAACTCCAACCTGCATTTTGATGTTTTTGCCTCAGGTTAGTCTTGACTGACATGCTTGGAGCACTCTTGTTTGTGCTCCGGCATCCATTAACTGTCCTTGACTCAATGTTATATGGGCCTTTACGGTCAGCTCGGTGCCTAATGGTTACAGCAGATTAGATGCCACGAGGTGTAAGAAAAGCATACGCCTCACTTTAAGGGATCACATTGGTTGGGCTCTGCTTCATTGGGGGGTATTGTTTGATCCTAAATTAATGAGTGCCTGTTAATTATTATTCTGATAACTCTGCTTCACGTGGGAGCATGCCAGGCAAGTGGTGCTGTAAAAAAACCAGAGTTTTGCAAAAAGAAAACAAAATGTCAAGGTTGAGATGTCTTTGAGTGGGCTGGGTTTGCATGTAAGGCATTTCACTCGAGTGTGGATGTCGCTGGATGCGGGGAAAAGAAAGTCTTAGCTCTACTTTTGTTCAGCATTAAACAACTGCCTCTCAAAGACAGCTCAGGAAAGGCTTATCAGTCTAGCATAGAGATAGATGTATATGTCTGTAACCCCCTGCAATGTGCATTGCTGACTTTCCTTCTTTGGCTTTGTTCTTCCCTGGTTTCCTCAAAGTTTTTGAAGAATAATCCAAAACCCACTTGCACTTGGGTTCAAGGAAAGTCTTCCTTTCAAAAAGGGGGTAATACGGGCACTAAAGCGGTGTTAACATTAACAATCATTTTAATCATTCTGATGTCACTCCCATTAATATATATATAGAGAAAGAACTCTGCAGTAAGTGCTGACAGGTACAAATGTGCTCATAGAAATGTTTTTCTTTAACATCAAGCTCAGATAAGCTTCGGAGGTGCCTATATTCATTTGCTGGGAAGTACTGAGATTAGACAGATGTCTCAATTTAAAAAGGGAGAAAAAAACCTCTCATGTAGATGTGACACTTGCTCACCTGTGTTTTTCTGCCAGTCTATATAATGCTATCAGAACATAACCAGAGTTTTGATTTATACACCTCATTTGACGTTGACTGGCAGCTCTACAGAGAACACATGCGAAGAGATGGTAATTTAGGAATATGGAGAGCTTATTAGGCCAAATGGAAAGAAAAAGATAAAAAAGATCGTTTCGTTTTACTTCTTTTGAAATTAAATGGGGACCAAAGCACCAAACCCGAACATCACCACACTGAGGCACTGGGAGCATGAACCTGGACAGGGCCCAGGATGTGCAGATGGCCCCCATCTCTGCAAAAGGTCAGGTGGGGAATGCAAAATGCCCTAAATTCTAGCTTTGGAGGGGCTAGACATTTTAATCTGACTTAATAGTTGAGGGCAATCTGGGTTATTAAATTGACCTCTTTTACTTATCTGAGATATTTCACCAGAGGTGATCCTCGCTGCTCTGTGACTTCATACTTCTCAGCTGTGGTTCATAGGTGGCAATGTAGAAAGTGCCCCTTCAGCTCACCAGGTCGCCCATAACCATGAAGCTGGCTGCCTACATTTAGCATATTTCAGTTTCAAACCCCTCATTTGGGCTCAGCAAATTTCTCCTAGTTGAAAATCTCTAAGAAAAAAGGGTGCTAGATAGGAGTATAATTTCTTCTGGTAGTGTTAAAGTTGGCTCAAGCTGGATAATGTTATTGACAATGGCTTGGGGCTTTTGAAACAGCAAAATGTTTGGAATTAGAATATGACAAGTGATTAAAAAACTGAGATGAATGAAGAAAAAGAAAAAGCCATGTGTCCCCACGTAACTTGGTCATGAAATGTCAGGAGGTCACATAGCTGACTCCTTGTTTTCACTAGACCATAAATTTCATTGTCTTGAAATAATGTTTTTCTTTCACCAAAAACCAACTAAGGCAGCGTTGGAATCCTGTAAGCACAAGGGTGGTGAGAAATGGCTATATATTTTTTCTCACTTTTTTGTGTCTTGCATTGCTAAAGCCACTTGAAATGTCTTCTGTCTTCTGTTTCTTTTCCTTTGGAATAAAGTTTACTGCTTGTGAATAGCTCTCAGCTGACAGCTCTTGAGACCAAAAGCCTACTTCACAGATGCAGAATGAACCAGCACAAGAAGTGGCTTCGTTGGCAACTTCCCCACAATGTTAAAGACTCTCTGCCTCAGCCCTCATCTAGTAGGTGGCCAGTTTAGATCTTGTGGGGTTTTCAGGCTTTGGCATCAGTTGTCTACTGCCTGACTATCAATAGACAAGGTCACCTCCTGGTTGGTGTTAATTTGCCTTGAAATTTAAACCCCCACACCTATAAGCATGCCAGGTTGTGTGGATCATCCAGTTGTGTGCTGAGTCCCAGATGGAAAGCATCTTGTATCTCCAAACTTGTGCCATTTTACATACAACTTCCAAGAGAACCTGGGACTGGTTAGGTGGCTGGTTCTTTTCTATCTAATCTGCTCCAAGTCTTGTGTTGGTGTTCAAAGTAAAATCAGTTAAAATGGGCAAAATAGTAACTTCTTAGCTTGACAATGAATCACCATGTTTGGGGCATTGCTGAAAAAATAAATTCAATACGGATCACAGCATCTCATGTGGTAGCATGGGGCAGGCATTAAACCTTCTGCCAGGCACATGAATCACAGTGGGAGCTGCAGGAGAATAAGCAAGTTCTGCTTTGGCCTATTTCCTACAAATCTCTTCTTGCTTCTGCTTTCAGGTACAACAAGTGCATGGTTACATCAGGAGCTGCATCATGGCGCATCAGGTCTGCTGGGCCAGAACTGGAGCTTTGTCATAAGCTTCAGGACTAGAGGAAGGAGAGTGTGACTATGAGCCATCACCATCTGCCTGTGCTGCTCAGACTCAGTGCTGCAGGTGGACTGGTGCTCATGTGCATGTGTGAACGTGGAAAACAAAGTCTATTCCCGGTCTGAAGACAAATCACAATGTGCTTTACAAGCTGTGCCTACTTGAAAAAGGGTCTCAGTGACTTCTAGGGAATCTCCATTTCCTGGTGAAGTATCATCTTCTTGAGGCTACAATAAAAGGCAAAACTTGAGGCTTCTGGGAACTTCCTTTGGGTGCAGTTTTTTTATTAAATGCCTTAAAGGATCTATGTGGATGAGAGCAAGAGGTGTATTGTAAGGCCAGGCAGTCTTGTTTCATGCACCTTGCCACCACATGGCCGATGCGTTGTGTGTTTGCTGGGAGTGAGGGCAACAAGCCTTTGGTCCTCAGTCATTACATACGAGTAAGCACTTGTTGAAATGACAAGGAGACTTTGAGCCCTGCATCTCTGCTAGAGGGTGACACACTCAGTGGCCACTGAGAATTGCCAAACCTCAATGTATACGTGTGGACATTTCTGAATTACAGATGCTTCACCATGTTACAGCAGAATCTGCTGTTTTGTGGCAATCTCTACAGAAATCATGTGCCTGCTGGAAGTGTCTGTATCCTGGGGATTACCCCTGCAGAATGTATGTGCTGTAAGTGGAATTTTTTAGTCCTGGCTTTCATTGCTGTGATGGGGGAAGACTGGGACAGAATGCACAGCTCCCATCTGGCCAAGGGGAAGGCATTCAGGCTGGGTGCTGTTCTGTAGTCCTCAGTTCTTGACACTTGATAACGCTGCAGTCGGGTGACAGGAATTGGGATCTTCAGGGCTTTGCAATGCATTCATCACAGCCCTGTTTGTTTTGCTCTGAAGTTTCCTGTGGTTTTCAGCTCTGTTGGAGCTGCTGCGATTCCCAGATAAGTGTGTTTGGCTGTGGGTGCGGCTGAGCCAGAGGAGGGTGCCATTTCGGAGGTTTTGCTTTTGGGATATTTTTAGCTGGAGGAATAAGCACGTGCACGAGGGAGTTTTCCCGATGGAACACATGATTTCAGCGCACTGTGGAGTTCACCTCAGTGTGAGATTAGCCACACAGAGAGGATGTGAATAAAAACAAAAGATACCTTTAAGTTGGCCGGCTCTAATGCTGACCCCAGAGCAGCTCCCACTAACAAGCCACCCACCCACCAGTCGCCAATGTTGTTACTCATGTGCAATGCCCAGAAATGAGGAAGTGCTGTTTGATTTTGACTGTGCTATTTGACCCTGTTGTTTAACATGCATCTCATACAGCTTTTTATAGATGGTACAGTGCAGCTCAAATACCCCCAAAGTGCAGTGCTAGGGAAGAAACCAAAGACCACATGGACCTAAACAAGTGCTACGGCAAGATTTTAGACATGTAGAGGTACCTTGCATCATGAACCTCTGCATTTAGCAGCCACACCACTTCAGAAGCACCTGAGCATACCAGCCTTCCTGCTACTTCACCTTGGGGTTGCCTGAGGGCTGCCAACCCACTCCTGTGTGTACGGACCTGCTCTGATTTCCATGGTGAGGCACTCAGAAAGGAGGAAGGCTTGCTTTAGCAGGGAGTGGTATAGGTCTACTCATAGATTTACTCAGGGAAAGGTGATCACATACTGGGCAGGCTTATCTACCTTTTCTGCAGTAACCTACAGTTCTTTCATTGATCTGCTGGGATTTAGCCCATCCAATCTGTCCACCAAAAGAGTCCCCTTGCAGCGTGATGTAGTGATGAAGGAGTAACCAACACTAGTGTTCTCTCCCTGGTTTCAAGATGGGGTCGCCATGCTTAAAATGGTGCATGGGGTCACCCATACAGCCAGTAAAAGGAGCATATATAACAAGTACGACATGATGGATGATGGAGAGGATGGGGCAGAAGGTGCAGGGCTAGTCTTTCGAACTTTTGCTGTTGTCTTAACCCATGAATTTATATGCTTAAACAGTGTTAGAAAATCCAGAACATCTCTTTTCTTCTCTGCAGCCTTGGTCATTTGGAAGAGGAGCCATGTGCTTCTATGCCTGTTTGTCTCTAGTCCCACAAATATTGCTTTCCTTTCTTCACATTGGCACCCTTTCCCTAGAGGGGATGCTGGTGAGTTGACATTAGTCTATAACCTGGTGCACAGGACCCTTTCCCAGAATAAGGAGGTGAACTGCCTTTGGCAAAGCACTGAACAAAAATATTGCATTTCTTGGCCAGATATTTTTCATGAAATTGTGAAGGTGCCTACTTCTAGGGTGAGATCCAGGTCTTGAAATGAGGAGGGGTATTCAGGTGCAGAGATGGCACTAGAGTTAAGGCAAACACATGCTTTATACTCTTATTAACAGTGAGCAGAATTTTTAAAGCATTTTCCAGGAGCACTGACCTCTCAGTGCACTGTTGTGAGCTTGGGCTTTGAAATTCCTGACTCGTTGGTATCTAAACCCTTCATTTGATCTGGCCCAGCCACGTCTACAGCAGCCTGGAAACTGAGAGAAGGAGTGATCAGTTTAGTGCTCCATTAATATCGTGGTATATGTAGAAGGAAAAGTATCAACAACATCACTGTCCATAAGCAGTTGGAAAAGTAAATGCATCATCATTTTTATTGCTATTATAAAATATGACTGCTTATAACTTAACTCTGCAAACACTTACTGGTGTCAGAAAAAACTTTAAAATGTGCTACTTATTCCCTTAATTTACTGAATACTGGACAGTCTTAAATCAGCAATGCAACCCAATCAAAGCTAGACAGAACTTCAGTTTCCAAAGGATGGCTAAAGTTAAGTCTTGTACATACAGAGGAAAGCTGAACGTCTGTAAACAAATTTTGAGAAAGGGTAAGGGCAATTGCTGCTTGAAATATAGACACAGGGAAGATCACAGATGATAAGATCAGTGCAGTTTAGCATATTAACACTCATAAATGTTTAAAGGTTTATTTATACAAGACAAATTAACTGTACAAAGATTACTGTTAAAAAAAGGAATAAATAAAGGTCTTCACTTGAGAGATCTTCCTGTGAGGTTGCTTTTTGAAGCCATTTATACCTTGGGCTTCTACAACATCACTTGGGAATAAGTTGTAAAATTTAACAGAGCGATGCATGTTAAAGTAATTCCTTTAGATTCTGCTGCCTTCTCACTTCATCAGGTTATCTTAGTTCTTATGTTCTGGGAAATAATAAACAATCATCATTATCCCATGGTCACCTTCTTCCTACTTTTTAGAGTTTTGTAAACCTATGCATTTCCAGGACAAAAGAGTCTTCATTATTTTCCCCTCTGTTGTCCTTCCTCACACTTTTCTGTTCCTACGCTTGTGGGTTTTATTTTGAAGGAGAAAGAGAAGTGAGCAGAGCTGCTCTCAGCTCAGGATATGGCCCCCCTGTTGCTGGCATTCATCTCAGCTCTTTTCTCAATGATTCCTTACATTGTTCTTTTCTCTCTGACTACCACTGAGTGCTGAATTGAGGTTTTTCAGCGGATGACTCTACAGTATCTATAAGGACTGCAGGATCTCCTCCATGAATGACAACAGTGCATTCAGAGTTATTTTTTCCTGTCTTCTTTACTTTATAAATACCAACACTGAATTTCACCTGCCTTTCGCCCACCTGAGCATTCAGTTTCTGAGTTTCTTTGGCAGTTGTCAGAGTCAGCTTTGCTGCAGCTCTCCAGTATATTTTCTGTCAGGAAGTATTGCCATTTCAGAGTTCACACCTTTTCCCCATGAGTAATGAATGTACGGAACAGCCAAGTCCTCTTCAAATCACATCAGTAACCTCGGCTCCATCATTAAAATGATGATTTCTACTTGCTCTTAGCCTTTATTTCATATCTATTTCTCACTTATTAAACCACATTAGAAGTTTCTTACATTTCTTTTAATGGAGTTTATAGTGAGGAAGGTTATGAGCAGAGTTTTGAAAACCCACTAAATAATGAGCAAAGTATCTTAATCCTTAAGTTTGCAGTCTCCTTTTAAAACTCTGGCAAGTTTGTGTGCATGACTTCCCTCTAAAGAATTTATAACTTTTTCTGGATATATATTTGAATTCAGTTATTAATCTCCTTCCTTATTATATTTACTACCAATCTAATCAGGTTTACAGGATATTTATCCTAATGATTTCCTTCTAAAATACTTTATATTATGCCATGAGTTTGAAACAGATCCACATCCTCATTCTCTCTGAAGAAACAATCTCCATTCACTGCTTCTCCTAAAAACAAGTATGGAGAGGACTATGTAGAAAGCTAATTCATAAAGATCTATACGTATTACTTTTTTCTCATTCCATTTGCCTGGGTCTGGTTGCATGTTGATGAAACCACTTGCAAATTTACGTAAGCATTTCTGGATCTGGCTGAATCCTTCTAATGCTTCTGTTTGGCTTTTGTTTGGTTGTTTGGTTGGTTTTTTTTAATCTAGAAATAAATGTAGGCTACTGGTACATTTCCATCCCTTTCACTTCTGTGACTCTTTCCACACAGCAAGATGCTCCTTCTGAAGGTATTCCTCCAACGCCAGTAGTTTTCATCTTGAATCACAGATTCCATGTAACACTCCAGTTCCCTTTTTCGGTTTGTTCTGCCAGCACTGAACACCTCCTGGTAGAGTGTCTGGGATTATTTTAATGCTGCACATCTTTCTTGTTCTGGAAATTTATCCTAAGCAATTTTTATAGACTATGAAGGTATAAATCAGATGTGAGGATTACGTCTTCACATTCCTCCGATGCACTCAGAGTTTTCTTGTTCTGCCAGATGTTTATCTTGGATTATGTCATCAGTGATTTTAAGAAAATACTGATCCCCCTTTTCTCATTTCCAAAATCTGTCAAGGAAACTCTAAAGCCAAAATTCAGCTCCTGTATGTTCAAAATACATATATGTTGCTAAATTTATAAATATATATGATTGAATATGCTAACCATATAGTAATTGAATTACACAAGTATATTATATCTATATTTATGTATATATGTACATATGTGATATGGTCATCAGCTGTTCTCCTGCATTCATCCTTAATCTTTTAGGGGCATTGATCCAGTTGCACCAATGCTTTCCCATGCATGTTCTTTCTTTTAGTATTTCTTGGTTTTCATGGGTAAAATGAAAGAAAACGCCTCTCTCTTGTTCTCCACCCTACACAGGCACATTGCTTCTGTTCTTGTGTTTCTTGTCCTGTTCCTTTAATAGGCCCAAGCCCAGATTTCCCCTTGACCCGATATGGTAAATATATTCTGAGTTTCCTCATCAAAAGAATATATCAGGAGAAGATCCTTGCTTATATTTTCTTGTGATATCTTTCATTTGTAATTGGGTAACACATTCATTCATATGACAGTAAACTGGAATAGAGCCGACTTTCTAATATGTTCCAAGTCTGGAGCAAATAAATATACAACATCTCCCCCCCCACACAGTTCTGCTAGTTAGCATGTGGTAATTAACACTTGTTAAAATGACTAAAATTCCAAATGTGGACATGCTCTGTGAGAAAACCTTGGTGTGATTATACAGTGAGCCTTCCGTCAGAAGATAATGGGTATTTTTAGCAATCCTCGTCTCATTTTTGTATGAGTTTTGTCATATCCCCATCCAAAAGAAATCAACTTTGGATTCTGGCAAATGTGTTTTTCCATCAGCATTTTCACAGTCCAGGGGATTCTCACTTTGTTGTTTTCATTCTTATTTTAGCAAGAGATGCTGAAACTAAATTACCACAGATTCCTATGATGAAAAGGGTCTGGAAAGTGGTGATGGGCAGTGGCAGGGAGATTGGCCAATGAGATGCTGGGGGAAAACCTTTTGGAGCAGCCTTTTCCCTGTTGCCTTGCATTGCACATAGCTAGTGGGAAGGAAAACACTTTGCTGGGGACAGGAGAGGGGATCCCTTTGGCAATTTTCACTCTTTTTGCACAGGCAGAGCAACTACCAAAACACGCAGAAGCACAAGTTAAGGTTCAGATCTCTGTAAGATAAAGGTCAGTGCTGGTAATGGGATGTTCATCAAATGAGTTATGAGTTTAGAAGGTGCCAGGAGAAATTTCTCCTTCCAAGTAAGTTCATTATGTGTACCATTATAAAACAACCAATGAAAGGGGCAAGGATGAGTTTACTATAGAGGACAGTGAGGTGACAAGTAAAAAAGCACAGTAGGTTTGTGGTCAAAAACTTTTTTGCATTTATTTGCTTGCTTTTAACTGGAAAGCAGTGATGGGCAAACCTGCTTGACGAGGCATAGGGGTATTTCAGGTTCTGAAACTGGGAAAGACAGCTGAGAAACATGGAAAAGTGCTGTAGAAGTGAGAGTTAAATAGATTTTCTACCAGTGAGTCTGCCCTAGCGAAGCAGCTTTCAGGGCTCCATCTCTGGCTGAATGAAAGCTGCTGCATTAGGACAGCAGTGAAACAAGACTGGCAATTATCACTGGCGCTTTTACAAGTGAGGAGCTTACAATGCTCATGTGATACCAAGTGCTTGTTGTGTGCTGAGCAGTTTTTCTAGAAGCCTTGGCTTTGTTTTCCCTTAGTCCTGAGAACAAAAAAGAAATGTTGCAAAGAAAGTGCAGAACATATCCAAAAAGAACAATGGAATTGCACTTGATTTGTTTAATTCTGAAATCAAGGTCACTTAGAAGTGCTACAGCTTTTATTTGTTTTATTGTTTGGTTTTGGGTTGTTTTTTTTTTGTTTTGGGTTTTTTTTTTATTTTTTAAAAGGATTTTTTTTTTTTTTTTTTTTTGGCAACATCTTTCTTTTCATTTGATGGTTCTGTCATCCCAGAACTGTATAGGTTACTGATCCTGCCTGTATTCAAAGCTGTTATTAAGTGGAGTCTTTTAGATTTTAGAGAAATGATAATGGTTCCAAAGATGACAGAAAGTGGCAGCTGGTGACAAAAAACCCCCTTGATAAGACGACAACAGTAAATCAAACTACTGCCACTTTTTCGTTTCATGTTTGTTAATACCACCTCGCCTTTTGAAGTTTAAAGCAAGGTTCAAAAGAGCCAGGTGCTGAATCATAATATTAAAGCAAGTAAGGAGCTCCATGAAAGAGAGGAGATCTGAGAGGGGAAAGCAACAAACACGGCTTTCAACTGCCTTTTGTCGGCCTTTCTGCAGATGTCACCAGTTGTTATCCCCAGCAGAGGCTTCAAGCTTGTAGCAGTGCCTCTGGCTGATTCCAACTCAACGTTTCAAGTGTCAATCAAAAAGGAAGGACGAAGCTTAGGTCCTGGTCATTGTCCTGTGAAAAGAGCCAAGCATTTAACATTGATTTAGCTGCCTCAATATACAAAGATAGAGCCAGCTTTGTGCAGCAAAAGGGCCTTTGGCAAGGTTGCTTGTAGAGCAATTCCATCGCATCCGATGCTCCTTGGTTTAGCTGTCACACTGCAGTGTCTGGAGTCCTATGAAAAGTTATTCAGGAATGAGTGAGCAAATTAAAAAGAAATAACATGCTCTCCTAAATAGCAATGCAAGCTATAGAAAGTGCTCTTAACATCATTTAGCCCTGAAAAGCATTTTTAATAAAAGTATTTTGTGCTTTTAAAGCCTTTTAACAAGGAGAATAAGACATTTCAGGACAAGAGGAGGCCCTTGTGAAACCCATCTCCGTTGGATTGGATAAGCAATTGTACCCACAAAGTGTCTTTGGTCAAGTACTTGTTTATTTTGTTTTTAAGCCACTTATATTCCCTGCCATCCATATACTGCATTATCCTTCCATATGGGTGTTAAAAATGCCCCCAAACCCAATGATGACAAAGAGGCCTTGCCTGAATGCCACGGATGCCCCCATTCCGGCTTTACCATACTTTCTCATGTCAAATTACTGCCTGTCTCTCTCTTCATTTTCTTAAGGACACCTTGGGAATGATTTCCTTCTCAGGAAAATCATCTCCTCATGATAGGATTTGTCCTTTTCCAGAGCATCAGGGAAAGCAGGAGGCAGATGCCTACTTCTTGCATGGCGACAGTAGTCATCCCGCAGTATTCCATAGGCAGCCCAAGATGAGCTTTGGATTTGGGACAATGAGATATCAGAGAATACAAATAGGCAATGAGTAAGGAAGCTCAAATTTTGGTTGCATTTTCTTAAAAAGCAGCAACCTGTAGAATTTTTCTGTGTTGCTATTGACAGTGATAATGTTTAAACAGCACTTCATTTGGGGTCTTTAAAACTTGTTTGGATAAAAGATCCAGGAGAAGGAACCAGTAAAAAGCAGAAGGATCCAGTAGAAACGGAACCATGTCTGTGTATGTGTGTGTGTGAGGGAGAGCAAAACAAAGGTGGAAACAAGCTGTGAATGCTTTATTCTAGATCATGCATTATAAAGCAACGCTAGGAAACTGTGGGCTCCAGTGACCCTAAAAAAACTAACAAAACAAAAGGTGAAGGTCAAATTTGTTTGCCAGCTTGCTGATATAAGAAATGCACAATTATGGTATGGAGATGGTTTTACCATTTCATTACAGTAAGACAATGAGGAGAAAACCAAAAGAAATAAGAAATGATGCAAATGTCAGCTTGATCTAAGTTTCAGTCACAGTCACTCACACCCATGTGGTAGACACAGGGCACAGTTATCATTTATGATCTTGGTGGCCTAATCCATCCAGGATATTTTTCACCCTGGCAGTCCCTGGCTTTCAGCGTGTGCTTCTCGCTGTGCTCTTCCAGTAGTACACCTCTCTTCCTTGCTTTGCTGGGCCAAATTCAGGCTGAGTTTAAGCAAAAGCACCTTCCTTGAGCCAGAGAGGCTCAGCTTGCACAAGGACAAGATATGATGGACCACCACTGGTGAATGGCTAGTGGAGGTCTGGGATACACTTTTTAAAGCACCTTTGTTTAACTATTATTGTCCCTTGGGAAGCTAAAGTATCTCTTCAACAGCATTGCTGCCTTGTTTGCTATTTTCCCATGTGACCAAGCTTTTATTTCACTCCCGACCCACAATAGCTCATTTCTCTTATGCTTCCTCAACCTGCTCACTCTGAGCCCTCCTGCTCCTGATATGAACATGTTTTTAAAGATCATGTATTTGAGCCATTCATTTCCCCTCTGAGGTCAAAACAAAATGAGTTACAGGAGTAATTGTGTGTGACCAAGTAGACATAAATACATCGCAAACCAGTTTCAAAACTTTTTGAACAGCAGTGCCACATACCATATCCTTGGAGGTCATGAGATAATGCATTTGCATTCTTCAGGCATTGTTTCTGGTTGCCATTGTATCTGTTAGAAATAATGGCTTCTGGTCACCACAAGTTAGTAGATGCAAACAGCAAACAATATCACAGCAACTTCACTAATGCAGAAACCATTGTACACTCCGGTGTTCCTCCCCTATGCATAAAGAATAATTGCCTAAGTGTTTCATTGGGGAAAAAAAAGGGCACAGTCCTGGGAGTGTCAAGGATGTAGCATTCACAAATCAATTAATAATTTCATTTATGTAAGGATGTAATTTTTTCAGTGTAATCACAAATATCACCCTGCTTGAGTGCATGTTATTACCATTGTTAAGGACTGTGGCACAGAGAAATCAGGTTTAGTTTGTTTTTATTTTAGACAGTGGAACTCTGTATTTGCACTGTTTCTTGATTAGAAAACCTCAGTGTACGTAGTGCATTGTAAGCATTTTCATTCACCTTTCCCACACAAACACTCTATTCAGACTAGTGATTTTCATACAACTTAATTGATGGCAGGCTGCAAAATCTAAATTACAGGGATTGTCCTCTTCTTTATTTGTCAGGCAAGAGCTTCGCAATGATGCCTCCAGTCAACGTTTTCCAGAGCTGGTGTGACTACAGGAAATACCAGTACATTGTTTTACAACTATTTTCAGCGCTTCTAATAAGAAGTATGGCTCAACTTTGAATGTTATTTTCAGAGGTACCAGGAGTCCTCAATCTAGGATTGAACCAACTTTTAACTGGAAATGTAAGTAAGTGTTCCAAAATTAATAGCCAAAGCTGGAGGGACCCTTTTCTGCTGGCCTCTTCTGAGAGCTATGCCCACTTAGTAAGTCTCAGTGGTGGGGCCATTTCCCAAAGCAAGGATGCCCCAGCTTCAGACACCTGCTCTAATTCAGTAGTGGGTTTATCTGGTCTCAGTGCTTGTTGTCCATTTACCATGCCAAAAAAACCCAAGACAATCTTTCCAGGATCATCTCTGTTTAACTTACTTACACAATCAAAGCAAAGGAAGCATCAAAGCAGAGGCGTATATTCACTAATGGGGTAAATGGCAACCACTAAAGCGTTAGTGCCTGTCTAACACCCTCCTAACTGGAGATGGGATATCATGATCAAGGCACAGAAAAGCTGGTTGGTGGGGACCTTAGGAAGTCTCCAGTCCAGCCCCGTACTGAGAGAGGGACTATGCCCAATACTGGAGCAGGTCTAAAGCTTTCTTCCAAGGTTTAAGCAGGTTGTTTTGCATTGAGTTATACACTGGTCCAAAGAGAGGTGGGAAATCCCAGGATAACCCAGACTAGTCTAGAGGGTGTACATGTTCCATAACTTCACTACTGCAAAGAGGATTAACACTATTACTACAGTCCTGATGTTCTAATGAGCATTATCATGATATGAGGCAAGATTTTTCAGAGAGATGGGTAACATGTGGAGCCAACAGATCTACCAGCAAGCTATCCATCAGGCTCACAAACCGCTGTTCAGATTCGATACAGACCTGAAGAAGGGATTTTATCTGTCTTTGTCCACCATGTTGTCTTTTTTCCAAACGAAAATATTCAGTGAATGAATCTGCATTTGCAGATAATTCTGTCTGCTCTGTAACAGCATTTTCATCCGATTCTTTACACTGATCATCTCTATCAGACATATCCCATATGGCCATCATCAGCAATCAGCTAGTTCCATGGTATATATTAGAGTTTCTCATATGTTTGTCCCACACTCCCAACCAGTTTCTGTAGTCTTTAATGGTACCCATTTTCATTGTCCTTCTGTCCACCAGCACGCTGCCACTTGTACATTACCCCCCCATTCCTCCTCAACTCCTTGGTTTTATTTCATTGCTCGTGCAAGTAGTCATGAATTTAGATAACAGGCTTACAGTTTATATTAGTCTATGTAAGTGCAATACATTTGTTTAGGTGAACTCCTCGCAGAGCTAATATGGTTCTGCTTAATCTTTCTATATGACAGCAGTAAACCTCAGTCATCCTCCTCCCTGTGAGTTTGCTGGGTTTGTAGCATGCTATATATTACATGCCCCTGCCTAGGACCACTGATACTGGACTGGTGCTCTTCTGCCACTAGCCATCAGGTTGCAGTTTCTATACTTAACACAGTTTCTATTCTTTTTGTCTTTCCATTTGTCTTCTGGACTTTGTATCTTTAAGTTTCAGGGTTGTTTTTTTGTTTTGTTTAGGGTTTTTTTTATTATTTCTCTAGAACCACAAGTATTAAAAACTTTGGTTTTGTTGTTTTCTAAAGAAATGAAAGAATAAAAGTTGCACTTTCAAAGTATTCATAGAAATATAAACGGAAAGCTTCATGAAAAGCACTATAGAAAGTTGCCCACTAAAATTTAAAGTGTGCCTCAGGCTGCAACTGAGATAGATAACATACCTCTGTCATGGAAAAGTACATGCATATATATTCTTAGCCTTACATTTATGAAGAAAGCCATGTACACATGAAATTGCAGATCAGATCTTAACACTGCTTTTTAAAAATAGTGATCAAGAAAAATAAAGCTGGTAATAAACACACGTCCTTAAAATGTGTCAGAATAATTTCTCTTTAAAGTAGCACTAATAATTAAACTAGCATTAAGTGTATCATAAATGTAAGTATTGTATGCTTTAATCAGTTTTACTTTAGCCTCCCTTTTTTCTTTTTTATTCTAGTTCCTGATAGTCAAAGTTTTCTATATGTGTGAAAGATGCTGCAACATGGTACAAGCTAAAGTATGCCAGGCTGTGTGTGACTGTGTGATATTCACATCCTCAGGAACAGTGAACTAGCTGAATCACCAGCATTACCAGTCCAGTTCAGTTAAGGATCTGGCCTCTACTGTGTGTATTATTAGATGGAACTAGCAAGAATATATTCATTTTCTGCTGAACTTTTTGATGGTCTTTCTCTTTCTTCCTTTCTTTCCATTTCTCATACCCCATCCAAAATTTGTGCTGCACAAATTCAGCGTCCCTGTTGCTTTTTTGCTTTTTTCACTTGAATCTCAATCGCAAAGCCAACTAGATTTCATCATGGCTTATATGGTCTTCGACTTGCTATCTGTAATCACAGTCATTGTGAAACTCAAAGCTAAGTCAAGAATTGTTGCCTTTTTATGGCTCCCTCTTTTATATATGTTGTGTTGGAGAGCAGTCGTTACCGCTTTTTTGTCATTATTTCTGGGCTTCACTCCATTAGCTAGTGAACAGGCCTTCTCTCATTGCTTTCCTTCAGTAAATACTGTAACATTCAGCTTCCTTTCAGGCTTGTGCTTTTAAAGAAAATCTTTGTACAATTAAAGATATGAAATTGCTAAATACAAGGCTGCATTCATTGTTCTCCCTTTTTAAAGGTTTAATCACGCTTAATGGCTCTCTTGAAAACTTGAATTTTCCATGTTGATGGTTTTACCCCACTGAAAGAGTTTGCTAATATACTTTTCAAGTGTTTTCTCCTTAAATGAGCTATTCAAGAAGTTTTGTGCAGAATAAGATTGAGGAAGGATATATCCAGAAACAATTATGAAAAGGGTCCAGGGCTATCTGTTTACCCACTGGCGGAGATTCATGAGCTTAGCAGCAGCCAGAAATACAAAAGAGAAAATACAGTTCTGTCCAGCTTTGGAGGACTCACTTGGAAATGTCTTGCGTTCCTCCTTTTGGACCAGTCTCAGAGCATCCGTTGCTCCATCTTGAACTCTCCCAAGATGCAGCTGCTGATTGTCACATGATGAACATGGACCACGATGAGAACTGGGCCAAGAACATGGCCCAAAGAAGTGGTAATTGTGGTACTGCATGTCTTGTTCCAGCCACAACCACCACCATGTGCTCTGAAAGCACCTCTCTGAAGAGCTCATTACTTCAACACTGCCTGCTCAGGGCTGGAGGAATGTTGTTATAAAGAGGAGAAGTGCACATCTTTACTCAGTCCTTGGTGATCAACTTTCTGTCTGTAGCTGACAGTCAAAAGTATGCAGCCACCCCCATGAGACATGGACTCGACACCTCTGCACTGTTTGATTTTGGAGTACTGCCATGGCTGTTTATCACATCTAGGAATGAAGGCATGAGCCCTGTGAAAGCTCTGGAAACTTCCAAACACAGCATCCCATTTACTTAGTAACACAAATTCCTTTGGTTTGCCCGGTATGTCTGTCTTAATAGTCAAAGCCGTCCAGGGTATTGGACTTTGCTTTCTGAGATATCTCCTTCCACCACCATGACCTCCCGTGACATTTGATGGGAACAGTCTGGACTGTGAACCAACAGGGGAAGTTTGTGAGCTTATGCAATGGAATTCTCACAGCTCCTGAAGCTAGATTCTATTATTTGCTCTTGTCCTTTCTGATAGCAATTGATCTCAATATATTCAGAAATAAATGTGCACCTCTTTTGTGGTGTGTCTGTTTTCCCGAAAAAGTTTAAAACCAACGCAGAGATTTCTGGTTCCATCCACTTATGCACAAAACCTTAAACAGAACAAGAGCAAACCTTGCAGGGCATCTTACAAACTACAGGAAAAGCAGGAAGGCAGAGAACAAAATCGTCTCTGCTGTTTTATTTATATGTCTAAATACTTGGCAGCCACTCAGCTACTTTGGTAATGGGGACCATAGGTAGGTGCAGGTTTAGTGAGATGAAGATTCTAATTTAAATGCAGTAGGAGTGATATTTCATCTGTCTGTCTCAAGGCTGATACCATAACATAAATCCTGAGATACTTCAGATTAGATAGATGTGATATGCCAATCTCCACTTAAATATTTTGGTTCTGCTCCCAATAAAGTTAATGGAAGTAGGATCAGCTCTTTATTGCTCCTGTGCTAGCAGTGAGTCTTCACTTCCCATTAAGAAATTCCTGTTTTGTATCACATTAATACAAAAGCCTCATTCTGCTCGTCTCAGAATCAGCAGGTTTCGTTTTATCAGTGGGAGCCCGTTAGGGTATTAGTGCTTTAGATTGAAGCTCCCAGTCCTTCACATGGCTCAGAGTCACTCATCCTCATTGCGAGCGCTCTGTCCTTATTGTATCAAGAGCAAGAGCACTCAGTTCTCAAGTGCTCTTTGGCTGGGGAGACCGAGGGACACAGACAACTTTACATCATCTTCCTACTCTCCCCCACTGTAGTCTAGGCTTGCCAAGTGCCCTTTCAGGCCCTGTTTGCACAAGGATTATCAAAGGCATCTTTGGAGCAGCTCTGTGTTGGGCTGGGTTGAAACCATTAGGGCATGGAGCAGCTGCACCCACTGGGCAGCAGGAGATGCACTAAGGACAGCCCACCACCACCATGTATGCTTCACTATTACAGTTATTGTATACAGTCATTATAAATCAAGCTGTTTCACTTGCACTCTTAGACCATTTGGATTAGCTCAGGTTGGGAATGGGATTGCCTAGCACAGGGTCTAAGGAGATTCAAGCAGAGTACCCAGGGAGCTTCCTAGACAGGTCACAGCCTGATGGCAGCTGGTTGTCTGATCACCTGTTGTTAATGGCTTCAGTTTATCTAATAGCCCTCTCACTGTCAATGAAGTAGAATTTTCAGCTCAGGTATCCGAATTATCACCTACTGTGATTTCGGAGACCTGCCAGTCATGTGAACCTGAATAGCAAATGCTGCACACCCCTATATCACTTTTGGATTTGTTGCATAAATCCAAATAGCTCTGGATCTTGGACAGGATCAGGTGGTGTACCTAACCAGTTATTATGGAGCATGGTTTCTGCATTCATGATGAACTGTTCCTGGAAGATTCTTATATGAAATAACAGCACATAGCAAATAAACACCAGCATTTTAATTGTAAATTGTATGAACAGGTGAAAGGGAAAGCCAGGCAGCAGAGGTTTTACTACATGGCACGTTCTGTTACATTTACACATCACCTGGTACCTGAAGTGGTCCAACCTGGTCACTGGAGCAGCCCACAGAAGTCTCAGCACATCCCAAAAACACATGTCCCATTTCCACTCAAGCTGGGCACGTGTTTCAGGGGCAGTGATTTTAAGCACTTTGCTGAAGCCAGCTGCCAGATTTGTGATAGCCAGGTAAGACAGCACTCCAGGTGAGTGGCAAAACCCAGGTCTATGACCTTTTCCCTCACAGATGGTTAATAGGCACAATACACTATCAGATTTCTTATGCCTGCACTAACACACACTTCCCAATTCATCTTGAAGTGGGCATTGTCAAATGGTGCTTTGCCTCGTGTTCTGGTTCTGGTTTTCTTGTAGGCACATGCTGGAAAATACTCAGTCCTTTATCACCCCAAACCCACCAGGAACATCACATGAGGATGTCTTTAAAAGCCATGTGCTTTTATTTATATTTATTTATATGCATTCAGTTTGTTTTCTTCAGTACAGTGTCTCCAAAGTTACTGATTAATTTCATGCAGTGCAAGGAGAATTATTGATTTCCCATGTCTGTTTCTGACCCTTTAAGATATAAAAATGCAAATACACTGCTTAAAGAGAATATGTATTTCTTCCTTGTACCTGCTAACGTGTGACTTCAAAACAAAAAGCAGCTGTTGCTGGTTTTGTTTTGATAAACTCTAGCAGGTTTGGCATTTCACTGAAACAATATGCTAACAGACTCATTTCTAAGCTATTCCTCATATCAAATTCCCCTGTTTGCTATATTGTCCATGGCTCCGCAGCACTGTCAGAGCACACACAGAGTGGTGGAACCTGCAACTTTGCTGGCAATGTTTATTTTCAAAAGATAAATATTGTGCCAGCGTTAACTTCAATTAGGAGACTTATTTGACAATCTGACTACTCCATCTGATGCCTCAAGGGCAAATTTCAGCACTTTATGAAAGATATTGGCCAAAGACTGATCTAGATGAATAAAATAAAGGGGAGAAAAGTTTTAATGAACATTTGAAAACGCAACTAGCCAGAATGAATTGCAAATATTTACATGGGAGTAAAGGGTTTGATTTATATCTGCAAAGGCTAGCATGCTCCGAAAGAAAGCTGCCACTCCATCCTTCAACCCGCCCTGCTGTGCCTCCCTGTTGCAAGTGTCTCAGGCAGGGTATAATCAATACCATAGGAAGAACAATGTGTAGGCACCACGGGGGGCTGGTCCTGAGCCCTAAGGCAGAGCATTCTGCCTGCCGGGAGCCACTCATGGGGGCTTCACCTCACCACAGCTCCATGGGTTTGCTCTGGGTTTGACCGTTTTTATTCACATTTTATCATCCAATAAACCTGTTTTGTGTTGCGTTTTGATCGTTCAATAGTGTTTTACTTGCACAAACATTTCCAGACTGTGTAAAAGGCTCCTGCGTCGTTCCACGACAAGTGGCATCCGATGGAGAGAAACTCACCCGCTGCAAAGAGCCTGCACAAGGCCTCGCACTCCTACATTTGACCCTCTTACAGCTCTTGTTCAGATAAAGCTCCAGATGACTTCAGTGGGAGGTTTGCTTGAGTGGAGACTGCTATCTGCTTCTCGCTGCTGCTACAAGGTCACTGGGGAAAAGGTAGTGTCGGATCACAAGGAAGTATTTTCACAATTCCTTCTACCATCCTATTCAGGTGCTGACAACCTGGATCCTTGGGCATGGGTCTCCCCGCTCCTCTAGAAAGCAGGAGCTGGTATTGGACCCAACCAAGGTGAAAACCACAAAATCAGAGGTATTTCCAAGTCAAATCTGCACTCCTGCATCTGGAAGGAAGAGCGATGTGCTCAGCACAGACTAGGAGACAGCACAGGACACTGATCATGACCACCTGCACCTTTTCATCTCACACCCCTTCAAAAGGTGTGCTCAGGTCATGCATTAAGGCTCCCCAACATTGCTGTCACTGAGGCCTCTCTCTTCCAAAATCCATGGACATGGATGATACAGGCGAAAGCTACAGATCATTTTACCATCGGGAGAATCGCCCCCAATAGCACGCATATGAAACAGAGACAAAGGTGACTTTGTAGCACTACTCTGAGTGAAATCCCACTTTTTTCCCTCTCCCTCACAGTGTCTGATGTGCCGCTGCTGAAAAGGTTTCTATTTTGATGAGGCCACAAAAGCTTGAATACTTTTCTGAACCAGTTTGGTAGTAATTGCAAGCTGGGAATTATTCTCAGGAGAGTTCAGACCTGTGTAATTTATTCAAAAGAGACATAACCTTGCTATGTAAGTCTTAATTATCATCTCTAGTGCTTCATAGTAAAGATACGATCCCCTATAGCTCCTTTAAGGTCATGTAAATACCCTGGGCTTCAGCCTTAGGTGGTGAGACCCTGCACATCGGTTCTCTATTTGCATTTGACTCCATTCACCCGCCCTTATTTCACAGCCAGGCTCATGAGTGGCGTTTTTTCTATAGACTTTAATTCAAAGGTCTCTCAAACTACAGCAGCTGGGAATGTTCTGTTGGAATGACTTTCGAGGGGGGGTGGGTGGTGTGGGGTGGTGGGGGAAGAGAAATATGCCTTTCATAAAACCAGGATTTCTTTTATGGGCAAATTTCAATTTTGCCAGAAATTTCTGATTTCCTATTAGGAAAAAATCAAACTGATGGCTCTGCGGCTGCTTTGGCTGGAAGGCCCCTGTCGATTTTGTTGTCGTCTGCAGGGAGAGAGCAACATTGACAATAGTCTTCCAGGCAGGCAGCTGGGGAGATGCAGCAGGTCTGGAAGAGGGAGGAGGGGAGGTTGAGTGCCCTGGCTCTCTGCCGGCCCTGCAGCCCAGCTGCCTCCCCAGCAGCCAGGCTAGGGGGAAGGCAAGGAGGAGGAGGAGGAGGAGAAGCAGGAACGGGGTGGCCAGCCCGCAGCAGCCTGCCTACGAGGCTCCTGCCGCTCTCCCGTTTCGGTAGGCAGCTGGCAAGCCCCAAGAAATTCCAGTTTGTGATTTTTGGGGTTGTTTGGGTTTTTTTTTTTTTTGGGGGGGGGGGGGTTGGTTTGTCTTTTGTTTGGTTTGTTTGTGTTCGTTTGTTTCTGGGAAGTATTTCCCAGCAGAAAATAAAAAATAAAGTTTTAAAAGCAAAATTAAAAATCTCACCATTTGAGAGGAGGAAAGAGAAGAATAATTTCCAAACTCCAATTTTTTCATGAAGAGGAGTTTCTGTGGTTCAGCCGGCTCTGCCTTACACCTGGTATTACACTGGTAGGAAAAAAAACCCACAACACCCTATTTTTCCATAATTCATACACTGTTGAAGGGTACAGTGCAGGAAATAAATGCACCTGTATAGAGAAGAACAGGAAAAGAACATTAGTCACACTTAAGATGGGTTTGGAGAGGTACACAACGAGGATAAATATCTCCTTTTGTGCCTCAAAGTGGCTGGTGAGAGCAGTGATCCCTCACTGAGCAGCAGCCCTGCCTTTACTGACAAAGTCATACCCCAAGGTCCCTACCAGCTCCGTGTCTTTGCCCACAGTTAAGCAATAATCAAAGAAAGGAATTTCCATCAAGTCTTGTAAAACTAAAATATAAGGGCAACTGGATTGACAAGCTTCACTGTGATGCAATTGGAAATGGCTGACTCATAAATGCTAAAATTCCAGGATTTTTATGGAATTGGTCATAGACCTTTAAGCGCAAGGCACTGAGTGTGTCTTACCATAACATAGATCATAAACTAGAAGCCAAGCTCACTGCAGGCTGTTTTGCAGGCTGTGAAGACTCTTCCATTGTGTGTTTGTGTGTATTTCTCAACCTCTCTGAACGTGTTCAAGTTATCCTCTGCTTAATCCACACTGACAAAGAGCATTAGAAGCTGTAGCTATAATGATGGGAGGAAAATATATATTCACTTCTGACTCTAAAAAGTATTTAGCCTATAAAGACTTCTGAAGGGTGTCCTTTGAGGTTTCATCCACAAACACATGCAAAAGTGCTCTCGTTGTTTCAGGACTTGCTATTCTTTTGATCCTAAGCAGATTTTTGTGAGAATAATGAAATCTTTGAATAATTATATTCAGGTAAATAGAATATTTCAACAAGCACCTTGAAAACAAGAAACAAAACAATTATAGTCCTTTACATTCCAATAATCCATCCCTGATTATCCTTATAGATACCGTGCAATGCATGATACCAGTATTGATGAAACACCAAAAGGTAACAGAATCAGCACAGAGCAACATCAGCAGAGCAGAAGAGCAAATACAACTTTAATTGTAGGCTCTCTCTTATTATTTTATAGTGTAGGCTTTTCAGATCATTATTAATACTTACAAAAACGGGTGATTTGGAGGCTGCATATTTTTTCTTTCTTAGGAGTTATTTTATTTGATAATGACATTAAATATTAGAAACTATAACAGCTGGTGTGTTTATCCTTACTTGAGTGTATTAACCTCTTTAGCCCTTTTTTCCAGAAGAAGGATTCAGCATTACAGATTTGACTGTCAGCTGCAGTGCCTGGCGGCCTGTTGGATTGGCACCCTGACAGAATCGAAAGTCCAGTGCTGCAAGTAAACATGGATGACATTGCAGAGAGATAGAACTGCCTGACTTGAGGCACCTGCAGCTGTTTGCACCAGAATAAAAGCAAAGGTTGTGGTCACTGGAGTGGAAAAACACTGAATTTACCTCTAGTTATTTTGCCTGGGAATTTCCCCCCCCCCCCCCCCTTCTTTTTTTCCTGGTTGTACATTTTGGAACCTTTCCACTAAAAGCACATTAGGCTGAAATACCTAAGTGAAAAAAGTCAACCAGACACCAGAGGGTTTTATAACCTATTCTCCCCCCCTTTTTTTTTCTTAAATTCACTGAATAGTTTCCCCACTACTTTCTGCCTGGTAACACCTTGTGCTTTGCTTCCTGGGTTGCAGAAAAGGATGCAAACTCCGAATAAAACAAAACCAAACCAATTCGCAGCAGCTTATTTTTCAAGTATTGAATAGATGGAACCATTTCTTAGCAGCTCATTCAGATTATTAAACACAGCAAGACTGCCACAAGTGACAGAAAAACAGCAACTCAAACCATTTGGTTCAGTAAAAAAGCTCTTGATCTCCTAAGTGCTTCTACTTCCCAGGACAGGTCCCCAAGGTCCTTGGAAACAAGGAAAACAGCACAGGAACTCAGTAGCTGCTCTCACTAGCTTGTTGTGATTGATCAGCACAGCAAACCCATAGTCAGAATATTCATTTCTGTAGCACAGAGGATCTCAGCGTGCTTTACAAACAGCATTTAATTGCCATAATCCTCAGTAAAGGTATTATATCTAGTTCACCAGTAGATAAACTGACGCATGAAGAGCTTAGGGGACTTGCCCAAGGTCACACTGAGTCAGTGGTGAGCCGGTGACAGAGCCGTGACTCGGGGTGGATCACAGTGAAGATCAGCAGCTGGACCCACAAACAAGCGGAGAGGGGAGGGTAGGTAGGTATGACAGAAATGAGACGTTTGATGGCTGGGCTTTTCCCCTATGCCACCTGCATCCCTTTATAACATCAGATCATTTACATTTTTAAAGAAAGTGTATTCTTTTTCATCATGGGCCACTGGTGAGCCTAACGCTATCTTTTGTGTGGCACCCCCGCTAACAGAGGTGGTGGAGTATCAATCACAGCTTTCCCTGGGGTCATACCTTACTATGCTGGCTCTTGATCAGAAAGAAGCAGATGGTTATTTACAAACAAAATAATCTAGACCTCAAGAAGGTTGGTTTGTGGGTTTTTTTCTCCCAGACCCTCCTACAGATGAGGCCAAATCAAGGTAAAATTCCTTTTGTCCCCTTCTGCCAGCTTTCAAGGACGCTGCCTGTCCTACCAGCACCTTTAAAGGCGTTAGAAGTTAAATTTGCCTAAGAAATGCATGGCACCTGACAGAGTCGAGTTGCCTTAGATTATTCAGTAGCTTTCATGAGAATCTGGCACTTAAATCACAGTGTGAATTACTGCTAGATTATTGTGCAGGAATATTGCTATCTGCCGTACACTACATGTTTGCAATCAGTTCTCTACAAGCAACACACAGACTGCCTTTGAATCTTTTTCAGTAGCCATGGTCACCCTCCTTCTTTATTTAGTGTTAAGTGTTATTCATTTGGCAGTAAAAAAAATGAACAAAAGAGAAGAAAGCAGGTGCTCTAAGTTTACTCTACAACCAGCTGTCAGGAAGACACGCTTTTACTTATTTATTTCTCATTTTTCAGCACAGAAAAGGGATTTATTGGAAGCGTTCGGGGAAAAAAAATATGAAGAATACATTCAATCAGTCTTTTCCGTAATCAATAAGGTTACTGAAGCAGAAAAACCTGCAATGAGTTGCCACAGAATCTGAACTTCCATTTGCTTCCTTTTAACATGTATTCAGGCAGAAAATCATCATGGAAAGCCAAAGCTGGGAAGTAAGACCTGGCTATGACTTTTGGGTTTAGTTTGGTTTGA
Source organism: Psittacula echo (assembly GCF_963264785.1). Classification (NCBI taxonomy): domain Eukaryota; kingdom Metazoa; phylum Chordata; class Aves; order Psittaciformes; family Psittacidae; genus Psittacula; species Psittacula echo. Next base: position 2,776,576 of record NC_137738.1, on the reverse strand, counting down.
ATTTACCAGGTAGCATTTGACCAACTGTTTGCTGAGTGACACAAGCCTCTAGTATGGACAGGATAAGTTAGTCACAGAGGTGCAATTTCCTTGCATTTTGGGTGAAGGAACCTCCCTGGTGAAGTCCGGCTGATCTTGCTTTTCAGAAGATGCTCAGCCACAACGGTACATCTCTCTGGCTTGACTGCAAATGTCTTCCTCCTTCTCAGTATTCAGCCTTTTCAGCCGAGGATCTAAGTGTTCCCAGCTCAAATGTAAAGAAGAGCAGAGCCCAGCACATAGACTAAAGATGTCATTCCAAAGGCATCTGAAGGATATTTGACCATAAAGCCTGACAACCTTCAGGCTCTCCCTTCCTTCCCAGAAGAAGTTTTAAAAGGCATTGCCAACACATTTGAAAAAGGAAGATGGAGGGAATTTGGCTACCTACCCCAATGCCAGGATCCTTGTTCATGGTGTAATAAGGCCCACAGCTTTGTCACATATCTGGTGGCTTCCACTTACACCTGAGCATCAGGAGTTTCATGCCAGTGTTTGTGGGCTCATGTGCTGCAAGTGGGGATGGGAACCTGCTAGCAGTCATGTGAATAGTGAACTAATTGCTTCACAATCCTAAGGCCTACGTATCAAATATTTGTTGAGGGACATACATCGCAATACTTGGCAACAAAATCCTGTCCTCACTTACATGAAGGGACATCAGTGTGTGCCATGGATTTAAAGCACACACCAGTTAAAATTGGTTTGGTCTCTCAAATCACTTCCTTTAGGAATCACCCAATGTGATACCAGTTGTTCAGTTTGCTTGCAGTTTATCTTGTCTATTTTCCATGTGCTTTTTCTTACTTATGTGCCTGAATGTCCCTGCTGCTTCCCAGAGCACACATTTCCCCCCCACTGTTCATCTTCTTGAAATTTTTCCAAATGCTCATCCAAAGGCTGTGATTTTTGATTTTGAAATGTCATGGTACTCCATGGGCTTGCAGCTCGCGTGTTCCCTAGTCGGCCATTCCACTAGCTCTTTGGCTCCATGATTCCCAGTGAGAAACTGTGAAACCACTATTATTTTTAAGGATGTATTATATTTGTGTTGTAGAGGATGTTCTGATCTCAGAAAGATGCGTCCACATAAACCTGGCCCACATAAAAGAGTAAGCAATTAAGGTATCTGGATTGCAATTTCTGCCAGCCAACAGGGTGGTTTTTAAAATACATGCTCCTGGTAATCTTCAATTTAAAACTAAAAACGTTTCACTTGTGTGTTTGCACATATTTAAAGAGAAAACTTTAAAACTTCCACACTAGGTAACTTCCACAAAGTGTAAAAACCAAACCAATGTAAATGGAAATTGTGTCCAGCTCTAAACATTGTTCAACCTCTTTCTTTGAATGCTTCTGAACTGTACTGTCTCCCTCATCACGTCATCCTTTGGCGATGGGGATCTAGACTAATCTAGATGATGCAGTCGAAGTCAAACTGAAGAAATCTCTTTCTTTGAATGGCTCTTTTGAAATTCAATGAATTTCAATTTCTTTCTTCCTTTTTTATTTATTTATTCTTTTTTCTGTGATCCAGACAGTCACAGAGTTGAGACGGGGAAAATACAGCACATTGCCAAAATCACATAAATTTTAATGGCTTTCCTGTTCACTTAACCCCACATCAACAGTGTGACCTCGCTAGCCTGCACCATGAACCACCAGGGTGTGGAGGCCAAGAGAAGGGTGGATCTGGCCTTGCTCCAACACCTGCTGCACAGAGGAAACCATGGGACATTTTGTGGGATATTTTTGAAAACACTGGGTGTCTTTTTCAAGACGCTTGTGCCCTAATTTTATGGAAGCTGTCAATAGATTCAGTAACCAGTCAGCACCCACCTCCAGCAAGACTATCACACAGTTAGCACTTGGGCAGTGAATGTTACTTGAGCTTTATCTAAACTAATTGTCTGCGTTTATTCAACATACCTTAACATTTTTATAGCCTTCATTTCCAGGATATTTACACACCTCAGAGTTCTTCTTGTCCTGCAGGGCAGGGAATTCCAGGCTGGAAGGAAATTCATGAATTGTGAAAGACTGAAAGAAAAATGTTCTAGCATCCCAACATGTAGAAGCATGCATCATTTGCCCAGAAAAGACAAAAGCAGTGGTCTTCTTTGACCTGTTGTACAACACAGGCCACTTTTAACTTCCCAAATCAGCGCATTTTAACCAGAGAACATCTTTAAGAAAACTACTCCAGCTTGACTTTAAAATTTCCACTGGTGTAGAAAGTGCCCAACCCTTGGTAGTTTGCTCCAGAGCTTAATTATGCTCCCTGAGAAAAAGGCTCACCTAATTTTTAATCTGAATTTGTCCGTATAAAACTTTCAACTTTCAAAGCCTGTTATTTGACAGACTGAAGAGCCTTCATTTTAAAAATTACATTCCCTATGGAGGCAATTAGTGTGGGATTATCTCATTTAACTTTAACCGTGCAAAAACAAAGCATCTTGTCTCACCCAGTGTTTGGGGATCTTTCTGTAATCAACTGACAGAAACAGGCACCTCCAGAAGTCACTTCATTGCAGCTATCTCCCTTCAGGATTAGATGCCTGCTGGAGATACCCAACTGCTGCACTGACTGAATGAGGGTGACAAAGTGGTGAACCTAGACCATCTCCTTATGTTTTAGAGGGTGAAAGTTCTGTCTGTAACCAGCTCACCTCATTAGTTTTCTGGGCAAAACACTGAATTTGTTGAGCTTTTCCTGATAAATCACCTCTTCCAGATCCTTGCATGCTCTTGAGGGTCTTCTCCCAATGCTCCTCAGCTTATCAACATTACTCTTGATCTGGGATTCAGAATAGGACCCTGTACTCCCAAAGGGGTGGTACTGATGCCAATATTAGTGGCATATAAACCCACCCCACTCAGCCCTGGCATTCCCTGCTACACGTTCAATGAGGCACCATGCTGCACTGGAATTTCTGTTTTGCTAGTTATCTACCCGTAATGAGCTATAAGTCTTTCAAAAAGTCACATCTATTACAGGAAAGGTCCTGTAAGGCCAACTTTTGCTGTTTCTAGACAGAAAACCTTAGAGTTTGGCCAAAACATCTAGCTTCTTCCTTTTATCAGTAACACACTAACTTTATTATTGTCTACTTTCCTAGTGTTTGTGTGGTTTCTAAGTATAATCTATAGTGACTTATTTTTTCTTGCAGGACATGGTTAGAAATGTTATACAGCTTTGGATCCAGAATCATTCTGTGCAGGACTCCAATAGAGAAAAACCTGCTCAGTGGATTTTACCTATTTACAATTACATACTCAGATGTACCAATTAGCTGTTTTTTAAAATCCATTTGATGTTTGCTGCAATGATTTTGTAGCATTCTCCTTTCTTAATCAAAGTGTCAGGTGATACCAAGTCAAATGCCTTACAGAAATCTAAGTACATTAAATCAGTGCTATTACCTTTCTCAACCAAGCTTGTAATCTCATAAAAATTATATCAAGCCAGTTTGACAAGATCTATTTTCCATAAACCTATGTTGAAAGGCATTAATTATATTACCTTCCTTTAATTCCTTATTAATCAAGTCTCATATCAGCTGTTCCAGTATTTTGCCTAGGATCAATGTCAGGTTGACAGGCCTATAATTACTCAAGCCATCTCGTTTAACCTTTTTAAATGTTGGCTCTATATAAGCTTTCTTCCAGTCTTCTGGAACCTCCCCGGGGTGCCAAGATTTGTTGAAAATCATCATTAATGGTTCAGCATGTTCCTTTGCTAGATCTTTTAAAATCCTTCATTAGTTTCTATAGCCTCTGCTATGACCATACTTCATTGTTCTATTGTTGTAGAAAGGTTTGGAAGCTTTACTAGCTACTTACTACATCTTCCAGTACCCAAATAGCTATGCAAGTCTGGCTGGCAGTGAGTTGCTTAAAGCACTTTAATTGCCATTTCTTCACACGAAGAGTGTCTAAATTCACATTAACTCTTGCCACATAGTCCTGCCTTGAATAAAGCCCTTATGACCCCCCTTCAATCTCACGGATAGTGACAGTGACTTCCAAGGAGTGTCACAAATTGCTTCTGAGAAGCATGCCTAGCACTGTAGCACAAGCTTGGTCTTACACACTCTGCAGCACCCAAACCCTTGATATTCTGTATCTTTTACCCTTCGAAGGCTTGGAGATTTCCCTGTATATGCATCATGGCACAGCTGAGCCTAATTCAGGCTACAGATGTACACCAGCAATCTGATCAGTTCTATTAAGTTTATAAATACATAACTCTGAGTATTTACTGAAAGAAATTTCATGGAAGAAAAGAGATTGGCTTACGTATATATAGAGTACTATCTCAGAGAACAACAAATATCAGGAAATAAAAGATTTTGCTTGGTGCATTAGTTCTAATACTAAAATATTCCAAATATCCAGTTGTGGATATGTTTCCAAAACACTGCAATTTACAAATGGGACACTGCAACATTATCAGTAGTGGCTATTGCACTATTCTGGTAAAAGAATTGCTGTTTTGGTGTGATTCATGTAAAAATACCATAGTAGAAGTGCATCCTGTTGTCATTTTTAAATGCCCTTGTCTAAGTCCAGATTTTCTGCTATTGATTTGTTTTGTGGATACCCAGGAAGACCATCTTCTGACAGACTGAAGAACAGGTATCTCTGTGTTCCCTCTCCTGATGAACTAGCAGCCTCTGTGCGGCAGGCAGAAGGAGTGGTTTTAATTGTAACTGTGCATGCCTAATTTAACTTTGCCGGTAATTTAGCTAAGTTGTGCAAGTAATAAAATGCATGGACAATTTTCCACATAAACGTTTTCTCAGGTACTTGCATACTACCCAAATTCTCTAAGTGTTCATTCTAACAGCTGAAGCCCTCAAAGTTTTTGTTTCTGTTGGCTTTGGTATTTTGTTCAGGTATCCTTGAGATTAGTTAATGAATTAATTATTTTCTAAATTGTCCTGTGCCAATGCAGCGTGTAGGCAGGAGGCATGAAGGTAGGGTTGTTTGAGAAGCCGACTGAAATAAGCACAGTCAGTTCAGGTGTCGGTGTGTATATAGAATCCTAGAATCACAGACTGGTTTGGGTTGGAAAGGACCTTAAACTCACTTAGTTTCATCCCCCTGCCACAGGCAGGGACACCTTCCACTAGAGCAGGTTGCTCCAAGCCCCATCCAACCTGGCCTTGAACACTGCCAGGGATGGGGCATCCACAACTTCCTTGGGCAGCCTGTTCCAGGGTCTTAGCACCCTCACATGGAAAAACTTCTGCCTTAGATCTGACCTGGACTTCCCCTGTTTGTATATGTTTGTTTATACAAATATATATAGCTAAATATAAATAGAAATATCTCTCTTTATATGTGTGTGTGTAGAATATAGTAGTGTGTGTAGAATATAGAACTAGTCTGTTGCTAGTATTAGTGTTAGGTTAGAGATAAAGAAAATCACCCCAAATTTAGAAGGGTAGAACTACCATAAAAATTAACATATTTTTCGTTAAACTGATGAGTATTTTAATATTAAATCTTTCCAGGTGGAACATATTTTGAACTGTAAAGGTGTGTTAAGTGAAAGAAAATGACACTAAAAGCCTTATACTATTACAGTAAAAAAGAAAGAGGCATCCTCTTAGCTAGTGTCACAGATCCAGTTGTTTCACTGGAAAAGATGCAGCAGAAAGAATCATTATCAAGACTGGAAACAAAAATGACTTGATGCATGGGCCTTCTTGCTTCTGTACTGCAGGTTAGCTCACACGCAGATGAGCAGGAGTGGATTAATAAATAATCTACCTGGGATAAATCTGAGACTCCTACATAAACTAATGCAGTGAAATTAAAACTGGAAGTGCAAATGGCTTACTTATCATATATTTAATTTATGGAACAGTCACTGTTGAAGGATGTGATTGAGAAAAATAACCAAGGAGATGGCTAAAAAGGCAGTAATGGGAGTAATAGTGGCATGAGCTGAATTACCAGTGGCAGTTGCAGAAATTTATACAAATACCTCAGTATTATAAATTAGGGAATTTTTCCTTGGTATCTGTATTCGGCAGTTCACCTTTTTCCCAGGGCTGTTTGTAACTTCATTGAAGGCAAAATATCTAACTAGATAAACTGTAGGCTCATCAAAATGTTTTTCTATGGGATAAATTTCCACTGTTTGCCCAGTTTTTTGCTAGAAGTATGGTAACTTCACACATAACTGTTAGCCAAGATAAAGCTATGCAGTAATAACACTCCCCTTATTGAAAGAGCATTGTTAATAGCATTGGAGCAATCAGCTTCAGGCAACAGGTCGTCCTGGGAAGCAGTTGGTACCTTGAGCTAAATCATCCAGCACTCCAATGTCGGCACTTTCTTGTTTACAAACTGCATCAGTCACAAATAGAAGTTGCCTTTTCAAAAGCTTTTGGTTTTTTTTCAGCAATTCACACATGTGGAATAACAGTCACAAATCATAAATGTCACACCTTTGTCGCCAGGATTTGAAGAAATCTGCAGGGTTCCTGTTAGGATGCAAATCCCAGTAGTTGCACCTCCTGCGATTCACATCAAAAACACTTGAAAAGAGGGTTTGGTTTTGGCAGCTGCTGTGAAAGCAAAATCTCCTTTCAACTCTCGCCATCCCAGTTTGGAGAAGGCTCTGGTTCTTCTGCACAGAGGTCTTGGCTTCCATCCTCCTGCATCCCCATCTTCGAAACCTAACAGGTAAATGGAAAGTTAGAGATCAGTGGGTGTTTTTTCCAAGGCAAGCAGGTCCCTTTATTGATTTCCACTGTTAGTAACTTGTGACAGACTGACAAAGTTTGCCTTTTCCCACACATGCCTCAGAATAATGACGTGTCAAATCAAACTGCATTTACCTTTTGTCAAGCGTAACCATTTACATATATGTATTTAATGTGTTTTAGGGCTCAAGAGAAGAGCTGTGTTGGCAGCCCAGGCGGGCGAAGTTTTCCTCAGCTCCACAAACCCGCTACATTCAGACTGCTCCAAGAGGAGCTCCTGCATGTGGTCCCATACCTGTCCCCAGCACAGTGGGGAGAGCAGGGACTGACAGACCACCACTGCAGACCAAATCACACATATCCTTCCCCTAAGCCTAGAACAGAGTCTGAAGAGCAAAATCTCCCAAGGAGCTGTGCAGGGCACCCTGACACAGAAGCTGGCTGTTGTCATCCCTTCACTGAGATGCAGGCAGAAGGAGCTGGGTGAACTACGGTAGCCTTGATGGGAATCTCAAAGAAACCAGTACTGGGGAAATGTCATAAGACATGGGAGTTTCCCCACCCCCAAATCCCCACTTCTCTGCAGGTTGTATATTCCTCCTCCTAAAGCAAACAAAACGCTAAAGGAAACAAATTGACCTCAGGTTTCCTCCTCTGCTATTTTCCTTCTGTCCTTCAGGCTAGCACTGCTCAGCCTTCACATTCAAGCAGTAAGTGTCTCCTCTAGAGCACATTTAAGGAGCACAGACACGATCGTTTAAGAGCACACTTTACTTATCTATCCTTAAGAACACAAAATAGACCCAGAAAAAAAAGTGTCTCTACGCTCATTAAAACGCTTTCAGCCCAGGGCAAGGATTTGATCAAAAGGATTCCTGCCAATGGAAGGGCATGCTGGAGCCATTGTAAGAAGTTGTGTGCAAGCGTCTGCCTTCCTTTCCTTTTCTTTCTTGTGCCCTGTCCCTTCCACTGCCACCTCCAATCTCTTTTCTTCCAGCTGGGGGAACAGAAGAGATTTTACTTCCTTGATGACAATTGTGTCCTTTGAGCAGCCAAAGCAAAAGGCACTTTGAGTTCAAATGAGACTGTGACTTAGACCAATATTAGCCAAGACCAACACATGTTTATTGTACTATAAGTAATCTTCGTTCTGATCAGCAGGTTTTCCTCACCCCACTGCAGTTTTACTCATTGCCTCTTTCATTCTTCCAAAATGAATAAATGAAATGGCTGCACATTTTTATTCACAGCAGTGGGTTTCAGAACTTCAAATCAGAGAGGCGTTTTGATTTTAGAAATAAACTCCAGAGGAAACAGTTTCAACCAGAACTTTCATATACTTTTTTTTACCAGTTTAAGGTAACATCAAAACTCACCTTTCCAAAAAAATGAAACCTCACAGCATTCTTTTAATCCAAATTAAATAAAGTGTCATCCCTGTGTCCTCTTCCTTCATATTTAGAGGGAAAGAAAACTATCCTGCCCATACTTTAATGGTTTTGTCTGCAAATCCTAAATGCTCCACTGCTGCAAATTTCAAATGATCTTATACAGCCAAAGTCTCTTTGGTGTCAGCAGCCACCCAGGTAGCAACACAACCATGAGAACGCTGCTGATCAGAACAATGAATGCCTGATCTACAGATGTCATATCAAGGTAGAAATCTTGATGAGCATTGTAGTGACATTACAAAGTGGATTACACATGCTATATCTGGGTCAGAGAAGGAGTTATTTCAGTGCGGTCAACAGAGTACTTCTGACCAAAGTTATTTTTCGGCATTATGAGAGGTACACTTTTGTTTGTTACTTCCTGTTGCAACTAATAACAATATTCTCTCCATATTCCCTTATCAGTTTGCAAGCAAAGTTAAAAGGAAGGCAAAATACCCCCATGCCTGGGGTTATGCAATCTCAGAGACAGGTTCGATCTCCCTGCCCTACTTTCCTTTATGACCAAGGAGCCCAGCCACTGCCACTCAGTCTCCCATTTAAGTGTTTAATACCACTTCAGAGAAGTTTCTGAGCTATGTTCCAGAAGTGTATGGCCCTCAGTCTCTGACTGCCTTATTGTCCAACCACCAATATGATACAACTAGGACTTTCTTGCTTTCTGGGTGTGTTGGGTCTCAATGAAACAAGTCCTCAGATACTCCAGCCCAGAGGTAGTGCAAGCAACTAAACATTAAATTTTGGATGTGTGGGTCTCTACATGGCAAAGATGTCACTGTATGGCACAAAACATGCCTCACCTTCAACCTTCTTTCCCAGGAAGAGACAACAGGCCAAAGGCCTTATCTACACGGCAGACAGGAGACGAAGTTGTCCTATACAGGGAATGCAGCATTTCAAACCTGTTGACTTACAGTACTGTGGGTAGGGAGTTAGGGATACTTGTGAGATTTTTTTCTGGCTGTACCAACTTCTTTTCTTGTCTTAATTTTGAATTTTTTGGGTTTTTTTTAATTTTTACAGAATTTAATGCAAACAAAATATAGCTCTTGACAGCTGATATCCCGTGTTTCCAAAAGCAGGATACTCCTGGGACACTGACAGACACAAGATTGGAAAGGCTGCCCATCCCTGCCAGCTGTGCTGGGGCTCCAGACTGAACCCCCCAGGTCCCTCAGCCGTTCCCCATCACACTGTGCTCCAGGCCCTGCACCAGCTCCATTGCTTTTCTCTGGCCCCGCTCCAGCCCCTCAATGCGTCCCTTCTAGCGAGGGGCCCAGAGCTGAGCACAAGATTCAAGGTGCAGCCTCACCAGTGCTCAGAGCATGGCGATGATCACTTCCCAAATCCTAGGAATCACATCAGATAATCTAAGAGCTAATTTTTCACCATTAAGGGTTTTGAAACTTATTCCCAGTTTCAGATCCTGGGAGAAAGCTAGTTTCGCGCGCAAGTACTGCTTTTAGTGAGGTCAGATGTATTTACTTTCATACAGGTTATCTGCACCTCACTAGCTAGCCTAAAACAGCAGAGGCTTAAACTAAAGCATTTATAGCAGCTCTGAATACCTTAAAACTGAAAGTAGATATATGTGCATATATATCTATAAATGCTGAGAAAAAGTGTTTTGCTTATCCAACCTGATTATCGACCTAATCCAACTGTGTTCTGTTTATTTATTGCAGGGGAAAAAAAAATACAGGGTTACTTCTACTCACTTGAAGCACTGGGAATCCTGACACCACAAATCTGCACATTTCTGTAAGAGTGAAAAATGCAAACCAGATCCATAACCAAAAGCTGTGATTATCAAAATTAACCTTTCCTGAGAAATGCAGCATTAAAAAATAAATCACCAAGTTAAGAAAAAACGTTCAGGAGCTTAAATAATTGAAAGCACAATTGTTTCTTTTGCTGGTTGCTATCATACATATCAAAACCTGTGTAATCCTATAGTGGTAGTAAGAAGTCTGTACTATTATTTATTTCTCGGTGATGACAATATACGTTATTCCAGAGCAATGGTACGTGTATCAGAAACACCTGACTTGCAAGGATATGATCCAACACCCAAGGAGCACAACCTAGATTACCCCATTGACTTCTATAGGCATTTCTCCAAGATAATACCCTCCTGCTGCTCCATTGCTTTCTTTAATGGATAATTCTGAGCTCACATCTGTGTTTTAGAACATTGCTGATGGTACTTAAAGAATGAGTTTATTTGCTTTTATTACTGTGTATGGTTCATATTCTATGAATATGCCATAATCCACAGTTTAAGTTTGATGTTAAATAACCTATATAAGAAGAGAAACTAAAACTATGTTCTAATAAAGCTTTACCGCATATATAAATAATGGGCACAATGTTTCCCTTAGGAAGATAAGCTTTCTTCAAAGCAATTCACTGTTTAAGGCTTTAGATTTCGCCAGCACTTGCACAAGGTTGCAACAAACCTTGACTTATTTACAGAGAGATGTTAAGTGGAGATAAAGCCACTTAATAATCCACCAGTTCTTGCTAAATACATTTTCCTTCCATGCCCTTTCTGAAAGTAGGCAGGATAGCACACTATCTTTAAATTACTTGAACTAAAGCTTTTACAGAACAGCTCAATTAATGATGCTTATGGGTTGTCTGAACAAAATAATCCTGAAAGTACTTAAGGTTAAAAACAACCCCCAAAAAAATCTCTTAGGCATTTCCTTGAAAATAATGATACAGTAACAACAGTAAGAGGGAACAACAACAGCATAAACAGACTAAAGATCTGTTTTGCTATGGTTTGGTGCCTCATTCAAGAGAACTCCATTCAGGACCAGGTGCCCTCTGCGACAGAAACTTCTGATTTCTTGAACTTTTGTCAGATTTGCAGCAACAACAGCAAACAACTGCCCCAAATGCCGAGGACAAAATATTCCCATCCACAGAAACATCTGACCTCTGCTCATCTGAGCTCATTCTAGCTTCTCTCTATGTTTGTTCACAAGGACTCTGCTTGAGTGGGTAGTTGCACACAGCAAGGGCTGACTTCCCGAAAGTGATAAGTTGCCATAGGGGTCCTGATATATATATTAGAATTTCCCCTTCCTTAGTGTTTGGTTGCTCCTTGAATGGAATAAGGCTGGGTTTGATGTTTAGGTTTTTTTGCTTGTTTGGGGTCTTTTTTGTAACAAAAAAGTCCACTGTTCATTTCTTACCATTGCATTCAGTGCAGTTCTCAGGCAGCCCTGCAGTATCTCTCTCTGCTCTCTTTAGAAATGCACAACTAAAAGCTGTCTTTTGAATCCCATTGCAGGCCCTTGGAAGTCTAAGGAAAGTCTCTGTGTGCCTCTGCCAAGCTCTTGTTCCATGACACACATCATTGTCTTAGCTATGGTCACATTTATCATGCCACACTTGTGTCATAGATATCTCTGTCACTCTGCACCTGGGTGCTGCTCCTGTTCTGAGGACAATGCTGCTGCCCAGGAAGTAAGAGAGGAGTCTCCCTCCATCCACCTCATTTCTTTGTCTCCTCTCAATGTGGGATTAGTGATGGTAACCCCTTACACAGATACCTCGGAGGTGAAATGGCAAGACTGGCTACGCCAGCTCTATGGAGGAACTTGATGTTAAGAAGCGAGGGAGAGTTTTGGTTTGGCATGATTTCAGGACTCCCAGGTTGAACAAGGTGTGTATTCCCTGTGTGTCGCTGTTGGCAACCACAGCAGGTGAGGCACCGCTCTGAAACCAAAGGATTTTGTACCCTGCAGGAAAGGTGATGAGCACCTGGAGCATTAGTCATCACACATCTTACACTAGATTCCTCTCCCTAGTTATTACCTTGGCCTTTTCCCTGGGGAAAAGCATCTCTCTCCCCACATGAAGCTGACCAGAAGAGCCCTTTTTTCCCCCCTCCAAGCTGCTAGAAGTAAAAGAAAAGCAATCATCAAGGTCTGTTTGCAGACATGGCTTGAGAAAACCCCCCTTCTCCTCCCGCAGGCTCTGCACACACAAGTGCCACATGGGAGACAGCAAACACGTTAGTCATTTCCTCCATGCTGCCAGCTGCTGAGGTTTGCATAAGAAGAACCCTTGGACTTCAGATTATTTCTTAAAACACCTCTTGGCCCAAATCTTTCAACAAACAGACATGGGAGCGGTGCCAGTGAGACCAGTTGAGTGTTGTTTGCTGGTGTGCCCTGCCACCTTTCCCACCATATCAGCCTTGCATCTTCCACCCCACCAGCACCTACCTACCCAGCCAGCACAACACACCTACCATCTGATAATGAAGCCTTCTGCCTATACTGCAGCTGTGCAGGTCTAGGGCAGAAGCTCAGACTTAACCACTTCTTTTGCAATTAATACTTAGGTGATGGTGGCATCTACAAATTTCACTTATAGATCAGGACCCACATGACACTGCAGGGCTAAGTGACAAAGGAGACAGCCTTTGCCCCCAAAAAACAGCCAACATTCAGTCAGGAAATAACTCGTGTGTGAAAAAGGAAAATGGGTGGGATAAGCCAATAACAAAGAAAAACAGATTTAGCAAAAAAGTCAAAGCCTCATCCTTGTAAATAAGACTGTAATTTTTATAGGATCCTTGCTTCCTAATCAGAAGGCGAAAGCACCATGACCATCACACTTTTGCTGCTCTCAAGCACTTTGACTTATCTCTCATTTGCTCTGGCCTGAACCTGTTTCCTCAAACCTTCCTTTGCCCTCCTCAGAGAACCTTATGCCTGGGGAGACCTGGCACTGTCTTTTCCTGATCTGAGGAATTCCTATACTTTAGTATATAGCTTTCCACTTTGCTCTGTTGGTCCACAGTTCTTTCTTCTTTTATCTTTTTATTTTGTATTCACCTCCTGGCAGGTTTATTACTGGGGTGGTATACGACACTTTGGCATCGTGCTCATCTAGTTTAGCTTAAAAACATGCATTTCCTCCCGGTCACCACTTTTATCGCTTTATTTGACCACCTTTTCCATTTCTTACTTGCACCAAACCACTTTGTGTAATAAATTGCCAAATCTGCATTACCTACTTTCACAGGGAAGGCACGTCGTTCTTCAGCCCTCGTTATAAATCATACTTTTTGGGAAATGTGTTCTGATGTGGAGCAAGCTGGTGGAAGCTTTCTCATTTTCTTCATTATTTCTTTTTCTTACTCCTCCCCCTCCAGCATCACAGGCCCAGGAAATTATTTTCTGCCTCTGTACTGGTTCCTCACCCTCTTATGCAAGCACACTGAGGCAGTGAATCCATTAAGGTTTCTGGCTATGTCTAGCTATGCTGTCAATAAATCATGTTCACCACATCTCCTTCACTGACCCCCTGTTCCTCACATACTTGAATATTTTCTTATTATTTATGTTAACCTCCTCTGCAATCTTACTGCATTTTTTACCTGCTCTTGCCTTGTCATTGTTTTGCTGTCTCATTTTTGCAGTCATGCTCAGAACTTCTTTTTAATATTGCAGCACTTCTCACCTATTTATTCAGTATTTGTGCACTAATCATTGGTCTTGGAGGAAAAGTGATCTTCACTTACTTTCCTTTTGAGCTAGATAACAGATCTCTCAAACTTTGCTTCCTTCTAAAATACTCTATCAGTGTTAATACTGAAATATCATTTTCATCTGAACTCAAGCTGGCCATGGTCTCAAGCTGACCCACAGAAAATTAGCTTGCCAGGGACAAAAGAAATTTAAATAAAGAATGAAAATACATGAATATGGGCTTCCTTGCTGAAAACTGTCTGCCAGGCTCCTGTAGTCATATTGCCTCAGGATAATTTTCTAGGTCTGATACAATGAACTCTATTTTTAGGCTCTAAAGCCTAACTTTTGTTTTTCTTCTTACTTTAGGGTATGTCTCTGCCATGTATCTCCTCATTGCTGTTCCTTCCCTACCTCTCCATCTCCTCATGTAAATGAAAAGAGTAGGTAGAATTTGGCACACAAGTAGAGACACATGGAAATACACGGGTTGAGCTACCCCCTGATATTCAGACGTGGGATTCTGTTAGTGTACTAGAACTAGAATGCCTAATACATCAGAAGAAAGGCTATTTTCACAGTATTCACGCCAAATTTGCAGATGCTAATCTTTGTAACCACCCATGCTGCTGAAGGCTAATGAGAACTAAACGTGTATTCCAAAGCGTGAGGGAGTATCCTAAATATAACTCCTCTGACAACATTATACACTGATGTGTCTTTCAATACCCACAGAAAAGGGCAGCTGCTCAAGCTAATACTGCTTGTTGTGTGAACAAACTTTCCATTCTGTATTTGTTTTAATCCTCTTATTCTGATATTTCTTGTGAATTTGGGAAATAGTCTTTGCCTTGATTGCAAGTACAGACGCATTTGGAACCACTAACGTAAGAGGGGATTTCTCTGTGCAGACCAAGATACACCATCAGCAAGTGATACATTTTCAGGAACTATTGCACGCTCTTGGTAATCCTATTAAAAATTGTTAGAAATACTAATTCCATTAATAAATATTTATTATTTGTAAATAATAATTTTATCAATAAATATGAATTTGCATTAACAAATGTTAATTTGTATTAATAAATATTAATACAAAAATATTATTAGAAAGCAATGGATAATTTTATATTGCATGTTCATATGTGTATATGTCTTAAGATACTCTTTTGCTGGATCTTCCTTCACATTGATCAATGAGCAACAAAAAGGGACAAATCTGCAAGCAAATGGTTTCTTACTAGAATTCACTGGAAACCATTCAATTGAATGATCTGGTCATAGCAATGTCTTTCATCAAAACTGGCACTTTTTATTGACAGGTATTGAAACAGAATGCAACCGAACAGCCCAGACAGCCAGAAGCCCAGTGGATATGGCAGTAATGAAGGAGGTAGGAGACATGAGTCTGAGTTCCTGCTTTGCCTAATATAATCAGCAGCTTGGCATCCTACAACCTAAGCAGTTGCCCTGATATTGCAGGCTGAGTGTAAGCTTCCTCTGGCCCCTTATAGATGCCTTCAATACAGGCTTCTACATCTGAGCTTATCATCCATACTGCTTTATGGCTGCTGGAAAGAAGCAGGAATCTTCAGCACACGTTATTTAAGCCCCAAGTACGATTGCTGCTCTCCATCAGCTGTAAGTGGAGCCAGAGGACACGAGTCAGAAGGAGAGGTCTATCCTGCAACTGAGGAAGAGCCCCACTGGCCACTCAGGTCTACAAAATGTACCAGTTTGAGAAGGAAAGGTAGATAAGCTCATTCCACCACCTATAGGTATGGTTACCTGCCTGGACCAGTGACTGCCTTTTCCAGATGCTAGCTGCTGCAGTATTCCAGCACCACCTCCCCTTCTGTGTTGTATGCAGTTGTGAATTTTCTGGGCAATGCCATGTCCTGGTCTGTTCTCCTGCTCACTTTTCTTGCTCTAATCTAAGATCAGTGATGTACTTCATACCTGTCAGCTCATCCTCTAGAAAGTCCACACCAGGTCATATGCTCAGACTGTGGTTACAACTGAGTTTTTCATGTTGTGGTAATGCATAGCAATTTCTACACTTCCCAAAGGCTAGTCTGTGTTGGGAACAATCAGATGCGGCCGAATAATTTCCTTTAACTGACAAAAATGTTAATATTTTCCATGCTACGGATTTGTCATATCACCTGTGATATTTAGTGGGTTTTATCATCATCAAGTAAGGTAATTTTTCCCCATCTACTACTACTAAGAGAAGGAACAGCTCACCTCTTTCTTAACGTTGTCATTTGCTAAACCAATTAAATCCTCTTTTAGTACAAAAATTAGCTTTCTTTTGTGTTTCTTCTTTTGCCAAAGAGACACTTATTTCTTCAAGCTACTCATGCCATAAGAACTATAAGGCTATGTTGTAGAAGCTCTGGAACATCAATTGATGTACCTGAGAGGGACAAGGTGTAAAGGTATTATAGTTGCCAGGGACAGCCAGAGACAGCCCCATAATTGAGAGCAGTGTCTGGGCTGCTCTAAAATATGCAGGTGTTCATGACCCCCAATGAACTCTCCATTAGCCAAGGATCATTGAAGCTATTAGCCTCTGCTGCTGAATTCCCTCTCTAGGCTGAACTAGGATGAATTTCAATTACTGCTCCATTCCCTTCCCTCTTTATGGCCTCTTTCAAGAAACATCCCCTATCACACTTCCAACACATTACAATATTCCAGTCAAATTTCATTAGGACAAGTTTCATTTGCTTCATCTTGTGTCTAAAGTGTTTGCGTTGCCTCCTCTTGAGCATTTTCTTTCTGACAATAGATGGTGTCACTGGATCCTAACTACTCCCCAACTTCAACTTAATTGATCAGACTTGGCATGCTTCCTAGAATTAGGACCTGAGTAGCCTCAGACTTGCAAGTTTGGCTGTGAGATGGCAATCTTGCATTACTCTGGAAACCCATTCCTCTGCTTCCCTTCTGCATTGTGGTTGTCCCAATCAATAGCCGAGTAATTCAAATCCCTTGTAATCAATGTTCTAGCTGTTTTACAGACTTCTCTTATCTGTCAAAACATTTCCCAACCTACTTTCTTTTCCTGCCCTGGGGGCCTGTGGCAACATCCAGGAATAACACAACTGCATTCATTGTCCTTCCCCAGCTTCTGCCCAAACAGCCTCTGCTCCAACAGGCAAAGCATTTGTGGTGTTTCCTGCTCTGGACATGGAATATACACTGCTGTCTCTGCTGACTGAAGAACACAGCCTGTTCCCTTTCATAAACTTTGCTTCCCCCTACTCTGTTTTAACTCCCTTCTAGCTCACATATTCCAGGAATATCACACTTAGCCTTGGAGATGCCTGTTTTCTATTGGTGACCTTATTAATATGCTCACTGCATTTGTATAGAAGATATTTTCTCCTCCCACCTTTGCTTTACATTCTCATTATCTCCTAGAACGACAACCAGCGGATACATTACTGAGAGATCCATGCATTCCCTCCTTTAAATTCCTCTCCTCCCACATCACTAATCTAAAAGAATGGCTAGATCATTTCCTTATTAGTGGACAATCTGTTTGTTCCCATAGGGTTGGGGATAACACAGGCTATGCCTCCTTTGCCATTTTGCTTTCTCTGTTTTGTTGTTTATAATTCTCCACACCTCTCACTTCAACACCAACACCCCCCAGTCCATTCATTTATCTGTGGTATAATGAACCACTTACATACTGGAAAAAGCCATTATGCTGCTTTCTTCTTCCACTGGCTAGCTAAGCAGTGTGAAGCTTTCTTTTTACAATACATGCATGCCTTCCCCTACATCGTTTATAAAGATCACCACCATTATGCTAGACTCTTTCTAAAGCTATTTCATCTGCCATTGCCCACTGACTAAAAATTCCCTGCCCCTTCTCCTGGAAGCATTTGACTCGTGTGTTTGTGCGAGGACTTGGCGTTTTAAACAGCAGTGACTGTCTGCAACATCAACTCTGCCATCAACACTTCTCTGATGTAATTTTGCTGCAGATTTCCCCATGCTCATTTCATCATTTTGTGAGATTCTATTTTCTGAATTGTTAAAACCCTGAGAAATGCACTGGATGCTGGCACAAGCCCTTCTCTCTTTATTATATCTTCCCTCCATTACTACCTCTTCTCAGTTACCCAAACACTGCCCTTTATATGCTTCTGCTGGAACAGGGCTACTTCTTCTGCACAAGGCTGTGCTTCCAATGCACTCATCCTGCAACTCGATCACAGCTGGTTCTCCTCCTCCTCTGTCACTCCTTCGGAGTATGAAACCAGCCATCTGTCATCAGTGAACCTCTCATATTCATTGATCTTCCCCAGCACATCAACCTGTCTTTGTAATTCCACTCTCCAGTTTCTTAGTGCCACAGATAACTGGCAGTGCACATGCATACATGCGTGCATGCACACACACACTCACATACAGAGTATCATTCTGTCTTTTCCAGTCCCCACATGCAAAGCGGACATCAGCTGGAAAAAGATCTTTTTAGCTTTTGGTTTCTGAAGCTGGGACAGTACAGGATAACTGCGATCCAGTTACAAGCAAATTGCACATTATTTCATGAAAAACAATAAATAATGAAGAAACAAGAACTCCAAAATACCATGAAACATCACTGGTTATTGAGGAGTTGCATTTATGAGCAGTGAGGCATTTATGAGCAGTGAGGCAGAACTATACAGCGCAGGTCCTAGAGAAGGTGCTGCAATGAAATACAGAGTCCCTTTCCGCTTCTAGCATGCAGTACAGGGTTGGCTGCAGAAACAGAGCTGTGCTGTCTCCTTGCCCACTCTGACCCATTGGGATCTGTTCCCTTTTGAAACCTTCCCAACTCTCTTTCTAGCTTCTCTTGTGGTCCATTTTCTCACCCTTTGACTGTAAGCTCTTGCCCTGTATTTGTATGGAGCAGATAGGACCTGCACCATGGCTAGTGCCAGCAGCCACAATGGTGCGAGAAACAACAACAACAATACTACTACTAATATCACTGTGAGGTCAATCCTCCCACAACAGAATTAAAACCAGGAAGAACTGCTACTGTTTTCTGTTTTCAGGTTTTTTTGTTTAGGAGCACTCCTGATTAATTAATATAAAGGATGGACTTGATGATCGTAAAGGTCTTTTCCAGCCTAGCTGATTCTATGATTCTAATGCCTAATGCTTAGATTCAAACTGTCCTTGTTCCACTAACTCATCCCTAGGCTGCTCAACAGGGAAATCAGGCTGGCCGAAAGTTGTGTACAGGCATTCTGGTTTCTTGGATCTATTTCTCTTAAAGGGTGTGATAAACTCCTCTGCTTTATGTGTACACCTCTGCTGAAATCACTCAGACACTAGGAAAAGAGTGACTTCTGTTCCTGGACAGCATGAAGGCACTTGTGGTTTTAAAACAAAAGTCTATGAAAATATGATCCATCTCCTTTCACCTGCCACTAAATCACACTGCAAAGTCTAGTGTTTTCCCTACAACAACTGATGACATCAGATTAATAAAACCTACAGACACAATACAGCTCACGTTAAACCTCATGGGCCTGTTTATAATCACTGCAAAGTTCTTCTGTGTCAGCTGCCTGCTGCATATGAGCATTCTATCCCTCTGTGAAAAATCCCTGTGACATTTTAGTAGAAGACATTTACTGTACATGAGCAGTGGCTGATTGTTTTTAAAACCTTGGGTATCTTGTCTGACTTTTTTTTCCTCAAAATGCCAAAACTGATTAAAACATATGATCAGTTAATCTTCGTCACATTCCATCATTATGGTAAGGGGCCTTTGCAGTTGCGTAACAGAAAAAAAGGAGCATATTGTAATACCCAAAGCCCTTGTTCTGCACATCTATGCCTTGTCTTACTTTCTTTTGAACCTTGGCCTTAACCAGTAACCATGACCTTGCTAATTCACTTAAAGACAAAAAAAGATGAGTTTTCTTTGACACAATCCATCTTCTTTACAAAGTATACACAGAAACTCCTCTTTCTCTGGAAGAGAAAAAGCAACTTCCCAACTCCAGAAATCAAGCCTACCTCTCGACAAGGGCTTTGGCCAAAGGTCCTTCTGTTTCCCGACTTGCTTCCAGGGCTGTCTCACACTACTTCTACCTCCTGCTGCACTCCCACCATCTGCTCAGCACCCAGGTCCGTACACTGGCAATGAGAAAAGCTTGGACCTGCATGGATTCAAGGTGATTGGCTTCCCCTGAAGCCTAATTCCTTAGGTGAAGTCTTTCATTGTCTTAATCTGTCTTTCTTCATAAAGAAACCTTTTCTTCTATGTAACACCAGTGATATGTGACTTGGAAGCCCATTTGCTTTAATGAGGTCAGCCACTGCCTGCAGATGAAAGACAACTTGATTGCAGCCATTAGCACATTCCAGCATGACAAACACATATTTTAAGGGAATGCTTCAGTAAAAGGTGCTGGATTAACATTTCTGTAAAGTGAGGTTCTCTCTTGACCTACAAAGTTGCTCCTACACATGCATTTTGTGCATTTCAATCTTGCCACCTACGCATGCATTTGGCAGCCCCCATGGCCTGACTTGGGCTGTCTGTCTTTGCATCTATACAACTTCCTCTGCTGGAGGATGCACAATTGCATCTTGAGCTGGGTCAGGGAATTGATCTGACTGAAAAGTAATAGGAAAAAAAGATCATTTTCAAGAATATAATTTTTTCTGAGCTGGTCCACCAAACCCTATAAGATCTTGGGCTGTGGCTGGGGACTTCATGCTGCCATAAGACTGCACTTTTGAATGAGATCCTATGAAAGTTTTAACTAGTCAAAGCCAAATCCTGCCTCATCCCACTCCAGCTGCTCCTTCTCCCCATGTGGGCCAGCAGGTGGTGGATGCCACTAAAGACATTGACACATGTCCAATAGAACCTAACTGAGATTTTTCCACCTATTTCTTAGAGCAGTCTGATAGCTGGCTTTGGTTTAGACACAAGTCAAACAGTTGACTATTTCTCCTCCACATTTGATTTCGTATGATAAAAACTTGCTTGTTGTCTAATTTCTGTTCACACATTGAAGACCAACAGCTTCTGACTTTTTCTACAGAATTTCTACTTAAGAAAAGTCTGATGTAATTTCATCTCCTTCAATAAGTCTAAAGAATCAGTTACTGAGCAGTTGTACAATTTAACTGACAAAGATTTTTCCATGTCCGCAGGTGGTGATATTCAGGCAGTAAGAGAACTCTTGCAACAAAATACAAACAGAACAACCAAAAAAAAAAGAGAAGAACAAAAACACAGTCACAACCAAGATTATTAGAGATATTTTAAGCAAGGATAACACAGTCAGTATGTATGTCACTCACAGAAACATCACTCATGTCCATACCTAATCTTTCCAGCTTAGATGTGTAGAACTGTTTCAGTTAAAATAAACATGAGTCCCAGAACAGTTATAACCAGTTAGAGGAAACTTTCCTCATCTCTTCTTAAGCCTATATTGGATTTTCTGATGGGATGACCAGCAGGTGCTCAATTAATTAGCCTAATGTAGGCAGCTCATGCCAAGAGAGATGCTGTAAGGTATTCCACCTGGTGGCCACTGCTGCTCCAGAAGGGTGTGGGTCCCTGATAGGTCCATTACCATACCAGCTGACCCCAAGGAAATAGATCAATATGATTGTCTCAAATGACAGAATAATACTGGGTTTAAGCAACTGATTTTTTCCTCTGTGTGTATGCCTACATTGAAGCACAATGTAGTTGTGGGGGAGGGAACACTTTCACCTTTGTCTTCAGGCTGGAATATATACTGTGGCAATGGGCACAAAAGGAAAACCATAGAGAGATGTGCTGTAACAAGTTGTGCCAAGGGCTCTCTCACAACTCACCAGCCAAGCAAAAATGAACAACAAGAGATTTGGGAACTGATTCTTTTCTATAGCTGCGATTCACTCACTCCCTCAAAGGCTGAACATGCCAGAAATTGAGCCAGCTCTAGTACCCTGAATACTTGTTTGGCTCAGGCCCAGCCACCACAGAGTGAAGTAGGGCTTTCTGCTAACTGGGGACAAACCTATCTCTGTACAGCCCTCACTTTAGCAGAGAACAGCCTCACTTCTTAGTGTGTCTCTCCTGGGATTGTCTTCATTTCCTTTGCAATAAAGCAAGGATCTCAATGTCTTCGTGCATGGCACTGATGTCTTAAGGACACTGCAAGATGCAGTGGTATCCCAGACTAGTGCTTCCACCATTAAGAATCAAGTTTCCTTCTAGTCTTAACCTTGATAAGCTCCTGGGAATCTGGTTCACCCACTTACACATGTATGCAGACTTAAGTGGCATGCTCTCTTCTAAGAATTAATTGCAGCATTACACTTCCTCACTTCTTCCTCTATCTTCCAATACACTTTTTCTTCCCTACATGTTAAGGAAAGCTTATCTTTCACCACTTGAGTTGTTGCTCTTTCCTTCCAAAGTTGTAGACACAACTGAGCTTCTTGTAGTTCAAGGAAATAACCTCACTGCAGAGACATTCACCTGATAGTACACCTATAACTGATGAACACTGCTAGTGCTGCTCAGGGAAAAGACACAAATATGTGGGCTGTGGGTGGTGAAGGGAGGTAGCTAAAGCTGGAAAGAGATGATGGGTGGAATGGGCTGCAGAACAATTTAATTGCTTTTTCTGTTTTGCTGTGGTGGAATATGCAGTGTAGCAACCTTATCTCAGCTGCCCACTTTCTGTGCAATGACATATATAATTAAACATAGGTAGTTGCACACTTAGTTCTGCACTATTTAAATACTCCGTGGTATAATATTGTGTCATACTTCATTTCCATGCACAAGGAATAAACCACAGAACTCGTGTGGGTGCCAGAGATCTCAACCAACCAGTCTCTGTAAACCCTAGAGGGAATGCTAAATTGAGCTGAAAACTTCCATTCCAGCACTGTTCATCCGCTTTCCCTGTTAACCTCTTTTTTCCCTCAATCAAGGTTTTTTTGGGTTTGCTCCATGCAATACCTTCTCAGGAAGGAGAAAGCCTGTGATGAAATCCCTGTCTTGACTTTAAAAGCTATTCAGAAAGAGTGTGTGGGAAGTCACAGACTGGATAACAATGAACTAAAAACAAAGTAGAGGAAAAAAACAGCTCAATACTGAAGACTGCAGTGGCTCAAGAATTTGTTCCACTCCAATCTAGAGTCATGAGGGGAGGTGAACCCCTAAGCAGCGGGGGCAGTTTGGTGTACGAAAGATAGGACTTCATATCCTCCACCTGCTTGCAGTGATTTGAAACTATTTATTCTGGTTTCCAGAAATCTGTACTAACCACTGGTCCATAAAGCAGGCTAGGACACTGGCAATACTCTGCTAAAGCTGCTTCACAACATGTGGAAGACTTTGGTATTCAATTGGTTAGAGGACAAAGGAGCATGACTCAGAAACTCCCTGATCACATCAGACTGCTAGCCAGCATATTGATGTAGATAAAGCAGAGATGGGGCTTAGAGAATTTCTTCTCGTATTTATATTCAACACAGTACATGTGGATAGGAGCTGAGGTGCTCACTTAGAATTGTATGACTAATCATGTAAAGCAAATGAAGTCAGTAACTCATCCCTCACTCTTATAGCCCAATATGAAAGACTTCTGAGAACTTGAGGTATTCAAACATGACTTCTAAAAGCAGCAGTCTGGATGAAGAAAATTCCTTGAAACTTCAGCCATTGGCCATCTGCTTCTTGAGACAGCCAGCATCTGAAGCACCATGTTACTCCAAGGAATGATACATGGCAGCAATACAAGTTCAAGCAATAGGGCAGAAAAAACCTGTCAGATGAGGAAATGTTTGCAAGAATTGGGCATTGGGTAAACAGTTCATTAAATCTTTCGTAGTCCTATCATTGTTTTTCATTTCTTGTCTCGGTCCTGTCTCAACCAAGAACAAGTGGCTGCAAAGCAATTTCCCAGCACCAAGAATGCCAAGTTAGTTCTACTAGTTCATTTCTATTTTACTTTGGATTAGATCGGAAGTGGTTGCTTTTATGGGAATGAAAGAATGTGAATTGAGGATGAAATGAAAGTGTGGTAGAAGTAACCTTAGACTCTGGGGGAAACAATGCAGTAGGAACAGAAATATAGTCATAACAGAAAGTGTGAGAAAACAGCCAAAAAGTCTCCAGTGTTGGTTTGGATGACAGAGATTGCATAGAGCTCTTCCCACAGAAAACTCTATGTGCCAATCTCTTTAGCACTCCCGACATAGAGCTAACGTGGGTCATCAGCAGACAATTCATTTTTGGACAAATCAAGATAGATTTCCAAAGCGATGTGTAGGAGGAACAGGACTGAGCAAGGCTTGTGCGTTAATCATCATTCTGACAAAAGGCATCTATTTGATTTTTAATTCTTGGTCACAGGCACCATGTGATGTGGTGGACGTTACAGAGAGATGACGAGTGTGAATCCTTTTTCATTATCAATGTGCTCATGTGTATGGAAAGACAGTTCATACAGCCATCTGCTCTCGCTGTGTATTCATGCAACAGTTTTTCAGATCTTTGTCTTCTGATTGGCCTTCTTGTGCTCTAATTTTCTGTCTTGTTTGAACTAAGAAGGACAAATGGCTAGAAAGCAATGCTTGCTTTTGTCTGGCAGCTCACGGTATCACAGAAGTGTATTTACAGCAGTAGTGGCTATAGATAACTTGTAAATATGAGATGGGACAGAATAGCCTTAGAGCATTCCCAAAAGGGCTGAAGACATTTATTGTTTCTTTTCCTCCCTTTTCACTTGTTCTCTATCTTGGCATACATGCTTAAAGAAGAATCAAAAATAAAACCGGGGTGTATACAAGCTCTTCAAAGCTGCAAAGTGATATAAAGCCATCTATATTTTGACTCTATTAATCCTGTCCGTCTTCCACCTTGTAACGACAAGTAGGTAACGTGTCTTATCATACCTCTTGCCTTTGTTTTGCAGCTGAAACCCACTCTGGTCCTGAGTTTATGCATACAAAGGAGCTGGTACAAATAGTAGGCCTGATCCTGCGCACATATGATGAACACTCATATGCTTGAGGTCATTTTAATTTGTGCTTTCACAGCTTTTGGGTTATTTTTTAACCCCAAACCCCCTGCACTTTTTCTATTAAAGTCAGTTAAAACAAAGCAGGTTAGGATGCTGAAGTTCCCTTTCAGCTTGATTGGGAAAGCCTTCGAGGCCAAGTGTTTTGTGTTTCCCACCCTGCATCTCCAAATCTTGCAGCTTCTCAGACCTCCAACCAGCCTTAATTTCATCTTGAAATAAAAAAAAAAACCATCTTGAAACCAAGAAATGAGCTGAACATGTAAATTTGTCTGAAAAAACTGGCTAGACATGGACCCTATGGGGTATCCAGGAGCAGCCTATTCTTCTTACTCCATGTACTTTCTGTTCTGGATAGACAACTTGCTAACAACCGGTATGCCAATCCCTTTAAGGAGAGGAAAAGACAGGCTTGGGGATGAAAAGAGACAACCAGAGAGATATAATTCAGACTTTCATAGGGCTTTTTAGACTCAGATGCTCCTGAGATTCATTTGTAAAACCATGTGAACTTTCCCACTGAAGGAATATCAGCAGTGATACCATTGTGAGGGAAAGAAAAGATCTCAAGCTTTGAAAATACAAACGTAAGTGCTTTGCTGAATAGTGTTCAAGTGGGTTTGAAACTAGGCAAAATGAGTTTGTCTGTCCCTACTTAAAACCACAGATTAGATAAGTATGAAAATATTTTCTCTTCTAAGCTATCAGCACTTGGCTTCTCTCATAATTACAGTCAAATAATGTAACAGAGGGCGATTTCCATAACATTTATTTCAACCTTTTTTTTTTTACATTTTACATCACAAAATTATTCTGAACTTTTCTCAGGGCATGTGCAACATCTGCCACCTTGCACTTTACCTTCATGCTGATTCCTCTGAAAGAGCAGCCAAAGAGAGGTACCTGTTAGTTGCCTAGCATCTTGTCTTCAGAGGGCTGTCCAGAAAGACGCTGTAATTCCTGGACACCATGCTCTTAAATACAGCCACATAGGTCTTTGCTGATAAGCCATCTCACAATCTATACTGAAATCACTTGATTTCTGGGAATGTGTTGACTTTATTGTCTCAATTTCCACTTCTTAGCTCAGACTACAATGAAAAATGATGAACCACTACCACCTGTCGTGCCAGCCCTGAGCCGTGTCCTGTCTTCTCCCAGGATCTGAATCAAGCACTCCTCCTGAATCTGAATAAATAATGGATCCTGGTTCACAGACAGAGTCGTGTTCCAGTCGACAGAGAACTTTGACTGAAGGGAATGCTTAGTGGAAACATCAGTGGCATCATTTTTTAGGGGATAACATTTGCAACTACAGAAATTATATCCTTGAAACAAAAATGGAAGTGTGAGGGGTCTTTTGCATTATTATTTACTGAAATGCAATAGAAAACCAAAGCATGAAATATTTATAAACTCTGCTTTGAAGACCCCTGTAAAAGTGCTACTGAGTTTCTTTAAAATGAATATGCAGTCCATGATTTCAAAGCTTACTGCATCAGGTCCTCAAGGCCTTTTGAAACAATTCATTTTCACTTCAGACATGAAAGGGGAAATGAACATAAGCAGTCTCAAAAAAAGCTCAAATCTTTGCATTTCAGTGTATGGTTTGGCTTTGGTTTGGTTTTTTTTTTTTTGGATCATTATGTACTAATTCTAAAATTTAATGCTAGTATTTAGCATCATACACTAGAAAAGCAGTTCATCTGTGCTGCATTTAAGGCAATAATGTACATTTTTTAAACTTATATCATGAAGCTAACCTGTAGGTTAAAAAAAATGAAGAGAAAGCACCTAAAAAAATTCCAAATATTAGAAGTAATGCTATCTAGCAGATATCTTCTCAAGAAACTTCTGATCTCAAACGTTATTTTGATTGTTGCTAAAATTGAACCCAGCATAATTATATATATGATATAATAAGATTATATTATTATATCTTATATTAAATATAATAGAAATACCTACAGCAGATAGGGATCATCTTCCTGTAAGTATATTAAACCCCTAAAATGTTATGCCGTATCTGAAGCCTCAAACTCCTCTACTCACAGCACAACATCAGAGAAGCAATATTTCTTTGTTTAATGGAAACCAAAGCCCCAGCAAACCAGGGCTGTTCATCCTCCCTTCTCAGAGCTTTCTTAGGATCTTCAAGATATTTTCCTGCTGATGATTTTGTTCATTTCCATCTGGAAGGCATCGATTAATTTTTCCGTTCTCTGAAAGGAGCTGGAGTGAACATGGCTGTTTATTTTTTTACTTAGATAGTGCCTTACCATGCCAAGACAACTCTGAGCACCAGCCTCATCAATTACTATCAGCACCACTCTGAGAATGGTGTTTGCTAAGAAACTGTTGCTACAGAACAAGCAAAATGAGGACAAAACATTGGGCCAAATGCTAGAAGAGGCAGAGGGGAGCCAGGATCTGTGGATCCTGGCCCAGGGAGCACAGACGGGGGAGTGCTGTCTCCCTGGCATCCTCCCCTCCACTACAGAAAGCAACCCCCCAGGCTTTGGGCTCTACACCTGGATAGGAGGGGCTGTGCTGGGATGCCATTCACGCACCATATGGAGCCTTCCTCTATGTACAAACCAGCATAGCTGAGCGCTGATTCAGCTGGGGATGTGAAACCGCACCTCGAAAGGGACCTGCAGCACTTCAGGGCAGCCCTTCATCTAACTGGGGGTGAGCAAGCCTTGGAAGAGATCCTCAGAATTAGCTCCATGCACCAGCCACCCTCCTCATATTTAAGTTCACCTTCCCAGGTTACACATCGGATATACTGGAAGCCTGAATTGCTGCTGCCAAAATGCTGCTGAACTGACAACGCCTGGACAGAAAGTGAGCACTTTCTGTGTCATTCGCCACAGAGTTTCTTCATCTGGATGGTTACTCAGTGGACTGCCTTTCCCCTGTATCAGCACACATGTACACATGTATGCATGATTCCATCTATGCTTCCTCTGTGTATTTCTTTCCCTCTCCCTGTGGTCCCTTGCAGCAGTCTCAGCAGAAGTGCTACACTAGTGACCTTTAGCAATTGCTTGTCTCGATCTCCTCAAGTAACAACCCAAGGTATCTTTTTAATGCCATCTGCAGTGGTGAATAGCAAAGGGAAATCTGTATACTTTGAACAGTGAGGCATAAATGCCTTTTGGGGCTGTAATTGTGAGTGTGTGTGTGTGTGTGAGATGACTATCAACTGCTCATGGAGGAGTTTACAGACTAACTAGGAAGGCAGCGGTTGGAACTGGATGATCTTAAGGTCCTTTCCAACCCAAACCAGTCTGGGATTCTATAAACACACAAACATGACTGGAGAGAGGAGGAGGGGAAGGAGAGGCTAAAAAGTGGGAGAAAATTGTGTGTTTCAGATCCCATAGAAAGGTACTGAAAGAGCCAGAGATAAGACTCATTTCTTACCTCCCAATTCACTGCTGTCAGTATTGTTGCACACAGGCTTGGTTGCTTTGCTGCTACAAAACCGCATTCATTGTACACTTTAAAGTTGACGTTAATATTTTCTCTGCTACTTTACACAATCCTATAAAAAAGAATCTGTCTGTCTGAATGTAAAAACTATTACCAGGCATGCCGTTGACCAAACTCTGCCCAGATGTTGCAGCGTGGTTGCAAACTATATGTCAACTGTTCTTTTTGCTGCTCACCATGCAGCCAGGCTGTTCATCTGGCCATATGGAAGATCCATGGGATAAAGAAAAAAGCAAAGCTATTTGTGCATTGGTATTGAAAGTCAGAATAATACAGCCTTTAAGATTTAATGGGTACTCAAGTTGGCTTACAGATAGCCTGCTTTGTCTGCATTATTTTGTCGGTGTCTTTCCTTATGAAAAACAAAGAATAGAAAAGAAAGATCAAAGATTGTAAATGCAGCTTTGTTTTGAAAGCCAAAATGTCTTACTCCCTTCAAACAACAGAGAAGGGTTCTATGCACAGGCTTTACGCTCTCACTGTACCTTGGCCTGCTGCAGCAGATGAAGGCTCCCCGAGATGTATTTCAGCTCCCCACATCCCCCCTTCCCCACAGACTCAGAGCCTAGCAAAGCCTGAGGTTCAGTGCTCCTCCTGCCCAAGGTTATCCTGCCAGCCCACCTGGAAAGCCTTCCGCATGACAGAAATAGCAGCGGTTCCCAAGGGAAGGGGAGCACACAAATTATGAGAAATGGATGTTTCCTGTTCAACAGGACAAGGCAGAAGTCCGCAATGTGATTCCCAGACATGACTGAAGCCAAGAGGAGACCTGAGGTGGCAACTTGAGCGTTTTATCACACGGCACTTACAGAGGGCTCACATCTCTTGCTGGAGGCTGATATCTCACAGGTGGGAGAGCCACCAGGGCTTATGTGAACTGGGGCTGCCAGGGATGGGATTGAGGTGGGGAAGAAGCTTTTGGGGGCTTGGACAGCCCAAAAGCATCCAGACTGGGTACCTACAGACTATACACTCCTGAAGTAATTCAGAGTGCCTCAGTTTGGCAGGCATCAGTACCAGCATGCTTACAGCACCACTTGGAAGCCCCCTTTTATCTCTGTTCAGGCAGTCTGAGCTCATAATTTCAGCACTAAATTCACAGTCTAAGGCTAAACTGTGCAAAACCATTTTCTTCTTTGTGGAAGACAACTTGCCACACCAAAAGCCTGTGCTTCTAACACTGGGGAACTGCAGGTAATACAAATACATAGATCTAAATACATAGAATCATAGAATGGTTTGGGTTGGAAAGGGTCATCCAGTTCCAACTCCCTGCCATGTGCAGGGATGCCTCACACTAGACCATGTCACCCAATGCCGTGTCCAACCTAGCCTTGAACACTGCCAGAGACGGAGCATTCATAGCTTCTCTGGGCACCCTGTGCCAGCGCCTCAGCACCCTCACAGGGAAGAGCTTCTGCCTTAGATCTAACCTGAACTTGCCCTCTTTCAGTTTGAACCCATCACCCCTTGTCCTATCACTGCAGTCCCTGATGAAGAGTCCCTCTCCAGCATCCTTGTAGCCCCCTTCAGACACTGGAAGCTGCTCTGAGGTCTCCACACAGCTTCTCTTCTCCAGGCTGAACAGTCCCAATGTTCTCAGCCTGTCTCCATACAGGAGGTGCTGCAGCCCCTGAGCATCCTCGTGGCCTCTTCTGGACTTGCTCCAACAGCTCCATGTCCTTCTTATGCTGAGGACACCAGCACTGCACACAGTGCTGCAAGTGGGGTCTCATGAGAGGAGAGTAGAGGGGCAGGATCACCTTCTTTGACCTGCTTCGATACGTCTTTCAACAGTGCGTGGCTGGAGAGGGGAGTCCTGCAAGAACATCTTTTCATGCGTGAATACCTGGTTGCTACCCATTTTGCATGTGGGAAAGTGATCCTGTGCACGGCCACAACTTCAGCCATTTGATAACTTGGCCCTGGCTGCGCTGTCAGCTGCTGCCACTTTCTGTTTCGCACGGCTTTCGTAAGGCAGCAGCTAATGGGGCAGGAGCGTGGGGAGGAATTCTGAGCAAAACGAGTGGCCGGGTTATTTATTTGGCCATCCTTATGTAAAAGAGTGCGAAAATGGAGCAGTGAAATATTGCAAAACTTAAGCTGATATTTCCACTAATTCAAAGTGGCAGTTTTTAAATAGGGTTGCTTCTGTTTGTCACTTTCAATCATAGGATGCCGATAGTGGTACTTAGAAGGACTTAATAGTCTTAAGAAAACAAACTGCCCCCTTTCCCCTGGCCAGAACAAACAGAGCCATATTGTCATGCCTTGAGATCCATCAAGTGTGCTGCACAGGGGGGTGGCCTCGCGCTTCCTCCTCACCCGATGCAAGCGAAAGTGACAACTTGTCAGCTCTCTCATCCGGTTCACTTTACATCCTGCTCCGTTTCTTGTGCTCTCTTGCCTTTCCCTGCCTGCTCTCCCCCCCTGCTTTCCACTCTCAGTCTTCAAAAGTAAGGGGCTCTCCCTTGTCGGCAGCTTTTAACTGCATTTTATTTGCGCACACCCTTTTCCTGGGTTAAAAATAACTTTTTCCCCCACTTGTTTTCGTGTATCCACAGGACTTGTACCTTAATTGAAACAAGGCATTAGCATGACTTGGGCTTACTCAGAGAGGGGAGGTATTTTTGCAGGTAGGGAAAGGTATGGTGCTTCACCACCTCCACACAGGCCAAGCTGGAAACAAGCAGAGAAGAGAGATGCTGCCATGTCCTCTTTCCCAGCAACAGGATGAATCCGTGCCACTTGCTGTTGTTAATTCAAACCCAAGAAACCTGTGCAAAGCTTCCTGGTGAGGGCCAGGGCCTTGTCCTCATGCACAACACGGTGTCAGTGATGTGCTGCCTGCGCCTGTTAACACTGCGTGGAGGACTCTTTGGCAGCAGCAGCCCTAATACCAGAGGCATACTACATTTTCCACATACGCACTTCTTACTGTTCATTACACACCCTGTTCCCCATCAATCTGGTCATAGCAAATTGCAAATCCAGTGCCTTCTTTCAGCAGAAAGCAGAAGTTACAAAACAAACAGCAAATAAAGTTTGTGTTCTTTATGTTGGATGCACTTCCCAGACTGCGGTAAGGGAGGCGAGGCTCTGATCTGCCTGGAAGGACACACACAGGTATAACCCAGGTACATCCTCCCAAACATCCTTTGTCAGTTCCCTTCATGACCTGTTCAGAATCACTGCCTGAATGACTTTGCCCTCCAAAGGCAACAGAGTCAAACAGCAGCAGGGATTGCTGCAGAAAGCCTGCAGGCAGAAAGTAAAGGGGCATGGGGAGGGAAGTTGTTCAAACACCACGGAAGAGCTTCTCAGTACAGAGACCATGTTGGCAGGGCTGGAGAAGGGCTACACAGCCAGGAAACACCTGAGAGAGGACATAGGGGTCACTCCAAATCTCTTCCACATCCAACCTTTTCAGCCTAATAAATAAACAAGCAACAAGAAAAAACTGTGCAATTTAACAAAATTTTCACTTGAGTCAGAACACAGAGAGAGGCAGATTTGTATTGCAGAGTGAAACTAGGCTAATAGCTAAGATAAGAAAGCATGTGTGTGTAAATCCAGGATGGGGAGTCAGATAAGAAAGAACGATTAAGTTCTTGCTTGAAAGTAGTTAAGCTGTCATCTTAAGCTCAGTCTGTCAGAATTATTGCTGTTTATTCATAAGAGTGCTAAGGAACAGATGTTCACCTGGCCAAGTAAACCTCCTGAAACGGAGATATCCATATGCGGCAGTGATCAGAGTGTCCTCTGATTCTTAGGAAAAATAGTTTTGTTTCCTGGTATTTGTAGAAGCTTAGCAAAAGAGTGGGAGGGAGAAAATGTAGGTGGAGGAGCTGGAGAGGAAAAACAAAGGGAGAGAGTGCAAAGACACAAGTAAGAGCCAAGGTGAAACAATAAAAGCTAGAAGGAGCTCAGGGACATTTCTTGAACATCAGCAAAGGCATTTGTAAGGACAACAGCTACACAAGAGGCAGGATAATTTAAAGAGCACAAGCAGGAAAAAAGAGATTAATTTCTTTTCATAGTTTCTTCATGTTGTAACAAGTTAGCAGGCAAAATGTAAAAGCCTGCTTCTCCTTACTTTCTAATGTGCTTTCTTTGCTTAGCCTTTTGTCTTATTTATCTAATGGATTTAGAGCATTGGCATCCTTTTGTGGTAAAGTTTCCTGAATCAGCTCATCTGCTTACAGCCAGGGACAGGCACATCTTCCAAACACAGTCCAGAGCATAAACCAAAGAAAACACAAGAGATAAGAAAGATGCAAACTCATGGGTACCTTAGAGGTAACAGGAATTTCATCCTGTTTAATTACTACCGGGGCCTCATAGCATCGCTAGGCTGTCGGGGGCATGAGCAATCAGAACAAGTAGAGAGGGAAACCTGGAGCGAGGGAGGTGATGCAGGGCTGAAGAAAGCCCGAGAGGAGGTTCAGTGTTCACTTCTCCTCATGCAGCAGGGAAGTAGGACACAAACCTTTGCCCCACCAGCAACAAGGGTTCAGGACCTAAATAACACTGTGGGGAAGATGCAGTGACCGTGTTCACCCTCAGAATATTTATAAATGGAAAAAAGCTTATTATATTATGGCATTGCATAATCACCCTTGAAGAACCCGCTTCCTCTATTACTACTTCACAAGAATCTTATTTAAAAGCAATAAGCCAAACTGTAAGTTAATTTTGAGTGTATTTTTTTCACCCAGCCATGTCCTCTTGTGTTCAGAGCAATGGGTGATGAAACTAGAGCCTAAACCATGTCAAGCTGTTGCGTGTACTCTGCAGTCAGTCGGATATTCCTTTTGCTGGAAGGATCACTAATTATTCAGTCAGCATTTGCCTGAATAAGGCCTCAAGATTTGGTCCAGGCACAGCAAATGCTCCTTCTTGATTATTTTTGCAAATTAAATGAGAAGAATTTAGAAAGAGAGCATATGAAGCTTATTTGTAAGACAGATGTTAAACAGCCTATCAGCTTCCCAGTATCCCTCTAATACTTATCCCCAGTACCGAAATATATTCCCTTAGCCTTTATAACGATATGGGAGTACTTATGTCCTTACTGATAGTATCCTGAATGGTTTTACAGGTTGAGAAGCATGGAATTATTTATGCTACTGATAATATTTTGCATCAACTTCAGGTCATTTTGGAGCAGACAGAATTTTTCAATTAATTTTTTCACCGGCAAATGCAGTTTAGAGTCAACCAAAAGTATTCATTAATATAAAGAGTCTCAAATGAAAGTAAAAACAAAAGGAACTTTATTTAAAACACCTTTTTTTTCTGTTTGATGTAATGTTTTGGAACTAAAGAGAAAAGCTTTTTCATTATAAAAGGGATTTTTTTCTTTTAAATGTCTCATTTTAGAATTCCGAAAGAGCATCTCTCATATCAGCTGGCCTGAAATGAAACTTTATCTTTTGGGAGTGCTTGGGCTAACAAGCGAAAACCAAACCAAATCAAACCAAATTTTCATGCAGCTCAGAGCCAGTGGAGCCTTTGAGCTGCCTTGGGGCAGGATTGTGAGCTCAGGGTGCTTCACCCCAGCAGCTATCATAGAATCACAGAATAGATCCTCCAGCTCCAACCCCTGCCATGGGCAGGGACACCTCACACTAAACCATGTCACCCAAGGCTCTGTCCAACCTGGCCTTGAACACTGCCAGGGATGGGACATTCACAACTTCCTTGGGCAACCCATTCCAGTGCCTCACCACCCTCACAGGGAAGAGCTTCTGCCTTAGATCTTACCTGAACTTCATCTGTTTCAGTTTGAACCCATCACCCCTTGTCCTATCGCTACAGTCCCTGATGAAGAGGACAGATGTGTGCCTGGTTCCTTTACCCACTGTCCAAACTTACTTAACCTGTTGGCAGCAGTCTCTGAAGTTCATGAGATACAGCAACCATTAGCACACAAGTTAATGAACATATATATCGCCTTTCTTCTTAGCCCAGCCAGTAGCAATAGTCATAACAGATTCCAAGATACAGCATATCAGAATTGTAAAGCAACTATTTGTTAGTCCTGGAGTGGAATCAAAATATTACTCAGCAATGTTAGGAATAGCAACTGGTATCTGAACAATATTAGGACACTAAAATAGATTTATTAGCTTTTGCTTAATAAAGGGCATCTAGCTTTCTGAAAAACAGTAATGTGAATAACAAGGAGGCATTTTGTATGATTTTTCTCATTGTGTGCCTTTCAATGAGCTTTTGTTCTGTCAGCAGACCCAGAGATGATTTTCCTAATTGCCAACTCTGCCATTTCATTCTAAGTCTTGAAAATCTAGCTGCAATCTTTCTGCTACCAAGAGCCTCAGTTTCCACTGCTCAGACCTTCCTGGGATCTGCACTGACTTGGAGGCTCAGGAAAGTCCCGTTTGCTCTTCTACAGCTTTGCTGGATATTGAAGCATCAACAGAGATTCAGCCACACAAGACCTAAGTAGTCATCCTGAATTTTGGCTCATAGTCTGCTTTCACTGTGAGGAGTACAAGGCCACTGGTTTAACGTGGCTGCTTTGTTACATTTTAAACCAAAGCATCTTTTTACAGGGGACAAGAAGAATATATGTCAGGTCTTTGGCTGCTGTAAAGGAATATAGCTGTATAACCTCAACAAGGTCCCACCAGCTTACACGAGCTGAGAAAGCAGCTCAGAAACCAAGGGAACAGTCACCACAAAGGAACACAGGAGACCTTTTTAGGCTCAAACTCCCGAACGCTGTGTGTGCAATCTTAATTGAAGTGAGTCATTCTTCCGACACGCACAGGGCTCCAACATGCTCCATAATGAACTTGTCCAGGCTCAGACCATTTGACACTGAATCTGTCACAGATCAGATTACTACACTGTCCTACTTCTGAATACATGGGGGCATTATCTTAGCATTCTCATGTGCCCGTCTTGAAGACGATAGCCAGGGCTGTCAGCATGCGGAGGTGATGGATGATATTTTGCTAAGGGGATGACACTCCCTGAGGAAGAATTCCTGAGACCCTGAGATATAGACACATAGATACACGTTGCTTGCAATTGCCAGCAAAACCAGAAGCTTCAGTTTATTTCTTTTCATAATACTTTAAATAACTTGATATTTAATTCTGGCCAGTAATCATGCAAAAATAGTGTGTTCCATCTGTAGCATTATTGTAATATAATGGATAAATATTTAAATACTGGATGCTTTCTGTGCTATAACTACTACTGTGCTCTCTAAAGGCTGGACTGAAGCACGTATTAAGCCAATTTAAAAAATGAGGAAACCCCAAAAATATAAAAATTACATTTGTATAATGAAGGTTTATTTAAACACAAACATGGATACACTTTTGCCTGTCTTTGAGTCAGTATCTTTGCCATGACCTTTCAAAACCACTGCCTTGCATTTGCCAGGGGCCCAGCTGATGATCTGGTTTTCTCCAGCATGGAGAACTGGATCTTATCGCTTCCTGCCTGTTTTGAGTCCTCTCCAACTTTGCTCCTTCCAGCAGCAACGTTTCTTGGACCATTCTTGATAACACCGGGGAAGGGAAATGGTCTGGAAGAGGCTATCATGGCAACTTCTTCATGTAACATTCTTAAAGACTTGTGAACAATCTCTGTAACATCCTGGTTCTTTCTTCCTTACTGATTAGCACATCGATGCCGGTCATTTCCTCTGCTCCTTTGCCCCCTCCTTTCCCTCTTTCTTAACCTAATCCCTCTTTCCTACCATTCCCACTTAGCTTTGAAATTAGACCACTTTTGCACACTTCCTCAAAGCCCATCTATAAATGTGGTGAAGAAAATCAAACCTAACACCAATTCTTGTTTCATTTCACTCCTTTGACCTAAATTCTGCCCATTTCCAAATGCCTTCTGTGATATCCTGGACCAGTTCTTTATCCACTGACTTACCTCACATCCAAACCTGCTTACTGACCTAAGAAGCAATCTTTCATGTGTTACCAGATGAAAAAGGTTTCTTGAGGGTCAGATGAGCTGTACCCAGGCCTTTCCTCAGCCAGTCTTTTGTGGCTTTGCCTAAAATTCCAGTAGATTATTTCTTCTGTGCACCAACATCAGCAGTAATATCACAAGTCTCTTAGTCCTTTTCTTTCCTTCAGACTCTGATTTACAATTTTATTCTTCTGCAAGTACTAAAATCAATCAAACCCATAGGCATGCAATTTTCTGGATCTTCCCTAGATATGTTTTTGAAGTACGAGCTGAATTTCCTGTACTCTGTGATACTGGTACTGTGGAATATGCCAAAGCATCTTTCTCTTATTGTACCACTGTGTTCCTGAAGCAATACCTACATGTTATCTTGCTGACTGCCATGCTCGTGAAGATAACCTTGAACACATTAATGGACCATAAACCAATATTTATCAGACGTTGCAGAAAGCTTGAAACTATAGCTTGGAGAGGTGTGGACCGCCTCATTCCCCTCAATAGTGTGTTAATGCTGAAGCAAAAACTGACAATTTAAATTCCAACGTTATTAATGGCTCCATTGACGATCATTTTAGCAGAAGCATCCAGATAATGCATTTAGTCCACAATCCCAAACTGCCTCCCATGCCTTCCCAGGTGCCAAAAGCTCCAACTGTCCCCTACCCAACTGCCAAAGACTTCATCTTCCCCATGGCAACTCCTACAATGCAGTTCTGCATTTTCGTTACAACACTGAACCAAGTAGGGAGGAAACGTCAGGAAAATAGCATCAATTAAATTGATTTCAGTATCAAAATAAATAATACTAATTGTTTTATTCACTTAGGTACCTAATTGAGTAAACTTGTATATAAATTTAATTTAAACAAATCTGCCGTTGAACTGCAGGCTGCTTCACCAGACGGCTGCAGGACTAAAGACCCTGCCAAGTAATTGAAGTCCAGTTTATTAGAGAGTCCATAATCCCCAGAACAGAAATACTGCTTTAAGGAGCTAAACTCTAACATTATATGCTGCTTCATTTTTATTTATTGTCTTATAGTAACACTTTTGATGCAGTCCACAGCAAGTTGACAAAATTTTGCCACCACAAAAGCCAGAGTCCTCCTGATTCACAACAGTTAGAAACCTGTAGCCTATCAGCTACCTCTTTAGCCATGCTCTCTTCTACAAACAGGTTCTTAAATGTGCCTGTCTGGAGTTATCCTGCCTTTCCTGATGTTTTCTACTGAAAGCAGACTGTGTTCCATATGAACAAGTTATTTTGCAAGTCTTCAGATACTCTAATTTCTTAACAACCTGTTCTGGCATGACCCTGATTTCCTTCGGTGGTCTTTAACTTCTCCCTAGGGAAATTTATGCTTGTTTCTGACACCTGTGTCTGTCGCCACTACCTTCTTTTCAGAGCATGAGAGCAAGAAATGCCCTGAATATTTTAAGCAATACCTACCTTTCCTTTCAATAATTTTTCTCTGCCATGTCTTAAAGGCCCTCCTGTTTTCTTTCTGTCTCCCTTTTCCCTTATGTACTTGAGAAAGGTCATTATTTTTCACAATCTCCTCTGCAATCTTTATTTCATTCTTTACCTTTGCTTTTCTTACCATTTTTAATACTTTCTGAACTTCACTCTGTAATCTTTCTGGTCTTCCCCTGTACTTTATGTTTAATACCTCACATGTGCCTCTTTCTTACACTTGATTACTTGGAGGGGAGGGAGAGGCTTGCTCATCATAATGTGAATCCCTGCATATCGAATGGCCCTTGGGCATATATTAATTTCAGTTCTGCACATTTTCAGTTTCTCATCAATGCTACTGTCCTCTCCGTCACTTTTCGGTCAGCTCCTCCCACAGGCTTCCGAAACTCACACTGAAATGCTGGAAAACTGGATGCAAACCCAAAAGGAAAACTTGACTATCAACACCATTGCAATCGAGCTACCCTGGATGTGTCAAGCTCTTGGACAATTCTGTGTCTTTCTCAGAGTTAGGATCAACAGAGATCAAACAGGAAGCAGAAGCATCTTGTGAGCTGCGTGTCCCTTCTCCCAGAGAAGGCTCATCAGACTGGAGCATCTTTCTGCACTGCCCTTTCTGAGGCTGCTGTACCCCCTCCATGTTGATGAAGTGGGCAAGTGGGTGATATGCACCAAGGTAGTAGCCTGTCAAGGAGACAGACAGCTCAGTGCCTTGTTTGCATCACTGAAGTGGAGCAAAGCAAGCTTGCAGGGCCAAGGTTGCTTCCTTCTGCCTGTCCTGAAGTACTTTAGATACACTTAGTCTCATTGCTGAAAAGGGAAATCAGTGAAAGGGTATTTTAAAATGCCTTTTAGTCTGCATCATTTTCAGCAGTGATTTCCAGACACCAATGGCAGAAAAATGCAAAAAAAGGATATTATTATGAACCTATCCTTTTATCTTTGCTCACTCCCATTGAAAGCAGATGTCCACACACCACAGTTCACCCACAGCGTCTCCAAGTCATGCTCCTCTCTCTCAGCCTCCATGTACAAAATCCAGCACTTATGGGTGCCATTAAGATTCACAGCCTCCCTATGAGGGCCTGTGATGAAAAAGTGGCACCCACTGCTTGCAGCTACTTTGTGTGTGATAGATAGCCTAGCTATCATGAGAGAATTATAAGGAATTTTCCAGTGTAACAAATACCATTTTTCTATTTAGATACCAATTTTCTTTTAATAAACAGTTCTCACATTTACAAACCACAGCCCTGCCTATCCCGGCCCTTCTGAGGCTGAAGACATCTTTCACTACACCACAACCGAGTCCTGCATGGAAACCAAGTCTGGCCTCAGAGAAGAGTATGAGCCATGCACCTACTGCATTCCACAGGGAAGGAATGCTCAGAAGCACGGAATAAGGGGACAAGGTTCTGGCACATGCTCCAGTCAGCACCCAGAATAGAAATGTGAAATGTAGGAGTAAGTTTTCCAGTGGAAAGGGTTGAAAAATCTTACTTTCTTACCCAAAGCGGGAGCAGAAAAGAAAGTAACAGTCTGTGCTATGCTTGCACTGCTGAGTCAGTACTCATTAGCATCCATTCAAATAATACTTCACCAAATAAACTTATAATGAGATTATTACATGATTTATAGATGGGCACATAGAGTACAAGGAATATCAATATCCTGACTCTTGTAAATATGTACAGATAACACAGACCTTTTTGATTTACTGTGAGTTCAGTGCAATGGCTCAGAACAAATAAAGATCACCCCATACATACATCTTAACAAGAACAGTAAAGTTTTTTACCACACAAAACCTTTTTTATGTTATTTCTTATGGAAGATGGCACAGAATCAACTGAATTTTCAGCTTCTGAATACTGCTTATCTTCTTCCTTCTTCCCATCCTTATTTGTTGCTGTGCCCTAGAAAATTCTATGTAAAATAGAAAAACTTGAGAAACCAAATTTTCAGGCTTCAAAGAAATTAGGATACTTTGGATTCTGAGACTTAATCCTGCCCCTTGTGGCTGATGTCTTGAAACATTCTCATGCATACAGAAAGATAGTATTTTGTACAAGTTTTCATTCAGACACACAGTGACTACCAAGGAATACAGATTTTTCCATAAGGAATCATTTTCTGAAAGCCCTTTTTACCCAAAAGTTTCCATGTGAGATATCACACTGTAATTATTCCCAAAGATTATTTCTATTGATGTAGTTTCTAGTAGCCCTTTCCTGGGAACTCCAGCCACAGAGTAAGGCCTTTTGAACCTAAATGCAGGAAGAAGCATAGTCCCTACCCCGAAGGTCTCACTCTCAATTCAGGTGGGTGTGGGGACAGACAGTTCAATGAGGAGTAGTTTGATATAAAATAGACAAGCCTGGCAAAAAAAAAACCCAAACAAAACTGAAACAAAAAAACGCCATCAGAATCTTATTATCACCCTAAAAAGTGTGTTAAAAATAATAACCTTCAACTGAGATGGTATTTCACTGCATTCTGGGTGGAAGCCCAATGGAAGGTGAATGTTGAGAGAGATGCAACATGGGTTAAGTTTGACTTGTGTGGCTAGAACAGCGCTGCTCACTGCCACATCTGCACAGCCCCTCACGACAGAAGACGCCAGTGTAAGTTGCTCCAGTCTTTACTATTTTCCCTAGCTGTTCTTTTTTGTCTCTTACAAAGTTCAGCTTGAGCCCTAAGGGCACTAACAAAGGAAAAAAATGCTTCACAGCATTTTCCCCTCGTTATTGCTTTGGGGTATGTGTAAGATGAGATCAAGTCAGTATTTCATGAGGAGCATTCCTAATTCACTGTGTGGTCTGCAGGCAGACTTGGAATTGATGGTTCATTGTGTTTTGAACAGAGCACTGTGAAGTGAATTCAGAAGGCACTCTCATCACATCAGCTGGGCATTTGCCATTCAGTCTTCTTGTAAGCTGGGCGGAAAAGGAGAAGATTTAGTTGTCCACCTTTGGCTACCTGCACCCTGAAATCTGTGAGAAGCCTGATGTCTTCCTGCAGAGAGCAGCTTTTCCTGATGCTGGCAGCCCTCCTCTTCCTGATCTGCCCCAGGAATAGGGGAGGTGGTAATGCAAAAGAGCAGGCATGCTCCTACTGACATCACTGCCTCTGGTCCCTACAGACGTGTTCCTAAGACTGGGTTGTGGTAGAAAGTCACCTTTAAAAGGTCAGCATAAGCAATATTGCCACGTGCTGAAGTGATGAGAGATTGCTGGGCTGTGCTAAGCAACTTAGTCTCAACCCTCAAATCTGTAGGACAGTGCTCATATTTGCAGTTGCAGGTGAAGGTAAGGCATCTCCCTCCCATAACGAAAAAGGGATTAATGCAACAAATACCATACATGTATCTTGACCAGAAACCCCTCAGATCAGAAAGCCACAGGCAGAGTCTCGTCACAGACATTGCTCAGGAGAATCTGCGAGCAAAGGGAATTCCTGTCTTGCTCTGATCAGGTTTACCCACATGTCACTCCTCTAAGGTAGGCCCTTTTATCACCGTTTTCAGAAGAAAGGAACAGACATGCACAGGAGTTTCCAAAGTCATCAAGGAAAACTGTGAGGTTGCAGGAGCTGAATCATGAAAGCAGAATCACATTCCCCGCATTTTACTGTCAGTATCTGTGGCTCTACAACCGGTTTTCTTGACATTTCATCCCCCCCCCCCCCACCACCAAATTGTTCTCCATTTCCAAAAGCCCTGGCTAGCTCATGCATTCGCAGCATTTAAGGCCAGAAGAAACTGCTGTGAGCCACTGATCTGTGTCTGAGAAAATCAGAGCACTTCAGTCTGCAGTTCCTGCAGCAAGTCCACAGCTTTGGCCAGAACACTACTTTTAAAATGACAACTACAATTTCTTTGGGTGTGTTTTTATCACCTCTTTTGATTAAAAATTTGTATCCCATTTCTATTCTATATCTATTGAATTTCTAAG
The DNA here is from genome assembly GCF_963264785.1 of Psittacula echo. Taxonomy (NCBI): domain Eukaryota; kingdom Metazoa; phylum Chordata; class Aves; order Psittaciformes; family Psittacidae; genus Psittacula; species Psittacula echo. The sequence continues at coordinate 2,734,922 of NC_137738.1, read as the reverse complement.
TGGCAATTTGAAAGAAAGGGTGAACCTGATTGGCCTAAACTGATGTTAAATTCATGAACTAAATAAGCTGAAGAAATTGGGATGAAGTTTTTATTTCCTAGCTCATGATAAAGAGACACTTTTAAAGTAAACATCATCAGACTTAGAAATGTAGATATATTTTTGAGCAGTTACATATAATACTAGCTAGTGCTCCACTTTTATTAAAGAATTTTAGGAGCAGACAAATCATAGACAACTCAGAAATTAAATTGGGTATTGACCTACAGTGAAATTTCTACACTGGATTTCCTCATAGAATCAGTTCCTGACCTGCTGTTTGGAACGCAAGAGCTTTAGAGATGTCTGCCTGCAAAATCCTGCATGATTATTGCACCTGACTTGTTATTAAACAAGTCATTAAATCCACAATGTTTTATAAACAACACAAATTGTATTGTTTCAGCATCTACTACCCTGATCCTGAAAAGGGTCCCAGTGTTCATTGCATAGCTGGGAGCCACATTACTACTGCACCAGGCGAACATAAAGTGTGTCTGAGCAGACAAGGCTCAGAAATTATTTTCACAGTGCTGTATCTGTCAAAGAAAAGGTATAATCTTGTTTCAGAAATGAGGTAAAATTACAGCATTACAGACTGTGATATAATATAGGAAGACCTTCCACCCTGCAATACCGAAATGAAAGCTAGTCCTCAATAAGCAAGGGTGGCTGTTGCCACACATAGATATTAAGTAGCATGCTGGTGATTCTTTCCCTAGCTCAGGTATATCTACACAGCACTCTACAGACAAAATCTAATCACGTTTGCTGAATAAGGATAAACTTCTGAACTGAAGCCAGCACATAGTTTAATTCTCACATTTACAGCAATCACTAAAGTGTCTGTGTCCCGTGACTATCAGCTGCCTGTGAGAAATAGTTGCCTATTAATTGGAAAGCAAGCTGAAAGACATAGGGAAAGCTCATCAAAGAGTCAAAGCATGCTGCATCTGCAGTTAAAACATTTTAAAGGATCATAGTTATTAGAAATTCAAGTTTTTCAAGTATTAAAAATAAATCTTTAATTCCCCCACAGATTCCTAGTATCCAGAGTATTTTATAGAAACATCTGGATAAAGGAATAAAGGCAAATCCATTGTGTTTCTAGACATTCCTGGAGCACTGATGTTCTTGAGATTATGCTATTGGATTACTGGTATAAAAATAATAAATATTTTCAGTACTTAAAGCTGTAATGCTTTATGTTGGATTTGAATTTTAGTCTCATTTGAGTAAAAGGTGGATGGAGATTCAGGGTCTCTTCCTTAGGCAGAAGGATGTAGAGAGTTTATTGCTTAGTGACCTATATTCTTCTCCTCTACAATATTCGAAAAGTTATTTAGCAACTTCCCTGCCCTTCAGTCAACCTTTCAAAATAGCTGCCAAGGCAAAGAATGGTTAAGGCTCTGTTCTTCATTCTCATATGACATATGAAAGTGAGGGTTTGCTAATCTATGCTAAGAATGCTCTAAAATATCCCAATCTGCACAAGATGCATTAATATGTGTTTATTAGTTTAGATGCAGGGCAATAACACACCACAACACACTGGATCTCACATGTAAAGAGTGAGGGAGGCACTGAAGTGAGATCTTTGGAGATGTTTTCACAAGGTTTTGCAATACCACAAATATATTTTATACAGGTCACTAAGCTAACCAGGAACTTTATGACATTACTGGCTCAGGCTCCTGTTTGTGAACACAGAATGCATACAACCCTTGCCAGGGGTCCAAGGATTAAACAGTTATAAACTTCAGACTGCCCAGAATGTTGCTCCATCATAAACATATGGTACAGTCACACACCCATCCCAAGCCTTTCCTTGCCTGAGAGGGAAGCACAAGGTGCAGCAGCACAGAGCAGGCTTTCAAAGCCCCATTTGTGCAAGGTCTTCACCCTTCCTGCTTATCATTTCCCTAGGGAGCAGCAGTGTGTTGTGGAAAGTAGTGGTAATCACAGACAGCAACGCAACAGCCTAAGCCCGATGGCTCCAGCCCAGTTCTTTCACTTTATCCCCTTTACTGTTCCCTCTCCTGTTGTTGTTGCCTGGGTTTTTTTTTAACATGCAAGTTGCCATGAAAAATTTGTTAATGAAATATTTGCTTAGAAGTCTGCTCTGGGCTAGGCTGATAACCTATCTGTGTTTGAGTTTGGCTTCCCATATTCTAAATACTCATCTTCTCTCTGTTTAGCTTATTGATTGGTTTGGCAGGAAAAGCAGCCTTGTCATCAGTGACCAAGGTCAAACCAAACAAAAAGGGACAGGAGAGGGAAGGGGGAAGAAAAAAAGTTGGATGGATGAGCTCAGAGAGACAGGAGCGGAATATCTGACCCTCCACAACTTTCCTTTGGGAGATGAGTCCTGCTCTGCCTAGGGGCCTGACGGCTTTCCAAGGTCACAAGAAGTCACTGGCATCATCACAGTCAGTATTTGTAGATCACAGGAGACCACAGAGATTAAAGGTGGACACGACCACACCAAGGCTGGGTCCACATGCCCACAGGAATAGGTCCTTAGAGCTCTGGTGCAAAGCAAACGAGGCGCTGAGTCAAATACCTCAAACATCTAAAATTAGAAGCTTAAAGCCCATGTCTACACATGCAAGTAAGTGTCACCTGCTCCCAGAGGTGCCTGAAGCTCTGTTTCAGAGAGCACAGCAGCTGCATGGAAAACCAGGAGTTGGTGGTGAGATTTTTCCCTTGAACATGACTAGGTACAGGTTTACAGACCTAATCCTTCAAACACAGTTTACAGGCTTCAGCTTCCCAGTTCCACTCCTAACATCTGGAAGCAAAAATCTCTGGAAAAGAAGTCAGGAAGTTTACAAAGCACTAACTCAGACACACGTAAGATGTAAGCATGTGCTTTCAGCAAGGCAGTGGGTATCTTCTTATCATGTCAAGTTCAGCCTTATTTTGGGAAAGCTTTATTTTACCTGAGAGCCCCAGTTCACAAAACCTTATGCCCTTATAGCTATACAGTGCATTCTACCTGCAGATGATTCAATGAAGTATGTCCAGAACTGTATAAAATTCACTGAAAAAACCTAAGTGTAAGGTTATGCCGCACTACTTGTCCCTTTCAAACCACCCTGCGAAATATTCCTGTGTTGATCAAATTTAGTGTGAATGGCAGTGGGCAATTTCACAGAAGATACATGAAACTACAACAGGGAAGGTTATATCACGGCTAAGCAAACTGAGATCAACTGTACTGTGGTACCTTACTGTAAAGAAAATGTACATTACGGTTGTTGCATACAGTACAGCTGAGGTGTTCTGAAAGGAAGCTGCAACAGAATAGACCTGCTAAATAAAATACCCGACAATATTGTTATCCGGTACAATGCATTCATGTTAGTGGCTTTACAAATGAATAAGAGGGTGCCAGAGGCTAATAATTATGTGGCATGAACTAACTGTTAAATCCTGCAGTCTTTACTCAATATTTATATAGTTCTGACTTGTAGGGAGGTTAGCTTGATAAATGTCACAGTAAAAGAAATAAAAAGGAACTAAATCTGTTCCCAGGTTTCTCTTTAATCTTGTTACTTTCCTTCCCACTAAGGGACTAATTCAGTGATCAGTATGTTATTCACAGGATATTGAAAATGTTATTTTAGCAGAAATCCTTCATAGTTTCTAGCACATGACTATAGCAGTTGAGAAATTCAGCTTCACTGACCCAGCTGGACTGATGAGAGGGAGAAGTCCAACTTTCTACCTGCCAGCATGGTCTCATTATCAACCTAAATAAAAAGGATCCTCACCAGAGCAAAGAAAACAGATGCAGAAAGATGCTGCTTGTCTATACAAGGACAAGGTGGTGCCAGTTTATCAAGGAAATAATTCTTCTTTCCACAACACAACTCACATTTCATAAGAAGGACTGAATTTTTCTAGGAATACGGAAAGCAGAACCATCTTTTTGCACCCAAGGCACTGGAAACAAGGGTAGCCTACAGCTGTCCTATTCGCATGAGCAAAAGCCAAAGGCTGGATAAGTACATAGACCTCTTTTTTTAGCTAAATCAAGTTCCTTTGGTGGACTGACACTGAAACACATTTCAGAGGATGATTTTAAGGATAGGATGCAGGCAATGTCTCTGAAAAATCAGGCCCTGTCAAGATGCATCATTGGGAGCTCTCGACATCACTGGTTGTTTTTCATCCTTTGGGGAGGGAGGACCTGACCGCCCCAAATGGCTGTGGGAAGAACCTCATGAGACAGTTTCAAAGACCCCTCTAATAATCTGGGCGTACGTGTATGGTGCTGATTTCCACCACAGAAAGATTTACTCAGGATTACCCAAAGAAGATGGAAAACTGGGTAACAAGATCAGAAGAAATGTGATGTCCCTAAATAAACCAAGGCTCTGGTGTCTGACATGTGGATTTAGCTGTCCTTCGCCAAGAGTGCTTTAATTTGTATCACTGTAATCGGGTTAAGAATTATTGTAGCCAAAGTAATTAGCAGCAAGCTACCAACCAGCTTCTTGACACAGAAAGCAAGCGGGTTTCTCCTCCAAGTGTCTGCCCCCCTGAGGACTGGAAGGTAAAGAGCAGAAAGAGGGAATTAGGGGTGACCTTGCATTAATGAACAGGAACATGCTCCTGGATCAATGGGCAAACCTGGCATAGCTCAGAGAGGAAGCATCAACTGTGTCATCGAAGTATCTCTGATATCCATGGGGGTTTCGCAATGGATGCTTATGCAAAAGAGGTAAACACAAATGAGGCTGGTGCAACAGAAAAAAAGAGCTACAGGAAGAGAGAAAGAAGGTGTGAGGATGCAAACAAAAAACAAACAGAGAGATTGCTGTGCGATGGTTTATTTAAAGAGTCCCTACATTTGCATTATTGGATTAAGCATTTTGACCGAAGTTTGTAGAATTTATTTTGGCCAAAAATTACTAATATGAATATTGGCCTCATGCCTGAATAAAGGAATGTAGTTTCTCTCTCTAATCAGGTTGCAACAGATAAAGGCTAAATAGAAATGAGTAATTCACCGTGACTCAATATTACATGGGCTGTATTTTAAGAGCTGAATTTCAAGTGCATTTCTGTTCTTTATTTCAGCTGTGCTATCTTTGCTCACCCTCACTATGCTGTGTGTCAGCCTGGCTTGGCAAACTGGGAATCATTTCCTTCTGTAAGCCTGATGTACTTTTTAGGAGACTGTCTTCCTGGAACCAAAATCAATTCAAGTATTCAGGAGGCCTCTAGTGGCTTATAGTTTCAGAGGAAGTTTCCTCTGAAGCCTAGCCTGTGAAGCTGGAAAATATACAAAGGTCAGGGAAACAAAAGGGACTCCCCACTTGTTGATTAATGCCATTGACAATAAATAGCAAAGCTTGGTCTCTGACTTCAGTATCTAGGAATCTGGCCTTCAAGGCCCGAGATACATTTACACAACCGCTCAGAACGTGCAGAAGAGAACAATAGGGTCTCAGGCTTGTTGGTGTTTTACATGTTTCTAAGCATATACTGGGAAAGAATTACAATGTGATGAGTTCTATATTTGAAACAGCTGTCAAAGGAGAACCTATGCCAGCTTCATTTTGATCCACGAATGTAGATGCTTTCTATTACTGACACTAGAATACGCAATAGGTTTCCAATGTGGTGCATGGGTACGTAATTCCCATTTGCAACTCCTTACCCAGTTCTCACACCAGACTGAGCAGAAAGGACTGATCCTGGCTGGGGTAATTGGCATCAGTCAAGCTATCACTGTTTCCAACAGCTGAGGTTCTGGCCCATACCCTACTGTACACAAACACATAGTATTACATATTAGATGAGAACCTGGATCACCTGCATGCTATTCTTACATGCAGGGTTATTAAAATTAGGAGAAGAGAAATCATAAAAGGAGGTGAGAGAACTGAAGTCCTGCTGTTCCTCTGAGAAGTTTTGGCCTAGACATTCAATTCTTTCTTCACCACATATGTATTTCCCTCAGCCTATTTTTATATGTCATAGGATAGTCGAAGAAATGTCCTTAATTCCCGGCACTTTGATTCACCTCCACAAACTAAGCCTTGTTGTAGGTGACTTAGCAACCATGTGATCCACCTATTATTAGAACAGAGTTAGCCCTCCAACCCCCCAAACTCCTGCCTCCCCTTGTCCTTATATATATCTGTCTCCTAGCAGAAAAGTGGCACATGACCTCCTATCCTCAAGAATACTTGGCACAAGTCCCTGCTTCTCAGCCGAACCCATTGTTCTAGGAGAGAATGACACAGGCGTGCAAGAGTCTTGCTGACACTTCTGACTTTAAACATGAAATGCCATTAATCAATCAGCTGCATCTGTTTGGAAAAATTAAGTGGCTGGAATCAAGGCAAACATAATAAATAATCCTTAGGCAAACAGGAAAGAAAATAAGGGAAGACATGTTTTTGACTTCTTGTTACTTCAGTTTCATTTGATTTGCCTTTCAGATCCTCCTTACAAATATTAGGCTTACCAAGCGTACACTATTAAGATACCAAACTCAAAAGGCTTATGCAAAGTACTGTCACCAAATTAAAGGTGCTAAGCTTGCAAGATATAAGTGTCTGCCACGGAATTTACACATGACATGGCAGCAGAGGGTGTCTGAATTCACAGATGTGAACTGGACCAGACTAGAGAAAGATTGTGCCCAGGCATCACTTGAAAGGTTGATTTCTCTTGCTATCCAGCAAAGTTGCAGATGTGATTTATGGCCTCAAGAACACATTCATTCCTGCTACAAATGCCTCAGAGTCTTAATACTACATGGAACAATTACTCGTAGGTGCTGATAACTATCAAAATCAGCATTTAGGGCAATTTCAAACAACGCATAGTTCCTCGCAAGATGGGCACCCACACAAACAGCACCTCAAAATTTAAGCGCATGCTGCTGTCACCTCTGCAGGAATCAACAGACAAGTACTAAGCTGCACCTTGCAGTGCCTAGTGGGAGAGTATCTGTCTCTGGCAGGGGAGAGAAACAAGGAATAGCTGCGGTCAAGGCATCAGACTCAAGAAGATCCTTGTTTTCCACATGGTCTCCAAATTGAGTTTGACACTTCCCAAACCACCAGGCTCATGACCACCAAGACTGTAAAGCCTGGTGTAAAGAAGCCACAGAGAAGCCTTATTCCCCTTGTCTGCTCTGGGGCTGGACCACTACTGCTTCTTGCCCATGCCGATTTGGAAACACAAAGCTGATCCGTTTATAGCGTGGGCATGTTCAGAAACTGAACTGATTCCACCAAGCCATTAAAGGATGAGCCATCTCAATCCAGGCTGATGACACCCTCAAATGTCGCTATCAATTTCTGCTACACGTATCTGCCTGAATGGTGTAAAGTAATGATATAAGCAATATAAACTGGTTAGAATGCTGCAGGAGAACGGGGTGGAAAGAGACACTCACAGGAAAAGCATTGTGAGACCCAACTTAATTGCTAAGATGGAACAAGTATGTATTTGGCTTGACCAGATTTGGCTTAATCTGAAATCAGAATGTCTTTCCCTTCAGGGGCTGCTTAATCCCTTTAAAAACAAGATTTCAAAATGAAAACATCACTTTGAACTCAATGCTTGCTTTGTACTGTCTGAAACACACCAGGGCAAAACACTTCATCTTTACAGAAAAACAAACAGAAATCCACCACGAGAAGGGAACTAATCTATAGATATTTTTGGTCCCTTACACAGCCTGCATTTCAGAGTGAATTTCCTGTTTGCTCAACAACCGAGCTTGTCAAACTCTACGTGTTCCTGGAAAGCAGCATGTACCTATGGCTCAGCCATGGACAGAGATTCAGCTGAGATAAGTTTAACTCTCAGCTCTGCTAGTGTCCTTACAGAATACGCTTTACCTGTGATGCCTCTCTTTCCCCTTCCGCCATCGTATTTAGGGCAGAAGCACTCCATTGCTGCCATGTGTTTCTGCCATAAAGCTGCCACAATGTTCTTATTACTGATAACAATACCTAGATGAATAAGGGTTTGTAGGAAGAGCTAATATCTTTTATTAGACTAGCTGATATAAGCAACAAAAGTGAACAAGTTGTGGGGTTAAGGGTCCTTCACGCTAGAGTGCAAGTGAACACTAGACAATATGCTAGAGCACTCCAGTTCCAACAGCATCACTGCTATTGGATAGGTAAATAGATGGAAACCTCACTACACAAAATGAAGTGCACATTTGAGCTGTCCCTTATCACTTCCTCTAGAAACATCAGAAAAAGGAACAGAATGACACAGAGATTTTTGAAGAAAATATAAGGTTAAGAAAATAAGTGTGAGGAGTCTTCTTTATCCTTAAAACCTTTTATATATGTAAAATGAGTCTGCAATAACAGCTCTCCACAGCACCAAAACCCCAAACTGCTGTCAGTCATTCCACTTGTAGTTGCCTGGGGCAACTGCTCTCACAATTATCAGTGGATTCATGAGCTTGCTGCAGTCACAAATGATGCAACTGATTCTTTTCTCACTCAGGTTAAAAGTAAGGACAAAAGTATTTAGATTTTCTAGTCAGCAACATTAAGTATAGGAGAAGCCTTCTTTATACCAGGCACGCCTTTCTCAGGCCAGGCCTTGTCAATTCGATAGGTATGTGGCAAAACACACGGATCACAGAAATGGAAACTGGATCTGTTGCTACCATGATGTTCCAACCAAGATAGTGACTCCAGTGAGACAAGGATGAAGCTGGTACACAAGACAGCATGAATTGAAAGCCCAGATGGTTTCTTTGACTAGTATTAAATAAACTCTTTTCTGTAGGAATAGGAAGCTTGCTTACAATTTCTAATCTCTAACAGAACCCATTCAGGCATGATCCCTCTCATATCACAGGTATTAAAACATACGCAGGGTCAACAAGTTCACTATAGGAAACAGCTAAGAGTTTTCATTCAGAAAAGTCAACTCCTGAACCCCAGAAGAGGGTGACATTCCTACATACTCATCACTGCTCTGCCACAAGCACTTCACAAACTTCTTCACTGCCACAGAACTCTTCTGAATACAGGAAAACTGAGGTTACATCAAGTTTCATTTAAAGAAAGAGACTTCCCAATGGTTACTAAATCACTTCAACTATTGCAGTAATCATCCCCCTTTAAGGTTGTCCTGGGTTCAGCAGTAGCAGTCATTTCTTCTTCTTCTTAGTAGCTGATGCAGTGCTGTGTTTTTGACTTTCAGCCTGGGAACAGCGCTGATAACACCGATGTTTTTTTGTTGCTGCTCAGTAATGTTTAGTCTGACCAAGGACTTTGTGAGTCTCATGCTCTGCCAGGGAGGAGGGGAAGCCGGAAGGAAGCAGAGACAGGACACCTGACCCAAACAAGTCAAGGAGGTATTCCATACCACAGCATGTCATGCCCAGGATGTAAAACTGGGGGCAGTTACCCAGAAGGGTTAGATCACTGCTCGGTTGGGCTGGGTATTTGTTGGCAGGTGGTGCGCGGCTGTATTCTCTTCCCTTGTTATTTCCCTTATCATTACTATTATTAGTGGCAGCAGTAGTGGTTTGTGTTATACCTTAGTTACTGGACTGCTTTTATCTCAACCTATGGGAGTTGCATTCTTTTGATTCTCCCCCCCATTCCTCCAGGGGCGGGGAGGAGGAAAGAGAGGAGTGAGAGAGAGACTGCGTGGCTGACTGAGTTTAAACCATGACAAAGGTTTAGTGGGTCTTTGAGTTTTTTCCTTAACTTCTTGTGGTTTTAAAATCAGAGTTTATCCAGTTATTTCTAAATATCCAACATTGGGCTCACGGGAGCTTTGAATGAACACAGAGACTCCTAGTGAAAAAACACCAAAATAAAAGCTTTTGCAATACTTGTTATCTGACAAGTCTGCATAAAACTAAAGGTCCAGCTAATGACACAGTGCAGTCCCTTACTGATGACAGAAGCAGCCTCTAATTCCATTATGATTAAGATGCTTGACACACCAAGTCAAGGGACTTTCTTAAAAGGAAGAAGTTTTTAGGGGTATAATGTACCAAAACATGAAGCCCAAGATAGATTGGTGGCAACTAGACTACTGAATGACAGCAGACAGTTGCTCCATGGAGAAGACATCTAAATGCATCATCTTTTTTCAATGTCATCCTTCTGGAGACAGCCAATTTGTGGTGCATATAGCAATATTTAAACTTTTAAAATTTAGTATTAAGTCATTAAGCCTGGCCACAGTGTGCTGCTTTACAATTAAAGTTATGTCAGAAAAGAAGAGAGCCTTTTGGAATCACATAGGAACATTCTCATTTACAGTGGCTTTATCTTGAGACATTTCCATCATTTTCTTCGGAGTCAATCCGAAGTTACATTAGGTTAATAAGAAAGAAAATAAGACAACAGTAGGAACACTGATGTGCAAAAACTTCTACTCAAGTTTCGATGGGAGGACTCTGCTTCTAAGAGCTTCCCAGCTCAGACCAGCGAGGCTGTTTGTTGCCTTTTGGAAGAGCTGCAGGTCTCTTAGTGCTTCAGCTGCAGTCATTCACAGATCTGATGGAGAGCATGAAGTATCTGAGCATCGTAAGTATGATGTGCTCTTTGCCATCACTGCCTCATAGAGGCTTTCCATGAATCGGACCAGTTGGAAATTCTCTAAAAAACAAAGATTTCCATCTTATCTGGGTTGTGCTTGAGCCATTTCCGTTTCTACCTCAACCTTAGCTATACCCAGACACATACTCAATCGCACTTATTTCACATAGAATTAAACCCACCCATTTTCTTTCTTTATTAAATGCCTTTGAATCTTCATCCTAACCAGACACAGTGTCTTCCTCTAGAGTCTATCAGTGTACACTGAGGTACATAAGTACAGATTTTACAACATACAATGAGGCATTTGATGAAGAGACTTATAAATTCCCAGATTAAAGTAAATTTCTGCTTTTATTATTAATTATATGATTTAAACCTGTGTTAAACACTGATTTAAGAGGCTGTGAGCCACAGCCAAGCCAATAGTGACATTTGTTGTCCTTTCTCAGACCTGAATCAAAGCCCTACTACCAGGCATAGACTGATATGGATAGGAGGACATGTAGAGACATCTTCTAGGTTCTCACAACTCAAAAAAACAAAGAACTTGGACTTTCTATGAGGGAAAGTAACGACTCAGATATTTTTGTAGGCTACAGACATTTCAGACATATTAATCCCAGAGGAACAGAAAAGATGATCTGTGCTACACAGGTATATAGCTGGGAGTTATAAGATGAAACTAGGAAGATCAACAGTGAGAGGAAATTTTCCAGCGACCATGAGCAGAACCTACCAAGTTACCCCAGTTGTGAGTCATCAGTTTAGATAGCATTATAGATTATAGATTAAGTTTATAGATTCTGATAGCATTATAGATTTAAGAGTTTTTATTCCAACCCAGTCATTGGTATTAAGAAGGTCTCTTCTTATTTACATCATCTGTAATTTATGCTTACATGCTGTATGTTGCTATTGGGGCAGGTTAATGTGTTTTTCCCAATAATTACAGTGGGCTACTTCATTAAGCATCACTAACCTGACTGTTCTGCTTGCAAGTTCACCCTCTGAAGCTGAGCAAAAGACCTGTAAGGAGAACACTGGAAAGTTGGCTGCTTGAGACTTTTAAGACTAAATTAGAAAGAGCATCACAGAATGTAAGGTAAGGAGCCTTGTACTGGCAAAGAGATGGCCTGGGTGATCTAACAGGTCTTTTCTATCGCTAACATCCCGTGTCCAGGAACAGCCCATTTAATTTCAGGCCAGTCATTTATTATGACAGAGAAGCAAAGTAGAAGGACATATTCTACTGAGGAAAACAGTATTTTATTATGCCAAGTGAACTCAGAGGACAGGCAGTGAAACCATTCTTTCATTTTGTACCATTAGCTCAGCCAGGCCTCTGCAATGTAACATTCTGTCACTTTCTGGGGATTAGCTCATTTACAAAAACGTGCTGTTTTACTGAAATTAGCACACAGAGAATATTGCACTTCTCGAGCTGCCGCAGCCTAACTGTTTGTCAGGAGATTTATGTAATGGATTGTTTTCCTGCAATCCAGGATAAGGGAAATACTTAAACAATAACTGCCATGGGGAGTGTGGACAAGGCAGTAATTACTTTCCATGGTGTTAATAAACCTCAAGGCTACTGGCCAAAGTATATTTGCACTGAAGGAGATGTCTAGGGAGATTACATAGGAAATTTTAAGATAGACAAGGGTCAGGAAGCCCATCTAGGTCTGCTTCCTCTGTTGCAGTAACAGGCACCCCCCACCCACCCATAACTGCTCCCAGCAAGGCTTTTTTAATCAAGCACTGTCTAGTGTTCGCTAGTTCCTTCTGTGGTTGTCCTCTGCCGAGTGACTTGCTTGGTACAGCAACTAAGAGCAGCCATAATTTGGTTGTTATCCTTTGTTTCCTGCTCAACTTCTAGTTAGAATTTTTTTTTTTTAAGCTGTAAGGTTGGAACTTCCACTCCACAGGAAATGCTTCATTCCTGTGTAAATAAGATTAAGAATGACTGAAACACTTCAAACCTGAGTGATCCTTGGAAGCTCAAGTTCTGTAGCTTGACTCATTCATCATTTCCAGAGTGCTGTGCTCCCAGTTCTCTGCCAGCCCTAGCAGGCCATGCTGGGGAGACCCATAATCCTAAAACTCAAGCTGAGGTTTTTCAGGCTTCCAAGGCTCCTGTCACAGCAGCAAAGAGATAAGCCTTGGATAAGATTAGAGACCTCAGAGCTTTGGAGCAGCAGGTAGCCGAAAACCAGGCTCAAGGTCTTCCAGTGACTGTAAAATTCGATAGAACCCTTTTGCATAAGGAATTACATAGCTTTCTGTTTGCAGTCACAGAATCAGCCAAGTTGGAAAAGACCTTTAAGATCACCAAGTCCAACCATTATCCCAGGACTGCCAAGGCCACCGCTAAACCGTGTCACTGAGGACCTCATCTACACAGTTTTTGAACACTTCCAGGGATGGTGATGGGATAAATAATCCAGACATAGAACTTGTAATAGCAAACAGTCGGACACCCCAGACCTCATACAATCCTCTCACTTCTCGCAGAGGTCCATCCAAGGGGATGCTCATACTTTAACCACTAGCCTGCAGGACATTCCTGTGGAAGCATCATGCTCTTTCTTTGGTAGTAGAACAAGCCAGGAATAAAGTTACTGATAGTGACACTAGTGCAAGTCTGGAACGAAATAGAAGTCAGGTCCTCTGTACCACCCTCTGAAAGTTATGCCATGCTGTTCACTGACACATAGAGCTTTGTCTCCAATGGTAAATTAAAAGTACCTCGGACTGTTCCCTGGCACCAAAACCAACTGGCATGGAACTATTGCATCTATGCCATTAAACTCTCCTTGTCTCCAAAACATGGTGGCTGCATCCAAAACACCCACTGGGAAGAGTCTCTGGGCTGTGTGAAGCCCCTGCAATGCCAGGGAATTGTTTGGATAACGGTAGGTGACAAAAGACAAAGCTTTTTCTAACAATTTCACCGTAGAAACAAGCAGGTTCCAGTGCCTGATCCTACAACCTGGTACCACCTGATTTACTGGGATAGACCAGTCTATCTGAAATCTACCCAGGCCTTACACTTGCTGGTATTAAGCAGTACAAAGCTACCAGTTACTTGGTTTGTCCCCATCACCAGTGAGCAGGGCTTTAAAAGGAGATTGTCAGTGTTCTCAGCTCACTGACACTGGTTATGCCCATAGAGGTCTCCAAGAAAATGTGCTTCTAATTTAAAAGCTGTGTCAAATAAATAAGCAGTAACCAAAATTGAGACTGGATACTGTGAGCTACATTCAACTGAAGCAATTGACTTAGACCTTCCCTCACTACAGTAATGACTAAGTGCACAGCTATTTGTGGGACAGAGCACATCACCCTTGTTCACATAAGTGAGCATGCACTAGCTCACACATCTCAGCCCCAGAGGAGCAAACAGGGGGTATATAACCATGAAGAAACTCTCACCAAAGTAAGGGCTATGTGAGCTGTTAGCACAGGCTCAGCCTACCTGCAGTGAAGTACATGAAAGAATTCCTCTTGCCTTATCAATTCAAGACTGGCTTTCCCTTTCATCTGAAGTGCCCCAGGTAAATGGCTCTCTTAGCTCTATTGTATTCTGTGTTGTGCTGCTGGAGCAAGTACCTCTCTGCCAGCTGATGACTGAGCAAAACGAAACACAGCTGTATTCTATTCCCAGGACACTCCCTGTTTTCTGCCTTATACAGGGAATGGAGAAAGCACCTGGCGTAGGAGGCAGATCCAGTAACTCTCATCCTTAGAGATTCTCTGCTTTCAGAGAGTTTCTTCACTAGAAATTGTCAGAAAACAGCTGAGGAAGGCCTTAGGAGAGAAAAGAATCTGGCCTCATAAGTCTAGACTGAGAAAACAACTCCAGAAACCACTGGGAGATATTATAAGGGCCTTAGGATCAGCAAAATGACACATAAACATACTCAGAGTATTGCCTCAAACTCTATTTTCCATTCATTGCAGCAATACTGACTTGCACCAGCTAAGAATCAAAGCCCCAGGCTTTTTCAAGAAAAGATCTTTTCTAGGAATACCCAGAAACATCTGTAGAAAGTAAATAGCAAAATGCAACATTTTAAAGGTAATTTGTCTGAAGCTTAGAGGTGTATTTCTTATTTTCCTATAATGAAAAAGTTCCCTATACATATTCACATATTCACAATTATTTCTCAATGAGTAAGAAAATCTTGGCTTAAAGCCCTGGCAGTTATCAGTACCATGGGAAGTCATCATTGCCTTCAACATATTCCCCACAACAGTTAAGTATTTCCCTTATTTCAGGGCTGCAGGAAAACAAGACATATATAACTCGTGTAACTTAAAGATAGCGGTGATTGCAGAAGTATTTTACAGTCTTTTCACCTGCATTTGGCGAAATAAAGTTCAGCTTCCAGACAAACTGGTTCCCAGTGGGGCTGTAGGATGCTGCACAGAAGCAACTCAGATGTGTTAGTAGAGGCCCAAAGCGACAGACAGGTTTTGCTTTCAGTTCCCTTCAGTTCAGCTGGCACAATGCTAAGACATTATTTTTCTCAATTAATATCCCATCCTGACACTGTTTGCCAGTCTTCGAAGGTCACAAGGCAGTCCTGTGTCAGCCTGACACCTTCCCCCTTCGCCATATTTCTTCTTCCTCCCTGGGGAAATTTATGTCCGCCCGTGGCATATGTCCCCTGTCCTCCTTTTGTGAGTACCCAACCACAGCATACATTACATTTAGAAATGTTTTCTGGCAATAAATTACCTTTGCAATGTCTTAGAGGCCTTATGCTCTCCTTCACTGACCTCATGGCCCTTACACTCTGGAAACATTTCTCATTATCTGTCTTAATCTCCTGCACAATCTTCCTTTCATTCTCAGCCTTTCCTTTCCTTATCACTTTTTTGCACTCTTCATTTCGTTGTCCAGTCTTCTTCTTTCCCTGGTGTTTTAAACCTTATGCTCGGTTACTCTTCACACATCCTTGTCCATCTGTACCAATCCTTTGAATTGCACACAGGCTGCTATTCTCTTCACAGCCCAGGCAAGCTCCCTCATCTCACCCTTCCTCATCATCCTCCCTTGAATCCAATGTGGAGTGATGTGAAGCAACTGTCCAGCATGAGAAACCAAACTGGGAACCTGGGAGTTCGCTCACATCAGTGCTGATCCACACTGGCCGTTCACTCATCCATCCCAGCCTTCAAACCCACCCTGTCAGCCTAGCACTGGAAGCAAAATGCTTTTCTTTTCTGGGTTTTGACACAGAAACATTCTTCCTTCTGGTATTTCCCTCTTGCCACTATAAATTGTAACACTGCCATGGAAGCGAGTCACACAAACATTAATCCACTCTCTTTTAAAACTCAGAGAGAGTTCAGGCTCAGTGCAAGAAGCAGAGAAAGCCTCCAACTGGTTCTCATTTTCACCCTTCCCAAGGAGAGGTTGATTCAGAGCAAAACCAGGCAAAAGTACTTCAATCTCAATATTAATCATGTTAAGGTTTTCCTATGGTACCCTTTTAAATTATTGGGATAATGCTATTCCTATTGATTACAAGTAAAACTAATCCAATTCACACATTAAAGTAAATCATAAACTTCCCTTTCTCCACTTATATTTCCCCGGAGATGTTTTCCAGCAGAAAAATCTCTTCTACCGACTGAAGAGGGAAGCAGCCTGCAATTTGCTGTGAAGGAAGTTAGCTTCTGTGTGAACCAACATCCTTTCAGCAAACACTGTGAAGCAGAAATTCCACATTGTTCACGTTTCCAAGAACCTTACACAAAAAGTGATCTTCCACTGGCCTAACCCCCAGCAACGAGCTGCTTGGTCTCTTATCATGCTTCAACTGCTTTGCTGCCTGAGCTCACTTTAAATAGTGTCTTGTCCCAGTCACTCTCAGAAAAGGTGAATTTGAACAAAGTTGTGGAACTGGGTAGCTGGCAGGCAGCTAATGTACAACGTATGCACACATTCAGCTAGGATCAAAACCTTCTTTTGCTAGTGATGCTGTTTTCAATACTTGATCAACCAAAGACATACCCTTCCTCTTCACCTCCTCATCGAACTGTGACAAATGTAGTCCTGTTAAATACTAGAGACAGTGATCTCTTCTGACTACAGCTGGTGATTAGATTATGCCCTGAAGCATAATGACTGATAACACTTCTCCCTTTCATCCCAATTACTGGCCTTTCTGCTATGCACCTACCCTGTTCTTCAGAGAAGCTACCGCAACAGGCATTAAAATAGTAATTTCCAGTTGTACTCTGATAGCTAATCTGAATATATTATTATGTTGATAATTACTGACTAATAAATTATGTTGTAAAGATGAGAGACGTTTTGCAGCAGAACTGCCAGGGAAAGAAAATTAATTTCCCCCAAACTGCAAAGATTACATTTGTCAATAAACAAAATGGACCCTTCTGAAGCCCTGAGGTTTTAACATACCTGAAATGTCATCAAAATCAACAGTAGACACCTTTGGACAGTGAAAACCAAATATTCTCCACCGTTAAAAGAACTTAAAACTAATTTGCACTGTAAGAAGCAGGAAAAAAAGAACTGTAAGTACAGAAAAATTTGTTTAGGGAAAAATGCAAAGCTGTTTCAGTTTTAAACTGGATTAGGAATGAAGGAACAATAAGGCAATGAGTAATACTGTTGAGGTGTGAAAGAGTTTCAAAGACAGCAACACAGGAATTATGACAGCATTTCAGACACAGAATCAAGGAAGCAGAGAAGCACCCTGTCTGCCACACCGGATTAGGTCAGGAGCTCATCTGCTTCCAGTAGCTTGAACCAATGAATCTCTAATAACGGATCAGTGTTCAGCAGATCTCAGGTCAGGCACAGCATATTTCATCTTAAATCTTTGCCTTTAGCTATTATATAATTTTTAGGAAATTCATTAGCCAAATAAGAACCTATTCTAATCCTTAATCTCACTGAATTAATGCTCTCAACAACATCCTGTGGCAATGATCACTACAGTTTATATGCTTTTTTCCTGTACATGTTCCCGTTATTTGTCTCCTTCCTAAGGAAGACAAGTTGAATCTTTTCATTTGCTCTCATTAAACAGTTCTTTTTACTCTTTCATATAATCTCCATTGCCCTACCTGAAGAGTAACCACCACCCATGTGCCGAGGAGCAGATCCTTCTGACCTTATGTGGAATGTTTTAAGACACTGTTAAGACTTTTTAAAACACTGATTCCCTTCCTTGCCTCAAAAAAATACATAGGTGGGTGCATATACTTTGCAAGAAAAAGCTATGTAGGAACAAAGGAGAGTACGTGGCTAAAGAATTGCTATCTTTGGCTTTTCTCATGAATGTGATCTCAGAAATCCTAGATGGCCAAAGTACAGTTACTGACTGGTGGGAAGCGTCATGCTACAACCTAGGGAGAGCCCCAAGTGCAGGTGAGCAAAGAGGGGATTCACACAGCCAAGGGAAGTGATATCAGGCCATGGCATTATGAGCTGGTTCTTCCCATATACGTGTATTTTCCTTCACTTGCAGTATCTGTCGCCGCCACTACACTGCCCAGTCTCACCTAACCCTGCCAACACAAATGAATGCAGTTTTGTGTAATCAGCAGACTGTACCAACATAGAATCATAGAATTAACCAGGTTGGAATAGACCTTCCCCCATTGCCAATATATTCTCTCATTGCCTTGGGTTTTAAAACATAAGAGTTATACTTCAGCCACAGCCTTCCAGACCGTCTTTTATTGGTTGTTACAAACTACCCATCCCTGCTCTCCATGTCACCCTACCCATTGAATTTTCCTTCTTATTTACTAAACCTTTGCTTTCCCCATAATAAGCAAACACTCAGATCAAACTGCTCTGCACTAAAGATCACAGACAAGGAATTAAATATTGTATGTTCTTCATTCATCTTTAATATCATTACAAGTTTGTTAAAGGATTTATGTCCGTTGAACAAAAAAGCTAGAGGCATTACTGCAGCTGAATTCAGATTGCTAAATGTTTAACAAGGATGCTGACATTACAAAAGCTGGAGTCTCTGATCTCTCCTCTTGAAAGCTATTCAGGTTGGTTGCAGGGGAAAACTATGTCATGGGCACCTGGGCACCTGCATTTTATTCTGTCTCAGTAACCCCCTCTCAGAGGAAGTGAAGCCATAAGGTCCTGTCCCAGTAACAATGAAGAGAAACTAATGAAGAGCTGGTTTATAGCTTTTTCCCAATCCTGATGTCCTGTCTGTGTCTGGAGGGCAAGTATAAAACATGTTTTTCAGTGCTACAGAAGGAAGTACAAGTAATTAGTCCTCACCAGGCAATTCACACACAAGGTTAATCAGGCCCCTCACTGGTTTTAAAGCAGACAGGACAAACAGTTTAGCAGGCTGAGCGCTTGGTGACATGAGGAGGTCAGCACAAGCAAAGGGAGAGGAAAATGGGAGCCCGTGTGCATCAGCAAAAAAAGGGACCTGGATGAATGCCTTTAGGGAGCCTACCCTGGCCCTGTCTCCTGTCCATTGTCCTTGTCCATGAGTTCTGTGCTCTGTGAACGACTGCTGGAGGAGCCTGTTTAACCCACCAGTCACCCAGCTGTGCAAAAGGGCTTGCTCCTCCACAGAGGCGCTGCCTCAAGGATCCAGAGAAGATACCGCACAAAGCTCTTTCCATCCCCAGACCAGCAGCACGCTGCTCTTCTCTCACCCATGGCAGGAGGCAGCACTTTGGCCTCCCCTGAGGCCAGACTTGGCTTGGAGCACACCAGGTACACATCAGGGACAGACTATGTGGGGAGCGGTTATTTCTGTGTTCAGAAATATAAGTACACGTGCTTGACTTGGCATAGGTGCACTTCCCGGTTAAGGTAGGGGATTTTCCTCACCTTGATATCCCATGAAGGCTGAATATGGAGTTTTCTTCCTGAAGCACATAGAATCATATAAAATCATGGAATGTTTGGGTTGGAAAGAACCTTAAGATCATTTAGCTCCAACCCCCCCCGACACGGGCAGGGATACCTCACCTTTCATTCCTCCTTAACACACACAAAACCAAGCTGGCTCCATAATGTCTTATTCAAATCAAGGTTTTGTAGTGAGTGGCAGAGGCTCTCATGATGCTAACCTTTGCTCCAGGGCTCTCCATATGGCACAGCACACATGGCTGCACTATGGGGCACATCTACCTTCCAGTTCATTGCTGAGTCTATTGTTAGAGAAACTGGACGAGGAGCCCACTGAGCTCATTAAACTTCAGCAACTACCATGAGATAACAAGATTTATTTGGTCCTAAGAACATACCATCCTCTGAAATTAGGCATCTTGACTCAAAGGAATGTACTTCTGTGTCAGAAACACCCACAATACCTATTACTGGCTTCAAACTCTAGCCTCTGTTTCCAGGTTTTCCTGATTGCAGAGCATTCCCCCTCTACCACCATCTTTAGCTTTCTTTATCAAGCAAGTATACTAACTGTATCACAATGATCTAGCTATATTATCTGAGGTCAGAAGAATTCATCCAGTGCTTACCTTCAAAAGCCACAGAGCTGGGACTTTGCTCTTGGAATACAAAGAGCAGCCAGTCGCTGTTCACGGGTTTGCTCAGATGGAGCAGCTCCCTGGCTTTATGAACACAGGGTTCACTGCCTGTCCTGTAAAAACCACAGCAAGAGAGTGCTGCCTTCTGCAGAGGAACCACGCATAGTATTTCTGGAGCAAGTTTGGAGCAAGGTTTTCACTCTGTTTCGACAGGACATTCACAATGTCCTGATTTAAACAAGTGTGACTTCACTTCCCATCAGGCCTTAACAACTGTATGGTTTCTACAGCAATAAAGTGTTCAGTCTGTACTTGTTCCACACTCTTGGCAAGATTTCTTTATCACTGAGGTATCCCCCTCAGCAGTATGTTTTTACACTCACTTCTGCCACCCTCAGTTTGAACATTCGAATGTAGGATCTATGCACATATTCTACAATTGCATACACGTAATCTTTCAGCAACAGATACGGTCCAGATGATCCCAAGGCTGGTGTACACCGTCCTGCTAAGAAGCGGAGGAACAAGATCTAACCTCAAACTTTTCTGTATTCTGTTGAGCCAATGACAAGGTGTTTCCTCTCCCTCTTTCAGGCATTGTTCAAACAGTATCAGGCTTTTTTTCCCCTAATTCCTTTATTCATCCTGAATACTATTTTACTCCTCAACCAGTCTTATTGACTTCGGTGGTACTCCAGACAGGGTAAAGGATTTGCCAGTAGGGATCAGATTGCAAGGTCAGGGCCTCAGACTGTAAAATCATGCTTGGCATACATACCATTGCAAAGTACTGCGAACACTTACCATACCCTGAGACGGATTGCCAGCATAACAGTATCCATAGTGTCGGAAACATTCGTAGTGCTTTCCAACAGTATGCCAAGCAAGGAAGATTTTCAGTCTACGGTCCTCACCCTGCAATCCAATCCCCACAAAGAAACCCTCAACCCCTGTGCAAAATGAAGTCAGTGGAGCTCTAAAGAGATGTAGACTATTTCCTGGGTGACACAGATGGAAAGAAAGGGGGTTTAACGCACAAAGGGGCTAAAACTTGACAAAGTTTCTGGTTTCTAGAGCTAGAGGACTTTAAAAGTAAGTGAGCTGAACATACGTGTTTTGAAAGCAACAACAGAGAGAAGTTGTAAGGTTTCCTCCAGAAATGTTTTGCATTATTGCCCACAATGCTCCAACACTCATATCACTGCTTTTTGCTTCACTCTTTGAACTGAAGCTCATGTCTACAGCCCAGATCTGATCCTTTACTGGCTGGACAGCAGTGCTACGCTGATTACTGAACCCATCCTTTAAGATCTAGTACAGCAAAAAGCTTGTGCCCATGTTACTTTAAGCATGTGCATCTGTGCCACTGTCATTATTAAGTTTGCCTGAGTGTCTGCAGTTACACACATGCTTAAGTGCTTTGGTGGATGAGCGCTCTTTGTTTCTGGAAGGTAGAGGAGCTGCAAGCCTGGAAATGCCAACCAGCACAGGCCCACCTCTCATTTGTCTCACTTTTATAACTTTGAAACTCTTCCTTCACTTTGGTAATAATGTAAAGTATCAACTAAAAATTGCAATGCATGCATTTCATTTGAGTTTTATTGCCTTAACAGACAGCATTAGATTACAAAAGAGGACATTTTTCTTCTCAGTTTTAGCTTATTCTTATGATTTATGATTAGATACAGCAAGAGTTCATAAACTTCCCTGACCTGATGACAGTTTTTACAGGCTCCTTAATTTATTTCCATCTCAAACTTAACAGCTTTCATGTGACTGATATTCCTAGAGTCCTGGCATGGCTGCAGCACAGCCTGTGAGAGCTCTTCTAATCTCCATGTTACTAATTTAAATGAAGTCTTGGTCTGTTGTTTAAAAAAGACATTCGTCATCTCACGGAGGTTTACAGATCCTCTTGTAATGTAATGTCAGACACTTCTGAGATATGAGTTTTATAAAGCCTCCTGATACTGAGTGTTGTAAGACACACCAAGGTCACTCCAATATGCCAAAGGAAAAAAACATTTGCAAAGCAAGGGAAGAGGAATTCCTAAGAAACTGCATTGTACCGAGGACATTTAGAAATGATTTATACCATCTGTGAGTACATTTCAAAGATAAATCTGGTATTGGGGATAAAAGGGGGGCAGAGGGGGGAAGGATAAATTTGAATCCAGAAAAATCCACAGACATCCAGCCAACAGCTATGAGTTCCTGATAAAAAACAACTCACAGAGCAATATTCTCACAGTCATAGAGGTTGCAGCATCAACAGTTTCCCAGTGTGCTCCGAAGCTACTGTGCTAACTAAGGCTGCTCTTTCAGCAAAGATGCAGCTGGCATTCTGTTTTCATTGTACACTTTCCAAGCAACAACAACAAAAAGGATACATTTTGTAATAACAAAGACCAAACTAGTAAGAGAGAGAAAAGGGAAAGAGAGCACAAGCGAGATAAGAAAAGTGGGTGTCTCTCAAAGCTGATTCCCTGCCCAGCTGAAGACAGAAAGATGCTATTTTTTGTCTCCAGAGCATTTAGAAACTGGCAATGTGAAGGTGTTTGAAGGTGGAAGGAACCTAACTGGAAAACATCAGGCAAGTTTTCTTTGATGCTGATGGATACAGCAGAGAGAGAACAGCACCCATATATGTGGAACTTCGGAGGTTCTCCGGTGGATATGCTTTAGGTGTTTGAGGTCAACTGTGATGAAGCCTTAGTCTGACAGAAAATTGCTTTTGTAATATTTATAGATCAGATAAGAAATGACAAGCAACACTGGGTTATGACACACTGGAGATACAAATACAGGTTGCCTAGATCATATGATTGATTGAACCCTTTTATTTTTGCTAGAGAAATTTAGCTGGTGTTACTGGCAACACATACCGAGCACTAAATAAACGTTACATACAGTAGCTTGTCAGAACTTATAAAAGAGCAATCGACATTTGCTTTACTGTCAAAACAGCAGCCTACGAGTTTCCTCTCTCCGGAAGGAGAATCTGGGAAATCAAAGAACTCTATACAGCACAATATCTTCCAATCACAAATTCCATGTGAAGTCTGAACCAGAATGATAGCTGCTCTCTTGCAATGAGCTCTGCATGTCCTCAAACAAAACAACGTGCTTGCAGGTCTCATTGCAGCAAGCCAGCAGCAGCAGTTGCTGTATAGCACAGAATATAGAGACAAATGTGGATTTAGCACAGAGCTTCCTATTCTACAGTCCAAACACAGATACTTTCACTGCAGATAGATGTGGAAAAACATATTGCCAGGGCTGTACTATGCCTGCAACTGTATTGCAGCAAAGTGGATTATTAAGAACACAATGAGACTTTATGCCTAATTTCACAGTTTGCACACATACAGGAATTAAAGTCCCAAGATCTCATCCACAATTAGACTGAAAAACTTCTGAGATGTCTTTCCACTATCCAAGCAATGTAAAAAAGTCATATTGCACACGAAATACAAACTCCCAGCAGTTTATCTTTCTAGGATTACGTGGTGTTTTCAAAGTAAAAATCACATCCTCAGTTGGGCAAAGGTTCATTTTACAGACCAGATCCATTGGATCAAAACAAAGACTGCAATAAATCAGCTTCATGGAACTGTGCTGATTTTCCCTTGCTGGTCTATATCTCAAGAAGCATCTTTCAGCCATTCATGTAGGAAGAAAAGTTTGTTTAATAGTATTATTGTGGGAGATGGGTATTATACTACAAGGAGTAGAAGAGAGAAAAAGCCCAGCACCTCATGAGCTACTTCTCCTCATTCTGATAAGGGCATAGGGCATGTCTGCAAGGACAGATCAACTGTCAGCACAATTCCTTCCCTGTTGAATTTAAATGCATTGCTCATTCTAAATTAATGTTGCTAAAAAAATATTTTTGCCTCTATTGTATATCTGCACTTTCTTAGAAGGATCTGTTACAAGGATATCCCCCCTCTCCTTGAGTGATAAACCCACCTACACCAAGCCTCCGGAGAACAGGAAGTTTAGTGGGCTCTGGCATCCATCAACCAGACTTGTAAACCCACTGAAGATGTATCTGCATCAACATTCCTTTCCTCCTTTCCTCCCACGGGCTCACCAGGGGACAACAGACCCGGGCAACAGGTCAAGGACAACCACTTTCTCATCCCTTGTTTCATTCCTAACCTTATCTGACATTAGTCTGCTTCTATCCTTCTTTGAAATGAGTAGTATCTGCATTTTGGGTCACGTAGAGCAAATGCTGTCTTTGGCTGGAGGAGTATCCGTGCCCTCCTATAGAAAGGTTTGAGGTCATGAAATCAGTAGCATACTCCACTACCTCTGTGTTAACCCTCTTTTCTATGTTTTTCTTCTCTTTTATTGAAAAAGGAGACTTGACAACAACCTGGCACTTTATCAAGAAGGCATGTTAAAGTCTCTCATTTAACTGCGTAAGTATTAACTATTACAGCCCGTGAGTTTCAGTAGAAGCTTTTCTTCCTGTTATTTCTGCAAGTTCCAAGGCAAAAAAGGGTATGTTTGCAGCACATTCCAGTCCAGACAGTGTTACAGCAACTCAAGACTACACAAACTCTTCCGAACACTCCAAGTTATATCATAAACAGCTTCTGCATATTTCAGTAAGATAAAATACATCCATCTCTGGGGCAGCACATAATGTCATCCATCTTCTACCTTTACTGGATGGAGTGTACATGTGTCAATCTGTGTGCAGTGTCTTCTATTATGGTTAAGAATTGGCACCTGTCTCTCAGATTCCATAGCCTTCTAATGAGAAAGGTCAACAGATTGGTGGTAAGAGGCAAAGCATGAAATAGAGCTCAGAAACATAACAAAAGAGGGAGAAAAGAGAAAAGAAATAACTTCAATACCATACACTAAATGCCCAGATGTTAATAAAAAAGTTCTCAGTGGTTTACTTGGCAGGATCTCACAGAAGGAAAGCTGGGGAGGGAAAGACCTCTCCATTGTGCAGCGTTTTCCTTTGTATCTCAAATGTATCCTTTATATCAGCCTTTCATCTTCCCAACAGCTAACTCAAGGTATATTTACAATAAAAATAGAAGTTGGATTTGTTACAATTTGTTGAGACTGCAGATTTCCAATTAAATGTGGTGTTATTCCTTCTGCCTGTACAGTTTTTATTTGGCTACTGAATGTAATCTAACTGACCCTTTAGAATAGCCTTAAAAAAGTCACAAACACTGGTCTTCTTAAGAACTCATGAAGGATGAAAGAGGAGAAGTTCTGCTTTGTTATCTAAGGTTTACTCAGTAAAAGGTAGAGAATGTGAGACTTCACTAGTTGTATACTGATTGTATGGCTTTATTTCCTAGAACAAAGATGCTGTTCCTTCAAAGACCACTACTAGGAGCACAGGGAAATCATTTTAATATTTGACATCCATAGTATTTAACACTGTGGCTGGATTTTGTTCAAGTGAAAGGAATTTATCTATGCCAATCAAATAATTCATTGCATAGTTCAAAAGATCCTGATAAGAATTACACCACAAACCACACTGCTTTTCCTGCTTTAATTACAAACCTGTAGTTAAAGCACATGACAGGGTTTCAGGGCTGGGTTCCACTTCCTGCTCTGCCATGGGTTACTGGGGGCAATTTCCTTCATCTCAGCCTTCGTGGGCCACATCCTTTACTGGTGTAAATTAGCAGAGGCCCACCAACTGGAAAGGTACTCTGCTGATTTACATCAGTTGTGAATTTGACCTCTTGACCAGGAGAAAAAGTGGGAATGGAAATGCCTTTTCTTTGTCAGAAGAGTCACTTGTTGATGTTGGTTAAAGTGTTTGAGAAGTTTCATTCTATTTAAGAAATGAGACCAATATCTAACTTCAAAGACACATAAAAAGGATGCTGTTGAGTATTTTAGAGCCTTTAGAATGACTAAATTACATGTTAAATTTAACTTAGGAACAGCACGCAGAAACACATTCCAGGAACAGGATACCTAACTACACTGTAGAATTTTCTTTCCATTTTCTTCCTTATATTAGTTTATTTTCACTCTTTTGGACCAAAAGAAATAAAAATGCCTAGTTCAGCTCCGAAAACAATGCCTTGCTGCTTTTGCTATGGCTGCTCCTATTCATCAAGTGTTTTAACTAACATAGGGAAAATGACTATTTCTTACTGATGGGACTATAATATGAGTAACTGAACTTCAAAGATGCCGGGCCAGATTGGATAGCAAACATCAAAAGCTTTTGACTCGTGCTGAGTAAACTTTGTATTCTGACACACAAGTTCTTATCTGTTCTGTTCCAGACTTGAGAGAGAGAGGGGCTGAATCTAACCAAATCACATTGTTTTTCCTTACAGCTGCCAACTTGGAAAAATATCAGGGCACAAAGGAACCATTAAAAACAAAACAAAAAAAGACATGTTTTTGTTAGTTCCTAAGCAACACAATATTGCGAAGATGGTGGCTCCTATGAAAATTAGAAAATATTAGTTATACATCACACTGTTATTTATTTATACTGCTCTAGGAAGCATTATTTTTTCCCCTTTTTGCAAAGTGACAGATATTATGGAAAATCTGTTCTTTTGAGCAGGGTGTTTACACCACAACTGTTCTGTATGTTTTGTCAGCAGCTTATTCCGTTTGTTAATTCCCATTTCTATTTTAACATTTATTCTGCTAGTTACTGGGTTGAAAAAAATAACCAAAGCAGAGAATGAGAGGAGGAAGAGAGAAAACGGGAGGGATAGGGAGAGAAAGATTGAAGGAGGGAGGGAAGGGAAGGGAAGGGAAGGGAAGGGAAGGGAAGGGAAGGGAAGGGAAGGGAAGGGAAGGGAAGGGAAGGGAAGGGAAGGGAAGGGAAGGGAAGGGAAGGGAAGGGAAGGAGAGCTTTAAATCCATCTGCTGTTCAGATTCTCAAAGTCATTGAAAAAGAATGGAAATCTTATCCCGTTACTATTAATTATACAAACTTAAGAATAATCTTTTAAAACTTCACCCTGCTTGTTCACAGCACTCTAGGGCCCTGTGGGACACAGGAAAAAAAATGAGTTTCACTCCAGCCTTCTTCATCATTCAGCCACAATGCATTTACCACATAGATCTTCCTATTCATGACAAAGCCTTGATTACATTGATGATGCTCCATGCTGGTGAAGCACTGAAATTACAGTAAGGTGACAAGGCAGTTTGATAGCTCCTAGGAAATGTAATCGCAACATCTGCATTGGAATTAAGTGGCCAGCCCTTACGTTTTTTAGAGTTTTACTCAAAAATTCAGCCCCTGAACCTGGGAATTCTGACTACTAACCTTAAAGGTGGAAGTCACATCATGCATCATTCCAGTATCTTGATGAAAAGCTTTAAATCACAGCTGCTAATGAATGGACAGCAGAATACCATTTTCAGCCACCACAGAGTGCTTCCTTCCCACAAATACTCCACATTAGCTGTAACATGCACAGTCTTTCTGCTACAGCTGAAAGGTGACTTGTCAGATATGGAAGAGGGAGAAGAGAAATGGAAACTTCTCTTATAGGAGTTTTCATTTCTTGATCCACAGTTCACAGGCATCCTGAGACATTGCAGTCTACCATACCTAACTCCCACCTTCGAAATAGGCTGAGGAGTAACTGCTCCAAAGATAAATTCCAACACAAACACAGGAATCTGAGCACATAGGAATACAAACACATCTGAATATGTTTCATCTGCACTTGTTATCACAAGTTGAGTAAATTGGAAACTGGAAAAATGGAAAGAAGCCTTTAAGCAGCAAAAAGCACAATTAGTGCACAATGCATAGCACAAGACCATAGCTTTTTCAAGGAAGCCACTGCAGCCTATGGAGTCAGACCCTTTCCAAGACATGTTTCCATGATTTGCCAAAAGTCTTCCAGCAGCACTCATGGTGCAAGGTGAAAAATGGGTACTGTTTGGAGCTCAGCACTGCACAGCAGCAATCAGGGATGCAAACCAGAAAGGAACAGTGCTTCCACTAAAGTCACCATGGGGACTGTAGCTGTTTGGACTGACACAACTGCTGACCAAAGAGAGAAGAGCCACATTTTGACCTTCATCCTGATTTATCAGCAGGGAAGAAATTCCATCTGCATCATGATACAAACAGCATCCCTTGGAATGGTCTTGTCTTCCAAAGTTCTAAGGCTCATTCAACAGTAAAGCTTAAAAACCTGTTTTTCAAAGTGCATATGGCTGAGGAAGGACATAGAGAGCAAATAGCTCATCCATAATCAGGGTTTGACATGAGATGTGTTGCTGTATTTTTCAGCTTGCTGTAAATTCACCTCCAATGCACTCCAGTCTTTGCTTTATGTCCTGCAACAGGCACACTTGAGATGATTGAATTAATTGAATGAAAAACATGAAGAATTTTAGATTTTGTTCTGCTTTCAGGTAATCCTAAACACCAGTGAGAGACTGGGAATTTAAGGAACCATGTGACTAGACCCACCATAAGACTCTTAGACAAATAGGCAACGGTTTCATGTGGACTTTCAAAAGCTATCCACAAAACTAACACAAAACTCTGTTTTCAACCTTGTTCCACAGAGTGCTTCGGGAGTACTCAGGTATTTATGAAGACCTGAGTTTGATTCACTGACCACAGTTCTCTGTGATTACTGGAAGCTGCTGTTCCTAGGCCTCTGTTCCCTATTCATGTAACAGGGGTACTAATCTGCTTTTTTTCACTGGGGTATCATGAAAATTAATACAGTTAAGATCAGGAGATGCAATAATAACAATACTAGAATAACATTAAGCATTCTAGACAAATTTTCATGTACAATTACCTAGTTAGGGACCAACATTAATCTCATTTCTGTATAATCATATCCTTTAAATGTTAAGGGTAGATCTGTTCTTTTTTTTGTGTAGAATTTAAGTTCCTTTCCTTGCCTTGGACAGAAAACCCCATGATTATATGAATTCAATAAAGAAGGAATTGCAAAAAAGAGAGAAAATGTGTTTCTTTTGGAAATACAAAATAATTGAAAATACAAAAAAGTAACTC
The DNA here is from genome assembly GCF_963264785.1 of Psittacula echo. NCBI lineage: Eukaryota > Metazoa > Chordata > Aves > Psittaciformes > Psittacidae > Psittacula > Psittacula echo. The sequence goes on along the minus strand of NC_137738.1, from coordinate 2,705,786 downwards.
ATGAAAACAGCCAATATTCAATCCAATTTTAAATATTTTTTTCAGTGACATGGTTTTGGTAATTCAGTGGAAAATCGCTTGGAACCATTCAAATATATAACCTTGCACTTTATTTTGCTGTAAGATTAATTTCTGTGGCTATATCAGGCAAGATGCTATACAATGCATATGAAGGATGCAGACTTTTTCAACTAAAAGAACAATGCTCAGGGTATTCCAAGCAAGACAGGCTGCAGAGGTATTTCAAGAACTGTTAACAACACTTGAGTAATCAAGAAGGACGCTTAATCTGCCCTCCTTGGCCAGATTACAATGCGTTTTACTGACACAAACCCAGTTCTCCAAGCTAAACAAAACCAGTGAGGTTGGGGATTCACCTCTCACCTCTGCTGAGGTTCTGCATGGAGAATCTACAATGGGGAACAAAGCTGGCTTTTCTTAAGCATTCATGACAAGAAAACTACTGCTGGATCTCTGTAAACACAAGGGAAATTGCCCCAGGAATTGTTCTGAGACTCCTCAAGGCGACCTTTGATTGCTCCCCACACCCTGCTAACTACTCTGGATTTTCTTACTGGCATCAATTTTAGGCCATGCAGATATTCCAAGGTGGAATGTAGGAATCCTACAGACAGACTGTAGGAGTATGAGAAATACTTGCTTTAAGAGAAAATTTGGAGAGCTCTAAGTCCACAAGTATTAACCACATCTTGAATTTTCTTCCCACATCTACCCTTTAACCAGTAAATTTGAACACATTTTGAGTCTTCACTGATCTGTGGCAAAAATAGCTCCCATCTTATCGAATGATGAATTTGCAGGCACCCAAAATGGCCTGAAATGAACAAACAATCATTTTGTCTGCCCAGTTTGCACAGATACCTGCTTTACAGAGCTCTAGTACTAAGGTAAAAGTCAAGAGAGAATAAATATTTAGCTTAGGACGCAAGGGGAGAGTATGTTAACACACCTCTGCATTACTGGATTTCTGCTGGAACTTGAGGCAAAAGTAGCAAGAAACCACAAAGAAAAGTGATTTCACACTGTGCTCAGATTAACTGCAAGAAAGACTTGCCATGAATCACTTGTTACATATCTGCTTTACTGAACAGAAACATTCAAGACAATATAAACCTGCACTTCTCAGCATTTACTAAGCAAAGGTCTACAAGCACCTCAATTTATGTAATAAATCTAATCTCATAGTTTGCCATGAGGTGTTTTTTGACCCAGCCATGAGCCCCGTATTACGGATGAGAAACTAGAGCATCCAAGAACAGTCACACTGAGCAGCATAGCAAAGGGATTTATGGCAAAGACATGATTTAACCCAAGTTCCCTGATTCCCAGTCTGTCTCTAAAACCCAGCTTGGAAGTTTATCTGAGCTGAATGGGGGTGTGTGTCTGATTATTCTGACTGCATATCTCAAACTGGGACAAAAATAACTATAAACAACCAGGAACAAGATAACTCATAGTTCTTAGCTGCAAGGAGATAGGCACCTGCTGTTTGGGCTGAGCACTGCCTCACTGAAATCTTGCCCTATGCGTTTTTGCAGTGTCTGTGGAGAAGCATTGCCCATCACTGCAAAGCTGATTCCCACTTACAACACAAATACTCAAGTTTTTCTAACTAGGCTGGTTGATATAAGCCAGTTTTGTTGTTCCAGATCCCAAAAGCCAGTGGCATCTGAAGGCAGAGCCAGTCTTGCCCTCACCAAGCTTGAATGAGGACTTAGTCCCTTTGCTCTTTATGGAATGAGAGTTTTCCTCAGGTTTTCCCTGCCTTTTTTTGTTTTGTTTTTGACTTGAAAAGCAGTCTATAGGAAAAGGTATGTGGGGATATCACTTTTCACGCTTTGACATCATTATGTCTGACTGCCCTCTTCTGTAAGGGCTTTGGAAGAGAACTATCACCTAGCCTAGCTCTGACCTACAGCCATTATACACCGTTCTCCCACTTGATGGTCTGACAGTACACCACAAACACAACCTCAGTCTTTGCAGTGCACCACTGAAACAGGCAAGGTCCCTATATTTGTAGAAGTAACCAGCTCCCTGGTTGTCCTATACTCCAGGGCCATCAGTGGGTGAACCCAGCTAGGCTTCAGGGCATCTTTGGAAAGGACACCTGTCTCAGACCTGGCTTTATTTGGTTTCCTCTCTATGCCCAAAACCAACTGGGTGAGCAGATGCTGCTTGGTGAATGGGGGTTGTGAAAGAGGATGAACACTGGTGTGTGCAAATGTGGCCTCTTTCATGAACCCTCACTATGGTTTCATTACCTGAATTCTCGTAATTAACAAACATCTGCCAACTCCTGCACCCTGTCAGAATATACCACTGATGTTCCCTTTGTAGTGCCTTTCATAACATATGTAAACAGGCAGAAGAAAAATCTGTTATCAACTTTTGATTTTATGAGTAGCTCGGGCTGTTTAAACTATAGATTAACTTTTACAGGCCCATCGCTCTCTCCAGCTACCACTGCCCCCCCACACACCATTTGAATAGCCAACTTTCTTGTATAGGTGTGTCAGATAAAGATGATTTTAGTAGACGTTTGAGAGGGAGAGAGTCTTGTTTCACTGAAACTAAGATCATAACACTCATCTGGTTAGATACAAGGAAGAAGTTCTTCCTTGTGAAGGTGGTGAGGTGCTGGCACAGAGTGCACAGAGAAGCATCAAATGCCACGTCCCTGGCAGTGTTCAAGGCCAGGTTGGACAGAGCCTTGGGTGACATGGTTTAGTGTGAGGTGTCCCTGCCCATGGCAGGGGGTTGGAATTAAATGATCTTAAGGTTCTTTCTAACCCAAACCATTCCATAATTCTATGATTCTATGATTTTATATTCCTGTATGTGCACCTCTTCTCCGAACAGGCTTGGATGAGTCTATACTCTTTGGGTCAGTAATGTGATAGGTCTCCTCTGCACTACCACAGTTGCAATTGGGGGTGATGTCTTTGAGCAAACTGAAAAAAATTGGTCTTTACTTGCTTTTTCCATGTCAATAAATTTCCCAAAGCTGCACTTGTTACACCATACATCACCAATCCGCCAACAAAACAGAAACCAGATTGCGAACATGTTGTCAAACCCAAATGTGAATTACACGTCCAGGATAACTTTCTACCACACCCACATATTCCTGGGAATGCTGAAGGGTGTCTGCAACAGCGATTCTTCCATTTGAGTGGTGGTGTGTGAACACTACATGTACAAGTCTGTGAGTTGGATTGCATAGCCAAGCATGTCCCATAGTAGATGCACCCTACATGTGCTGCTTCTACAGCCTTGCAGCTCACAGAATGTTTCATGCAGCTATATTACTCCCTGGCCCAGCTAAGATGGTTTTGTTTCCATTCTGCCTGAAAACTGGTTGTAGTTGGAAAAAGTGCACAGAAATAGCATACTTTCCCTGACCCCCGTTCCCTGACTGCCTGTATTTCTGTTGCATTATAATCTATTTGAACTGTCTTCCTTTCAAGATTGCCCAAAGAGCTAAGTGCAAAGGCACATAATAGCTATTCTGTTTAAGAGATCTTATGAAGTTGTCTTCTCTCTCACTTCTGTACATGACAAATAAAGCATGTACTTCCAGACTTTCACTTTAGGTGATGCAAACCAGCAACAAGAAATACGAGGACAATATACACAGTTTGAAGTGTTAATGTGACTCAGAGTCCTAGTTCCCTGCTTCTTTTCCCACCCAGTCTTTCCCCTTTAAATACCTCTCTTTTCTCTTGGAGCATTCCTCCACCCCAATCTGCAACCTTTGCTTTCTGATTCTGAACAACTTCTATCTCCACAACCCCTTTGTGCAACCAACTCTTCCCTCAGCACTGGAAAGAGCCTTAAAATCTACCAGCCCCATCTCTGCTTGCTAGCCCCACTTTTTTCCCCCATTATGGTGCTCTTTCAGCCCCAGTCAGCCCTGCCATTTCTATGATCAGTTCCCAAAAGGACCTCAAAAGAGGTCCTAGGTGAGACATGCACAATTCTTTTCCTGGTCACATCATAATAAGTTTCATCTATTCTCTAAGGCTTTGAAGGTTCAAAGCATTTTCTATTACTCATTAAAAGCAAAGTCAGCAGCTGATGTGGCTGAGCTAGGTTTGGATAAAGAACATAGGTATGCTGCAGGCAGACAGAAGGAAGTGCTTGAACAAACATTTCTTAGTTCAGGAAAAGGTACAAACAGTCCCACTGGAAACACAGAGGCAAATTTCAGTTCCCCCCACCAATTTCTTGCAATCTAATTTGCTTCACTTTTTTAATTCAAGATATTTACAGCATCTACTCTGTGCTCAGATTAACAAAGTTAAACTATCAACACAAGCACTTGTGAAGAAAAGTCAGTCCATGGACACTACAGAGAGATGGCTTTTCTACATCAACCTTTTCTAAAGTGCTTGCAGCCACACAGAACATCTGAAGTGTTTGAACTTGTGCAATTAGAACAAGTTGTCAGGGACACAAAAAGCTTTTCAGAAGAGCACAGAGGCTGCCTGTATGTTATCTACCAGTGTCATATACCTTCAGCCTAGGAATCATCAGAGCCTAGGCAGCAGGGTATGAAATAAAAATCTTCTACGCCAACCATATTCCAGCAAGCTGAGATTTTTTTCTCTAATAAACCCTCTTCCCTGCAGCTTTTCCTTCTGTCTCTAAGTTCTTCTTTTTTTTGCTCTCTGCCCTCTGTACATTTTCTATTTTTCCCCCATTTCTTTGTCTTGTCCTTCCTCTCCCCTTATTTCTTGTCCCCTTTCTTTCTCTGCTCCTCACCAGTGTACATTCTCTCTGCATCCCAGTCCCTCCTCAGCCCCAGTTCTTTGATTCTCTTTTTCTTTCTTGCCTCTTCCCTATTCTCTCTCTCCTTTCCTCTTTGATCTGAATTGGATTGTTATAGGTCTCTGTGCCATCTCAAGAAGCCCTTGTTTCCAGCCTCATTCCAGCACACAAACCTCTTTCCTACCACAGAAACTACACATTCTTCCAAAAATTATAATTAGATATTTAAGGAAAAGCGCAAGACAAAAAGTTCTCGTCCTGAATCAGTATTGTCAAAGACTGAGTGCTTGGGTCTAGAGCTGTGGTCCCATGCCCTCTGAAAACTAGCTCCAGTTGTGAAAGTCAGATGAGTTTTCCCAGATTTTGGCAATGGCTGATAGGCGGCTGGCAAAGATGCACAGAGCAGGTAGGACCTCTGCATCTGCTTTTGAAGTGGAGCTTAAGGCTCAGATTCTGCAGAACTCTGTCACCAGTTGACCTGTGTATAGCAGAGCATGTAGACAGAAAGTTAGAGGCAGACTGATGGGAATACTGGTCCAGATAGTCAAAATCATGTAGAAATACTTGCTTGTGCAGCAGGACTGTTCATTACATCTGCTTTAAGAAAACAGGGCTACTTGGACTCCCCAAACCGCTTTCCAGTGACAACTCAGTGTTACAGAATTCTTCCTTCCTCCTCCCAGAGCCCACCTCTCAATGGCTGTGATAATTTTCTGAGTTTTGAAATGTACTGTGCAGGTCCATTAGATTAAATATATATAGACCAAAGAAAAAAAGCAGTAGAAATACTTCAACAGACGTCTCTGAAAGAAAAATGGCTGGAAAGAAAATAGAGGTAAGAGTGGAAAAAGATGAAAGCTGACAAACTCATCAGCTGTCCTGATGAGTCAGGACAGGGCTGATCAGGAGAGTGGATGTCAAGGGAGTACAGAAAGATCTGGTTCACAGAAGCCATGGAAATGTGGTCCTTACTAACTGAGCAAATCTGTCAAAGGGGCTGGCTACAAATCCTGGCCAGGTCTTAGACTGTGACCAACTCATTCTTACAAACGTCCTTATGTACTCACAAGACAAAACTCTAGAGCTGAGTCAAGAGCAGCTCATAGACTTCTGCTGGTAGATACTAAGTATGGGACACATTTACTCCAGCTGGACCTTTTGCAGAGACTGCAAGGCATGGGTGCCTTCCCTTGATCTAGTCCCCATCACTGTCAGAGGAAAACGAGCTCAGAAAGTACCACAGATACAAAAAGCTTAGCGACTCTTCTAAATATAACAATCTCACACTATCTCACAAAGAAGGGTATTTCTACAGATTATGAAGCAGAGGCATCGAGGGACCAAGCGTCTTGACTAAAGATGAGTGAGCAAAAAGAGGGAGTGAAGTGGCCCTCCTGATTTCCAGCCCAGTGCCTAAGCAGCCAGAGCAAACTAGCTTGAATACAGATACTGTAAATGCTTCTGAGGGATGAGATGACACCATTTGAAAAGGGTTTTCCCTGATTTGCATAATAATAAATACATGTATAAGTGGAATTAACTAGCAGGTTTTTTTTTTTCATCTGTTTGTTTTAATTATTTCAAGCTGTAGTGTTTGTAAATGTGATGGACACTAAGCCTTTATTTAGACTGTGCTTTGAATAAATGTATCGACATTAAAAATTAGTCACCATAACCTATAAATCACAGGATGGGTTTAGTTATGAATGCTACAAGTGCTATATTAAGCTTCCAAACACGATGAATTTCTTGCTCTAGGAGACCTTGAGAAGATGTGCATTTCTAATGCAGAATGAGATATGCAACTTGGAACAGGGTTGGTTTTTTTCTTGCAATAGCTTTAAGTTCTGAGAATTTAATTTTCTTATTGCAGTCAATTTAAGGACATGCTGGGAGACAGCAGACCTTAAATTTAGTTCCCAATATTGCATATGTGAACTCTGCCACAGCAAAAGAGATTTTCAATAATGCAACTGAAAATGTGGCATCTTACTCCTTTCAATCATCACTGGGAGTTGGATGCCTCTTTTCTTTTTGTTGATTTTGAGCATCCAAAAAAAAGACTATTTGTAATTATTTATTTTTATGGAAAGGACAGACCTGGATTTCTAAATACCTGTTAACTTACACAGTATCCAAAATCCAAGCATATAAATTATTCCAGAGGGACTTCAGTTTCTTAAGTTTTAATTCTGTGATTCTCAGATCAGGACAAAAAAAAATCAAGATGATGTTCTCTGAAGATTATTGCTTTCTATGTTGATCCTGCCTCTGTTATCTCAATGGCTTATTTGTTAGGCAGGAAAGATATGACTGAGCATATATCATTGTAGAACACAGGAAGATGCATTGAGATTGATATATAAGCAAAGGACAAGCACATTAACAAATCTAGCTGTCCGACAGTCAGGGCTAATGCTAACCGAGCAGCACATTTCTGTGATGCCATCAGAATGTTCTTTTATTTATTTAACTTTCCCATTTTTGGTTTTTATTTGGGTAAGATAATTGCCTGTGATAAGCTCTCTCTGTGTAGGTTGAAAGCAGGTAGAAAGCAAGCCTTTAGACTAGAATATTTACGCTAAGCCTAAGCATTAATGATGTGTAATGGCCAGATCATATTTGCATATTGAAATGATCTCAATTAAAATCCTTTATCAGCTGACTTCAAAGAGAGAACCTCTCAAACTGCAATATATTTTTCCATGAAACACAGCCTATTAGAGATGTAATGTGTTTATCTGCATTTCTAAAGACAATCATTTTAGTGTTGATTTCATAAGGAATAAAAGATACATTTCTTTCCTTAGGCTCCATGCCACAAAATTCTTGTATCTTTCTTTATAATGCACTTACTGAGCCCTGAACTTCTTTGAAGGACAAAACCATAAAATAGTCCACGGAACTTGAACTAAATAATGCCTTGGCCTTCAATATTGTTCCTCATCCTTAGAATCTGAGTACATGACAAAGATTTACAATACCTAAAGGAGATAAGAGACGTATAGCGTTCTCTTCACTCGCTGCTGGAAGACAATGATCTCTGAGTAGGCACACGAAAACTGTTTATGGCACTGAGGAGCAGAATGCAAGTGGAGAGTTTCTGCAAAAAGTAATGAAGTAACCTACATAAAGAGAGTAAAGAGCTAAAAAAGGAAAAAGAAAAAGGAAAAAGTTCCCATAATTCCTCTAAGGGATTTCAGTTACGTTCACAACATTAAAAAAGATCAGTTTGTTAAAATAAAGACAGCATGTCATTTATTAATAGAAAAGCCCAGAAGTAATGAATAGATAGGCAGGGGAACAACATGCCAGTTAATGTATTAGAGTCAAAATTAATGCATACTAATCATTGGAAGACTGCAATCTCATAACAGAGATTATTTTCTGTTCTGTAGCTGGGATCTGTCACTGAAAATCTGTGTGGCAAGTATTTGCTTGATATTTGGCTCTCTATTGTTTTCTGAAGCCACCTGAATTATTATCAGCTAGGTCCTGGTCAAGAACTGCACGCTCATAAAAATAACCCCAAGTCCCAAAGATACAAATATTTCAGCACAAAGATTTCTCATCCAGTATTTCTCAAGGGAGCTAGTGCCACCTGCAACTCAGACATCCAGCAAGAGGCAATGACTGGTACAGGACCATAATTTCAGTGACCTACCACCTACTGCACATAAAAAATAGCCAAAGAAGAGGCTTTATTTCTTCAGATCTAATACAATGCTTTCTCACGCTGTAAGTAGTGACAATCCTGAAGTCACCTATTAGGGATAAACTCCCACAAATTATCTCACATATATCACAATACACAGTGTACACAGGGAAGCAGCTGCCACATATCAGCTGCTCTGGGGTAATTACCACTGTATATTCTCACGGTAACGGTGAGGATACTTCCTCATCCTTCAATTCAGAGTAAACTACCTTGCATTTATGACAGGGTAAAAGCACAGAGAGCCTAGTTACCACACAGACACTGACTTACAATAGCTTGCTCCCTTGCATATGTACACTCTTGCTCCTCGCAGATACAAAGTAAGCTGAATTAGCTCACCTCGATCTTAAAACATTTTCATTATTTGCAATAATTTCTTATCTCTCATGCCAAGGGTCTTTCACTAAACAAGAAAATAAAAGCTATTAAATCTAATCATTTGTTGTCGCAAGAAAGTGCAGGCAAAGGTTTGGTTTTAAGTTGTGAGAGAGAAGGATTTGTAAGAAAAAAGGAAAAGAAAGGGAAGGAGAAAGCAAAGGAGAAAGGAAAGGGAGAGGAAAAGGAAAAAGAAAAAAAAGAAAAGGAATAGAGGAAAAGGAAAAGAAGAAAAGGAAGAGAGGACAAGGAAAAGAAGAAAAGGAAAAGGAAAAGAGGAAAAGGGAGAGGAGGAAGAGGAAAAATGTTAGTTTTAAAATACAGATAACATCTTAGGTGCTGCCTTGTAGTGTGGCTATGGCACTACTATGAAATTGGAAGTCATGGAGTCCACCAGAAAATAAAAAAAAACAATATAATGGAATCAAACCAAAAATACTGGATGAGGTTCATTGTAACTTGTCTCTTCAAACAAATGTGAGGATTTATGGGATCAGCCTAGATTTATCCATAGAAAAAGGTAAATGTGATCAACTTTGCAAAGTCTATAGCTTGAAGTGTATTTATCTAAAGAATTTATTTAAATACTAAACAGCATATATACTTTATGGCATATTTATTATTGTTATTACCTTGTATTAGTGGGTGATAACTAGTAGCAGCATTTGTACTAATCTTTCAATACTACTAGTACCTAGCATTAGTATCAGTAGTAGGTACTAGTGGCACTAGATAGTAGTAATAGTACTAAATATTTGTACTAATAGGAGTAATATTTATCTGTTACACAGCTCAAGACAATCAAGAGTAGCCTGCAAAGTATTTGCCATCAGAATCCTGCTTCTGAAACAGAAATGAAACAGAAACAAGGATGCTGGAGAGGGACTCTTCATCAGGGACTGTAGCAATAGGACAAGGGGTGATGGGTTCAAACTGAAACAGGGCAAGTTCAGGTTAGATATAATGAAGAAGCTCTTTACTGTGAGGGTGCTGAGGCGCTGGCACAGGGTGCCCAGAGAAGCTGTGGCTGCCCCATCCCTGACAGTGTTCAAGGCCAGGGTGGACAGAGCCTTGGGTGACATGGCCTAGTGTGAGGTGTCCCTGCCCATGGCAGGGGGTTGGAACTGGATGATCTTTAGGTCCTTTCCAATCCAAACCATTCTGTGATTCTATGATTCTAAATAGAGACACCAGTGTCAGTGAATCTGGGGGGACTGAGTACAAGTTGGCCCATATTTTCTAACACACATTCATAGCATTTCCAATGTGCCCTTTAGAACTACTTATTCTTAACCAGTCTTCCATTATTAGCATTAGGTTAGCAAAAGATCTCCATCAGCTGAGGTAGAACACCAAGTTACCACCCATGTTTCAGCAGGTGCAACATTCCCCTCTGGAAATAAGAGCAGTAAGAAGGGCTACTAAAGGAAGAAATTCAAAGGCATTTGCAGCAGAATAACAACATGCCATTTAGCTTAATGTTTCTCATTTTATTTGGAAGCTTGAAACACATTGCCATCATTCATGCTTTGCTGTAATTGGACAGAGTGATTAGAACACCTTTTTATATTAAATGCACATTTTCCTTTCAATAATATCCATGCTAAATGAGAAGAATACTATTCAGCCAGTCAGCTGGGTTTGGAGCAATGATCTATTTTACCTCTCATTTTTAAAGCTTTTTCTAATCTGTGGTTTTGTAGACAAACTGTACACAAAGTCTGTCAGTATACATGAGCTGAGGAAGGAGAAGAAACAAAAGAGAAGCTCTTCAGAAATGTAGAGGATCTTGTAAGGAGAAGAATCAATTGCCAAATAAACTTTCTGAAAGTTTCACATTCAAAACAAGGGGTCATAAAGACTGATGCTAACAAGGGAAAGACTGCAAAAAGCACTATGAGGAACTCAGAATATCCTTCTGCAAAGACCTGCCATTGCACAGAATAAAATGGTCTTCGCTGAAGTCAGTAATAGATGTAAACTGTGAACATCAGTTCAAGAGGGAGCTGAATATGTTTGGAGCAGGGAGTGAATGTAGCCATGCAGTCATAAGAGATAATTGTGCATAAGATGGTGAGCTACCATACCCGGTGATTTGTATTTTCTATTGCCAGAGGCAAGGGTTTGATGGACCATGTGCTTTTCTCTGGGCTGTTATTACTTGTGTATCTCTAAAAAGTGCCCTCCACTACCACAGCAGCCACAGTAATAAAATGTAAGTTAATAATATTATTTATTCTGTAACCATCACTCGTGCTTACTGTTCGATCACTTCTTTTCCGCTTCCCATTATACCACTCTCCTATTTGCATTTGAAGGTTAAAGTCTCAACAAAAGCTATTTGGTGTCCTAAATAGCTCGTGCTGTCCCAGTGCTGCTCTGTTGCCACATGCACAATGCATATACATATACATAGACACATATGCACTCAGACACTGTCTTGAGATCTCTCTCTTCGTATCTTCCCCTATCTACCCAAAACTGTGTTTGAAATTACCGTGCAAGACAGGACCATAAGTCCCTCCAAGCTTTGCCTCTACAGACACATGTTTTTCAGATATCTTCCCAACCAACAGCTGCCAAAACAATGAAAGTCAATGAGCAAAGCCATGACCTCCCTCAGATGCTTACACCACCTTTGCACCAGCTGCATCTAAACTGGGATGTCCCTAATGTCTCCCAGTGGAGTCATAGTGATTTTGAAAAGTAATTCAACTGAAACACAAGCTGAAGTCATCGCAGCCTAAGAATCTGGCCAATCACAACTTTGATATGCACCTAAACATCACCTAAATATCACCTGAACGGACTGAGGTTTCTTTTCAGAATAGTCAAGCGAAATCTCTTCCCCATTCAAGGAATCACACATTAAACACATGCATCCTTTCTCAACACACTGAACCTATCCACCTTTCATTGCTGTCTTACCAGGACTTACACAAACTGGCAAGATTGCAGGGGGGTAAGAGAAGGACCTAGCACATGGGTGTGCTTTTCTGAAATGGTATTGTGGGAAGATCAGTTGGGATGGAAAAACAGGAAATCAAATATTGAGGAAATAAATGAACTGTAAAAACACCTATTGTTGTATCAGTACTTTGAATTGAAGTTCCTCGTGTCCCATAAATAGAGTTTTCTGTCACACTGAGAACTATACTTTCCCTTGAGAACCCTGTGTAGAAAGAAACTTCCTATAAGAAAGTCCAATGTTTTTCCCCATGAGAAGATAAGGGCTCTTCACTTCTACCTTATCAAAAGAAAAATAGGTGTTGTCAATACTTTAACCTCCCCGGTAATCAATTAAAATGCAGGAATTCATCTCCAGTAATGTCTTGTTCTTCTTTAGACAAATTACTTCCCTATTCCACTCTTCCTCTTAACCCAAGATTCACTTCATTCATAGGGCTGAAACCAAACCCCAATTCCAAACACATTCAGCAACTAAAATTCCAGCCACTGCCAGCTTTAAAGACTGATTCTGAAAGACATGAAGCAATCTTACAGCAGCCACAGAACACAAGGTCCTTTCAAAGAAAAAAATCCCCTTTCCCTTCATCTGTGCTTATTAGAGCTCTAGAGGCTTAAAAGAAAGTCTTATTGCACCTGCAGCTTGCCAGAAAAACACACCCTCCTTCACACTGCTCTCGAATCCAGGCCAACAACAGAAAAGAAGTAAGATTTCGTCTTGAAAACAATGAGGCTACAGGTGTGAGGGAGGTCATCAACCAAAGACAGTGCAGCTCACAAGTGAAAATGGGGCCAGAACTCAGCCTGAGCTCTTTATAGTGATGGTAGATGAGGGCTGGCTTTAAATACCCAGGCAGATTATTGCAAAACTGAGGTCTGACAAAACCCCAAACCTAGTGTCTTTTTATTCATAAACTAAGTAAATTTGCTCTAGAAAGCATAAGGATACAAACATAGAGGGCTGCAGTGCTGGTTTAAGAGTCCTGTTTTCAGTAGGATGGCTCATGAAGTATATTAAACATTCTTTGTTTTTTTTATTCTGTGTTAGGATATCATTAATGCTCCTTTTGTTTTATTACCATGGAGGGATATTCCCAGTATATGTGCCAGACAGGGATACCACACACTTCCATATCATCTTTATCTGATACTGCTTCTTTGCTGAATGTGAGCCCTACAAATAGGAAAGGGTAGAACCACAATGCAGTGCTCTTTAAACACTGCATGGTTAGTTATTTTTCCTAAATATGCCATTACTGTTATGACCTTCTATGTAAAGACATTTACACTATAAAGCCAAGACTACAGCATCCTGCAAATTTACATAAATAACAATTGGCCATGACAGTTTCTTTTCACCTATTCCATAGAGGGGAACTTCCTGAGAAGAGCCAGAAAAGGTGGAGATCACTTTAAAATGCCTCTCTCTGTCATTTCCAATACCCCACCTAATTTCAACTAGGCCAAAATCTCACTTGAAGTGAGCTGAAGTAGAAGCTTTTGTGTGTGTATGGAGCCGTATCCAGCTGGGAGAGCAGTTAAATGCTTGCCCATCCCCTTAACTCTGGGCATGTAAATTCAAGACTAAGAGAGCTGTTTTGACGTTCTTGGCTGGAAATCACTCTCCACACCTATACTTTAATGCATCTCCTGTACGTGGTAGTTTGGCTGCTTTCTCTCACTACCATCTGTTCTGATGGCACAGTGCCTACTCACAAGTTGAATGATATATAGGTGCCAGGCAACAATGCGTTTTGATGGGCAGGCTGCACAGCACTGCAGTTGTCGTCTCTTGTGCATGAAGGCCACTCTCTGTGCCAGCAATGAAACATTGGCACTTGATACCTCCATACACTTGTTCACACCTGTTGACACTTATGTGCCAGGAAAGGAGCACTTGAACAAGGGAGTCTGCAGGCTTGCTCAACTCCCCATTAGGAAATAGCATTACCTGCAAGTATATGCAGCCCCTGGCTCAACCACTATCCTGTGCCTCAAGCAGATGCTGGGTCACAGCCCAGAATACTTCTGTGGGTCTTCACCTTAATACTTTCCTAGAGCTCTGTGTCTGAAGGGAAGAAGAAACTAGCTGCTCACAGAGATGAAAACTTGCTGGAGCAGGCAAGTCCTTTGTCCCATCCAGACATTTAAGTGCAAGTCTATGCAAAACTTGCATTTCTCTTGTGTCCCAGCTAAAGGCCCAATTTTAACAATTGTCTTCCACAAGCACACCCAAGCTTGCCACAGGTCCATGCCAGCTTCACTTCTCCCTTTCACATTTCCATAGCCAGGTGGATTCCCGCCAAACTTCACCTATAAACTCCGTATTTTTCAAAGTTCAGAGCAGTCTTTCTTCACTGACAAGATTTAACCACATCCACCTATCTTTCAACTCAAGTAAAGCTTATTCTTGTAGCTTGTAAGGTAGCAATGATTTATACCAGGGGAAAAGTATGTCAAGAAATGAAACTAACATAAGACATCACAGATGAGTTTTTAAAAGCAGTATATTTGGATGAAGGGAGAGTCTGCAATCCCTGCATTGGGTGTACACAGAAATTCAGTGATTTAGGGAGGAAAAGAATTCCCACACACTAGTGGAGATAAAACATGTGATTTCTTGGAGATTGTGGAAAGAGATTGGGGAATGAGCAGGGACTGGACAACTGGATTCAGAACCCAAAGCAGGAATATTTTCAGTGGGAACTCTTGTTAGATATTGCTTTGGGTGTGGGTTTTGTCCCAGATGTATGTGCCCAAGAATACCAATGCATTTTTATTAGCTACTGAGTATCATAAGCCTGGCTTGTAGATACAGATGGAGAGACTGAAAGGCTGTAGAGGCCCTCTCCACCTTCTATTGTGGTTATACGCACTTGATCGGAGGGAGGAGCTTTGTTAAATACATAAGCCTCTGCTTTGCAGCAATAGAGCCAGTATTTCCCTGAGCAAGGCTTAGGTTACGTGGGGGCTAACCGGCTGTCTTGTACACCTTACACACACACTTAGCTGGAAATAAGAGAGATGCAATCATGTGAGCTACTGCATATTTGCCGCAGCCATTACCAGGTAGCTGCTATTTCATTTCTATGAAATATCATAACTATGTAAATAACTCAAGTAATAATTGTAAATGGATGACTGTACTAAGGGAGGTGGGGGCAGGAGCCATAACTGCGCAGCTGCTATGGCTGTGAAAATTCAACCTTAAGCAGCCTAAACATTCATTTTACAGTGTACACCACTGATTACTTAATTACATCTAAAATATAAGTCAGACTGACTAAAAACCCCAGGGAGTAAATTACAAACAGCTATGAAGCAATGTGCATGCATACACCCTACTTTGACTTTAAAAAAATCATTGTTTTCCAACTGGTATGAAGGATTTTTCTATTTCTGTTCTGGAAAACATCGTTATGTTACAAACAGGTAAATATTTCTAAGTAATATTAGATGTGCATGGGAACATCCATCTTCAGCCTTTCACTGTGGACTCTCACTAAAGGTTCTTATCTTTATGTATATTTGAACAAGAAGATCTACATATGCTTGATCTCGGTATGAACCTCTGTATGACCTGATTTTGTTGCCATGGCCACCAATTAGACCAGCCTTGTTGACTGCAGAACAACAGTCAAAGCATCTCTATTAAGTTCTGAAAAAGAATGTCATATTTTATCAGCAGACTATAACAGCTTATCCTTGTGGCAGTGTTTGTTTCTTCCATTAGCTTTATATTTAAGCATTTAACTTAAAAGACAGGAGGGAAAAAAATGTGTGGCGAGGAGTGGGGAGAGTGGGGAGCAATGGCTGCGTCACTCACCAGAAAGCTCATGTTGGGGTTTTGTTTTTGTACTTTTTAGTATCTGCTTTTATTTTCCAGGTTTTCTCCTCTAAGAATATTGAAGACAAAGACTGTGGTAGCATCTTTGCTTCATGCGAACACTGAGATTAGCAGAAAATCTTTCCTCCAGTTGCTTCTTTTGAGAATCCTTACAGAATTTTTTATAACAAATGCAAAAAATTTTAAAATATTCTCTTTCCAATTTGTGACAAACCAGTAAAAAGTCGCCTCGAAAGCTCCCTCTTCAAACACTTTGCCCAGCAGTAAGTGTGTGTGAAGATACTGAATACTGTCACATGTACAAGACAGACAGTTCAATACTATCGATGCTGTATTTTGTTAATGCCTACCTGGAAATAAAAGAAGCAACCAACTTGTAATGTACTCAGTTTCCATCAAAACAAATAGAGAGGTTAGGGGATAGCAGAGTTCCACAACTAAATCTTTTCTTTCTCAGGCTTCCTCTTTAGAAAATAATTCTCTTAGTATTGTTTTCACAAAAGCTTTCAAATGCCCTAAAATAATGCAGAGAAATTGGCTTTTATTTTGAACAGGATTTCTCAATATGTACTGCATCTCTTGGCATATCTATTATATTAACTCAAGCCTTAACGATACAATGGTTAAAAACAGAGTACAGATGTGTATAAATGAAAAATGTAATAGATTTCCCTCTTAATGTAATAGAATTGGCACGAGGTATTGGAAACAGGAGTGAAAGTAGTCACTCAAGCATTGTGTTTGTACGTTATTTAAATACAAGTGGTTGAGGTATAAGTACCTCTAAGTACACCTGAAAGAGATGGTGCCTTGTAATCATTGTTTCAGCAATTGACAGTTGTTTACACAACAGCAGCACATTCTCTACTGATTTGAATAATAAACATGTTTAAACACCAGCTGGATAATAGAAGGATAATTGAAACATAGTTTAAAGCTCTGATTTACAGGCATTGTGGCAACACTTTTATTTGTGGTACAATGCTATACTTCTGTGCAGCCTCTTGAAAAAATTAAATAGGCATTGTTTCAAACAACTTTGGGATATATTTAACTCTATTAATCTATCGTGCATTTGTGTGCCCACAGGGACGGACAGACAGATAGAATAAAGAACACACCATCAAAACTTCTAAAAGGCTTATAAGCTGGTGTTCACACGCTACTTGTGCTGCTTAGTTGGCTGTGCCCTTGTGCATATACTTCCCAAGTGTGAACCTATAGTGCTTATGAAGTTTATAAAGCCCACAGAGCACAAGAACCCAGATGGCTGCATAGTCAAATTGCCAGGAAAATCAGAGATAAAAACAGGTAGAGAGAGAAGCAGAACTTCTTCAGTCATTACATGTGACAGGCTGCACGCAAAAAAGGGACCATAAACATGCTGTGAGATTTGAGGTGCTGCCCACATCTCCTCCTTTCTTGTCCACACCAGAATTTGAACACCTCAGAGTTCACTGCTTGGGCTTGTTTTCTAAAATGAAAAATTAAAGAGAAGCCCAGGCAGTCTGACTGCTCTTTTTCTTACAAACATCTCTGCAAATACTTTCTTCATGTAAAATCTACCAGCTGAGAAGCCTAAATATGTGGCTGTAGATTGGCATCAGACCATATACTTTCTTAAATCCCAAGCATCAGATAATCCAAAGGCAGCCTAGCTTTCATTTTTCATCCTGTTTCGGATCTCTTATCCTGGTTTTGAACCAAATTAATTCACTGACAAGCATGGAGGTGTGGACAGTTTTTCCGTGCATTTACATAGGTCCAGTGTTCTGCCTCTGCCTGATGTTTTAGTCAAAGCTGCTGAGATTGCTTGATCCCAACCTGTACAAAACCTACAACTTACTCAAGAAGATGACAGATACCATAACCAGCTTCTTTTACACACCAAGCCCTGTCAGTTCCTGCTGACTGACCCCTAAGTTAAAGGCTTTCAAGAGCCACATTAACTCAGACACAGAAAAGCCTCAAAAGAAAGACCTTAAAACTAGCCCCTGTTTTCAGGTCCTGCACTCTTTACAGTGTGTGAATCGGATATCAGGTAGAGAAGAATGCAGCTTGCAGGACTTGATTATGTTCAAGATCACAGAATCACAGATTGATCTGGGTTGGAAAGGACCTTAAGATGATCCAGTTCCAACCTACCTGCTATAGGCAGGAACACCTCACACTAGAAAATGTTGTCCTGTCCAACCTGGCCTTGAAATATACAACATAATATATATATATCATATGTATAATAGGTATATATAATATATATTATATAAAATATAATATATACATAATATATAAATATGATAGGCAAGACAACTTGTGTCATCTTTTAGGACAGATGTCTGATACTTCCAGTGGAAATCTGTTTTAACTGTACTTATAATAACATTGCCAAAATTAGACAAATCAGCATGAGATATGTCTAAAATGACTTTTTTTATTATTATTATTTCTGCCTTGGTGTTTTTACTTTTTTCTAATGTTCTTTAAACTCTAGATTTAAAAAATAGCCTATTATTTTCCTTCCCACTCCTCCATTGATTTTTACCTAGTTATTGACTGAAAAAACAGGGCAGGGAGCACACACCAGGCTTGTGTGTTCATGTCAACCTGTGTTGCCAAACAGATGTTGTTGCCTTGCATTCCAGATGGAGCTTGTTTGGGCCATGTGACTTCAGTCTAGATATCCCAACTTGTACCTCTTACTTACAGAAAGCTCAAAAACCTGAGATCTTCAATGGTAAGCCAAGTAGGACTGCATCCCTATGTATGTATCAGTTTCTTGGTATTAGAAATTTGAAGAGATGGGGAAACAAAGCAGGAAAAGAAAAATGTTTCACAATAAATCCTGAAACTTAAAGCAGTCCTTTCTTCAGTGATATTGATACGTCTATAGTTGAACTTTTGTTGCTAAAGAAAGTAAAAATACACAGGACTAACCATAAGTACTACTAAACCTGACAACAATTTAAGAAACACTCTTCCCCATGCATATACACGTACTCACTTCTTACCTTGGGGTTTCTCATGTGTGTGGTATGTCCATAGATGTGACCAGACCTTCCCTGGAAATAGTCTGTTAGCTGTTCCAAGGAATGCACACACACACAAGAAAAGTTCACATGGATCAGGCTGGAAAACAGGAGAATCCAGATGTAAAACATAGAAGGGAACAGGACACATCTATACATAACTTTCGTCAATAAAAACACAGCCTAAGGATGCAGCTGGAAATTGTATAGCACTAATTAAGAGACACTAATATCTTTACGATACAAAGCAGAGTTCTGTACAGTGTTGCTAAATGCTATGTATGCCATACATTTTTATTTCTGGAAAAAAGAATAATCCCAATGAGCAAGTCCTATCACCAGGTAATGGATGGATGCTCTGAGATAGCCTTGGAAGAGACATGAAAGAAGAAATGCGCCACATACAGTGATATAGGAAGAGGCACAATAGGAGAGTGTGGATCAGACTTAGGGAGGCCTTTATCTAAGGAACTAACAAACAGAAGCTGCACTCGATAACAACATACAGCTGGATAAGATGCATGGAAAAAATCACCATGAGCTTCCAACAAGATAGGATGGACAGACAATGGTGTGTTGTAGCTGTGGGATACTGTTAAGCAGTTTCAGCAAGCTGCGTGTGTTATGGTTCCTGGGCCAGATTCTGGCCCCTTTGTGCTAGGTCTCAGGAGTGCCCTACAAAAGCTGGGGGATTTTCCTTCAAAAAAGGACCATTGCCAGGTGGCCAAGTGCCAGGATGAGTCACTCTGCACTACCCATTCCTTACAGGAAGACAGAAGTTCCTGAATAGGAAAGGATGAGGCAGGAGCGCACATAAATCCAGTTGCCCTGGACCCAGAGGACAGGTCTTGCCTTGGTAGCCGTGTTTGGGACTTCAGCTCTTTGAATGCCTAGGAAAACTGAGCCAGCCCTTTCCATTGCTCTCACTAGCAGAACATCTCTTGGGGCACAGTGGCAAAAATAAAGCTCAGGGCCGTGAAGGAAGCTATACTGATTAATTCTAACAGGCATAGAGAAAGGGGCCTGTTTCAGTGGCTTTATGAAACACGAAACAAACAGAATAATAGAATTCAACTTCATGTAGTGAACAGCAGTGCAGAGAAAAGGCATGTTTGCAGTAGTGAGGAGTCTAACATTAGAAAACCTACTCTTACTTTGGGCTATGGATCTATGCTCCCTGCACATGACAGAAGACATTCACAGATGTCCCGTTTGCTTGCTTGATCTCTCTAAATGTGCAAAGGAAAATACATTCTTCTTCATCTAACGCACCATTAAACTGGGAGACTCCTGCAGGGGGGAAAAAGCATAAACAGTGAAAGAAGGAATTAGGTGAATTCCAGGCTGCTAATGTCAGGATTAGGGAGGGGACTATAACCTACATGTCCAGCTCTGGAAATCGTTTGCCAGAAGCTCAGTAGCAGTGGATGATCACTGTGTGTAGATATATTCACATGTGTCTGCAGGAAAATTGGCAAGGATAAGCCCTCCCAACCTACCTGCCTTGCACAGCATGCACTTTACTGGTATTACTAGGTGAGTCAAAGCACTGGGCTAAAAGGATCTCCAACTTCACTCACTCTAGCACTTGCTATGTTGTAATACCAGGCTAGCTCTGTTTCTTAATGCTGGATCCTCAGACGTTCAGCAATTTAGAGGGAAGCACCAAACTGAATCAGTATGAAAGGAGAACCTCATCACCATTTCGTCTTCTCCAACAAATTCATGATGTCATTTTAAATATATTTCACCAAACATTTTGAGCCAAAACTTCTTTTTTTTTTTTTTTTAAGGGGTAAGACATATTAGCAATAGAGGGAAAATGACATTTCTTTATCAGCTATAATACATAGAATGTGACATTCAAACACAACAAGTGCTACTCAATAGCTTTTAAGTCACAGAAAGTGACTGAAAACACTTCTCTTTGGTAAATCAAAAAAAAAAAAAAAAGAAGAAGAAAAAAATAAGAAAAAGAAATGTGATAGACAATCCTCAGCAGAAAGATCCACTTTGACTTAAAATGTAGGGTAAGAAGTGTTAGAAATTTACAAGCTCAAAGCCCATCTATTAAGATTCTGAACAAATAGGAAGTCTAGCTAGGAAGAAGTGCTCCCATTAATGTATAGTTAGTTATGTCAAGGACAGTAAATGAAGCTGCCTTTTATATATCAGATTGATCCATCTAAATCAGGGCAAGCTATGCCATCAAAAATGCATTTTCATCATGTGTTACAGATCAAATAATAACAAATACAGAAGAACAATTAATAAACAATAACTCCTTGCTCCACCAGTAGCTGTTTAACTCACACATTCTGCTTATGTGCTATTCAACTCCAAAGAGTGCTGGAGTAAACAAATTGTACATGTAAAGCTACAAACCTGCAGAGAAGCCAAAGAAAGAGAAAAGGATATTTATAGTTTTTAAGAACTGCTTGGGTTGAAAAACTATTCCCACACAACTGTCTTAAAGCAACTGCAGCTACTGCATGAGACCGTGCTCCTACCATCTGCAAATGAAAGCCTGGCGAAGTCAGCTGAGGAATAATTTAACATGAGCGTAAATAACTGAGTGAAATGGTGGATTCATTTTCTATATCCTTCAAATGAAAACAAGATGCCTTTCTGGCTGATCAGTTGTAGCAAACACCAAACTGTACGGCTCCGTAAAAAAGGGACTGGATGAAATTAAATGGTTTCTTCTGATATTACAATGCACAAATTTTAGGTCAGTGTTCAGTAAAGTGTTCAGGAATTTACTCACAGAACTCTGGCTATATTTGCACTACAGAAGATGTCCCAAAAGATATCTTTTCTTGAGCTGGGTGTCTCTGCTTAAAGCTGTTTGGGATTTAGGAAATCCAAAACCCAGCATGTAAGTCCCTGAAGAAGTTAGGTATATTCCAAACATTCATTACTCACATTGTTGATGGTGCCACCTTCTTGCCAAATAGTCCGGTGCCTGCAGCATTTATTTAGCTGTAAAGTCAGAATATTAGGGGTCACTTTACGCTGAGGCTTTTGAACTCCAAATCCTACGAGAGTGCACAGACCATGAAGCTATAGAAGACTTTGTAGCTGCTGTGCATCCAGGAATGGAACAATCGTGAGTCCAGAAACATCTCATGGTCATCTAATGGTGAAGCTAGAAGAGGAAAGGCTTAGGATTCTCATCTTTTCCTCCAAACAAGTTTCTGGTTTGAAGTCAATAATTAGCTACTATAAATCACAATCTCACCCCCACAGGAGTGACCTTACCTGTGCACCAAAACGTCTGACTCCATGTACCTTCAGTTCTCAGCTGACTGGCAGTCTCGTTCCTGCATGAGAAATGCAAAATGTTGGGGTATTTTCCTCTGAAAATCTCACAACTTGCTGCTTTTTACATATTCCTGGGACATGAAAAAATGCGACCCCCAATCCCACCTGGCCTGAGTAGGCTGGAACCATCCTTCCTCTTCACATGCAAGTGCCACAGCCATCGGATTTGTGTGAAAAAGTGATGCTTCCTCTTATCTTCTCTAAGAGAACAGCGTTCTCTATCTGTAAAAAGACCTGAATTCCTCATTTACAGAGGTATCTGGCTATATATATATGTGAATATATATATATGGTTCTGTATATATCAATATCATTGTTCTAGACAAATCAATTCGTACCAGCTGGCAGAGGTGTCTCAGAAGTTAAATTGCAGCCAATTCCCTGTCTAGAACCTTAACTCTTCCTCCTACTCTGCTTTTGGACCCTAAGTACTGACCTCAGCTCTGCCATCACTCTTGAGATTGATCACTTTACTCTTTGTATAAAGATCTCCACACCTTACTTCAATTAGAGCTGTAATTCTTCAATGAGGACTCCAATCATCCGCCTCATGGGCAGAAATACACCCAAATTAACCAGCTGTATGACCAATGTGAAAAAACTCAGCAACATCCTGTTACCTGACTTGGCTTCTTCAACCTCAATTTGAGAATAACTGATAAGAATCCTTCATATGCTCAAATAAAACACAAGGTTTTCCCACATCTCAATAAAGTATGCCCTTGCAAGAGAACTGTCATGCCATGGTACCAGCTGCCTGATAACCAAACGTAGGCTAGGTCAGGAGTAATATATGCTTAGTAAATATACCCAGAAATTCCATGAGACTATACAGACTCTTAAGCATACATTTAAGTGTTTCATTGAGTTACAGCTTTAATTACACATTTCATAACTACAAAAGGGCCCATTTAAAATATATTTAGAAAAGAAATGTTAAATGCATGCTCTCTTTGCCCACAGACTCTGTAGAAGGCTGTTTAAATTAATAGCTCAGAAAAAGATGTATATAATTCCTACTGTAACAAGCCTACTCAAAGGTTCAATTCAACAGAAAACAGACTTAAAATACATTAACATTCACATTGAGACCCATAGTAGCCTTGATTGCCACAGCTCCAGTAAAATTCCACAGTCTTGTTCTAGTTTGCATCAGGCAATGATCTTGTCCATAACAGAAGATATTTCCCTGTGTGCTTCAGAGAAATGCACTGTATACTTAAATGGAAGTGTGTAAAAGGCATATTATGAAAAGACAAATTAGCTTTGCATTCTGGCAGTCTTTGAGATAATGTTTCTGATGAGATCTGTTGAGAAAATTAAAGTGCGATGTTACTATTCCCAGGAAATCATTTATTTATTGAGCCAGAGCTTACTTTCTAGGAGCTGGTTCGCAGGATTCCTAATGTGGTTTACCCTTGTTTACACTGCCAGTGGAATTTGGGTTGCAAAAACTAACTGGAAAATTTGTATCATCTATCTCTGGTGTTTAATAAGCATCACAAGCAGCAAACGCAGCTGTGCCCACTGAAGGCGGTGAAGCACTGAATATAAGCGGCTGCAGCTAACACAAGGACTACCTATGGCACAGGTCATAGTGTAAAGCACCATCAGTGCTAGCCCGTGGCTTTGTGTCACCAAAGTCCAGACAAAGATTTTGTCTGGCTAAGCTGAAGAGCGAACTTCTTCACTTGACAGATTTGCAGACTTCCAAGTGATCATTATTAGTGTTTGTGTACCCTCACATAGGCATTTCTAATCAAGCTGCAGAAAGGGAGTATCAATTTCAGAGGTGAAATAAAGGTAAACTGAGAGCACGAGTGAACTGACAGAACAAATACATCCATAAAGCATTATCAAAATATATATATTCATTTTATGTTAATGTGAAATAAAATTAAATATATTTCATATTACATAAACCCATTAATGGAAAATGCAGCTTTTGAAATGTTGACACTGTTTCCATATTTCTCCTTTTTATTTTTTTGCTGCTAAATACCCACACACTTTTGTCCCCTAAGAAAACACATCTTGGACATCACTGATTCTATTGTACTTATTGGCAAAAAAGATAAATGTTGCTGTGGAGAATGGAAAACCAAACCTTAAACTGAGGTTTGGCTTGGTAAACTTCCAGAGCTTTTCCATAAAATGAAGCTTTCAGGTGAATACTTCATTTGACGTAAAGTATTTCCTACACTGAAAATGTCTTTTTAGTGGCAAAAAAAACAAATTACAAAAAAATAAATCTGTTTTACTTAAAAGGTTCTTGTATGGTCATGATGAATACAAAACTGTAACACTGCAAATGTAATAAGCAACGATCAGCTCATCTCCATGCCACCTGCCCACACCAAGGTTGTGTTATCTTTCTTACCTCGCACTGAAGAAATTGAGACACAGGAAAAGCAATGCTAAGGTTTTCCAGAATTCCTCGTGATTTGTTGCATTTTGGAGTTTGAATGCACAGCACACGACACTTACATATTATTAATCAGAATTTCCACAAGAAGTCTGAATCTAGATCTCCTAAACCTGAATCCAGTGCCCTCACTAAACACATCAGCACGGATTCTTCCCTTCCCCTGAGGCTGAAGTACTAACTGGGCTTTAGAGCAGACTCAGGTCTCCCTAAATTGCACTATGGAGTCAGCAAAGCTACCAGTTATAGCAGGGAGGGCAAAAAGTGGAGTACACAAATAGGTGCACCTTCATCTCGCACTATCTCAGAAAACAAGGTGAAATGTCTAAAAGAGTTTGAGAATCATAGAATCCCAGACTGATTTGCGTTGGAAGGGACCTTAAGATCATCCAGTTCCAACCCCCTGCCACTAGACCAGGTTGCCCTGTCCAGCCTGGCCTTGAACACTGCCAGGGATGGGGCAGCCACAGCTTCTCTGGGCATCCTGTGCCAGCGCCTCAGCACCCTCACAGGGAAGAACTGCCTTAGATCTAACCTGAACTTCCCGTTTGAGTTTGGACCCATCACCCCTTGTGCTATCGCTACAGTCCCTAATGAGTGCATTTCTTAAAGATAACATACCAAAATGATTTTGGAACGGCATATTGTGCTGATTCATTCTTCAGATGCTATTTCCAGATATTCTTACTAGCAATGCATTCTGTCAGCATTACGAATGTGGCCAATTTGAGCCTCATGTAACAGTTTTAAAAGTCTTGCAAAGACTTAATAAATTTTGCAAATATTTAGAAAGAGAATTAATGTAATATATGTAAAGATCTGCACATATTTGATAATCTTGAACCAATTTAATAAATCCTGTCCAGTTTTAATAAACATTGGATTAGGGTTAAACTTATTACAAACAATAAATGAATAATGAAAATATTTAAAGTGGAGTGTATATACAGTACTTTTTAAATGTTAATTGTTTTTTAAAGATCAGGAGAATACCTGCAAGCCATGTTACAGCTTTAAAAACTTGGTTATACAGGAAAATATACACACAAACCGTGCTTGTTAGCAACATGACTACACCTAACACACTAGAAAAGCATGATTTTGCTTACCCTTACAGAAACAAAACCTTGTTAGAATCACAACTGTATTACAAGAAACTAAAACAAACATGATCACAATTTGGGTGAAGAAAGGGAAAAAAAACCCAAAACACTGAATATGTGAATATATGAATTAGAATCATAGTCACAGAATGGTTTGGATTGGAAAAGACCTTAAGATCATCCAGTTCCAACGCCCTGCCAACACCTTCCACTAGACTATGTTGCCCAAGGCTCTGTCCAACCTGGCCTTGAACACTGCCAGGGATGGGGCATTTACCACTTCTTTGAGAAACAGAATTAACAAAAGAAAGTGCAACTCGAAGCTTGTGCTTAAATCTACCTCTGTTTACGTGTATGGACATTTTTCAAGGGCAACACACCTGACAGTATTAATTTGTAGTGAAGTCCAGCACATTGCATAACCTTGTGTGGGGCCATCCCCAGCTTCTCCATAATGTTCACCCTGGGGTACCTATTTTTCCAATCAAAGGAGGAAAAGCTGCTGTTGGAAAAATTGCACTGTTACATTTCTCCCAGAAAAGTACCAGTTTCAACAGAACTCTAATTGTGGAAGATTTCCTACACCCCCAGTGGAACGATTTGTTAATGTAAGAGAAAGCCACAAAAATCCCACATTACCTTCCCTTTTAGAACTGTTTCCTGGGACATCTGAGCCAAGAATGCTCTGTTATCTGCTATGGGCCTGTATTTCTGGGAGGTCCTTAAGAAGGAAAAAGAAGGGAGGATCTGGATGAAACTCAAAAGGATGCTTTAGGCAATAAGGAGTATAACATTATAACTGAAAAGAGAAATAAAATACAAGGTAAGTATCAAGACAGGATGCAAGAAAATAGCAAATGTAAAAACCATCAAAATACAGATCCAAAGGGTTTGCATATTAGAGTATGTGGGGGCTGGAGACACTAGAAGGGATGTTTTGAGGGTGGAAACCTGCCAGTATGGAAAGGTAAAACATCAAGCAAGACACTGAAAGTATCCTACTGACACCTTAAGAGGACTCTTATTCACCTCTTTTTTTTTTTTCCCCTAAATAACGTATTTACTACAGTGTGAAATACTATCCCTGCTCTAATGAGACACATGCTCACTGCAGAGAGGACAGAAACAATGAGTTTCATGTCATACCAGGACAGCTTCAGGGCAAAGTCCATGCTACTCTTGCAATTTGGCTTCCATTTTACACTTCCATAGATAAATTTTTGTGTGTTTGGAAACCAAAGGCTTTTTCTGTAAATATATCCTATTGTAAAACACTATCAGGAGAAATTACTTATCCTATGAGCAGTGATTTGATTCTTTAAGATTTTCAGGAGGGAATCAGCGAACTCAGTCACTGCTTCAGCTGCTTTTCACAGTGGAAGCTCTCCTAGAGGTAGTATGAGTGAGCTGGCAGCTAGTTGGAACTGAGAACTAACCATCTATCATTAAATAATTATAGGAAACAAACTGTGGAAATCCCAGTGATTCTGTAAACAGAAAACCAGGATACATTATTCTGTGGGCTCTTCTACTAACTTAAATGATTAAATAATATCATGCATATAAAAGTTGGGTGGAACTAAATATTCACCTTAATTAGGCAGAAAGATAGAGCAATATTGTTTCTGCCTATCTAATTTTCCATTGGTTAATGTTCTTCATTATTCTGGCAGAACTAAGTATCTGAAACAATTCATTATGAATCTTGGTTTATGAAAGCTAAGAATTATTCTGAGGAATATACAGCAGAGTAAGTGAAGAAACATCTATTAGCGAAACGAAGGGGAAGACTATTACTAACTTGAAATTGCTGTAAATGAGCTTTTTATTGCCAGAGATTCGAAAGCCCACCAACCATAGCATCTCAATGCAGACAGAGCCAAAAAAGTTTGCAAAAAATCTTCCGTTGCCTTCCTCCAACACTGATTTCTCTGATTGTTCACACACTTCCTTAGTCTCACTAAACTGGTACTCTAACAGAGCTGTTTCAAGCATTTAAGCCTGCAGTAAAATTATATTAAATTTAACAATCCCTCAGCAGACCCTTAGAATAGATTCTGTTATTATATCCTGCAGTGCAGTAGCCCTTGTCCAACTTCAGATATGAAGCAGCAAGAACTGAATTTTAACCTAACTGCTAATCTGAGCACCAGCATCACGGTAGGGAGAGTCTTTGCATCAGTATAGCTAAGTTTGCCCTTTATACTGCTATAGATCAGTGCCTAATAAAATCTTTCCTGAGTAAATACTGACAATGAGAGGAAGTCCTGAACAGATTGTTATAATCCATCAGCTACAACTCCCCGCAGATCAAGCACCCATTCCCCAACACTTTCCTTTAAACACTTCAGCCCTTCCCATACAAATGACCTATAACAGTACAACAGCATTTTGCTTGGCAGGAAGAGGGTTAACTCCATGCTGCACCTTGATCACCAGCAGGTATCAAACTTTGTCAGTAAAGGAGATATTCTCCAAATAGGAAGAGACAAAGCACTGCTGAGATTCCCCCATCAAATACAATAGAACATGAAAGTATGGCTCAGTTTTAGCTCTGGCACCCAATAACAAGTCAGAACCCTGAGGGCACTGTCTTACTTAGAGATGTGAAATGCAAATGAACAGTAACATTGACAACTCAAGACCAAGCAGAAAACAAAGGACTTGAAAGCTACCTGGAAAGGTCTTGCATGAACACACAGCTTTTTTTGTTTTCACTTTTTGCAGGGCAGAAATGTAGTCATTTATGTGGAGAAGTTAGATGGGTAATTTTAGTGATCACTGCAGTCCCTGAGAATATGTTAACAGAAAGAAAACCCTGAGATAGTAGTGTACAGAAATCCTTTAACAGTGAAAGTCACAAGGAGCTTGGAAAAACAAGTTCAACATAAAAAGTTGTTGTGTGTGAAACAGAATGGATGAATTCGCTTTACCCAAAACTCAGTCACAGGACTTGCCAAAATATTTTCCTGCATGAGGATTTATCCTTTAAGGTGAGAAAAATCTAAGTTAACTTAGATTTTCCCTGTCTGCCTCTAGCTTCTGTACAAGTGCTCTAAGGAAGCCAGAGTAACTCACTTTTCTACACTTTTATAGTAGAATTAAATATCTGAAAGAGAAAAAAAAACCAATAAGAATCTTGGTTTACGAAGGCCAAGAATTATTCTTAGTAAGCAGAGAAATAACAGCAAAAAGTCACATAGATCAAGACAGAAGTATTTTGATGATACCTGTTTGGTTCACTCAGCAGGACTTTCAGGGATGTCACACAAATGCTTCACGAGAGGGATATATGTGCCCATGTCAGCCCCCACCATATCATTGGCAAGGCCAAGTCAGGATTAAGGACAACTGCTTGCTGAGCCTTCAGCCCTAAGATGGGATCCAGCATGATGGGACCACTGACTATTATCTCCAACATTCCAAGCTGCACCTTGGGATGCAGCTCAGGCACAGAGCAGTTTCTCATCAAGGTACACACCAGCCTTCCCGGATTTCACCATGGGAGGAAACCCACGCACAAAGGAGCCTCAGCATCCTTGGCAGCCACCCCACAGTAGTCTATTGTAGAGACACCCATCCACTGTCAAGGCAGAGATCAAGAGAAGAAAACAAGAGGATGAACAGCAGTCCCATGCTTAGCACAACACCCATACTACTGAAACCTGTGAGGAGGGTTTGCAACCAGTCTAAAAACAAGTGGTTCTGGGTGGGGAGTTTGTTACACAGTGAAAAGTCAGGGTTCACATTTACAAACCTTTCTGCAAAAGTGGGGCCAAATTTCAGTAACCAAACGTCAAGGCTGAATTTAACGTTCTCAAGACTAGCGGTTGGACTAAACGATCTCCAGAGGTCCCTTCCAACCCTCATGATTTGGTGAAGACAGGGTAGAGTATTTTATTAGAAACTGAGGCCAGGGTCATGCAAATTTGGCCTCTGTTTTCTGAAATGTGAAGAACAGAAAAACTTACAGAAAAACTCAGGAGACCTAAGACTAATAAAAAATAAAAAGTTGTTGTGAACCCAGAGACAGGAGTGTCTGAGGAACAATAGCTTCAAAGCCAGGGGAAGGGTCATTACTTGCTATTAAACCGGTAGAACATCTAGTGGAAGCAGTGACTGAAGGAAAGATGTCAAAGAGCAATGAACTAATAAACAAGTGGAAAAGAAATAGTGAGAGCCCTTCCTGAACTGCAAACACTCTCCTCTTTTTTCCCCAGCAGCTGGTACATTTCCTGCTTTCTTGTCCTTGTGTGCATGTGCTGTCACATCTCTCAGGGGTTTTCTTCTTAGCTGGGCCACTCAGAGGTGAATGGGGAGGTTCAAGTAAAATGTCTCTTTGTTGAATACTGGAGGGACAAAAGAAAACAGAAAGCAGTTTTATGGCACAGCAGTCAATTCAGGAGGGTAAAGCACCTGGTATTGGCATGTTTTGCATATGTCCTAGTGCAAACATAGGCATACTTCTTTATTCCATAAAGAGATTTATTGAAGTTCTTGTCTCTCTGCCTCCCTCCTTCACATCCAAAGAGACAAAATTCCTTTGTTGACGCATAGGTCCTACCTTATCTGATAGGCAGAGACCCTCAGATGTCCGTTCATATCCCTACAACTGGATGTTTTCCACTAACATGCTCCTTCCCACAACAGGAGGACCGAGTTGTGAGCTGCTGAAGTTCGTCCAGTTTGCACTTGAAGCCTACCACTTGCTGCTGTTTGCACAGTATCCAAAGAAAGTTGGCTGACCAGGTAAGTCAGATGCATGAAGGACTTCGGGCTGAATGCCTCGTCCCAAGACCAATTACCAGAAGCATCTGACTGATGCCACATGATGAATTGCTCTCCCCTGGTCACACTGGTGACAGAGGGAGCCTAAAAACCTGGTTGTAATGCTCTGAACCTCCTTGTGAGGGCCACACATTTACCTGCCTTGTACTACACAAGGGCAAAGTCAGACTCTAAACAGGGCAGTTCAGATCAGGAAGTCTCCAAAAACCATGTGTGTTCCTAATTCTCTTTTAGGATCTGATAGTCAGAATAACATCACATTATTCAAACAATACATCTGAGCAATTCCATGTGCTCTGCCCACAGAACGTGCCTCAAAGTCCCTTGAGAACTGCATGGAGAAAAGCACACACCGTTTAGCAGATACATCACTACACACAAATGTATTCCATTCCTTTCCCAATAAGGCCTTCTAAATTTGTTAGAAAGTATTTGCAGAGAAAATGAAAGGAGCCCCTGGCATCAGGAGTCCTTGGAGTGTAAGCTATGCACTGGCTAAAGGCTCTGCTGATCACAGTTGGAAGGACAGCCTGATTTTATCAGGAGGATCAAGGGGAAAAAGAGATGGAATATGGGAAAGGTTGGAGGAAGATAAAAAGGAGGAATTTATCCATCAAGGTCAGTTAATTGGAGAGAAGTTTCTGCACTGGGATGGCTGGAAGCAGTATTAATCCAAGCTAAAATTTTGCCCTTTGGCACCGTATATGTTCCTCTTGTAAAGCTTTTACATTGCCATAGAAAAGAAGGGTATATTTTGGCACTGAATGATTCTAGGGCAGGTTTTTCTCTTCATATGTTTGCATAAATCTACAGAGGGCAACGGAGTTACACCACCGTGTGTTGGTGTGAAACCATAGGCAAGCTCAGTATTTCTCACCTTGTCTGGCAGACTCTTTGCCCCATTTCACTCTTTTCTACTCTACCAGTGTTCCAAGGTCAAAGACCATGCCCAAATCTAAAGTCGATAGTAACTCAGACACTGTATTTTAAAGACGTAGGCTCCCTTTTTAAATAATGCGTTATTTAAAATACACTTTCCTTTGTGTTAGCCTTCCTACCACATCCAAATGATCTTGACATGTGCTAGGGGGCACACATGTTTCCGGGAGAAGGGATCCCATTTCCTTCACACCAGTTTCCGTAGTATCGTCATCTTCATCATCTGCTTATTTCTGCCCTTGATCACATCCTCTGAAAAGCTGGCAGATGTGAAACCTGAGCTGCCCATGGGCCTGCACACATCCCATAGCAGTAGGTATCCAAAATGGTTCAGATCATCTCTGATTTCTCTATGGGTCATATGTCTCCTTCAGAAAAAGGGTGGGGAGCAGATGTGCAAAACAGAGAGAGGGAGACTATGATAGTCATATTTCTCTTCCACAGAAGGGAGGGATGAATGTGTGTATTGAAGTAGGGAGGGAGAAAGATTATATGCAGAAGAATAGCAGAAATCTGAAACACGAGTCAGATTTGATACATTAACAGTGTGCAAAAGTTTCTTAGTGAGAACATTTCCCTTTGGGTGATTTAACAAATGTAAGCTGGATCAAGTCTCCATTATGCAAGAAATATGTTAGGTTTCTTCTCTAGCTATGCACAAATGGCTGGGGAAAGCTGGATATACTCCCATCCTATAAACTAGAATCAGAAATAAATCGAGAGATTTATAAATTGGAGGTGCAATTCTTCAGCTACATTGGTTTAAAGATTGTGAAATGAATGACTAAAGCGTTCACTCACAGTGTTTTATGAAGCAGATCTAATGTGCAGGTTTTGTGACCTGCAGTGACTTTAACTTCTCAGTAAATCAAAAAGCTTAACAAATATTAAGATGGCAAAGATTACCTGTGTGTGCCAGATTTCATCTTTTATCCGTTATCATTTAGGAAATGAAAAGCTTGAGTCGGAAATCAGACAGGCAGACATGTGACACGGGCGGTCTGGCAGCCCCACAAGACAAGAACCTGCAGGAGACACAGAAACTACATATTCGCTGATTAGTTTTTAGTCCTTAAGAAATAGCTCTTTTCATTGTTATTATTATTAGTGACCAATGAGCTTTAGAATCAGAGCAATTCCTATCTAAATTCCACTGCAATGAAAATTCATTATTGCAGACTAGAGGAAGCAGCTGGGTGTGTAGCTCAGGCTTAGGGGCAGCTCCATACATAAGTGAGCTTTGGAGGTGTTGAGATTTGGTGGACAGCACTCATTTGACAACACAGAGGACAAAGAGTTCTCCTTTTTAAGCCCGGCCCAGGGTGGCAGGGAACTGGCTGCCAGATGGGATCTTGGATGAGCCACAGGTTAGAGATCCACAGCATGTGAGGAGACCCACTGTAGTTCAAGTAGAGCATGCCCTCAGTTTGGTAAGACTGTCTTGCAGTTCCTTCCTGGGATGCAGGAGGTAGCTGCATCTTTCCCAGCAGAAAGGGCTGCTCTTCATGTCTACAGCCCTCCAAATACAACATGGGCCCTCAGGGTGAAACAGATATTTGTATTCTATTCCAGCTTCTAACATATTCCAAACTAAGGGCTGAGGCAGTCACCTTGAGATTGATATTTAATGCTTAAGTAGAGACAGACTTTTCCAAACATTTGCTGATTTATGAAATTAGCATCAGCTCTACTGGTGGGATACTGAGATGGAATGGATAATGCCTGCTTCAAGGCCATAGAGTAATGTACAGACCAAATCACAAGAATTTGAGCCTAAGAGCCAGTCACAAACCCAAACCAAATAACTTTATTAGCTTGTCACACACACATGCAATATTTCTTTCTTCTGCATACAGAAATGAAGACAAAGGCTAGGCAACCTCCATAACAAGATCAGACCTGTAACAACCACATGAGCTATGGGTGCCACCGCAGGCTCTGGGTTTTGCATAAGTTGTCTTTGCCCCAAGAAGGTCTTCTACCTGTGTATCCCCCTGTCCCAGCTTCCAAAGGCATTTATGGCCATCCTTTCCTCTTCCATCTGACAGCTATAGATGAATATAAGTTAAGCATATATTGAAGTGCAAGGAGAAAGAGAATGGAAATGGAAAGAGTTTCATAAAACCGAGGTTCCATTTTTTCCTCAGAATGTAGGATCTCAATTTAAAAATGACATCAGTTTTCTTCAAATATGAAATGATGTTATAGCTGTTTAATAAGCTGGAGATAAATCTAAAGCACATAAAATAACAACCCAGTTCTCCTTTAATCTGATACAAAAAAAAGAGGAAGAAAAGAAAAGCATTCGATGTTGGAATATAGACCTAGGTTTAAACTGTTATTTACTATACAACTGTCCTTCTGTCACAGCCTGAAAGTCTGTGACCGCAGGTCAGAAGCAGACAAAGTCAAGTGTGCCATCACTTCTTGGTGTGCACTGGTCAGAAAAAGACATCCCTTCAACTGGGAAAAGTCAGCTTCACTGCAACAGCATAAGCAGTTCATCATCAAGCAATATTTGGTCCAAAATAACTGTACATATCCAAATAAATTACCAAGCTGATTGCAGGTAAATCAACAGGGAAGTTTATATACTAACTAATAACAACAACAAAACAGTTCAAGTATCAAACTTCAAAGAAAGAAACTGTGGGACCACACATGTTAAATGAAGAGTATTGCTGAAAGTCTAAATATGTATTAGCCCTTCATTCCATCAGATCCGTGCTAAAACTCCAGTGGAAAGAGCATTAATGATTAATAGTTGTCATGAAAGTCAGGCCATCTCCTGTGGAAAAGATGGAAATACAAGTCTCCAGGGCTGTGCAGACAGACATTTGTATTATAATATCCTTGCTTAGTGTATCATGTTATAGATATATTTGATATAATGAATAAATAACAAGATATTTATGGAATCTTTGCATCTGCCTTCTATTTTTAAACTTCTGGATTTATCATTAAAGGAATTTGTGAGCTGAAAGCCCCGTATTGGAGTGTGAACAGAGCAAACTGTCAACAACTAGCAAAGGACTCAAAGTTAACTGTACAATCTGCTCTGAGCAAGGGATGCTGTGTATCTCTGTTCTGCTAAAAGCCTATTGCAGCTCAGCAAGTCCACTTCCTGCCCTGCTCTTCCCGACTTTGGGAAGTTATTTCAGCATGTCTCATGGCATGCAGGCACCCCTGCCACACACCCAGCCTGAGCCTCTGGCCAGTGGAAGGTGTATCGGGTGAAGGCAGCTTACTTTCTACATCCTACTCACTTCTATATCACTCCTTACCCTGACTGCTCTGGGGTAAATCCTTGCTCTTCACGCCAAAAACATGGCCTCTGCAACAAACTGAGTCTGAACAAAGGAATTAACTGGCACCTGTCTGTCTTCACTTACCAGCCCTGGATTCCAAAGGAAAGGTATTGATAAAACCACACACACAGAGCCTCAAAACCAACAAAAACCCAACCTTACAGTGTATGGTTTCACCATCATGCTTGCCCACCTTACTCCAAGGCCTGAAATGATGTGTAAAGACAGACTTGCTGTTAAAGACACAAGTGTTAGTGTGTGAACAGAGCAGGATGGGGTGAAATCCTATGTTTCACCAGAGTGCGGAACAGTATTCCTTAAAGAAGCACAGTTGATTGCACTAGTACACATATCTGAGCCCCTATTTTCACAATCTTTGTTTAAACTCATCTAAGAAATGACACCACTATATTGCTCTCTGCTCCCACCCGTTACCAGAACTGGTTTTAAGTGGTGTCTGCACACCCACTGCTTACCTTGTAAAAGCTCATAAAGGAAGCATTACTGAGCAGAATCAGCTGTGGCACAAAAGCAGAGAACCTGCAGAAACATAGAAGAAAAAGAAACTGTTGACAGATAAAAGAAGGAAGCTTTCATCTTCTATGTGGACAAGTCTGAGTAAGGAGTATGGCATGTCCATGAAGACTTTTATACAAACCACATGCAATGGCACTGTGCTCTTGCTAGCTGCAGGGTGAGTCACTTTAATTATGGAAGTTCTGCTATTAAATGGGCTTTAATAAGTAAATGCATTGCTATTTCTTTAGCTCTTATTATGATTTAATTTACCTATTCATTTTTCTGTTCTTTGAGTTCTTACTAAAACGAATAGCTGGCATCTCCTAGGCCTGTTCCCTTTTGTATTCTTGCCAATAGAATAACATCACAACATTTTGTAGTAATGCTCTTTGGGCCGTTGGAGATAGAAAATGTCAAGTACCTTTTATATGCAATTCTAATATTTGCTTTACTCTCCATTGTTTCTAATATCCCCTGAGAACCTTGAAAGTAACATTATTTCCTTAACAAGTTTGGCCTTTCTTCCTTCTACTTAGCAAATCATTTTCTTGGGGCCTTATTACTTGTTAGCCTGGAATACAAGCAACTGCCGCAAAATATTGCTGCTCATATATGTCTGGGCTAGAGAAAAGAATCTAGAAACAAACAAAATCTCTCTTGTTTTCTTCCTAATTTGTTGGTACTCTGCGAAGAAGAACAATGGAGAACATTTCCTTAGATCCTGAGCTGATTGCATCTCAGTTAAACTTCTATTACACTTGAGCAATCCCTTAATACTTTGATTCTCCAACTATAAAAATAGGCCTATGATGATAATCCTGTACTTCCTTGTTATTTAAAATGAGAGGAGCAATAATACTTGTTAGAAAGTCTTGCAGACACCTCTTTAACTTTTGAAAAAAGCCCACACTTGGGAGCCCAACATGCATGACAGCACACTAGGGAGGCGTGATGTAAGCTGATCAAGTGAATGAAGTTAAATGGACTCTTAGATTTCATTTTCTAGGTTGCAGAGCTCCGTGCTTTTGGTTCGTTTTCTTCAGCAGATTTTTGTTCTTGCCATTTTGGGGTTTTTTCACTTGGAAATACCTTTATAGTTACCAAATGTCTTTTAGTTGTCTAGTGCCAGGATTACATTCCTCAGAGGGGAACAAGACACATTAAAGTCCTTAATCAAAGTCCCTTAGTACATGTCATGCAGGGTTTAAAATCTTTCCACGGAACTGGATGGGTTTAAACTCCAGCCATTAGGCCCATGAGATACCATAGAGCTTGTGTCACAGGGACCTGGCTTCCAGGACTTGAATCCCCTTGGTTCCCTCTTATTTATGCTGTTTATTGCCCTCTAGACTGGTGAAGAGAAACTGTTTCCAGGCTTTCTTCCCTGCAATATAAGTGGGAAAAAAGACAAAGGTGGTTAGCGTTGGAATGTACTTGTGACAGCACATCTGCAAACATGGATTTCAGGACAGTATCTTTCTAGCACACAGTGATTTTTAGAACTTGCATATATTAAAGAACTGCAGAGACTGGAAACTCTTAGTTTCTTTCAAGGTTATGGCAGGAGAGGAAGGAGGCTGAGCTGAAGTGTTTATGGGAGGTAACACATATAATTGAATCTCACAAACTGTCCAGGATGCCACTTGCACAGGCAGAGGGACAACAAAGAGCAGAACACCCTGTTCTCATTGCACAGACCTTCATTGCTTTGCTTCAAATGCTGCTTTCTAAAGAAAGGACATAGGATAAGTAACTCATCTGACAGGCCAAAGGAGTCACAATGGCTACTTAATTATGAAACTCTCCAAGGTGTTTATATATTAATTCATGGTCTAATGTGGTGTCAAGCTGAGGCGAATAAAGGTTAACATATTCTATTAGTCCCAATTGTCACAAGAATTTCATAGAATCATGAAGGTTGTAAAAGACCTTTAAGATCATTGAGTCCAACTGTTAACCTAACACTGCCAAATTAAACCACGTCCTGAAGTGCCACATCTATATGTCTTTTCAATAACTCCAGGGATGGTGACCCAACCACTGCCCTGGACAGCCTGTTCCAGTGCTTGACAAACCTTTTAGTGGAGAAATTTTTCCTAATAGCCAATCTAAACCTCCCCTAGTGCAACTTGAGGCAGTTTCCTCTCCGCCTATTGCCTGCTACTTGGAAGGAGAGACCAACACCTATCTCACTCCATCCTCCTGTCAGGTAGCTGTAGGGAGCAATAAGGTCCCCCCTCAGCCTTCTTTTCTCCAGACTGAACCCCCCAGGTCCCTCAGCCATCCTCCATCACACCTGTGCTCCAGGCCCTGCACCAGCTCCATTGCCATGCTCTGGACCCACTCCAGCACCTCAATGTCTTTGTTGTAGCGAGGGTCCAGAATTGATCACAGGATTCTAGGTGAAGCTTCACCAGTGCCAAGTACAGGGAGACGATCACTTCCCTGGCCATGTCAAACAATATGGTCCATTAAATGTTGAATCTAATAATTTCTATTAAGTTCACCATAATAGAAATTATTCCTATAAACATGATCTGAATAGCTGTGATTTATTAATGTAGACATAAGTTTAATTAGCAATTGATTTCAATTGAGCCTAACTCTGAACAGTAGGTTGTGTTGTAAGCCACGTAATGGATTCAATATCCAAAATGAAATACGGAACTTCAAGGCAGGATATACTTGTCAGTATTCTCAATTCCTATCCCTGCCTCCCACCGTGTAAGAACAGCAGTCCTGTTCACCATGGAATTCCATTCCCCTCTCTCAAAGAAGACTGGAAAACCTGTCTCCCACAAAATTCCAATAGTTAAAGATCTCTCCTAGAAAGTATTGCTGAGTAGAAGTTGAGAGGGCTCTCCCAGGACAGAGAATAGTGTGGAACAGCTCTGCCACCGTGAATGGGAAATGCCGTAAGAAGCTCATGTTGAGGAGCTGCAGCAAAACACATCACAAGACAAAAGAAACTAACTCTTAACCACAAACCACCAACACGAAACTCATCCTCCTGAGGTTCCTCTTCACCATATCCCTGCTGCAGCAAGTGCCACATCCTGCTCCCCATAGTTGTACCTATGGTTCCCTAACAGAGCCATACTGACCCAGGAGCACCCCACACAGCACCACCCTTTGCTGTCACAACAGGGCCACTTAAATTCTTCATAACTCGGTTTTCTCTCTCTATGCAACAGGGAAAAACCTGCAGTCTTGGCAGAGATCTGTGAACCTTAATTCACTAATGTCTATAAACCCCTCTGAGGTTCTTATTTGGAAGGCACTGTAAAAACGCAAAGTATTATCACTGATTCAAACTGACCTTCCCCTTGAAATATCACCATTTGAGCTATAATTCCAAATCCTGACTCTAACCAAGTGCTACGCTGTGGGATTAACCACATTAATGCTTAAAGCTGTTGCTCTTTTTTTTCCACCCCCAGTGTTCACAAGCTAATGCTTGTAGGGGTCTAATCTTGGACAATTCCTTAATGATACAGATTTTCAGCTGAAAATTACTGCTACGTTTTCCTGACTTCTAACAGATTTTAGTCTCACAGCTCAGACAAAAGTCGGAAAGTTATTTAATTATAAATGTAACATTTTCTGGATAGAGACACTTAAATTAGGAAGGACTATCTGTTGTCTGCACACAAACTGTAAATCATTGTATTAAGAGTGATTACACACCCACTGACACAGAAAATTCGTGATCGGGTTGTGAGACATAAGAGGTTTACCAGATTGAATGTGGCATGGCCACAGATCCTACAGAATTTATTGTTATTTCTAATCAAGCCTCCTCCTCTAAACCAAGATCCCTTGGCTATAGGACTCTTGCTATACTTAAGAAGGACATTTCAAATGGAGGTATTTTAAAAATGCACTTACATAGCTACATCCAGGGATGCTGCGGTTGCATTTTCAAACACAAGGTTATAGGTAGATAGTTGGGTTTTCATCATGAGGCCAAATCTGGCCTCCCTTGTACAGGGCTAGGATCTGAGTCTGTGTTAGGCTGGTTTACACCAGCAAAATATCACCAAATCACAGGATGCAAAACAAAGGTGTTGTCAAACATACTTTTTCAATGTGTTGATCTGCCATAGGGTTCTGCCCAGTGCTTCTGCCATGGTCATTCAGGCTGCTTCTAGTGAGAGGCCGCAAGCTCATGCAATTTAACAGCTTTCTTCTCCCTTGCAATGGCAGGCTGCTGTGGCACCCATAAATTAGCATGGGGGATTATCATTATTACTATTAAAGCAATAAATAGTCTTCAATCTTATTAACCTGTGCATATTGATAAATAAGCATTCTAGACACCTGAGGTAAAGGACAAAATGCTGATTTTATCAATGATGAATGTGGCCAAAACAGAAGTTGTTCCTCAGCCCCTGTCCTTGCAGGAGCCAGCAATGAACTTGCAAAAAGCAGGTATACCAGTGCCATTATGTCAACTCCAGTGTAGAAAAGGTCAGTCCTGGGGAGCGGAGAGGCACAGGCAACCATACTCACTCTTTGGGATGGGTAGCCATGTGGAGGGCAGGTCTATGTCCATTCCTATGTCATAGTGAACTTGTGGTGTGAGGTGCTGTCTGGCCACCAGCCTGTTTGGCTGCTACAAGTGATCAAGGATTGACTGTTCTAAGGGTCCTCGGGGATCCCTGTAGTGCAGTGCAGTGCTGCTGCATGCAGCTCAGTGCAAGGCCATCCTACCTGAGATGTGATTCAACATTTAGGGAATAAAAGGCAAAAAGGCCCCAGCAGCACAAGCAGTAAGGCAATCTCTACAGTGCACTGCATTGTGTTTTGGGGCATGTCATCAGGTTGCTCCAGAAATACCTCATGAAACAGAGTCTTCTCTTATGAGAAATAACTAAAGAGGCTTGTTTTGTCAACTCACCCATTAAGCTCATTGGTTTTAGAGTGCCCAGAAACTTGGCATTTCAAGGAATATCCAAAGGACAAAGGCATCTACATATTTTGTCCCAGAATCCTGGACTACAAAAGTCCAACAAAGGGACAGACAGAGGATGAGCGAGATTAATAGGCCAAGTAGGTCAGGACCAGTGTGATTCTCAGGCCAGTACAACACAGCACATTGAGAAAGCTTCCAAGAAGCGTAAACAGCAATGGATGCTTGAGACAATGAATGCCCTAATTGGATGCCCATTCTCACCGCTTCCCTCAATTAAGGAGAATCATGGATAATTCTTCCAACATATTGATGGACAATGTAAGCATTGGCTTGAAAACTCTTGCAATTTAATGAACCAAACCCTACCCAGTTGTGAATTACGAGCTAACCAAATACAAATCCAGCAGAAAACAGTCTAGTGATGGTTAAGTCAAAAAGTTACAGAATTATTAATAACTGAATCTTAAGAACTTCTCATCAGAGGTACTACAGCACTCAGCTTTTGATATCATGTGTTGGCTTCATCAAGTTTTCCCAAATCTTGGAAGACTGGTTATTCTCCGGAAGACAGAATACTGCCTTATCCTTTTAAATTAAGAAAAATAAGAGCCAACATTTGCTCAAATTGGAGAAGTAATTCCACTGACAGTGTCACAAAATGGCTTACAACAGAAACACTGAGCCAACTGTAACCACGTCTCAGCCCTGAAATGAGAGGTAACTCACACAGCCTCTGGGCAGGCCAATCCATAGAGATAGTGCATACACGTCAGGAAATAGCTGAAGGTCTATTGAAAGAACAGTATGAGATTAACATGGAAATGAACAAGTTGTAGATGCTTCAGTCTCTTCATCAAGAGACTCAGCTTGGTGGGGAAAACTTTGAGGCCAGATTTACTCATTGCCCAGGCAGTTAACCTGGAGTGAATTGAGAGATGCTCTTCCACTGGCATTACTCAGTATTACACATTCTAAGACCAAATTAAAAGGGGAAAAAAAAGCCTGTTTAAAGTACAAATGTTCATGCTCAGAACTCAAACATGTGGACAAGAGGGAGGAGAAATTAGAGAGCTTCCGGTGTCAAAATTAACAGCACACTCTTAGTCAAAAATCTGCTGCTCAGATTTCATTGCAGACCAGGCAGCATTTGACAGTTCTCAGTGCAGAATGGTTTTATTCTAGTTGAGAACAGTCAAACCCCTAGCTTCATAAAAGAAAGGGGAAGATTGGCTCAGCAGCATCATTAAAATTTGCCCTCAAACATTTACAGATAGACCTTGAAAAAAAGGACATATGAAGACATGACCTTTTATAATCCCATTCCTTTGGCTTCTCTGCATAAAAACACAGGCTCACACATTTCATTTAACTGTACTCTACTAAATACATTTTGCAGAGGTTCTTTTCAGTCTATTGCAGCCTTTCACTTCTGAAACTTGGTGCACAGGCCGTCACTGTGAAGTCAAAATGGCAAGAAGCAGAAGAGTAGGTTTGAGTTTCCAGCAGTCAATAGTAGCTCTCCAACACCCGGTACTCTCACTTACACTGTTGTTTTGTCTGATGTGCACCTAGAAGCACTAAAAAAATACTGGAAATTCATGACTGCTCTGGCTCCTGGGAAACCTGACTAATCATTGGATAAGATTGCAGACTGCTGACAGCAGCAATGAGAGATGTATTTTACTGAGGATGGGGTAAGCAGACCTGTATGTTTAGAATAACTGACCAGAAATGTGGAAAGAGGATGCAGCAGGTGACCTAGGAAGCACTTGCTTAAACAAGAACATCCAGAGAGCACTAATTAATGAGTCAAGTAAAGAGGAGCAAGCAAGAGAGAGTCTTGAAGGTGGAGCATTGGTATCCACTACACATATCTACTTTGTTCCTGAGTTTTGTCTTGGCACTAAAGAAATCAGTTGTATCAAACCCTGGTACTGTGCTTGCATTA
This sequence comes from Psittacula echo, assembly GCF_963264785.1. Classification (NCBI taxonomy): domain Eukaryota; kingdom Metazoa; phylum Chordata; class Aves; order Psittaciformes; family Psittacidae; genus Psittacula; species Psittacula echo. The sequence goes on along the minus strand of NC_137738.1, from coordinate 2,663,790 downwards.
TGCTTGTAGACTTCCTGCTGCAAGAGGAGATGGGATTTGTAGGCAATGCCAAGGCCTGGTCTGATTTTGTAAAGATGTCCTTCAAAAGGCAGATCATAGTCATAGAGTTGGGTTGGAAGGGACCTTAAAGGTCATTTAGTTCATCCCTACTTTGACCCTTTCAGCCAAAGCTGTATGCTCTGGGCAATATTTATTACGTATCTGCTGCTCCTTCTCAACTGCTATGGATCCTGCTGAACATTAACAGCCTAATCCTACAAACCTTCCACCCTGGGCAGATCTCCTTCAGCAGCACAGCAGTCAGAACAAATTGGACTCCCCAGAACAAAGACTCCCCAGAAAACCCAGCTCAGGCAGCTGGTACAAGATCTAGGTCCATTTTTGCCCTGTGTGATGGAAAGAAGGAGATATCGCACTGAGAGCGCCAGTGCTGCAGCAGCCACAGACTGCATAGTCTGTAAACAAAGAGGAGGACAAAACAAGACGAGCAGCTTCACAAAAAGATGACATGAATTATCAAAAAAAAAACCCTCAAAATAATGATAATGGGCTTGTACCTCTGATGAGATTAGCCCAGGTGTTAAGCATAGACTTTTTAAATTAAGGGCTAGATTATTAATGTTTGAACTTTACTAATGTGAAAGACTTGAAATGTCTGTTATTGTTTAGTATAGCTACATACTTGGACAGAACTGAACACCATCAAGCATTTTAAATCCTAAAAAACCACCCATGTGGCTGTATGATTTAAAAAACTTGAAAGCGCTCAAAAACTAAGCCACTTCTCGAGTCACTTCACCCATATTTAACTCTGCTTGCCAGCACACTCTGGTGTTCATGGATTGGGAAGGGTGAAGTGTTACAGATTTGGATAATAGTTCGTGCAAAATATTTCTTCCTGCCCTCAGTACATTCAGCTAACTTTCCATGCCCCATTGCTCATAGTGCATAAGGGTGTCCTAAAGCAGATGATGTCATTACTGTCCCAGATTGGATGATGTCCAACCCCACAAGACCAAATTCAGTCAAGTTCTTAAGCCCGTGTCTAAACTAAGCACATGAATAGCCCCTTCAGCCAAAGACTCACTTATTAGACAAATTACTAACGGGCTATGCAAAGATCTTTGAAGAAAATGCTAATGCAAAATTACAAATGTAAAGCAAAATACTTCAAGTTATTCATATAAAATGTTCACAAGTGACTGTGTGCAAGTATTTGGGTATGCACATATACAGAGTCACTGTCGTGACTGGTTTTTAAAAGAAAATAAAAATGGCCTGGAAAATGTTTCTAGAAAACAAAAATTATTACAGGCAACAAAGGATATAGTCACATTTTTAATTCAAATTACTCGTATCTATTCTTCCCTTGCCTAGCTCTGATGTTGAGTGTCCTTATCATATGATCACAGATATGTTCTTGCTACCCAAAATTGCTTTAAATTGCTAGGTTTAGAGAGGGATGGTTTGGGGTTTGTTTTAAGTCTCTTACAAATTTTACAAGGCTGCATACACTTTCCAGGGCTCCATTTTCACACGTGTCTCTCTCCCATAAAAGCTGCTCACTTCTTTTAAATATAGCTACAAGCCAAGAGAAAATGATCACAAAGAGCACTATCATTTGTTTAGCATCATCAAGACAATGTTTATATGAGTTTATACTACAGAGGAGCTCATATTCAAATAACTCATGCACATTGTCCTCAAACAAGGAAAAAAAAGTCCAACCAACCATGTAAGCCAAGTCATGAAATTTAATTAGGAAGATAAGAGATGGGGTTTTATTTTTTGGGGTTTTTTTAGATTACAAAAAAGATAATTTTAGGCAGAGAATTAGCATCTTCTAATAATCTTAGACAAAAATGATTTTGTTTTGCTTTGGTTTGTAAATTAGCTCATGATTAAAGTATCTCTCTAGTTGAGCTTCATTGTCTTTTTGCACCTATTTTGTGAATGCAACCCTGACCTGAATACTCTCGTAGCTCAAGTACAAGATTTGAAAGCATGAGAGGAACAATTATTATAAAGTGAAGTACTTACAGTTTTACTGCAAAATCAATGAACTTTCAAGTGATTTTTATCATATTTTGCAGCTGTTCTGTTTGCTTTGAATGATATTTCTCACATCAAAAACTGTAGTACTTTTAAAGGATGCTTTCTCTAGAAACTTCCTCCACCTTTATTTCCTTGCACAGCCTAGTGCTGTAAATACTGCTTCCCAAGGGTATTTTTATCTTCTGATTTTCCCGTGCTTCAGAAATCCTCTCTCAACACTTAGACCAGTGATTTTGCTCAGTCCCTGCCCGGTTCTCTCTCATGGATTCTTAAATGAGGAAAAGCTCAAAGTTCCCAACTTAATCCACAGTTCTGCAGCAGTTCAGTTATATGTCACCATTCAAGGCTACCTTTCTGACACTTTTATTATCTAAAGGAACAGTTCCATGTGATCTAGGTGTGTAGGAGCTCAGACCATCTGCCAGGAACCATACAGTGAGAAGCAGGGAAGTGGCACTCCTCCCATAGGACCTGATCCATAATGTCATCCGTGGACATTACAGATAAGTATTCTACTGACTTCAGTGGTATAGGGTTAGAAGAACAGCTCATCATACTCCCAGATACACGTTTCCAAATCAATCCTCTACCTCAAGCAGAGCTATCTCCTTACCTAAATGGGATTGCAAAAGTTAGGACCTTTATGAAAAGATCTGCTTGGTTACCTTTCCCTACTTTGACCCTCTCAGCCAAAGCTGTATGCTCTGGGCAATATTTACTATATATCCATTGCTCCTTCCCAACTGCTATGGATTCTGCTGAATATTAACAACCTCATCCTAGAAACCTTCCTCCTTGGGCAGAGCTCCTTTAGCAGTCCCTTGCAACTGATGTAATTATGCATAGAATAACAGACAGGTTTGGGTTGGAAGGGACCTTAAGATCATTCAGTTCCAATCCCCTTCCACAGGCAGGGACACTTTCCACTAGATCAGGTTGCTGCAATTCCCATCCAACCTGGCCTTGAACACTGCCAGGGATGGGGCAGCCACAGCTTCTCTGGACAGCCTGTGCCAGTGCCTCAGCACCCTCACAGGGAAGGATTGCGATTGTGTTACTGCACTGTATCAACCACTACACACACACTCACTAAACGGATGGCCTCTTATCTGAGGTAATTTACAGTCCTGGTTACAACCAGATGCAACAGAGGCAAATCAAACAAGACGGAAGAGGAGAGTCAAAAGAGAACGAAGTGACAATAAAAGGCAAACAAACAAAATAAACCCAAAATATATATCAACTGGCATAGTCTTGTGGGCACTGCAGTGGAAGAGAGTTTATTCATGGTGCTATACCCAAAAGCATTGAATAATAGAATTATATTTCATACATTTACCAGTACATAAAATTAATGCAGCTATGTAATTCCTATTATACTTCCTTATGTAATTCATATCACTCCTATCTCCTTTCTGTTTAAATCAACAGAAATTTAATTTCACTTAAATGCTTACTGATCACCAGTAAAACCTTGAATTATTTGCTTTATCAGAGCTAATACAAAGATGTACTTAGGCTGGTTCACAGCTCCAGTGACTGGCAGTCACACCTACTTTTAAATCACATTCACTGACCTTCTAGCCAACATCCTCAAACACTTCTGACCGAAGCACACATCATGGAAGTTTTACAATGCACTATTCCACCGCTCAGCTTAGGAGTAAATGAGCCTTAGTGTTGCTACTCTGTGGTACCTGCCCAGTAAGGTACCCCTCTATAGTAAATAAGGTAAAAGCATATCAACTAAAACCAAAGTAACCACAGCTCATCTAAAACATGGTAAATTAATCATATGCGTGAGCCCAAAGAGAAGAACAGAGAGAGACTTTACATGCAAAAAGTATGAAATCCCCTGTAAGTCACATAAATACTTCAAAGATGAAGCTCAGAAGAATACTGCTTTGAGGACGTCTGTTGGCAGTTATACCAATACAAGGGCATTTCATTTAAAAGATCAGGGCCTGGAGCACTTGAACCATCTATTGCTTGTCTTCTGACCATCAGTATGATAACTGTCCCCTTAAACCCCTCCCCTGGGGCTGCCTAGTTCACCTTTACTTAAATTTACCTGATTATAGCTTTGCAATCACGGTTTCCAGCCTTTGTCCTCTTTCATCCAGCATTTCATCATTCCACTTCTTTTTTCCTCTTTTCCAAAACTGCTGTTAATTGAATTTAGCAATTGACAAACCTAAACAAGAATAAAAGTGGGATTCTATCTACGGTACAAGTGATTTCAAGCAGGACACAAAGATGTTTGAATCCTTGGAATGCAGATCTCACCTTTCCAAATGCAAAGAAAAGTCACACTTAGAGCTGTTCCAAATTATACTGTTACATAGGTACACCTACAGACATACCCATCTTGATGTGAATAGAAAAAATATGTGGATTTTGGTGAAAATTTCATCCAACTAAAGAAAGCACAATAAAAATTTTTTTGGGAATAGTTACATTTAGGAATTGCTTAATTTCAGAATTGTATTTTGAATTCTTTTCATGTTACCTTAAACTACTGGTGTTTTCCCCAGCATGTCTATCTTTATAGTGAGTACCACATACAAATATAGAATATTTGTATGTGTAATATACTTGGTGGGCTTTGTACTTTGCTGTATAACGATTGAGACAGTTGCTACTTAAACCTCCTGGAATCAAATCTTCTCTCCAGTTTCAGTGCCTTGAAACTGGCACTAAAACAGGTCAGCTCTTAAGTAACATAACTTCTTAAAAGAGAATTATTGCAGATTAGTAGAGACACAATAAAAACAAAATAAAACACATAAAGATACAATAATAAAGGGAATTTTTATTTCTGACAATAATGCTAAAAGAAAGAATATATATTGTGCCAATCAGATCTGATAAAATTAATTGTTTTTAACAGTAGACAAGCACCAGTGTTATCACTTATTTTCATCTCTTCCATACTATCTGAAACTATTATCTCCCATTTTGAATCCAAAAGCCATGATTAAACTGGAGCACATCTTACAGCACAACATGCAATATTTTCCAGTGACGGAGAAACCACTTCAGCCCTTAAATTGTTCCAGCAGTTCATTATCCTTCCTGATAAAAAAATGTACCTTGTATCTAGTCTGAATTAGTCAAGATTTGCCTTTCAGTTCTGGACTTCTATAACTTGAACTTTTTGCTCATGTTAGTGCTTGTATTCCCTGCTGTGCCCCCCCCCCACCCCCCCCGAGATGTTTTTATCACTGTTTAACCTTCCGTTTGATGAACAGAATGCACGAGGATCCTTGACTCCCGCATTCCAAACCAGGTTTCCATTCAGGTTATTCGTTATGTCACTCTTCCTTGAACTCTAACCTTTTTAACATCTTTGTGAAGAGTGGCCCCTCGGAGCAGACACAGTAGCAGATGCTTCCCCTCAAAGCCTTTCCCCATTTCCAAGAACAGGGATTTGTTCTTCTGGTCACATCCAGCTGTTTGCTCACCTGTAATCCTGAATATCTGTGCTGGGGCTTCAGCACATTCCCAGTATCAAGTAACGTGATTTTGGATGCTAGAAGAGCCAGGTAGAAAGAAACAGAAGGAAAGGTGGTAAGAAAGACAAGTCTGTGCACTTAGTTTCTTCCCACTGCTGTTCTGAACTCAGCTGTGCAGTTTATAACCAGCTTTCTGCATCTTTGGGGCTTATTTCATTTGTATTGCTAATGTTACAGTGGAAGGAGCCACAGCAGACCTGCAAGCACCAAAACCTGAACATATGCAACATCTCCTTTGGTAACCCCTCACCTCAATTGTTCCCCATTACCTTTTTGGATAAAAGGTATAAAAGATCAAAATCTGGAGGCAAATGTTCAATGTAGACAGCGTACAGGGCACTAAGTTTGGGAAAATCTGTTATTTGGCACAAATTCTAGAGCAGAGTGCTTATTTGAGCTTGTTGCAGCACAGAAGCTTTAAAGAACATTAAGGAGGAAAATGACACTAAAAACAGTTCTGTCTGCAGCATTACCTGCTCTCAGCTGAGCTAATACCCTCTGTGGTTTTGCAAAGCATTAGCGAAAAAGAAGACAACAAACCAACATTAAAACAACAGCAAGTAAAGAGCCCTCAGGGCCTGGGCCAGAAACTGGGGCTAAATCAGCACCAGTAGTGACTGTCAGCCTCTCTACAGAAGCTTTCAAGAAACAGAAGTGGCCAAGATGCTTACAGTTTCTAATGGATTGTTTATCTTTCCTAAGAAAGAACTTGCAGGGATGAAAGCAAGCCCTGCAAAAGCTGGAGTCCAAGGTCTTACTGAGTGCTCTGTGTGCTGTCCCCATAGACTCCCTTGTTAGCTTGTGTGTAAATGCAGAACTGAACCAAAGCCTTTGTGCAGTGCCAGGGGATGCTGCAACAAAATCTTCTGGAGGAGTTTTAAAGGTTCACATGCCTTCCGAACCATCTGTGTGTATTACAGAATCACTGAGTCTTTTTTACAGAAATGTCCTTGTATTGATCAAGGCTGTCATTCACAAACGTTCAGGTATCTGGATTTAGGCTCCCTGAAATCATTGGACTGCCTTAACATGTTCCTACACTTTATATAGTTGATGCTGAAGTAACATATTTGATGGAATTTCTATTTAGATGGTAAATACTCAGGTTCTGTAGGGTATCTATTAAAAAAGCATAGCTTGTAGGCCTGAACTATTCCAAGTCATAGAAAGCACGTATAAAGGAGTGGGATCTCCTTTACTCTGCGTAGCAGATGGTGGTGGGCTATGCTGGCGCATGCTTGAAACATTAGGGAAGACAAACTCTAGGTAAGAAATAAATTGCTGTATGTATTGCCTTAGGAGCAGGTTAGAACTTTCCCTTGTTCACCAGCATTTAACACCCCCTCCAAAGGACAATGCTTCCAAAAGCACAAAGTTTAACACAGTAATAAAAACACATCTTAAAACTCAAACCCCTGTGTTTCAGTGCTTTAAAAAGGTGGCAGCTTGGCAGACCTGGAGACTGACAGCAGCAGTGTCAGCTTTCCTCACACTGCTCTGCCAAAGCACCTCAACCTTGACCTGAGGAGAAAACCACAAAGGGTTTGAGTGGGATTTCATGCCTATTCACTCTGGCATCTCTGCTGAGATTGCCAACACGGGGGCCAATTAGTGCTTGCTTCTGAGGAGCAGTTTCCCCACCGTGTGGAAGTGACACCTGTCCACTGAAAATAGGCAGAGACCCACCAATTCCCTGGGTGCCAGCGACTGTGCAGCCACTGCAAGGGTTACTGCTCCTGGTGACACCCCTTGCACCAGGCATGCAGCAGCTCCAAGTTGTTGTCCAAGTGGGACCAAACGCACTTTCCTTTCCCAACAAGTGGGCCTTTCTGATTTAAAATAGCAGCCTTGTGTTAAAGATTGAGCTGTTGGAACAAGTCCAGAGGAGGCCACGAGGATGAGCAGGGGCTGCAGCACCTCCTGTAGGAAGACAGGCTGAAAAGTTGGGACTGTTCAGCCTGGAGAAGTTGCATGGAGATCTCAGAGCAGCTTCCAGTGTCTGAAGGATGCTAGGAATGGACTCTTCATCAGGGACTGCAGCGATAGGACAAGGGGTGATGGGTTCAAACTGAAACAGGGCAAGTTCGGGTTAGATCTAAGGCAGAAGCTCTTCCCTGTGAGGGTGCTGAGGCGCTGGCACAGGGTGCCCAGAGAAGTGGTAAATGCTCCGTCCCTGACAGTGTTCAGGGCCAGGCTGGACAGAGCCTTGAGCAACATAGTCTAGGGTGACATGTCAGGGGATTGGAACTGGATGATCTTAAGGTTCTTTCCAACCCAACCCATTCTGTGATTCTATGCATTTTAAAAGTGATTCTTACTATTCAAGGTCCTGTGGCCTCACTGAAGATCAAAAGGCTAGTCTTGCTGTGCAACCAAGTACAATAGCATCAAGGAATTGCACCAGAGCAGAAGGAAATGAAGAGAAAAGTCTTCAGCCCTTTTTGTTAAACAGAGAAAATGCAACTTTCCTGCTAGGCTCTTTCCCTCCTCACAAGACCTGATTGGTAATTTTTTGGGGGTGTTTGTATCCTAAAGTGGTCAGTTGGTCTGGTGGCCAAAAAGGGAGCACCTGCCACTGTAACATGAGTAGACATAGGTCTCTTCAACTTAGCCGCTATAAAACTCATCACACTTTAATTAATGTCCTTGCAGCACAGTTGAATAGGAGCCCATTTGCAGTGTAAACTGTGGAAATATTACTTAATGGAACAGGAAAATTGTTTGTGGATTAAAACAAATTTTATAAAGAATATCTTTCATAAATTCCAGTTCACGCAGCTTCATTTTGTCAAAGTGAAAAAGTCATTCCCTTTCAAATCAGACATCACCCTCCAGATGATCTGTCACTAGCATCTTCTTACTAACCCCTCTAAGGATGTCATCTGACTGGAGTTTTCTATCACTCTATAATTCCAGGTGCACTTCTTGACAATTGTTTTAGATCCCTATCCAGAGTCTCCTCCAGGAATCTAGAATGACCATGAAGATTGCATCAAGGACTTGATTAAACAACAGATTAAATACTTACCCAGCATCCTAACCTCATTTGCAAGCTCTCGCACTACATGATTGACAGCTGATGCCCCAAGCAAAACTGCTGTTTATAAAGTCCTTTTCAGTCCAGCCACATTAGTTTCTCTGCATAGCAGAAGTCAGTGCACTGCTATCAAAACCAAGCCTGTGACTGATAATATTGAACTCTTCATTACCCTAAGTGTTGCTGCAAGTAATACCGTGGGTTTGGACACCACCATTCAATGAATGCTTATTATTATAAAGATTCAGCTTATGGCATGATGAGAACAAACAGCTTTGCAGCCAAGGTGAAAGAGGTGAATTGCAAATAGGTCTAGGTTATGATAGAGATAGTGCCCTATTTTCATGAAGCAACCTGGTACCCTGGCACTCAACACAAGTTTGGTGGATCCTGTGTATTCAAACAAAACTGGTCAGTTGTTAGCAGAAAATCTAAATCAGGGAAGGAACAGGTCCTGTCCATTGATGTAGAAAAGGGTTATTCTGTTGTTTAAGTCTGATATTTCAAATGTTTTCAATAAGTTCAAATCTCAGCAAAGACTTTTTAATTTTTTATAATTTCTTGAACTACATAGGACACCACACGTAAATTGTGTCTGGCATTACAGTTCATGTGACTCATAAGAATATAGAGATTTGTCCTTGCCTCCTCTCCTGCATTTACTTTCTCTCCCTCTTCACTCCAGAGGTGGCTGCATGCAGTACTGGCTGTTCAGAATTGGCTACACACCAGAATCTCTCAGCAAGAAGACTGTTAATCTCTCCCTGGGAACAGCACCCAGTTTGCTCTGCCCGAAGTCACAACACATCCTTCTGGTTCCTTTGTCCACTCTGTATTTCAGTCTAATTAACCAACAGTTTCTAATGATAAAAATAATGAAAGAAAGAAATTACTTCCCAGAACGATGAATACATTGATTCACATGTGCTGGGCAGTTGCTCTGCCAGCTTTGTTGCAAGAGGAAAAAGAAATAATGGAAAAGACTTTCATTTGACTGAGTTCCTTATTGCACTTGTGTGCTGTGTGAGTCAAACTAAACAAGAACATCATTGGATCTGCTGATGGGTTGTTCCTTGAAAACCTGGGGATGATAAGGGTGCTTGATCATCTAAGATGGACTATGGCAATGGTCCATATTTACAAAACATGCTCAAATCCTGCAGGACCTCTAAAATGCAGCAGACATAAAGGGCTCCAGGAATACATACGCCATGCCCCCATTCCTCTCAGATTATGCCCTTTATATTTATTACCTCTGAAAACAGTCCATTTTCACCTGTCTTAGGCATATCTAGGGTCTCTCTTTCCTCAGCATCTGAAAACACCCCAACTACATGGAACATGTATAGCATCCCCGAAAAGTAAAAGTATCAGGATGCTCCAAGAGTTAAGTGGGGACCCCAAGAAAACACCTTAACACCGTGGTCAGACAGGGAACTGAACTATACCATCAAGAGTATGACTTTGCAGAGCTGTAAGGAACAGGTCTTAGCTGATATACTAATGATAGCTGAAATATTGATAGCCAACAGGTAGCTGAACTGATAGGAAACTCAGAGCAAGAAGAGAGGAGGATGAACCACTGCCTTGCCTTGCCAAGAAACAATTCTAAAGGCCGGCCCACCTATCATTCATTCATAAAAGGAGAGGAAAAATTAGTTTCCAGGAGGCAGGAACCCATCAGGTTCTCAGTACAAACCAAGAGCTGTTTTCCCTAACCTGATTCAGTGCAGCTTTTCAAGTCTTCAATAACCACTAGGTCACTATATGTTTTGATCACCTCGTGTTGTCCTGCTCAGAACTTTCTGGTTTAATAGAAAATGTTAAAAGACATGGCATGTCCACTCCTGAAATGTCAGCTCCTCATTCATGTACATAGTTCACTTCCCTGTCAGTGCAGGGAGTATCTGCTCAACTGTAACACAGGCCATTCATGCAGTTCAAGACACCTGAGACAGTTCCCATCATCAGCTTTCCCACAGCATCGTACATGCCAGTTAATGTGCATGTATATCTGAAGAGGGGAGTCATATTCAGCAGCAACATCTGAAGAGTGACTCAGAAGAAACTTTTTGTTACTCCAGCAGCATGGTTTTGTCACCTATAACGTCATTCTCAGCTCAGCCTTTGATCTTTCCAAACAGCAGGCCTATTCATGGCCAGCATAAATCCCTGCTCGCCACTGGCAGGGGCTTAACACAGCCACGCAGCAAGAAGCAGAGCAGGTTGAATTGTACTTGCTGACACCTCCAGGTGGATCAGAGTAGTGATTCCTGCCCTAGGATACCTGCCTGTCCCTCATCCCAGCATTACACAATCTATAAGAATAATAACCTCAGAGGAGAGAAGAATCAGCTCTTGAACTGCTGCAATTTGCAGGCCAATCTATGAAAGAAAACTAGAGCCAATGTCAGTTTATTGCACCATGTTGGGCTGTAAATGGTAACAGGTCAAGAGCTGCTGGGCCATCCCTGCTCTGGAGCCAGCAATCACAGGAGAAGGAAGCATAGTGAAGGGTGGGTGACACTTCAACCATACCAGTTTAATCTCAAGCCGTAAGAGAGCCAATACCTCTGCTAAAGTGATGTGCCTCACCAAAGATTGCACAGCCTTTCCCCCGGAGAGGTCACTAGAGAGAAGGTGAAGATAAAACACAGAGAACGCAGGCATTTGAAATAAGAGTCTCACAGTCCTTACGCATGCAAGCCATTCCCTGAAGAACAGAATGCCACCTGAGTGGGGACGACATGCATAAATAAGAGACAGAAAGTTATTTAAGGCCCTGAACTCATTCTGATAAACTCAGGCAGCTGACAGAGCTAAACGACTACACTGCATTGCCCAAGGCCTTCCCTCAGTTTTGCAGTTGATAAAACAGGGATACTGTTTTATAGAGGCGCAGTTGGGAATCCCTTGATGGTATTTGGTGAAGATTTTCGGAGTCTAAACCACCAGGTGCCTTTCAAACTATCATTTATCATGACACAACCAGTGAGCAGCAAAAAACACAGGACCTCACAAAATAACCAGAGCTGCTTCTGTGCAAAGGCAAGGCAGGCAATTGTCTGTGGCAGCAGACTGCCAGGGTCAGTGAAACAGGCAAACAAGGGTAGCCCAGACTTGGCTACATCAGATCTCCAGGAAGCCAGACCAGCTGTTTGTGTCCCCAAGAGGAATATCTCAGTGTCCAAGGCATTTGGTAGTGCTGAGGAGAGGAAGAGGGTTCCCCCAGGTAGAGCCATCACTCCTTCCAAACCTGCTGTGAAGAGCTCTATGGCTGGAATCAAACCTGCGCTGCTGTTTCTTCTGCCTCTCTCCCTCTGGGGACAAGGGTGGCCTCTCCTGGCTGCTCACACTATGGGCATTCAAATTCAGTGGTGCTGAGGCTGCTGAGGATCCTTGAACCAAGTCTGCATTTCCTATGTGAACATTACTCACATAAGCCACCCATGAAATGAAATACTGTGATTTATGTGACAAAGAAGTACTACCTTGAGTTAAGCCTTACAGAATCAGGCTCACACATCATCTGTGATGGCCTAAGCAGCGTTTATGGGGTATCAGAAATAAGCCTGAGAAGAATGTGCGGTTTAGGGCCTCTATCCAGCAATCCATGCTGGCAGGCCTGTGAAGGGGTTTGGACATCGTACAATGAGTGATAACAGCAAGCAATGGGAGAGGAGAGAGTGGGGGTCATAACTGCAAGACCATCTGGTTGTTTTCATTTGCTGTGTACACATCTTGCTAGTCCTGCCGCTAGAAAGTCAGAGAGGGTTGTTGGAGTACTGAGTTACTAATGAATAGTTGCCTTTGTGTCTTATACACCATTATTGACACCAACGGTTGTGGCAGCATTTTAGACACTGGTTTCTGAGGAAGGTCAAAATCTCAACATTTCTGACTGGTAATATATCAATATGCAAAATAATTTGGTAAATGTGACAATCTCATTACAATAATTCTTAAGCGTTATTTCATGTTTTTCCTTACCCTCTAAGGTTTTCATTAAGAGTTCTTAATTCCCTTCCTGGGATCATTAGCACTTGGATGGTCAAGCCCATAACTGGCATTCTAGATACCTGGACAAAAGCAAAAACTACAATAAAATGAGGAATACTGTATGCTCTTTGGTAAGATACATGAAGGAGACTCGCTTATTTGTAATTAGTCAATATGGGTCGATATTGGATTTATCTTTACTGAATCTCCACTAAGCTTTCAAATCAATGAAAAGAAAACAGATTAGGCAGATGCATCTTGCTCTGTGCTCTACCTGAAACCAGATGTGGGCTTTACTAAACCACATGTGGGAGTGAAAACAGAGCCAAGGGCCCTTCTCAGAGAATCACCTGCCACTTGACCATATGGTTTCAACCTTGGAGTCAGGTAGCAAGGGCATTCCAGCCTTTTGCAATCTGCAAGTTGACCGAGTGGGAGACATGCTCAGAGATACTGTGAGCTATCTAGGAGGGGCAGAACCAGGGCTGGAAGTAGAGAATAGCACCTCTTTCTGCTGAAGAGGAAATCTTAGATTTGAGCATCTCTTCACCTATATTAGTTCAGTTTGGCAATTAGCTCCATAAAGGTCAAGAATATAAAACTGCAGGAAAATAAAAGGTTCAAGCCTGAGGTTTGTTTGAACATCCTCCATTTGAATTCTGACTTGACTATTCCCCAGCTTAGATACCCAGATAAACTTTTTCTAATCCATAAAAAGAAGTGAGGGCAAACTTGGAGCTGCTCAGGAGATAAATCCCAGATTCCATACTACTATTTTAGCAGACAAGAGGATGTAAAGCAGACTGTCAGGGAGCTCGAGGGGTTTTCTTTCCTGCCGCTCATTTTTCATCACCAATCCTGAACAGACCCCAAAACTCAGACTAATTAAAGACAAATAATTAAGCACATTCAGACTGGGAAGGTTGGCAGACTCCCACTGTATTGTAAGACCACCTTGGCACTTAAATGGTTAGGGACTATATCCCACAACATCATGCTCATCTCATTGTGGTAGAGAGCTCTTGAGAATGTTATTAGCTGGGTGTTCGCCTTGCCGTTTTTCCACATGAGGCAGATGGGTAATTACGAAGCTAATAGTCTGATTGAGAGAAATCAGATGCAGTGGTTTGCCCAATTAGATGATACATTAGCTTCCTTCTTTGTAAGCAGCTAATGTGTGAAGCAAAGTGGTATTTTTGAGGGTCAGAATCCTTAAACAAGTGCCGAGTTGCAGATTATTGTGTCTCTCTTTTTTTTTCTAATGGAGGAAAAGTGCTAAGTCTTCATTACTAAAAGCATAGAAAATGCAAATCAGGCTCTGAAACAAAAGAGTGAAGGGACAGGCGAGAATATTTGGTGTCCAATGTGTCAACCTACAACATCAATTACATTGAAATGCAATGCATGGGAGCCTAATCAAGGATAGTATAATTGTAATAATTGCATGCTTTTGTTGGAGAGCTGCTGCCATTGTTATTGTCAACCATTTGTTTTTCTCTATTGTTTAAGGGGAGAGTATTTAAAATATATATATGTGTGTGCATATATAACTGTGCATAAATGATTCAAGAACAGCACAGGTATAAGGTTGTGTTACTTCACACAGAATGTATTAAGTCTTTCTTATTTCTGTCCTTCAGATGGTAGAAAACCAAGAGCCTGAAGTCTGCAAAGGCAGGTAATGCCAAGCACTGAGAAATGGACACTGACTTACAGTCTGTGCCAAACAATGAGAGATACTTTTCCTTTTGCTGATGCGTTCCATGGTCTGGGAAGGTGAGCAACTCCCAGTGACTGGCAAGTCATGAAGTAAGCCAGTAGTAAATCATCCAAACAATCCCCAAGGCACCTCCAGTCTGCCTTCTTACTTTGGAATAAAAAGGAAAGAGGTCAAAATAAACAGTTTCTCTGTTGTTATATTTCCTCCAGAACTGCAATCTGTTTCAGCCATTGAAAAAGGGCTTTTTAAATCTACAATCTTGACAAAGGCATTCAAGATAAATGAACACAAAGGAGAGCACTGCATGGAAGAAAATATGACAGCATGAGTTTACTCAAGATCTTATTAAGGGAAAGAGGGAGTAAGAGCTTCCTGTAAATAAACCAGCCATATTTCCTGTATCCTGAATTTGGGCTGGAGTTCTTCTTATAGCAAAGTGCTCAACATTCAGATCAAATGAGAGGTTTATTTTCTCGCATCACTTGGGCTTGCCAATAGGTTGAAAGGAAGGCACAATAGAAACGGGCTAAAACATTTAACATAGCTGTTAAATCTCATTCTCCACAGCTAAAAAAGAACAATGCTGCACTGTCTTTACTGAGAATACACTCTCCTGCCATAGGAGGCTTTTCATGTATCTCTAACAATCCTGTACATACTCCAAAACTCACACTAATTAAAAGCAAATAATCAAATACATTCAATTTGAAAAGTTGGCAAACTCACTTGTATTATTGTGTTAGCACCTTGGCATCAAAGTGATCACATCGTGCTAATCTCATTGTGCAGGAGAGCTCTTGAGCATGTTATTCAGTGGGTCTGCTATGCTCCCTGCCCCCCACCTCCCAGACCCACTCCATCCTCCTCCACCACCAGCACTTTCTTTCTTTACCTTGATAAAGAAATGAAAACATAAGCAAAGATAAGCAAACCCAGGACAGTATTTTCATCACATTTCACTTAGGGACAACCAGAAATTCTGCTACCTTTCATAGAGATTTCCTTTCATCCTGGTTTCAGTTCATCTCCACAGATACCTGTGATAAACCTGAGAGATGCTTTAAAATAAGCTAAGCAGACTGCATTTGTTTCTCACTAGCTCTCACATAACATTATTATATTACTGTACAGAGTACTTGGCTACCATAGCAATGTGAACACTATAAACGCGATAAACAAAAGCCTATAAACTTAGCAGCTTATGACTGATTAGATGAAGAAACCAAAAAGGAAGGATTTCTTCTCTTTGGAAGCTTTATTTTAAAGGTAAAACTTTTTTCCATTTGCTGTGCAACAAAAGCAAAGCTGGTTTTGCTAACAGCAACATAATGCAAAGGAAAAAACCAACGTTTTTCATACTTCTTCTGCAGAAGAAGGCTTAAATTTCTTGACAGGCTTAATTTGTACAGAGGAAAATCTCTCTGTAGCGACACTTGTAAAAACATGCTTGCCCTCTTGGTAAGAGGCCACCACTTTCTGAAGGACATGATGTATTGTAATCTTCAAACGGATAGTATAGAAAGGCACTAGTTTTATGGCTGAAAAAAGGTTGTATATGACACCTTATACATATGGCATTATTGAAGCATTAGGTCTCTCTGGAGACTATGTTTTAAGATTTTGAAGCCTTTCACATGCCTGTAGCCTGTGCATCCACCTGAAGCTAACAACTGACAAGACAGAGATGCCTATTTGTGCACTATGAAGAAGTATCAGGTTTTCTGCCACTGTCTGGGAGGAATTTTCCCCAAACAGTCCAACAAATCAAGATCAAACAAATTTTCATGAATAAAGATGCTTCATTCCAGTGTTTCTAGCCATTGGATTTGTTACAACCGTGATGTCCACCACAGTGGCTATGACCAAGGGCTGGGTACTACCATTAGTCAGGGTAGGTACAACCATTTGGCAGTAAATTTCTGCCTTTATGGAAAGATAGGCCAAAAATATTTCTCCCAGCATTGTTCTGTTCTGGGCTAAGGACAGCATTACCCTTCCCCATAAAGTTCCTGACTGAGATCCTGTGTCTGTGCATAGGTATGTATTTGGTTACTAAAAATATGATCCTTATGGGTCCCTTCCAATTTGATTTATTCTAAGATTAGAATAACAGGTAGCGTATTTTTGCTTGGGTTTCAGAACCTCTTCTGAGAAAGCGCTGCCCCTAAAGGACAGTACATTAGAGGTGTTTGTCAGAAGAAATATCTATTTTCTTAATTTTTTAACATTTATTGGATAAAAACATACTAAAATTATGCAAAAAAAGATGAAAAGGGATCACCAAAGAACCTTTCTGACAGGACTGAAAGGGAACCATTCAGCTTTTAGCACAAAGACACCCACAGGAGAAGATGACATGCTAATATAACTCTGGGATGCTAACATAGTCTTTAACTGGGGAGGGTGTTACATATGAGTCCAATTAATTGTGACCTTCAAGACAGTTTCTGATGGCCCATTTGCACTTCATGACCAAATAATGAAGGAAGTCCATATGGTTATAAAACAAAAACAAACACAAGAGTTGTTGGAGAGTCAATCCCACTCAATAGTCCCTGAACTTCATAGAGGTGAACAAATTGTCCCAAGGCAGAATGTGAAGAAACACAGCTTCCATATACACTGTTTTTCTAACTAGAGGCTTTAGGTAACTATAAACCTGACTTGTTAGAGCACACTTTAATCTTTCTGTTGACTTCAGCAGGATTAAACCAGGCACCATGCTCAGACAGGCCAAAAGATACATATTGATGTTATTTACACTGATTACTATTACATAAGTGCAATGGTTTGTTTATAAAGTTTGTAGTTAATCTTGCTAGAAGGAAAACTGTGATTCCCAACAAACAGTCATTTTACTAAGCAAGTTTTCCTTTGAATTGTTCCTAAATTTCTGTTTGTCATGAAGAAAAGTTGGTCAGCCAACACAAGAACTATCAACAGCACTGCCCAAGCTTGGAAAGCCTTCATAATCCACAGGGAGGGCTCCCATTGATACTACCAGGAGAAATGCTTGTAGACATCAGGATAGCATATGGCCTCTGAAATCAATATTGGTTTGCAGCTTGACATATGGATGGATAGATACCACAGCGAGATTGAAATAAATATGACAAACTAAGTCATACAAAGAAAAACATGTATACACAATCACACTCGAACAGATGCTTTGGCTGAAATAGGTGATTTTAGAGGAACACATTCTAGATCTGAGAAAAGGAAAAAATAGCCTAAAACTTGCAGTAGCATAATGCACTTTTGCAAGCAAATCTGAAGGAGGATTCAGAGAAACTCCTCAGGGACAATACTAAGAGAAGATACTGGTGAAGAAGTTGTTGATGAACCTGCTGTAGATTTAACAGCAAATCGAACAGAATACCTCCCTCCCCCGGCTCCCATATCAATTGGAACAGAGAGATTTCAAAAGATAAACAGCTCTATATCATGAAAGAGAAGGTGGATTTCTCCTAGGCATTAAGACGGGCTGGATGCAAACACCTCAGTCTTGTCTGTGGTTTAACGTGTTACCCCAGAGATCTGAATGTGAAATCTGGACTTCAGGAAGAAAATCCTCATTTAGCAAAGAAAGCACTGCATTAGCTATGTGTGAAAGTTCTCCCAGCACTGTTTTCTGCTTGCCATATGGCCAACTTCACCCACGTTAACAGCAAGTACTGAGCAAAGGCTCAGCATTTTGAAAGAGAGAGAAAAATGCAAAATTCTCATCATCAAACATGGCCTGAGGAACACCCAGTTACCTATTTACACTTTGTCTGATGTATTTGTATTTACTTACCTATTTATCTTTATCTGATGCTGGTAAGTAATTTATATACTTCAATGGTGTTGCAGCCATGTACTTAGTTTCAAACCATTTAAACTATTCTGATGTCTGTTGTTGCAGATATAGTGACTGTTAGGAGAAGTCATAAGGTCTTTTTATGGACTCTAAGGTTCAGGAGCTAGCAGAAATGCCCTATTTCAGTTATATATATACACACCCACACACAGTCAGACACACCCCCATACATACATATATATATATATACACACATATACATACAGACACACCCCCATAGGTAAGAGAATTCCCCCAAGCCTTCCATCCCATAAAATCACTCCTCACCTGTGCTTAGCCCTGAAATACAAATGAAGAGAAGGTGTGTTGCTGCTTTCAGGGGAAATAGATATGTAGCATTTACTTAGAATATCATGAATTTACCCCAATGGGAAAGAATATTTTACCTCCCTTGTTCTGAGATTCAGGGAACTGTTTGCTGTCAGGTAGGCCAGAAAACAGGCTGCTGCATCCCTCTAAAACCCAAAAGTCAATATTTGCAATAGGTGATGCCATTTACCTGAAACAGGCTTCACACGTTTCCCCACAGATCTCAGTAACACAGCACTTGGAGACCAGCCTTGGGCAACACAGGGAGGAGTGTGATCAGCATCCACAGGTGCATGAGCAGGGAGCTGCCCTGCTACAGATAGAAGTCCCCAAACCTGCTGGTATCTGCTCAGCAGCAGGCTGAGACTAGCCAGGCTCCCATGTCCTGTTTATCTTACACACCCTCTTTTAGCTGGAAGACTCCTTGGCCAGAGCTTTCAAAGACTCAATTTTCACACTAGAACAAGCCCTGAAACAGAAAAAGTTCTGAAGTTCTACTGAATCTATTGTTTCATATGGCTTTCTTTTTATTGTTTGCTAGTTATTGAAGCTGCTAATACCCGAGTATGTACTTTCTTCCCTTCAGCCTCCTTCTCTCTCATTTAGATCTCACGGTGAGAGCAAGAGTCCTGCCCAAGTCGCAATATAGCCTGTTGGCAAAGACACCCTGAACATCACAGCCAGAAAGCATTGGAATTTCATTGACACGTCACTAGGAAGAAGGGGCCTGCATCAGTTAATAAACAGCTTTATATTGTTTATAAATGAATGCTGTACTCATAAATGAACTCAGACCAAAGAAAATCAAAACCTGATTTATCCAGAGGGCAGGTACTCCAGGAACAAAGCAATCATGTCTGAAAGAGCCCTGCAGGAACGCACCTCAGTCCTGAGCTACAAGAACCAACTTTAATGCCTCTATATCTGAGATTTCCCTAAAAATTTCCCATTGCTGTTACTGCTGAGAGGAGCTCTAGTGTGGACAAGACATTCATCACTACCAGCATTTTTATGATCATGTCTTCCAGTCTTTCTGTTTTCCAGTTTGGATGACATTTCTTTGCTTATTCATCACTTTTATTTCTGGGAGCTGTGCTTGGACCTATTTAGTAACAGTAGGATATTTTAATGCAGAAAAAGGCTGCTCTGCTGCACTATCTGCTTAGCCCTTGGCCTCTCTGGTGAGAGCATCATCAAAGACAGCAGCTAAAGTAATGTGCAGCTTAAAAATTGAACAGAGACCACCCATTCATTTGCCTGCCTCAATGAATAACCTTCATACACTCTAACATATTTCAGGCTTATAAGAAGACTAAACCAGCTATAGTTCTAGAATCCATCCCTAATTATCCAAGTCCTGAGAAAAGTAAACAGAAATTCTTTGCATAGGTGCGACTATTCCAGTTAAGAATGAAGCAGAGATGGTAAGCTCATGTGTGAAAACCAACAAGCACCAGCACTGGTGCCATTTACATGCAGACTGTAGTTATACTTCGTATAATATCTGGAGAATTCTTCAGTTTTAAGCCAGGCAAATAAAAAAAATCAAATTACCAAGGTAAAGAACAGCTATGTTCAGTGAGCACTGAAGCCCGGTAAATATTCAGTTTTTAATGGCACCCACTTCTATTTTGTTCACTGAATTATTGGGCTGACCTTAAATTAGAGATCTGGATGGAGCTGAACTGCATATTGTGAAGATGAGTGTAATTACCTTGCTTCCCTTTATTCCAATTCATTTTTACTTTTTTTAATTCTTGATCTGTGTGACAAACTGAATGTCAGAGTGCTTGTGAATTTATACTCACAGTAACAGAGAGCAGAACTGATATGCCAGATAGTGGCACAAAGAAAGACATATCTGCATTGCGATCAAGGGTGGACTGCAGAACCTTCCTGCCTTCCTCTTGGTGAAAGAATCATAGAATAGTTAGGGTTCGAAAGGATCTTAAGATCATGCAGTTCCAACCCCCCTGCCATGGGCAGGAACACCTCACACTAAACTATGTCACCCAAGGCTCTGTCCAACCTGGCCTTGAACACCATAGTGTTCAAGAGCTGTAGTTGTGTATATACTGTCCAGGCTTCAATAGATGCCAAACAAGACTGCCAGAGTTCTAGCACTTGCAAATGAGACTCCTGTCTTCCCAGCACTTTCATCCAAATCAGCTACACCTATGTCTAACTCAAGTGTATCTGCACACCTCAATTCACAGCACAGACATGGCCTCTGGCTGCTTTTGGGCTGAGGTCCATTCACTGCAGAGGTAACCCTTGCAAACAAACACAGAGTCAACCCAGCCTACGCCAGTTATGAGGATGAAACCATCTCTGCTCAGTATTTCAGGAGTCATACCACAGACCACCTTTAGTATACTAACAGTATGGTAGCCCTGCCTTATGACTAATGGATCTAGAGATTTGGAGAAATAAATCTATATGAGACTCAAGTGTTATCACCCTGTCCTTGCGCCTCAGTTTCATCACTTACAGTCATTATCTCTTTGTACCTTCTAATTTGCTTCCAAAACTTTCTAAGGTATTTCTCAGGTATATATTTAAACCTTTCAACTATTTCCTGAGCACCTCTTACAATTAGTGCTCTTACAATTGGAGTCTATATATATATAGCTGCTAACATCTTGTCTCACAAATACCTCTCTTCAGCCCACCTCATTCTGTGGAAAGGTGACTCGATATTCGCTGGTAAGTCATCAAGTAACAATAGCCTTCTCTAGGTAGTTAGGGAAGCTCAGAGTCACAAGTATGTATGCAGATGCCTAGCAGAAGTAGATGTAGAAACAGAGAGACTCCAACTGGTTAATGAAAATCCATACAGCCGGCAAAAAGAAAGAAGGCCACCTGGAGGTCTTGATAGCCCTAAGAAAATGGGCAATGGCCCTAGCTGTATTTGATGGTAAATGTCACATCTCCTGTCAGAGCCTGCCTGGATAAATTACCCCTGAAGACCATATTGCCTCAGAAGTGAAGTATTAGCAGCTGCATGCATGTCATTAACCCCTCACCTGCGACACAACTTTGTACTCGCCCAAGGCTAAATGCTTTAAAGAAGGGTTGACTGACTTCAGGATGTGGGGGTAAAAAAGCTGCAGGACATGCCATGTAGAGCAAAGAGCGCCCATGTACATGTGCCCTTTTGTAGGACATTTGTGTTGATGGCACTGAGTATTCCAGCAGTTACAGCTGATTTGAAGGATAATACTCCTATTGAGCTGTTCAGCTGAATAACAGATTATATTCCATGTTCTCCCAACTATTTTGTAATTATATTTAAGTACATTGCTTTATGACCATACTTCAGATTAAATCTAAGGCAGAAGTTCTTCCCTGTGAGGGTGCTGAGGCGCTGGCACAGGGTGCCCAGAGAAGCTGTGGCTGCCCCATCCCTGGCAGTGTTTAAGGCGAGGTTGGATGGGAATTGGATCAACCTGCTCTAGTGGAAAGTGTTACTGCCAGTGGCAGAGTGTTGGAACTGAATGATCTTAAGGTCCCTTCCAACCCAAACCAGTCTGGGATTCTATAATGGTGTGGGAAGGTTTGTCTAAATTGTCTTAATGGTTCTTGGCTGCATATGTATTATTTTTTATTAACTAAGTAAACTTGAGAAGCATATCTTGACCCTTAATGATGAAGTGTACAGTGTCAGTAGGAAGGCCCAACTACAAAACAAAGAGCAAGTCTGCAAAACAGTTGTGCCGTCCACAAAGAGCCATTTGGAAAACAAAGGACTTGGGAACCATGATTTAGTCCACAAACAGCAAATTCAGTAGTGAAAGCAGCCTGGAGAAAGGCATTAGGCTTATAATGACTAACGTAAAACTGTAAAACATCCATATGAACTCCAACAGGAGGAAATGGTCTCATATTTTAATGCCAGCATCATAGACTGTGTCCAGGATTTTCTATTGTAGCCTCCCCATGATGTCTAAGACTTTACAATCCTATTTCTAAAAGCACAATATCCCCTGCTATTCTACAGAAACTTCTTAAAAATTGGCTAACTAGGGGCCATGGCCATAAACTTTGATCCACAAAGGAATTCACCATAAATGTGAAACAGTACGGGAGGGATTTATACTGTTTAACTTCAAAATCTAACTTCAGGTGCCCACAATAAGACCCTATATAATCAAGAGAGAGGAGTGAAACAGGTTCTTCTAGAAGACCATTCAAAGGAGTGAACTCCAATGTTCCACAGTTACCTCTAATTCCTGTCATTATTTTTAAATTTTGGTTCTATTTTTCCTTTTGCAATTTTCAAACTGTATTTAAAAATTAAAATAAAAGAAAATTGAAAACTATTATAATTTACACTTTAAATTTATAGTAAAATTTAAATTCCAATGAAGTCAAAGGAAAATAACAATTAATTCTGCCTAATACTTAAATTTATTTTCCTATGATAAATGTTGGTATTCAGTAAATATACAAATACATATATATATATACATGGCTGAAACTTTTTATCACTGCCTCAGGTAACACAGAAGACCAAGGAATTGATTGGAATACAGTTAAGTTCTAATAATCACATGAAACAATGAGGACAACTGAACTCATACCCCAAAATGTAGAAATGTAAATTAAAAGCAGTGAAATAAGACGGAATTTTCAGCCACGTTAAGCAGAAGAATAATGGGAATTCAAAAATTCTGTAGTCATGGAATATTGAAAAGACAGTAAGGAAAAGTTCAATAAAGCTATGCAACAAAGCAAAAGTTATATACAACAGTGATGACATGGTACCCAATTTAGGAAGTCACACAAAAATCCTACTGAGGTTTCTAGATGTAAATGCAATGGCCCCATTACATGTTCTCCTGTATGTAACATCTAATAGATACCAGCCCTTATGGATAAGATTTGGATTGATACTTCAGAGTTCATGTTTTTAGAGCAGCATTCTTGGACTCCCTGATTCACACTTGTACTTTCCTCTCAAACTATCTCATACAAAGTCCATGTCTTCTTTCCCAAGTTAAACAACCTGGCATGGAACTGTTTCGGCATAGTGAGGCAGCATCATTAGATAAGGATGAGTTCAGTGTGTTAATTTGTTTTATCTTTTCCTAATATTCCGTTTAAATAAAACCACTGCCTGATCTGAACAAGATCTGAATAAGTACTAGAGGCAAAATAAATTCTATTGTCAGAGGAGAAGGAGAAAAGAAGTGGACCTTCATTGACCTCAGAATACCCAAGACAACAGGAAGCTTCAGGACATTGCTGCAGACAGGAGGTGGAGGAACTGTCTGCATAAACTAAGCATACTGTTGGGCCCTACTGTTATAGTCAACCACGAATCACCAAAACACACCGTCATTGCCCACGATAGAAACAAACCTGCTAGCATAATGTCTAGAGAACATACTGTGCAAGACAGTACAGACGGCACAGACTGAGCTATGGAGGTTAGACAGCAGAGAAGAATGAAAAGAACTGGGAGGTAGTGTTTTATCTAAGCCAGTCTTGTTTTGAAAACCCTTCATATACACAGCCCACAGAAACATTATTAACAAAACCAGGGAGCTCTATTCAGATACTGTGCAGATATTACCTCTTTCTAAAGGACAGTGTCATGTATCTGCTGGACAGGAGAGTTAGGGGTGTACTCTCACACAAGCTACCCACACTGCTTGTCTCTGCATGGAAACTAGAGCAGGGAGGAAGAGATAATGCTCTAAGGTCTGGCTCCAAGACAGAATCAGGATGTAGTCCAAGCTGCACATCATGAGGGAAGTAGCTTCATGACCAGTAAGAGAAAGCTTGGCCACCACGCTATATCCCACAACACAGTATACATTACTCTTCAGCAAGCAGCTCTCTCCTTTACCCCAGTGTGGTCAGCTTTGGAAGGATCCACCAGTGCCAACACACTTCCTGCACTTGTAACTCATCCAGGAATTACGTACTTAGCAGGGTCTGACTGAAAGACTGAGATTCAGATTTTCAATATCCTTCCTAGCTTAGCACAGAAAGAGGCACAGAGACGCTGCCTTACTCTATTCCCTTTCAAAGGGATAGCTGGGATCTGGAAAGTCTTCTTGGGTTAAAGCTCTGTTGTTTGGATATTACAGAGGATTCACATAAGAGAAGAATCAAAGCAGACCTAAGTGATGCAGCGGTAAATGCTCAAAACTGGTGTGAGAATGTCAGAAGCAAATACAACTCAAAGAACACGCTCAAATATCATGCATAAAACCGTGTCATTTTGCACCATTATTTCCCTTAAAATCTACTTCAAGCTTTTGAAATATAAGATTACTCCATTTAACATAACAAAACTGCTCCATGCTCAAAGCTATTAATGGATCTGAACATGCTCAGCTGCGTCAGATGTCTAAGCACTCAGTGGAGAAACACCCATTTCCAACAAGCCCCACAAACAAGAATATAGTGTCAGATCTAATTCTTCCAACTCAAAGAAGCAATTGCACAGTTTACCGCCTTTTCCAATTCCCATTTAGAAATTAATGGAGAGGCTTTTAATAGATTCTTTTGGGCTTTTTCTAGAGCAAAACAGGAAATGACTAATAAATTGGGATTTATTAACAAAACATACAGGGAAATGTTAGAAAAGCCGTATTTCATGTTCTTCATCCTCCTTGAATGGCAGACCTGGGTAGGAGCAGCAGAACAACTCCTTTCCAGATGAACAGAATTCACTAAAACTAAGAAAATTATTATCTACTGTTTGACCACAAGATGACCTGCAAGTTTGCAGTCTTGTAGTGTTCAGAAACTCAAGGATCTACCTCAAGCATCCGGACTAAAATGCATGTTCCATAATGCCAGATCCTATCTGAACACAGCATCTAGATCTTACAGAAAAAAATTCATTGGCTGACATTTGCACAGGGATGAAGATGCAATCTGGGCTGAAAAGTCTTCCCTCCGAATCCAAGACTCAGCAGTTCTCTGCAGGATAGTGTGCTATTCATCTGAGCCCAGCATGCCTGGTCCATCAGTAGCTTCAACTAAAGATTTCTAGGAGCAGCTTTCTGTAGATGTGGGCTTAAATTGCAAACCCTGCATTCTCAATCAACAAGTCAGATTTGTAAGCAACGGTAAGCACCAAGCTGCAATTAAACTTGTTCTGTAAGTCCCTATGAAAATGCAGTCACAAATGCTTCAGTGTATATATTGTTGTCCCCACAGTTTTCTGTGTTACTAGTAAACTCATAAAAGAGGAGTTGACTGATTCTTCAAAGGATTTATGGCTTAGATCTACAGTGCCAAGCATCAGTTTGTTTTACTAGCTTCAGGATTTCCCCCTGAGTGTGACTAAGGCTTTATTACCAAGCAGAAATCTTGTAAAAATAGCTATTAATAACTACTTTGCCAACAGATTTTAATCCCAATCACTAAAAGATGGTCAACTGCTAAGCAAATTGGGCAACCTAGAATGTATTTCTAATACTCTAGTACATGCACCCATTCAGACCTCCATCAAGCACCTGAAGCCCGAGTTGCAACCATTCAAGCTATACTGTGGCCCCTGGAACATCCCAAGAATACAGACAGTTCCTCAGCAAGACCAGACTGACATTTGGCATTATGAAATCTGGGCATTTGCAAAGCTGGCTACAACCTTTATTTCCTCCTCTGCTATTCCAAGCCCCACTGAACATACAGGAAGACAAGTTGAAGATTTGTAAGTGAAACTCAAATTTGTCAGTGGAACAGCTTTCTGCCGCAGCCACAGATTAAGGGGCATATTTTTGACTTCTTAAAACACAGCATGATAAACTGAAACGCCTGTAAAGAACCTGCTATGGTCTAGTAGATTCACACAGTGACCTGAATTATTTTCAGCATTAACCTGTGTTATCACAGTGCAATTATTGGGGTGAGAATGAGTTCACACTCTTGGTTGCCTTTGTTTCCAATGGTCATTGATATGAAAAGCCATCCTGCATCTGCTGTGAAAATAAATAGTGTGATGATTGTATTTGGCATTTTAAAGGTATCTAAATAGATATTTTCCCTAATAGACAGAATCAAAGTCTAAATTCTAGACACTCCATTTCACTGACTTGGTCAAATAGCAAGTTTGCTGTGTCTGAAACCTTATCTTGTATTTTTTATTGTATCAGCTCATCTAAGACAAATCTCCCTACAAATCTCTCAGCTCTCTCTAATATTTGTAGACTATCACAGATATAACTCTATACTTCTTGTCTTTTCAATTAATATACTCCTCTCATTTAAAATAAACCTAAATAAATAATAGAAAAGAATCCACTCTCATTATGTTAATAGACCACATTCTGAGTTTGTCAACAATTTGGTATAAACTGAATTACAGAAAAGTTATGTAAAAGAGGGGTATCAAGAGTTCTAAACCAAGCTTGAGCCAGCAAAGCCAGTAAATGCTGAAAATCCTATTAACAGCAAGGGTAGGTGAAAGGGTGGGCTTTAACTTCCTCATGTTAACTGGAAGATGTCTTTCATATTTAGTGATGGCAACTCACACAATTAAAGTGATGGCAAGAAATGAATTAGATACCTTACCAGAGTCCATTGCTGTAGAGGGTAGGAAGCTGAGATTGACAAGCACATGCGTTATGTGAAAAGCCAGGCATTTCCATTAATGGGTTTGCACCACCATAGATTTTTGAGTTTGGGAGTTACTTTTCCTGCAAATATTCATTTGGCTTTAAATGCAGCCAGACATATTCTGCTTCTCTGATTTCCTAGTCTGCATCCCATCATAAGAACCACAGCAAAACCTGGCTCTAAATAGAGATACTTAACATATCGCTGAATCTCTACCTCTGCTCAAAAAATGTCACTGTGTCTTCAGATGTTTGTTTCTGCAGTGAGTGGACATGGTTGTACAAAGCAGAGCTCCCAGGTTCTCTCAATTACATCTATCTCCTTCTACATCAGATTATTTCTGCCAAGCTGGTTATATTTTTTCCCAAGCAAACCCTAACTATCAGGGAAGTCTAACACGCTGCTCCTTTACCATCAGCTTTGTTTTCAGACATACAATGGTTTGGCATGACTCCAATCACCACCAGGTGATTTTTGGCCCTTGCCCTTTTTATTATCTGGTATCTCTTAGGGAACCACAAATGAAACCAATAGAAAAGGAGAGAAAAAGAAAAAGCAGGAAAAAAGAGCAAGCTTCTCCTTCGCTTTCCTGGTAAAGTGACATCTTGCCCTCTTGCATTGTATATTTTTGTCCAGCTGATGCTTTGTCCTACTGGAATCGCAGTTCTAGTATTAGCTCCAAATGGTAGGCAGGCATTTTCATTAAAAACAATTACTATTTCCAAACAGGAGCTGGTTCCTCAGTTCCAGCCATTCTTGCTGTAAAATGTTCAGCTGAGAGGAGCAGATTGTTCCTGCTGAAAATGAATGGAATCTGGCAGGAAAACCTCATGTTTTTCCAATCCTAGTTTTTTACAAAGAAAACACTGGGATCTTGTTGAAAAATTGCAATTGTTTTGGTGGGCACATTATTTTTCTCAGTTGAGCTCTTTCCAGCTACAGGAGATAACTTTTGTGTATACATATGTGTGCGTGTGAATATAGATCTATATATCTACACATACACACATATAATTGTATATAATTGCTATGCAGAAAAATTATTAATAAGTCAAGGAAGAGTAAACACATTTTTGTTATTAAAAAAGCATTTATGCAAATTGATTTTTCGAAACAGCTTCCACATTATGAACCTTCAAAAGAAAGTCAATGAGTAAAATACTATATCATAATAACAGCTAGCCTCACTTTTAATAGCAGGAGAAGAAAGAGGCCAAGGTGACTGAACTGTTTATCCTTTGGTTGTTCTTGCTAACTTAAAAACATTGTCAGACTGAATTATCCTGATAAAAATATCAAAGGAGAGAAAACAGAAGACACTATTATGCTCACGAAAGGAACAAACTGCAGAGGTCCCCATATTGATCACCCATATGGATGCTGCCATTTGGTAATAAGTGATTTTGCTTACCTCAGACAGAAATAGATAATAGGTCAGGCTGACCTTGCATTCATATGGGGTGGAACACCTCCTTCCACTAGTTGCTTTTTTGTCTTCCATATGAACCGTTCAGCCCAGACGGCAAGTGAGGTGGGAGGCTGGTGTGTCTTGGGCATGCTGCACCTTGAGAGTTTAAGGGCACTCCCCAGGCATAGTTCAGCCCCCACGTTAGCAACAATACCCTGCAGCCTTCAAGTCCACCTCCTCTGACCCTCTGCTCCAACAAACAGGCAGGATCCAGACACTTTAGCTGTGGCATATCCATCCAACCTTTAAGACAACTCAGCTGCCTTGACCTGCACCTAACAATCAAATTGGGCAGGAAAGGGACAGCAATAAAGCTTTCTCTACCAAAAACATGCAGCAACCTAGTATGGTAGCATAGACCAGTCCTAAACCTGATCAACCTCAAAAGATGGGCTGCCCAGCCCTCTGATGCACTTTGATCGCAGCTGCACAAATGTAACAAATAATGGAAAACAACCCCCTTGAATTACTCGAGGCTGAGAAGTTGAGTCCCCACTGAAGCCACCTGTAAGTTACCTATTTTCCCTAGCCTTTTGGGTCACCTTTTGACCCAGCAGCAATAAGTAAGAAAGGAAATTATAATGGAAAGGATGACAGTGTTACAGCAACTGCTCATTTGCAGAGTGATCACCTGACAGAAAAAGGAAAAATGAGAAGCATTTCCCTTTTCTGTTATTGCCCAGCTAATAGAATTTCTCATCTCCCTTTCAGTTGTTCTTGCCCTGAATTTCACCATTATAATAATAAAATTAGGTAAGTTTACAGCCAAAAGAACCTTAAGAGATCTGCTGGCCCAGCTCCTTGCAGCTAGGCAGGATCAACTACACCTAGACCTTCTCTGATGGCTAGCCATTCAGCTTGGACTTAAAAACCATCGCTGAAGGGTCCAAAACATCCCTTGTGGGTTTGCTCTTTCAATTGTTTGTCTTGGAAATTAGTCTGCAGATCTACCTACTCTGCACAAAAGCTGCAACAAAGCAAGGTGTAGCATCACTTCTGCCCCCTCTGCCACTTTCTGGCCTCACCAAATTGCTTTGTTGAAGCCCTACGACTTTCCTGGGTACACAGGGGTCAGCAGCTTCACACTGTAGGGCTATGGCCCACTCACCATCACCCCAACCCTAAGATCCCTGCTGCCTTGAATTGCACAAGACCTGCAGTTACATTGCTCTCATAGGATACGGGACTTCACAGTCAGAATCTGAATGGCACAAAGTACGTTGAACAAGTTGACTCTTCATTTCTAAACAATAATTTAAAATCAGACACTAAATATACTTAATAAGGTGTCAGCAGGCTTCCCACGAGGATCTAGCTGTTAAGTCTTTATTGTTGTGTTTGCTTTGAAGTCAAGAGGAAAAAAAATCTTGTTTGCCAACTTATAATTCAAAAAATGCCAGAAGAACCTTCTTGCAAACAAACAAGATGCAAAAGAAACGCTGGCAAAGTGGCGCAGTCTGTGAATTATGGAGTTATGGAATAATTTCAAAAGTAAACTGCAGGATACATAAATGTTCATATAATTCTTTCTGTAAATAAGGTTAGAATTCTTCCACAGGCAAGGAGACACAGATCAGAGGTACCCAATGCTGTTTATGGTCAGCAATCTAGGACTGTTCACTTTGTACATAGGTATGCAGCACACAACAAAAGATGCCGTTCAAATGTGGAAGCGCTATATAATAAAAATGAAGGGGAGCCTTCTCTTTTTGTAAAGCAAAGCTGAGCACAAAGTCCTGCAACTCACACTGTATAACAAAACCACTTCCATCACTTGAAAATCAAGAAGCCTGCCTTTGTCATCCATTTGCACATGTAAGAGATTCAGAGCGTGTATTGCTCAAATGAGTCAGTTTCTTGTGAAATAAATTAAGGCTCTGATCCCTGCTGAAGGAGTCCTTTGGTGTTGTTCCAACATCTTTGTACTTTCTGTTTCTTTTGAGTTTGTCTGATTTATACCATTCTCCAACAATTTAGCCCAGCAGCATCCATTTTAGAGAAAAACAAAATATGGCAGGGACACTAAAATGGCAAACAGCAGATACCAACCCATCAGTTCAGTTAAAACCATCACCAGAGCATTCACCAACACCAAAAGCCATAAATAAACCCAGCTATGTCCACTAGGGCCTTGCACTTACTTGTGGAAAACACTGTAAGTGCTGCTCTTGTTTCCATTGGATGTATGAAACCATATTTTTCTGCAAGCACCTCGTAATTCTGAGGGTGGCTTTTAAACGTAAATGTGGAAAGCCAGTATCGAAGGTCTGAAATGTCATTTTGGAGCACTACCAAAACCAAGCAGATAGCAAAAGCTACATTAAGGTAAAAAGAGTGTGATATGGCCTTTGCTTGTGAGGTACCTCTCACCCTCTGAAGGTGCACTAAGCCCACAGCACAAGAACATATCACTGGCTGATAACCCATCCCACAAGCAGACCTCACAGCAACAGCCTGACAGCCTCAGCCTGTGGCAGCAATTCTGTGAGAACACCAGGACCATCAGAGAAGGAACACAAAGAAAAGCTTTTCCAACGTGAATGTAAGACCCAGAGATCAAAGTTCTTCACTTACCCTTAGGAATAAGATTTGGTTCAGGCAAGCTATTGCACTCCATATAGCACTCTATCCTTTTAAGGTTCTTCCTGAGAATAATTAGACCATTGTACCTTCACCTCATGAGCACACAGCTCAGGTAGATAGTGCCCTTCAGCCACATCACACATATGAAGAAGCCACACTCTTCTAATGACCTGAACTATGTGCACATGGCCTTTTCCTGACCCAGAGTTTAACACTCACACCCAACCTGTTTACCTCCTGGTTTTGGCTTTACCCTGATGAGAGCTACATAGCATCTGTGAGCACTCCCCAGTTCACTCCAGGTCAAATATCCCAGCTGAAAGCACAGTTTCTAGTTGTATAAACTAACCTGGCTAATATTCCCTTAATCAATTTAAAGAGTCTGGAAGAAGTAACCTTTGAGAAGAAGGGCAGTAATTTCTTCTATTGGCACATCTAGATTCAAAGGAAAATAAACCCTCTTTGGCCATAAAGGTGAAAAAATCTGTGGCCGTAAAGGAGAAAGATCTGCAAACCCATGGAGCTTTTCCATCCCCTGAGTGGAAGCCTATTTTTACTGCATATCTCCAATCCAAAGCTTGAATGGAAAATAGATATCACCAGTCCTGACCCCACTGAAGTCAAAGGCAGCTTTGTCATTGACTTTAACGAAACTAGGATTCACCCCAGGGTAAGGGGCATTGTGTTTTTCAGCAACCACCCATGTGGAAAGTTTGCTTAGATGACTGCCTGCCTGGAAGGTAGCAGTGCTAGGCCACAAAATACCAGAAACATTTGTGTTAACCCACATACTCCAGCATTTGAAAGTGCAGATATCAGAGTACACCCTTGTCCTCTAGAAAGCATGTGTTCCTATACCCTTGGCTTCTTTACTCCACCTGACGTTGGTTATGTACCTGGTTGTACCTAACCTGTTGTTCAGCTGTGCTACTGGCTCTGACTGTTTATCAGGAAACATCAGAGA
This sequence comes from Psittacula echo, assembly GCF_963264785.1. NCBI lineage: Eukaryota > Metazoa > Chordata > Aves > Psittaciformes > Psittacidae > Psittacula > Psittacula echo. Next base: position 2,631,701 of record NC_137738.1, on the reverse strand, counting down.
GGTTTTTATGTTCTCACATTGTAAATAATGTGACAGACCTTGAAAATATAATATGTCTTTTTATAGCTACTGTACGCATTGTGAATGAAAACAACTCCTGAAAATAGAATTGAAAATAGGCTATTACATTCACGCTTCATGTTCACTCAAATTCTGATAAAAAAAATCCAGTTACAATGTATGTTTCAGAGCATAGGGAAATGGATAAAAATACAGAAAGTAGTAATCTAAAAACAAATCCAAAAGCATATGTAGGAAATTCCTAAACTTATTTCAGGAATTTATCTGGTACTTAATGCAGCACAATAAAGCTTGGGCTTAGCAGAGCTGGTTTTACCTGCTTAACTAGAAAGGGCCTCAGCAAACTAAGAAACGAAAACTGAGATACAGAAGCAAAGCATCAGAAAATTGAGAAGGATTGTAAAAAAGTAGGAAAAACAGATAGATTTCAGGCTTTGCATCTTGAGCTTCTTTCTAGTTCAGAAGCATCCATGAAAGCTTGAACTTGAAAGAAGGGTTGCTTCTTTTAGTTTCTCCAGTCTAGAAATTAAAGCAGGTATCTATCCACAAGAAAAAAGGGTGCCTTATAAGATTTTTACCATTTCCTGCTTCTCCCATTTGCAATGGGCTCCTTCAAAGCTCTCCTGGGCTTCCACTTTTGGGCCAACTCACAACAAGGCAGTTCAGCCATCTGAAGAATTAAATCTATTGTAGCAGCTGGAGGTGAGCAGCCCACTCCACATAAGATGCTAAATTTCATGGTTCTGAAGTGAGCCAAAAAGCAGTTTGGGGATAGGAAATGAGTCAACCTCATTTGCTGCATCTGCCTTCGGGCACTGATCTGAAGGGCTGAATTTATGGCTGTGATTGCTCCTGTGCAAAGGAAGATAAACTTTCCTCAGCTATGCACAGACCATTCACAGGCTTACCCATTGGAACTATCACTGACACCAAGTATTCCAGCACCTTGCCCTCCTCCAGCATCATCCATCAGGGAGTCTCAGTGAAGGGATGGAGAATGACTCGATGCCTTTTCAAATTGCAAAATGTTATTCTCACTTTACAGATGGGAGGCTGAGGCTGAAGGAACCTGAGTGACTTTGGCCCACACAACAGGGCCAGAAGTAACCTCAGATTTCCTGAACACCATTCCTAAAGCACAGGAAGAGCCACTTGGCTCCTTCAACTTCCCTCACCCCCACAAAGAATTCTACCATTGCTATGCAAATCAGGGAAGCTATTCCCATAGATCCCTATCCCCACTTACAAACTGCCTCTCTTCGAGGTATTTCTTAATTCCATCCTTCCTCTTTAGCTGCCAAAAAGCTTTCTAGCTCAGTATTAGTGCCTTAAAGAGCAACCACAAAATCCTGCAGTACAGCAGAGCAGAGGTTATATAGCCAAGACAACTGCTATTTTCATCAATTCTTCAGCAAACCAGCTGATCATAAAAGCTATTCTTGACTAGCCTGCCTTTGTAACACCAGTCACCAGGAGAGCACAGCACATACTATTGGCTGTGGCCCTCACTAAAAATACACTGCACTCTTGCACAACAACAAAAACTCCCACCAGGGCCAATGGACAGCAGACTAAAAACAGTAACCAAAGGCTTTAAATTGCACAAATTACAAAGGTAGAAGAACTGAAAGCAGCATGCTGCTAAAAGCCATCTGCCATCTTGGCCCGCCCATGTGTCCCTTCTCCCCAGCAGTGTTTTATATTAGTAATGATGTCTCTGTATTATGTATGACAGAGTCTCTGCTGCTTTGAGCAAGCAGTAATATAGATGCTCCTTCAGTCTGGTGCTTTGCATATACACCCTAGCTGAGGGAGCAGAAAATCTGCCTTCTAGCCTCTCTCTCTGGATATAGTTCAGTTGGAAGGCAATATTCACATGCATATATTCTCCAAATCACACATACATGCTGCATTATCAGGACTCCCATGAACATCAGTAATACACAAAAATACACAGAAATAAACACAGATTCAGCCGTGGTGTGGACTAGATAAGACAAGATTGGACATCATAGAAATACAGGAAGAAAATCAGCAAACAGTCTGATTATGGGCTTGTTTCCAGGATATAAAACATGGTTTCATTTTTTATGGATTAATTTTATTAGTAGGTTAATGACTTTACCTGTCACTGAAACTGTCACTTATAAGGGTCTTTGAAGTGAAGTTTCAAAAGAGTATGGAAGGAAGAAGAAGATGAAACCAGCTGTTTGGATAGTTCTGTACAGAGAACAGAGTAATACCTGAGATAACTGTGATGAAGCACAGGGACAGGAAACAGTCTTCCCAGGTTAGCAGACCCTGTGAAGAAAAAAAGGGAGAGAGAGAAAGAATTTGTTAGCCCAGGAAAGGCAACATCTCCATCCCTGGCAGTGTTCATGCCAGACTGAACAGGGCGTGGAGCAACCTGGTGTAGTGGAAGGTGTCCCTGCCCATGGCAGGGGGTTGGAACTGGATGAGCTTTAAGGTCCTTTCCAACCCAAACCATTATATGATTCTACCTGTAAAAACTGCTTTCACTACCTGAGCTAACAGGCTAACTCAGGTGTCTTCATGCAGTCCTGCAAATAACACCCAAACCAACAGCCTGTCCTGAGAAAAGACAATGACCAGAGACCAGAGAAAAGACGGGGAAAGGCGAGAACAACACATGTGAATAGGCAGACTGTATCACAAATCAGAAACAATAGCTTATCAGGAGCAGGTTCAAGTGAAATAAGACAAGCGCTAATGAGTTCAAACTCAGACAGGGGAAGTTTAGATTAGATATAAGGAAGAAATTCTTTACTGTTAGGGTGCTGAGGCACTGGAATGGGTTGCCCAGGGAGGTTGTGAATGCTCCATCCCTGGCAGTGTTCAAGGCCAGGTTGGACAGACATGGTGACATGGTTTAGTGTGAGGTGTCCCTGCCCATGGCAAGGGGGTTGGAACTGGGTGATCTTAAGGTCCTTTCCAACCTTAACTATTCTATGATTCTATGAAATGACTACTTTTGCAGCTAACCTCAGAAACCACTGGAAGGAAATGAAATGGGTTATTGGAAATTCGGTGGAAAAGTTTATTCGCTAATCGCACAAGTTCATTTATTCAGAGCATTTTGCAAAACACCCTACATAACCCACTTTCAGCTGATGCACATTGAAAGTATGCAAATACAACATGGTTAAGTAGGGTTCAGTGAATGCTCTCACTATTTACACTGTTTGCAGCACCCTGTTTCCACAGGACTGCAGATGTTAATTCATTGACCCCCAACTATCTGCTCATAGAGATCTTCCCCTGCTCCAGTTATTCCTAAGCTTTCCCAGGGGCATTTGAAGAGACCCTAACAGGCATCTAAGTAACTGCGAGGTTGTGTAAAGGACGTCCCATCACCACAGAATCACAGAATCCCAAGGGTTGGAAGGGACCTCAAAAGATCATCTAGTCCAACCCCCCTGCAAGAGCAGGGTGACCTAGAGTACATCACACAAGAACTTGGCCACAGTTCAGCCCTGCTCGGGAGACAGATTGAAGGCACAGGATATAAGAGAGGATACCCAAGGTGAAGTCAGGGGGGACTGGAGAGGTGCATAGCACGTAGAAGAGGTCGAAAAACATAAAAGCAGAGGAAGGGTCAGGGAAACCATGCAGAGAGAAAGATGGAGAGAGGAACTAGCAAAGAAGGAGAAAAACAGAAAATCAAAGACTGACAGGTAAGTTAGATGTAACCATGGGTGACCAGCAGGTTATGGAAGAGCAAAGCCTGCAAATAACAAGAGGAAGAGATGGCCCCATGGAATTGTGGAGCCCATGAGGAACAGGAGAGTAGAATGAGCTCTTCATGTTCAGAAAGACAACAGCAAAGGATATGCAGTAAATGTCTTTTTCTTTCTCCCTGTTAGAGACTTTGTCATTGTTAGAGCAGACAGATGATAGCACACTAGAATTGTTCCACAGCTGAGTCGGAGATCCCAAGCCAGTGCAATCTGTATTTCAGAACAGAACATTAAGTCTCAGCAGATATTCTGATTTCCAGAGGTCCTGAGATCCCAATCAGAAGTCTCACAGCTATCAAAGGCACCTGCTTTCCATGGAAAAGCTGTCCTGCCTCACTGTGTCTGAAAGAATAACTTTCAGACTGAATTTTTACTCATTAATTGGATGTATTAGGCCTCAGCTTGAAGAACTGCTAGACAAGAACAGCTATTTGGCTAGCACACAGTATGGGAATAAGTAGCAGTGAATCTGTTCTTGGAGGTAACGTGCTTCAGGTATTTTCCCAGGCAAGCTGCTCAACTTTGTGGTACCTCACGCATGTGAGGCGAGAACATCTAATTCCATAATTCTCAGGAATATTAGCCTGGGTGTAAAAAGTGCCACGAGATCCTCAGAAGAAATGACTAATTTTAAGTCCAGAGAGTTGACATTTACTTGTTTTTCCCCAATCTGCTGTTTCTTAGAACTCCAAATCTAAAGGGATGGGATGGTGCAGGCAACTGGCGATATCATTGTCATAACAGCGACATCATGGCACAGGCAGCCCTAGCTCATAAGGCAGTAGGAAGCACACGAGTTGGTATAAAAAAGGACTGGCAGCACAATGCGGTGTGTGGATGCCAGATTCATTGCTCACTGAAAGCTGCATTTTCAAATCCAGCATTTGCCTCATGTCTGAGTTTAAGCTGACTGTTACATGGGCAAAAAAAATACTCCAAAACGAATCCTAAGCTTGAGACTTTGTGTTGTTCTTGATTCTTGCAGCACAAGGAGTAAAGCAAGGTTTCTGCACTCAAATACCACTGGAGTGTTTGTCTGAACTGAGCTTCCTCTTGGCATACTGGTTGCTTCTGCCTTTGTAAAAACTATTAGGCAAAGGGTTGTTTCTTTGTGAGAGATTTAACGAAGCTGCAGACATCCATTTTAGCCAAAGTGATTTCATCTGTTTTTCCTCCAAGGCTGCCCAGCTGAAAAGTTATCATCAGGATTTTTCTCATTGCAATTGCTAATGTCACTGGTTGGTACCAACCTGTTATTCACTTCTTCCAGCACGTCCCCCAGTTTGCCATCATCAAACAGTTCATACATTGATCTGAAAAAGTGCTATAACTAAAATCTAGTAGAGAAAATAAAAACCCGAGCTACGCTTCAGAGAGCTGAAGACATTCTGCTTCACGCTGAAGCTATTTAAAAGAGAACCTACAGACTTCTGGGGATGCTAAGATTCAGACTCATGGTTTGGCTTCATTTTTAGCTAGGATAGCACAACTACCGGACAGAAGAAGAATTGCCTAAGGATCCAGTTACAGGACTGAGAGCCAGGAAAGCATGAATATCAGTGCTATCACCAGAATTTTCCCTTGTAAATCACTTAATTTCAAGGCCTCCTCATTCCTCTGTCTGTATGAAGACAGGCAGACTTGTGTACTCCTAAATAATTCCCAGAGTAATCCTTAGGCCAAAGTGCAAATTTGATTCTTGAGCACTAGTCAGGAGTTCAGTATGTAAAGTACTGAGATTTGAAAGAGGAATTTCAGGCAAAAGGACACCTGCTCTCAGGCTCTGAAGATGTTTCACACAAGTCTGGATAAGCTCTAACTTGATCTTGTAGGGAGGGAAGCACTTCTCTTACTAGCTTGAGATTTCTGTTCTTATGTGTATCACTGGACCAAAGCTGGAAACATCTCCTTTCTGCCATTTGGGTGTGCAAAAATAGTTTCATGGAAAATTGCTCACTCAAATGTCAAAACATTCTTTTGGCACTGAGAAATATAGGAAATGTTTTGTGGAAAAGTCCTAAGAAATTCAAATATTTCAGTTCTTTACATAGGGCTTTATTCCTAATCAGAAATACTAAACGAGGCTCAATGCTGGACAATGCACGCTTATTCTTTAACTCTCATGGGGTATGGCAAGGAGTTAATGCGTGGCCTGTGACATTACAAGCTGCGCAAGCTTGAGTTGAGATCAAAAGTTTGCAGAATGAAACAAAATCAAAGAAAAAGATTAATAAGAAAAGCAAGCCTATCAACTACTGCCCATTTTTACCTTGGCAAAGGCTGGCCTAAGAGATGTGAACTTTACCTGACATAGAGAACCTCTGAACTGGTAATCAAACTACGAAAAAAGTAGGGGGTATCTATAGCACTTTACAATAACATTAAATTATTTGGCAAGATTCATCACTCTTTTAAGGATGTTACAAAGTGCCTTTGCTTGATGGAAGGTAGAGTTCTAGCAGATATTTGAACAATGTAAAGATGGATTGTCAATCCACCAGCATCAAACACATCATGACTCAAACCAGTTGCGCTGCCAAAATTTGTGCCTTCAAAATTCAGAATGATTAGGTACTGTCCATACGCAAGAGGAGCAACCAGCTGAGTTTTCATTAAGATCACTAATTGAAGCAGGAAGATCAAGATTATGATGCTAGAAAATGTGTACAGCTGATTTAAATCCTCATAGCATTTGCTCTAGGAGTGAAAATAACTATAGAAGCCAATATGAAAGTAATGGAGAGTTTGCTTCAAAAATTTGCTTTTCATCATGTAATGCTAAATATGCAAAGATACAGTCCAAGCATGAAACACTAGTGGGGTGTAAAAATACCCCTTGAACATTTGGAGAGGGATCCATCTTCCATCAATGCAGTGTATACAAATACAAAACATGGAACAGCGCAGACCTCTTGCTTATTTAAATGGGCTGCATTAGAAATCACAGAGAAGTAGGTAGCAATTTTGCAAAGACAGGGTAGAGAAGCAACAGGATAAAACTCCAAAACAAGATGCACTCCTCACTTACTGGAGAAATGTTTGCTGAAAACAAGAGGCTGCTTTCTCCAGCAGTGGTGGAAAAACACACGGGCATTAAAATAAAAAGCAATATTCGACGTGATGAAAAATGTAAGCAAAAAGCAAGAGATTATGTTCTCGCCTGAGATGAAGTGTTTAGATAACAGACAAAATAGCACTTTGTTATACACGTAATTGCTCCCAAAAAGCACAAGCAGAGTGTGAGGTTATGAAATCCCCCAGGAAACATGGAAAGGCTAACAGGAGACGTTGCTAAGCGTAATAAAGTATTTGCAATAATCACTACTCTTAAAGCATAGATGTCCCGAAAAGGTCTAAAACATTCCCAACGCACTGGGGACAGCACTTCTTGTTTTCTAGGCCTGCAGAAGACCATCAGTAGCTGTTACCGCAGCCAAACTCATGTGAAATGATTAAAGAAAACGAAAAGCAATTAAACTCAAAGTGAGTTGAGAAGTCTTTAAAATAAATCGATAAATTAATAGTAACCAGTCACTGGGTTTGGAAAACATATATTCAAGAGCTCTAAAACAAAGACATTACCGAGTTACTAATGGAGGCCTGTAACCAAGTCCTCAATTCTGCATCAGGATCTTAAGAAAGAAAAAGTGGAAAATGAATGAAAACATTGGTTTTTCCTAAGGGCTCCATAAAAAAAACTGAGAGAATGTTGGATCAATAAACCTGACTCCTGTAGCAGATAAATTCCTAGAAACCAAAATAAAGAGTAAAATCAGAATACACATATAGATGTTATGCTAGGGAAGGATCCAACAGTTTCTGCAAAAGGTAGTCATGTCTCACAGATTTAAAGTATTCAGTGAGCATACAGCCTAGGACACTACCTGGTCAATACAGTGTGAGCATCCCTGCTTACAATGAAGCTAAGCATTCCCAGAATAAGAAGAAATTAGTAGCAGGAAATAAAATGTACAATTAGTACTCCCAGTGAAGAAAGGCTTCAAATATGTTGTTCGCTCTATTCATAAACAACCTGGGTAAGCAGTATGGGTGAGGGGACAAAGTTAGCTGATGATAAAGAGTTGCTCAGAACAGTCAAAGCTGAAAGTAATTGTGAAGAGCTGCAGAAGAATGTCACGAACTAAGATGAAACTCAGAGGTAGTGAATGCCAACTAATGCATGTGGGGAAAAATAACACTAACTATATGAACACGATGATCAGCACTGCTCAGGAGAGAAATCTTGGAGTCACTTTGAATAATTAGAAAAGGTCACCTCGGTGTTCAGCTGCTGTCAGAAATACCCAGAGGGGCTTTTAGGAACTGCTAGGAAAGAAGATGAGAGAAAAACAGAATGGGGAAAAAGCCTACCATCTTTCTGGATAAATCTACAATGCACCTGCACCTTGAATACTTCTCGTCTCTATCTCAGAGCACAGAATGCATAGAAAGGCTATAAAGAGGGGTGGAAAAGCTGACCATAGACACAGAAGAGCTCTTTTCCAGTGAGGAACAAGCCTGTAACTTGTCAACTTGGGAAAAGAAAACAGCAAAAGATGTGAGAGCGTTTACAAAAGCAGGAATGCTATTACGAAGGTGCGTGGGGAATGACTGTGTAATACACAGAATTGGAGGCACCCAATGAAAATATTAGGTGGCAAAATTAAAACAAACAAAAGGAAATTCCTCCTCATTTTCTTCCTCAATTCTCTCAAGTTGTGATATTTGCTGTCACATTATATTGTGACATCCAGAAGTATAAAGGGGTTCAAAAAGGAGTTAGGCAAATTAATGGAGAAATAAGGTTATTGGGGACTATTAAATATAATGCAACCAGCAGTTCAGAAAGTTCCTAAAGTCCTGATTGTTGAAAGCTTGAAACACAAAACTTCGGGGTGCCTCTTCGAGATTTTAAAGGTGTTGTTGTTATTGCTTTCTATTATGGTTGTCCCTCAAAGGTCATAAGTAGATGCAGGGTATCTCTTATTCTGAGCATGTACTCACATAACAAAGAGGTGTTCTCTACCCTGAAAAATATATGCTCTCTGTGCTAATTACTGGAACCGAAGCTCTAGAAGCCAGGATACTCAGCCCCGACTTGCTGCTGAATCTGAGAAAGCAGAACTTTGGATTTACATCCACTTAGCACTTTGAATTTCTCCATTTACACTGAGGGAGTTACAATGACTGAACACAAACCCCAGATTGCTTAGAAGTTTCAAATGAGCAGAGACTAGAAAGGGAAGGGGCTTGTATTTTAGCAACACTTTTTTAAGGTCTGCTTTGAAAATATAAATAAAGCAGTACTCAGTGGGAACTTCTCATGCTTAGTAAGTCTAAACACCATCAGCCTTAACTCTAAATGGCAGGATCTGAGCAGAGCAGCTTTCAGCAGGGACACTCCTACCCACCATCAGCTAACACTGGACTGGCTTCACTGAGCACAGGGAGTTTCTCTCACTGCCTTCACCTAAGTGAAAGCAGCACTGCTAAGGATAGGAACAGACACTCTTTTCCTGGAGAGATACTGGAGCCAAGCTTGAGCATACCCCCAGGCTGTAGGACTGCAGGTGCTTGCTGACACAGTGCTGCAGGTGTGATTTGATGCAAGGGGAATGGGGAAGCAGCCTGATATTGGGACCTTTCTTATTCACAGATTGCCATGGGAGGCTGGGCACTCACAGAAGGTAATAGAATGACAATGTCAACGAGTGCCTGTTTCACTCAGCATTCACAGGTACAGTTGCTGCACATCCTGAGGGATGCTCTGTTCCCTGCTCCCAGGGAGGATTTTCTGGTTTTGTAGCCAGGAGTAAAACCATCAGCATGTTTCAAACAGACCACAGGTGATGCATGGAGAAATAAGCAACTTAGGAACTGATGTGAAAGGAATCTAAACAGCGTAAACTACCTAGCGACAGATGGGGAAGTAAAATAAGGAGCCTCCTGCTTTATGTCACATCTTGTCACCTCTTGCCCTCTCCTATTAATCATTTCCCATGCACATCGTCCTCTTACTTCCTTGCTCAGTATCTGATATCACTTCTTCCTTACTGACAGGTAAACACTCACCACCTTAGATTCCCCAGGGTAGATTCCAGCTAATGACCTGGAGAAAAAGGTTTCTAAGCCTGTTAAAAACACCCTAAGCTACTTTGCCCTTCCTCTATTTAGTTTGTCTGCATTGCAAGGCGATATTGCTCTATTTCCAAACATGGGAATCATTAAAGGCAGCAAACAAACAAATCATATTAGGAAACCATGGAGAAATTAGAATGTTTTTTGAATCTCAGGACCCTTTACATTTGCAAGAGAGACTTGAGTTCTCACGGATAAAAGCAATGTATCGAGATAAACTGCATCTGAAACAGAGCACAGTCAGTGAGCAGGAGGACTTGTATTGCCACACTGCCTTTCATCCTCTGTCAGCAGTGACTGTCTCATAAGTAAAATAAGTAAATAAATAAATAAATAAATAAATGAAATATCAGTTTCCCTTCAACTGATGTGTTGCTGCTTCTGGGGTTGACCACCTGTGGGCCTCACATTTGCCTGCAACAGCACAGGAGAATGGTTTTGGTTCAAGACAAGAGAAGCATCCATTCAGCTCAAATTGCAATTACCCTTCATTAACTTAGTCCAAAACATACCTGACATCTGTCAAAAATGCCACAGGGTGTGTAACAGCTACCAGCAGCACCTTGAGTCCTACTGAAAGAAGAGTCCCAGGTGTGGGGTGAGAAAGGAAACCAAAGAGGATGAGTTTCCTCCATGGAAGGAATCTGTGTCCTGCATTACCTCCCACTCCATGATTTAGCCTAACAACCCCTGTACCTGCCCAACAGCTCCCTCTTTCACTCTGCTTCCTCATTTACCTAAAATCCCACATACCTTTCCAACTCTCTCAACCATGGGTGAATGGAGAGTACATGTACATCTTTCTTGTGCATAAACAGAGCATGCAAAAAATATTCATACAGGACCAATCTAAGAATATTCACAGTATAGATTTGAAGTATGGGCATAGGTATTACCATGCATTTTTCAAAAGCTTCATCTGGACAATCATTGCAAGCACCTGAAGGTTTTGGTTGGCAACTGCAGAGCTGTATAGTAGCATTTTGGAAGCATAAGCCAGATCACAGACACAGAACAACACAGTTACTGAATCCCAGCTGCAGCAGGAGAGCAACTAGAGATGGATGAGAGAATACTTCTTCCTACACACAGGGATGGTGTTCCCAAACGAGCTGCCATAAATATTTTCACTTTAAGATTCTGACCCTTGTATTTTTGCACCTTTCAGAGTCAGCATCCCCAAAATGCATTGAAAAAAAAAAGTCATTTTGGCAAAGAAAACATAAGAAAGTCAGATTTAGAGTGTTGCAGTTCAAAATCACACTTCATATCAGGATAGATCTGCTCTCATTAGGGAAAAGGAACCCATTTTACAGATAAAAGTTCACAAGCCATGCCAGTATGTATGGCAGAGAAAAAGAAAGAGGCCTATTTTCAAGTTCAAAACATCAGACAAAAGCAAGGTCATGTTTCCAGCAGTTTTGTTGGGGTTGGGTTACATCCAGTTCCAACAATGCTATACAAGGCATATCAGACATTAAAATAATACCTCACTTGATCTTACTCAATAGAAAAGGCAAACCACATAAAACAGGTGCTAGACAGCGACGCAGCCTCCCCATAGTTATCTGGTTGACAAACAGCAAAGTCTTTACCCCTATTATTGCTTCTCTCATTTGCCACATTCTAGCTCCAAAAGGCACTCTAGCTCTCTAAATTGTTAGCAGCTTTTATAGCCAAAGATAAGTATCCATCACTTTTAATTTTCATCGTTGCATCTGTTTTGTCATTTAGCTGCAGCAGGTTGTATTACAATGATTAATGAGGAAATGGATACAAACATTTTTATTTCAAATAGCAGCTCTCGGACAAGATCTGGAAAACAGAAACAAGCCATATGATTGTAAAAAAAGTACATAAATACACACACACACCAAACTAAACAAGTGGGCATTGAGCCACTATCTGTGAACACCCAAGAAATACAAATATCCCTAGGATATTTGTAGGAACAAAAAGGTACTTTCCACATTTGCCTGTGGGATGGTTTGATGCTGTGTTGCTGGGGTTTTGTTGTTGCAGGAAGGTGGAGGAGTGCTTTGTTTTGGTTTAAAATTAATTTGGCACTTTTTATTTCACATAAATGTCCAGCTCAAGTGTGGCACGTCAACAAATAGGTTCATTTCTTTTTCAGGAAAAAGCCAAGCAATGCATTTCTATTCAGAAAAGGCAGCATATATAAAATGCACTGCTAATAACAGAGGCCTTTAGAATGGAAAAGAATCATTTTTCTTGCTGTTTCTTTAGGACATTTGCCGTAAACATGCTTCATCTGTAATTGTATTCAAAAAGGAGTAGTATTTAGCATTATAGTTACCTACAAACCTAGATAACCAAAAGAATATTTTACAGTTCCTGCTAGAGGGGGAAAAGAGTGTGAGCACTCTGCAGAAAGCAGAAAAGTCTTTTAGATTAAACCCCCTTCAGAAAAATTAATGTCTTTAATACTGGTTTTATATTCATTTAGTGATTTTTCCAGGAAAATTTATAAAGATATAAGGAAAATTTATAAAAACCCAGTCACATGAGACAACTGTTCATCTACCGAACAGCATGTGAAAATCACAGATGAAGACTATAATATTAGACTGAGATAAATAATCTAGCTGGAGACCTATTGGATTGCACACTTTCATGTCAATGAAGCATTTGGCCTACCGATGTAGTTTTGCCTCCTCTGCCAGGCAGGGCTCAGGCTCTGCAGGAGAATACAGCCGTGGATCTCTGCAGGAAGAGAAAACCTTTTTTTTCCAAGTAAAATGTTCCCTAACTCTGCAAGAGAGGTTGGCAGTAGATCTCAAACTCTGGCCTGTCTTTTTAATACCCCTACAATAGCTCAGTTGGATTGAGACCAGCTGTTGGTGCATTACCATTTGTAAATGCTTAAAGCAACTACTCCTTGTTTTCTTGGCAACATGTACTATGGGGGGGGGGGGGGGGAGCAAGCACTTTCATTCAGACATTAAGAATTGCTGGATGCCAGCTTTGGCTTGCACAAGCCATTGTTTGCACTGCTCTCTTCAACAAGTTTTTCCCCCCCCAAAAAAAATCCTGTAGGGATAAATTGAGCCCCTAAAATTCTGATTTACACCATCCACTCAGCCTGCATTGGAAACAAGATGCCATTTTTAATCCAATCATTTCAGGTCACAGGTCTTTCTGGGTTTCAATTTCCACAACACCCCCACAGAATCACCCAGATTGTCTTAGGAATGACAATTATAACTTCCTTACTCACTGTTTAAAAATAACAGTGATTTTTTTTTTTTTTTTACCTGCTAATATAAGCATAATAAAGAGACCTGAACTTCCATTACCATGTTCAAAAATCAGAGTTTCAGCATCAAATCTTGAGGGTGGGGGGAGGGAGTAACAAACAGGAAAACAAAATTAATTAGGATTTTATTTCAACGTTTGGGAAATACTGAGTCTTAAAATACCAGAAAGATCCTCAGTTGCCACACTGAAAAAATAAAGCCTGGTCATAATAGAAAACATACACCAACATTCTTTATCATTATTATTCTTCAGCTGAAAACAGCTCCAGTGACCTTTCACTGCCTCATCCTTTCCAATCACCCCTACAAGAGCTTGGTGTACTGGAAGTGTCTAAGCATGAATGCTAGCATCTTGGTGGTTGCAGCTGCTAGTACAATAGGATTAATTTGCCATCTACCAACTCTAATGCCCTTCTGTTTCATCTTCTTTCCCCACCAGGGGCAGTGGTGACAGCATCTGTTCCACTGTTATTTTAGTGGCGCCTTTCGTGCTGTTATAGTTAAGGGTCTGTCAGCATTTCCATTCCACACACAGACACACACATCTTGAGGGAAGGGACAGCTAAAGTCAACCTCCAGAAGAAAAAGAAAATAAAAGAGAATTCATTCATTGGGGCTGAAAATGGTAGAAGAGACTTAGAAGAAAGCATTTCTATGTAACTTTACGGTATAATTTGAGAAAATAAAAAATAAGATACAAACGGTTCCAAGTAACCTATTTTGCATTTATAAATGAGGTTTATAAATTTATAATTTATAAATTTATATATTTTTATATATTAAAATTTATAATTTATAAATTTATAAATGCAAAATAATGGTGAACATTGTTTCAGATTGTTCTATGACCTTAGAGAATGCAACCTTGCCAAAAAAACCCAAACAGATATACTAAGAAAACAGGGAAAAAACTAAACCAGGTAATTGTTCCCTGCCAAACACCTTCTTTTATTAGTTTCTAGGTAACTAATTCAGATGCTAGGATATTACTTTAAAAGCATCCCAGGTGAGACTTGATGAACAGGCTATTGATTGTGGGCGAGCAACTCTAAATCATAGAATCATAGAATAGTTAGGGTTGGAAAGGACCCCAAGATCATCCAGTTCCAACCCCCCTGCCATGGGCAGGGACACCTCACACTAACCATGCCCTCAGCTCTCTAAGTTGAAAGCAACAGCAAGGAGAGGAACACGGTTTTCTGCAGGCAGTCAAACATACCAAGAGGTAAAGAGCTTCTCTGCTGCCAGAAGTGGTTTGGGAGCCTGTGGGTGCATGCTCCCAGCCCCACTAACATGTGTGGGATATAACGAGTAACACTCGCTGCAGTTTGCATGACATAGGCACATGCCACAGCTGCTCTGTGGGAGATGCTGCTCATGAGTACATCTGAGCATCATGTCCACAAAAGTGGATAGCAAAAAAACAAGTGCTGGAGCAATTAGAGAACAGGTCAGCTTACTTCAGCAGTGAAAACCCCCTGGAAGATGACAGATATCAGGTTGACCAACACTGGGCTGCTTCACAGACCCCACAGGGGATTTGTATCTTCAAGTTATTCCAGCCTTTCCACATGAACTTATTTTGCATGTGCAGGCTTCCACCTAGTCCAAGGGAACTTTGGGCTAGCATAACTCATCTGAATTCTCAAAGTACCCCCTCTGCTCCGTATGCTTCACTACTGCAGGGAGGGATGACTTCTGCAACAGAAGGAAGGAATTACATTTTTCCAGCAATCTCTTCTTACAGAGAGGAATTCACAGACAATTTAGAGGGCCAAAATTGACATAGGGCCATAGGATTGACATAATCTGTAATACCAGATGTGAGCCTTATATGGATGAATTCAAATTTGCCTCCAGTCCTACCAACACACTACCATGTACAGCACGATCTGTAAATCTCTTCAACATGCTGAAATAACAGCGACGTGTTTGTCTTCTTGAAAAATAGGCAGACAAAAGAGATTCAGAGGTAACTGGGGATTTTCAAACTCACAGCATACTAGAATAAAGAAATAAATAAAGGAATAAACCACAAAAACCAGTTAAGCAGTAAGTTTGGAAGCAAGGCTCCAAAGCCATTCAAACTTCTTCAGTCCCATTGATGGTAAGCACATCAGTCCAGTCCAGTCCAGTCGTTGTGATGAGAAATGGATTAATAACATGCTGTTTCTTTTTCAAGTTACATGATCAAATACCTAGGTGTCCTTTGTCACATCACTTAACTGCTCTGCATTTCAGCATCCTCATCTGTGAAATGGAATAGGTAATTAAACACTCATGAATGCTTTGGGACTCTTTGGTGGAAAGAATTATTATGGTGTCTTATTACTATGAGACAACATGCAATTGTCTCAGGTCTCTGTAACAGCTGAGCCTAAACACTAAAGGAGAAAAAATCTAAAAGCTCAAGTGAGATCTTCTGCCCTGTCCTCTGCAAGATGCAGCTCCTACTTCAGTCCATTTTCCATGCTGGAGGAGTCGTTCTGAGCCTGTATCACGCTGCAAAATTGCTATCGTATTACAGTTCTCTCAAAACTAGTCTGGGTTAGAAACAAGGAAGAGAAAGGAGAAAAGAGGAAACGTATCTCCCAGAAATATTACATTCATGAACTGTAGGAATTATTGAAGAGACAACTGAAAAGAGGGAATTCAAAAGAAGAGCACAGAATACAAAGCCTTCCCTTCACAAAAAAAAACACCCCAAAAGCAGCAGAAAACTGCCCCCCCCCCCCAGTGCAGACAATCTCCCAAAAGCCCATGGCAATGAAAAACATTTTCTATTGCCCCAAAACTTGCCAGCAGAGAGATCGAGGTGGCTGCTGCCCACCTCACAGCACTGAAAAAGCATGTGCCCAGTGGGTATCATTCTCCATTATCTCTCAAACCTTTGCCACCAGCGTACGGATAGAAGCAACGGAAAAATGAAAAGTGTG
The DNA here is from genome assembly GCF_963264785.1 of Psittacula echo. NCBI lineage: Eukaryota > Metazoa > Chordata > Aves > Psittaciformes > Psittacidae > Psittacula > Psittacula echo. Next base: position 2,615,570 of record NC_137738.1, on the reverse strand, counting down.
TATATTGTAAGCGTTGGTTAAACAACCCCACAGTAATTCTTATTTGCTGGAGGTTTTAGAGAGCAGATGTAGGATTGGCAGGGGCTGGGAGCTGGCTATATTGTTCTAGCATATTGAGAGCCAACGCGGAAAGAACACGGAAAGCTGCATTTTGTGTGTGTGTGCATGTGAATGTGTGTGTACGTGCGTGTGTGTGTGTTTGCCTTTTGCCATCGACTCAGCAAAGGTTTCTTGGATTCATGCTGACACATAACAAAAAAAACCCCAACAACCCAAAACCACTAGGTTGGTTCTCTTCCAAAAGAAATATGACTTATATCAGCTGCTGCATGAGAGTCTCTCAATTGCCACTACTAAGCTGCCTATTTTGCAGTAGCAAGTGGCCATGTGCTGTAACACACTGATTGCCTGCTTTGGTGGTATCGGTTGCTAGAATAAGGGCAAACAAATGGGGAACCAAATATAAAAAGCAGCCAGCAGCACTGAAGAAGCATTACAGCTGCCAGGCAATAACTTAGATAGTTACAGCTGCCATCACCTAGTTCACGCAAGCTTTTTAATATCTTTTGGCAGCACTTGGTGTCACAGCACAAAAGGAAAGTTGGCACTTCCTAGCATACTTTGTTTGACATAACTGTAGGCAGAACCCAGCTGATACCTTCATCAATGTGTATGTGTTTGCTCTTAAGGTACGTTTTAGCAGATCAAACACTGTTTTTCCCTTTCTGGTGCACACACCACTGTTAAATCACAGGTTGGGAACCACACCAGATAAATGGGAAAGAGCTCAGTGGGCTGGAGCACACGGCCAGTCCCAGCAGCACCTCAGATAAGGAACACACACAAAAAATATCCTTAAAAACAAAAAGGAAAAGATAGTACAGCAGGAGGGGCTGCAGAGGGAGGCTCAAAAAAATAAATATACTGCTTTGCCAAAATGTTCTCCTACCTCGCCAGTAGCAGCAGCAGCCTCAGAGCCAGGCCAGATTCTCTTCTCCATTTACCGTCCTTATAAAAAACCCACAAGCACAAACACATAGACCATCACATACACATAATTAAAGCATCGACATCCCTTACTGTGATTTACAATCCACACCACCAGAAGTACACAGGCGCTCGCAGGATTTCATCAATGTCTCATCTGGTGCTCTTGGCAAACCCAACCTCTTCCTTAGACACAGCGCATGCTGCACCTCGTTCTCTCAGAAATGGGGACGCAGAGCTCTTCCGCTTATGTGAACTGGGGAAGACGAGCACTAAATGTGTCAGCGCTGGGTGATTTGCTGCCCTGGGACCTCGTTTTGCAGGAGATTAATAAAAGACTAGCCTGCAGCATCGACTCCTGAGACCGCTTTCTATCATCTCGAGCCTTCTATGTGGCCCATGGATTTGGGTTACAATATTGTACAAGGAACTGGACAGCCTCTGCATAATGATATTATCATACAGCTCTTAAAAGCAAATGTACAGAGAGAGAAGACTCTGCCCCCCAAGAGCGTGCATTGGCTATGAACAAAGCAAGCCCATAAACCTCTACCTGAAGTCAGCTAGGGTGCTAATAACGTATTGAGTTAGTTTATTTGCAATTCATCCCATAAAATGAATGCACTTATCTCTTCGGCCTCTGGCACTTTAACAGGCGTCAGAAAGTTACAGTATTGAGATGATCAGCTTTACAAGGTTCTTCAGGTGTAACACCACCAGGAAAAGCAGCAATTAAACAAACAGAAAGCAAAAAGGAGACAGCAAATATAATTATCTTCACTTGGAAAACAGGAAACTTGGGCACAGGAGGGGAGATGGCTGCTCCAAGCTTACCCAGACAGTGGGGACAGGGCCAGAAGTGAATGTCCATCATCCTGGGTTCACATTCAACACCTCATCCCACAGGCCAATTGTACCCCTGACCCACGGGGTGCAGTGGGCTCCCATGCAGGGAGCAGAAATGACTTTGTGACTCAACCTGCCTGCAGCTCTACAGAAGCCAAGGGCTTGAGCTGAGCTCAATGGGCTAAATCCAACTCCAGAAGCACCAAAAGGACACTAGGGAGGTGCTTGCATATTTTCCTAACACACAGTATCTATAATCAACATTCTTTAGGTACATCGGACATGGACAAATAAATGTAAAGCATGTCAAGAGCCACATGAATCTGAATTATTTATTTGAAGCTGATCTAGGAGCAAACAGTTTTTAATGGCAGCATACAGTACAAGGGAACTGACTTCGACATTATCTAGCCCCATGCATATGTTGGGCCTAGATAAAAGATGCCCCATGGGAGGGACAAGAAGATTTTGCTCTGGGACCCCAGGTGAGCCTTTTATGGTGGCAGAAAAGGAAAGCTGATCCACAAAATGCACGTGTTGCCCCAAGGATGGTCCAGGCTATGAATACATTTTGGAAGCTCCTAATACACTGTATAAAGAAACAGTCATTCATGTACACGCACACTAAAGGGCAGACCCAGATTTACAGCCACCCACCAAGGTAAAGCAGGTGGCTCTAACGTAGTAAAAATGCATTGCAAGGAACTTGTCATGAATTTTTTAAAAACAAGATACTTACAGACGTAGTAAAATTGATGTGATATTCAGTGGAAAAAAAAGCTTTCTCCTATCTTAAAATGACAATGCAGTGGAATTCAAGGAAAGGGGCTGTCCCCATCATTGCTCACACAACAAAGTGGTTCACTCAGTTTGGGCAAGTAATGTCACTGATCTTGACAAACAATGGCACAGCTTACACCTGCCATGCAGGTAGGACATCAGGACCAAAGACACACAACAAAATCATGCCCAGACAACTGCTGTAAAAAAGAAATGCTTCAAGGTCCTGGCAGAGAAAGCCAAGTGTTTTCCTTCCCTTAGCAAGGGATATGACATTCCTTGATTATTTTAGACATTTCAGGGGAGCCAATTCCAACTGTTAGCCAAGAATTGCTTCCTCTTTCCTTCATTGTGTTTTTAGTGGCAGCATACAAATTTGGAAATACTAGAAATCCAAGTCACCTTTCAATAATATGAACAGAATAAACTGATGGACTCCTCTGCGAGCCCCCAAAACTAAAGAGGGAAAAGAAAGAAAATCCAGATTTAAGCTTTGCAGGCGAGATATATCCATGTATATTAAGATGTGGATCAGCAAGTTAACCAGTCTGACAGCAGTTTACTTTGTCTTTTAACTGGGAGAAAGAAAAAAAGCTCAGGTTCAGTGGGAGAGAAGACAGAAGGAACTGGGATAAAGAATTGAAACAAGGATACAAGGATAGTCAATTATGATAAACTGGTTTCCTTGGTAACTATATTTATAACTGTAATGACGTTGCTGTTATTTTTAAGATGAACAGAAAGGTTTGATGCAAAGTTATATCATTCCGGTGTACAAACCAGCATCTGTTCTGTTGGTAAAGCTGAATCCATATCGTAATGAAAGATGACAAGCCTCAGAAGACTTGTAAATGCTTTTAAACAGCTTCTAAATGGTTGTAAAGCTATTCCTAAGGACAGGTGAGCTCATAGCCCTGGGCTTCTACCCTCCACATCTCTGCTTGGCTGTATGTAGTTGTCTCACAATCTTTGTGCCTGGAGTAACACTCCAGATTGGAGAGAGGATGGACACAGGAGCAAAGGAGAGGAAAATCAAATTAGAAAATCTTGGGGGTGATATTTGAGTTGTTGAGTGTATAAATGCATGTGACCTTTACCAAATGCATGTGCACAGCTGCCATAATTGCACGTTGCATCCTGACTGCTTCCAAAAATTATGCTGGTAAACAGCCCCTTCTTTTTGGAAATTCACTTGAATTTCCACTACTAACACCTGAAAATGAGGTCTACTGATATCTCTCTGCCATTGTAATTGGTCTGGGGAGCCCATTGATATCTATGTATAAGTTAGTTACACTCCACCCTATAAAAGGTCTCCAAGGGAGTCACTCTGAAGAAGCAAGTGGGGGCAGCACCTGAATGAAAGGTGTGTACACTGTTGTCACAGATCTCTGATCCTGAAAGCAGGCCAAGTACAAGACCTGGCTTCCTCTCTGCCTATGTTCCCAGATCTTCCCCCAGTGAATACCAGGACTTGGGGATAAGGGAGGCAAAGAAACCCTTCAGGTTTCATCCAGACTTGTCATCAAGATGCTGCTGGGCAACATCCATCAATTCCACAGTTGAGACGTATTCACTAGCACCAGAGCTAGTCCCCAGCAGTGATGGTCCCTGCAGGAGCTCAGGAGGGTGACAGAGCTGCTTCGGCATCACTTCTCTACACTCCTTCAGTCTGTGTTTGTCACATATTCCTACACTGCAACACCCTTAATCAGGTTCTTGGGCAGTCAGTGCTATTGCTGCCTTCCATTCACACAGAAGCGGAATGGAAATGGAAATAGCAAAGCAAACCAAATCCCCCGCCAAAACATAGTTGATGCTCAGTTTACATTTGGAAGGAAATAATCCTCCTGATGAACTACACTGAGATAGTGGCTGCCTGTGTGTCTGAGTGTGTGAAATACAAGCCTTCCTTGCATGACTGAAGCAGGCTTTTCAGTTAGATGCTCAGCGTTGATTAATGGAAGTACTACAGCTACAGCACTATAATACTCACAGATTTTACCCTCTGCTGTCTCTTTAGGCCATCGCCCCAAAGGCTTTCATGTTCCTAAAGCTGTCATTTAAAACATTTGTGAATCAGGATGTGTGGACAATGGAAGAAGCTGGTAGAGCCAGGGAGTGCAGATGTGAAATAATTTAATCAACAGCAATTTTTCCATTTACTTCAATGGGCTTTGGATCACCCGCCTCATGAGTGGAACATGCATTGAGGAGGAAGCAACCCGAGCCAGATGAAGAGCCAAGATACCAAAGTAACAGAGTTCCACTGAACAAGAGGGTCCACAGCAGCTGCAGCTTGAGATGCATGATGTAAACACAGACCTAGACTCAGCTCACACACTGGGAAAAGGATGCAAGAGAAAACTGAATATAGGCAAGGATTTAGCCATCAAAAGGCAGTGCCACATGGGTTACTACTCAGAAGAATTTCTGTGGGAGGAAACATGTTAGAGCACTGATAGTATTCAAAGAGGTTTGCAGAATTTACCCAAGGAGGAAATGAAGGAACAAAGAACACAGAATTTTTGTCTAAAACAGAGAAAAAAAAAAACCCTGAAGGCTTTTTATTCCCTATATGGCCTAAGTATCAGGCTATGATGCTCACTGTAATAGTTACATCACACTAGGGCGTTGAGATCATTGTGTGCCAGTTGACAACAGTTCCCCTAATTGGTGTCATTAATATAATACTAATTGTTCCTCAACCCACTGGCACTTCAGAAATGGCCATTCCCAAGCACAAGCAGTGGTGTGTCCTTGGTGCACAGTTCAGTGCTGAAATGGTTAACACCATATATTACATGTCAGTAATGAAAACTAGCACTCGAGCAAGGAAATTCAAAGCTACGGCTGACACACCATCGTTAACGCAGCCCTTTGTGCTTAGCTACCACGGGAGTCTTGGAGCAGCACATGGTGTTGTACCCCATACAATATGTGCTACTACAATACCGCATTCACAACACAATGAATCAAGGTCAAGTGAGTGACCCTAAAAAGAGCTTTCTTTTAATTCTTTAAAGAAACACCCCATGATACATAGGAGCCCATTAAACAAAGCTGCAAGAAGATACAGTAAACTTTAATTAGCAGTGAAGGCAATAACCTCACTTTATACTTCATAATTTCTCCCACCATGTTTTATTACATGGAACAGTCGTTTTAGTACCTTTGTACCTAAGGCAGCATCCATGTGGTGTGGAAAGGGATGTGTTGTTGGATATTTATTGTAATAGGGCTTCATGTGGTTGGAGGTCAAAGTGTAGGACTTTCATTTGTACATCACTGCTGTACTATCTGCTCATGTCTCTGGGTAACCTGATGTTTAAACCTTTTGTAAGGCAATTGCTGAGGAGGTTGTTCTTATTGTTAGGAGAACTTGGAGAAAGGATGCTGGGCCCTGGCTTCGGCACAAGCCTACTGTGTGACATAGGGTATTCCGCCAAAATCTTTCTCACACTGATCTCAGATGCTTCCATTTTTAGGGGACTCAGGTGCAGCTCCTAGGGTCTGGTCTTAGAAAGCCTGGGAATCCTGGAAGCAGCTCCCATGGGCTTCTCAGGACCTCTCGGAACCAAGCTTGGAAAAATCACAACTTTGTCTCCCCACAAATTACCTGTGATTTTGAAATGTTGCCCTTTAGCCTCTCTGCCCTTCAAAACATCCCCCATTGAGTTGGAATGGGATTTACCTACCAGCTTGCACACTGAAAGGGACACTGTTAACTTTTCTTTGTCCTTTTTATGCTAGATATTTATCTGACAATGGGGCTTAATACCTGAACTCCTTGTGTAGATAAGGACACTATCTGCATTTTACTGGTGGAAAACACCGACGCACAGAGGTTCTGGACCAGACCCACAGCAGGGCTTGGGCAGCAATAGCCAGCCTGCATGGAAATGATATAATCCTCAGAACACCCAGGAGTCTTCTGGCACATCAATCGTTTGCATTACATTTCCCCAGGGTCCTGGTTTCAGCTTGGATAGAGTTATTTTTCTTCCTAGTAGCTGGTGCAGTGCTGTGTTTTGGCTTTAGTCTGAGAATAATGTTGATAACACACCGATGTTTTAGTTGTTGCTAAGTAGCGCTTACTCTAAATCAAAGACTTTTCAGTTTCCCATGTTCTGACAGTGAGCAAGTGCACAAGGAGCTGGGAAGGAACAGAGCCAGGACAGCTAACCCAAACTAGCCAAAGGGATATTCCATACCATAGAATGTCATACTTAGTATAGAAACTGGCTGGGAGCTGCTGACTGCTGTTCAGGGACGGTCAGCAGGTTGTGAGCAACTGTACTGTGCATCATGTCTGTTTTTTGGGGTTTATTCCTTCCTTTTTCCTATTATTATTATTACTACTTTACTTCATTTCAGTTATTAAAATGTTCTTATCTCAATCTGCAGACCTTACCTTTTCTGATTCTTCTCCCATCCTATCAGGTGGGAAGGGAGGGGGAAGTGAGTGCGCAGCTACATGGTACTTAGTTGGAACATGTCTACTGGAAGGGGCTTCATGCAAAGCCATCATTGCTTTCCATTTCCTGTTCACCACGGCTACAGGAGGACGGCACAGCTAACAGTAATGGCAGCATTTGATTTATACTACCTGCTTCACAGTGTTTGCCACACAACCTTCCTTTCCCAAATGGGTGTGCTAACTGCTGTGCTACAGAGTCAGGCTATTCTTACATCCCTTTTCTGTACCCATTAATCCTGAATTTTGCAACAAGTACTATTATAAGAAGCATGAAGACAGTCTTCTCCCCTCATCCTGCCTAAGATTATCTAATAGCTTGATGCATAGTATCTAATCCTGCCAGAAAAGAGACACAGGAATCAAGGTAGGAGAAAAGGATAGGAGAAAAGGATAGTGAACTCAGATGTCTTGGATGAATGTGCTAAGCAGTAAGGCATCAGATAAAGCACTGCTGTCTTCTGTTTGGCTCATGAGAGAAAAGTCAGATATTGAGGTTCAAGGGAGTCTTTCAGGCTGCAAAACCCAAGTACAGAGGGGCAACAAATAGTGCCTGGAGGGAAGCAGCTTGCAATGGTGTCTTGCTGGCCGGCTTCTTAACTCCATATAGATTTTATGTATTTATGTACCTATCCCCCCCGGCTGCTAATTTCACTGCAGGCACTAGGCCACTGAAGATAGGTGTTGTGGTGCTTTGGTGTTGTGGCAGTCAGTGGTGTTGTATCAAAACATCAACTTCTTGTTGTTTTGTTGACAAAAGTAGTACAGAAAACATTCTCAAGAGATGAGGGATCTGAACCCAAACTTCCTAGTGCCATGGCTGAGACTTAAATACTGGATCAACCTTTCCTTCCTGGAACTTACTCCTTTTTCTTGTACACACAAATGCAAATGAAAGTTTACTTACAAGTGTGTGAAGTGACCAGCTCATTCTTCTCCAAATATGTGTCTACTTTATGCATTTGATGGACTAGCTCCTGGTCCACTTAATGCTTTCTCATTACAGAACTACATTTTCTGGGTTCTTTTCACAACACAAGGAAAAGAAAACTGCTTAAAGACAAGAGGAGTTAGCAAGCAGAATACCCAAAAGTTACTGGAAGGTCTAAGAAGCAGGTCCAGGAACTGAACCTGGTTGAGTTCGTTGGTTTATACTGACCAGATTTCAAGCTAATGGTGTCATTTGGCATTCATTCCTGGTTTTAAGAAAATAAAGATCCCACTTAAGCAGAAAATGTCAGTATTACTTCTAATTCTTCAAAATATACACTTAATGTATCCTGTAGTAAAAGGTCTCCCCATTCCTTTAAGCCTGTCTCCAAATGTCTGAGAACAGCAACATACGCAGTATCAATGTCAAATAACATAGCATAAGGCCTGATTCCCTTCCCTAACCTTCATCCATGCTGTTTAGTATCTTAATCCCAGAGGATATCCAAAAAAAAGACTCATTTTCTGAGGGACTAAGAACCTCAAAGATAGACAGCTACTCACCAACCCTCATTTGAGTTTGCTGAAGTTTTGCTCCTTGTCCAGTCCAGGTCCATAGCAGCCAGGTACAGCACCTCTTGTGGATCTGAGTCTACATTCACAGTCCTTTAGGAGGAGTTCAGAAGAGCATATGCCTCATAAAGTAACAGGAGATGGACCTACCTGTGTACCCCATGTCATCCAAGATCATCTCTACCCACTATCTACACCATCTGAAGGCCAGACTTTTCAGAGCTTCAGACACATAGGCAGAGCCTGCAGAATATCCAGAGCTATGACGTAGGTGGCTGGGAGCATGACACAAAGGCTTCTGGATTTAGAGCCCCTCTAAAGACTGTTTGCTCTTAGTAGGGCTGACACAATCACTAAATCCACTCACAGGTACACACTGGTATAGAATTTTGAGTGTTATCTTGCAGTCTCAGGCATATGCATGAGTTCAAAATAACATTTTTATGACACTATTATGATGTGTCAGAAAATCAGAAAGGCACTTTTAATAATGTAACACTCCGGCTGGTGTTACTTAGCACAAATACAGTAACATACCTCGAACTGCAATATCTTCCCACCAGTCCTGCACTGAGAAGGAGAATGCCTCCCAGAGCACGATGATGAATTAAATGAAAGGTGCAAACCTTTCTGCTGCAAGTCATGCAAGGGTCAAAAGCAGTAAAGGAAGAAAATACAGAAACACGTATGATGCTCTTTTGCCTTTTTTCTTTCCTACTGACAGAATGTAGTTGAAACCCTCATTAAAAAGAATAGGTGAAATATTATCAGTCTCTCTTTTCATTTCAGGCAACTCTAGGGCTGTGGTGCTGTTTGGCTGCACCTGACAGAAACCTTGCAAGCAACACCTAGAATAAAGCTGGAAGATTTACCCAATTTCTCTCCACACAGTCCTTCAAGAGGCAAGATATTCTCACCTCCCTTTGACTTAGAAAAGGCAAACTCCTGAGCATCTGGAATGCTACACACCGCAACTAGCACATCAACAGCATGTAAAGCTGCCTTAACAGCAAGTGCAGAACTCAGGTGCAGCATGCTCTCAGCAGCGTGCTCTCAGTGAACACTGGGCAGGATGCTCTGAACCAGCACAGGTTTCTGAATTGCCTTTCAAAGTAGCTCTTGTTTGAGCATGTTACAGCAACCTAGCTACACGGTGACAAAAACACAGATAATTGTCACAGCTTTGTGTTACAGGAAAGGGCAAAATCGAGACAGCTCAACAGAGGCACAAACAGGCGTGTTGATATGGAAGCAAATGAGAAAATTCAGCAGAATTAGCACCAGATGCATTAGCACTTCTTCCCTCATAGGTTAGGCAAAAAGGGGAGTAATGATTAATGGTAGTTTTATTTATACAATCTATTTTTTCCCACTTTATGAAGGGCACCGCAGTGACTTGGCACAGTGACTAGGTGCCAAGCGAGAGCCCTGTTGTGAGAGTCTGTGTTTTGTGCCTTAATCTCTGTTGCAGTCACAGCAGATCAAGTACCCAGAGAGCACTGTTACCCCTGTACAAGTATTCGTGGAACTCTGCAACAGTTCCACTAGAAGACGATCTCATCTGTAACTCCCTTTTACACACCACCTTTATGCCTAGAAATTGCTAAAATATACTCATTTAGATGATACCGAATTTGGCTGTGGCAAATTTACACCAGCAGTGATTTTGACCCTAGGAAATTTAGGAAATTTCTTTCCAAGAAGAACTGCTCTTCGCAATTGAGGCTTAAATCCACCAAGAGGAGAAACAACCAATCAGCTTCAGAATTCCAGGGATGCCTTCATCTCTGTGTTTTCCCTGTGGTTTTAGAGTATATTGTTGCATATGAGTTACAAATGTGTGAAAACATTAAAGTTGAGCCAACTACAAAATAAGCTAATATCTTGTGTTTTCTGAAAAATGCAAGCCTAATTAGAGTTTAGGTAATTAAAGCTTTCACAGTTATAAAAAATACAATACATTCATTTATGCAAATCTGACACTGAGTGCGATTTCAGTAAAATACCATGTAATGTGCATAACGTCACAATTTTGCTTACAATTGAAACGTCTGCAAAGCAAGTTCTCTTCCTAAATTTCAGGCCCATGCACTGTAATTCTCTTGCATTATGGATTTAAAACTCAGATTGCTTTGTCTTCAGTTAAAAATGATTAGCAGTTTACATCGGATTTATGTGCTGGCATAGCCTTTGTATCACTGAACAACTACAAGCTGATTTACAAAAGCCCCGATACACTATGAGTATATCTATGCAACTACAAAGTAATATGTGATGGCAGGCATAACCAGCACACACAATTTATAATTAAGTGATTAGCAATATAAGCCACTATTATTAATTAATGTGTAATGCTGACATTGTGCTTGGGGCTGTATAAACTACAAGTGTAAGGCAATCTCTGCCTTGGAGTGGCAAGAGGCTACAATGACAGGCACCATCTCCCAGTCCCACAGCTTCTGGGCAGCCGGGGGGAGAAAGTACCCAGCGGGAGTCCTGAAGCTGGCTTGGCACAGCCAGGCACAGGCTACTGAAGGCTGCCACAGCCACCAACACCTCTGAAAGAGCAGCAGTGGCAAAAGCAAAGACTCCTTTTCTCTAGTCATAAAGCAACAGAGCAATACCAAATACCTAAAGGTTCTCCAGCCTCTGTAACACTGAGGCAAAGACACAGCAAATCTTAATACAGAACAAGGAAGGCCTAGCTCCTCTGTCCCTGCTCACTGAGAAACGAGTGGGGACAAGTCTGTTTGGGGGCTGCATTTCTCTCCTCTGTTACTCTGTCGAGTTAAGACCAGCTTTGGGGAGCACAAAACCTGTGCTTCCCAAGGGAACAAGAAAGATTCTCAAGATATAAGGTTCCCCAATACCATGACAGCCAGTTCTCATGAAACAGCATCCAAAGCACATTCAGACAGAGAAACACGAGTGAGGAAGGCGATTCCAGAAATGAGATGCCGCAACCAGAGTATTAAAAATAATCAGGTTATTTAGATCACAAGAACAGCCACTAAATGTTTGAGAGAGAGAGCACACATTTAGATTTGATCATTTCTGTCTAATGTAGACTGAGATTTTAACAGAAGCAGTATGTAAAGAGCTGGTTCTAGCTTTTAGCACTCAGCATTGCACTGTCAGTAGTCATATTTCCTTGTATATGTGGAAGGACAAGAGGCATGAAACTTCTTGCCATGAAACCAGTACAGCTCCACCAATGGTTAACACCCAACAAGGGATAAATATCCACTTCGATCTAAAGAGGGTTAGGGAGATTTTTTAATACCTTCCCTCTGAATTAGCCAGGAGAAGTCAGCAGAAACTAAATTTGGGTTTAAAACTTCTGGGGGGAATTAGGTGTTGAAAACCAGCTCCAACAGATATAGTCATTAGTTTTGAAAATCCTCTGCTTCTTTCATGCTCTGCAGTCTGAATGGGAAAAAATCCAACCTGGAAGTGTCCTTCATTATTATTTACATAGAGCCTTACCTGCTCTTCTGTTGATAAATCGAAAATCTGTATTTGCAGGAAAATAATGATAATATACAGCTGCATGGGCAGATTACAAAAAGCAAAGCAACCAGACAATTATTTACTGGGCTGCTAGAAGACAGGTGCTAACTTTCCTTACATCAACAAGTTTTAAAACTGTCACGCAGCTTTTAATTGCCATTAATAAGGTAGAGATAAAGCCCTCTGGGTCTTAATCCCATCATCATGGTGTTGCAAGTTAATGATATGTTAGCCAGTGCTTTATATCACCAGCTTACAGAAGGGTCAGAAGGAACATTTCATCCTAGGCCATCAAGGCTGTATTCCATGGGTGACCTCTAACCTGGTGGGGCTGTCAATCAATGAGCAGCACGCATGAGCACCGTGCTCCTGGTAAATCTTCTCTAACACCTATGAATTTTGTCAGTCATCATCCATTATTAACAGTTCTTTCAGTTGCTACAACTAGACTGAGTTGTCAGATCTTTTCAGGATAGTGGAGGGCGATTTGCTATTGATCTTGTCTTGGAGAATTAGGGATCTACTCGTGGGTTTGGCTAGCTGATGGCACCCTGAAAGGCAGAAGATTGTTTGGCTTGCTTTGAAGGACCTCAGAAGATTACATGAATACAAGAACTGTAAGAAACCTGCAAAATATTAAAGGGGCTATCAAGGAAACAACTTCAGATGGATTTAGCTAAGAGATGAACCAGGATCATAAAAGTTAGGTCATGGAAAATAGCTGGGCCCCAGTAATGAGCAGGACCTTTGAGAGGTATTGTCATACAGATAATAGAGATCTGCATCCAACCTACCACAAGATTCATTGGCACTTTGATCGGATCTGTGTCTCCTGTATAGATAAGGGCAAAGAAAGAATCCAAGTGAAAGGCCATTTTCCCTAGCTTGCTATTGAAGTATTCTTACAGGAAAATACTCTGGAAACCAGGGGCTCTACTGAATAGTTTTACATAGGAAATAGGGCTGGAAGAGTCCTCCCAGGTCATCCCCTGCTACTTTTGACACATCATATCTCATTGATATCAGAACATCACAATCTTATTGATAAATTCCTCAAGTTTTTTCTTGAAACCAGGTAGTTTTCTTGCCCCTGTGACTCCTATTGGAAAGCTGCTCCAAAACTTCATGTTGTTAAAAATATTCAGCCCTTTTCCAAAGAACATTTGTTCTGTTGGCTCCCGTCAATTGTTCATAAGGCATTCAGTTCACCCATAATTTAATCAGTTCTCTCTCACCACTTACCCTGATGATATATTTATAGAGAGCAACATACCCCTACTCAGTTTTAGTTTTGCTAAACTTAAGACACAGTCTTTTATTCCCCATTTCCTATTTCAAAGTAATATCCCTTTTTCTGGACTCTGTCTTTTTCTGGATCTCCCCAGTGCCTTGTACAAAAATACTCAGGAATCCCACATGTTTCCTGGATATGCTTCCCTTGATGCAACATCCAGGGGAACATCTCAGGGAATGCTTCCCTTCCCTGCTGTCGCTGAGCTCCAGCAGTTGTCAGTCATTGCGAGACTCAGCAAAACACTTCTGTGTTTCTTCCAGCTGATGAGCCTCCTGCTTAGAGCAAAAAAACATCTGCATGACCTTGTGGTTTATTAGTACTTAATTTTATCCATTTTCCATTTCTCCTCTTGTCAGGGTCAGTCCTTCTCTCAATTGTCAAGGCCTCACAGCTTTCTGTCTCTTACAGACTTTGCATTTGCACACATTTTCTGCTGTGGCCACAAATAAAACTGTTCAGATGGGTCACAAGACTGATCATTAATATACTCTGCTTGTTACTGCTCTTTTCCCTTGGCAGTCCTTTCAGCTCAATTCTTAGCAATCCTCCTATAGCCATTTCTTTACATTTATTGTGCCCTATGTTCTCCAACCCGAATTCTTTCCTTTCACATTTTAAACCAGTGCAATAAACATTTTACAGAAATCTCGATGAATTAGAGCGACTATATTTCTCTTGGTCACAAACTCAGAGAAAGATACCACTGCAATGTGACACAATTTATCTTTGGTAGCCTATCTACTGCTACAGTATTTCCTAATTAAACCTTCTTCCAACAGATCTATGCAAAGTTCAGTGCCCATGTATTACAATGACAACAAAGGTCAGCTCCCCCCAATCTCACTCTGCTAGAAATGAAGAGCTTAAAAAGGTAATGAAATTATTTCACTACAAGAAAAGTTCTAAGACCTGATCTGCCTTGGAACATGAGCCACAGTGTAAGCCTGTACAGTACAATCATTTATAGAGATTCAAAGGATTAACCAGCTCAAAATTATGACACAATCTACCTAGAATCATAATAATTTGAATTAATAAATTGAAAACCAGCTTTCTGCATGTTTTGAAGTTTATGGCAGGAATCATCATTGGTCACTGTTGTTGAGCTAAGAAAATATGGTTCCATTGCACAGAGCTACTCACCTGGGAGCCTGCAATGAAAGTCCAGCAAAATTTACTGTGTTGTCCTAAATCATCTTTACCTTTGCCTCAGCATTTACACCTTAGTGTAGATATCTTAATGGAAATGGGACTTAGCAGGGAAAGAAGTGCTTTCATTGTTTCTTTAGCAAGCAGGATGTGCAAGTGTGCAGAACTCTCAGGCACCAGCTGAGACACATATATGACCTTGTTCTGCAGGACACGGACTTCAGTATCACGAATATGCACAGAGCCCATGCTGCTGTGGGTCGTTTCAGAGAGCTAGTTGTGATGTCTGATGGAAACATAATAATATGGACAACAGGCTGCAAATATCATTCCTTTGTGAACTTCACTGTCTCACCAGGTCAATTTAATTATTCAGAGAAGATTAACAAAGAGAGAAATAGTGCCATCGCTAGACCCCCAAACATTGTGCCATGTCCCTCTTGCAGGAGAGAGGATGATTTTGTGACTAAAACAGAGCAGAAAGACTTACAGTGGTACTCTGGATGTTCTTCATGACATTGGACAAGTCACTTGAGCTCTGTGTGCCTCAATTTTCCCATCTGTAAATCTCCATCATCATAGTTTGCAGAATCACAGATTCATTTTGAAACCTTATCTATTAGAGTTTTTGAGACACTCTCAGATCCTTAGATGAGAATTGCTAGAAACTATCATCAACTCAGCAACTATATTTGCAAGCAACAATTCTCTATTTCAGCTGAGTCAGTAGAGCTGCTCCTCATAGAAAGCTCTTAGCTTAGTAGTTCTTATGGGTTTAGAGAGCCTGAGTTTCAGTTTTGATGATGTAGCATGAAAAAATGATAGCAACATGTACAGCACACTAGGAGTTGCCATACTTCATCATTGAAAGCTGTTAGATTTAGGCAAACACGAAGGTGCTAGCGGACAGATACACCAAACCCTGACAGAAATAAATGGTAAGAAATGTTTTCTCAGAGACGAGGCATTTGCCATAGGCCCAACACTATGAAATGCAGGCCTCAGTTTCTACAAAAGCCATTCATCTAACATTCAGTATCAATTCAGTCAAAGCTGCCTGAACAGCATAAATCATTATCTTTACACTTACACCATTTCTTTGTTAAGCTTCTCAGACCTGGGCTTGTGTGAAATCCAAGGACAGCCACTCAAAGTTCTACATGTACCTTGCAGACATCTGCAGTATACTTAACTGCCTTCCTGCTAGGTGTGCATAACTCCAGTTGTCCAGTCTTCTCTAGAGAAGGAGAACAAGAGGAAAGTTCATTGTTTCCCCAACAATTTGCAAGAATATCTGAATTAAAAATGGAAGTTTTGTCATTTGCATTGCAAAGGGAGCAGGGAAAGAGAGGAAGTATTGTTAGGTATTGGTAATGTAAAAACATAAGTATGCTGTTATTTATGTAATTAGTTATTGCTTTCATTATGGGTGCAGTCTTAATGGTTATAGTATTTATGTATAATTACCTTAATATTCACTGAAATTTCCAAGTAGCTCCCTAATTAACTGTCTCAAATATATAATTACATTGCATCTTTACGCAAGACTTGCCTAATTAATGTAGTTACACCACTTCTTTGTGAATGTGCATTATTAAATGCTCTTCGCATCATTCTTCTGACTTCTTGTAATTCACGCTTTACAAAAATTAAGACCCTGAATTAGAAACCTTCATGAGCAACCAGCTCCAAAAGCAAGCACCAGATGATCTTTTCTTAATAAAAAACAAATCTTACTAAGCCTCATTACCACTCCCTTTAACAAAAGCTTTCCATCTGGATCTGAAAGAAATCCCAGGTACCACTGTCTTTTAAGAGGGCAGAGAAAATACATTGTACATTTAAACAGAAGAAGGCTTTGCTGCCATCAAGGGTCCAAACTCCTGGACTTCCTAAATCATCTGCCAACAAGCCCATATGGTAAAAGAATCAGGTGAGTGCACGATAGCACCCCAATCACTTGGCAGGGTCAGGTGGCATTTTCAGAATACAAGAAGGAACAAGGGAAGATTGTTACTGGTGAGGCTACCCTTCAAAACCATGTGTGCCACGGTTTTAAACCAAGAGCTTTGAAATCCTTTTTGCCAAGAGTTCCACCTCTGCGCTTGGCACACTAGCTGCCACTTGGAAGTGTCTTGCATGTCACGGGTTACCAGTGTATCACAACCTGGGAGCTCTTTTTTAGCATGCAGCTCCTAGATCCATGGGCAAAGGACTGAATGCCACCATCAGTCAGCAACATGTGTGAAGGGAATTTTTCTGCTCTCAAGAATTCAATTGCATTTATAGACTGAATTCCTCTGATCCTCAGCATCCTCTAGGTTGTCCAGGTAGTAACCTGAGAAGAAAGGGAGTAAGAAGAAATTCTGGGATCCTGTCTTACAGATCATTGTGTCCCTTTTCACCTGTCAGGGAGGACTACAGTGACAGAGAGGTTAGGCTAGAGGCAGCTTCTCTAAACAAAAGAAGATGCACTGAAAAGTAACAGAGCTAAAGAAAACTCATCAGAGCTCTCATATAACAGAACTAAATCTGAATACACTGAAAGGTAAGGACAAGATTTACCATTCCACAGCCAGACCAGATGCCAAGGAAGAGTCTGATTCTGCTGGTTTCACAGGTCAAACTTCCCCTACACTGGATCCACTCAATGAATCCTGTTGGCCGTATGGGCATGGCAAGCCTTATGCATTACAGCAGTACTGAACTCACCATTTATTTATATGTGATCAGCTTGTCCAAAGGCAGTACATTTTTCACACCCTGGGATTTTTGAAACAATTGGGTATGCACCATGGACATTTCCCAAGGATTTGTGTACTGGTTAAATGGTTACCCCAACAGTCGGGACTTGGAGAAGATCTTGCCAAGTGTACTTGTAGACTCTACAACTGCTTCACCTAGTGACACCCATTCATAAAGCAAGTGAAGTGGGGGGAAAGAAACATGCTTCAAGGGCATTTACTTAGAAAATGTTCTCTTGCAGAACTGGGGTGAAGGCTGAGAAAAGTATGATAAAGATGGTTTCTGTCTGTTCCAAATAATCTGGTTAGTACATTAGTTGTTCATTTCCACTGTGAGATTTCTCAACGCATATGCATGGCAGCTAAATTTCAGAGGTAAATGGGAAAAACCTCTGGAGCTTAGGACCCAGGTTTATCTGCATTTACCATTGCAAAGTTCGCAGCAACCAGCTGTCAAAGACAGGCATCACAGAGATGTAAAACTAAGGAGATCGTCCCATTTCAGCTGCCACAGCAATCACTGTGTACTAGTACATATAAACTATGCCATACAGGAAAACTAACCCTGATAACTGAATATAGATATAATTACTTTGGTAAGCAAAGAGTGAGCTTTACAAGGGAGGCTGACATTTTCAAGTGTAGAAACGTGCAGTTAGGCACCTAAATAAATAGCCTGGCTCTCAGAAGCACTGAACATTAGGAAGTCAGAATAAGAGCTACTGTGCGCACCTTCAAATATCCTGCCCTATACGTCTGTGTATTTTGGCCATTTAATAAGTACATCATATTTTTCCATAGAAGTCCATAATCCTAAACTACCTATATTAAACAAATCTGTGCTTAAACAGGTTCAAGCACTGAACAAATATCAAATCCATCACTGCTAGCAAATCACTGCTATTTTAAAAGAACATCTTGCTTTTTGAAATAGCAGATGCCAACTCATATACTAGATACAATAATTAAGCACTTTGTATTGCAATATTTTAGATAGATGTTTAACGTATCAGTTGAACATGTTTCAGCCAACGTGTGACGTGCATGGAAAATACACTGTCATTCCAATGTGGGGTTTTTCCACTTGCATTTTTTTCTTCGGTTTTATAGTACGCAAAGAGTGACTGAAATAGCCAGTCATACAACATCTGGGAGACAAAAAACACACACAGGAAAATGCAGCAGAAGGGGAAGATTCATGAAAACAGGAAACATTAAGAGGAGAGTGAAAATATGTCAAAACAAAGGAGGCAATAGACTGTCAGAACAAATGAGTTCACCCATCAGCAGAAGTTCCTCAAGAGCCTTCAGAGACCAGCAAGGTGACGTATGCCATTCCTGACACAAAAGCACAGCAAACTTTTGAACCTGCACTCTGCACACACATGAAATATGGTGGTCTACCCATAGACATGCCAGTTCCACACAGATAAAAAAACATTTTCCAAGGCTGCCCCTTGCTCTAATAGGAAACATCAGCATTTTAAGAACAGTGCTAATAGCAAATACAGATGTTTATGGCCACAGGTGCCCAGTAGGTGCTTAGACCTAGTTAAAGCATCATTCACAAACATGAACATCGCAGAGGACATTTTGCTCCATGTCCATAGCCTTTTCCCTAATGTTTGCACAAATGGCCTTTTATTTGCCCAAAGCTTTGCCAGTGCTCCTATATTTCAGGCACACAAGAGTATTCATCTGCATCCTTCACTTTCCCTCAGGTTTCTATTCATAGCACTTTAGTCATTCATTCGGATGCTGTTAATATTATTCTGTGCATTGGGATAGTTTCCCAACAGAGTAAAACATGATAAATACCCAAAGCGAGCAGCCCTCAGACTGAGCGCTGCTCACCCAAGCTGGTCAGGCCACGTTTCAGTGACAAATACAAGTGTAGAAATCAGGACATGGTGCAACATGAGAAGCTGTGAAAGCAAAGGCCATCCTGCAAGAGGTTACACAGACTTTAAAGCCTGTCAAAGCAAAGCTCTCCCCACCTTTCTGAGAGGACCCTCAGATAGAGGGAGCCTTTGTAAGACACCATCAGCTCTTGAATCTCTATAACTTTAGACAGAAAAGCAGCCAGGTATCATCTGTACAAAGACAAGTCCCTTGTGTGGGATTTTCTCAGTCTTCTTATCACAAAGCCATCTAGGAAGATTTTGACTGAGGAGATGTGGTACCACAACGCTTTGTAGCAAACTAAAGCCCAGCCTATAGAAAATGAAGGATGTGCGGGCAATTTTAAAACGAAAAAGTCAACAGAAAAAAAAAGCAGTTCAGTGTAGCCTCACCACTGGCTTCATCATACAGCAGATTCATGGGCTCTCCCCATTTCAGGCTGAATATTTCCCTCAAACACAAAGGCCATTTATATGCATAACTCCTGCTGACGTTGAAAAGAGAGACAAGCACTTAAATGCATTTGTGTCTTCAAAAATCTCCCGCTGTTGTAGTAAAACTAAGTCTCCAAGACCTGCAATAAAATGCATTCACTGGTGTCCTACGGAATGCCTCAAATTAAAATCACACTTGCTCCTGGTACAGGATTTGCCTCACAGGGCAAGGAGAGCCATTGAATGGGCCCCGCTGCTTCCCAGGGACATGATGCTCCTTCCCCTCCCATCCAGGGAGAGGAGCAGAGAAACCTTGGGACCAAAGCCACATGGGCATCATGGAGGGGCTGATGGGAGGACAAAGGGGATGTGAGAGTCACCAAAGGCCATGCAGCAGGGATTCTGACCCAAAATTTCCATTAGCTTCAGTCTCAAAAGCAAAGTTGCCACCTGAAGGGCACATGATCCTCATGAAACTGTATCAACACATGGCCTCTAAAAATACTACAGGAGGTATCTGAGGGTGGTTGAATGGCTGCCTCCAAGGGTAGCAAACAGTTGTAGGACACCAGCCTCAGAAAGACATGGGTCTCCGGCATGTCTCCTTGAAAACTGTGAGCTTGAGCTCTCCCTCCAGCCTTGCAACTGCACTGCCATACCCATGAGTGTTTTGTCTTACTTTGAAAACAAAGTTAACACCTTTTACAAACTCCAGTTTGTACCCAAAAATCCTGCATTTTGCACTCAAGACCCAAACACGACTGCAGAATTAAGCAGCATTACTGAGCATCCGTCAGACTGGATGGACCAAAAGAGAAAGGAACAGATCCTAAAAGTTCATTGTAATCCAGGACCACATCATGTTGCATAAAGACCTGCCCCTCTCTGGTCACAGATCCCCACAATAGTTGGGCAAAGAAGGAATACCCCAACTCCCCCAGCTGCCAAGGCTTTCCCACAAATACACACACAGCAACATGCACTTCAGACCCAGGGATCAGAAAGCATGTGTGACCCTGCTCCAGACCCCAAGATTGAGCAGTACTGTGGAGCAGCAATGGGATTGGCAGAACACTCAGAAAGTGAACCCCTAAACACATACCTCTGTTTGGAAAAGTTAATGTTAACCATTACCTGAAGGGCAGCTCTTCCACAAGGCGTTGATTATTCCCCACAGCAATGAAATTAGGAAATACAGAGGGGTTCTGCCAAAAAAAATACATAAAAATGAAAAAAATCCTCTTAATTACATACAGTGCTGCATGACTTCACAGAGCAAAGCTTTTCTTTAAGATCTTAAGACCACCCACAAGCATAACACATGGCCTGGAACCTGAGGAGAATATCTGAACAGGGGTCTCAGCATAAGGATGGGAGGGGGGCAGTTTTGCTTGAGCATATGCAAATGTTTGTTTCTATGGGATCAAATAAAGATTAACTATTTGTTGTGCCTGGTTATCCTTTGTCGGAGCTGGGGGGCTACTTGCTAAAACAGGGAGAAATAAATCTCTAAAACCTGTGACACAGGAGAGTTATTTGTCTGTGCAAGGCTTCAGTCACTGGTTTTGGTGGTTTATGTATGGCTGTTGTGAGAGAATAGGACAACAAGAGCTTTGTTCAACTTGATCATCTCATCAAACAAGGCTAAAAGAATAAAAGTTGGGATGCAAGACTAAATGGATATGATCTGAATGCATATTTGTGTTACATCTAATACAACTAGCATCATAGATGAACAAGATCAAATAAATGGTAAAACCTGACAAAGAGAAGAATAGATGGTGTGTGGAGCCATCTGTTTTGGAGGACACCCAAATCTGTCTGAATCAGGAAGGCCAAACTACCAGCTATTCTAAGATCCTCCATTCCAAGAGTGGCCTAATACGCAACTACACAATCAGCTTCTCTCACCATCACTTTGGCTGCAACTTTTTTGTGCAATTAAGTAATTTATTCCTTTCTTCATCCTCCTG
The DNA here is from genome assembly GCF_963264785.1 of Psittacula echo. NCBI lineage: Eukaryota > Metazoa > Chordata > Aves > Psittaciformes > Psittacidae > Psittacula > Psittacula echo. Next base: position 2,593,971 of record NC_137738.1, on the reverse strand, counting down.
ATTCTAATGAATCCAAGCCACAAACAAGCCCCAGTTGCTCCTATTCAAGGAGTCTGATTGCATCTGGCAGTAATTGCTGAAAATCCTGAAGAGGAAACAGGGAAGGAAAGCATATTGTTTGTGGGGGTAATAGGTGAAGACCTGCCTCTCTTGACCTATAATACATTAGTGTCAGTGAACATTTGGCAGCCTTCAGATGATTAGCAATGAAGATGAATCAAGCAAAAAAAGAGGTAGAAATCTGCCTCATCTGAATCGCCAGAACTGCATAAATTTGCATGTTGATTAGCTGTTCTTTTGTCTGTGTTCCTAATTATTATGACACATTATGTCTTCATCATGCAAGATTCTGATCTGTCTTGTTCAAAATGCATGTAGAAAAAAGTGCTGTTTATTGATTCAACATGTAACTTTAATTTTTATGTTTGCTTTAATTAAATACATATTTGATTGCCTTTGACTGGTGTCTCAGATTTTTTTAACTCTTATTTACTTCCTCCTGTTGACAAACAAACAGGTAACCTTTCTTTATTCTCGGATCACTTGCTGATTAGAATCCTCCCCACCCCCATCCTCGTCTTCACTCACAACCACCTTTGCTTCCTTGTTAGAGCCAAGATTGCCAAAACAAAAAGTCCTTAGGTGGTGAAGCGTGATAGCTACAGCGTTGAGCAGGATTGTGAGGACCTTAATGATGTTAACGACAGCAAAGAAGTGCACGTACTACAGGGTCAAGGTAATTTTCTTATACTGTAGATTCATTAGCAGTAAGAAAGCACCTGGATAGGCAGAACTTCTGATTTGTGGGATTAGTTACAATGGGCTCGATCCTGCCCACATTATCTATTGACTTGCACAGCAGCAAGACTAAACTCCGAAGTTCCTGACCCCAAAGGAAGTGAAGTCCACAGCATCCCATTGACTCTCCTACTTAACTCCAACAATCAGGACATTTTAGCTGTTTCTGGGAATTGGGAATCTTGACATTCACATTTCTTCCTATGAGATTTGTTCAGGTGGCTATAAGCAGCCAAATCAAATCAGAGCCAAATCAAAAAATATATAACTATAATGACCTAAAGAAGTTTCCAGAAAGTTTTCACTAAAAAAAAAAGGCAAATTATGATGCCATTTCTGTATCGTAAAAACAACATAATTTAATTATATTTTATCCTTTGTTTATTTTTTAAAGAAAATGGAAGTAATCTTGAAAATTTAACAATGTTTTCAGTTGAGAATCAAAGTATTTCCTTGTAGATGATGTTGGACTGTTTAGAAATGCTGGAAACAGGTTTTTTGGCACATTTCTACCTTTTCTTCCAAATTTAAACAATTCACTAAAAGCAGCAAAAATTCATACCTCATTTTGTTTGACAGAAAACTGCCTGTTTTAAGCAAGAATTTCATTTGAGGTTAAACATTTGACCCTCTCCTCTGCCTTTATTATATGTATGCTTATCATGAACTCTGTCCTGTTTGTAGTGGTGGCAAACAATACTTTGCTTGAATTTGTTTGTTAAATCAGTAACATGTTTGTATAACAATAAACATCGTGTTGTAATTCAGTAAACTAAATAGCTCACAGAACTTTGCACATAATTCTTCATGTTGTGGGTCAAATATGAGGATCACCAAGTTTGACTGCCTTCCTCTAAGGGTAAAAATGGAGTAATTCCTTATTGCTTTTAGTTTTCTGAAATCTACCCCCTCAAGAAAAGGAGTAAACAACCTATTACATTTTCTCCAGGGGCAACAGAACATGCCAGTCAATATACAGATATTAATCAAAACTGTGCTGCTAAAGATGCCTGAGGATGAAAAAGCCTGTATATTCAAGCCACTGATTTAGCTGTTCTTTTTTACCATTGTATCCTTGCCAAACCGAATGAGATTTGAAACAATAATGCCTGTCGTTCTTCACCATTAATGGCACATGATTGGCTGCAAGTGTAATCAGTTGCTTGGTACCCACTAATCATCTTGAAACACAGGTAAATGTAAATCCATATTTCGAAGAATATAAACATGTAATTAACACGTAGCTACAGAAAAATTACTGGAATATAAAGACTTCAAGGCTTTGACATAAGCCTACAAGGCAGGAAGGGAAAAGTTGTTGCATCTTCAGGCTATTCATGTTTATTTTCCTTCAGTCCCAGCTAAACCATAGTAACCACTACCATGGACCTCCTCCATATCAACATCCAGGAGTAACCAAGGAATCAAAAGAGATCTCTCACGTAGACATAAATAATCATAGGGAGCTAAATAGAGGCAGCTAATAGACTTTCTCTTTTCTGTAATTCTCTTCGCAAGGCACTCTTCCTTATTTTTTTTCCTTTTATTTTTATTTTTTATCCTTTTGCTTATTCCAAGTTTGAGGGAAAAAAAAGGTGTTCTATGTGGTATCCCACAAAGCTAGCACACCACCCCATACAAAATTCCCATATTTATACAATTCAGGTGAGGTTAGTAACTCCACATAACCCTCTCACCATTTACCAATTGGTCAGTTAATTTACAGAAGATTGGCTCTTTCATTTCCTACTACGCATGTTCAGGGGAAGGGTCTTTTAAGTTGTCTGGGGGTCTTTTGACCTATAGGCATGATTTTTAATGTTATAATGAGGGTGTAATGAGGATAGTTCACTGAAAGAACACCCTAATCATGTCTTGTTGACCCATCAAAGTCATATATTGATGATTTCCATGTGTTTTCAGGATGCACCAGTCTTCAAGGGTAGTCTTTTCTGATAAGAAATTCCTTAGCTCTGTCTCTTAATCCACCTACACAAGGCCAAAGCCTCCTCCTGGCTACCAGTTCTCCTTGTTAGTGTTGTTCCCAGGTCATCCTGATCTTTTAGGAGGCCCTTGTATATGTTCAGGGTTTTTCCATAGTAACACATGTTCCAATATTTAACTAGATTCGTACTGAAGTTCCTTATTTTTTAACTGTATGCCTACAACACAAGTCCAAGCAGTTCTATCATCTGTAAATGCTTTCCATTCCCTCCTATGAAAGGCAAGAGCATTCTTTTACATCTGGCCAAACTTAGCTTCATTTGAAAATCCTAGAAAGTGCTCTCGCCCAGCTCATCAGAGGAGTATTTACCAATGTGCTGACAGGACAGGCCTTCTGGCTGCACTGGCTGCACCTCAGAACTCACTTTGTTTTAGTATCTGTTTGTCCTGGATTTAACCCAGCGACAGTGTCTGGCTTCCTCACGCTGCCATCTGTCCAGGATTGCTCCAGAGCCCAACCCAGAAGGCTGAAGTCTTGAAAGAGAGAACCCAGGGGACACCAACCAAGAACTACCAACAGTTTGGGAATTAACTCTCACCCAGCCTTGGGATAATCTACCCTATAGACATGAGTTCTTCCTAACTAACATCCAAGAGGGTTTGCAATTCCCAGGAAAAATCCTACAGCTGCTAGGCAAAGAGTAACTTGGACTAAACCTGCTAGAAGGGAATCTTTCAGATCTGACACAGTCTGGATTTAAGGCAGGCTGTGGAACTGGAGCTATTTGAGTGTCATTGATGGATGACAACCTCCTGTCAGTGCACAGAGAGCAGACATCCATCCTCATCCTCCTCGACTTCAGCATTAACGGTGAGATATTGCTGTCTTGCTTGATAGGTGGCAGAAGTCCAGGGTAATGCAGTAAAAGTGTTTTGAGTCATTCCTACTGGGACATACCCCATGACTTGTGAAAAAAGTGTTATCTTCAGCACTACACTCCTCTTTCCTGTGGGTTCCTGATCTGTATTCTTTATGGTGCTTCCCTGTGTCTACACAGAGCTGACAGGTGACATGGAACAAACTGAATTACCAGAAATAGTCAGGGGAAATACAGGTAAACCTAAATTTCTGTGTACGTAAACACTCTGATACTGCCAACATGGCAGTGGAAGAAAAACAGCTGGTTAACTCCAATCTAAACAGAGGTAAGACAGATGGGAGACAGGAAAGCATCCTTAAGAGCTTGTCACTTGAGTGCACTGTGCCTGGCATGATGGTGCATTTCCACAACTGGTGTGCTTGGTTTATAATTAAGGAGTGCTCTTGGATTTGCTACTGATGCTAAGTTTTCCCACAGCACCCTCTGCAAGTAACAGTCCTATTCTCTTCCATTGGCTAGGAGGCTTTCAGCCACCCTGGCAGGTGATGACCTTGTCTCTGTTATTCATGGCTGTGTCACTTCTCAGCTGGACTATAGTCATTTGAAATATGCAAGCACGCAGCATTCATGCTTAGAAAACTTCATTTGTTGCTGCAATGCATCTCTTCAGTGACAAAGGCATATCAAACCTGGCACTGGGCCTGGCACCAGCTTCCCATGGAATTCCTAATTGAGTTCATGGTCTTCGTTCTTATCATCCTCGTCACATCTAACACTTTGTATAAAGCTGCAGCAAAGGAAACGTTTGACAGATTCGCTCCACTAGCCCAATGAGCTCTCTGCAGAAAGAATCACACACATCTGTCCGGAGCCCTCAGCCTGTGGATTTAACATCTTCAGGGAATGAAAACCTTTACCAAACTTCCCCTCCATCATAAGGCATATTTCTCTGACTTGCATAAATAATAACATCAGAAACACAAAAACAAAGTGCTCAGTTGCATCCACTTCTCCCTTGGCAGGAAGGTGAGAGAAGGAATCGGTGTGTGACTGATGCACTGATATAATGCTCATCAATAGGGTGTGGGAAGCTGGCTATTATGTGGATGAGCCACATGAGCTTACTCCCAATCTCAGCCACCAATGACCCTTTCCTAGGCCTCTCCCCATGTAAAAATCTCCTTGTTTCGCCACACGATCCCATCAGAAGGCTCTGACAAACGGTGCAGGGTCTCTTGCTGGAGGAAGCATTTTCCACAGTGCCTGTTCCCTATGGCAGACCCTCCGTCTGCAGTCCCAACAATGAAGCCAAAGCCTGATCAGCATGGTACAGTTGGCCTGGCATGGCCCTGGCACCAGGGCCAACATAGCTACCCAGGCGTGCCAACATGCAGGGCACACATGGGTCAGCAGTCCATGTTGGACCTGTTATGCCTGGGAGTTAGCTGGATGTCACCAGAGAGAAACCAAATGTGTCTCACTCAGGTACTAAAGTGCATTCACTGTCCCTATTTTTATTTTACATATTGTCGCTGTTCAAATAAGGAATGTGCATTAATTCTGTACATTGCCAGCTCCTCCGCATGGATATTACTATAATTGTTTTAACTGAGAGCTTGTACATTTGTCTCAGCATAGTAAATGTGGTTTTAAAGGCTGTTGGCAGGTCATTTGGCCTTTGAAGTCACATGTTCTTCTCTACAGTATGAACCTTAATCCAAATAAGACTTTTTAAAATTGATTTTTCAAGTGCTGCAGTATTTTTAAGGCATTATTGTAAATCCCATCTTCAAACAGTGAACTATCTTCAAGTCCTGCAATCTTCAAAGATCACAGCAGACAACGGTAAGATGGCAGGTCACATACCAGGAAGCACATGGAAATTATTTACCGTATAAAACTAACACAGATAATGAAGATCTGCATAAAGGATGAAAGCTCTTTGACTAAGAGCAATGTTTGCTGAAATTCACACTGATTATTGTGGCAACAGTCACTTGTTAAGAGGCTTCCTTCCCCATAGCCAACTTTCAAGTTGCTCATATTGCAGCTATTCCTAAATATGTCTATATTTGGGGCACTGATTGTTGTATTGCATCTAATTTTTTGATGTAAGTTCTATGTTCAAGACAGATTTATGCTTGTTCCATACTCAGATTTCTACCAATATAATGGTCAGTTAGAAGTGTTTTTCCAGTGCATTCAGCCTAGTAGAACTCTTAATGTTCACCATGATTAAGGTATTTACAGTACGGCTCTACTTGCCTTGATTCTGCACTTGCAAAAAGAAATCACCAACATAAAGCAACTCCCTCTCAGCTGAATTGGATCCTCACAGTGGGGGCTGTGTTAATTTAATCAAGTGGTCTAAGATGAAGCAAAGCTTAGAGTGACTGCAGCTGCCTGCTTGGGATCTTTCCTGGGGAGATGGATCCACCACTAGTGCTTGTGGCACAGGTCTCTGCTGTGAAAACTGAAGGAGAAGCAGAAACTCTTTGAACAGACCCAAAAGAAGAGAAGCTAAAAGCCACAACAGGCTGTGTTTGGCCATGCATGTCTTCCAACCCTAACCGTTCAGAGTTCTGGTCAGCTGGAGTTTTTTGGCTGTTTTTGTTAGTGTGGCTGGCTGAGATTTCATCAAATGAGAGGAAAAAAGGACCTTTCCTTGCAAAGGGGATGAGATTCATGTTGAGACTTTTGAAAGCGGGTGCTGGCCGTGAGGTTTGCCACATATGAACTACCCACTCAACAGAAGAAAGCTCAGGGTCTGGGGGACATAGCGATTCCCAACCTTCCTGTATTCCTGCCTCACCCAGATTTATCCTCCATCAGCCTGTTGAGACCGCTTCACCTCCCACTCCTCTCTTTTCCCAAAGCCTGGAAACAGGTCAGACAATACATGGCTGCTTCATTCCTGCTGTAATCAGTATTTTTTCCCTCTGAAAATGCCTGACATAGGCCATGCCCTCCCACCGTTGGCCCTGAGGCGGCCACAGGGACCCTCACCATGGCCATGGGCCCACCACACTGGGACAAAACAGTGGGTTCACCCACACCCACCCCACCCTCCTTTCCTGAGGTTTTGGGAGGAAAAGGAAAATCACAAACCTGGAATTACCTCAGGAGCGCAAGTACCCGAAGGAGCTGCACGGACGTTGGCCATTACGGCCACAAACATGGATGCCGGAAGTGAGCAGCTAAAATGCTCTGTGGGTCAGAGTTACAGGCAGAAACGTGCACCACCAAGGGCTGCCAAATTCCTTGAAAACAGAGGATTTTGGGGGCAATTCAGCTTTACTCCTTTGGTGGGTCCTGGCTGCCCTGTGTGGCAGCAGCGGCATGGCTCCTGCAATCAGCAGTGGGGCTACCTCAGAGCAACACCGCTTTTGGGTCCAGATTATTGTTCCTCGTATTCCTTTGTTTGCCATTGTAATCTCCGTAGTCATTCTTCTTGATAAACAAACAAGTGAAAAGATGCAATGAGCTGTAAGAATAGATTTGCACAGGGCAGACAACGGAACGTTTAATTTATTTACCTCTCCTAACAGATACCTGGGGTGACATTTATTAATAAACGGCATTATCAGGTGTCTGATATGTAGCTCACAGAAATTAATTACCCAGCCCATGGTAAAACCATAACAAGCCTGCAGTGCTGTAACATTTGTGCTAATTGAAAATGAGATAAGTGCTGTGGGTGCAATTTGCATTCAATGCAGTGTATTAATTATCTTCAGTTCTCTTCATGATAAATATACCTGACTGAACCACTCTGCTAATTTACTGTGTAATAGAGTCATAAGTGGATTCCCTTAGGTGACCAACTACAGGCATTGGGCTCTTTGCAGCATCAAGGCTTTCCTCTTTTCCCAAGCACTTAAATGAGTTAGCAAACACGGAGTGTGTTTCTTGCAGGCTGTGTTGGGAGTGCACAGCAGCTCAGGACGAAATTAGGAATCAAGACCCCCTCAACCCAAGACTTCTCTACTTTGTAAAGCTGAAGAGGAAGCACCTCCATTCATGGCAAGCCGTGAGGTCTGAGGAAAGGCCTTTCGCCCCCTTGCTCCTCATCCTCCCCCCTCCCCACTCATTTCACAGTCAGGTTATTATGGGATTTAATTACATTTGGTGTGAGGTGTAAATTAATTGACTCTTGTAACACCCATAATGATCAGGAAAATTCAGATTTAAAGATACTGTGCAGTTCCAGTAGATTAAGACACTAATTGTTCCGCTCTCACCGACTATGATTTATGTGGGGATCAGGTTACAAAACCAATATGTGCTCACGTTAAAGCTCTGTGGTACCATACAATTAGGACTAAAGCTTTTTGTAAATGGGCCCAATAATGCAAAAAGCTCTCCGCTAATCCTGGTCTTTTTAATTCAGAGGTCACGCATTGTCTAAGGCAACCGCTTATACTATATGCAACCACTGTCCTTTATTCACCCTCCTCCTATGCAGCTTGGGTATCCGAATTTGCCACTAACCTTGGACGTGCTGTTACTAATTTCAGGGTAGGTGATGGCAATGCAAGATCAGGGCCAGCCCTTTGCTGCGCTGCCCCTGGAGCAGCCTGGGCACGCCGTGATGGAGAGGTGATATCTGCCTCCTCCGGCTCCCCTTCAGCATGCAGGCTGCGCATGGGGTCAGCTCTGGGGCTCCGCTGTCAAGTAAGCAGACATCCGGGGCAGCAGACGGATGGAGGTGACAGTCACCGTGGCAGCTGAAGGGGCCAGGAGGTGGTGCAGGCAGGGAGAAGGGGCAGCAGCAGAGGAGGGGGGACAGGCTCTGCGCCCCTTCATCCCGCCTACCCCACAGCCAGAAGCACTTCGTTATCGTCATGCAGCCGGGTGCTTTCTCATCGCTTTGTCCTTGTCCGTGGGGTGCTGGAATCCAGCGTAGTTTTCCTTGCTAAGCTTTCCACCATCCTCCACTAAGTACAGGATAGCCAGTGCTGTGAACGTGTTCTCACAGGGCAGGAGGAGGCAGTGGATGGGCATGCAGTCAGTGTGCCAGAGCAACTAAGAGGTGAGAAAGATCAAGGTGAAAAGAGGGTAAGAAGTTGAGATTTCAACGCCAGAATTCATTTGCTTTTTCAACAGAGCATCTAAGTACAAAAAAGCTGGAGAGAAGGTGCACATCTGCCACAGACATGTCCACGTGTTCCTTTTGAAGCAGAGAAGGCTCTCCAAGCTCTTATTCTTTTTCTAAACACATCAACTGCAAATACAAGCCAGTTTCCCGAATCATTTTGTGTGGCTGCCCACACACTCTTTGCTTTTTGTGTTTGGTCAGTTTAATACCAAAGGCGCACTGTAACATTTTAGAGCTATTTTTAATGTGCTGGTATGATCTGTGTCAGAGACCTTAGCAGTGACATCCACAAAGGCATCAATTATATCTCCTCAGCCCTTTCCTCGTTCCCTGGTAAGGAATTCTTTGGAAGGATAAAATCTGAGCTTTTCCTGAAATGGTTACATTGCTACAAGGACAGCAAGGGTCTACCTGATGAAGCAGGACCTTGTAATGGTGGTTTATTGGGGTGCTCAGAGCAATGGCAGGGTTATCCCACCCAAAGCAGGGCTGTCTGACATCACTGACTTCTGAAAACAAGCAGGCATGGGGCAATGTGTGCTACAGCCACTTTTGCTTTACCATCCACCCCTTGTTATCACCCAGGCCCAAGGTGGACTCCTCTCTCAGCTGTAATTCCCCATCTGGACTATAAATTCTTTCTCTGGGCCAGAGGAGCATCTTGGGGGGCCCAAGAACCCCCAGCGCAGATAACTGAGCCACTATCTCTAGTGAAAGGTACTGCAACATCTGCATCTCTTACCACTATGCTGCAACGGTGTCAGCATCCTCATCCCTTGGGCAAACAGGACACAGCAGCTTGCCCAAGGGTGCCCAGCAGGCTGTGGCAGGGTTAAAGCACAGCTCTGCTCTTCTGCATCCTTGTTTTGTGCTCAGTATACTGGGCCTCCACTGCTTTTGCACAAGTGCAGTGGCTAAAACACCTTCCTGCTCTTTCAGGAAATCCAGCACTTCATAGAATAGGACATGAGATGTGATGGAAAAAGCTGGAGGGAAACATGAACAAAAAAAAGTCTTAACTTTCTGTGTGAAGCACACATTTGCTAAATAGAATCCTAATGGCATTATTGTAGCTAAAAACAGAGACTTGAAAATGCTGTATACATTATTATGCCATTATCTACCAACTGCAAGAATGCTGTGCTAAAACTAACTCAAAACACCTCAGGTAAGGTAATTGCTACTAATGGATTTGAAGTGTGCAAAATTGAGCGTTATTACACAGACATCACATTCTCGACTTGGTGAAGCTGTTGGATATTGTAGTTACCAGCTCACTCATCTGTCGGTCAGGCAGAGATCTGAGGAAAAGGGCAAGCTCTCTGTCATTCAGCACTGGAAGGAAAATTCAACAACACAATATTACAGCAGCCTGTTTGCACCTCGTTGGTTAAGATGGGGTCAGAGCTCGCTTCCTAAACCGCTGCTTCAGAAAAACATCTACACCACTTTGCTCCAGAAGTAAATCTCCTGGGAAAGACCTGAGAGTAAACTTTGCATTTGTGAATTTTACAGCTTGTAGGTCTAAAGAAAAGAATGGGACAGCAGCCTGCAAAGTTGTTCTAAAGGAGGGGAGCCATGGGTCCAAGTGACATATTCTGTTGCAAATTACGGCCTGAGTCTTCAAGATATCCTAAGCCACTATAAAGCCCCACTGCCTTAAGACAGAAAACGATCTTTTTAGATGCCTCCTTATATAGGGGGATGATGCGAATCTGAACTTTTGCCAAAGCCCAGGTGTGTTGGAAACAAGATACTTGATTCATCTGCTTGAAAAATCCCACGTAACAGAATAGATCCATTTAGCTTGTTTGGTACATCAGCAGCTATCCTCAAAACAAGTGGCTCCTAGGAGTTTTGCTGTCTTTCATGAAAGCTAAAAACTAAACTCTACCAGAGCAAATGCTTTTCTAATCTGTGAGAAGTTAGGATAAGGCCAGTTCTTATTTTAGCTGTGACATCAAAGCTATAAATTAGTGTTCGGAAAAAATTAGGTTAACTATTGTCATTTCAGTTAGAAGAATAGATGGCCAGTACCCAATAAGTTTCAGTTCCTTCTGATTATCTTGGGGGAAAGAAATTAAAGAGGCCATGTCTGAACAGGATTAAAGCAGTCTCTACCCGAGTACAGAAAGCACAAAGAAATGTGAACTCACAGCTGCAAGCGAAGGCAATGGGAGCTGTGCTTTGAACAGATAACAAGCTAAGTCCTCTGAAAAATCAGACCATGCATCTCAGATTGGGAACTTAAAATTAGCAAATACTTTTCTACTTAATCTCTTTCTGCCTCAGTTCTTCATCATGAAATGGGGATAACGCTACCACCCAATGCCTCACTGCAGTGCAGTGAAAGTAAGTTCATTAATGTTTATGAAACATTCAGTTACCATAGCGATGAGTTCTATAGAAAAGCCCATGTGGAAATTAATATTTCTGTCTTCAGAGCAGGGTTTGAATAGAACGCATTTAGTAAGGCCTGGGGCCACACAATGAGGAGAGAAGAAAACAGTAAATAACTCGCCACAGAAAAATAAAAACAATCATCAAAGCAAAATGGCCTGTTCAACAGAATTATTTTTAATAGAATTCTTCATTTTGGTAAAAGTTTCTTGGTGAAAAAAGTATAAAACCTGTTTCTTTTGCTTTTAACTTTCACTCCTCCAGTTTTCTGCATTTGTCGTCCTAGCATGGGGGAGAGAGCTCTATTAAAGAGCTTATTTAAAGAGTCTGGAGACCATTATCTTCCAGTTTCCAAAGATCATCATTTTTACCAGTTTGCTTTGGCAAAAATCTGAAAAATTAGTGACACTGGCGATCTCCAAATCAGGTTCCTGAAACAATCCTGACCCATTCAATCCATCAATTCTCCTCATGATATGTTCTCAAGTCAGTTTGCCTGTTGGAGCTGTGACATCAGCATGGCAATCAACACAACTAACCCCTGGATTCGAGTCATTAACATCTTGGCGACAAGGAAACCACAGGCAAGCACAAACCTACACTGTGTAACCTGTGCAGACGGATATGAAGATGGGAGGAAACCCCATTTTAAGAAGAGAGATGGCTTTGCCAGGAGAAAGGTTTTACCAACAAACTGTCCCCAGGGCCAACTGCAGATTCCTATGGTAGGTGCTGCGTGATTTACAGCAAGTACAGGTCAGGGACAAGCTTGCCCACAACTACACTTCCCATCATTTCAGGGGCCACTATTGAAACTACAACCCCTCTTTATTTCCGTCATGTTGTTGGCAGTTAAAAACAGGGTCTTTCGTGTAAGAGAGAACTTTTGCCAAAAAGCAAGGAAGAAAACTCTGAAATCTCTGTCTGAATGCACTTACTTTCCGCTCAAAGCAATTGATCAGATTTTCCTCCTTCTTCTCTGCTTTAGTTGCTGCTCTCTTACCCGTTTCTGCCATTGTACCCAACGGAAATACATCTATTTTCATTTGGCAACCACGGTCTTTTCTGAAAAAGGAAGTTTCAAAATGGTACAGAATGACAAGATTGAGGCAGGAGAATAAACTGCTGGAGTTACTCATTGTGTTCACTTACTGGATTTCATACCAAGCTGGGTTGCTAACCCTTTTTTCTCTTTCTGATGAGTAACACTGTTGTCCTGTTAATTGCCAGTTATTTTAAAACCATGATTAATAGTTTTATAGTGCAGAATAATAGAATTAACAGACTACATTTCTAATGGTCTTCTAACAGGAAGAGGCAGAAGAACCTGTTCACCCTTGCTGAACTTCCACACAACAGAAACCCCAAGGTGTGCAGCTACAATTGCCACAGAGCCCTGCTCAGCCTTACGTGCCCTTATGGGGAGGTGCCTCTGCCCCCTTCACTAGCACAGGGTGGCTCCCCTGACATACATAAACCACTGTGCAGCTTAGCCTGGGAGCTCCAGACAAAAGGTAGTATTTCTAGTTAAGCACAGTGTCAAATGGGCTTGTGCAATCCAGTCGGAAAATCCTGTTAGAAGCAAGACATTGACAGGATTTTTGGAACAATAAATTAATATTTTAAACCAAATATGTTTTAACAACAGCTCAAGCAGATCTAGTTAAATCCATTCGACTAAGCAAAGGTAAGATGGGCATCAGCTTTTACATTTCAAAGCAAGCCTGAAATAAATTTGGCTCAGCAAGAAACTCCACCTACAAGTAAATTATTTCATGGCTCTTCACTATACAGATGCAATTCTTAGGCAGGTCTGGTGCTGAAAAACAGGGAAGAATGGATGCTCCATTCAGTGACGACTGATTTTATTTCAGAATACCCATGTTTCTGTATGGTGCCTCAAGCTAAGGTGTTGTGTGCTTCCTGGGACATGATGGAGAGCACATGGAGGAGCCTTCAGCATCCTATTGCAGGGGATTGCCCTGCCTCAGAGGCAAGGACCAAACTAGCTTATGGCTGTAAACTTTCCGGTGCTCTTTTGCACCAGAAAATAACAGTGGCCTTTTCCACAGGTTTCAGGAAACTTCAACCAGGACTACAGAAGCTTTCAAGTCTTCCTTTAGGAAAAGCTCTTCTAAAGAGAGGAAGCCTAATTATGAGCCCTGCATCCTGCTCACAAAGCTCTGGTATCCAGAAATGATGCAAGGGCCAATTGCCAGGACTAAACATTTAAGGCATCAACAGGTGTTACATGTTATGCATCAATGAGGTGTACATCACTGAAACATAAAGAGCCAGCAAGCCGGCAGCACAGCTATCAACCACAACAACACAGCCATAAAATCCTAATTAGCCTCATCCACTTGTTACGGACATTTTTATTTATTGACATGGTCAAATTAACAGGCAGCAGCGTTTTATTGTAACGAGAGCCTTGAAATCAGCCCAGGAAGAAAGTTAGCATTAACATTCAGCTCCTGCATGCCATCCACATCTAGCCTCATGGATGTGGATTTTCAAATAAGAACTAAATATTGTCACTGTAATTAAGTTACCTTGAGCAGGTGAAAGAAATCGGGTCCTTAATCAATGCACATCTTGTTCTGTTCCCAAGGTGTACGGAAAAACCACACACCAGCAGAAACTCAGCAAGCTTCATAGTCTGAAGTGTGCACAGCCACAGGCCTGAGCCCTGCCTGCTGGAAGGAGCCAATTCAGGCAAGAGGAAGTGAGAATGTGTGCTTATGGAGTTGTCCTCATGGCAATGTCTTTGTGGAGGGTGTCCCTCAAGGTCTGTATTGATCATCCATGGAGAGTGTCCTCATGGAGGTGTCCTCCCTGGGAATTACCTTTTTCCCCCTTTTATAATGAGTTGGGGGCAGTACCTCTGTTCTTAGTGTTATGTATTACACATTCCTGGTAGACCAGCTTTGCTGGCCTTGCAGCCAGCTTTTCAACTGCACCGGTCTGCAGCAGTTCTTGGGATAATGGGGGCAGCCAATCCCTCATGCCAACCCCTCACACCAATCCTCAAGATAATGGAGGGAAGAGTCTGATCTCAGCTCCTTCCACCCATCTGGGAGACAATGGATGGTGGAATGCCATCTCAGCTTCTCATATCAGTCTTTGAGACAATGGATTGGTGGAGCCTGATTTCAGTTCAGTCTCTCACAAATGCTAGGAATAAAAAGTCATTCTCTGAACTTCATCAGTCATGAGGTATCTGAAAAGTGACCACAAGTTGCGGAACAAGACTGGTTGTCCCAGAGGAACAGAGCACTTATTTATATACTTCCAAAAAGCAGGTGCCTTACTGAGTGATAAGCTGCAGCTATAATCATAGATTCATAGTTTCAACCAGGTTGGAAAAGAGCATCAATTCCAACCATTCCCCAGCACTGCCAAGGCCACCACTAACCCATGGCACTGAGGCCTCGTCTCCATGGTGTGTGAACACTTGCAGGGACGGTGACTGCAGCCCTGCCCTGGGCAGCCTGTTCCAATGCCTGAGCACCCTCTGGGGCAGGAATTGTTCCTCAGCTCCATCTAAACCTGCCCTGGTGCAGCTTGAGGCCGGTTCCTCAAGATTTGTGTCCATCACCACAGAAAGGCAGATTCCTGTAACACAGGATGCAATGGCCATTAAATATTGTTCCTAGCTCAGTCACACAACAGTTACAAAGCAGAAGTGAGTATCTTGGTGTAGTTATTAGTGCAGTGGGAAATACAGATGATGAGCCAAATTGCTCTTTGAGCCAGGTAAAGAGAAAGGAACTGAGCAGCAGTAGATTATCAACTGGGTTAGAGAGAGCACACAGAGTAAAGAAGAATTAAGAACACTTTACAAGGTGTTTTAAGCAAGTTTACTTTTTTTTGCTGAAGATAAGAGGTTTTTCTTTTTCAATGAGGCATTTTTGGAAATGAAATCATTGCTTCATGCATTTAAAATGTACTCAGTATAGGCACCTTCACAAACCCCATTTTAAAACTTCTGATTCATCCACCTTAAACAAGAATATTCCAGCAATTGCAAAGAAAAACTGGGAAATGATCTGTGTAAGAGCTGAACCAAGCAAACTGCCTATTTTGCATGAATTACTTATAATGTGCTTGGCTTGTTCGTAATTTCCGTTGTATGTGAAGGATCACAGTTGCAAAAAGTACCAACATCCCACATTCAAAAGTGATTCGTGAGTCTAATTTCAGAGTCCAAAATGCTGAAACGCTTCACCACTACAGTTTGAAATCATGGTTCACTTCATCATGCTAGAAAGTTTTACACTAAATCCTGCTCTGTGGCTTAGATGTGGGCTTAGAATGTGATGTGGGAGAAAGAGAAAAGCGCTTGTAGAGGTTCTTTGGTTCCTTTGACTTGGTACTTTGAGTGCTCTGAGAAGGGCTGAATCACTGCCCCCAGGGCACCTCCCCATCCGGGCCAAGGCAGGAGATACTTTTTATTGCCTTTCTTCAAGTGATGGAAATATGGTGGAGGGAGAGAAGGGCAAAAACTGGGGGGAGGAAGGCAGTTTTCAGTATTTGCCGTTATTATAGGTTATATATACAGGAAGAAAGTTAATTAAGCTTTAAAAAATCCATCACACATCAATGGGTGCATTTTAATGAGTACAAAAAGTTGAGGTGTTTACTGCCAATTAAAGTGGTTTTTAAATAAGCATTAATTAAACACAGAAATTCAGAAGAAAGTTATACCTTGTCAAAGAAAGGCCAGTGCCGTCTATGCCCACTTCTGCTCTCATTCAGACTCAGATAGCAATTACCACCAACCCTATATTTTCCATAATAATGAGGAGAGGCTGTCATGGCTGTCAAACAAAAACAAAACAAAAAAAAAAAGAAGGTAGTGCACAAAAATACCCTCAAACTGAAGTAAACTTTTCCTTTAGAGCCTAAGCCACAGGAGACGGCAGTGTGGAGCGAGGCAGAGAGGGACAGCAGCTCCTTCCCGGGAGCACAGACATTGCCACATGGAGGGAAGTTTCCCCAGATGGCCTCTTTCTAGTTGAAGAAAGGGCAAGGAATGAGCAGTTTCATCCCTGGTGCTTCACCTCATAGTGGAGCTGGATCCCCTGTTAAAGCTGGAGAAGTTGGTTTGTAATGCATGCAAGTGCTGACTCATTCCCCACTTCCCAAAGCAGGGAACTGGGTTTCTCATCATTCAGGAACAAGGAAAACAAGTGATAGAAACAATCACTGAAAGTCAGTTCAGTTTGCATGTGTACTTCCAGCTGGTGCAACAGGGAAAGAGGTATGGTTGTCACTTCTCTGTTCTTCTTTTGAAGTTCCCTTTCAGCTCTATTTCAGCTACTGTCTGTCCCTGAGTGGGGAACAGAGGAAGAGAATTCTCTCACTGTTAGTCAGGCCCATGTTTAAATATCTTAGGAAAACCTTCCCTCCCACAAAGTGCATCTCAGTCCCCAAATGAGGTTTTTAAACTGCTTTGTTGAGAATGGTTTCTTACCTCAGTTTCCCAGCTGTGAAGAGACAAAAACCCCACCACCTTTCCAGCCAACAGCAGAGGCAGGTCCCATTCCCAGTCCCCTAACAAGTTTCAGACAACTCTTCAGTGTAGTGCTTTTGAAAGTTAATTTAAAAACCATAGAAAAGAAGGATGTAGACATGCACAGACTCCTGTTCATAGAGTCCCTGTCCCTTAGCAGACTGCTCATGTGAGTTGTTTCAGTCAAACAAGCCTCTCTATAGAGTACAAAGCTTGTGTCTATCGAGGAGTACCTGGGTGCCTCTTTCCTATGCTGTGTCCTCAGGAGATATCTGCAGTGAAAGAAAAGAAGAACATTAAAGCCCATGGAATTTCGCTGGACAGGGCCTTCAGATCTTGCCCTAATCTTTCTAACATATCTGATGGGGCTAGAGAGGAATATTTTATTGCTAGAAATAGTTGAGCGATTACTTCAGAGAAAGGACGGACGTAACACAAAAGAGTTTCCAAGTGCCGACAGGAAGGAATGTTGCTCATGCGAAATTCCACATTAGGCACTACAATAATAATAAAAACCCCACCGGCCCTTGTGATGTCTGAACTCTCCAACACTGATGTATGGACAGGGCAACAGAGGAGGAAAAAGACAGGGAGAGCAAAGCAAATACGCCGGGATGCTTACGAGCAGAATACAGGAGCCAAGTGTCACAAGTTGACCCTTTGTGTTTGCACTGAAACCTGACTGCTCTGGGCAGAATTCCTTTAGCTGTTCATACCTGGTTTGATTTTTGTTGATAATGGCTATTTCTCACAGCATTGTGACATTTAATGCCATTTAATCAAGACTTCAGAGAAGGAGATACGATTTTAATTACTAAAAAAATCCATTGTAACACATTTATGTTTTCCTCAGATGGATTTGGCCCAGCTCTGATGAAGGGCTCCAATAAATAAGCGTTGTGCATACAGGCACACAGCAGGAATACAGCTTGCTTCGGAACAAATGATCTGTGCATCCAAGGAAAACGCTCGCTCCTTGATGGCTGCAGAAGAGCCCTGTCACGTCCTGTGCTGGAAAACCTCTCACACTTCTGGACAATGAGAGGTGCACAAGATGTCAATCCCGGTGTCTTCGTCTTGTAGTGGTCATCCACTGCTTGGGGTAGACCTGATGTACATCATCCTCTGGGACTGCTACCACAGAGACACCTGGACACCAGCATAGTTGGGTTTCTCATCATTCAGGAACAAGTCAAACAAGGTATAGAACTGCAGGGAATATAAATCATTTACATCTTTCTTTTTAAGGGTGAGTGTGGCACAGAACTGGGAAGCACCTGGTAACTATCAAGCACCTGAAGCAGAGATTGAAGTGCCCAGCATTATCAATAGCACCAAACTCTGTGGCTTCAGCCCATTTTTTCAGGCTCTCTGACATGAGGTTGGTATGTTCCTTCCTTGAGGCTTGCACATGGGTTGTACAAGACCACAACATAAAGACAAAAGTGCAGCATCTCTCTGAACACAGAACAGGATTCCATCCATCAGCCACCAGCCTTTTGGCTTGGTGTCCTTCTCCAGCGGGTCCATTTCATGCTTAATTGGGATGGGGACCATACCAAGTGGCAAGAATCATTGGTACTTTGGGTTTTATACCAAAATAAGTTAGCCTACAATGCTTGTCTGTTGTTCTTTGTGGCTGTCATACACTTAAAAATCACTTAAGTTGCCAGTTAAATGAATTTTATGTAAAGATAGGCTGCTTTTCCTGTTATAATGATTAAATGAGGGACAGAAGGAAAGCTTTTGTTTTCAAAGACCTCTAGCTGAAGGTTGGCTTATGCCCTGAGCCAAACCAGTTTGAATTTCAACCAAAGCTCCTGATTGTGTTCAGGGTATTTTAATATTTCTCATTCATCTGGAAATACTTTCATATTTCATAGCCACACAAACCTGTGCAGCTCTTGGGCCTCAACACACAGCTATGGGGATGTGCTAAAAAGGAAACACGCTTTTAAAATGCCTGAATGAAAGGAAAGACAACATTTGTGGCTGGGAGGCAATTCAGAACAAAGTCCACTTGGAAAAAGGCTGAGAAACAACTGAGTTGAAATTGGCATCACATAGATAATAAAAACAACATTCAATGGATTACTTGGTTAATAACTGGAAAACCCCAAGGAGCATACAAAAAGAGAAAGGAGGAGGTAACTCCTTTGGAAGTACTGTAGGATTTTTCCAGGCTCCTGATGCTTCAAGTGAGGCTGCCTGGCCATACTCACAAGACTGTGTACTCACACTGGGGTTTTTTGTAGTTAAATCAAGGAAAAAAGTACCCGTATGCTCTGAAATCAACGGAAACCTGATTTCTTCTGCATGCTGATCTCTGCAGCCTCATCAGAGATGACTGACCAGGCTGAGTGTCCTGCCATAGGATACACAGGATTTTTCCCAAGGGTGCATCCCACAAGTGTAAATCTTCATTATAACTTAATGTCTTGTCCTAACATTGGTACTTAAGTCAGATAACGTTGCTTTTCCCTGCACTAAGCAGGAACCTGATAACAAGTCTCGAAAGCCAGCAGCACCCTCAGTAGTTACAGCCATAGGATAGACAGATTCTCAGCTGCCAGTGACTTCAACCATCCACAGCCTCACACATGATGCTGAAAGAAATGTCCATCTCCTTCCCTGCCACATAAGCATGCAGTGACCTATCTCTCTAAATACCCACTTGACACTTAAGTTTTGAGGGTTTGTGGGACTAAACAACAGGTTCCCATCTCAGTGAGGCCTTCTCTTTTGGTTAACTCCTTGTAGGTTACCTTTTGATTACTCAGAAACCTCCTGAAAGGACACTGCACTGTAAAGAGGACCTAAAGAAGGTCTCAAAAGATGTCTCTGTTATTTTCCCCATTGACTGTGTGGCAGGAGCCCTGCCTTACCCCACTCTCTCACTATAGAAGTGACAAAGGTCAATTCAGAATTTCCAAAACAGAAACAAACCTTTAATTTTAGGTACTATATTTCCAGAGACGAGGCCAACAACGTGACATGATAGTACATTGGTATGAAGGTGGATATTATTGTGAAACAGGAGAGAGGTCAAAAAGCCACCCCATGAGCTATGGACAGGAGGTGACCGGTAGCACGGGTTCCATCCCCCTGTGCCAGAAAAGCCAAACCAAAACACACACATCCTCACGTGCCTCCGTGCACGTGCTGCGAGCTGAGGTGTGGGACTCCTAAGGGGATCGTGCTGCTGCTGCTGGAATGTCACAGACGGGAGCTAAGTTCTGCCAAGGGATCTGTTACCTAAGTTGTAAAGCCAGGTTTGTGATTTAAAACCCAAAATTCAAACCCTTTTTGATAGAAAATTTGAATTGACCATAATAAAATAAAGGTCTGGATGAAAAAAAAGACATCCTGAAAACCCCACCTGAAGCATCTCTGAGCATTTCCAGGTTTCTCATGCATCGCTGTGTAAAGCAGCAGCTCGTTTCTCTCCAGAGCTGCAGAGGTAAGAGCACACGAGTGATTAAACAAGCAGGTTTAACTACCTCGCGCCGACGAGGAATTTGTCAACACGGGCTGAGTATTTATGTGGCTCTGCAGCAAACACTGTACGGCTGCAGGAGTCAAGCAGCTGCCTGTCAATAAAGCCATTCTCCTCGCTGGAACATAATAGCACAGACTCAACACGACCCTCGGAGGCCTCTTTAAGCTGCCTGGCTGTCTCCTCCTTCCCCATCCCTCCAGAGTCCTTCACCAGCAAGATCTGAATTGAAAGGGAGGGGAATAAATAACCCCCAAACACACATATTAGAATCTTTTCTATCCATCTTCATATTAAAAGTGACTTAACCCTGGGCAACTCAGTCTACATGCACACGAGCCTGAGCTAAAGCAAAGTTAGGGAAAGACAGCTTTGATTCACAGCACGTGAAGGGCTACCGACAATCCCTTTTAATAGAGCTTGCAACATTAATGTAGCCGGAGCCACATGTGACACCCATTAGGGCCAGGGAGAGCTCCCATGCATATATTTCAAGGAAGCAGTAGATTCCCCGGTCCCAGAAGCTGTCTTCATTACAAAAGTCTAATGCATTTTTTATTATTCAGCCTTCAGTGGAAATGTCACCTTTCTAAAGCAAGCTGTTATCATGTGTTTCCCATGCCAAACACATGGCCTCTAAGGAGAGGGTTTTATCTCTACATTTTTAGTGATTTGTATTTCTCTTTCAAGGAGCTCCATGCCTTAAGGCACCCGAAACGCTCGCAGCACAAGGAGGTGAGGTTACACAAGGTGCCGCTGAAGAGGACAATAAAAACCCAGGGCTGGGAGCCGGAGCAGCTTCCGAGGGCAGCCGATAATTCAGCTCCTTTAGTAGATGTAATTACGAAGCTTTTCCTTGGGTTGGGACCATATCCTCACAGAAGCAGGCGCCCACCGAGTGCAGGCAGTGCCGCTGCCCCGGCGCCTGCCAACCAGCCAGATGCTGCCACATATTGGCATCTGGGGCCTGGAAAAGCAACTGCGGTCTCCGTTTGGCGGCGGATCCTGACCCCGGCGACTGAAGGAGACAAAAGGAGGAGAGACGGGAGAGGGGGGCGGAAATCTCTGCTGACAATTGCACTGGTAAAGATTGAGACAAAACCCTATTGTTGAACCGCTCTCCAAATGAATAAGTTTTGGAGCAGAGAGGGGGGAAAAAAAAACCAACACACCCGGCATGTTCTAAATGCTGTCAGAGTCCAGGGTGAAGGACAAGGGATTATTTATGAAAAGGAATAATGGGGAAACCAGATGTCTGCCTTTTTCAGCCCTCTGTGCTTCCAGTCACCCTAACGGGGCTGTGCTGCTCATCAAAGACTTCTCTGCCTTAAAACGTAGGGCAGGCACTAGCTAGCTCTTCCCATCTCTGCCACTTAACTAAATGCCCTCCCTGTTTTACTGGGAGGTTCACACAGTCAATCAGCAGCACAGAAAAGGCTGAGGGAGAAGAGGTGCAGACCTCAGCCCAGCCAGTACCTGGATGGCCATGCAACTGCACCCAACCAGAAAAGCAACTATTAGAAGAAATCCAACCTCATTTCTCTGAGGCTGAAGCTACATGGGTATGCTTAAAGCAGGGAAGCAAATATGCTTTCTGCACCTGTTTTCCTGAAATGGCTTCTATCTGTAACTGAAGGGTAAGCTCCTGACCCCAGCAAAGTCAATGGGAAAGCTCACAGTGACGTTAACGGTGCTGGGAGTTTACACTGTGCAGCTACTTAACCCTAGAAAGCTCAGGACAGAGCCTTGGGTGACATCATCTAGTATGAGGTGTCCCTGCCCATGGCAAGCGGCTGGAATTGGATGAGCTTAAGATCCTTTCCAACCCAACACATTCTGTGATTCTATGACTCTGCAGTATCATATTGCTCCTCCAAAGAGCCAGAACAGCCAAGGTCCTTCCCACAAGAACTCACCTCTTGCTTCGCCTTACTGAGACTCAGCTTTACTAGTCCTGGCAAGACACCATGGGAGACCAGGGGTTGGTTACAGGGAGCTTCTCCGAGGTCAGAGCAGGCATGAGGCTGGAAAGGAAGGAGCCCAAGGAAGCAGAATGGTGGGGAAGCATGTGAAAAAAGTAGTACTAAAACCTAGACAAAGGATATCTGCTGCTTGGCACGTGGTCCACATTGTTAAGTAGTTCTTCTTCATGCCTGGTTCATAAAAGAAGATTATGAGCTTGCAAATGTCAAACCACAGTGCACAAGCAGGACCACAAGCAGTGCTCTAAATCACGGTGCAGCACCGGCCCCTCTCATGGAAGCTCCTTCCTTGTTATCCCACCACTGCACGAGGCACCATAAAACTCCCGTTACTCACACACTGCCAGGGTAAGCAATTTCCCAACACTTTTACAACCCCAGCGCTTCCATTCTGTGGGAGCAATCCTCTCTGTTTTCAGCGGTACGTGGGGAAAACAGCTGCATCTACTAATTCACCCCCAGGCCCTGGCGTTTTGGGGCAACACATCAGAACCAAGGGCACAGAAAGCACAAGAAAATCTGTGAAGGATGCAACACAAAACATGGATGGAGACAGCTGGGCAGAACTAGAAAACACCGGGGGATAAATGGCTCAGCTCATAGAAGTGGATGCGAGAAAACTGGTAGAGGTGAGGTGGTTCCAAGGCAAAGCAAAAGGAGGTTAGCAAGGCTTTGCTAAGGAGGACCGCTGACCCACCACCACATCTGCTCTTCCCCTGGCTGGCCCATCGCTATCCAGCTCCACCACTTGCCAATTGGATTGTCCAGCTTATTGCCCCCAGAAGGAATCATCTCAAAGATGCCAACCTTAGGATCTCAGCAGCAAGGCATCAAGTTGACTGCCTGCAGCCTTCTCAAGGAGACACAAATTCCACACTGCCCAGCATCGCGCACTTCCCCAGACCTCCTGCCCATCACACTGCCACAGCAGCCCTCCGGCAGCAGCTCTAATCCCTCCTGATGGATCCCTGGGCCAAGAAGTTGGAGACAGAGCTATCTTTGGAGAAGGAAAGCCTCTGTTCTGCCAAGAGGTGCTGAGGTCCTGTTGGGGCAGCACTCCTAAGCTGTCACCAGCTGCACGGTGTCTGGAGCATCCTCTCTGCAGCACCCTGATTACCCCCCTCTGCCCAGCAGCAAGAGATCTCCCCACACAGCATTACTTTTGGGTCAGACCCAAAAGTTGAGATTTTTGGTTTTGCCACCCAAAAGTGAGGATTTTCTTGAGGATACTGCACCTTTGGACCCGGGCTCTCCAGCTCAGCTCCCGCAGATGGCTCAAGCAGCCATCAGCCTGCACCAGCCCCATGGCACAGGACACAGCCATGTGCTGCCAGTCCGAACCACTGCTGCCAGCAGCAGCTGCTCAGCACCTTTTAAGCAAGTCCCATTCCCCCTCTGGGAGTTGGCTGTGCCACCCCTTCCCAAACTGCAGCTGGAGACACACAAAGCGCCCTGTCATGCACACCCTGTGGCCCCACTGCTGCTTGGCCAAGTCCCTCGCACCCCCATGTCACCCTCAGAAGCATTCACACACACAGGAGCTGCACCCCAGCCTCGTGCCTGTGACGAGGACAGTGCCACGGTCCAACACCATCACAGGGTCCAGCCCTGGACCTGGTGGGATCATACGGGAAAGTCCTGAAGCACTTGGGGTGGTCATCACTGCACCCGTTTTGTTGGTAGGTAAATGCTAAGCAACAACTGATAACACACATGGTGCCACACAGCGCTGCAGTGAGAGCCTGCAGGAGGTCCGGCCAGCCATGTTGTGGAAGAGCCCATTGGGCAGAAGGAAACCAGAAACATTGGTCACACAAACAGAATCTCCAGCAGCATCTCCAGCCGCACCCTGAGGATGCTGTGCAATGAGGACAGGCAGTCCTGAGGCAATGAGCTGCTGAGGCGAGAGAAGTGGATGCAAGTAGACAGAGAAATCCTGACCACACAACTTCTCAGACCCTGCAAAAGCTGTAGGGCTCTGATTTGAAAGCTCTGAGTGGCTCAGAAGACAGAGCTGAGGGCCAGCAGTCGCTGCTGGTTGGCAGAGGACTTCAGGAGTGCCCAGCCATGGACCAGTCCTCACTGGTTTGATGGCACATGCTGGGGACCAGGTAAAGGTCCTTTCATGCAGGGCGCAGGGCTGGGCAGCGTCTGGGGACCACAGAGCCCAGCTCAGCACAAACCTTGAGAAATCAACAAATGTACATTTTCATTTTACTGCTAGAATCCCTGCCATAAATCTCACCCAAGAGGAAGTTTCTGTTTCTTCAGCTTCCTACTCCATGTCCTTGAGAAAACAAATGACACCACACTCACTAAAAACCCTCCAACAAACCCAGAGTGGTTCGCTTCGCACTTCCCTGTACCTTGTTATGCTGAGTGCTTCATTTAGAGGAGGCTGACCTCCCCAGCCTTCTTCATCCCAGTGCCCTTCACTGCGGGGACACACCAAGGAACAGGTTTAGCACCGGGGAGAGGAGCCGGGTGGATGCTGCGGCGCAGGTAACCCTGTCGACTCAGCATCCCAAAGGTGTGCAGAGAGTCAGCGGGACAGTGACTGCTGTCTGAGAGGTGATTTTCACAGGAGATAAGAGGAGCTGTACTAGAAGCACAGAAGCTGTGAATATAGCCACTAAAAGTAAAGTTATGCCCCTTCCATTTCATAAGATTCAATTTCTTCCATAGGTTGGGGCTAACCTCACTCCTGGCTCAATTGTACCCAGTGCAAGGTTTCAAACATTCATCTCATAGTGTTTCTTAGCAGGACAGAAAAATCATTACAGAATGCAATGAATTACCATGAACTGAATTATTTGTCCTAAGGGTGTTACCTGCCTTACCTGAACATCCACAGAATAGGAAAATCTATAGGTTTATTTTCCTGTGTTTTACATGAACGCTCAGTAATTCCTGTGAACAAAAGCAGCACTGATTTGTTTTGCTGTCAGCCATTAGGTGTAACAGAAGGAAGTTGGAGTGGACTTTGCACTACTTAACAGCAAGATGTGCACCACAGGGCTTTGTAAGAGGCACCAAAAAGAAGATATATAGAACATTCCAAGTCCTAAAAGCCACAGATAAAAAGCAGTTATTAGGCAGGAAGGATTCTCTTCAAGAACTAAAGCTCAAAACCAAGATCTGAATTAGGCTTGAAAGGTTTTGTTTATTAAAGGAATACATGTAAACACCAATACAATATAATACATGTTTAAAGAAAATAATAAAGATAGAAGTAGGCTGGGTTTTCTTTGTGCAATTAACTCCAGACTGTGATTCCTTATGCAAAACCATCATCCAAGTCAGCTGTGAGGTTACAAAAACCTGTAAAGGCTCATTTCTGGCAAGCCATCTTGCCAAGTGCCCTATTCCTTCTAGACTCCATCATCACGATTCCCTCACTACTAACATACTCAAGAACGAAACAGTTGTGTCATTAGCTAAACCAAATGTGAGTGACAGGTGCCCTGCTTTCTGCTAGAAGAGCATGTTCCTTCTGCTGCTCACAAAACCAGCCTGTGCTCCTGTGCTATCTTACCCTGCCTTTACTTGCAACTAGCACACGGGCACAACCTGAACAAGAAAAGCATTTTAAAGCAACATGGAAAATATTTGTTCTGCAGTTATCACCAGGCAAATGCAATGGGACAGATCAACATGGGCAATGACATTGTAACAGCCGGACTAGGGAGCCCCAGGGATGGAGTCAGGCGGCTGAGGGAAGGGAGGCTTCCCTTGAGCAACAAGCCCTCTCCAAAGTGACAGCCAGGGCAGTGCTGGAAGGAAGCTCTGGATCACATTGGTCTCCGCATTAGAGATTTCCGACCCGTTCGGCGCAGGAAGTTGTTCCTGTGGCTCACCTGAGGGAGTTCCTGTTATGAAGCCAGAGGGTGGTAGGTTGAAACACAGTTTCTGAGTGATGTAATCTTGGACAGCGCTCCGTAGGCAGTGATACCAGTGACCTGGTTACAACCTGCAGTGTTGTCACAGCCCCTGCGCTGGCCTGGTGATCACAAGAAAGGGAAGAAAAGGGAAGAAAAAAAAAAAAAGAAGGGAGTGGAATAATTTAAAGAGGGAAAAAAAAAAAAAAAAAAAAGGAAGAAAAAAAAGACTTTCCAGATTTCCTTTGTTTAAGTGAAGCATTTTCCTTTTCCACTTTATTTGAATACACAGACCCGGTGTCTAACAGATGGAGACTGTGCAGATGCACTTTTGGGAGTGCCCATAAAATACACTGCTAAAATACAAATGGAGGGATAGTTTTTCCTTTCTTTTTTTTTTTTTTTTTGAGTTGTAAATTCAATAATCATTGCTGTCACCTCATTTTCCCAAAGGAATTTGCCCTTTGTTCTCCGGATAAAGCTGGGGAGAAGAAGAAAAAGGAGTTAAAAAAAAAAAGAGAGTGAGAGCAAAGGAAACATTTGGGAAAACACCCCACAGATCCATAATCTGCACAAGCATTGCAGCATAGAGCATTTGTGTGTTAGGAGCCCATACGAGCAGGGCTGCTCAGCAGCAACAGCAGCACACAGCACAGTGTTCTCCATTTCTTATATTCTTCTCCCATTCTCCAGACCTCCCTAACAAACAAACAGGTCAGCTAATTGGCTCATGCCCAAGTCTTACCCACTCGGGTTTGCTCAGAGATGTCACTTAGTCATCTGGCATGAGCAAATCCCAGGCTTCTTCCTGTCCGAGCAGCGGAGTGGGTGAAGGCTTTCTTTGATTTATTAAGACTATTAACAACCAAGCAGGAAAGTTCAGAAGCTTCCTCAAGCAGAAGAGTACAAGCAGAAAGGGTTTTCTTTCCTGAAGTAGCAGCTAAAAATAGGACACTTAGAGGAGGCAAAGTTCATTAAGCGATAAAGTGGTGGCTGTGGTGATGAGAGAAGAGTTTTTCCTTTTCTAATCTATACATTTATTTAGTGTTATGTGTTCCTGCTCCTTATTAGAGCGCTAAAGCAGTGTTTATCTGGCTGAGGAAAAGATGATTTCCCTTTCTGTAGTGACTTTAACATGTAGCTCATCAAACACAACAAAGTCAAGAGTTATAAACAGACATCGCCAGCCAACGAAGTACATTTGACAGCATTATTTGCCTTTTATATGCTCTTTCCACAGTGGGAAATGATATGCCATTTTCGAGACACATTCCACAGTATTATGCAACAGCTTTCTTAATTTTTAATGGATATTATTTTTAATGTGTCAACTTTTGCATAAAGCATTTTAGTACTTTATTCAGCATATGCCATTAATAAATTATTTGCTCCTTCCTTCCTCTGCCCCCCCCCCCAGAGCTGCACTTAGCACAGGGAAATGGTCGACTGCCACCATAAAAGATACTTTGAACTGGCACAGTCTATAGACACTTCCACCATTAGACAAACCACCAGGAGCACACTCCTGTTTCCGCTTGGCCAACAAGCTGGCAGTGCTAAACATCACAAACCATCCTTTGGTGAAAAGACACACACACGTAGCAACCAGCTGCCATAAGAACAAGCTAGCACCCTGTACAACCTGGGATTCCTGTTATAAGCTTTTGGCCTCATTGCTCCAGCGTCCTTTAGTCACCACGTCCAAACGGTTTGGGACATCCAGAGGAAGCAAGTCACGGTGCTTCTGTGCCAGACAAACTTGTCCACTTGACCTGAGTTTGTTCAGAGGACACGCACCTCTCATCTCAGCAGATCTGCCCATTCTATAAGGGCAAAAAAGGGATGAGATTTGATGTCTTCAACACCAGCAACGCCAGCACCAAGACGCTCCGCAGGATTAAACTGCAAAAGCTTGATATGAAAAGAAAAATATAGATATGATTCAGTGAGTGAGAACAAAAACAACTGCTTAAAAGTTCCAGAAAGGTCTAAGGTAAAGGACATCCTACCATTTTCCTGCTCTATGAATTACTCTCAAGAGTGTGAAAGCATGCTTGAAATTCCTAAAATCTAGTAAATGGAAGAAGACTCTCCTTTCCTTGAGTCTCAGTGTTACAGTCTTCAGAGACTACTGATCACAGCATGCAATTCCCTGAAGCACTGCACACTGGGACTTCATTTTAACCTCATTTTTCAACAAAAGCCACCAGCAGCCAGAGCTGCATCAGGAGAACTCTGGACACTGCGTTTGCTTCATGTTAACCTTTGCTCCCATCACCGCACTATGGCTACATCAGGGACAGGGGTCTGTAAGTTTCCATTGCATACATTGTGAGTTGATGCTAAAATACCAGGATTACAGCCAGTTCTCTATTTCCTAAAAAAAAAAAAAACAAACCCAACTTTTAGAGTCATATTAATGGACTAAAAGTGAAAAATCCAAACCCCAGTGAGGGAAACAAAACAGTGTCATGGCTTCATGGAAATTCCCTAAGATCCAGCACCTCGTTTGCTTTTTAGTTGTACATCACATGCTGAATTAATGTGAAAAGGAAATCACAATATTTACATCTGTTTAAAGATACCACTTCATATAAAAGGGAATGCAAAGGTACTACTCCAAAGAGACTAATAAAGACACACACAAATATTTTGCTGGTTTAGAACTGCTTATACTGTATTCAATTACAGGCAGTACAAAGGCATGATTTCTTTCTTGCTTTTTCTGCAACAGCTAATAGGATAACTTCTCCCAGTTGTCACTTGGAACAATGTGTATTCATATCTTAATGCACTCAACATCTAAGTGAGTCCACATCCATAAACATAGGAATTTACACATTCTAAGATGGCTCTGCTATTTGCAGTCATAATGTCACATAGTAAAGGTAGTTCGGTGACAGTGAATAGTGCTGCTGTGATATCTTCCCCAAGCCACCAGAAAGAGATGCAGTCAGTGTGTCTCAGCCTTCTGCTGAAAGGCAACCAGCACCACCAGAGGGAAAAAGCAAGCACAGACACTTATCTTCTGGAGTCTGTCCTTTCAGAAGAACTTTAAGCTCAGAAAGCAGATGCAACACCAGCTGCAGTATCTATTGGAAAGTCACGCTGAATGTTTTGTTGGTGGTAAAGCCAGGAGGTGCCTGAAAAAAATGCTGGGTGCAAAATGCCAAACCAACACAACAATAACAGCTTCCTCTGTCACCAGAAGTAAAGAGATCACTGTTTTCCTAGAAGCTGGCTAAACGAAGGGAGTGTTTACAATGAAGTCACCTGCACTGGAAGCCACAGCAGGAGACAACGTCTGGCAGTTTTCTGAAGAGCTGAACATTGATCCTGGAGAGTTATTCTGTGATGCTTTGACCTGTTTACCCTTGCCAGTGGGGGGAAGGAAAGCCACAATGACAAATTGCTATCCATGCCAAGAGAGCTTTCTTCCTTTTCCTGACAAGGCTTCCTCAACAATGAACGGCAGCTTCCTTGGATAGTCACACAACAAAAATGTGATTTACTACTTCATATAACTGAACCTCTACCAGATAAGTCACCACCCTGCACTAGAAGGCTTAACTTCACAGGCAATGGGATGACTGCTGTCTGAACAGATATGGCCTTGTAAATATATCTGCAAGTGGCAGAGATATGTTTTTCACCTAAAGCCCAGATGGCAAAAGAGACATTCTTTGGCATATGGGAAAACAGGTACTAGGTTAGTCTGCAGTGAAGAACAGTCCTACATTGGCAGGGAAAAGAGGACTGAATGACTTCATTTGTCTTCCCATCTAGTCTTCATGGAAAGAATTCCCTCCATCAAGTGTGGGTTTGCTTTTCCTTAGACATTTGAGTCCTGCAGCACCTGTGGGTGAGGGCAGCAATTTGCTACCATCTAACAATATAGATGCAGATTATACAAAAACATGGTTTTTCTTCAGTCACTTTCCATTCTATCTTTGCCAGAAATGCAGAGATACATGCTTTCACCTTCAGTGACTTCATGTCACCTAGTCAAAATAGGAGGTTCAAACACCTAGTTCCGTTTCCATTCATTGTTTTACAGTAACAGCACAGAAATCAGTCACTGGGTCTTTTGACTCCCTGAATTTTCAACATTTCTCTCCTCTTTTTTCTTCAAAAACTATTTTTTCCCCTTTGCTCTGTTCAAATCTGCATCTAAGTCATGTCATTAATTATGCATCCACTCGGAAGATACTCTTCAAAGCCGAACAACACAGTTCACATGCATCACTTGTTCTGCACAAGTGGAATAGGTCAGATCCAGGCTCCACTTCAGTTATGTCAAACTTCACTAGAAGGAAGATAGCATTAACTGAAATTCAAGACCCTGTACTGCAAGTTTATTCTCTCAGTCATGACCACCTAAAGCTAAGAGTAAATTAAACCAGCATTCAATACTACTCCTATTAAGTTTGAAAACGATGTATCAGTCTGGAAGGTTGTCAGTATTTTAAAGTTTGCTATTTTGCCTTTTGTCCAACCTATCAGTTATCTTCTTATCACAAAAGTCACTGTATTCACAGTCTAAAGTACCTTCCTTAACAAATGGCATACAGAAGGTTTCCTGGAGGACAGCTACAGATTTTCAACCACAGCAAGGTCGTAACTTCTAAACAGTGTGTTACTGGTTCCATAGTACTTGGCACTAACACTTTTCAGTTTAATTCAATATATCACAAATGTTTCCATGATCATTTAGGGCAGGATTCTTAAAATGTCCATGCATCACCAACAAGTGCTTTCAAAGCACTGGGCCTTGACCAAACTTGTTCTTTGAAGGAATGGCAAAGCATTCCGGTTTTGTACAGAGACTCCTGGCAGCAAACTCAAAGTCTCCAGGTGCAACAAGAGAGCTGAGCAAATTCATCAGTGCTGACGAAAGACCCATCAACTTTCCTGTCAGCAGCTTTCTGCTTCTACATTTACTTCACCAGAACAGCTTAGGTAGAGAAGTATTTGTCCAGTCTACATGTATACCTACAGAGAACGAATTTTCCTCCCAGTTACCTGCTGAATCAGTGATCTGGCTTCCTTTGATACATGGTCTGGTATACTCAGAGAAGTGTGAGTGTTTATTCCTGATGGATGGCACTCAATCAGAGTCTGCAGAAAGAAAGAAAGAAAAGAAAAATCCAAGTAGGCAGATCAATTTATTAATTAATCAATTATAGTGCTGGATTATCTCCTAATATACACGCAAATGAACACGCACAGTCAAAAATCTCAGTGCTTTCTAGTACAAAGTACTCATTCTGGGAGGAATGTCTGCAGGCACTGAGGCCCCTGGACATCCAGCTTTAGAACATTTATGTCTTAGTGCTTGTGCTCTATTGCTCAAACTTGAAGAGTCTGTGAATTTGGTGGACTTTGCTTTCTTCATGCAGAACCGTCAACTAATCGCCTGTTTGATCTGGCTGAGCACTCTCTGTCTCAAAATACCGAACTAACATGTAACAGCAACACACGGCTTATACGTTGTGCCAGGAAATAATACTGAAATTAGGGCAAACTTTTATAAATGTAGAGAGAATGTTTGGGAGCTCAGATTTCACTGCAGTTAAGAGGGCAGCAAGGTTATTGGCTATTGTTTCAGTCCTGAGTTTTACACAGCTTTATCAAGTTGTTCTGCTGAAGCATGCAGACCAAACCAATTGAGGGTACTCTGGTTGGCAAAGCACAACTGAGAAACACAAGCAAGAAACCACAAACGGACAAACCACTTGTGAGAAACTACTGCCCAAGAGGTCAGTTTTAAAGAGTCAGTTGCCCCAGTCCTACCTTCCCAGTGAGGAGCTCAAAAAGAATTGCACCCAGACTCCACCAGTCACAGGCTTCTGTCTCTTCTAGGATAGCGCCAACCTCTAAACACAAGACATTTCAATTAATATTAAAAGGGTCAGTTACACCTTCAAAATTAACATATATTTACAAGGTGACTGTTTAATGCTGACAGAACATATACTAAATACCACAGAGCTTTCATTATGCCTGCAATTTAGTCAGCCCTTTAGCCACCTATAGTTTGCATTGTTCAAACATAGCAACACGATCCATTTTGTGCATAATTAGCTTTTCCCATGCATACACAGGCATTTTCAAGACTTATGGGCACTACAGTTAGGATTTTTCTATACTGGACTAAAACTGGACAGTGACAGACAGCAAAGCAAAATATATTTAGAGAATTTACCCTGGTCAGAAGAGCTGAACTGACCAGAGTGGCCTGAAGCATCCCTAGATGCAGCACAAGGGAGGTTACAGCAGTCTACTGCATGTTTTAGAGGGCAGGATTTGCCTCATGGCTAACCCATGCCCTTTGCTGGGATCACCATAGGAGGCTTTTCACAATAGCCTCTCTTGTCTGCTGGGAAACAGATGGAGATGCTAAATCTACTTCACATGGCCTAACCACAGCCAGCAACTGTCTATTGCTGCAGCTCAGCCCAAATTGTACCTAGGTACAAATAGTTGTTCTTAGCATCTAGCCAGCACCAACACTCTTACTGCTGTCCAAGAGACAGCGGAGATGTGAGATGGGAGTTAGAGTCCCTTGCCATACACATTCACACATTCAATAGCATGATGCATGCAGAAAACTTGGCCTTCCCTGACTCAGGCTTTAAACTACAAAAATCATGAAATACAAACACACCACGCTGTCTGCTCTAAAACAGGCAGGAAAACAGATTGCAGCGAAGATGAAATCTTCATTTAGACTGTCAAAAAAATGCAGAAGCTGCACTAAAATAGCTTTGGTGGCAAAAGCCACACCAGCTTCCCAGCAGAGGACAACAATTAGCATACAGTTACATAGTGGTTGCCATGAAAAGCACTGTGGCATGTGTAAGAAAAAAATCTTGCTCATCATTTTATGGAGCTTTGCATGAGCATGGCCAAGGAGAACTACAGGTAAGTCAAGAGTCCAGGGTCAGGGAAAGGAAGGCAGTAGACCCAGCCCTCCTCAGATGCAGGGATGGAGCATGGGAATGTGCAGGGGGATCCCCCCCACCCTTGGGCATATGAGCTGCAAGACACTCAGCACCTCTAGGACTAGGCTGAGGTTGCTGCTACAAGAGTAACAAGGAAGGATGGCTCGTTGTTTCTTTAGGTAGGACATCCCTCACGTTGAGAAGTTTATTACAGTTAATGGTGTTTGAATGACCAATACATCACTATAAGGGTGTCACACATTAGAATTTATTTCATTCCTTACAGATTAATGCTTCTATCAGCATGGAGAAACTTCTACAAAGAACTAAGGGCAGCCACGTGAGGAAACTGTAGCAGCATAATTACATGCGTTTTTTAATGGTTTTAAGATCCCAGGCAAGCATCCAAATGAAGCTGAAATTAGGGTAAATTGAGAGTATTTGTGTAAAAATCAAAACCTGTTCTTGCAATTTAATTTTACATCCCTTCACAGACCTTCTAGGTAACTGTCCTGTGAAAAAAGAGAAACAAAACTAAACCAAACTCGGGCCTTAACACATGAACCAGCTGCCGAAAGGTTTTCACATCTCTCAGTGAAACCTCCTGACTGGAAAGGGCTTTCCAGTCCGACTGGGATTTCCTAGAGCTGTATGTTCCAATAATGTACACTCAAAACCAAGATAACATGAATGGAAAGTGAAATCTAAAAACAAATACTTTAGGCTTCTTTAGAGCAGAGTTTTTCTTCCCCTGTGGTTTTACCCTGTGGATAATCCAGACCAAAAGCTCTTTCTTCCAAACAAATAATGGAGTTTATTTTTAAATTAAATTCCACACTTATTCCAGAATAAGTTCCTATACTACCATTAACTTCCCCACATTGACAAATCTTACATTTTAGAATAATGCCACAAAGGAGATAATCCATTCTTCCCCATAGACATTCAGTGGGAACGGGCCTCTGGAGTTACAACCCAATTATGAAACAATATTCTAAAGGCGAAAAACACATCATTCTGAGCACAGGGGAAAGAAATACTACCAAAAAAAAATTCATTTCTGAGTTTTGGAATTATTTCCTTTTCTGTTGGCAATCACAGATGCTGATCCAGTTCTTTGAAGCATCCAAATTACGCTGCCTTCTTTCACAGAACCACACACAGTTACTGACATAAACTCACTTACTTCACTGATGAAGAAAACGGACAGAGTAAGAGCCAATAAAGTAAACTGGAGTCCACTTCTCCAGCGTCCAAGCTCAGATTTTCAACTGTAAGAACACTTTCAATACATGCCAAGTCAAAAGAAATGTCACTGCATTTCTCTTAAGACAGCAGTACTGAACTTCTCCATCCACTTTTGACCATGATCAAATGACGCAAGTAGGATAAATTAAGAACAGTCAAACAACACAGATTTCTACTTGGTCTGAAGGGCTCTGGCTGGGTTCTTATGCACGCATCAGAAACTGCATGACAAGTCATCTGAACCAATGCAGAACAGAAAATGGTTTCCTCAGCTAAGGGAAACATCTGAGCATCCTTTTTTACATGAACTAAATTCTAGCTCAGCTTTTCTCCTGTTACCCAATGTCTGCTTTCCTAGGTTCTAGAGTTTCCTTACTTCAGATTAAGATACCTTAAAAAAAAAAACAAAATCATTGTGAATACTACAAATAAATGTGTTGTTTACATTCCCTTACTTCAAACAGGTTACAATACGCTGATCATAATAAGTTCAGTATATCACATCAATGTTACTGCATTTTATCTTGACTACACATCATGGGAAAATTCAGAAACTACAGATTATGAAGTGCTTTCAAGTGATACAGAGTAGCTAGCTAATGTAATGTACCACACAGGGCATATGCTCTTTTTAAAGCTTTAATATTGCAATAAATCTGAACTACAATATCTGCCTTCACTAAAAAAACATTTTCATCTCAATCCATCAGCAAAGTAACTTAGACTATAAATGCGAGCAACCCATAAGCTTAAGTGAATAACATGGGGATATTTGTGCCAATTCTTTACTTCATGAACCTTGAAATCAAGGACCTTATCCCCATTTGTACAAACATAAATGTGCACACACGTGGTGTTTCTAGGACTAGCAGTAGGATATTTGCAGGGAAAAAAAATCATATTATTCTGCAATAAAAAAATCCTTTCAAATAAAAAAGTAGGGTGAAAAAATAATCAGCAGCTCTTCCTATTTCTTCACTGCAACTTCAGAGAGAGAGCTTTCTTGTTTCTTCCTTCCCAATGCCTGCACGACATCTAGCACCAAGTAGAACATGTCAACAGCAATGCTAAATTCCTGCACAGAAGCAATTTGAACAGCAGCCGAAGGGAAGGAGATTTGTAAAAGGCTATCAGGTTCAGCTAGAGACAGATGGTACAGGTAAACACCTTCATTACCCAGCACCATCCTCCTTCCAGAGCAGCTGGTCTCAACTGAAAGACCATTTCTTTATGGTTTCCATACTTATCTCAATATTTGCATTATACACAGTGATACCTTACTTCCTGATAAGGGATATGTTGCTGACAACGTTCTGTATTTTTACACAGAAGTGCCAGTTCTAAAGTAAAAAAGCAGAACTTCACCTCTCTTGAACACACATCCTTGATAAAGTCATTAACCCTAACAGCAAGACTGATTTTCTCATTCTATCTACAGCACTGTAACCTGAAATATACTGTTCATGGTGAAGGATTTCAAAGGCTTTTATTACCACACCTCAAACATTTCCTCCTAAATACAGGTTCCTCCAGGGCCCACAATAGGGCCTCCCAACCAGCACTCACAAACAGTAGCTTGACACAAAAGAAGCTCAGATTAAGGGTAAGCTCAAACATTCACAGTCAACTCAGGCCAGACTGGTTGCAAATCACCAAGAACAAAGACTCCAAAGAACAAAAAGACCAATAGCTTTGCAGGATAAACAATAACATCCGGAAAAAAACCGCATCTGAAGCCAGCTCACAAGAAAACAGGCTCTAGGTGGAAGTGCTGCTTCTCCAAACACCTAAGAGTCAGGATGGGCTTTCCACTGAGGTGGTTTGCCTGAGTTCAGAAGGGAACATTTGACTCTTGGTGAGTTGATAAGAATTCTAAAACCTGAGGAGCCCTTTTCCCTTACCTCATGTTTCAAGCAGAAACAGGTACCTTCTAGAATCATTCTGCACTGCTAAGAAAACAAGGAGACCCATCTGAACTACTATCAAGTGCCTGAAACCATTCAGGAGGAAATGGACTTGTCCAACATCCTGCAAACATCAGACACAATGTTCTCCCCTTCTGTGGTCATTAAGATAAACAGCATTGCATGAAAAACCATTAGAGTCGCTTCAGAAATTCTATTTACCTTACACTCATTTGATTTTAAAAGCTTACTATTTTATCATATTTTAATGTCGATATATGTAAAGAAGCATTTGCAGAGAACCAAGTAAAATGAGTCCAAGTTAATTTTCTCTAGGCAGATTCAGTCAGCCAAGATATCGTAAGATGCAGTCACTAAATAACACATCACACAAGCAATCTGGCCATAATGCTTTGCCTAAAATGCTTTAGCAATTTATAAACCACAGTATTGAACCATCTATAGTTAAGTAAAAAAAAGTTTATCATGGTCTTTAAACAATAAAGTAGTGAGGCAAGTCCAATGAACATCTGCTAAGATCAAATGGAGTATGAAAATAGGAAGTTTCATCTTAAAGGTATTCAAAACATATGAGCATTTATGTTCCTCTTTGGAAGAAATCTCCTCATGTCACTAAGAGAATTAAAATTAACAGAGGGAATTTGTTCTTTCTTCCTTTTAGCAACCCAAGATGGAATTAAAACTTCTTCTAAAATGTGTAGGTGACAAAAGGGACAAAGAAACCTTTTACTGCTCTGTTATCAAAACAAAGCAAACAGAATTAACCTTTCAGTTAGCTCCATTTACGTTCAAAAAGGCAGCTTCTACACTATCTTCAAGTTTTAGCCCCATCTGTAATAATAATTAAAAGAAATAAATAAATCAAATCAATAAAGAAAAACCAACCACACCACACGGGTAAATTACAGCTCCTTCCAGAGGTATTAACTACCCACAAGAACATGTACTTCACCTGAAACACGTTGTGTACTTACAACAAGCCTGAGTGCCAAACCACATCAGATTCTTTTCAGAACACACCCGATTCTCTCCCCAGACCTGTGCTTTCAATTACCTACTCCAGGTTCATGGCACCTCGCTATTTTGGGAGCAGTCAGTTGTCACCGTTTTCTGCGGGACACTCAGGTGTCTTTGGAGAGCTGCAGCACTCCGAACGGTTGCTGTAAAGCTATCACTCTCAGCTCCACAATAATCAGTACTTTTTCTGCAGCTCCAGACCTTTCCTTGTTATTCACAACAACGAGATATTTTTCATGTTAATGTTTAGTCCTGTTTCCTACTGCCAGGGCTTTTCAGATCAAGCTAACCCATCCTGCTGTCTTTGCTGCTCAGTGCTCATTCACCTGCCCTGTTTGTTCCTTCCCTTTTTAGGATTACCCTGAGACATTCATGTGACACACAAAGCTAGGACAGAGGCAGAGAGAAAACCTAGGAAGTCCAGTCTTACACTATAACCAGGAGACCAGCCCTCTCCTCGACACCTCGCAGGGTCAATGGCACTTTAATCTACCACAGTTATTTCGCTTCTTAAACAATCTACTCAAATTAAATTACTATAATACAGAACAGCAGATTTAATGACTGCCTGCAAGCTCCTACTGAAAAACACATACACAAATAACATGCAGATTTTCCAGCATCAAATATCTATTTGGTAAACAGAGGCAAACCATTTTTTTCCTTATTCAGTAAATAAAAATTATAGCATACAGGCTAATAATAGCAACCTAGCAATTTTTAGTTTCACGCCATATGTTTTAGGTTATCAGCTGCACTTTGCATCTGTATTTTCAATTGTCTAAGAGCAGAAGTGACATCTTCATTTGGGAGTACAAAAATCAGGTTGCACGTTGAAACAGTTTGTTGGGGTTTTGGTTTTTTTTTTTTGGAACAAAATCCTCTACCCACAAAGCCTTCTTTTACCATAGGTTTTGCACTCTGTACAATTAGTAGCAGGTTAGATAAAACTAAATATACCATGTATTTATGTGCAGGCTTCCGTGAAGGCTACTTTGTGTAAATAAGGCTTCATTATAGCACACAGCTTATGAAAGCATCAGAATAATATGATGCATTACCGATGGCCAGTTTCCTACTTATATTTTCTACAAAGCTAAGCTCCCTTTGGCTTTACGATCTCAACAAGCACATCTCTATAGTTTTTAGTGAACACAGTCTGGTGAAAACTCATTGTTTGGAGCAGAAAGAAAGAAAGAAAACAGACTCCAGAGGCTGCCCAGTTCTGAAATCTCATCCTCTGAAAACACTACAGGGATGCGACAGAATGCATCCCTGCTGCTGGAACAAGAACTCGGTGAGTGTAAACGGAACATCCCATTCGCACGTTGTATTTGTACAAGATGTTAGACCAGAAAGCTGCTTCTACAACATGACACTTCACTGGTTAGACGGAAAAAGAACCTAAAGGATTTCTCTTTATGAGTAAATGCTCAACTTAATGTTTTACTTGAAGACAGACCTGACTAGGCTGTAGACAATTTTATCTTTCTCACAGGCATCAAGCATGCCATGAAGGGACTTTTTAACAAAGTTAACTATTTGATTTTAAAAACCCTGACTATCAAGAACAGAATACAATTATTACTCCATTCAAAAGGTAACAACTCTTTATATTTAAGATCACAAAGTTGGCAAAACCGACACTTCAATAACAGAAGGTGATCATTTGCATTTCAAAATTCATCTATCTTGCTTTTCCCTCAATTAAACCAAAACATGTTGATTCACAGGTTTGTGTGTGTGTTTGTTTCTTTTTTAAACTTATTTATAGAGCAGAATAATGGCCCCCCTGCTAGGCTGGCATTTGCTCAAGTTTCTGTCCGTGTAAATTGAATCTGTTACTGGAATTTTCCCCCCTTCAGAATACCAAGGCACATTAACCAAGAGATAAAGAGATAGGTTGCTGATACTATCAGCCACCAGGCAGGTGGATAATGCGAGGGAATTTCTGTTAGTTTTTGTGGGGTTCTTTTGGACAAATATGTGATAAGAGTTCTCAGGGGGCATGGAGAGCAAAGGGCTGTTTAAACAGAAGTG
Organism: Psittacula echo; assembly: GCF_963264785.1. Taxonomy (NCBI): domain Eukaryota; kingdom Metazoa; phylum Chordata; class Aves; order Psittaciformes; family Psittacidae; genus Psittacula; species Psittacula echo. The sequence goes on along the minus strand of NC_137738.1, from coordinate 2,554,802 downwards.
AATCATTCTCATCTGATCTGCTAATAACTTTGTGTTCAGACATCAGCTGCATAGCACTCTTTAAAATATTCAGCAAACAAAATTGCTACAAAGAGGAGGAAAGTTAAAGAAATAAACCACATAAACCTCACATTAGTCACCTGAACTGTATTCATCCAGCAGAAATTCACAGTTACAAGTGCTTAATTCTTCTTTAAAAGTAAATAGGTTATTCTTGGCCAAACCCCCCCCAGTGTTACTTGAAGTGGTGTTGAGTTTATAGGGGATGATTTATAATCCATCATTTCCCTTGTGGGTTAGAGAAACAACATTTGACTTATCATAGGTGAACAGCAAAGATTTAGTTTGGCCATTAATCAAAGTATAGCACAGGCGCTACTTTTAAGCATCTGCAGATAGCTTTGTTGTTGCAGTAGTTGGTTCAGCATGAAGTTTATTTTTAATTGAGTAGAACTATGCAGGAGTAAAGAGAGTTCTCCAGCTTTACCAACAGCTTCAACAGCACTATAACACACCACGACTCAGAGCTTGTGAGTACAATTGTCGATATGCAAATCGTTACAAATAAATCACATCTTCCGTCTCCAGTTCTTAGATGAAGTTAGGCAAATTAGAGCCAGCAAGTGCAACAGCAAAATCCATTAATGGTACAATGCCATCTGCTGTCTGTAGTGGAAAAGTGCCACCGCCTGCCACAGATTTAGCCCTGCTTTTAATTTATGCACGATATAAAATGACAATAGCTATTTCATACAAAATTAATTACATTGCTAGCAGGGAACGGCACGCAGCTTTTTAAACTGTCTCTTCCCTCATCTTTTTGACACTTCTCCATTTACAATGTTTGCATTTGTGCCATTATTTTATATATACACACCGAACAATCTCTTTTCTACGCATGCAGTCCCATTGCTTCTCTGCTTCTCAAATGATACCAAGTGCTGAGCAAGCCCTTGCTATTCACCACAGCAAGGATCTGATCACTGTTTCTGTTCCAATAGTACCTCATTTTGCATTAATACAAGGTTACAACCTGGGGTACTAAAAGCCTCAAATACAAAATCCTAGATGCTGCAAGCAAGCTCTACGTAGGTGGACCTCTCTTCTCCCCTGGGTGTGAAAAGCTTCAACATTAATACATTACTATCCCTACACCCCTTCAGGAATTAGATTCAGATACATAAACTGTAGAATTCAGATTCCATGTTTACATTCAACCAATAAAGCAACTTAATATTTAAATATGTCCTGAGGCACTTCACTGCTAAGCACTTTATAACTTGTGCTGTAAAGAATTAACACCTGAAACCTTATCAATTAAAAACATCAAATTGTTTCAAATACATTTTTACAACATTCACGTAACTCAGCAAGTTTCCTCCCTGTTTTAAATTGAGCGTCTCCTCCAATCTGTTTAAATTTCACACTCATCCTCTTCTTTTTTCTGCCTCCAAAATCTGCTTCTCAAAATCGATGCAGAAAAAGAACTGCACCCCAACACTCATCATCTGTTTCCAGTCTCAAACACCAGCTAAGCATCTTCCCTTTCTTACATACTCTTCACAAGTGCACTTAAATAACAAAACAGTGCAATCACATAACATTAAAATTACCATGTCTAAATCCTGTTCTATCCCAACCTCTGATGAAAACACACCCAGCTATACACAGAGACAACATTTTACAAGCCAAGTTTCACTGCATCCTTCAGTTAGGAGGGAAAAGGAGAGGTAAGGCTCAGCACCTGAGGGAGGTCAATACAGCATACAATACTGGAAACACCAGGAAAATTCAGAGCAAGGTAAAGACTCACTTTGAGTCACTTTATTTAGTCACTGTCTTGTATTATAAGATATCTGATGAAATTTTATAAAGATTACTTGTTCACCTCTACAAAACTATAACCCCCTTGCCCGTTTCTCTTAATGCACTGAACTGAAGCATAAGTATCATTTCAAACTCCTTATTCCAAGCAGCAGCTTGAGAAGCAACACTATCAGGATAATGGGGACACATGGGTTTCCAGGAACGTGGTACACTCCTTAAAATGAAAAATGATCATCCAAATAAGGGTTTTTTCTGTAATACCAGAAAGTAGAAAGGCCACTAATATGATTACATTTTTAACACTGAACAGAAGTTCTAGAGCAAGATTTGCCATCAGGAGTGGCACCAGAAAACTGCTTTGGACTCCACCACACATCATCACTGAAGGTACAGGTATTAAATCACTGCTCACAATAGAATGACACTTGGCTCCAAAATACATTTATATTGCTAAATTACACCAAGTTACTCTCCTATGCAAAAATTAGCATGAAATAGCTCTACTAAAAGTACACTTTGCAGAGATAACATAAAGAAATATGAAAGATAAGAACCCCAGAGCAGTATCAGTTCAGCCATCTTGCATATATCTGATATTTGCATCCGCAAATCTTAATCTTGCAGCTCACCAGTGACAGCCACACAAAGCAAAGTGCAGCTCAGGATAGGACAGGGAGGGAAGGTAACTTAAGCAAGAAAAGCCCGGATGGATACTGCATCCATACTGCGAGGTGGAAATAAGGATGGTGCAGAAAACTTTGTTCTTGCATTTGGGGACTATTTCAATTACTCCCTATGCACTTAATTACTGCAGGAGTTGGCTGGTTGGGGTTTAAGGGGCAAAAAAAGCCTCTCTTTGGATCCTCATTAAAAGACAGAAGAATTAGTCTTTGACATTCCCAGCTCATTAATGATGACAGAGTGGGAGAAGGCTGCACTTCCATCTTTGCTACTATTCAACTAGGGAGCACTGTGTTCAAGGCTGGGTTAGGGAGGCAGGAAAACACCACTTTCTAACAGGACATCATGTATGTTGGCAACTAGGACACATCTCTATCTAGCCACCACAAGAATTACTGAGATTCCCTGATTTTCTTGTTCTTGAATTCAAGTGGGGTGAGGGTGGAACACAAGAGCTGGGTTTGCTTTGATAGGTAAAAGGAATTGTTTTCTGTAATACCTGCCCTTTTGACTGGCACCTGAAAATACTTTATTTACTATTTATCTCAAGAGCATTCAAATTCTTTGCTGAGATCCTACCACCTTTATTCACAGAGAGCAGTTCCTTACTGTGTTTCAGTTACAGGACTAAGTCACAGAATAAACACCTGATGCCACACTCAGTTCAGAACTTCTATTGCTGGTAACTTGGATTCTGACCTCTCCTGAGCTCATCTGGAGACTTTGAGCTTGAGGACTCCTTGCATGCCAAGCTCAGAGTGCTCAGCAGAAAGGGTATGTTGGCAGTTCAAATTCAGAATAAAGAAGAGAAACTGAAAAATAGCCACCCAGTACTCATTTTAACTCAAAAAGTAGGGGTTTAAGCTAGCTATGAAATTACTTCTAGCTTTATATTTTAAAAACCACCTGATTTTTGGCTTTCACTGTCATTTGATCACTACATTAGCAGAAAATGAACTGGAAAAAGGAAAAGAGGGAAGGCTCTGTTTCAAGTGCCATCCTTGCCATAAAAACCCAAGAGATACTGATTTTATCACCCCCCTGATTGATGAAAGCAGTTCTAAGTAAAGAGCTCTCTAAACTATTTTAAAGCCCACTGTAGCTCATGAGAAATGTCAGAGGCATCTCTGAGCCTAGTAAGGTTGTGTTTTTAAACTGCTATGTTGGGTTTTTTTCCCCCATGTTCTTTTTGCATGTATAAATTTTTGCATTTTTAAGGTTCTTGGTATCATTTTTTCAGTCTGCCCTTTCCCTTCTTTGCTCTTTTCAGTTATCGAGATGTACCCACATGTAGCAAGTAAGCGCAAGCAAACACAACATCCCTTAAATTTGCTTAAACAAGACGTTCAATACAATTACACTTTATGGCAATGATCTAACAAACACCACCACAGTTCAACAATAAAGCAGTTATGAGCCCTCCAGCTTTTCAAGACATTCAGGCAAAGAAAATTCAGATATTGCATGATCTCGAGCTCTATGCTATGGAGGCTCTGCAAGAAAATGAAAGCTGCTCATCTACTTTCCAAGTGAAACATTGTAGGTGATTGCTCTAACCTGGGGCACAGTACATTCTCTCTACGGCATCGTTGTCACAGGAATCTTCAACCTCCCTCCACCTGCTAAAATACGTTAGCTGAATGTGTCCTAAAAACAAAACGACAGGAGAAATCAAAACATTTTTCCCTTCCATTTTCTGCAGAAGTGAACTGTAATTACTCCTTTTGTAGCTAAAAACAGTATCATTAAGAATAATGGCATCATTAAGTACTAGAAGCTATTACTGGGGGTGAATTTGCTGCACTGATAATGAAGCTCTAGACAGGAAATGAAGATACTAATTACAAGATAAAACGCCTACTCAGTTAATTGGAAGCAACAGCGAATAAAAAGAAATGCATTTGCAAAAGTTCCTGACCTCTATCATTCAATAAGATGTTGTTTGGGTTCAAATCGCGGCACACAATTCCTTCTCTATGTAAAGCATCAAGGGCTACAACCATTTCAGCTGCCCATCTTTGAATACAATCCTCTGGGATATAAAACCTGGAGGTTATCGCTAATCTTTTGTCGAGGTCCTGAAAAATCTGATGTATTTCCTTCTCCCCTGCTACTGATATTTTGTCTTCCCTCTTTGGTGCTTTCGTTTTACTCTCAGGTGCTGGTAACAAAGCTGAGTCTGTTTCCTCTTTCCCAAAGTCCTCAGTTTGATCAGAAAACAGCAACACTGCTTCATTTCTTAATAGGTCTCCATCCAAGCTCACATCTTGAGCACCTGAGAGCTGGTTGGAAACAAACGAAGTTTCTTCTTCACATGTCACATTTATGGAGCAGGCTCCAAGCCTTAGAAACAGATCTCCATCTTCTGAACTACCTACATCTTGGTCAGATGTAAAGAGAGTCCCAAGAGCTCCCTGAGCGACACCACTTTGTCCATCTGCTTCCTTGCAGGAAGCATCACCCACTTCTGGTGCCACATGATTTGGCTCTTGATCGAATGCTCTGCATGGCTCTGCAGAATTATTTAGCTGTAAGACATCAGGGGTTTCTAATAACTTTACTTCCAACATATCCCTATCAGTTTTTGTAAACTTTGTTGGCCTTGACACAGCTGCCTCTTCTGTTTCATCAGACATACCAGGTAAGTTTATTAGGAGATCAGGCCTTCCTTCATCAGCGCTATTTACATCATCAAAAGCAGCATCCTTAAAGGAGATAACTGGCACAGAATCATTTGAACCCCTGCTTACAGTGTCATGAGCTTTCACACCCATTTTGCTTTCTAGGGCATCCAAGGTTCTGTCATGATCTGGGACAGAAAACAATGGCTTCAAGGGCTCTGATTTCAGGTTATAGAATTTTTCTCCAAAATCAAGCCCCAGGAGCTCACTCGTGCTATCTTTGCTGTCTATCCTGAAGAGTTCCATGGGGCTGTTCTTTGATTTAGTTAACGAGTCCAGTATCCTAGTAGGGCTAGCTATTTCTGACTCACTATCCTCAATGAAAAGCTTTCGTTCCTGAGATGCAATCTGAGAGGTGAAACTGTCATTGCCAACGACACTGCGTTTCGGTAAGCAACTTCTCTCTCTGGGATTTAGAACTTCGCTCTCCAGTTTAACCACTGGTTCCTCATTTAGAGAGCCAGAATCAATTTTTTCTTGCCCATATTCATTGCATAATGTTAAATAACTAGTAGTGCACTCTTCCTCTGAGCTGGATCCTGAGTCCATCCACTTGGAACTCTCTTGGCCATCTTCCTGGTTGCTGCTGTCATCCTGAGAGCTCGGCGTTAGGCTGCTCTTCAGTGGGACCACCTTTAGCACACTCTCCCCACAGCTTTCTCTGGAATCAGTGCTGCTGCCAATTTCTTTAGGACTAGGTGTTGGCTGCTCCAGGTGAATTTTAGTTGCACTGGATGTTCTGGCTTCAGGAATTTCAAAGCTTTCCTCAGGACTTCTGTTTAAGAACTTACTGACATAAGACCACAGTTTTCCTCCTGCAAGAGAAGAGGGAAAGGAGAGAAAATCTCTTAGTTTCACTCACAACAGGATCAGTTTCATTGTGGAACAGGAAAATACCCTCATTGTCACAATATACTGCATCCTTATGCCCACAGAGCATGTTGGATCCGAGACCTCAGGAGGAAGTACCTACAGGGACCACAACTTGCTTTTCAAGCAGCTTTGTATTATTACATAAATATTTAAAGAGCTGCATCTGAGATGAAGCTGCCTTTTGTTCTTAACTTCAGTAAAGTCTCCTTTTAGAGTCTGCCTCAAGTTGTATGGTGGTCACTACTCTCCATCTGCTGTCTCAAAAGAAAGGAAAAACTCGGGAAGATCAAATGGTTTAGGAAATGGCTTGGTGTCCATTGCCAGTTCTGCCTGTACTAAATACTTCTGTATCACAGCTCCAAGCTCCTGAGAAACATTAAGGGAGATGGATTAAAAAACAATTAGCAAGTCTGGTGGGAGGAAGGGAATTACCTCATATTAACAGGATATTCTCTCTCTGAAGAAGTGGTTTTGCTAGTTAAATATGGGTGTATTTCTCCCTTTAACTTGAGAACTCAAGCTTTTATGCCTTGCTCCACTACACAAGGATTTATCAATATCAAAAGTTACACTGGCAAACCAGTTCCTTCACATCAAATACTCTAAGAAAGCTACAGCTTCAAAAGCAATAGTTACATTTTAAAACTACAAAATAAGACTCTGTTTCCAAATATTGTACAAATAACAAAGCTTACAGATTAAAAAGCATAATTTGCACAAAACAAATTGAGATGTTAGTGCATATCCTGCACATGCCAAAGAGTTTGGCCTAAAGCTAAAAAGCCACCCTTGACAACCTATGGAAAAATGCAAAGTCAAGACATTTCCATTTAAAAGATTGTCCAGAATTCCTGGAAAATGCAGGAAATCTAACAAAATCTTTGTAAAATAATAATAAAAACAAGTATCCACCCCACTGAGCATCTGTAAAATTTTGATTGATTTTCCTTTTTTTTTTTTTTCCCCTTATTTGGATAAAACAGTTTTCTATTTTTCCAAAATACAGTCTTTAATAGTTATTTTTAGACACTCTCTGTATCAGGAAAATTCCCCTAAGAAGTACAATAGAAGTATTTTTCATTGCCTAGGAAGAGGTTTTTGTATATTCCCAGGTATTTCAAGACTCACTTATCAAAGGCACAAAAACCTTGATACTTAAAAAATGAATCTGAATAATTGAATGTGGGGTTTTCTTGCCCTCCATCCCCCTGACTAAGACAAGATTTGGTTTTGAAGGGAGAAAAAACCCAATCTTGCTGGTTGTGATGAAACCAAGTACATTAAAAATAAGAGGGAATTCTAGGAGACCAAGGGCCCTGGTCCTGCCAGAAGAGCCCAAGGAGCAGGACCTTGCCTCTGTGAGAAGCAGTGAGTCCATGCAGACTCTTAAACCAGAGCTTCTTGCCTTGAATACAACACGTTACATAGCACTACAGCAACGCAAAGGCAAAGCCAGGGCACTGTGGTGCCTTCTGAGCCCTGCAGCTTGCACAGGAGTTCAGAATTCCTGGGTTTCAGCTGATCTGGTAAAAACAAAAGCTGTTCATTCCACAATTACCAACAATTCTTTTTCTAATATTACATTTGTACATTTATTCATGCTTTTGCTATGGAATGGCAAGGACAGAAAACAACAGAAAAGAGAATGAGGAAGAGCAACAATATATGTGTTTTTATAGACGTGTGAAAGATCTTCTTCTCTTTTCCACACTTTCATCTGTGACCAACTGAAAGTTTTATTCAATCATATTAGTTTCAGTAAACACCATAATTACCTTAAGAAAACAGTAAACTGGGCAAAACCAACTTTGCCCACTTTATTAACTGGGCATTGAATTATTCAGGCTCTCTTCAAACAATAAAATCTCATTTGACAACCATAAACCACTGTATCTAATAAAACAGTCTCCCCATCCCACCTGCATTATATTAATCAGTACAAGCAGATGCTAAATAATTCCATCTTCATATTACTAGTGGTTATTATTTGTGCTTCAGAAATGTGAAGACACAAATCTCAGGTTTCAAAGGGTGTTCAGAGAACATGACCCACGTAACTGCAGCTTTGGTCAGTGCCTGGCACAACAGCACCTCAGCCTCTAGGCACAGTTTTAATGCAAATATTAGCACCATCACTTCCTCAGATGCAAACAGTAAGAAAACATCTTTCTAATGGAAAGCTGGTTTGAGCTTTGATTCAGGGATGCAGAAAGCTCAAAACCTCATTTCTGTGATCTATTGCCACATTTTCTTCCTGTCATTACTGGTGTGCTTTTACATGTGACACCTGAACAGCTTTCACCAACCTAAATGTTTCATACACCTATATTAAGGTAAGAAGTGGCTGGTCTGGCCGTCAGTATGACAAGTGCAAGAATTATCCTTGCACAACTTAGCTTTTCACCTATCAAGAGGTCAAGCTGCTTTCAGGACAACTTTTGCCTTCTGCTCCCTCCACCTCACATCATCCAAGATTTCATGCAACCTCCACTAGTGTAGCTTAAGAAAGCCTTAGTGTAGCTTAAGAAAGAAGAAGACCCAAGAAGGATTAAGGAATGAAAACAGATGTGTTGAGATCAGTCCTTCAAAACCCCATAGAAAAATGACTGGAAGAGTCAAGGGGCTCTGTGTTTTAGTATGTTCAATGTTTTCAGCCAAGTTAAAATTTGCAAGAGACAAAATCTCTGTATCCTTACAATATTCAGGCATTCACCACTGTCACCTCTGAAAACAGACAGAATTTGCAACAGGGACTCATTTGCTATTTGTAAATGTATCATCTTACCTTTTTATTAAAAGAAATTGTCTTTATAATCATTTGGACTTAAAAATCACAGTGGAAATGACGACTTCCTGCAATTCCAATTCCAAGTTAAATGCAAGTAAAAGCAAACAAAAACATTATTTTGCATCCAAATCTGTTTACGTACAAACATTTCAAGTTTGGCCTCCTGGTCAAGTAGAAATACATAAATAAATGCTACTCAATAATTGTGTTCTATAGTGAAAAACAACACTTTCATTCCTTTCTGAAAATGTCCAATCTAGGGTCAAACAAGAGTGATATTTGTATCTGGGTATATAATTATGCCTTTATGAATGACATACTAATAATCTTTCCCCCTCTCCCCATGTGTTGTGTAAGATCAAGAAAACCCATTAGCAAGCCATGCTAATATAGTATCAGGAATCTATAAAAAGTAAAATTACAGAAATCAATCCACACAAGTAAGCTTCAGTCACTGTCAGTCTAACATACCAAATAACTATAAAAGCTACCGCTTTAAGCTAAAGTTTATTAGCGTTTAATATGACTTCAGAAGTACAGTGTTAACTAAGTATTATTTTCTTCAACCATGAACTACAACCAACCTAGCTCACACTGTCTGGCTTGATTAGCACATGAAAACCACCAAGTTCTACATTCTTCTGCAGTTATTCAATGTAAAATTACTTATTAGAATTGACTTCACCACATTTCCAGAGAAGAAGATACAAAGACTATATAGTACATATCATAGAATAAAATGAAACCTAACAGATCAGCAAATTTAGTCTCCTAAACGTGTTTTTGTTCTAGCTGACAAGGAAAATTCATGACCTGTTGGATTCTTCCTCAGCCAGTGCTCACACTTACTGTTTCAGCTTCACATCCTGAAAGGCTGGCTGGCTAAGGAGACATATTCCAAAATAAATCAACAACTTTTGCTAGCTTGGCCCATGAGTTGACTCTGAAGAACAATATACTCCAATTCCTGCAGAACTGGAATGCAGCTAAGAAGGCAGTAATCACTGTATTTAGGAAACTCCAAAGTCAAAGTGAACAATCCAGGCTTCCCAATAATTGTGACTGGATAGGGAAGAAAATCAGAGTACTGAAAAACAACTGCTTGAATTAGTCTCAAAACTGGGCCAAACTCTCGACATCACTGCAGAAGAATTTGTTTGTGCCCAGAAGTACCGATCATAAGTCATGCACCTCATGTGAATTAATATTCTTCCTTGCTGGAAAAAGTACCACCTTATGGTTTTCTGAGAATCACTGTCCTCCTTTTCAATAAGGACAGGGTAAACTTCATCATGTTACTATACAATGACTACACTAAATGCTTGTACAGTTTCGAGGCCAAAAGGGAACCAGACACATAGGCACTACCATGATACAAGCGCATTTCACAGCATCGCAACGGCAGCCACAGTGGGGTCACAGTGTGCACATGAATCTGAAGCTCATCTCCAACCAAATCTCTAACCTGACAGTAGTTACAAACACCAGAGTCTTACATCCATGGCTGCTGGTGAATCTCTGCAACAAAGTTTGCTATTTTAGGCAAAGCTCCCATTTCCCAATGTACGTTGAGAAAAAGCCATTATTTCAAAGCAGCCTCCTGAAAAAGACACTTGCCAAGGACCATATCACCTTTCCTATGTTTTCTGATTGTGTCAAAAACCTACAGCTAGTACCATCTCCTCCCCTAAGGACAAATGCCCAGCTCTGCAAGCCAGAACACTAATGTGATGTTATCTCTCATTTCCTGCGTGCAGCAAGCCTCTTCAGCATGAAGTTTCTTGAGTGCTCTCCAGATTGATAGGAACTCTAGCTTGTTCATGCTTAAAGAGATTTGACAGCTTCTAACAGCCACTTAAACTTTGATGTCCCGTGGAAGCCCCCGAGCCTATTTTTGAAGCATCTGTTTCTAAAATTTCTGGAGTTAGTAGTGCCAAGAAGAAGTGAGGCCTTATTAACATCAGATTGGCTCTCTACCACACTGGAATTTGCCAAGTGTTTTCCAACAAAGCTATAGGGTAACTTTATGGACTTCCGTGCTTCTGTGACACTGCTGAAGCCTCCATCTATGGCCATGAGAAAAGTGTGTAAGAGAATCCAAGACCTTACTCATCCATTCTGAGCATGCAGTGGCATAGAATCATAGAACGGTTTGGGTTGGAAAGGACCTTAAGATCACTCAGTTCCAACTCCCTGCCACGTGCAGGGATGCCTCACCCTAGAGCAGGTTGCTCCAAGCCCCATCCAACCTGGCCTTGAACACTGCCAGGGATGGGGCAGCCACAGCTTCTCTGGGCACCCTGTGCCAGCGCCTCAGCATCCTCACAGGGAAGAGCTTCTGCCTTAGATCTAACCTGAACTTGCCCTCTTTCAGTTTGAACCCATCACCCCTTGTCCTATCGCTGCAGTCCCTGATGAAGAGTCCCTCTCCAGCATCCTTGTAGCCCTTTTCAGACACTGGAAGCTGCTCTGAGGTCTCCACGCAGCTTCTCTTCTCCAGGCTGAACAGCCCCAGTGTTCTCAGCCTGTCTTCATACAGGAGGTGCTGCAGCCCCTGATCATCCTTGTGGCCTCCTCTGGGCTTGCTCCAACAGCTCCATGTCCTTCTTATGCTGAGGACACCAGCACTGCACACAGTGCTGCAAGTGGGGTCTAACCATAGTAGAGGAGCAAGATCACCTCTCTCGACCTGATGCTTACACTGCTTTTGATGCAGCCCAGCACACAGGCAGTTTCAACCAACACCCCCACCTCCTTCTCCGCAGGGCTGCTCTGAATCTCTTCTCCGCACAACCTGTAGCTGTGCCTGGGATTGCCTCAGGTGTAGGACCTTGCACTTGGGTTGGTTGAACTTTATAAGGCTGGCATTGGCCACCTCTCAAGCGTGTCAAGGTCCCTCTGGATGGCATCCCTTCAATTACCCTTACAATTATCCTTGTAATTTAAAGAATGAGTGCTACTAACAAAAGACTGATGCGATCAAGACCATCAGTGGAGTGAGCAAGACTAGTCCCTGCATATAATACAGCATAACTTAAGTCCTATTTTTATTTATGATTTATTCATATAGAGCTAGAAAATGAAGCCCTTCTCCTGAATCATTCCAGCAACAGTCTCCTGGGACAGGGTCAGGTGCACAGCTCATGCAGTTCTACAAGGAACACAAAACTATTGCCCCAGTTAGGGATCTGGGATCAGGCCCTATATCTGCAATACACTTGTTATAAGCATTCTTGGGCAATTTACCACTTTGTACCCTAGCTATCCCTCTGTAGAATAGAATATATCACTCCTTTTCCCTTCCCTCTGCCTGTTCGGAGCCCTGGCAGCAAATTCATGAAAGCAGGGAACTATCCTTAAATAAATTAACCTTATTCATTCCCTAATCATCAGCGAAAAGTCCTTATAGCACATCATCATTTGTGAATGGCTTGCAAACAAGGATAGAGGTGAATCCATTTCCAAACTGCTTGCTGTTTTATCAGAAAATGAGGGAAAACCCTATGCAGTTTGTAACTTGTAGATATAAGTGTCCAAGTCAAGTGAACCCTTGTATCCTGTATTACCAACAACAGCCCTCACCCACATCAAAATCTCTTCTAGTCCCTGCAGCTCTCCTCTTCCTCCCCAGCACAGTCCTCCATCCTCTCTGCAGTGCTTCCCAGTTCTTCCCACACTCCCTATCCCCTATTCCCCTTCAGAGCTCTCCCTGTAGAAAGCATTCATATCTCATCACATCTCCTCTCTCAATCCCAGCTCAAAATAACCCATCTCCCTTCCATGTCTTCTCTTGCATGGCTTTGACAAACAGTGGGGAGAAAGGCAGCATGAGCTGTAGCTGCCTCCAAGTACGTGCTTGCTGCCTGGACAGCCAAAATGAGGATGTTTGACAGACACCACCTTCAATGTTGGCAAAACAAACCGGTGGCCTGAGGTGCTGCACAAGGCCGGTGTTGCACTAACCTGATTTAGAAGGCACTCAGTAAGTCAAAAAACCTTCCCCCATAGAACTCAAAACATGTTACAGCTGATGTTGGTAAGAGCAAGTCATTCGGGCTAAGCACATTTCACTGGATTTGTGACCATGATGGCTAGGAGAGCATCATTCCTTTTTAAGCGCAACACTCCATCCATCCCAAATGTTAAGCTGAGGTTTCAGTTCTTAAATGAAAGAACTCTCATCACGCAATGTCTCGGTTTTTCTCACTATTGTCACAATTAAGTTATCACTTCCAGGAGATCACATCTGTCACTGGTCACACTAAAGCCTTCCTCAAAATTTCCGTTCTCTCCATTTGACCACCACTCTGCCCAGATTCCATTACTTCTTTTCCATCTTTTTTCCATCTGTCCTGAGAAGGGATGTTCTTCCTGAAGAACAAAACTGTAGATCTTCAGAAACTGCAGAAATACCAGGAATTATCATTTTATTCTGCCTCTAATTCTTTGACTATGCTATCCTTAAGCAGTTCATACCTGACATGGGTTGAAGCTAGGGTTTTTTATTTGGTTTGGGGTTTGTTTGGGACTTCTTTAAACCTTATTTCTCTGAACAAAGTGTACCATCTTATGTGGAGATTACAGTTCAGGTGAGAGCCTCCAAGTTATTCTGCTGAATTACACACACTTCAAGGAAAGCAGCATTGTACAGAGCAGCACTGTACACCCTCGAGATCACCATCAGGCAGTACTGTAATGTGAGGCTTTTCTTCATGCGTCACTGGTCATGGCAAAATGAAGCCACACTTAGCAGGAACAGTCATTGATGTTGCAAAGTGAACTTTAACTGGCCTCATGTGACAAATTGTTTAGGAAAAAGCCAAAATCTAAGTTATAAAGGGGGACGGGGAAAGAAATAATATTCAATATAATAAAATTACCTTCTTTATCAGTTAGCTTAGTTCCTTCACACCATCCATTCTGAGTTACTAACATCTCCTAAAAAGAGAACTATTAGCAGTCCCCAAATTTATATTCTGCACTCATTCTAAACAAGTATGGATAATTACATTGAGGGAATATTTAAATCCAGGTGTTAGACAAAAAAAATCAAAACGCAATTATTTTGTGCCACCTGTTCCCTCCACATTTAACAGGAATTTTAGAAATAGTCTGAAGGCAGAACTCCGTGGCTCTGCTTTGAACTCCCATGTGATGCCAGTAGCTATTTTCTTAGCAATCCAGACCAGAATAACTATGCAATATTAACCAATAGGCAAATGTTCATGGTTTTTAGCAGAGAGTTATTAAATTCTTGTGTAAATACTTGTCATTTTAACTATAAGATGCTGAAAAGATTTACTAGCCAAAGTTTACAACAGTAGCCAAAGACTTCAGCTCTGAGAGATGACTGTAAATACTGCAGATAGTTGTTGCAGTCAAAGCACTCGGTCTCCTGTAGAAAATAAACAGTTGGAAGCTTTCAATATTGCTACAATTCAAGTAACTCATCAGGATTTGAGGCCATTTGAAAGAGGAATCAGATCCGCTGCAGAATGAGGGGGAAACAGGGAGAGAGACAGAGGATGGGAGTGGGGTGTCTTATACGACATCTCTTAGGCACACTAAATATGTTTTAATTGGATGCACAAGAGATTAATTTGATAATGAAATGTTCCATTGATTAAAACTTAAACCTTTGACTCTTTCCAACAATATACTTAAACGAGAGACAAACCTTCTGCATGCTGTAACACGAGGAAGACAGACTCCTCAGAGATGATGTACTTGTGCAGACACACCATGTTGGGCACGCAGCGGGGGATGATGGTCGTTCTGCTCCTGCTGCACTCACTACTTTTCCTTAGACCCTGACAGAGAACAAAAAGGTCAGTTGTACCCTCAGTTGCCTTTGGAGCCTGCTGTGCTCTGTGTTTATCAACCAAACTAATCTATCCGAGTTACTCTGGGCTTCAGAGAAACCACTCATCTGCTGCTCTATGCCCCTCGGTCCCCCGAGGCTGTGCTGATGGCATCTGGCGCATTTCCAGAGAACAGAAGATGGCACAAAGCTGCCATTAAAATCAATTACATGGGTCAATGTTTTTATTAGAATCTCTCTCAAACTAAGTCATCAGGATGACACTCAGTTATTTCCCTGTGACCTTTCTTTAAAATTTGATTTTTGTGTGTGACCAAAAGACACTATTACCAAAAAATAAATCCAAGTTCTAAAGACAAAAGAGTGCCTCAGCCTCATAGGTAACCCTCATGTTTCCATTGCAGCACCACAACAAAAAGGAAAGGATTAGTCTCCTTGAGAGGTAATGATTTTTTGGGAGGTAGCACAGAGATGAAGTTGCCAGAAGTGAAAAAATTGATGTGGGAGGGAGAAAGGGAGGGGAGAGAGCAAGAGGGGAAAAAAAAATTATGTCAATAGTGTGACCTATTACAATACTGATAAACATAAGCAGTTAAATGGGAAATTCAATGTTACCCTATCTGCCAGTAGACAGAGTGAGCTTCTAATACACGATATTCGCTAATAATCCTCTCTGAGGAACAAACAGGTTTTTCTGTACCCTGCACATACTTAAGACAAACAATTTCAAAGATGCACAATGTTAAGGCAGGGCTGTAAGCCAGACCTGAAGTTACAAAACCTTAATATCCAATTACAGCTCTGTGTTTGGGACACAGCTTTTCAGCCCTTCCTCCCATCAGCAGTGGAATTCCTGTCAGAGGGAGCCTGAAATAATGGCCACAGTAACAATGCTCCTACTAAACTAATGCTCAGCATCACAGCTGCTCTGAGCATATTGTGATCTTGATCTGAGCGCTTTCTGAAACACAAGTTAAGTGAAAAATTTCATCCTGACCAATAAACTATTCATTAATTCAATTGTTCAGTAACATTAAACTCCGTTTTCATAGCCTATTGATGTAAAACATAGGAAAGCAATTTTGAATAAGACCAGTCGTCCATTTCATCCAGAATCTCCTTCAGCCAATCTCATATTCTTCAGCTGAGAGAAGACCAGACATAAAGTGTTGTGGATGTACTTGGGCTAAGGAGAATTTTCACCTTCAGCAGCAGCCTGCACATGTCCTGAGACACAGGGCTTTACAGATGCAAGCCCTGCAGCACAGTAATTCTTTCCTGAAGCCTGCTAAGGTGTTTGCCTCAATAACCAGTGGCAACTCAAATGACTAAACAGCACATCCAAGCACTAGAGACATTAAAAAGAAAGGAAGCGAAAGCAACCGAATGCCAAATACAAAAATACCAGTGAGCTTAATAGGGACGCATGTATTAACATCATATAACACAGGGATAACACTATACCTTAGATGCAAATTGATCTTCGTGTAATTTAGGAGGCGAAACTGTTTAGAGGAGCAATAGAAGACTTTACCCACCTTCAGTATAAAAGTCTGCTGCGTTCTAGTGTCCATCACAAGCAAAACCTAAGCAAAAAGTATTCAGAGAAATATTTAAGATTCACATAAGTTAACAAAACACAGTTCTTCAATTAAGAATATTCAACATTAGAAAGGAAGCTGTAAGTAATAATTAAAACACAAAAAATCTAAAGGCCTGTGGCATATATTTGTTAACCAGCCTTTTGTTAGAAGAGAAATATGATTGAGGATATAGATCCCTAGAGAGCCACCAGAATGTGCCCCAATTTCCAATCAGCTAACTTACAGAATGAATGCTAACTTGGTCACAGAACGAATGAGCACTTCATAATTACAGCAATAATCTAGCAGAGCCCAGTTTATAGAAATGGAATGGTAGCAATACAATGAAGCACAAACAATAACCTTCACATAGCAGTACCTACGTCACTGTACTCAAGTCCTCACTGTACCTACTTTCCTAGTGCATCACTTTTTCCCATCAGGCTTCCCCTAAATCAAATGGGTTGCCTGCCAGTGCGTTACCAGAGAGGGCTTTCATGGGTTGTTTCTTTGGCAGGGTTGGTTGGTTGTTTTCGAGGAGTTTTGGGTTGTTTTTTTTTCCCAGGGTGGTACATACCTGCTTTCCAGGAAGCTAAGCTAGAAGCTGGCCACACACATGCCCAGGACACAAAAGAATGCTTTTATCACCTGTATAGTCACTGTTGTCTCATTCCTCCGCTGCTGTTTTCATTTTGCAGCACTCATAAGCCACAACAGAAATGGCTGCAAGGAAGTCCCCTTGTGCTACCGCAAACCAGTATTAACGTAACAACACCATCAACAAAACAAAATAAAGTGGATTTATCTAGGGAGAAAAGAGCGGATGGGTTTGCTGCAGAGGAGATCACCTACAGCTGCAGAGAGCATGCATTTCTGTTCACACTGCATCACCTCTACTGAAAGCACTTTAAACACAGCACAGCAATGAGAGAAATACTAAATAACTACCCTCTTAGCAAGCTCTATTTATGAGTTGAAAACAAAAATATACGTATTTGGGAAACGGCATCTTTAGGGAGCTGGAACCCTCGGCATCTCCTTCTTGGAATCACCCTGCTCAAGAATTGTTTTCAAACTCCAAGAACACAGATGCACTTGAAAAGCACCAGCTGCAAGACAGCCACAGCAGCAGCACAAGCACAACCCTCCTCCAGCAGCAAGAACAGTGAGTGTGCACTCACTGTTTATTTACAATAAATGTTGTAAAGTTCCAATCTAAACACTCACAGTCAAATCAAAATATTTAGGCTTCAAAACAAACACCTAAAGGGCTGCAAATGCCAGCACTGGGGTTAAGAGACTTTGAGTTCAGTATACAAGATGCAGCAACTCCAAGTCAACGGGATGCAGTGAAGACCAAGTCAGTTCACATCAAAAAAGACTTCTTGCAGAGGAATGACATGTCTGGAGTAACATAGTGCTGGATTCATCAGGAGAGGAGGTCTCCGACATGGAAGTGCTGGAACAAGTCCGGAGGAGGGCCATGAGGATGATCAGGGGCTGGAGCACCTCCCGTATGGAGACAGGCTGAGAACATTGGGCCTGTTCAGCCTGGAGAAGAGAAGCTGCGTGGAGACCTCAGAGCAGCTTCCAGTGTCTGAAGGGGGCCTATAAGGATGCTGGAGAAGGACTCTTCATCAGGGACTGCAGCGATAGGACAAGGGGTAACGGGTTAAAACTGAAACAGGGCAAGTTTAGATTAGATATAAGGAAGAAATTCTTTACTGTGAGGGTGGTGAGGCACTGGAATGGGTTGCCCAAGGAAGTTGTGAATGCTCCATCCCTGGCGGTGCTCAAGGCCAGGTTGGACAGAGCCTTAGGTGACATGGTTTAGTGTGAGGTGTCCCTGCCCATGGCAGTGGGGTTGGAACTGGTTCATCTTAAGGTCCTTTCCAACCCTAACTATTCCATGATTCTATCTCACCTCCTTTTTTACTAGGGTTGAACCCATATTTAAAAGAGGTTGTATCTGTTCTAAGGGAAGGAAAGAAAAAAAAAAAAAAAAAAAAATCAACAGAAGTTGGTGTTTCTGGGATTTTTTTGACAATGACACAGAATTTCCATGTCAAGGATATGGTAAAACAAAAGGCAAACGTACCCAGGCCACTGAGTTTGTTGAGCAACTTTTCAGGGCTCTTACCTGGGCCTTCCAGACACAGTGGAAACCAGGTGAATACATAACAACTGTAAAACTGGTTTTGTTATCCTTGCTTAACCAAAAGGCGTTAAAATGAAAGCCAAACTAAAGAAAGAAACCGAAATGACAAGAGAAAAAAGAAAAGCCACTTTGCAAGAGGTGCCAAAAGAAGATCAAAAGGGTTCGGAAAGGACTACATGTTTACAGCCACTTTCCTTCTCCTCCCAAGTTTGTTTGTAACTAGCCACTGTTCACATTGAGGCAATAAATACAAGAACATATGTGATTTTTTTCTCCAAATGTGCCCTTTGACTGTCAATATCTCCCAAACAGGTGTTGGCTAAATGATTATAAATTGGCCTCTGGATACACCTCTTCAACTGAGCCGTACAGGACTGGCGATAATATAATTAGACCTAAAAACATCAGGCTGGTGAATGCTTTCCATCTGTTTGGCAATAATGTTTAGTTAACAATAGTCTTTAAAAGAAGCACCTTCAACTTCAGTTCTTAAAGTTATTTATAGGGCCATTCTTAACACACCAGCACTCTTGCTAACAAGAGCTTTAGCCACTTGGAAATTATTAGCCATACGGCTGTATATGAAAAGGAATGGCAGCATTTAACATCTGTATCTCTCCAGATTTACAAGCACCAACCTCATTTAAAGTCATTTCTTAATGAACAGTTCCATGGTCTGTATTAATATTATAGTTGCATGCACAAAGATCATAAGGAGCCAAACATTTTTTTAATACCAACAGTAGGCCAATCAGTAATGAAGCTGTCAGCATAAAGGACAGAATAATAGCTTCTTTAACCCTCAAACAGGATTTGTTCATTTGTAGAGTAGAAGACACCAATTTAAAAACTGCTCATGGGTTTGCTCACCTTTATAAAGACAAAAATCTAATTTGGTCCTAATTTGATACAATTGTCTTCCCAATAAAAGGCTCCTAAAGCCATCTTCTATTCCATGATAAAACAACTGCTATAACTAAAACTGTCATGAAATAATTACCTTTGATAGCATACCTTATTGCACAAATACGATTAATGTATTCCTCCCTTTCATTTTTCACACTTGCTTATCAGCACTGTATTAGCATATGGTGTACAGAACAGATTACTGAGCCCTCGCCCTATAAGACGACATATAGAATGACTACCACTAACGCGAATAAAGCAGACAACAGGTCCCTTTAGGGCTAGCTTCATCTGTTGTTCTATTACAACATCAAAATGAAAGCAGCAGCTACAGTTTTATAACTGTAATAACAACAAATAATATTGGTGTGCCTTTGAGGTTAACTGCCAACATGGACGAAGCAGTCTCACTAACCAGCTTCTTTCTTTTACCTTCTCATCAAGCATCACACCTTCCGGCAGTGAGGATCAACTCCAGCTCCACTTCATTTCATGGAAAATTCTTTCTTTGCTGATTCAATAGTGACCTTTCTGCCAGACTCTCTGCCTCAAAAGGCTCCCCAAGAAGCCCAGAAGAGCTCCATTTGGCTCTGACAGACTGCAGACATGGGCCCACCTAACCAAAAACCTGCTTCAAGGGGAGGCAGCCTGCATGCATATCACAAAAAGGTGGTTTAACCAGGTTCACCAAATCATTAAAGGACTACACGAATGAACAAATCACTATCAGAAAACTGACAGCTCAGGAAGGGGTAAGAGCAGGAATGAGATGGTCACAAGTATATTTGCCTGACTTTTTATCACACAGCCAGGGCAGAGAAAGGTGAGCAGCTCTTGGATGCATTACCAGGCTCCTACAGAAATGCAGTAACAGTAAACCTGCCATTGACCCAAATGCCAGCTTACTCTCCTCACCTCATGCTTTACAGCCAATTTCTAGATAGTAGAGCTATCCCAACAAGCCCTTCCTGTTTGCATTCCTTCACACTTCTCCCCCATTGCAAAATGAGAGTGCTTCAGTAACTCTTTTTCTAAGGTTTCTTTTTAAACTGCAAAGTGACAAGTCTCCACCCCAATGGCACAATGGGGCAAAACAGGATTCCACATAGCATTCCCTGTGGCATAACACTGTTCTTCTCTGAAGCAGACCACAGAGATGCTCACATTAGATTAGGCTGCTTCTAGATCGCATAAGCTGATGGCCCCCGTTTCACTGATGATGACCACTGCAATATATAATACCTCCTAATAGGGAGCTGTCAGCTGTAACATTCAGCATCCTATCTTGGCGAGGAGGGAGAAGAATGCACAGCAGGGCATTCCTAGGCACTGAGCAACTAGGCTGTGACACAAAAGGAGACAAGGCAAAATCCTATTTGCAATACTAATGTAGAGTCAAGGTCTACATACCACAGCTGGCTTCTAGGGCACTTTTGCTTACTCATCCTTGCCTTGTTTTCCTGTATTGATGACAACCTCAACATGGCCAAAACTACCAGCAGACAAATAGCAATTGCCACAGATAAATACATAATGTAAATAAGTGTCTTCAGCAGCACAGACATCCCTATTTTGCAGAAGCACTTGAGCTCTCAGGCATATCCCAAAATACAAGCCAATGCAGCACTGGTGCATGGCAGCATCTCAGTAAAGTGGCAGAAAACAATGCCCCCCCCCCCCGTGATGCCAAAGAGGATTTTCTACTTGTGATTTTTAGGGTTCTTTTCTAAGTCAAGGGTTAATTCTGATGCTGACAGCAGCTACTTAAAAAAATTAGCTTCTTAGATTTGATTTACAGTGTATCCAATGGCTTCATGGTAAATAAATTAAACTCAATTCAATATAGTAGGTACAATTAATTGGAGAAGAATAAAATAAAACCTGCCTGGTAAATAACCCTAGTCTAGCTTTAAGAAAACAGTTCATTTTAGGATCCTTTAAATGCACAGAAATTAGCAAATGTTTCGGTATGCTAATTTTTTTTAATTAAAAGATATTTCTGCAGTAAAAGCTCTTTCATATGCATTACTGATTCTTCATCAAACGTTAAGTTTCCAACTTAACACCACTATAGCCGGTGGCAGCCTGAAGGTTTACCATCTGCTGCCACCCAAAGTCACGGTGGCCACCTTCAGAACATATGCATCAAAGCCCTGAGATAAGAGACCGAAGGAATACTGCAGAAGTCAGCATAAGGGGAATCACAAACCCAGAGGCAGGCAACAGGCAAGTCACCAGGAAAAAAGGACGTGCTGAACCATTAGTCACCCCACCGAGCACCCAACCAAGGTCGCAGGGGACAACACTGGAAGAGCTAAGGACTGCTCTAAATGCACTGCTCTCCTGTGGGGTGGCTTTGACATGAATGCAGTCCTCTGTCACACTGCAGTCATTTGCTCCCCCAGTTCCCCTTTCTTTTCTTTTTCCCCTCTCTACCCCCCACAGAGCATCTAATACTGACTCTTTTCTAGTCTTCACACTATAAGGACATGCCACAGAACATACCTGTGCTTTTCATTTACTTGAGAAGGTTTCAACACTGATCAAAATAAGCACCTTAAAACATGCTTGCTTACAAGAATGTGACTTTAAAGTCACTAACACAGGTTGAAGAATAGCTCGTGCCTGATCAAAGAAAATGGAATAGGATCTCTTACTGCAGTACCAGATACCAGAAAGGTTCTGAAGACACACCAGAGCTAAGGAATTACTTTAAAAACAGCTCCATTCTGTTATTAAATTACTATTCTACACTGAAAACACATCCGGTAATAACATCATCAGTGGCCCACCTAGTAATTCTGGTCCTTAGCTCCTAAAAAAAAAAAAACACTCTTACCATACAACCACAGAATGGTTTGGCTTGGAACAGACCTTAAGATCATTCAGTTCCAACCCCCTGCCATGGGCAGGGGCATCTCACACTAGAGCAGGTTGCTCCAAGCCCCTGTGTCCAACCTGGCCTTGAACATTGCCAGGGATGGGGCAGCCACAGCTTCTCTGGGCACCCTGTGCCAGCGCCTCAGCACCCTCACAGGGAAGAGCTTCTGCCTTAGATCTAACCTGAACTTGCCCTGTTTCAGTCTGAACCCATCACCCCTTGTCCTATCGCTGCAGTCCCTGATGAAGAGTCCCTCTTCAGCATCCTTGCAGCCCCTTTAAGGCACTGGAAGCTGCTCTGAGTTCTCCACACACCTTCTCTTCTCCAGGCTGTATGGCCCCAATTTTATCAGCCTGTTTCCATAGGATATATTCTCTAGCACAAGTCCTACAAACTCAAAGATGCATCAGATGATCACCCAGGATTATTCTCCTTGCATATACAGCTGAAAAATCCTGTTATAGGTAGTGACAAGTTGGTCACCCGAGTCTAGCATGAGTACTGTGGACTGCAAGAAAACCTTAGCAGGGGCTGGCACAGAGCAGGATGCCACGCTCAGGGTATGGTTGTGGTGATGAGGCAGAAGCAGGGGTGCGATTCCCCCCCACTCACTCCTCAGCTGTGTCCTGTCAAGGCTTCCAGGATTAAAAGATCCAACACAGATTTACTCTTGTCACTTTTCAGATTACACCGCCCGGACTCTCGCTCGTCTCCCTCTGTTGTTATAAAAAGATTACATTTGCCTAATATGTATGAGAAATGTGATTATCGCTTATCCTTGTACCTGTGCAATACGAATTATCTTCAGTTTGCAATTATTCCTCCTTTCAAACCATTATTCTAAGGAACTTAGAGCTTGTATATTCTATGACTTGCAATAATAGTGTATTTACAAGACAAACGGGCAGCTTTAAATAATGCAAATGCTAAGAAAGTAGCATAGAGTCAAACTTTTAAATACTTTTAGTTGGTTGGTAACAGAGAGGAAAGCCTACTTTCTTAGAGCAAACTAAAAACTGGCCAGTGAATGACAAATGGTGAAATATTAACCTAGAAAATATATGTGGCAGGTTTTACAAGAGAATACAGTTTACAGTATGAAATGCCACTCAGCATCACCAACTAATCGCCTGGCACAAATTATGGACTGAGCAACTTGGTAACAGTTAGGAAGACAAACTTAAATATTTAAAGGTTTAGAAGAAACTATCTCTAGAAATTATTTCTTTCTGGAGGCCTACACTGAAATAGTCAATAATTTCGTTTCTATTTTATAAAGGGAAGGGCAGAATCTGTGTTATTTTACCCAATCTTGGGACTCATGTCAGATGAAACAAAACATTCACTGAAGTTAGAAGAAATACTGAGATAAAGAAGCTAATGAGAGACTGAGCATTATGACAACAAAACACTCAGAAATGTTCAGACTGGTATAAATGGAAAGACTTCAGGAAAACAAGTGGCAGAGGTCTGGGGACAGGGAAGAAGGGACAGGAGTCTAAGTTGGGATAGAGAATGTGTTTTGAAGTTGAGCAAGTTTTGTTACTTGAGGCTTGAAATGTGACTGTAGCCTATAAATAATCCCACAGTGACAGGAAAAGGAAGGCAGTGAGCCAAGAAATCAGTTTTGACAACGACCCTGTAGTTGATTTGATTTTTGTAAAACTTGGCAAGTCACTTAAGAAATTAAAGGGTTATCAAAACATAAACCAAGCTCTTAAAAGCTTATTTATTTGTATTAACAGTTACTGCTATTGCTCAGTTTCAGATTTGCAACCATTTTTGCCACTGCTATTTTCCATTATGCCCTGTTTGGATGAGGAAACCCTGCTACTCAGTTGAATTCACTAGACTATGCTTACAGCCAGTTTCTATTTCGAAGCATCATAATGAAACAAGAATGCATATCTGTACTGGATGATGTTGCTGATTACAGCTCCCTTTTCTCCATAGCTCTTATATACACACAGCCACTCATTCAAATCCGTAAGATGATCTCAAGAAACTTGGCAGTGTGCACCTGAGAGCCAGGAGAGAAAAAACATCTGCTATGGTCAACTCAGTTTTACAACTGCAACAGTCCTTATGTCACCTCGAAATACAATGTTGAACATTGAAGTTTTTAAGTGTTATTCACGCACCACACACACACTGCAATAAAACGAGCCCATTTCTCCTATCCTCTGATTAAACTTCATTAAAACTAACCATAACCTGATTTGAATTCAACTATGGGGCTGCAGATTATGCATGTGAACTCTCTATATATCCTGTATACTTCTGCTTTTTGACACTTTCACTCATCATGTAGACAAGCAGTAATCACCCTTTCTAAATAATTAATAACACTGATTTGGTGGTACTGCCTATTTCTAAGGTCAACTCATCCAAATGTATTACCATCAGACTTCTCACGGTAGCACGACAGCCACGAAACATAACCATGGCAGGGGGGTTGGAACTAGATGATCTTAAGGTCCTTTCCAACCCTAACTATCCTATGATTCTATATTCAAGAGGAACAGAATTACTTCCAGGTCTTCAGAGAAGTTATTTATTTCTAGAATCCTCTCCAGAAACTCAGACAATTTTAGCAAAGAGAGTATTTTATTTTCTAAGGTTTCGGATTGTATAACAGAGCTTAACAAACAGCGTATTGAACAACAAGCCCAAATGTACAGACATCTGTGGAAGGACTGATCACAGTCACACCAGTGCCAACACAGACAATGTGGCTTGATGGGGGACCAAGGGAGGGGATAGAAAAGACATAAAAGACAGTCATTGGTTACAGAGGCATAGTTATTACTTAATGCAGTCTGCTTTCAAGATGAATCTTTAAAATGAATGAATCTAAATAACAGAGAGTTCTAAGGAATAAGAAATTGGGGTTGAAACAGCATTGTGAAGGTATCCAACAGCACCATAACAAAGTCGTTTCTTTAGGGGCCAGTTATAGCTTCAAAGCAAAGATTTGCCTAGGGCAGAAACTCAGCACAGAATCTGCAACCTTGATTTTTAATTAGGCAAATTTTGAAAGCAAAATCTATTATTCCAAAAAGAAGTTTCCTACTTCAAGCTACATGAACTGATAAAATAATTGACCATCCTACATTGGTGATAACAGTAGGTAAAATATTTAGATATTAGCCTGTTTTCAAGGTGGTGCCTGTGATAACACTAACACGAGCTTTGCTGCCCAATCAGCAGCACCTCAGATTCCACAACATCTGCAGGACAAAAGCCACCCTGATGATTACATTAAACCTTGATTTTCAGAAACCTACTCACTGGTAGACTCTTCCCATAACAAACACATAAAATACCTGCAAACACCACCTAGTTAACCTTTGACACCACCAAGTGAGCAAGCATAGCAGCAGTAGGATTCAAGAAACCTGATTTCCTCAAGCAAAGCGTAAGTCCTCTTGGGTCTAGTAAAATAGCTGGATTTACAGCACACCCTTTGTATGAGAGCAGAAGGATGGGAGGCAAGGCACAGATATGGTCATCATTCTGTGACTCTTCACATTTTAGAGAGTTTAATAATGCTAAGATCTCTAAATCAGATTCAGCAGAAAAGGGTCAACACAGCAAAAATTGTTAAGGTGACAAGGAAGGTGGAAAGGCAGAAAAAGAGGGAAAGATAGCACACTGGGAATAAGGTAGGCTAAAATTAAATGCCTAATCATTCTGCCTAGCCTAAAATAGTTTGAAAAACCCTGACTTTCAGGTAGCAACAAGCATTTTGTCTGTGAAAATGAAGCCAATTCAAAACCCTTCAAGAGGCTTCAAATGAAGAACAAAGACTGACATTACTCTGAGGGAAGGCACTGAACCTTTCAGCATTTGATGGAGAGCAGGTTAACAGCTGGTTTTCTCAAGGCAGCACTGTGGCAGACACACACCACTTGGGGCTTCAAGCCGCAGCAGGAGAACAAGTCTGCAAAGCAACCACCACCATTTTTAAGACAGTGTGTTTAAGCCAGTCTTGCACAGTTAAAATATGCCAGTTACCTTCCACATACCCATTTTCTGCTGAAACAGAAGCAGCTACCACAGGGTTAGAACAGGAGTTCAGGCAAAACTCTGTGATGCTGAATCTGCTACAAACTTGTGTCCAAAAGCATGGCATCTTCAACACTGGCCTTGAAAATCAGAATCCACTTTCAAAAGCAAATACTCTCTGTCATCTGCTTGGCTCCGGTGAGGATACTTCCACATTTATTCAGATTTCTCCATGATGTGAGCTTCAGGGCATACGTAAAGCCGAGAAGGAGGCAAAGAACAGTGACAGTGAGGAAGGAGGTGAGATGGTGCTCTAAACCAAAGGCAGGGGCATCGTCTCCAGCACACAGATACACATGCATACTTCTGCTTTATATTCACATGCATTTTGTGTATGCATTATAAACCCAAGTAAAAGACGCTCTGAACATCTGGGCTTAGAGCAGTTTTTCATTCACCTCACAACTTTATGAACACCTTAAAGTAGATGAAAACAAATGCAGCATACTCAGAATAAGATGAAGGTCGTAATAAGGAGAATCTGGAAGCATGGATGCAGAGTACAAAGACTCCTGAAAGAATATTGCCCCCTTTTTCATACAATAATTAAACATTAACTCTGCCCCCTATGACATTGCTTACACATGAGCACACCAGCTGTATACATGAGCCTGTTATTAATCACACACATCTCCAACACTACAATCCTTTATTTCTATTACCACCAGAGCCCCGATTCTTCCTAACTCTGCCTGAAAGAACTGGACACATTCAGCTCCCACCTGCAACTCTGAGTGGAGCTGTGTGCTCAGAGAGATCTAGGAGATCTGATCCCACCAAGGACTCCAAAAGCTTCATTCTGATCAAGCATCTTTTCCAGTTGCTGCTTATTATTCTTCTGCAAAAATGAAGATACTGAAAAGGTTCATTTCCAACACTTCTGCAGCCTCACTGCCAGGCTAATTCACAAAGGCCATGCCTCCTGCATCTGTTCAGGGGCTACTAATCTAGTTAGTGCCTAATTCAACAGATAGGTGTTCTTTCCAACCTGTCTCCCTGATACATATACTAAGTGGAACACAGGCTAAATTCTGTACTTACAACTGAGGAAAGAAGATATAATGCATGTGAAATCAGAGCTGGGAAAACCTTGTGTACTATAAAAACAACTATAATACCTAATGTATATAGCCCTCTGAGGAGAAGTTATCAACTTAGGCACATAATTACAACAAAACAGGCAAAGAAAAGCAAAAAGTCAGTCCCCTTAGCTAACATCAGTCCAACAAGAAAAAGAAACCGAGCAATCCAGATCTTAAGAGACCAGCTACAGGCTTTCTGATGTATGATACAAATGCATCAATTGACCACGCATCAGTACATCACACACAAACCAAAGACAATCTAAGGAACCATCAAAAGGCACCAGGGAATTGGCATGGCAAAAAGTAAATAAGCACCTTACAGTCTGCATTAGCCACTGCCACATTGCTGAATAATGCATCATCTTAGAAGTACTTGGTAGGGTGATAACTAATCAGCATTATCAAAACAATGCAGCAATTCTTCTGGTCTCTTCATTAGGCTTGCAAAAATATCCATATGGTGCTTTTCTGTCTACAGAAGGGAATTACCCTGGGAGTTTGGAAGCCATGATTTGCATGAGTCAAAACCAAACTTGTCTTCATTGCTGTATGCCTGTCTTGGCGGGGGATTTAAACTCCAAATTCTCAGGGAAGGAGAAGAGCCATGTGGCCCCAAGCCCCCATTTCAAGTAACAGTTCAAAAGTAGGAATTTCTACCCCTCTATGTTTCACATATTCAGCAGATTGTTCAACCAAAAACACATCAAGTCGTCCTTACCCCAGTCCTGTAACCATGACTTCACTTTTGAAAAACAGGCCTCAGCCTATTGAATGCCACCAAACATGTACCTTATCCTTTAGCTCAAATACATTTTGCATGACCTTACATGAATTGCTTAGATAAAAGCCTTTTTTCTTCTACTTTTGTTATTTTAAAGTGCAGATGCATTTGAGTCATTTTCCCCTTTTGTTTCATATCCTTAAGATCCACAGCTTCAAAGACAAAATGTCAGCATGCAGTCGATTTATGACTGAATTCTTGAAGAGCCACTGAAGAATTACCTTGTCAATCACCCCAAGGACTCTGAAGGCCTTCAGTTCCTCGGCAGGGCTCCTTAGGTTCCAAGAGGGCCTTGAACTTAGTGATCCTGGAGGCTAATGGAAGATATCAAAGATGATACATCAATCAGGGTGGTACTTGAAGGAAGACTGCCTGCTGAAGCAAATGCCAGGGCGAAGGAAACTAAATTTATCATAAATCAGAGAGAGTGAAGATGAAAGGAGAAGTTTTCTGTTTGTCCTTAGTGGAAGGGAAGGGAAAAAAAAAAAAATAACAACTTGCAAGTAAATAAAAATCATTGAGATAACATTGAAAACCAAAATTTTAAAAGAAAATATAATGAATTTTTCTATTTTCTATGCTTAATGGAACCTGGCAATTGATTACTCAGTTCTTACCCATCACAATAATCAAGCAAAGCCTTACAGGTATTCTGAACACAAAATAATTCAGAGATCACTGAGGAGAAAGCAAATTAGAGGCTTTTTAAGCCTGAAGAACATAAAATACAGAATTACAAACAGGGGTCTCATGCTCTCTGGTGAGCTTTATGAAATCCTTTTAATAACAAGGTGCACAACAGAAATAAATCCTCAAATTGCCTTAGAAAAAGGATCTAGCTATGTATCATTCATCTAGAAATTAACACCATAGCAAGAGAATTGGCAGGAGCTAACTATTCAAGCAGTTCATATGCATAGATTCTTGTCTGTGCTATGTTTTGTAGCTACTCAGGGCAAACTCAAAGCTTGCATGTCAGAGGGGGGAACAACATTGCAACTGGAAGTCTTCTGGGACAAAGATCAACCCCTTAAGCATCACATATGCCTCTGGCACGTTAACAAACATTTTCAGGAGACTTCATTACATCTTCCTCTAAACATCCAACATACAACTTCTACCAGACACGGATCTCTTCCTCAGAAATAAGGTAAGTTCATTTGCAGAGTTGTTGAATGCCAAATTCCTTTTAAACATAACCTGGCCTCCCCCATAACACTGCTGTTGCACGAAGGTAAAGGAAGGTGTAAGGCTTCTAGGAAGTAAAAGCTGTTTAATTTGTCAGCATCCTGAAGTAATATTTAACAACTACATCACAAAGGAAAACTGCTGGTAAGCAATTATGCTGTGGATGTAATGTTTGAGTATCAAGAAATTTTTCTTTATGATCAGAAACTCTCAGAAAAACTGAAGATCCTGAACTAGGATAATTCCCTTTGCTTCCCCACAAGTGTTTCCCTCTAGCATCCTTACCGTGCTCTCCCCAAAGGCCAGAGCACCTCTTCAAAACCCACTCCAAAACTGGTTCTGCTTCATGATGCCAGTCAACCACCTTTTCTCTTTCCAAATTCTTTCCCCAAATCAGCATTTATTTATGCATTGGCCACAAAATTCCAAAGAAAGGGTCATGAACACATGTTCAAAAAGCATGGAGGAAAGTGTGCTTTTGTGTTCACCGACTGGGCTCGATATTTAAAAGAGATTATTATTTATCTTCATCTGTTTTGTCACATAAACACTGCCAAGCAAGGGTACCAGCAGCAGTTATGATAAAATCACCCAGATTCTACATATCTAAAGGTTTCAGCATGAAGAAGAAATTAAAAGCCTCTAAATGAACTTTTTCCTCCAAACCTAGTTTAGGTTCCACATTCTAGCAAGCTGCTGGAAGGTCAAGGGAGTTCTTTTGTCGGGTTGTATTTTGAGTGTGTGCAATTCTTCTGCAATAATGAGATATTTGCTTTGAAACAAGAAGTTGTGCTAACACAGAGCTTATCCATGACAAGATTTCAAAAGCATTCCAAGGAATATACTTAATGAAAGCAGCATTTCCAACTCCTCCTGACTGCTATACAGTATTTCCACGTCTATCTGCATGTTACTACTACCTTTTAGAACCATTCCTCAATAATCAAGCTTTTAAAGCTTTCTCTTATGTGTAACATTTCACCCATTAATGAAGTTCCTACATTTCTACAGAAATTAACTAATAGTTAACTATTAACTAACTAATTAACTAGTCTAATAATGCTACAGAATCAGATTTCTTCACCCATCATAACTGAAGAGCTCCGCAAAAAAACCCAGTATGTACTTTTGGGACTTCTCCAAAATATCACCAATAGTGGCAAAGTCAGCAATACTGCGTACACACACTGCTTTTCATATATGCACTATACAGACATTTCTTACCTTAAAACACTTTACAGTCACATCCACAGCTCCCAGTGGCTTCTCCATTTTTATCAGTTTCAGGTTATTTTTTGCTCTTTACAGTATTTTGGTTTCACTGTTGCAAAGTCTAATAGTAGAGGCCAGTGCTGGGGAGGCATCATATTCTGTCGTGAAGCAAGCACACTCTAAATACCCAATTCCCAGAACTACAGCAGTTAAGCACTCTATGAAGCCTCCTGCTCCTCTGAACAGAGTGAAAATCCAAGCTCAGCATCCAGCCATCAGTAATAAAGAAAAACCAGCTCTCTCATCAAAAATAGAGGAACAGAATAAAATAATACAGGAAGGAGTTACAAAGTCAAAAGCTTGCTTTGCCTTTAAAAATAAGGCATTTATATTCTAAAGAAAGTGGCAAGCCACCTCTGCTGGCAGGCGGCCATCAGCAGCTTGTCCAAATGCTCAGCATGCTGCTCAGGTACCCCAGCATCTTCTCTCTTGTGC
The DNA here is from genome assembly GCF_963264785.1 of Psittacula echo. Lineage (NCBI taxonomy): Eukaryota > Metazoa > Chordata > Aves > Psittaciformes > Psittacidae > Psittacula > Psittacula echo. The sequence continues at coordinate 2,523,774 of NC_137738.1, read as the reverse complement.
CTAGACCCTCTGTGTTTTCAAACCATTTCCGGACTACATTCTGAGCAGCACAGCTGGAGTTACCTGACTTGGGATTGGCATCACCAGTTCCTTTCCCATCACCACCTTTTGGCTAGTGTGTGCTAATTTCAAGTAGAAAGGGATGATGCTGATTGTGATACTGGCCTTTGCAAAGACTCAGCAGCTTGTGGCCTCCACTTGCCTTTGGAAGGCTCTAGTTTTGCAAGCTACACAGTGAAACACGGCAATAGCTCCTGTCTCAGCTTTGGCGTCACTGCCAGCAGTTGTAAGAGCAGGGGGAGAAAGAGAAGTACACCATGAGCCAAGCAAGAGGAAAAGCCTCTTATGTTAAACTCATTTAAGGCAAGAACACTATCCCTAGCTCAGTGACACAAACACCATTTGATAGAAAATGATGCTCCTGCTGATGTTGCCACCTTTGACAGCAGTTACCAGAGAAGCTCAGGATACAAAAAGAGCACTTGCACAAACACCAGTGCAGAGCTACACACCAAAATGTGATCTCCCCTCACCATTCAGACACCTGTGTCTGATGACTTCAGTAACCGTAGCATGGCCAGGTCCTTTTATATATAATGGTGCATAAAGAAGCAATTCTCAATATAAAAAAAAATGGCGTAAGTAGCGTTATAAATAATTTCAAAAAGTAAAAAAAACCAAACCCATGCATTATAAAAATACCAAAGTCAAAACAGACCCAAAGCCTGCACATGCAGCCATGCTGGGCCTTGCAGCTGCCAGCTTTGTGAGACTGCAGCTTTCCAGCTGTCAATCCAGTAAGATGCAAAGGCTGTGCTGGAGCTCACACTCAGGTTTAGAGGTGGCTCCCAAGAGCTGTTCCTAAAGGGGCAGAGGAGAAAATACACCTTCAGTGTCCGCAAAATGGCCTGCTACTGCTGTTACACAGCATGCTTGAGTGCTTGTTGTCGAGAAAGCCCTTGAGGCTGCCGTGCTGTGCCAAAGGAGGAAGAGGAGGACAGCATTTGCTGCAGCTTGTTTTTCCAGAAGGTCTACGTGCCTGTTTACAACCTCCAGAAGCTGCCTCCACATCTCCTATGGGTCACAGCAAGGCTTTTCTCAATGATTACAAGACCCTGTCAAGTGAATTCCCAGTTCATGGTCAATCATAGTTGTGTCAACTCCCTGTGCTTCTTTTCAGCCTTAAGAAATCTTCTATCCATCTGTAAGCCCTCTGCCCATATAACCTTTTTTCAACAGTGCCAAGAGTTCTCCAAACACCTCCTCTTGTGCTCCTCTCTTCAGCACTTAGACTTGCCAGCACAGGGTGGTTACTAAGGATGCTATCCTTGAGGACTACGCTGTTGGCTTTTGTTGAGGGAAGGCAAGTAACAAACTACTATTGTTCTTTGTTTGGTTTCCATGCCATCAAAGATAAGTTTTGCTTCTCAGCTCTGAAATGCCAGACCTTTGCCTCTAGGGAAATCTGGTTTTCAAAGCAAAGGGCCTGGCATTTCAAGCTGCGGGGAAATGGCTTGCTTCCTTCTGCCCCAGGCCCCTAGAGAAAATCCACCATGCTTTACCTTCATGTGATGTTCAGATGGCAAACGGGTGGCTTGGGGTGCATTCAGCAGGCACAGTCTTTTGAGACTACTGCACATGGCTCAGCACCCAGCTGGTAGCCCAAGACTTTGGGATATGAGAGGCTGAAGGGTACAGGATGATAACTGAACCTGCACTTCTGAGCTTACCTCTTCCCTTGCTGGACATTTCTCATTCTGGTGGATGAGAAAGAAGTAAAATGTCATGTCTAAGAAGGACAGGTAAGCCTAGCTTTGATGCTGATCACTGTGATTGCTCCTTGTAAGGGCACAATAGGAAACACACAGCTGTCTACACCAGACACGGCTGACAAAGTACTTCTGCCTTGCAACATCAGGTCATGAACAAGAACACTTTGCCTTAAATTCCTACACTTGCTTACAAGTCAGACCTTTTCCTCCAAGGTGCAAAGTGTCAGCATCCCCACTGCCCATGATGTTCCCTGCACTGAACCATGCTTCCCATAACAAAACCACACTCTGCCAATGTAATATTGCCATAGGTACTGCTAAAGAACAGGATTTGTCTTTCATTTTCTTGCAAACCAGTTTCAGTTGTATGGTTCAAACTGTGCTGACTTGGCCATGCTTCTAGGACAGGCATCTTACGCATGCAGTGGTTCTTCTCAAAGACTTCAGTATGTCTCCAGAAACGTTGATGAGAGACCTCTTTACAGATCCACGTGGGCAAAGAAGGTATTGTATAGTGTTCTTTAAAGCACTGGCATACATATCCTGCCCAAGCACCAGCATTTGAAGAGATGGTATCAATCAGCATGACCTACAGCAGTGCCCCAGGAGGTGGCAACAGACCAGCCTTGCCCCACCATGACCAATGGCATGTAAATGGCAGTCAGAGAAACATCAAGCTGGTGTGAAGTGACAGTGAAAAGAGGTATACACACCTGTACACTATAGACTTGATTCCTTTAGAAGGAGGACATGCTATATATATAGATGCAGGTCATTTCAGCTCACTTATCACTGTCTGCAAGGGGTGGAATAACTCAAGCAAACGCCAATATAAACTATCTGGAGCAGTAAACATGAAAAGCACTAAGATGCAAGAATTCAGGTCTGCTCAGGAACAGAGTCACACTCCCCACTTGCCTCAAGACACTAAACCAAAGCACAGAGCATGTCAATCCTTAGTGGTTCCTACCACTACGCTTACAACAACTTTGGAGGTAAGTCCTTTTCCCAATGTGCCTTCAGCTATCAACTTGGAAACAAGCTGTTCCTCACCTCCACTATCATGACCCAGAAGCACCATTTGCCCTTGATGCCAGCAAATTCCAAAGTTCTACGATAAAAGTCAAATTTATGCATTTGCAAAAGAAAGGATAGAAAGCAAAGAAAGGATATTAAAATACGCAAACAGATTTAGTAAAACAAAGCCAAACGTGGAAACATGGTGGCGTTCTGTGAAAAGAATAAGCCAGGTGCACCATTTTGCTTGTGCAAAGTCAGATTTGCCCTAACTTGTCAGTTTTGAGGTTTAACACAGAAGGAGAATGGTTTTGTATTCTCAACACCTTTTTTTTCCTTGTCTTATCCCGATTAATCCTGCTTTCCTTTGGGTCTGCAAGGAAGGCATGTGCCTTATTCTGTCCAGCATAAAAGAGGAAATACTTTACCTCTCAAGTTCACATACAAAAATACAACCTATTTCTTCCTCCTTCCCAACCACAATTCACTTTTAAACTTACAAAAAGGCAAAAATAGGTTGTTCACTTTTTTTTTTTTATCTTGTTCTGCAGTTTCCAAACACACTGAGGTTTCCATTCAATACAGATTCTTCCCCATTTTCAGGGGTGTTTGACCCAAAAAAAGACTACCTAGTAGGAGTTCATATCAGTCCAAAACACTAAATTGTTCAAAGTACGCTTCATAGCAGCAGCAAGACTCCAGATGTCACAAAATATATCCCATTTGGAACATCCTCAAAACTGTACTTGTGGGCTCACAACATTAAAAAGCTACCCTTCAAAATCACTGCCTTTGCTTTTTTCATTTACTTATTAGGGAGCTGGGTTTTAGAAGGCTTCCCATTTCTGCAGCAGTGGTCTCCTTAAAGCATTTTTAGATCTGTGCAAAATAAGAAGCAGTAATCTTGTGCCCCTTTTGTCCTCACTTGATATAAATGTAGAGAGACAGGGAGTTGGTGACTTTTTTATTTACTACAATAGGGCGGTCACTGACAAGCACACACAGTTTAGCATGACTGCAGTAAAAGTCTAAAGTTAAGAACAGATAAGTCCCAAAGCAACTGTTTGGGGAAGGGCAAAGTAGAAATTTATTGATGGTATCTTGGAACAAGCTTTGTTTGTCTTTTGCACAAGTACAGATAAGGGTGTTTCTGCTTAAGAAGGTAGGAATTACTACAGGAACTCCTCAAAAAGCAAGAAGCAGTTGATCACTTCAGGATATCCAAGTCAGACATTTGAAGGGAACTGGAAGAACCTTTGCTCAATTAAGTACTTATTTTGAGGGAAATTCATCTCATCTCCCCTTGCCATGTGCTTGACTGACTTCTGGTATACACCGTTATAACGTAGGCTAAAGAAGCCAACAGCCTTCTTGCTCCCTATAGAACTGAGCAATAGCAAGGGAAAGTCAAAAGCAACGTTATGTTCTAGTGTAGATTTTTGCTTTAAATTCTTTAGCATGATTAAAAGTGCTTACGTCATCATGTGCTTACATCATTTACATTACATAAAATGTGAGTTTAAAGCATGCAAAAAAACAGGCCTGTATTAGATGAAGCACTCAATGCTATGAAATGCAAACAAGAAGAATCAGAGAAGAATGGCAACTTAACAAAATAACATCAAAACACTCCTTAGGTTCCCTGAAAGAGAAATTCTAGACAGTTTGTGAACCTCAAGCTCGTATTTGTTTTGCTAAATGACAGGACAATTTAATTTCACGAAATTCTGGTCAGAAAGAAAAGAAACTGAAGCCTACCATAGAAACAGATGAATCTTCCGAGGGTTTATGGCAGAAGCTGGAAATCTGTTCAGCACGCATAAGGTATTCTGCAGTCTTCCTTTTCACTGCTTCACGACGAGTTGGACTTGATTCACCTCAATGGGGGAAAAGAGAGAGGCACTAAGTAATCAAAGCACATGACTGCTTTGATTCTACCTTTTTGGTTTGTTTGGGTTATGTCAAATCAAACCTACAGATAGGTTTTCTTATAAAAAGCAAATACTATGATATCAGAGTTCTACAAAACTAACAATTTAAACCTTGCTATAGACCAAGGTAAACAAAGAGTCTTACCTCAGTTTTTTGTCTATATGTTTCTATGGTAACAGAAGAAGTGAGACCCTGATCTGAACATTACACTCCAAAAAAACCTCAATTAGAAAAGACATAAGATGTTTGCAAGAAAAAATAAAGAAACTGTTTTTTTTTTTTCCTCCTGTTTCTAATATAGGCTTTCCTAAGTATAAATGAAAGCCAGAAATGCTGTTAATAGGCAGAAGACAACATGAGAGACACCAAGAAGTCTTGCTCACAGCTTACAGTGCTAGCTGCTCCTTGCCTGTTGGCTTGGGACAACACAGGAAGAAGCACTTACACCAACGACTTCACTTCCCAGATGGCTGAACCATCACTGCGTTATGTCCACTCTACCCAGCCTCTTGCAAGAAGTGATAATCCCATGATCCTGCACAAATTCCATCTTCACTCCAAAACTTCAGAGTTTATCATGAGCAATATATTGTTATAATAGTCTCAATTTGTGATGACAACAGAACAGTCAATCTCCAAGCAAAGATAAGACTGTGAGTCACAACTGTTATAACAGAGAATTGACATTACTATGCTGAAAAATAGTTAGAGACAACTGTCCCAGAAGAAGTCTGAATGATAGAGACTTCATGTGGCCCTGACAGTCTCTTCCAGCTCTGAGGCCATCCAGCACTTCAGAAACACAGCCTTAGCCGTGATGGGCTTCTGCACCAACAGGTACAAGCCACTACCTCTCACAAACCTATGCTCTAACAGGGCAAGGAACTGCAAGGGTATCTGCCTAACAGATACTCAACATGAAAGCCAAGGCAAGGAACAGGAGTGGTAATAAATTAAGCACACAAATACACAAACCCTAACCAAGAGCAGATAACAGAGACAATAACAAAGACTGGAACTCATAAGATACTGATCAATGGGCCATGAAAGGAACCTCTGAGTGTAACCTTGAAGAAGTTCAACCAGAAACTTGGTAACTGATAAGGAAAAAAAGAGGATTATTGTAGGCTATCAAGAATGAGTCCCATAAAAAAGAGCAAACTTATTATGGGATGTCTGAGGGAGACCTTACTGCGTAAATGCCTGCATGCAAAAGTTATTGTGGAAGGTTTGGGGGATGGGGGGATTGTGACAACGTGTAAGGCTTTGTGAGACGTTTAAGAGCAGGATTAAAGGTAAGGAAAAGGAGAGGGTCAAGGTGGAGTACAAGCATGAGAAAGCGGAGGTGAGAATTTCATGGGCTGCGTATAAGCAGGCTCAGTCTGACTGAGCCCCATACCTGACCACCGCTGTCTGTCCTCCCTTCTTATGAAACTCTATTCCGCACTATTGTGTGCTTATTATTCTCTGTGCATAAGATACACCAACAAAATTCAAGCTAGATAAGCAAGGAAGTCAGAGAAAAATGTCTGAAAGCTGGACCATGGACCTCTGGCATAGCCACCAAAGAGACCTGAACAGAGGATCTTTCCCTGACCAGCAGCAGGTCAAAAGAAGTTGGCCATTCACACAGCCTGTGGTTATGTAGGTGTCTGCAAAGGCAAGATGCTTCTCTCTGTGTCAATGTGTGGTCAGCCATGCCCATACAGAGTATATATGTGCACAGGCAAGCTTATCTTACAAATTTGCACCCAGCTTCTGGTAGGACACAAAGGGACAGGGATAAGCTGCAGCCACATCTCTCTAGCAACTCAGGGCAGGAGCCACCGCTCTGATCCTTCAGTCAGCCAGATCCGGCTTAGCTCTAACACCAGCTCCTTAATAAAGGAGAAGAAGCAGGTTGTCTGGCTGTTCCATTTGCTAAGATGGCAAAGAACAATGAAAAACTAAGCACAAGGTCTCTTCCAAAAGGTCAGCAGAGTTGCTCTGCTGTAGGCTCTAGGAGTTTCTATTTTCCCCCTGCCTCATACAAGTGAAAATGAATCACTGCTCTTGCTTTAGACAGTCCTTAGACTCAGACTGTGAAGAAGGCAGAGGCTCTTTTTCACTTTATGTTGGCATGGTCTACTACCAGTCATTTTGACCCTGTTACAAAATAAAGACTCCCCCTCCCTTTCATACTGTGACTACAAATTACGTAAACACACAGAATCATCACACAGACTCCACCAAGAACGAACAGAAGAGACTTACAATCTACTCCACGCCCTCCAGTAAGTGACCTATTGTAAATCTTATTACCCACCTCACAGCAGGAGAGAAAAGTGATTGTCACTTCCTTGGACACAGACATAATGCCCTGCCCTGCAAAAACCTTTGGTTTGGGAAAAAAGCTGGACAGCCATACATTGGGTGCACTTTCAGCATACAATATTATGGGTATTTCTCAGTGATTTCTCTCACTCTAAAGACAGAGGGGACTTTGCACCAGGTCCAGCACCTCTAAAAGCAGTCTCCACTTGGTAGGACTCTCCTGGTGAAACTCCCCTAGATAAGACTGCCAGTTTTATTCCCATCTAGGAGAAAACAACAACACTCCATTGTTTGAACATGGATTTCGCTTGATCAGAAGACAAGAAACACACAGTGTTTCATAAGCGTAATTTCTTAAACCATGACTAACACTCTTGCTTTCATCTCTTCACTTAATCCTACAGCACCATAAAATTCCCTTGTGCCAACCCACTGGTGGTCACCCACATTCTCTTAGACACATGAAGTGGCAGGCACTCATGGAAAACAAGTCATCTGCACAGCAACAACAAACTATTGAGCCAGCATTTCCTTCAAGCAGACTGGTAGAAAACTGCTAGGTTAGTGTCTAAGGCTATCATAAAAGTCAAGCTTACTACTTAATTGTTAGTTATGTGTATTTAGTTTGGATGTTTATTGCTCTTTTTCAATGCTTCAGTAATTTTACAATGATTAATGCAAACAAGCCAGGATGCCCCCTTAGAGCTGTCTTTATTCTCCCTACTTCCACATTCATCTCAGCTTTCCTTCTACTTTTCCTTCCTAATTTGTTAACTAACATTTGCAAAGTGTTCACTTCTTAAAATCTTCAGCCATAAAAGAGGGTATGGATTCACAAAGCAACATTTATCAGCAAGTTCTTGCTGTGAATATGATCACTGACAGTTCAGTCTCTGAATTCTTTAACTGGTGGGTGTTCGAGAACTGGATTTATGGAAGGAAGATTTTTGCTTCCTATTCTTTGTGTTAGTTTGACCAAGAAAATGTAAAAAGCTACATTCCAATACAAATTCCCATTTAAACAGCCAACATCTCACAAAGATCTGTAATACAGGATATGGTTTCAAACATAAATGTTACTTAAAAAGCCTTAAACACAGAGGGATGAGTAATAATAAAGGCCCATTAAACTAAAAATAATCTTTAGCATTTATGCCAAATTTCAGGTCATGGAACTCTTCGCTTCAAATAAATCACTGAAACACAGCACTAGAACAAATCCTTCTATTTGACAGATGTTAATGCTCTGACACAGACTTTATGCCTTTTTTTTTAATGCAATATTACATTTTGCTCCAGGATAATGTTTTTAGTTACACAAAATGTGTACTCAGAAGAATCAACTCATTTATTCCTAGTTAAGAACTTTTGATTTAAACACTGTGTGAGCATATTGAGCTCCTCTTTCTATTCTGTGGTTAGCCCACAACAATCTAAAGAGCTATCTCTAATTACAATTTAAACTTGAAAGGCATTTTTCTTTAAATGGCAGCAAACAGGAAATGTTTAAACTATGTCAAAGCCTTTGATGAATCTTTACAACTACTCATAAAAGATCATCCTGCTTAAAATAATATTGATTTTTCATTTCTTTGCTCAGATACTACAAGATTTACGTTTCATCTGATCAGGATCAAAGCTTCGCTCCTCTCCTGATCACTGGGATTAAACCAGCAATGTCATTTTACACGTTTAAAAACTACGCTGCTAAAGCAAGATATGAAAGTGTAGCCAGGCTGATCATAGAGACCTTAGAATAAAACCCCCTCAAGATTCCCTGTCTTTTTCCCCCTCTGCATTTGCTAGGAAGCAGCTGTGCCTCACACAGCTTCACATGAATGAAAATATTAAGGCGAGAAACCACCCACTTAGTTTATTTTCCATATGACTTTCCTGTAATTATTTTGTAAACTGTTCACACAACAATATATAAAAACATCTGCAAAAACAGGTAATTAATGTGTCAAGCCAAACTAATGCATTTTTTATGGTGTCCATGCTTCGTCAACTGTAATTATAACTCTTTTTAAGCAAATGATGATGTGTTTGTTGCAACGTGCAAGTGGTTATTTTAGATGCTCTGTTTACTATAACAGCAAACAGAGTATAAAAAAAAACTCTACAGCTACTTTGCCACACACAGCATCCTTCATCTACACAAGCATAAGCAGGCTGCTCCCTCATTTTCCGAAGGTTTTTGCTTATTTCAAAGTAATAAAAGTATCTTTAAATGAAAATTGGCTTTGGAAAGGCTGACCAGGCCACCCGCTGACCAAAGCAACAGTAGCCAGGACATTAGGACAGCAGTCAACAGCCTAAAATTTGTTCTTTAATTTTCATTTCTAAGGACAGCTCAGCTACAATATATGTACAAAACCAGACACTCCTAACAACATTCAAATGATCTTGAGGCTTTGATAGAGGAAAACCACAAATATCAGAATGATTGTGCCAAGGAGTTCATCTGTGACTTGTTTTCCATCATCCACCGATTTGAAGGAGAACTGCAGAGAAGCATCAGAGGGGACTTCTGTTCCCACCTCAGAGCATCTCAGAGGAGTACATAACTTTGAGAGATTAGCTTACTCAGTGCTGAAGTGTTCAGCTCAGTTAAGTGTTTATTCATGCATCAAATCTTCTGTAATGCTATCCTATAGGAAAATGACTTATGTTCAGATATTCATAGCAAAACACTGTTGAAAGGGGGCCATAACCAATAAGCTTAAACAAACAAAATCTGGGCAGTAAGGACCATGGAATAAATCTGTCCTTCTCCCCCAATTAACCTAGGGCTCTGCTAACATAAAGCATCTGAGGAGTGCTGTCAAACTCAAACTTGCTCTGGTCCTAACTATTTTCCTCCACAGATGCAGGATGAAGTCACGTGGAAGAGATGTCCCTCACTGGGTGGTAACAAAGATAGCTCTAGTCTCCGTTTGCCACTAACATATAAAACATCCCCCATTCAATAAATCATAGTACATAGCACCCACCCAGGAATTCTAGATATTCCTTCCTTTGCTTCTCATCGCATCCAAGTCATTCCTCACTGGGTATTAGTGCCTCAGGAAGAGCCAATCTGCCAGGACAACATTTAGTGCACTCCTTATGTAACTCGCTCCTTGACCAGGATGTGGATCTTTCCATAGGAAAGATGAGGCTAAAAAGTTAGCATTAACTGTCCCAGTCCTCTGTAACCTTCATGTTCCAAATCTTCCTGCTTTTCTCTCAGACTTACTAAAAATATATGTGGGCTGCCTTTATTTAAAGAAGATATTAGAAGAGATATGCTTCAGGAAGGAATGTCCTCTTGCAGAACAGGCTACAAGGAACTTGTGGGAGACTGCCTGTTGTGCTAACCCCAAACTCCATGTTCTTAACAATTTAAACAGTCAAACTTTTCTCTAAATACCAAAATCTTCAATGAAACGTTTATAATTGTCAAATCTAACAGCCATAATACCATTTTTTATTTTTAAAAGTTTCTTTATCTTCTTCACAGTCTTCCTGCACATATCACCCAGCTGGATTGCTGGATTTTTCAAAGCCTTGCTCTCTATAAAAATGCAAGGGAGTAAGCCTTAAAAGATTTATTTCTTCTCACAATGAAAAGAGGTTTAGCAGCACCTTCCTTATTAGTGGGTAGCCCAGCTGTTATTTTTGCCTAATTGGTTCAAGAGGACCTCTGTTCTTCTTAGGGCAAACACTTCTTACATCATGTGAAGCAGACTCCTTTGTCCATATTAGCCAAACAAAAGCCCAGGCACCCCGTAAGTGACAATGCGGCTCATCATCCAGCACAGGTTTGTGACCACTTTGGACACACTTTTATAACCCCTGAATTTATTGCAGGAAGAGCTGCTGATTTTGGAACGAGTCTCCACCAACTTTCCAGGAGAGTGGGTAACCTTAGATTTTAAACACTTACTTAAGTGAGATGTGGCAGGTGCTGGGGCAAATGGGCACTTCAGCATCAAGGGAACATGCTCTAGATTTTAGCAGCAGGTGGCAGTTTGGGACTGGGAAATAAGCCTGCTAGTTCTTCACCTCCAGTATGCTATATATTATATTAATGATGAGCTCCTTTGAGGTGGTGGCCAAATTCTGCAGCTGAAAAATATGCAATTATTAAAAACTAACACTAAGGTTAAGCCCATGATGGTAAAACAATTTGAAGTGATCTTTTTTCCTCCCTCCCTGTTTTTCTCTCTTACATTTTGAGAGAGTCGCATCTTTTTAAGATGCACCACATTTATCAGAACCATTCTTTCTTGCTGTTTGAAAATACAGTACTGTACTCTAGCAACCAGGAAGAAAAAAACCTCTCATGCTGAAGCACAAATGAGTGACAGTGAGTGAACACCTAAGAAGTCTTCTTCCAACTTTCCCATTGCTTATAACTATTATGTCTATATTTTATACATCACTGGAGGTTGAGCCACACACTTACAGATCTACACTTTCTGGGAAGTTACCACTTTTGCATCCCATAGAAAACCCAAGGTGACACACCAGTGGTGTAAAGGTCTAGGTAAACTCTTCTCTGGAAAAAAGATCTTGACATGTTTGCCAAAGTTAAGATTACACGGAAAAACGGTGTGGGTGAAACGTGAGTGACCAGTAAAGGAGTCAGTAACACTCAATATCATAGAATCATAGACTCACAGAACAGTTTGGGCTGGAAATGACCTTAAGATTATCCAGTTCCAACCCCCTGCCACACACAGGGACACCTCACACTAGAGCAGGTTGCTCTCAGCCCCATCCAGCCTGGCCTTGAACACTGCCAGGGATGGAACATTTACCATTTCTTTGGACACCCTGTGCCAGCGCCTCAGCACCCTCACAGGGAAAAATTTCTGCCTTAGATCTAACCTGAACTTGCCCTCTTTCAGTTTGAACCCATCACCCCTTGTCCTATCGCTGCAGTCCCTGATGAAGAGTCCCTCTCCAGCATCCTTGTAGCCCCCTTCAGACACTGGAAGCTGCTCTGAGGTCTCCACGCAGCTTCTCTTCTCCAGGCTAAAGATACTAAGATAATACCAACTTTCCAGCAAAACTGACCAATGAACATCTATTTCTAGAGCAAGTCATGTTAAACCCACAAGGTGGTGGTGGATTTTCACATGCGTGGAACTATCTGGAAAAAACTAAAATGAATGGTCACACCACAACAAACCACTGAAGGGAGGAAAAACTTCCCATCCACCTGTTAAAACATGTAGTCTTCAACTGCAAAGGTGTTTCACCAAAGACTTCACCCTGTGAGAAATATTCTTGAACACTTTATAATAGAAACTATGTATGGGAAAACTATGCACACTGCAAGACAGAAGGACAAGCAGTGGCATCCCAGCATAGGTGAGGACACTAAATGTGAAAGCAGCAGCAGGTTCTCCATCAGGAGGAGAGAACTGACAGTCAGAGCAAGGAAAGAAGTTACACAGGCCACCACCACCAAAGGGAGGAAACATTTTTTAGGTCCTGTGCACTCTTCCTTCCTAACAAAAAGGCCAAGTCCAGTTAGACTCAGCAACCACAAACACTCCTTTTTTTAGAGCAGAGGCAACCCAGGCACACAGACACCAACCCCTTCAAGTAAGAACAAGTTACTGCAGTTTGAAGCAGAAAGAATTAAAGACAAAAGAGACATGAAAAAATCCCACAATTATGAGATACATCAATCCCAACGATCTAATAGTACTCATATCTATGTATTACATATAATTCATGTGTGCTTTTATATAGCACTATGGGAAATTATATCTTTCCATAAGCAATCCCTAAATTCCTTAAAACAGAAGAGCAAGCAACAGACATTATAGATATCAAGCCTATGCTAGTCCTTCTACATAGCTTGGAAGCTGGAGGGGCTATTTTAAGATAATGGAAGGGAAAAGAGAAAGAAGACAGGAAAAGAGGAAAAGAGGATGTGAAAAGAGAGAAGCTGTATATGCAAAACCTGTCTGCAGGCAGGGGGTGGTAGTGCAGAAATCAGAGCACTGATTATCACACAGCATCATGCCCTTAAACATACCTATGCAATTTTTCTATTCCAGCTAGTAATTTGCCTCAATTCATCTACACTGCCCAAAGCATTTAATTCTGCAGCCACAGACTTCAGTTTTGTTACCTAAGGACACAAGTGGCACTGTAACCTAGGTCAGTCTGTTCTGTCGACACCGTATGCCGGAAGAAGTGTGGCAACCCTATTAGGTCTTCTGATGGGAGGCAGAAACCCCACATAGCAACAGTCAAAAAAAGATGAATGCACTTAGCTGCAGCTAAATGCTGGCTAACAGCAGCTGAGATAAAAGGCTGTGCAGGCAGGATGAGATGTCTTTCAAAGAGGATGGGCACAAGCAGCAACCTGGCAAGGAGCTGCTATGAGGACAGACTTGGAAGTCTTGGAAAGGTCAGAGCAAGCTCCAGCCAATGCAGCTAGCTGTGTCCCCCCAGAACAGAGAAGAAAGAACTGATTTTTAAAGCCCCTTGGTCACATTTATTCATTCTTCAACAGCCACATGGTAAGCATCTGCATTTAGAGCCATCTCTATATCATGCGCTACAGGTTGGCTTATGGGTATTGCTGATATTACCCTTTACATGTATCATAAGGCTGTGAGCAGGGCTGCAGCTATGAAACCCCAGAACTTTATCAGCCTCTTGGTGCAGAGAAGTCTTGAGCTGTGCCTTCACATAGCTGAATCTGGCTGTATTTACACATTAAACAACTTCACCACACTTTACAGACACATGCTATATTTCACTGCTTTGCCACAATGAACTCTAAATCTGAATGGCATCCTGGAGCTGAGGCTGAGGTCCCCAGCATCATGAGTGGCCCAGATAAGAAAGATGTGGCAGGAGCAATGTTGGTGCAGTGCCATGCTCCCCTTGGCATGCTTTCTGAATATGTAGACATCACCCAGGGTGACCCATCCAGCATCTACTGCACAGTGATGGATCATATAGCACTAACCTGGTCTGAAGGTCTGTATGGTCTACAATGGGCGTAGAAACCAACATATTTCAATTATTAACAGCTTGTAGCCCATGATAGCACGGGTTTCAGTACCACTGGCAGCACAGTAGGATTAGATGCCTTTATAAAGCAAACCATAGCATTTTCAACATCCCTTCTTAATCAAGCTGCTTGCCAACAGAGAAGTCCTCTCACAACCATCGGACCTTCCAAAACAGCAGCTGTGATTTCAAGGTTATATGAAGCACTCAGAATCAGGGAGCACTTGCATGCTGGCTTAGAAAGCCCAACCCAAACAGTTCTATAGCATCCTTACAGTCAAACAGCAGGAAATAGTTTTCAGCTCCTTTGCAAGGAACCAGGGAAGGAAGTTTTTGTCTTGACTGGTTCCAGTCCCAGAAGAAGTGTAAAGTTGTAACAGCAAATAAGGTGAGTGATGATACACCACAGGAACACAGGTCTGAGATCAGGCAGGGGAGGCTTACAGTTCTATCAGTCACCCTGTCATTAACCTTTCCCTGTGGGGCCCAGCACAACTTTAAGGGTCTCCCTGCAGACATCCAATGCATCTTCTTAGAAAATAGGTCTGTTGTTTCCTCAGGAGCTGCCTAAGAGATTGCTGCTCTCAAAGAGAAACTACTCTGAGGAATCACTAAGTGAAAGAAATTTAAAATAGCTACTGTGTTGTAACAGAAGTTGTGGTAGTTAAGTGCTAATCCACAAACAAGTGAAGGTGCTTTTCACTCTGGAAGCCCTCATGGAACATCCATGGCTGATCGCCTTTTCACAAAGTACTGTCTTCTTGGCATTCTGTCAAGCGTGCTCCTGTTTGCATCCCTGGCTCCATCACAAGTTCAAATCATAGCCCATCATAATCCCAGTAATTAGACACAAGTTGGTTTGTTTTCAGTATATCCAAAAATATCATCTAGTCATCCAAAGTATTCCCAGCATTTCATTGTATATGCATTTCTGGGTTAAAAGGCAAAGTCATTTTAGCAAGGTTCCAGTAATTTGTGTAATTTTTGTTCCAGCTCTGTTTACTGGATAAACATTAAAATAGCATGGTGCAGTGCAAAACTGACATTCACAGCCTGCTTTCAAAGACACCAGCCGCTTATCTACAAGTTGTAGATACCTAAAGCAAAACGCAGATACCTGGAAACAGCTTATGGGTGCTGTGACTTAAGAGGCATCGCATACTTCATGCAACAAGGTCCATGCTGCCCAGCAAACCAGCCCCCTTAAACAAATAAACACTCATTGTGGGCAGTCACAGCTGCTACGCAGATGAAAAACACCCCACATCTCTCAGAGTAAATGGATCATCTCCCTTCAGATGTTAATGGGCAATATGGAGCCTTGTATGTAACAGACCAGCAATGAACATGTTTGCTTTCAAAACCTCATGGAATACATAAGGACTTTTCTACAGGAATTAGACTGACCATAGTGCAAAGGGACTCTTCATCAGGTACTATAGCAACAAGACAAAGGGTGATGAGTTTAAACCGAAACAGAGGAAGTTCAGGTTGGACTTAAGGCAGAAGCTCTTCCCTGTGAGGGTGCTGAGGCGCTGGCACAGGGTGCTCAGAGAAGCTGTGGCTGCCCCATCCCTGGCAGTGTTCAAGGTCAGGTTGGACACAGGGGCTTGGAGCACCCTGCTCTAGTGGCAGGTGTCCCTGCCCATGGCAGGGGTTTGGAACTGGATGAGCTTTAAGGTCCCTTCCAACCCAAGCCAGTGTGGGATTCTATGATTCATCGTGTGCCGTCTACGTAAGTTACTGAAACTCAGAAAAAAGTAATAGTGTTAACTCCATGTTCATCACCCATATCCATAACAGATATAACTTCAGAACAGTTGAAGTTGGATGAAGAGGAGCAATTTGTGGAAATAGGAATCCCTCCTTTATTACAAAAAATTTCTTCCATAATTTCAACCTCCCCATCTATTTTCTCCCAATTTAACGATGCCCTACGCCAAAGTCAGGGAAAGCACTACTTCACATAAAACGCAGTTAACTTCCACCCTACAAGTTGGTGGCTTGCTATTGATCAGTGCATTTTTTTTCCATCGCTAGGCCTGAAGCAATGCATTGACCTCAAAGTGCTCTGACATGCAAACAAAACAAAGGAACAGCTATAATTGTAAGCCAAAGTTTCTATCAGTTAGTGTACTTAGATGCTTCAAAAGGCAGAAAATTGAAATCCTGAAGGTTTCAGCTCCTGGAGAACTGTTTAACCATCATACACAATCTTGGAGACCTGCCTTCCAAAAACCTCGGAATTCCTGCATGCAGCAATGCCCACAGAACAGAAGAGGGGCAGCAGGATTAGGACATACTCTGAAAAAAGACAATGATGGCAGCTATTCCCTCCCACCACATGTGAAGGAGCTCTGGTACAAATGGAACAGGGACGTACAGGTAGTTCAACGGCAGTTCAAGGGCTCTACAGCCAGTCCAAGAATTCGTTCTCCTTCTTACTGACAAACATGTTTAATATTAAATGCATGCACAGAGCAGAAATAGGCTGAAGATGTATAAAGAGCAGATGCCCAGCCTCTCAGAGCACAGACGGCGTTCATTCCCCAAGTGACATGTGTATCAGGCCTTTTGGCAGGAGTATGAATAGGGCATTTAAAGATTTAGCGATAAAACTGTGCAAGGGACTAGCAGAGAGTACATGTGCACCTTGCACAGTGTAATTAACACCACCACACTTCTGAGAGCATGGACACACGGCTGAAAACCAAATCAGGGGGACATCTCTTTGCATAGGCAACACCTGCCTCATCCAGCATTAGTGCTGTCAGCACAGAGAGCTGCAAAGTCATCAGAAGCATAACAGACTCAAGTGCACTCCAACTGCCTTTATGGAAGCCAGCTACTTCAAACTGAACAACACAAGTTTATTACAGTGAGTTTATAGACTTGCTCGGACATGATTTTGATGAGGAAGCCTCAAGGAGAACTTGTACCAAGCCTAAAGGAAGGGCTGACAACAGAGACACCCTTATCTTTCAGATACACCTCACCAACTTAGAGGCACTACAGTTCAGAGGTTATTCAGACAGAAGTTTCAAGCACAGAGGATTGGGGATATTTCTTTTCTCCCCCAGGACACTTCCCTGTTACACTTCCCAATTTCCTTTTTTAGGTCTCAATTTCTATTTTCTTGGTGCCACCATGTGGCAAAAACATGTATTACCATTTTCCATGCAAAAGCTACTTCCAGTTCGTTCTAGAGAGGCCACACAATCTGCAAGGGCTGTACACTGAAAGGCAATGTCACTTTATATGTGTGTAGGTATACATGAAGGCTGTGTTCCACTTTCAGATACCACAAAGGCTTATTTAGGCTGAAAAATAATCAATGGCAGAAGACCAGAGGCATTTTGTAACAATTGCACCATCCTTATCTTTGAAAGAAGCACATTATTATCCATGTGAAATACATAACCAGGGGTGTTTACATAGCTGAAATGATTAAAAGGGGGGGATTTATTGCAACATACACTGAATATTCGCATATCAATGCTAGACATAGCACCTTCACAAAGCAGCTAGACTTTAAAGTGCAATACAGATAGTTATTAATGGGGTTTTGTTGGTTTGGGTGAGGGTTTGCTGTCCTCATAGATCCTGAGAAGGCATGTATTTTAGAAAGGCATTTGAATCAGCCCTGTCATTACAAAGAAGCCATCGCGGCCTCCCTGCCAGCTTCCAGAAGCTCCAAAGAGAACCGGACACAAAATGAGCCGATGTAACTAAATCTAGTGTAAGTACCCAGCAGAGGATGAACATTCATTTGCTTTCCACCTTCACAGCCATGCAGGGTAACACAGAGAAAGGAGTAAAAAAGAGCTGACTGCTAGGAACTAGCCTGTGTACATCTATGTTCCAAAAGGATAAGATGCCAGTTAAAAAGCAATGCATTCCCATTATTTCCTCTCCTGTACAGACGCAATGTCAGCGACTGCACTGAAGTTGCAGGTGCTGGCTATACAGCTCTACATCCATCCAGAACACCTACACACATACACACACACAGAGGTACCACCATTTATTAGTACAGTGGAGGTTACTGATAAATGTATTATCTGAGTGGAATCAGGGAAACAGCACAGAATATCACACTTTTCTAAGACTCCTTGATATTTTCCTAGCCTGAAAAGCATGGATGCCAGTGGGCAGGAGTGAAGGATTAGCAGTTGTCTGAGGTAGCTGAATGACTGTCTAGTCAACAGCGAAGAAGTGCTTGGAGGAAGTGTTAGCAAATTAAAGCAAAAAACCCGACCCACTCTAGTTTAACAAGTTAGTGTGCATCAGTTGAGCAAATCTTCTACAACACATGCAAGAAAAGCCTTTCACAACTTCAAGGTAAACGTATTATCAAAAGGATTACCATGGATTTAAAGCCAACATGTTTAGCCACTGCCGCAACTCAACTATGCATGCACAGTTACCACAGCAAAACTGATGTACAACAGCCTTCCCTGTGTTCATGCCCTAACAGTTTAATAAAGAAAGCTTTCTGAAGCTGAAACTTGAACTGTCAGTTTAAACCTGCATCACGCAGCCTTGCATCACGGTAAGAAGATGTGTTTATGATGAAATTGGATATACAGAAGACCATACCTGAATGGCTCACAGGTCTATGAAGAGTGTATTAGCCAAGAAAGAATAGCTCAGCTCTTCAACAGAAGGTTTGCCAGCACATTCAACATCAAAAATGAAAAGCATTTTGACAGCATGGGCAAAGAAAGATAGGATGCTATTGAAAAGCCACAACAAGCAGCAAAGCAGCCACCCTACTGACATCACTGGGACTTCAAAAGGAAGAGTGGATTTACTTCTGCCAAAACATACAAGACCATTTAAGCAAATGTTGTGCACATATCTTGGACCACACCTCTAGTTTTCATCAGTAACCTATCCATTATTTTTTGCCAGGCCCCATTACAGCAGCTCAGCAGGTAACTTCCATTCCTAGAACTGCTCAGAGGGTCTGGACCACTGCTGTGCATCATACTGAGATGTAGCAAAGGCTTCTGCTTGTGTGTGCTTCGGTACATTAGCATCTGAGTTCAGATCTGGAGCAGCATAATGCATCTGTGCTGTACACTGTCAAACAAAGGCACAATTCTAATCTCACTCATTTGATCTGTGTGGGACAGACAATACAATACACAGACGCTGAAATCACTCCAGGAAAGAACAAATCTTTTCCTGTGCTTTATAGTTTTAAGCCATTGTTGGACAAAACACAAATATATGAGGTTATCACTCTAGATTCTCAAGAACTAGAAATGGAAGGGGGGGTGTGGAAATTGTTCCCTGGCTGACAAGGTGCAAGGACACTCCACAGAAATCTGCATGTGCTTGCATCTGGTGCATTAACAATAGCTTTGGCAGAGATATATTGACACACCAAAAGCTTTGGAAAAAAGAATGTAAAATCCTGTTCTCCTCTAGCAGTGCAAGAATGTAAGTTTGTAGTTTGCATGCATCCTTTAGCTACAGAAGAACAGTATAGTGGAAAAAGCTAAGAGGCTGTGAGCCAAGAACAGCTCTAATCCTGTTGTGATTGGGAAGTTAACCTGAGTCTGCCTCTCCCCATGCATAAAATGGAGATAATTAATCCTCACTTAAGCATGTAAATTAAATAATGTTTCAACAGTGCTGCAAGTGTCACATACTAATAAATGACTAGCTAATAAAAAGGAAGGAGGCAAAAGTGAAGCACTTTGTTACTTACCTGCAAGTCGAAGGTTGTGCTGCAATTTCCAAAGAGGAGATACCTGGCACTTGGAAGAGGAGACCCTAAATTATCATTCAGTCTTCGAGAGAAAGATTTCTCTCTCTTGTATGCACAGCAGATACCAAGCACATGAAAGCCACACACAAACCGTTCTGCATTTCACTTCACCTCTTTGTAACACAGTAAGTTGATGTTAACTAAGGAAACGCCATAAACAAATACAAGTAACCAAAGGTAAGGCAAACATAATGGGGAGATCCATACCTTGAACACCTTCCAGAAGCAGATCAACCCCCTTTCTGTAAAAGCTGAAGGCAGTTTCATAATCTTCTTCCTCCTCCTTCTTCAAGGCCAGTTTTATCAGCTCTCCTGCTTTCTCCAGGTAATCTTGCTTGCCAGGTTTGGGTTTTAAGCTTCCAGAAAACAAACCATGACTTTCCCTCTCTCCTTCAGGTTTGCTCCACTCCTGCTCAGGTGCCAGTGTGCTTTGTACCGGGGGTTCAGAAGAAAGGCAAAGGCCAGCAGCTCTACTGGGAGAACTTTGGTTGGATGCCATTCCATCATCTAACTCAGCAAGAGAATCTACATCAACTGTTAGAGAGATCAGGTCGCTGTCACTGGAGAAGCCTGAAAACACAGTTAGAAAGACATCCATTACTCTAGATTTCTCATGTACCTTAGGAACCTCCAAAATTCTTTATCTCATCCAAAGACTTTAGCTTTATTCTCACTTAAACAACTTCCTGAGATTTTACGCACACAAGTTCCCTGCATGTAAAGCAGTCTTAAAAGTTACTTTTTAGTACCTACAGCAACAGGGTTTTTTGAACCAGCTACAAACTCCACAGAACAACTGGTCTTCATTTTAATATTGGACATTTTAATGTTAAAATTGGACATTTTAATATTAGACTAACACCTAAGACCCAATTTAAATATTCAAATCCTGCTCACTGTAGGCTCCAGGAAATTACCAAAACTAACCCTTTCTGCATAATTGCTATTAGAAAAGTTAACCAGCAGGAACCAAATTACAAGAAATTTTTGAGACAGATTGCAAGAAATCCCAATGTACTGTTTTAAAACAGTAAGATGAAGCATTCTAAAACCAGTAAACTAGGAGTTTGAATTACAACAGAGTTACTGTCAGCTTATGCATCACAGAATGGTTTGGGCTGTAAAGAACCTTAAGATCACCCAGTTCCAACCCCCTGCCACGGGCAGGGACACCTGCCACTAGAGCAGGGTGCTCCAAGCCCCTGTGTCCAACCTGGCCTTGAACACTGCCAGGGATGGGGCAGCCACAGCTTCTCTGGGCACCCTGTGCCAGCGCCTCAGCACCCTCACAGGGAAGAGCTTCTGCCTTAGATCTAACCTGAACTTGCCCTCTTTCAGTTTGAACCCATCACCCCTTGTCCTATCGCTGCAGTCCCTGATGAAGAGTCCCTCTCCAGCATCCTTGTAGCCCCCTTCAGACACTGGAAGCTGCTCTGAGGTCTCCACGCAGCTTCTCTTCTCCAGGCTGAACAGCCCCAATGTTCTCAGCCTGTCTTCATACGGGAGGTGCTGCAGCCCCTGCTCACCCTCGTGGCCTCCTCTGGACTTGCTCCAACAGCTCCATGTCCTTTTTATGTGGAAGACACCAGAACTGCACACAATGCTGCAAGTGGGGTCTGACAAGAGCAGAGGGGCAGGATCATGCAGCATTCTAGGTCACATCTACCATGTATAGCCGCCTTTCATTGCTACCATATGGTAAAATGAATTAGATTACACCTCTTTCACTGAAATTTGAGCTAACACCTTTTATTCTGCATTTGCTATAAGCTAAAAGTACATATAGTTGCTGCAAGCTGACCTCCAGTAACTGAACCACAGCAACTTCACAGGGTTATTTGGATATAAATGGCAACAAAGACGTTTTCCACATACACCATTTCATTCTGTAGGGATTATTATCCACAAAGAGCATTCACTCATAATTATGACTTTCGAACAATTTAAAGGCCACAAATGTAATAGAAACAACTTCTAGATCTCACCTCCACATTCCGACTGGCTCGTAAGTGTCACATCATCAAGCCCACTTAAATCCTTTCGAACTGAAAAGGACAAGAAGGACAAAAATGTCTCTAACATTCTTTTGTACAACAGATTAGATGCTCACTTGCCATCAAAATGAAAGGGCACAACCGTACTACAGGTAAAAGTACATAATATGAAACTGGTTTTTGACCAGCTATCAGAGATATCTACTTGGTAACACACCATTAAAATGGTGACATTGGTATTAGATTTGCCATTTCTCATTGCCTCTGTGGTTAAAAAACAAAACACAGGTGCTTGCTTAGGGGGAGCTAGTTCAAACCTCAGCACTCCAACTCACCTAATTTCAATAGCAGCAGCACTTTAATCCCTATCTCTCACTGCTCTAATGGTTTACAGCTGAGGAGACTTTTAAAACAGGAGAGCCTTCAAAGCTAGGACCCGCACATCAAGGGGGGGGGGGGGGGGGAAGGCAGCTTTCAGTCTCAAAAATGTCATTCCAGAAGAGTACCCTGCACGAGACATATGGAGCAAGCCATGAATTTGGCAGTGCCACCTGGATATCAAGTAACAGTTTGTTTTATCACCTTGGCACAGGTACCCACTGAGGCAATAAAGCAGGCAACAAGGTCAAGACACTTAGCAGTGTGTACACACAGAGAAAGTAAATTCTGAGCTAACAACTGGTATCTGTTTTCTTCTGTATTATCAAGAGTCGAGAGTTTAACCCCATTATCATGTAGTGTCCTGACTTATCTTCATAAAGTAGGTGGCAGAAGCAAGGAGCTGACTCGAGGGCAGCTAAAGAAAACTTTCCTCTGGATTTTGCAACCCTGGAGTTTACAATTTATGGAAGAGGGGCACAAGGAGCAAAGCACTGCTTTCCCTTTAACATGAGTGAGAGGAAAAAGACACGAAGGAGAACAGATTACCAGTCAGTCTTTGAAAAGGAAGGGCCAGTGATGGTGCCACAAGACTGCTTGAGAGCAGGGGACAGGGTGCACAGAAGACAGTGCTCCTGATCTTTTCAGGGATGGAAATAAAGTGTCCACACAGAGAAGAAAAGTGCTGGTGTAGCTCCAAGCCTTGCAAGAAAGAAGGCAACCTCACAACAGAACAGCTGGAGGAAGACAGAAGACTCATTAAGTAGGGTGTTAATAATGGGCCATTCACCTGCTCATTTTAGCGACAGCAGTGTCAAATATGGGTGCAGAGGACTGAGTATCTATAGTATGTAGAGGAGACAAGTTATTTTGTTCAGTGAAGAGAAACTGCTAGTGAGAGAATGTATAGGTGGAAGCAGAACTGACCGATGGACAAAGGGTACAGGTAAAATGAATGGAAAAGCTGGGAGTTTGTGGGAAGGGTGTGCTGCTCACCCAGACTAGATGAATTAGAGCAAATCCACACAGACCCAAGTTCTCCTCCTCCATTCCAAACAAAATCATGTTTGCTTTTCTCTCGCAGCCAACTTGACCAGAAGCTGTATGAACACAGCTAGCATGGCACAGAGCCTGAGCTAATAAACTTTGCATAGGGCCAGATCTGGCACCACACAACCACAGCCATCAGGCTTCCAGTCAGCCCACAGGGTAGGAATAGTCTGAACTGCATATGCTTGTTTCTGGGAAGATAACGTGAACATAGTAAAACAAAAGGAGGGGGGAAAGGGGCAGTGGGGAAAAAAACAGATGAGGTTCCCAATGAACTTTTCTAAAGAATCTGGCTATTTGTATAGAAAGGCTTTTGGAGAGGAAGTTGCACATTTGACCATTACATCACATGTACCCAGAGAAGATAGAGTGACTGTCAGGAATATTGGATGAGTACAACGATGCTGAAATCGAACAGAAATCCCTGTACTTGCCTGTGCCTTGTGCAATTTCATGTATGAGGAGCAAACACAGTTTCCAAGAATCAGTGGAAAGCCTGGGTAACCCAGCCTCTTGAAAGGCAGGTTCCTGTGAAAGCATGAGGTGCCAAGCTCCTTTTACAAGCAAGATAATTTTCGCTTATTTTGGTATGAAAACATTTCTACTCCCATCAGTTTGCATCTTCCACCATTAATGCAGGAGAGGACACAGAGCTGAGTATTGCCACTGCCATCTAGAGGCCTTGAAGACAGATGTTTCCTTCTGTTCTTAGTCTAACCCCGGCCCAAAATTTGGTGTCAAACACGAGAAAATAGGAGCTGGAAGACACATGGGTTTTTAGAAAATACAATTCCACAAGTCACATTCGGCATCAGGAAATCCTGTGCTCACAGTTGTGGCAAGCATCCCCTAAAAGCATTCCAGCTGACACAGAAGAAGGGTATTAAAGAGGGGTTTTTTTTGCTTTACAGCATTTTTTTCCTTTCATTATTTTATCTCACCTAAAGGAAGTGTTTTTCTCCTCAAAATGAGGCCCTTGTGAATAAAGAAGAGAAATACTCACATGAAGCATTTTTTGAAGCACTCTTATAATGCACAGTGTAAAGCAAAGGCATTGTCAGAACCTAGAATGTTCATGTCACAGAAACAGTGCCCCTGTAAAACTAGTTACCTGCATTTACCATAACTACCCCATGTAATTAAACAGCTCTATACCTTTCCCTTCACAGAACAAAATACTGTGGGGGCATTATTTTATTAACATCATAGAAGATACTACAAAATAAAACACAGAACTCGCTGCACAAGTAGGATGTATTCTACAGCTAAGCACAAAGTTACTGACAGAGAGAGATCCGAGTGGAGTATAACTTCAAGCAAAAAATAAATCAACCCCTATGAGAAAACACAAGCAGTTCCTGTTATACAACCAGAGTTTCGCCAAAGCAAGTTCTATGCCAGAAAGACCAGAGGAACTGAAGTAGTTAAGACCAAATCCCCTCCCAACTAAGCGTGTTTGTATAATAATGTGTATTTGTACATGAGTATAAAACAGTTCCAAATAATAACCTGAAGAGTTGGAAAAGAACTTTTTGGAAGTCCCAAAGACCAAAACATAACTCAGAAATATGTAAATATAGAATCAGAGAATCAACTGGGTTGGAAAAGACATTTAAGGTCATGAGGTCCAACCTTTACGCCTGCACTACCTATAAGATTGCGTGGTACTTGGCAGATGATTATACACAGAGATGCTTCAGCTAACTCAGCTCCAGAAGCAGGTAAGAAGCCCCAGCACAGCATTTATTTGGGCTGACTGCCCCTACCTTACAGCTATACTATTATTTACTGCAAGTGAAGTGCCACTTCACTCTACACATGGTATCCAAGTGAGCACGCCCATCTTCACACCGTGCTAAGGAAATGCAATCACAGGAAAACGGACACATCCTTCATTGGCACTGCACAACCAGAAAGCATTAGCAAGTTAAGGGAGGGATTTACAGTTTTCAATTGAACAGAGCACACACAACCTCTCATTCTTTCAATAGGGAGCTCTTTTCAGCAAACAAAAACTGCCATCAGTTTTTCTTGAGAGAATTTAACAACTTGCTTACCTTCCAAGCCCTGCAATAGGCTTTATCATTCACCACTCCAATATGCGCAATCCAGAAGGCATAGTTAGACTTTCAAAATACAATACCAATTTCCTTCTGGATTTACTAAGCACTGAAAGCATGGGGACATCCAGAGAATGAACCGCTGAATGAGAACCCTCTGAAATCAATGGGGCAGTTCAACTCTTAGACCTATTTTTTATGCTCTAGGCAAATTCATACAGCCATCTTTCTATTTACTGATCAACCTCAAAATGGTTTTAAAGTTCTCTGCAAATTTCTACAGCTTGAGACTTGGGTCATGATTAGTAGTGAACACTAACACAGAGTTTGCCCAACCTTTTGGAAGCAGGCAGGATTATGTGTGTTTAAACTAGAGAGTTCAGTTGGCACCAAAAGCAGTTCAATTTGAGCAATAGAGCACTAGGACTTCTGGAATGAACTAGACAAACTCCAAGAAAACCTGTTAGAAGTAAACTTCCAGTAGTGCAGACAGAGCTCTTCTGAGCCTAACTTCTCCCTTGTTAATCTCAGCTCTGGCATTTCTGACATGCCAAGCAAAGAGAAACTGGAAGTCAATGCCCCACAAATATGGCACTTGCCATTTATCATAGAATAACAGACTGCTTGGGGTTGAAAAGGGCCTTTAAGCTCATCTAGTTTTAATCCCCTGCCACAGGCAGGGACACCTTCCACTAGAGCAGATTGCTCCAAACCCCTGTGTCCAACCTGGCCTTGAACACTGCCAGGGATGGGGCAGCCACAGCTTCTCTGGGCACCCTGTGCCAGCGCCTCAGCACCCTCACAGGGAAGAGCTTCTGCCTAAGAGCTCATCTCAATCTCCCCTCTGGCAGGTTAAAGCCATTCCCCTTGTCCTGTCCCTACAGGCCCTTGTCCAAAGCCCCTCTCCAGGTTTCCTGTAGCCCCTTCAGGCACAGGAGCTGCTTTAAGGTCTCCCCTTAAGGAGCCTTCACTTCTCCAGGCTGAACCAGCCCAGCTCTCTCAGCCTGTCTCCATTGCAGAGGAGATACAGCCCTTGAAGCACCTCCATGGCCTTCTCTGGACTCACTTGCTGCTTTAAAACAGATCACACTATAGGGTTACATGAAAAAAGCAAGCAAACCTTCAGAGCTGCAATCAGACAGGTTGTCAGTCAGAGAGTCAGAGAGAGGCTCAACAGGACCAATCAGTTCAGAGCCATCGTGCACCTCTCCACCCTGCAAAGAAAGAGGGAAAGGAATTATTTAGCTGCTGTGCTCTATGAAAAGTCTCACTACATAGAAGCGATAGTCAAAATTAACTTTCCTAACCAGTGAATGCCCCATTACTTTAGAGTTCATGTATTTAATTAAATTCTGTCAGCCTGCAAAATTAAACCAGGGCTTTTGGTTAGGCCATGTCTGGTTGCCACAGACTGTCCAGGTATCTGAACAGTCAGTCTACTGCAGCCTCAGAGTCCTGAGCCGTAACAGACTGCAGCAGGTCTGCCTGAAATCCCAGAGTTTAACAGGGAGGAAAAACTGATGTTCCTGCTCTCTTGTGGTACATACACTCTGTGCTCTTCAGTGATGTTCCCAAGCTCAGCAGGTCTCACACACCAGAGTGTTTGCCCATCAGACTAATGGCCCATCCATGACCCACTATCTTGTGTCCAGTTTTGGACACAGAGGGAAGATAAGGCCATCCCACCCTAGAGGGTGGACATTATTCCCTCCCAAGCCTGAAAGGAATCAAAGGTAAGTGAAGTAACAACAGAAACAATTGATTGCACTAGAAAGCACCTAAATATTTCTTTTATAAACTTCTGCTTCACATGTCAGGTGCATACTTCCCATGCAACTTCAATAGAAACTGCACCATTTCCAAGGCACTATTACAAATGGGCATTGCTAATATATCCTGAACTATCCCAGGACATCTTCACACTAGCCAGCCAGTTTTTCTGGAATCTATAGTACATAGATACACACAGCACTCCCTTCAGTTGTTTCTAAGACTTCATTGTCCAAGTCTCTCTCCATGGCTATTTGCACAGCAATCTGAAAAGGCACAAAACCACCCCTGAGCAGAGCTAAAGGACATGGCTGAGCTGGTGACAGATCAAAACCTAAGGCTTTCTTACAGGAAAACATCATACAAGGGCAGCTGACAAATAAGCCTAAATTATTACACTTGCATAATTCCCCTTGTTAACACACTCGCTCCTATAAAAATTAACATCTTGCTAGTTTCACTTATTCCCTTGCAAAGCCCAGAAAGGTCCATTGGAAGGCTAAACCGAATACTTTTGTTGAGCAAAGAAGAGGAAGAGAGCTCTGAACAAATACCCCAAAATAGGGAGGTATTTCCTAAGAACTGAAAAGTGCAAATGCAAATAAGTTGAAAAGCAAAATATTCTAATTCAGACTCAATCTTTGTTGCCACCAAAGCTTTAAGAAAACTGATAAGGAATTCTGCACCATGAAAACAAGTAAAGACTTGTAAGCTTTGCTGTCATTCTGCTTTAGCATATGTATCATTTAAATATGCTTACACATTAATACACTTACATCCCATCCCAGCCAGATGAGCATGCCCTTAATTCCAGGGAATTACTATCATGTTTACATGTAAATTTATGTTTATGTGTTTGCAGAATGTTGGAGTAAGCTATCAAAAATAAAGAGGTTTGAAAGATCTATTGAAAACAAACTGCTTCAGATGTAATAAGGAGGAAATCCAGATCAACTTCTCATTGTTTTGGAGAGTGGTTCTTATAACACTGTACAAGCAGCACATTTGACTAGTTATATGCCAGATTTGTTGTCATGGACCTGAATCCATAACAGGCCACAAGAAATCAGTCTAGAGAGTCTTCCCTCCTTAGGTTTGAAACTAGCGATGCTTAAATAAAACATAGAAAACAGCAACAATATTTGTATAACTTCCCACTGAACACCTGGATTTAACATCCTGGGTTTTGCTCATCATTCAATAAACAAGAATTCCAAATTCTTTCACCTGAAGTTCCTGTAAAACTTTCCACCTTGTAGAGATGCAGCATAAGGGGAGTTTTAAGCCTCATTTCCAGACTGAACGGAAAACTCGCAGTCACTTCTCAAAGCATGTCACATCAGCTCACCGTCACGCCACGGTTTATGAAGTAAAGCAGAATCAGCACTGTATTTTATTCAGATCAGTAAAAAGCAAATATGTCTGCAAATACTAACAAACCTTAAAAAAGTCTTCAAGCTGTTTGCTGTTATAGAGAGCAGGGATGTTGGCAGAAAACTGCAACAGATCTTCAGCACATTGCCTTCTTTCTTCAATCACGGTTTCATCAAATCGCCCTGGAACAGACACATAGCTTGACAGTTTTACAAGTAAGTACACAGTTATTTGCTGTAATAACTACAATAAAGAAAACACAAGGCAAAAGCAACCTTCTGGAGACAATGCCCTGAGTCTATGAAAGTCATTCCAAAGCATCAGGAGAACATAGCGAATCTTCAAACTTTCGATTCTCAATTGTCCCTAGAGTCCCGTCTTCTGCAATCCACTCGGATGATGAAAGCTGGCAGCTACAAGAAGAATCCTTCGCCCTCTCATCGTAAGAATACGGGAGGCAACAGTCTTGATTAGGCAAGAGACACTAACGGATGTCCAATGTTATCTAACAATAAATGAGACACGCACAATTTGACAATATGCCAGTCAGTGTCAGCCTTGATTACGGCCCGAATCCTGGACGGAGCTGAGCAATCTTCACTTAGTCTCAAGAACAACGCACAATATGAGCAGAGAGTAAACAAAGTATTGCTAAAAGCCCCCAGACAGATCATCATTTCCAAGGTGCCAGTTATGGAGGAGACAAAGTGGAGGGGAGATGTTGAAGTCCTGCTACCAGGCACTGAAGCTTTCCTCTGAAGTAGCTCCATGCAGACAGGGTCTCATCTCCTCCTGGATTCAAGAGGTAAACAGAGCTGGAAAGCAGCTCATTTACTAACAACGTATGATCCTTCCCTTTTTCCTACCCCGCACCCAAGACATTCCAATTAGGAAAAAAACCCATCTGTAAAAAACAATCCCACAGTTCACCTGAAGAGATTTGTTTCTCAGGAGAAAACCCTTGGATCGCTACCTTAAATTCACAATTCTTCACAATCGCACATAACTTATTTTAGCTTTTCATATCAACATCACTTTGTTGTTGAAATAGTTACAAGTTTACAAAAGAAAAAGGGCAGAGGTTAACAGTAATAATTGGAGGAGGACAGAACAGATACTGGAACAGCTATACAGAGGGGAAAAAAGGACTGGGAAGACAAGTTCAAGAAACAGTATTGCTATAACAGCATGACCGGAAAAATAAGAACCACCTGTGACAGCTCTGTGGCATTAACCTTTGAAGAGGACAAAAGAAACACTGAATACAAAAAGCAAAATTCATTTATACTTGGAGCAAGCAAAAAAAAAAAAAAACTAATCCCAGAAGAAAGTATCAAAGCAGGATTCTTTCCAGAAATTCTCCAAGTAAATAGCTCCTGCCCATGTGGTACCAGAAAAAAGGAAAGTAACACTAGAAAGACACACACATCCAAGATCACAAACAAAGCTTTTGAGGGTTATTTTTCTGGGAAAGAAAAGAAAAGACATCATTGGGCTAATATGCAGCTGGATCAGTTCCGTGACTTGTTCACCCTGCCCTTTCAGCTGCACAAACACTAGCAAGCCGTACAAAAGAGCAAGCAACAAGCAAGCAAAAAGGCAGCAAAGGCACTGCTACCACGTTGAGTGGCAACACTGAAATCAGGCTCATTAAACTGCTCATCAAACTTCCTGTGTCTTCAGAGCAACACTGGGGTGCCTTAAGGCTTTTGCTTCATCTCAGGCAAAACAAGACATCAGCTTTCCTCAGTACAGCACAGCAGCATGGGCCACTTAAATGAATCTACAAAATGACATGAACGCTGTTGTAATGCAACAGAAAAATGAATAGCAAAGAAGTAAACACCTAAAAAGGCCAGAAACAGGAAGCATTTGCAATAAAGTAATTCTGTCAGAGACTTTTCCTGATTTCCTAGGGACCCTTCCCCATTCTAATTCATCAAACCCACAAAAAACTCATTTTCCTCATCCACATCATCCCAGTACTTCCAGTAGGCACCAGACGGACATGTCAGGACCAGCCTGGCAGGGTTTTACTGATTGCTCGGGCAGCTGCAAACCTCATGGGTATGAGCCTGCCTGGCCCTTGGTAACCCCACCAAGCTTCTCACTCAGTTGGTGTTCCTCAGACTTTAGAGAAATAGAACTAAATTTGCAACTACACCCCCACTCATAATTAGCTGATATTAGCCACTGACAGCACAATTACATAAGGTTATTTTCTTAGGAAGCTGAGCTGAAAACAAAACATGTTTGAACAGAGCCACTGAAACATTAGTCACTGCCACATTTTCCAGCTCATCAGCATCATGATACACTATCAGGACAACTACTTACAGAAGCAGAGGACTTCTAGGGGAAGGAAGAACATAATTCATACTGTTCACAGACTATCTGGCATCCTGCTGGCAGCTTCATTTCCAGCCAGCCCTGCCTAAGTCCTTCCCCCTCTCCCTTTTTTCATACTTTCAAGGAATCTGGGATAGCTCAACACTTTCATTATCACCCTTCTCAATCAGATGTTCAAAGGTGCTTAGATACCCAGCTGCCTCTTCAAACATTAGGAGGTGTTCCTGCATATAAATCAACATCTCTCAGACACATGGCAACTTCATCACAGGGATCGTGTCTTTCCAGGGCTTCAGGAAGTGCCAACTACAATCTTGGCATATAACAAATGCATTTGTACAGTTCTGCTGTTCCTCCAGCAATGATCCATTCAAAACTTGTTCTGTACGTAAAAACCAAATATAAATCCCTGTGAAGAGAATCCACAATTCATTTTGTGGAGCAGATATGAACAACAAAACACCTAGCAAGGTTTGTGTTTGCCTTTCAGTTTCTCACAAGGCTTCCAACTATATTTAAGTTGGAATCTTAAATATGCTATTTCATTTGGTATTTTCAAATGCAGGAAGCATCCTTATCTAAGCTATACGATGTGAATCATCTTTCTGACTCGCTGCTAACAACCTACCATCACCTGGGGGTTTTGGTTTCTTTTGGCCAGGGGGTGGGGAGAGTATTTTTCATACTAGAGTATATTTCCACAGTTGGTAGATACAAGACATGCTAAGTACAGGTTTACCAGCAGTCTGGTAAAGTGCTGTGTATAGCAAACATATAGGAAAGCTTAAAATGTCCAACAAAAAATAAAGTAGTTTGAAAATACTGAAGAAATCATGTTGATGCATATTAGGGTGGGAGAGAATGGTTTGGGTTGGAAAAGACCTTAACATCATTCAGTTCCAACCCCTTGCGACGGGCAGGTACACCTCACACTAGACCATGTTGCCTAAGGCTCTGTCCAACCTGGCCTTGAACATTGCATTTACCACCTTTTTGGGCACCCTGTGCCAGCGCCTCAGCACCCTCACAGGGAAGAACTTCTGCCTTAGATCTAACCTGAACTTCCCCTGTTTAATTGCTGCATAACAACTCAGGTTTTAACAGCTGGATCTATTAGGACATTGTATATGCCCATGCTTGAGCTCATTATGCTTCCTCTCTAAGATGGGTGGGAAAGGTTCAAATGAACTACAAAAAAGTGAGAGTATTTCTTTCCCTCACCCCTAACAAGTTCCATGCTTTGATGCGAGCAGCTCTATTGTAACAGCATAAAAATACATGCACTTGCACATTATAATTATCAAAAGCTATGGTATCAAACATGAGACGCGGCTGAGTTCTGCAGATGTGGCAAGTCTTTGTTGACATGAAATGTAGAAGCACAGCATGATCCAGCTGTTTCTAAATAAATCCCAGTTCTCCACACCATCCCCTGACACTCTGAATGCTCAGCTTGAGATTCAGCTCAGGTTTAATACTTCTAATATAAGCAAGTTTCACTGTCAGAAACACCAATGCTCACTGTGTAAAGTGTCCTCTCTACAGAGCAGTATATGTAGGTTATTTAGAGCACACATCTTAATAAAACTTAAAAATAAAAGCCCTTCTAGCACAAAAGATACTCAAATAAAATAAAAATTAAAAAATCTGATGGTAAATGCTTTAAATGAAAATAAACCACACAGCAGTTATTGTATGTAGAAGTGAGATGGGAGAATATGCAATAAAATTTTATGCTTTAAACAGAAATAATTCTTAAATCAAAGAGCAGAGCCAGATATTTCTGTTCCTTTCAGCTATGGAGCAATCATTTCAGATTTGTTTTTTACACTACCTCCTCTTTTCCTGTATTCTTCTGTGGCTCAGCTTCAGTCACACGCAGTGGGGTTTGGTTTGGTTTAGTTTTAATTTCAAAGAGCTTTCCTATAAATAACTACCTTGAATATTCCTGTACAATTCCTTCTTTTACAATGTGCATAGCAGCCACTTTTGCTCACCAAAAACAATGGAAGAAGGATGTCTTTCAGAAGGGATTTCACTCAATTCTTCCCTTGCTTACAGGGCTTGTGTAAAACCAGCTAATTTGCATTTCTGGCAATTTAAAATTATTTCAGATATTAGAAGCCCATACTCTCTTTCCACCCCGATTCTTTTCACCCCTCTTTTTGCTCCTTTACCACATCTTCTACCTGAAATTCAATTATGCTTTGCAATATTAGCTTTGTAAATAATTTCTCTGGTGAGCACTCTCTGTAGATCAGACATAAAAGCATCTCAGGATGAAACTAACACTACATTCTCTAACCATTAACGTACAACTTCTGACATAGCACCGAAACTTACCCCACTTCCAAATTCATAAATAACTAAAAATGAAATTACATAAAAGTTAGATACAATTTAGCTGATGGGAAAGACAATTTAAACTAGGAATTTTACCCAGCTCTGCGCAGAGAGCCAGGAAACCTGCATCAGAGTTCAGCTCCCGTGTCTCTCCCTGTGCTGCTCCACACAGAAAGGGGTTGTTCTCAGCTTCTCCAAAAGCTACAGGGGGAAGTCTGGACTTGGGTTATAAACTAACTTCAACTTGTTGAAAAGTTCTTTATGTTAGTTTATTCTTTAAGGCATCTCAATGCCATGCCGACATGCAGCAGCCATCAAAACCAAAAAGTACACACCAAAAATTCCAAGTCTGTGGCAATATTTCAACTTCAAAAGGAAAATTGTGCTTTCCCACCTGAGGTTTTACCTCCAGAGGAGTTTCACACAGTTTCTCTGGCACTCAAGGTGAAGGAGGGCCAACAAATACCGCTGCAGAACCATAACCCCATGCAGCATTATTATATTGGCGGAAAAAAGGCTGACTAAACATCCTCAGTTTTGGCACCTCCCAATCCAATAGGCTTAATTATCCCAAAGCAATAGTAAACACACATACACAAAGGAAATAAGAAATAAATACACTAAAAAAAAAGGTATAATATTCATAGAATCACAGACTGCTTTGGGTTGGAAAAGACCTTAAGATCATCCAGTTCCAAACCCCTGCCATGGGCAGGGATGCCTCACACTAGACCATGCCACCCAATGCTCTGTCCAGCCTGGCCTTGAATGCTGCCAGGGATGGAGCATTTACCACTTCTTTGGGCAACCTGAATAAACAAATAAATAGATGGAAAACAAACACAACAACAACAAAAGAAACAAATAACTTAAAAATGCAGGGGAAAAAAAACACACAAAAATACCAGGTCGCACAAAATGGCACAAAAGCTTACGCTAAAAACATGACAAAATGCTAAAAATCTTTTTGCCCACTGTTCCATGTAAAGTGTGTATGTAGGAGATGCATGCCAACAGCATACTAGACTCTAAAACATACTAATATCATGACAAAGACATGTAAAAGCATGCAATAGATGCATGTCAAAAAATGCTAAACATGCTAATGTGAGCCAGAGAAAAAATACAGAGCCTTAGAATGGTCTGGGTTGGAAAGGACCTCAAGATCATCCAGTTCCATACCCCTGCCATGGGCAGGATATGGAGAAAATGCTCTAGATACATATCCAAACTGCTTAAACTGCTACGCACACAAAAAACCTTCACAAATCAGTGCTGAATGTATGCCAAAACACAGCAAATAATGGCTGGATGCTAAAACACAGACAACACATGGTAAAAACATGTTTGACAAACAGAAGACAGGCACAGTGCATGGGAAACATGTAAATACACACAAACCCATGCCCTGTATGCATGCCAAAACCCCATCAAATATGCTGGACACTAAAAACGCTAGAACTATATGAAAGAAACACAAAACAAGCAGGTGGTAGCAAGATGGAATAAAAAGCCAAACCCATGCTGGATGCTACAAGCTCTTAGCAGCGTATCATAAAAGCACACAAAAAGAAATGCTGTAAGTGTGCTGTGTGTTTAAAAACCCACCAAAACATGTTAGGAATAAGGCAGCAATGGAAAACACCGTCACAGCAATGTCTGAGAAACAAAAAAAGAAAGGAAAACTATAGCAAGAAAGGGTGCAAAAAAACCTT
Source organism: Psittacula echo (assembly GCF_963264785.1). Taxonomy (NCBI): domain Eukaryota; kingdom Metazoa; phylum Chordata; class Aves; order Psittaciformes; family Psittacidae; genus Psittacula; species Psittacula echo. Next base: position 2,488,902 of record NC_137738.1, on the reverse strand, counting down.
GGCTGGACACTAAATACCACACAAGGTGCATACAAAAGCTATAAACACAAACCAAAAAACTATCCCAGGAAACCAAGCTGTAAACACCACAGAGGCCTTAACCCCAAAACAGTTTAAACACTGAAGCCTGCCCATAAACACCTTGAAACTAAAAATCCATCCAAAAAACTCCATCAAAAAAGGGCACATGGTAGGCTCATGCCAAGAAAAAAATGCCAAACGTGTTGGAAGCTTAAAAACCTGTTCAAATGCACAATAATGAGCATTTTAGCATGCAGGAGATGCATGCTAAAAAAGTCCCAAATATACTGGACACACTAAAAAGTGCTGAATAACTTAAAAAACCACTGAAAATCATGCACTTTATCCATGCAACCCTCCCCCAAAAAAATCTATACGCAACAAAGAAATCCTGGTCTTCTTCAAGGCCAAGTTAGACAGAGCTTTGTGAGACATGTTCTAATGTAAGGCATCCCTGTCCATGGCAGCGGGTTGGAAATGGATGATCTTAAGGTCCTTTCCAACCCAAACCATTCTGAGGCTATGATCTATGAAATAACATCACAGTCATTCCCTAGGGACCAAAAATCGCACCTACAAATGCCCCAAAAAAAAGAGAGCACATGGTAGATACATGCCAAAAAAAACCCACCATACATGCTGGATGCTTAAAAACCCGTTAAAACACCCAATAATTGCATGCAGTAGATGCAAAAGAATGCCAAACATGTGTTGGACACTTAAAAAAAAAGAACACTAAAAAGCAGCACCATTCTGCACAGCTAGCAAAACCTTAGAAATGCCTCAGAAACACTCACAAAGCATGCAGTAGATGCATGCCCAAAGCAAATGCCAAATATGCTGGACATGATAAAGAATGCTGAAAAACACTTAAACAAAGGCTGAACATCATGCAATATATGCACGAAGAAAAGCTACACCTCAGAAATGCTGGACACTGAAAAATAATTGCCACAGCAGTGCCTCAACAACCAAAAAAACCACACTCAAAACAAGCCCTAACTTCACACCTGAAGCCTTGACAAAGGAAAGAGCATGAACGGGATGCTTGCCAATACATGCCAAACATGCTGGATGCTCAAACACAGGAAAGGTACATGAAAAGACAACACCACGCACACAAAACCACAGGCTAGATACTTAAAAAAGCCCTCAAAATATTTTAAAACAACTTGGAAACACCATGGAAATGCCTTAGTAACCTCCAAAGAAGTGTTGGAAACTGAACAGCCTGCCAAAAAACACACCAAGAAAGAGCACATGGTAGATGCACACTAAGAAGCATCAAACACATCTGGGGCTGTCAGCAATGCCTTAGAAACACTCATAAGCGGTAGATGCATGGCAAATTAACACCAAAAGCACTTTAGAAACTAAAAAGTTCACCTAAAACCAAACCCAACCAAGAACGCGCAGTAGATGCATGCAAAGAAATGCCAAACACTTCGTTGGACACCTGAAAATACCCAACATTAAAACGCCTGGGGAAAAAGGCTCAAAAGCACACGATGATGCACACCAAAAAGCTCTTTTGTCATGTATTTCTCATGCAGAGCCACGATTCTCTTACAGGTTGCTGTGGTGAAATAGCTAACTGCTACACGGAAAACCGATCCCAAAGGCCTAGCTAGATAAAGTTGATAACTACACTGAAATATCCAAAATAAACCCCACCACTTTCTGTAGCCATCACTTGCTACTTCACTATAACTCATCAGTAAAAAGCAGACAGCTCATATAGGAAAATCTTTGTTCTTTGTTCAAGTGCTGTTCACAAAGCTAATATAGACCCCATGCTCCTGAAAACAGGGAATGTATGCTGTAAAGATGCGGAACATTCACATCAATACATATTTGAGCCACCATCTCTAACATGGAAGCAAGGACTCAACTACACCTGCTTAAAAAGGTGAAGTATCAAACTATGATACACCTGCAAGTAAGATGTACCAAACCTAAAAGCAGATTAGTAAAAGCACACAGAAAAGAGCTCTAGGCAGCTGCAGAACAAGACTTATTTACACATATTGAGTTATCAAAGGATTTCATCACATCAGGAAGAAATCATGCTTACCAAACAGTATCGCTTTGGCAAAAGGTGGGAAGAGTTCTGTATGTCTGCATAGGTTTTTGTGAATTTGCCAGAGATCTTTGTGCAGTTTCTTAAAGTCACTGTATCTCTTCCAAACAATTATCTGAAGCAGAGAAAGGGGAGAGAAGTATTAGCAAGGTTCATTGTTCATGTTACCTCACACAACAAATGTATTGGGTTTCTATACAATATATATCTAATGTATATAATATATACATAATACAAATGTATATGTATTGGGGTTTTAGCAAATCAGACCACTACCTTCAGCAAATATGTTTAACAAAAAATATACAATCTGAAGTGCCAACTCTAACAACCGCAACAAAAATGGTCATTATCTGTCCCCAACCCCATTTTGGCTACCAAGACTTTAGTACAGAGAAAAAAAATCACAAGTAAATGCTGAAGGAAACAAAAAGAGCAAAGGCAGCACTGTTTCCATCACATTGAGATCCAGACCTACACAGAGAACTAGTAAGAGAGGAGAAAGTGGCAAATGGTAGCACCGCACCACCCAACACTCCATAACACGTTGCGCTTGTCGCAGCTGCAGGTATGGGGAAGTGACACAACAGCAGAAAAGAAAACAAGGCAAGAGAAATCAATACAAGACAGGGATTCTTAAGGACAGAACATTAAGCACCCAGGACAACAAACCTGCTTGCAATTTGTTTCTGTAAAATGCCGATCAGGGGTAAATGCAAGCCCACATTAGAAATGGTTTATTAGCAATAACCCTGATCCAAAAATTGAATATGTTCTTTTTGTCATCCAGGCAAAATCTCCAGCTTCAGGAATGCAAAGACAGTACTGGGTCATTACCCCAGCTTTTTCTGATCCATTCCATGCAGAAAGAAGTAGTCATCTCCCAGCCAATTTCTACCTTGTCGTTCCTCTCTTCCTCCATCCCGTTCTTTTTATTCTTTCCATTCAAGGAATCCAAATGGACAGGAGAACCCAACAGGAAAATCAGGCTAGGGAAAGTACTGAGCAACAACATTTGCACTCCATCTATTGCTAACAGGTTTGTTATCAGGATGAAAACAATTAACAAAGAAATTTTATATCTTGGCCTCAGTTTTGGTCAGAGTTGCGAACCATCACAATGAACCTCAAAACTAATATGAAGTGACTAAAGTAGAACAGCAGAAGAAAGGAAAAAGAGACAGAGACTGCAGTGCATTCAGGAGTTGATTCCAGTGTTCCATCAGTCAAATGGCACAATTAGCTTACAATTAACCATAAAGATTCCAAATACTTCTGATTGATTTAACAGGTTGCCTCATGAGTGAGTGTAACTGAAAAGCTACTTCTTTCAAGCAAACCTGACCTAGAACCAAGTAAAAGTTTTAATTTTAGAGGGGTCTTTTTTTTGTTGTTCTTTTGTTGGAGTTTTGGAAGTTTTTTGTTAGTTTTAACACTAAGGTCTCAGGCCTTCTAAGCTTCAGCAGATAAAAGTTCTACTTACAGAACAAGACAGATCTATGGTAACAGGACTATTAACAGCAGATATGCAAAACTTTAATGTGGCAACACTCTCTCCACCTTATAAACTCAGCTATGATATAACTGAGTGCTATCATATATGATATAATAGCAGCTCTGATTCAGTCTCACCTATTGTGCACACATTTCCAGGACTCCATTACCACTAGTACTTGGTGGAATTCAAGAGACAAGGGAAGACAAATCATAACCTCTCAAGAAGGCAAACTAGTAATTTTGCTATCAGAAACAGTATTTTTTCCAATGCTGCACTTCCATCTAATCCGATATCTTGGAAGTGGATGATTAGCACTTCTTCAGCATGCATATAGAAAAGAAAATTGCTTACGATGGTGAAGTATTGAAACATTAAGTTATTGTATTGTCAGTACTTGGAGACAACATGAAAAGCTGCCAGAAAAATAAAAGCATGAGATTCTGTTCCATTTAAAAAAACCAGCATTTTTTACTGCTGCAAGTGATCTCCCAATAGCCAAGAGGAAAAAATAACTGTTTGTAAGTAGCTTGCATAGCAAACACAGTCAAGGTCATCCTAAAACCGTTCACAAGCTCACAGAAATCATGCCTTTGCACACATGTGGCTCAGCAAAGTTCCCACTCTAACATAACTCATTAGAAATCAGATTTGGAGGAAGGACACATTGTACTTTGAGGCTCAACGAAGCACAGCAAGTGTATCACAAAACATATGTTAGACTTGTAATGCAATAAGGTGCTTGTCATGGCTGGAGCCAGTAGATCTCTGTTAACTCATGTGATTCACCTGTTTCACAACGAACAACCCTTTCTCCTCCATGAATAAGAGAAAAAACCCACAAGACTACCCTAGCTACAACTGCCTCATGCACCACGTTGCCATCATCAGGCCCCAGAAGCAAAGAAATTAAAGTCCACTAGTTTTGCTGTTATCAACTCTTCCATACAACTTGAACCACTTCTCTTCTTTTGAGAAGAAAGCCCTCACAAGGTTACCTTCCTCCCTGTCCCAGCAACAACAGCTGGAACTATTTCACATTGTAATTGGCTGCCATGGGACAGATGCTGTATTAAAGTATCCCAAAGGGCAGTTAAAGGAGGCAAGAGAAAACTGGCAAGTAGAGCTGAAGTCACAACACGTAGCCTTATGTGCAGTTGTACATACATACTGTATCTATTAACACCACAGAAGTGGTATTGAAAGAGAATTCTGAGTAGAGAGGCACAGCTAAGTGGTGTTATATAGAATCACAGAATCATTTGGGTTGGAAAGGGCCTTAAGATCATCCGGTTCCAACCCCCTGCCACGGGCAGAGAGACCTCACACTAGATAGGTCACCAAATGCTCTGTCCAGCCTGGCCTTGAACACTGCCAGGGATGGGGCAGCCACAGCTTCTCTGGGCACCCTGTGCCAGCACCTCAGCACCCTCACAGGGAAGAACTTCTGCCTTAGATCTGACCTGAACTTCCCTCGCTTTAATTTGAACCCATCACCCCTTGTCCTATTGCTACATATATGCTGCAGGAAGGGGGTTGCATGGGACAGATCATAAAGCAACAGGGTGGTTGCTTGCACAAAATTTTGTCTATGGAATTTCTAACTGAGAATTCCGGAAAGCTGAGGGAGATTTATTTTCATGGGAACAGGTTAGGAGCATATTCTTTTTCTTTCAAAGGCTGCCCACAATCTTTACTTAACATAAGCAGCCAATATAACAGAAAAGCTCCCAGCATGTGTGGTTTTCTGACTACAATTCAGTGTTATGGCAACTACCATCTAGGATATTCCTTTTAACACCTAAGTACTTTCAGATGCTCGCTTATAACAGAATCACAGCAAACCGAACATGCTATCACATGCAAAATACTTAATTTGGTACAATGAATGGTGGAAAAGGGCAATCATCAATAAGTTCATAGCACATTCATGCCTCCTTATTGTCTAGAGTATGTGGAACTCTACATGGCTAATCTACAGCCACCAATCAAAGCTACAACCAAAGCAATGACTAAAAGATATTGTTTTGCTATTGTTTCAAAACTACTTAACATATATTCATGCAATACTCTAGCTGAAAGACACTTACAATATATTTTTCTGATGAATGGCTCATCAACAGCTGCTATAAAGTGGTTTTCCCACAAATGAAGATTAAGTTAATGGCAGAATGGGCTCATGGAAAAGTTCAATTCAGAAGTCTTCCTGGAAGAGGTGAACATCAAGCTAGACTACAGTAATGCAGTTCTAAACCCAGATCCATTATCCTCTCTGATTCTGACAGGCTATTTTAATCTCCTAGAGATTAAATAATAAATACAAAAAGCATGAATGCTCATGTTTGTCTGATTCCCAGGATTTCAGAGAAGGATGCAACAAAAGGGTGTTAGGTGTATTAGCCAATTCTCACCTCTGCCAAGCCACTAATCAGTAACTCACGCTTGACCACACAGAGATGCAATGAATTCATTTATGGGCTCTTCTTTCATCAACTATCCAGGTTCTCCTCAACTGTAGTAAGAGACTGCATCAGAAATCGAACAGATGCATATGTTACACAATGTCTGAAAAGCCATAAGGTTGTGCTTTCGAAGGAAGATTTTGCATGTACATCATACAACAGTACCAGTGTCCATTAGTCCAGAAGAAATCAAGAGGGAGTGGAAAAAAAAAAAAGGGGGCGTAATCTAAAAAACAAAACCCCACAAACCACACACACGTGATGTATTTTTTTGTCTCAATAAAATGGTTCCTGCCAGTCTTTTGAGGTATTAAAAAGGCACAAGAATACAGCAGACTCTCATTCAGAGCCTTTTCAGAAGAGGCAAAGAGTAAGCAGTTTTAAAGTTTTAGTATTTTGCAGTTCTATGCTTTGCTAAAGGAGCCTCAGAGATAGAGGCATAATCCATGACTTGCAGTCTAATCTCTCTCAACTACTCTACATTCCTCATTTTCCCTTTTTCCTAATAGACAGTAATGGTGTAGGCTTTTCAGTGAAGTATTGGTTAAAGCGGAAAAGAGTACCTACAGCTGAGACCTAAGACTTGGATTGTGGACTGATCTCTAATTTTACCAGTAGGAGTCAAGTAACCATCAATTTGCCAATTCCATCCCTAAGAAAAGAGCTTGAAAAGTTATCAAAGCAGTTTTGTCATCAAAAGGCACACTACTCCCTAAGACTTTGTTTCAAGTCAGGATTCATCACTGAGGAATGAACTGCAACATGTCACACTAGCTACTGTTTTCAACTGAAAGCTAAAGACAAATGGAAACATTCAAAGAATTACAATGACAAACACACGAAATTGCTAAATTATATCAAAGATGCTTCAAAAGGCATAGTGAGATTCACACAAAGACATTTGCACAAGTTTAAACTGTTACCTCCTGGACATCCTCTGGGTTTTTTCTTGAAACAATCTGAAAAGCAAAACAAAAACCCATGTAAGCGCTTGGATTTCCAGTTTGGAAGTTAGAGGAACATACAATGATTTGTTGCTGAAGAGAAAAATCTTGAAAGGGGCAAACACTTGCATGTTCCTCTGCACCCAGAAGTGTTTTCATTTAGTTTGAGAGAAGTCTAATATCCAAACATAATCTGGTGAAGTATTTTAGCAGCAGAGTCAATCCCTCTGATTAGAAATAGACATCCATTATAGGCAGAAAAGCACAGAAGGCATCTCAAAACAAAGAGCACATCCCCCATCACCTTCCCAGTCTCTTCCTCTTTAATTCATATTAGGGCCACATTACTCCCAATAAGTGGAGCTAATTGAAACTACTTGGCTTAACAAAAGCCACACACAACCTCACCGTGAATGTGAGGCTTTGCATTTACTAAGGCAGTATTTCCACTTTACTTACAGCCATCAATGCGCACACACGTCTGCCTCAATCCTTGTGTATTAGTTTCTCCTTAAACACTCTTTGCCTAATCAATTATAAATGACTTTGTCCAAAGGAAAATTGCAGTGAAGACACGGCTTGGCTCCACACCATAAAGAAGTCTGTCTTTTGTCAGGGTTTTTTTTCTTTAAATAAATATTGATTGCAAAAGCCTTTGTAATCCAAGTTCTGCATTGGGCTTATAAACAGCACTAAGAGCATATCCACAGAAACAAACAAATCAGATCAAGACATCTTTAATTCATAACTGCAGTTACCTTGTGCAAGTCAGTATATCCTTCATTATAACAGCCAAAGCTGTTTAACAAAGTAATTAGCTTCTTGTTAGCTAAAGCAAGACAGGGCATTCTCAATGCAACTGAGTCTCCACAGCGACACACCCCAGAATAATCACTGCTGTGAATAAGTGATGCAAGTAGGCAAGCGCGAGGAGTACACTCTACCTGCACCCTAGAGACTACAACACCATCCCACTGAACCGCAAACACCATGCTTAGAGCTGCTGCTCTAAGATGGAAGACACCGAATCTACACTTCCCTCTTGGTAACTGACAGCAACAAACCCCTCATATTGAGTCCCCACAAATTAGCTCTCTTCCTCACTTTCATTTTTCAGGAAGCCTCGCCAAAGCCTCCCAGATTTCATAACATCAGTTTACTACACAGCCCAGCCACTGTCATCTTCCACACATTCTAGAGGAGACAAGCCAGAAAAGATAAGTGTTACCTCCTCTAGCAAGCTCTCAAAAGACGTAAAACATTCTTCTTCACAAGTCTTTCTCTCACCTTGCACATCAAAGTCCTCTTCTTCCAGCGTAGTCAACATTAATAAAACCTTCCTCAACTTCTCCTCACTCTCCAGTAACCTAACATTTGGCAACTTTACCTAATTTTAACGTTGGCAGCCTTTGCTCCTTCCTTCATTACCAGGCAGTTGATATCTACAATTGGAGAAATATTACTGACCTTCTTCTCTAATAACTGGTGTACTTGATGCAAGGAGCCTGTAGAGCTGGGGGAAGAAGATATCACAGGCATGGCTACACACCACAGAATACCAAAGGGCATGCACCAACTGCTTTGCAGTTCACCTTTAGTTAAAGCCTTGCAACAGTTTTGGCAGCTAGGTAAGTTACCAGATGGGCAGAAGGAGACCCAGAGAGATGAGTAATTACCCAGCCAGTTAGTAAGAATCTGGAATAAAACCCACAGACCCTGTTTCATACTTGTTCTAATGTTACATTGCCTTCTATATCTATCAGCCATGCCAACTTTAAGTCAGTACGCAATAATTTATGTGTTGTCCTACTTTGTTCTTCCTATCTTTTTCTGAAGGTCAACCTGAGAAGAGGTCTGCCCCTTTAATCCAACCTAGAGACTTGGCAAAGATTACAAAGTCCCCCCCACAAAATTTTCAGTGCATGTTTTTAATCCTCTCACAAGGATCAGCGCAGTCAACTCTTACAAATCTGTAACACAAGCAACTTTAATCTACCCTGAAAAATATCATTAGGATACCCAGCGATGAGCTAAGCAATGCATAATTACTGTGTTATGATCTGAAAACAGATCCTACAAGGATCCTCGCTAGCAAACAAAGTATTTCAGACTATCCTATTCTTTGTCTGACCGGCAGATATCCAACATAACTCATTAGAATTTTAATTATCTAATCTTCAGAGTTAACTGAACTTTTATTTGTGGCCTATATTTTCAGGTACCATTAAGGACACTTCTCACACTGTAACCCGCCTTAGGTTATTGTATCTTTGGAAATGGATATAATAAGAGACAATATTAATCTAATCTTGTCTGCATTTACTATTATTCCACAGTTTACAAGAAAATAAAATATATATTCTCTGAGAATATACATTTGAGAATATATATTCTCAAACAAAGCCTTTAAGAAAAAGCTGCAGTAAGGATAGACCACCTTAGGACTCAGAAGAGACTGCATGGGTAGTTGTGCCTTTCAGTCAGATGTTTAGGACATAATTAAGAACTGCTTTCACATCCATAATTATATTATATAATATTAATATATTAATATTAATTCTATCTTTCTGTTGCAATACATTATATTGCAACAGAAAGTTCCTTGATCTTCGTTTCACAAAGGATTCATAGACCACTGAAATGAACCCAAAATCCCACTTGCACATACTGAGTACCCTAAATCTCAGCCAGAAAGGTACTCAACACAACAGGAAGATCCACCTCACTTTTTTCCTGGCAGTCCCTCAAAGCTGCTGAGCACCAGATCAGCAAATACAGCTGTAGTGCTGTGTACCAACCACGGAGCCAGATCACTGCAGGAACAGGAGGGAGAAATAAGAGGAAAGAAAAAGGGAGGGTAGCAGATTTTTTATTTTAAATCATTTTGTTCAGCATCTATCTCCCCAAATCCTCATTTCAAGTACTCCATAACAGATTACCAGATAGGGCCTTACTGAAACAAAGATTATTTATAGAATTATTTAGAATCATAGACTCATGGAATGGTTTGGGTTGGAGAGGACCATCCAGTTCCAATCCCCTGCCATGGGCAGGGATGTCTCATACTAGACCATGTTTCCCAAGCCTCATCCACCCTGGCCTTGGGATGGGGCATTTACCACACTTGTAAACCCAAAGTATGCTTTGCTGCAAAGAAGTCAAATATTGTCTCCTTTTAGAGGATTCAGATATCAAAACACCCTGAAGAACTAATGATCTCTGGTTAGCTCAGTTTAATTTGGACAGCTCACAGACTGGTCAGCTCCATGCTCTATGCTAATGCACAGTCAGCACATTGCCTGATTCTGCACTACCTCACTTGGAAAAGCACCGGAGCATCTACAACTTCTGGGGCATAGAGAAAGAGCAACACTGCTCACTAGTTAGCCATAACTTGCTCTTGAACAATTCTGCATAAACAAAAGCATCACAGAGCCTTTTAACTGGCTTTAGCCAGTAAGAACAAAGTCACCAGAGTAAAATAAGCAAAGCCTTGGCTCATTCCTATTACTTCCCATTGCATGGACACAACTTTTTAGAACACACACACACACAGAGCATCATGACTAGTACAGAAAGAAAGAATGGCACTGTTCTCCTCAGGAAAGGGCTTGTTAGATTAGAACATCAGAGAGAAAAAAACACCTCTTTTTCTCTTTTTCCTTTAACAAATACTGCAGTTTATTGGACTAAAAAGAACGTTTTAAATACATCCCACATTTATGGTGGGTGGATTTGTACATATATGTTTGATTAAAAAAGAAGAATTTAAAACAGTACCTTAATTTCACAAGTCACACAGAGTGATCATAACCGAACAACCCAAGAGCTACAATATATACACACATACAGAACATTGTATTCTTTGAATTTAGAGAAGGTACATAAAAAAGCATACTGCGTTCACAGGCAGAACGTCTACAGCTGCAATAGCTACAAGATCACAGGTCATTTAAATAAACTGTGCCCCTCCATGACACTTTCTGATGCTCTGAGTATATCCCACCATACCTGTGACCTGAACTCCTCCTGCACCTATCTCCACACTTACTCCCCTCCCTTTTTGGCTTAAATAGGAAAGCGGAGGAGAAAAGGAAGCAAGAAATTTCCCTAGGGGAATAGAAGGAGCATTCACCAAAACTAGCACCAAGCCAGCTCTCCGCTTCAGCTTTCCTTCTCCTCCTGCTAGGCCTCTCTTACGCACCCAAACCCTCTTCTCCCCAATGGGGTTGAACCCTGGGCACATACAACCCGTCAGAAAGGGGCTGCCTAAATATTATCCAACTGAGCTCTGTGCTTCCAGTGCAGGCTGTACCTACATACCCTGCTCCCTTGTTTTTCCCCATAGCTGACTGTACTGTGGGGCAGGCGGGAAGACAGCACAACTGGGCTAAATAAGAGACTGGGAGGAGAATCACAGAATCAACCAGGTTGGAAAACACCTGTAAGATCATCAAGCCCAACCGTTACCCCAAGCACTGCCAAGTCTACAATCAAACCAGGGAAACAGACAAATAAATAAACACAGTTGATGTTTGTAAGCTATTCAACCACAACCTGCAACAAACACGAAAGAAACTGACACTGCGAAGAGCCTCTGGGGCTATCACGTTATGTGAAGCCACAAGTTCGCAGGAGGCGACCGAGGTTCAGCTCAGGGTACCCGCCGTGCCCGAGCCCTCCTTCCTCCCCTCCCACCCGTCCTCAATGAAGGGGGTTCCACACCGCGACCGACCCGCTCAGCGCAGGGCACGCCAGGATGCCCATGGCTGTGTGCGGCTATATTCCACACGCAGCGGCGGCTTTACAGACCGCATCGGAGGCCGGCCGGGCCCGGGGACCTGAGGGCGAGGGGCAGAGCTGCAGCCGGCACAGAGGAGGCCGAGCGCTGACTCACCCGCGCCGTGACCTTGTAGACGGTGTGCCCGCGGGGATGCCGCCGCGGCTCCGTCACCGTGTAGAAGCGGGCCAGGTCCCCGCCGCGCTCCCGCGGGCTCAGCATGGTGAACCCCCCCACCACCGCCGCAACGCCGGGCCCCGACCGAGGCGGAAGCGGCGTCCCGGAACGCTCCGCTCCGCCCCACCCGGGCGGTGCCGAGAGCCCGGCCGGGCCCGCCCCACCGCGGGGAGCGCCTGCTGGGCCCGCCGTGGAAGGCAACTGCTGTGGAGGGGCGGGCGCGATGCACTTATGGATGCTTCAGCTGCTGGGCGAGGCTGAGCCTCGGCGGGGCTGGTAGATGGCGACACCGCTTCCAGCTGCCGGTTATGAGTATCCCCAGTTCCTAACGGGCAGCTTGGATGTGGCCTTTTCCAGAGTCTGAAAGTCTGCCTAGCATGGCGGAGGACAAGGTGTCGTAGTCATAGAATCACAGAATCACAGAATGGGTTGGGCTGGAAAGGACCTTAAAGCTCATCCAGTTCCAACCCCCTGCCACGGGCAGGGACACCTTCCACCAGAGCAGGTTGCTCCAAGCCCCTGTGTCCAACCTGGCCTTGAACACTGCCAGGGATGGGGCAGCCACAGCTTCTCTGGGCACCCTGTGCCAGCGCCTCAGCACCCTCACAGGGAAGAGCTTCTGCCTTAGATCTAACCTGAACTTGCCCTCTTTCAGTTTGAACCCATCACCCCTTGTCCCGTCACTACAGTCCCTGATGAAGAGTCCCTTTCCAGCATCCTTGTAGCCCCCTTCAGACACTGGACAACTGGGGTTGGACAGAATGATCCGAAGGACATGGGTTTATACTCATCTTCTTTAAATTTAGCTGTAGCTTGCAGCTACTCAGATGCAGTGGTATCACATGCAAAAAACAACCAAAGAGCTAGTTGAAAATACACTTACTCAAGTAAACAAGGTATGTTTACTAGCGTGGTATACTAGTCATTTGATACCTCACACAGCTCATATAACCCTCTAGTGTAAAAACATGATTAGACAACCAGTTCTGGTATAAATTTGCTTATGACACAAAACTTGTTTGTAACAGCTCATAAGATGTGATAGTTCTGAGGTTTTAATGGTACAAACACAAATCAATGGGACTGAAGCAATCATTGACTAACCCCTGATAATTATACAATAGATCTCATTCAAATTTCAATAGCCAACCGATGAATCTCATAAGTCAAAAGCTAGCAATTTGGTGGGAGCAGGAAGGGAGAAAAAGCAGTAGGAGTACAGAACAAGACAGAGAACTCCATGGCTGAAATAAGAAAGACAATAAAAATGATCAGGTGTATGGAATAGTTTCCTCATGCAGCACAATGGAGTAGTCTGAGATTTTTCAGTGTGGAAGAAGGAATAATATGAGGAGACACGATAGTGGTCCATGAAAATCATGAATGGCATGGAGAAGATGGACAGGGATGGACTGTTCAGTCTCTCTTAGCACCAGAACCAAAGGCCAGAGAAGCTGGTATGAATGAGGTCATAAAACTAATGATAATAAAAGAGTTCTTCATAAGATGAGTGCCAGACCTGCAGGACTCTTGTCAGAGGATGTTGCTGATGCAGTTCGTTTGCAAATTCAAGTACTTGGGCGAGAGAGTCACTGAGAGTAACTAAAGAGACAAACGCACCAGGCTTAGGAAATCTGCTGAGCTGGAAACAGCTGGAGGCAGGGAAGTGTTCATTTGAAGTTTGCCCAGCCCCTGCACACCTCTAGGCATCTGCTGCTAACCACTTTTAGAAAGCAGGAAACTGAGCTCACTGGACCATTGATCTGAACCACCGTGGCTGTTCTGATGTGCAGTATAATCAATCAAAACACCCCTCGGTGAGTCTCCATTCATTAGGGAGTTTCAAAAGCTCAAATGACTCATAAAGTAATTTGGCTTCTAGTTACAAACCAGAATTTGGAGATACCATGTTGAAGAATATCTCTGAACATGGTGCAACCAACCTAGATGCACAAAATAATAATTAGAGGAGACTAAATAATCCACAATTGAGTGTTACTGCCTTATTAAGACTTTCCGAGATCAAGGCAAGAAATAATAGCAACTTTGAGATGAGAAACAATTTGCATTATATTCACAGGTTAATCTTTTTCTTATCTTCTATTTCGCTTCTTACACAATTCACTTTTATGCTTAGCAGCATACCTTCCTTTTCATTAAGGCTTGCCTTAAAAAAGCTTTACCCCTTTCCTTTTTCCAGCATCACTGCTGAGATTGCTATTATGGAAAAACCTTTGAAGTGGCAGAGCAACTTGGGTGTCTTATGCAGGTCAAAATAAAGAAACTAACTGCATTCTATAGGAAGATTCCCTTTGCTCCTAAAAATAACAGCAGTTGTTGTTGCTATAGCTATGGCTTACTGTCTTCTATCTTAGAAACATACCTAATACATAAGAATGCTTCAAAAATGACCAATATAGGTCTGGAAAATACAGTTGGGAAGTCTTGTACTACCCATGGATTATCAAGCTAATAGCTTTGCTCTCTTATTACAATGTGAAGAAACTAACAGAAAATGGACGGGTGTTTTTACCTTTTGCCCGTAAGTAACTTGCATCCAAGAAGCGGAAAAGCCGAGGTGGATTTGATATCTTGCCTAACTAGCGCTCCCCTCATCTAACTCTTTTTTCTAGTTCAGTCTTCCCTATCACTCCTGGGAGAAACTTACAATTATTGTTGTTTAAAGTCACTTTCATGGCACTAGTCACAGGAATGCAGAGCTAGTGTTGGACGTGATTGCAGTTCCTGCACAGCATCTGCGCTATTCGGCACTATTGTATTTCATACGCTCTGTACTACATTTCCTTACAGTAAACAGAGCCAGCATTTACTCTGTCCTTAGACGACCTCAAGAAAGCATTTTAACTGCTTAACCAAGCAACATCGACAGAGATAGGGAGGGCTGTTTATGCAGCTGAGAAGCAGCAGTGTGTCCGTCTGCAGGGCAAGCAGCTCTTCCACCCATCCCTCGGGCCAGGTCTCAGCAGAGCATATAGTCATAGAATCCCAGACTGGTTTGGGTTGGAAAGGACCTTAAGAACATCATCCAGTTCCAACCCCCTGCCATGGACAGGGACACCTCACACTGGAGCAGGTTGCTCAAGGCTCTGTCCAACTGTGCGTCTTCAGGTGCGTTTTAACCTGGGAACGTTAAAACACTGTCGTAGGTCAGTGGGGTTTGGTTTCTGCAAGCAGTAAGGACGCTGCTGCTGCCCTGACATAGGTACCTTAAAACACAGGGCAGCTGTCCCTTGACCCCACGGGGACACAGTAACGGCAGGAACATGACGGTGTACGGAAACTACAACATTAGCACGGCGTTGCACCCAGTTAAAAGAATACAAAGCCTGAAACCCGGCAACCTACACCCGGCTTTTGCAGCGCCGCGCCCCGACGGGTCCCCACCCGGAGCCGAAGCACCGCCCCCCGCCCCGCCTTTGAGGGGCTGCCGGGCCCAAGATGGCGTTCGGGCTCGGGCGCCGCCCTCTCGGACCGAACATGGCTGCGGGGTGCGCCGTGAGCCCTCGGACTACAAGTCCCAGGAGCTAGCGGGCGGCCGCGGGGCGGGTTCGGGTGTCGTCGCTGCGGGGTACGCGGCGCGGTGGCGGGCGGAGCTGGCGCTGTCCTGGAATGACCCCCTCTGGGGGCACCGGGGGTGTGCGGAGCCGATAGCGGGTCTGCCCTGGGCTGGTCCCGCACCGGGGCCCGCCGGGAGGTAAACGGGTTCGGGAAGGGGTGGGCGCTGGGCCTTGGCCGGGCCTTGCAGCCGCCTCGGCACCGCAGGGCACCGTGCGGGGCTGCGCGATGGCGGCCGGTCTTTATCCTCCTTCTCCTTCTCCAAGCCGCGGAGGCCGAGGCGGTCTGTGTGGGGCTCCTTGCAGCTGGCGTGGCGCTGGCGGCGCTGGAACCGGCCTGATCGGGTGGCGGGGCCCCGGAGTGGCCTGGCCGCGGCGGAGCGGCCCTGCCGAGGCGGTTGACAGCTCGAAGTGCCCGCAGAGCAGAGCGGGGCCGCGGTGCGGGGTTCCCCCGTGGAAGGGAGCCCGCTTCGGCGCTTCTCCGCGGAGCAGGCGGTTCCGGAGCCTTCCCAAAGGAGCGGCGCCTCTTCCCTTTCTGCCCCATTCTACCAGCGAGGTGCCCTGGGCTGTGGTGTTCTTCTGTGTCTGTCAAGCTGTTTGTGGTGGGTGTTTGCGGACAAGCCGGGTTTTGCTGAACGCTGTATTTAGGCTGAACGGCAGGGAGGAGGTTCTCGCTTTGGTTCAACTTCAGGCGCACCAAGCTTCGGTGTCTTTTGTTTGTAAGCTCAAAATACGCCTGCCTTTTTAAACAATGAGGAAGCCGGCGCAGAGCGATGCCACTCAGACATGCTTCCTGCTTTGTATTTGGTTTTGACACAGACATTCTTCTTTTCTGGAAAGCGAACAACCAACCTCCCCCTTATTTTCATGGCTTTAATTGCTAAGCTGTGGCTTTCCCACCTGGAAATGAAATAAGAACCCAAATCTAGTCGTTAAGCTGTTGCGAGAGATTCCATGAGTGTTAGTACCTCTGTTTCCCTGTCCTGTTGGCATTGTGGCTTGATGCAAGTCAACAGCTTTTTAAACAACTTAAAGGAAAGTGGTTTTCTTATTCCTTTCAAGTAGCTTTATCATCAAGTTAATGCTGCATGAAGGAATGACTTGTTGTAAAGGTCGTTCCACTGAGCACTTGAAAGATCTGAGAGTGGAATTCAGTAAGGCAGAAAATAAGTTGTAAGTAGTTATTCAGTTGGACAGTTTGGAAATGAAATGGCATTTGTAAATCTGAAAGGGAAGAATACACGATTGCTTCGTCAGGTCCCACTTTGCGTATCATTTAGATAAAAGTTTAAATGTCTTGTATGTATCTGAAAAGGTTTGAATGTCTTGTATGTGTCAACCTGTGGAGAAGGAGTATTTTGTATAAGCCATGACCAGGATGACTTGAGCGTAGGTAATTCAATCTGTGCTTTCTTTGGCAGACCCCCCATGCTGGCCCGTCATGTGCAGAGGCTGGGCAGAGACTGCATCGCCCACTGGAATGGTTCTCAGATACTCACCGTGAGCAACCCGGTTTACAGCTGTATGAGATGGGCCGGACACTATCCCTGGGCCTCATTTCCGCTTCCCGTTCCAGCTGATTCCTCAGCAAACTGGAGACTCCCTCCAGTTTTTGGACCTTGGAGACAGTTTCAGAACTGTAATTGGCAGCTTGATAACTTCATGCAAAGTTCTTGCTTTCACCTACCCAATCCCAGTATGAAATCTGAGGGAGAAGAACCATTGACAAAGAAGAGAAGAGTCAGTGGCCACCATGATACTTCAGCTCCTGAAAAAGAAACAGACTTCTCTGATCAGAAGGAAGCGTTGTGTCTTGCTGTAGCACGGAATGAAGAAAAACATAGCAGCAAGAAAGGTAAAAGGTGCTCTTTGCCCGTTTTCCTTCGTCTGTAAAGCTAAACCCATCTAACAAGCTATAAGCAGTCTTGCCTGTGCCTTTTGAGTTACTGTTTTTCTTGGCTTCTTGGTCAAGAAAACATCTGTCTTAAAAGCCTTACAGTTTGTAATGCTGTTCGGTTGTCACGCTTGCATTCTGTGCTGCCACACAGCCTGCCAGTGCTAGGTTCACTGTGACTGGCAGTAGAACACAGTCAGTTATGGGAGGGATTGCCCTCCTGGGGAGTCCTGAGTTTGATTCAGACAACTCTCTCAGGTGTCTTTTGCCAGATCCTGTCTGTGAACTAGGGAATCTTAAAGCAAAAAGATGTAGATAACTTGCTGCGGGGCTGAGCCGGGCTGGCAGCTGTATAGCTTTGTTTCTGGTACTGTACCTGAGCCTGTAAGCCCTGCCGGATCTCAACTGGCTTCTTTCCAAGCCACTTGGGTCATGAATTTTGTAAGTGGAGAAATACATATCTGAAAAATAATTGGATACTTAATGATGGGCAGATATATTCTTTAAAACTTTCACATAATAAATATGAAACTAGGAATGGCAGAAAAGCAAAACAAGCCTTTTTAGAAGTTGTTGGTAATTCCGAGGCTTATTAATGCTTTTGATTTCTCAATCTCAAATCAGGTTCGTTATCTGGTTTGGGAGCCAGTTGCAGCTTATGTCTTGAGTTTTTCAGATTGTACACAGGCTAGAAGTGAAGATGTTGTTTGATTTCTAACCCCTTCTTAGTCACGTATAGGCAGATCAAGATGCCCATGTCCTGTTCTAAGGGTGTACCTCAAACTCACATACCCCATCTCCACTGAGGAGGTAGTGGCAGAAGGCAGTGTAACACTGTGTCGGCAGACTGGATTTGGCTTACCAGTTTGACAACCTTCCTACAGGGAGCAGCAGGGTGGCGTAGTCTGACCACAACCATTTCCGTAGGACATACCAAAACAGTTTGAAATCCAGGGCATCTAATGATTTTGTGCTGTGTTTTGGGCTTGGGTTTGTTTGGTTTGGTTTTTATTGCTGCTTACATAAAGTTCATCTTGAACCGTGGTCTAAATCACTGCTAGTCAAATAAACTTTTAGAACTGATTAAGCAAAGATGAACAGTTGTCAGTAGAATGATTGCTAAGAGCAGCAAGAACTCATACAGTGTATTACATAATTTTTTTCTGCTTCATGCTCTTTTAACAGGAACCATCAAAAGACACTGGGAATATTTCTGCCAGCACAGCAGAACAATGAAAATCATTGAAAACAAAGAAACTGACCAAAGCAGTACAGAAAATGAGGCAAAATTTGATTTTACAGTCATGTCGTACAATATCCTCTCACAGAATCTGTTGGAAGATAACTCCCACCTGTACAGACACTGCAGGCAACGACTGTTAATCTGGACATACAGATTTCCCAACATTCTACAAGAAATCAAACAGCTGGATGCAGATGTGAGTAGACAATGAACATGTGGACATTTCTTTAGGACTGATAAACTGCAGTAGCAAATTGTTGCGGTTCTTTTTGATGGGTGGGTTGTCCAGTGAATCCAGCTGAGCTATTAGTTATGTCATGCTTAACACTAGTTTTGATTTATGCTTATGCAATTAATGTATTCTGTGCAATTTGAACTTGGAGCAAAGGCGAACTCTACAGTACATACCACTCATAGTTACCTTTTTTGTCCATAATTCCTGGAATTGTCTTTTTGGCATAACTTTGTTACTCTTCAGGAGCTCAGTCCTTTGTCAGAATCCCAAGGTGGTTGTAAATCAGTACTGCAGTGTACAAACAGAAGGCTCCAGGATGCCCGGAACTCTTTTAATGGAGTATTTTGAGGTTGATCTTTGGTTCAGGTTATAATACGGAACCTTGTTGTCCACTCTGTACTTAATGGAAAGTGTGCCCTTGGCCTCTTCATCCCACTGCTGTGGCATTTAGCCCTCCCCTAAACTGCTGGGAATGTATTAGCAGGTGACTACTTTGATTAAATTGAATTTCACATCTGAAAATGTGCAGCTGGCTGAGAGAGGGTGGGAAGAATTGGGGCCTTCTTCCCAATCTTAAGGAGCACTTTCTATAGGAGACTGAATCCTTTTGTGGAATTATGAAGGCAAACAGCCTCTGAATTATTATTTTTTATAGTATACCCATACAGAGTGTCCAGCAGAGGTGATGTAATATTTTGATATATTTACTAATCTTTTAATTGTGAACTTTTGCATCAGGTACTCTGTTTACAAGAAGTCCAAGAAGACCACTATAGAACAGAGATCAAGTCAAGTTTGGAATCCCTGGGTATGATGAAACTTTTATGACCAGTGTGTTGTCTTCTCCCCTGTCCCAGTAACTATTTTCCTCAAAAATTTTAGTTTAATAGAATCAAGTTTGCTTCTGTCACATGCAACAATGTTGTGTACCCCCTTTATAAATTCACTAAGTGCTCTCTTGAAACTACCTTAGTGTTTTCTATCAGAATTCCTGTTGGATAAGGTTTTTTTTCTAGGGTATGTTTTTCTGGCTTGAAATCTTCCAAACATCAGCACTTAACCATAGTCAGTTTATATTATTTTGGTTTTATACGGTACTGTCAGCCAGCCTAAATAGCACTGTCTTACCACTCTCCTGTGTGAATTTATGGAAGGAACATGTTGCTAGGGATGTGATTCCATGGTGGTTTAAAGGGATCTAAATCTTTTGTGCTCTACATCTCCTTCCAGTCCCAGGCCCCCCTTGCTTCCTGGCACAGGTTCTTGTCTGATGCCGGGAGTAGCTAGTTCAAGAACAGCACTGGATTGATAATCTTTCCTTCTTAATTTGAGGTAGACTAGCTCCTAGAACTGAATGTAAAGAAGGTAGAGTAATGGCAATACTGATTTATATCCACCTGAAATGTGGAACAACACTGTAAGGTCAGGCTTGTCTGGGCAGCTGAGCTTCCTGCTGCTATACATGGGGATCTGGAGCTTGCTGTAGCTCTTCCTCTTCCCCTCCCTAGCTCTCAGATGCATGTTCTGCCCCTTCTCCTGGGCCAGTTCTGGCACTCACTAGACCTCTGCCCTGGTGAAATCCACCAGTCCAGCAGAATACTATCCAGACTAATACTATTGTCGTGGATTAGTTTCTGTTGATACACTGAGTTAGCAGTGAGTGCCACAACAAGTGGCAGGAGCACATGGCCTAGAGCTACATAGTTGCATAAGTATGTTTGAGACCTTTATGTTTGAGACCTTTGTTCTATGAATCCTTTTAAGGTTATGATTTATGACTTACAGTGATTATTGCTTTTGATTGGAACACTTCACTGGTGTTACTCCTAAACCATTGTGGTTTAGGAATAACAGGAAAAAAAATACACAAGTTCGCTTTTATGTGACTTGTGGGGCTTCTTTCTTGGTTTGGTTTGGTGGGTTTTTTCCTCCACATGAGGAGAGAATCATAGAATCCCAGACTGGTTTGGGTTGGAAAGGACTTTAAGATCATCCAGTTCCAACCCTCCTGCCATGGGCAGGGACACCTCATACTAGACCGTGTTGCCCAAGGCTTTGTCCAGGCTGGCCTTGAACACTGCCAGGGATGGAGCATAAGAATATGCCTGGTATCTTAAATAGATGCTGACACATCACGAAAGGTATTATAACAGGTTTACCATAGTATCTAAATTGAAGCTAGACAGGGTAAAAAGGTTTTTACTATTTCTTGAGATAATTTCTATTTATACAATGATATTGTATGTTTGTCATTGCCTCTCTTGCAGGGTATCACTGTGAGTATAAAATGAGGACAGGGAGGAAACCCGATGGCTGTGCTATTTGCTTCAAAACTTCCAAATTTAGCCTGATTTCATCAAACCCCGTGGAATTCTTTCGCCATGATATTCCACTCTTGGACAGGGACAATGTGGGATTGGTGTTGCTTTTGCAGCCTAGATTTCACTGTAAAACTAATGCTGCAGTCTGTATAGCCAATACACATCTGCTGTATAACCCAAGGCGCGGGGACATCAAGCTGACCCAACTTGCAATCCTCCTGGCAGAGATTGCTAGTGTTGCTGCTCAGAAGGATGGTACCTTCTGTCCAATTATCATCTGTGGTGACTTCAATTCTGTTCCTGGTTCTCCACTGTACAGATTTATAAAGGAAGGGAAGTTAAATTATGAAGGACTTGCTATAGGAAAGGTAGGCTATGCTTTTCACTTAATACAAGTAAAGGTTGATGCTGATTAAAAGTATTACAGGATGTTTGTATCACTGTGTTTAAGACTGCCAGTCTTTAAATAGGATAAAATAAGTGCTTAAGCAAACACCTACTGTGTACTCCATTGGAAGATGACTCTTGTTTTAGATAAACTTTGAATTACAGTAGCTACAATAATTGTAAAAGCAAAAATGCAATTAGATGCTGAATCTAAACTGTTTCAGGTTAGATGGTTTTTGTTGTAACCTCTTGTTATGTAGCTGTTAGATGTGTCAAATGCTATTTAATAGAAAGTAACTGGAGTACATACAATGAGAAAACATGGGGGAAAATAGCCCCACTGGTGTCTGTTGCTAGTGAGTAGTTGTTTCAAGCCCTGCTTCAACTTGACTTGCTCACAGAAGAATAAGTGTTGTGAAGATGAAGTGTCTGGGGAGCTGTGTATACTCAGCCCCGTTATGTTGATACGTGTTCTTGGTAGTATTTCAGCTTAGCGTCAGAAGAACTGGCTTGGAAAATTGGGTAGCTGCAAAAACAAAGGGGGTGTTCATAAGGGATGTTGTTACTTTGACAAACCATTATAAAAGACTTATTTTAAAGGCTGTGGCTTTTCTTTGCTTTAAACTTTAAATAAAAAGTCCACTCATTTCATATTGTTTTTCTTAGGTCTCTGGACAAGAACAGTTTCCAAGGGGACAAAGAATTTTATCTATTCCAATCTGGCCCCAAAAATTGGGTATTTCACAAAACTGTGTGTATGAAATAAAACAGCAACAAAAAGAAGAAAATGCAGGTCAGTTGCTGGGTTGATGAATTTTGTGGACCTTTGAAAACATCGTTTGGATCGCACTGAAAAACATGTTCTGCTCTAGTGGAGGGGGAAGGCAGTGAGTCTGTAGCTTGCCAGACTTCCCTGTTGGGCTCATTTGAGTGTGAAGTTATGGCTCACATAAGCATTTGCAAATTTGAATCTTTAGAAGGTAATAGTTAGAAATTGCCATTCAGGAGCTGGTGCATATTCTTTAAACTACTGTGATTGAATCATGAAAGCCAGTTGTGCTTAACTAGAAAAAGAGAGATGGAAGAATGCAGCACATGTATGTAGTGTGAACCCACATTCTGCTTCAGTGGTTATGTATCACAGTGAAGGCACTTCATGGAACAAGTGGGAAGAGCAAGTGATTCCTTCCTTACTACGTCTTTCATCCACCAATTTTAAATGAATGGGACATAATTTGGAAGTCTTTGGAGAGCTTATGACAAATGGAACAGAAGAATTTAATCCAGTTTGTATCTTGCCTGCTGCAAAGATACTTGTCTCTAGCTTTTCTTTTCTATAGATCTTCAATATTGGTCTTGCTTACATCCTATTTTTAAATGCAAATTGAATGTATTTTTGTTTTACAGGAGAAAAATTGGAAGCAGGAAAACTGGACAATGCTCAGGAGATTGTAACAGCATCTGAAAAGTATGTGTTGGGGGATAAAAAATGGATTTCCTAGCTTGGGGGGGTTTTCTTAGACCAAACTTGTTTCTGATTCCAGATGTGAATAGAAGATGCTCACCCAACCCAGTCTGCCCACCTGGGTTAAAAATCATCGTCCATTTAAACATGCAAAGGCTGATCAGGCAGCAAAGGACTAGAACTGGAATTAATGGAGTGTGGGTTCTTGCAGGAACCTGCAGATACTATTTCAGAATGCAGAGGCGAAGTGTCAGTGCTGTTTAGGGGGCACTTTCTGTCTGCTTATTAGAAAACGCCTTTGACATTTTTGGTAACTTCTTGACATAAACAGAACATTTGCTCTGTAGTGACATTGTAGGAAAGCTGGGAACTTCTTCATTGCTCATTCTTTCTAGGAAAGACAAGAAAATAAGGTTCTTTTCTTTGATTCCTGTTTAGGGTGTCTTCAAAACTGCAGCACCATTTTAAGTTGTCTTCAGTCTATTCTCATTACTTTCCTGAAACTGGGATCCCAGAAGTAACAACTTGTCACTCCCGAAGTGCTGTCACCGTGGATTACATTTTCTATTCTGCAGCAAACGATGATGCTGCTGCCCAGCCAGGTAAAGAAACAACTTTCTAATTGTTTTCACCAAGTGCTAGATGGGAGCATTTGGATGCTGTTCCAAGGGAAATGCAGTGATAATTCAATCCATATGAATTACCTCAGAGGTTTGTGGCAGTTTATTCTCAGCTGCTATCTGAGAAATGGGGCTGGGCTTGTGATCTCACCACAGTTGGGCTTGTAGTGCCACCCAGGGCAGACTTTTCCACGTAGTGACCATTGCTGTAGTTGCCATCTCAGCATGGAGAAAAGACCTGAGGCTCCAGAAAAGCAGCAGTGTAAGTAGCACCTGAGAATTACTGCTGTCAGTAACTCCTGCAGGATGGTGGTGAGCGAACCTACAACAAAGCAGTGTTTCTAATCACATCCAGTTATGAAAATGGTGAACAGTTTCTGATGTGCATTAAAAGGGTTTCTTAGTTACTTCTCAGATAGTCTTGATGTAATGTCTGTCAAGTAGATGACTTCTGTGCTCTCTTGCTCTGAGAGCAGTTGCTTGCCTGTGCCCAGTTGTCACGCTCTTGATTGTAGTTGCAGCTGGAACTCACCAGATGGTGCAAGAAAGACACGGTACCTCTGTGGGTGTATTTCTTGATGGGTAACACATCCATCCTTTACTGCTTTGTGCTCTTACCGTGGATACTTCCCAGCAGTGTGCTTTCCATGTCATCAGTAGTTCTGTGTTTTATGCCATCATCAAGGGTCACTGCACAGTGCGGTGCTATCAGATCAACAGCTCTGCAGAACTTGGAATAAAGAAATCTGGATTCTACTCCTGCTCCCACTGTAGATTGCAACTGATTTTTATAAATTAACATTGTTTTTAATATGTGAAATAAAAATACTCCTTTCATTTCTTATGCATGGAGACTAGATTGTTAGAATTCAGTGAGTCAATGCACAGAAGTCTCATTTGTCATAACATGCACAGTAAGTACTACCTTAATGTAAAATACCACATACAAAAGCTTCACAATACAGAAATAAAAACTTTGACTGAAAAAACAGGATATGAGAAGTACCTAAATGACTTCTGAATCCTGTGTGATTTCAGAGTGCATCCTGTGCACAATTTAATCTTAATTCACTTGTTTATCTATTTTTGTTGCACCATCATTGTCCCAGCAGAGCTATAGCACTACTTCCTTTCTGCACTTGTTTTTCAAATAGATTCTTCACCCCACATGACAGTACAGAATGGGACAAACTTGGAATTTTCAAACTAGGTTAAACTGGTGTAGTTTTTATTCATTAGCTCTTAGAAACTAAGTAATAGTAGTTGTAGAGTGCTCTGAGCTGACATTAATCACTGCATGCAGGCCAAACAAACTGCTCCTTTGTAGACACGCAGGTGCTGCGCCAGATGATAAATCTGGCTCAAGGATGTGTGTGCTCTAATGCTACCAAGGCATCTTCACAGTAGAAGGGCTTTTCTTCAGAGCAGCCGTAAACAGCTGCTGGGTTGTTAGAGAGCTGCAAAGCTGGCAGGTGCCAAAGGAGTGAAGCTGTTGAACTATGTGAGGAGTTAAACAGTTGCTGGATAATCCTTTAAAATGTGCCTGCTGGTAAGTACCAGCTTCAGCCAGGAAGTCCTGGAATTGCTGATCACTTCCATACAGAAAGTATTTTTGTCAGAGTTACAGCTGCTGTTCATGCTGGCCCTGAAAGCACTCAACCTGCTCAGCATCATCCCCGTGCTCTGCAGGCAACAGCTAGGGTTGCAGACTAGTTGGCTCACTCAAGTAGATAGATCAAGAAGTCTAAAAGTTTGATGCATCATGGGAGGATCTTGTTCTCAATGGAATTTGAGTTGGAGAAAACTTATGATGGTTTTCTGCTTGGTTTTGTTGGTTGGTTTTTAGAATCATAGAGTCAACCAGGTTGGAAAAGACCTTTAAGATCAAGTCTAACCGTTCCCCAGCACTGCCAAGGCCGCCACTCAGTTTTCTTCTTTATTGAGGGGACAAATATTTTAAGTACGGTGTGTAGTAACAAAGGTTGGGCAGGGACAGGTGACTTTAGAGTAGGGGTCTGCTACAGGCCACCTGACCAGGAAGACTGAGCAAATGAGGTCCTCTATAGACAGATAGGAGCAGCCTCATGTTCACAAGCCCTGGTCCTCGGGGGGGACAACACACCAGCAATAAGCAGTCCAGGAGGTTCCTAGAACATGTTGATGATAAATGCCTTCTCCAGGTGATAGAGGAGCCTGGACCTTGTTCTCACCAACCAGGAGGGGCTGGCAGGGAATGAGAGCTCCACATGTCTTTAGGCAATTAGGAGTAGGTAGTCACAGGAAATAATGGAAGAAGATCCCTTTCTTATGATGAACATCTAGGAAGGGAAATGCCAGAAGGCTTTCACCCTTATGATCAAGAGTTCCTGCCTGGCGGAGAACTGTTCTTGAGGATACACAAATAAAAGTTTATGTGAACCAGCAACTCTCAAAAGATGCTTAATTTTGCAAGTGTCAGCTCTGTTGGGCACCGCTGTTGTGCTAAAGTACAGGCCTGGATTGAGGCTTTTCAGAGATACAATGAACAACTCAATCCCTTTCTACCTCTGCAAAATGGAGGGGTAGTGTCCTGAGTGCTTTGAGTTGTACTGATTGTAAGTTCTGCTGGGAGAGCAATCATAAACCAGAAGAATTTCTGAACTCCTTATTGGTGCTGTTACATGGAACAGAAATGACTTTGAGATTATTTGTGCCCTAGGGTTTTCCTCTTTCTGCAGGTGTGTGAATGTGCGATTCTCAGCCCACACTGATGAATGTTCCCATGTTTTGTTCTGTTTGTGTTTTAACCAGGAGCAGAGGATTCTTGTCGTGGAGGTCTGAAACTCCTTGGCAGGCTGGCACTTCTAACAGAGAAAGATCTTTGGACTGTTAATGGTCTTCCCAATGAAAATAACTCTTCTGACCACCTGCCCTTGCTGGCAGAGTTCAGGCTTATTGAACGGTAATACCCAAAGGACTTTTCGTGTAGATGAAGTTCCCTTCATCTTCTCGCTTCATGTGATGATCACTGTCTCTTTGAAGGTTAATTCAAGCACTGCTGGTCCGGTTTCAGTCAGTTTTTTGCATGCTGAGTTGTTAGTGTTGTGTAAAGTAGACTCTTTAAAGAGACTCTTTTTTTTTTTTTTAAGGTTGAAATTACTTTATGAAGCCTTTAAGGCCAAAAGAAAAGATTTTTACATTTGCTTCCTCTTTGATAACGGAAAACAGCTGTGCCAGCCTCGAAGTGGCATTATTTTTCACAGAGATGCTGTAAATGGTTTTTATTGTAAATCAGAGTAAAAATGATTATTCTGAGAACCGTGTGCTGCTTCATAGAATCATGGAATGGTTTGAGTTGGAAAGGACCTTAAGATCCTCTAGCTCCAACCCCCAAGCAAAGGCGAGTGTATTTGCATGCACAGCCTGTTTTCTAATGAGCAGAAGATCATGTTTTACTACAGCAGTGCTCTGTAGACACTCCTGTCTAAATCCTTCTGCAAAGGAATTCACTTAGACTGTAGTCAGGCTGGAAGCTGCAGAATTACACCTCCAAAGGAAGAAGGTAGCTTTGCAATGAGGCAGAGTTTCAAAGGTTACTTCTTAAATTTCTAAAAGGTTAACCTTGGGTAGCATTCACTGGCATCTTCTTTAGACTACCTGAAATAAAGCCAGGTGTAATTAGCACAGAACCTAACAGAAACCTGATCTACTGTAGGAACAAAACAATCACTCCTTGACATCTTGAGGCTTCATATGCATTGAACAACTGGGGGAAGGGAGTTTGGTTTGCCACTAAGTTATTAAAACTGGCAAGCTGTATATTAAAATGACAGATCCTGAGGTATTAAACGATCAAGAATTGTATTTACTCTCACAATGCACAGACAAACATACCATTTCCAACATTAAAAGACTTCCTGAACAGTAAACTTGCAGGAAACAAGTCAAACTACATGTGGGTATGTATGTAAGACTGCCTTAGCAGTACCATTTGGAGAACTGTCTTTCAGTGTAGTGCTGGAAGACCTGCACCCGTGTTCCTGAGATCACATTCAGATGTGTTTGGCTCCTAGAAACATTTCTTTGTTCATTCCTTTTCCTGACTGCAGAATTACAACCGCAGTTACATTGTGCTTTGAGAATAATGCAGTAAGTACAGTAGCAGTAACCACAAAACCAGTTGAATTGAAAAAGTCCTTCAGAGTTCCATTACAAAATATGATTACTTACCAAAGAATTTGGAGGGAGGATATTTTTCTCATAAGTAATTGGGAATAAGGATCTTCCCTCTCCTTGAAGAGGACTGCGTATTCGATATTGGATGCTGCTTGATTTAAATATGAGTATTCTCAAAGCTGGAACTGATAAATGCAAAGATACTTGAATAAATGCAACAGATTTCTGGATATGTACAGGTTACAGCTAAAAAAGCTGTTGCAGCAACTCAGTTGTAGCAACTCTTGTAGCCTAAGGAACTCTGCTAGTCTGGGGGACTGTTGCGTTATCTCCACAGCAGACAAATGTGAGCTCCTGTGTGTCTGCACCCTCGGCAGCACAGAGGCAGCTGAGCAAGGGAAGGCAGGGAACAGAAAAGTCCTGCTCTTTGCAATAAGCTTTGTCACTCCTTGAATCTAGGAACAACAAATAGCTTTTTTGGAATAGAAACAGAACGGGACAAAAATTAACCCTAAGACTTAAAGAGAAAAAAAAACCCTCAAACTACCATGATCCTTTTATTGAAGTTTCATGCTGTGCATAAACATACAAGTGATGTAGAAAAACCCCAAACCAGAAGTCATGCATGTTTCCTACATTATTTGACCACTTTGCAGTCACTAGAACCACACTTAAGACAAATGCCATCATCGTGAAGAGTATTTCAGCTGAACTGCAAAACAGGAACCAAAAGCAATTTGTCACATGCCTCTACAGCGTTCAAAAGTTTCAGTGCTAAGTTAGAGGTTAAAAGAAAATAACTCAAGTGTGGTGGACAGTGGTAAAAACTATACACAACCACCATTAGTTGAGCTGAAGTAAACCATGGTTTCATAGAAAAAGCTTGCAACGTATCAGGTAACTTTGTGCTATAGGCTCCAGCTGATCAAAGTAAGTTTTTCACATCATTTTATCCAAGGGATACATGAAAAAAAACCTGTTTAGGTCACAAGACACTAAACAGCACAAAGTTTAACAGTGAAACGCTGCCGCTGGTGTAAATTGTACAGGAATTCCTACCAAAAGAGTATTTCTCTCTTTTCAACTTCGCTCCTGAACCACAAAAATCGCACACAGGAGTGGAAAAGTTGACAGAAGGAGGAATGGGAAAGGCCTCCCTGTAATTGATATGGTAATTTGTATAAACAAGTGTATGTAATACATTAGACAAGTCTTTCTAGACTTTCTGCAGACTCATTAGTAGAAAGCCTTCCACTGGTTGTGGAAGGTTGCTGGGTCTTGGTATTGTCCTCCTGTCCTAGGGTAGGGGAGATTTATTGACTTTTTTTGGGCAATGAGGTCTGTGTACAAGCAATCATCTCCTGTATTCATTCAGTTGCTGACTGACAGAAGTGTTCTAGGAGCTTAAATCCTTCAGTTTGAGTAAGCATTATTGTCACTATCTTACAATGTCTTGTCTTCATCGAGATCCCAAAAAAGTCAGTGCCCAGGAGGGGAGGTACACAAGGCCCATGGCAGTATCATCTACAAGCACAGCACAAAGGGTAAAGGCTGGACTTGTACAATAATCCAGTTTCTATTTAGGCACCTAATGAAATAGTTTCAGGAATGCAGCACTCACCAGAGAACTTCACTAATGCGAATGGCGGACCCCAGTGAAAGTCTTACCATGTCTCTTGAGCAGGCCAGTGTCCATCACAGGTCCTCAGCTAAGTCTTAGAACAAAAAGACTGAGTAGGGAGGAAGGAGACAAGCTTGATTTTCAGCCATTTCAGCCATTAAAGCTTCCTTATTCAGGTCTAAGCTCTTGTTATTACTACAACACATACAGGAAAAACTCCCTACAGCAGCACGGCAGAAGGTTAACTTCAGCCTGCAATGTCTGATCTTAATATAAGATGTCAAGGCATCACCATCTGAGACTGCTCAGCCTTTCAAAGACAAGGTTCAAAGCTACACCAACTGCTGAAAGAGAAGCACGTGGGCTCAGGTTAGCATTATTCCAGGAACATATACAAGAAACAAACGGACTGAGAGGTGAACACTTGTCTCCACAACAGCAATCTCTCTGTTTTGTGCTTCAGCAGAATAGTCCGGAAAGACTAAAAGCTTGTGACAACGTATAAAAACCTTATGAAAGTTTAAAAATTCATTATTATCATCAGTTAAAAACCCAAACCCTCCTATCTTGCCTAATAAGATGTCAGTGTTTAAGAATACACTTTGCATATTACTATTAACAGCTTTCAGCAACATGCACAAAATAGTAATAGAGGTGGCAGTAAAACATCCAGTGCTGGTTTAATACTACCAGAAATGCTGGGAAACAGTACAAATTAGTTACAAAACAACAATACTGACAGTTTTGCATATCTATTAAGTTTAGTGAGGTAATTTTGAGACTTTAAAAACTCGTGCCACTTCTGCACTGCTTGTTTTTATTGCTGAATTGAATATTAATACTGACTAGGATTTGTTTTAACTGCACTGCACCCCAGCACATCTTAACACTAAGAATATTGATTTCTTAGTTTTCCCATTGCTACTACCCAGCAAAATGCCCAAGTTCAATTAATACTTGTAGAGGCAAATTGTATTTGAAGAAACTCTCACACCACTGGAGTCATCTGCTACATGATGAAGGGGAAAAAACATCGTATCCTGGCAAACCTCACTGTAGGTTCCTCTGCACTGATGCCTTTTCTATAAATTGAAATAGAATAAATACTGCCACCAAAAGCAAATTCCCCCCCATTCTATTTTCTAGGTAAAACTTTCACCATAAGAGTCCACAAGTTAATAAATTGTCCCATTCCTTTTTTCCTTCCAACGGAGTGCAGGTAAAGTGCAGCGGGAAGCACCAGGAAGCCCTCTGTCCAGCATATGGCTTTGTTAGATGCGGAGCTGGTAGCCGACCTCGTTGAGTGTAGCCAGGTCTCCTTTCTTGTCCACCACCGCAGGCCTGCAAGCAAAGGAGGGAAGAGGGTTCTGCTCACCAGTAATCCCACACGGCCATGCAGGAGCACAGAGAGCAGTGGGCACCTCTGACTTCAAAACAGGCCCGACTGGATCCAGTTTCCTCATCATAAGCACAATCCTGCTGGATCTGTCAGGTGAACCGGTGTGACTGAGCTACTCCTGTGAAGTTTTCCCTGAAGCCAAGCACCAGTGAGGAACAAGCTGTCTCATCCTGGGGTCCTGGGAGCACCCCTCTCCTGAGTTGAGAGAGGGTTTAAATGAGCACTTAAGAGCAGACACATCCTGCCCAGGATCTACCCCAGAGCACGACTCCGGGTTTTAGAACGAAGCAAACAGGCAAAGCTTCTCACATGGCCACAGTGTGTTGTTGCTCTGAATTAACCGTTTCCTCTAGGCTAGGTCCCTGTGAAGGGCTGCAGCCCACCAAACAGAATCATAGAACAGTTTGGGCTGTAAGAGACCTGCAAAGCTCATCCAGTCCAACCCTCTGCAATGAGCAGGGACATCTTCAACTAGATCAGGTTGCCCAGAACCACGTCCAGCCTGGCCTGCAATGTCTCCAGGGATGGGGCATCCGCACCTCTCTGGGCAGCCTGTGCCAGCGTTTTACCATCCTCATTGTAAAGAATTTTTTCCTCACATCCAGCCTCAATCTCCCTCTTTTAGTTTAAACCCGTCACCCCTCGTCCTGTCACAACAGGCCCTGCTGAAAAATCTCTCCCCATCTTTCTTATAAGCCCCTTTTAAGAACTAAAAGGTGCAATAAGGTCTCCCCAGAGCCTTCTCTTCCCCAGGCTGAAGAACCCCAGCTCTCTCAGCCCTTCCTCACAGCAGAGGTGCTCCATCCCTCTGATCATTTTTGTGGCCTCCTCTGTACCCTCTCCAACAGGTCCATGTGCTTCCTGTACTGAGCACTCCAGAGCTGGATGCAAGACTGCAGGTGGGATCTCACAAGAGCAGAGGGGCAGAATCACCTCTCTGGACCTGCTGGCCACACTCCTCTGGATGCAGCCCAAGATTTGATTGACTTTCTGGGCTGCAAGCACACATTGCCCGCTTGCATCCAATCTTTCACCCACAGAAATTTTTCATCAAACAGAAGACACAAGATGAACTCCTTTCAGTCTCCTTCATCTTGTGTTCTGATGCAGTCCAGCCATTCACTGCAGTAATCACATGCACATGTAGAATGCTGTTAGGTCATTAAAATATATCAACAACTGAACCACAGGAAACCTGGAGATTGAGCCATCAGTCTCTCCCTATTTAGCAGGCAATGGAAAAGCTCCTGCAAAGCTGTCAGATCGAAACAATCCTGTTGATGTATAGTCTATGGAAGTGTCTAATCCAGGACCTTACTCCAGGCTCTTAGCTATTTTCACACTAAGTTGTATGTTTGCTTTTCTAAAGAAAGGCATGGTTTAAAATACATTTCTCCTCATAGACTCTAGAGCACGTGCACTCCACTGCAGAAGCATGGCTTAAAGCCTGAGTAGTACAATGTGAAGCTTTCCTACAGCTCCTCAGACCTGGCTTCCAGCTGTTGAGCTTTGCTCATCGTGCAGCAGATGAGTTTGCACACACGAGGCTGACATTGCTGCAGCCCTAACACGCCGAACGTGTAGCTCACGTATGTACACATACATACACGTGCGTGGCAGGGCCTCAGAAACAGTTCTGAATTCTTTCACTCAATCAGTTTTTATTTCTTATTAAGAGCAGAGCTGCTAACACCACATCTCTGTGAGAATTTGCACAGCATCTGAGAGCTGGAGCCATTGCTATGGACAACTAATGCACTTCTGCCTAGTCACACACTGAACACAACCTGAGTTTCTGCCATGTAGCCAAGCACCTCTCCATGAATAACCCCATCACCCTCTTTGCAGTACTGCCCTGCACCCTGCCTTGTGTTTGTAGGTACTTCATAGTAGTGAAAGAGCCCTCTGTGGTCTCTGT
Organism: Psittacula echo; assembly: GCF_963264785.1. NCBI lineage: Eukaryota > Metazoa > Chordata > Aves > Psittaciformes > Psittacidae > Psittacula > Psittacula echo. Next base: position 2,456,110 of record NC_137738.1, on the reverse strand, counting down.
CACTGCAGGAAGGGATCACACCTGAAGAAATCACTGTAAGACAGTTTGGATTTTTCCCACTTTATTCCTTCAGAGCAGATGGGATTTGACTAGCCAGAAAACAAACTGTAACCTGCATACCTGCATCCCTCAGAGCTTGTGTAGGAGTCTGAGACCAGCAAGAGATGCACTATGAAGTTGCCAGTGTCCTTCTTCCTCGCTCATATTTAGGGATCCTTTTCCCACCCCTTCCCTCCCTTTAATTATAGCCAGAATGTAGTTTTAATTAAAGCACGGCATGCCTGGATGGTTCTACCTTCTCTGATTATCCAAGAGGGATGGGGAGTCACTGCACACCCATGGCGACATGCCCGTTTGCACTCCATGACAACTCCCTAGCTTGTAGCTACAAGCAGACTGTCCTCCATGAGGTTTTAGGAATAGGCAAGGATCTGTTGGAGCAGAGGCACGGTAGCCCCTATTCTCCTGGGCTGGCACATGACCTGATGCCAAACATGCCCTCTGAAGCAAGGGGCCTCTGCTGTACTAGCCCATCAGATCCCATCTCCTGAAGCGAATAAGCTGTGCATAGCTGCTGGGTACACAGCACTCATGAGCTGCCTGATCCGGCATATATCCTAATATAATATAACCCCAATATATTCCTGCCCCCTTGTGTGTCCTAATAGAATAGACCAACAGATTTTTCCTGTCAACAGCTAAATTAGGCCAGAAGCACACAAGGCCAGTGTTGCTATGACACTCCTGCATCTGTTAAAGCCTCAGTATGAAATCATAGGGAGATAGATCTGGTGAGCTGACATTTAGGAGCAGAGATTGCTTCAGGCTGCTGCATGATGCTCCCTTCCAAACTCCCAAACTTCCTCTCTCAAACCCCTCCAGCTCCAAGCACTTCTGTTGAGGATGGAACACTGTTCCAGCACAGCCACTTGCAATTTACTGCACCCTCCCGCTTTGGGACTTCAGAGGATGGACAAGGGGACACAATAAGGCTTCAGACTTGCCAGACAGATTGACACCACCCTATATGCTCTGTATTCATCCTGCCTGGTGGCCACCCCTAGCAGGGTCACACCAGCTGTGGGCTAAGAGCACATGGACTGTTGCATAGCTCCGTCAATGAGCTGCCATTTGACTACACACCAGCCTCATAGACAGGCACCTACTGCTTATTGCATTGCCACCCATGTCCTGCTGCATACCCTGTCTGCCCTGTAGCTGTAGTTCCAGGCTAAAAAAATGGAAGTTACAGTGTTGAGGCTGTAAAATCCACTTCTGTTCTTAACCTTCAGAAACAATCCAGCAAAGACATTCCAGGTCACATCTTTTTCACTGGGAGATTTCTCCCAGCAGGCCCACGTGATTTTATTGTTGACAAACCCCAGGCTGTAATAACAGCTTGTCATCAGCAGGTGAAGCCTCTCAAACGAGTGTGTTACACAGCCCCTGCCAGCTCCTGTTAGAGCAAAACACTTCTCTCCCCCTCCCCTCAAGCTCTGAAAAGCTGTAATTACAGCGTGTGAGTAAGAGATCCACAAAGAAACAACGCACAATGCTGATAAGCACGGCCATTCTTTAACGAGGATTTCAGCCCAAAGCCTAGCAAGCCTGAAAGTCTTTCTTCTTCTGTGTGTAACACAAAGGCCTCTCACTACAACTCAGTTCTGGGAAATCTACCAGTATGTGGAAGAAAATACCTGATTTCCCCTCCTGTATTTCTCACCCTGTGTCTACAGCTGTATGTGTTGGTACATGCCATCCAGCTCATCCCTGATGAGGGAATGCTGTTTCTCCCTTCAGGTCTCTGAGACTTCCCATTGCAGAAAGCAGCAGATCTCAGTTTTGGAAAGGAAAGGGTTTTATCACCAGGAGGGAGCTCCTCACAGCAGCACACTCCTCTGCAGCACCCCTCCCGCTGGGGCAAAAGGCACAATGAGCCTTCAGGCCACCCGCACCACTGCACAGAAGCATCATTTTAACATCAGGAACCCAGTTCTTCTCCCTGGCACAGCTCTTCTAACAGAGAACAGCCTCTTGGCTCTGCTCAGAGGCTCAAAAGCTCCTTCACTCCTCCTTTGCTTCAGTGTACTGGCCAGGCCCATGAGGGGGTGTGCAGGACCCGCAGGGCTGTCACACGGTCACAAAGCACGTGCTGCAGGAGCTCCCACCCGCTCAGAGATGCTGCAATGCCTTCTGCCCAAGCAGAGATGAAGGTCCTGTGTGTGGGGCCTGCTTTCAGTCTCCTGTTCCCCACATCATGTCATAGCTGGGTCCTGGAGCTTGTATCATGTTATTTTAGAATAGCATATAATTCACTGTAGGTACAGAGCAGCACAGCAGAACCACCAAGCAGGTGAGGGGCTGAAGCTACTGCAAGGCCACCAGCACTTCACTTGTCTTCCTGCTCTGGAAAAGCAAAGCTACCAAGGAGGAATCAGCCACTGCAGCAGTAGCAATCATGAAACCAGCCCAATGGGTGATCCTCCAAAGCCCAGTGAGACTCACTTTGCCCTCCAGACATACATGATCCACTTCAGCATCTGCAGAAGCACTACCAGAAACCCAAAGACCTCAAATCATCCCTCAAAGCACATCTAGGAGATGAAGAAGCCAGGAGCAGCCAAGCCCATTACAACTATAATTATCCATGCACTAAACAAGGAGCTCTCAGTGAAGCCCAAGGTGTGGCAGCATGAACCAAGTGTGAATTCACATGTAAAAATAAAAGGCTGCTGTAAAATCATCTGATGCCAAAGTATCTTGAAGTTATCTTTAGAAGATGAGTCTCTAATGTCTTTGTTGGCTGCTTGAAAATAAATAAACAAGTGCTGAGACAGTCGTCTGGGAGCCTATTTAAAAAGCAACGATCATAAATATGTGACTAATCTGTGTTATGTATAGGCTTGCACAGTTGTCAGCTTCCTGGCGTGAAGCTGGACAGCTAAAACTTGACTCTTCCACATCTAAGGTATGGGAGTCAGAACTGCCAGTGGCTGTAAAAGGCCTGTGATCTGGAAGCACAGTTTTATCCATTTAGAGGTAGTACATGCAGTTGGTCCATCCTTCCCCACACAGTTAAACCATTAGCTGTGGCACATGAGGGAAGTGGTCTCAGGTATTTTAAGCTGATTAAAATCAAAGAGCACAATGTAAGTGACGTTTCTGCTTTGGCAAGAAGAGGAAAGATCTACTTTTCACCATCTCTGTAAGTCAGAGAGTCCACAGTGAAAACCACTCCATCAGAATAGCTCTGTACAAAGGCTCATCACAGAGAATCCCAATTTCTGTCTCAGTGACCATGACAGCCAGGCACCACATCACCATTAGTAGATCCATCCTCCTGTTTCTCATACCTATGTCTGAACACCCTTAGATGTGATCAAACTGCTTTCCCTTCTGTACAGGTCCCCCAGGCTACATTCATTTCTCCAGGAAGTATACAGTAAAAGGCTGAAGAAGGCAAACCCCACACTTGCACTTTCCCAGCCACCCAAACTGTAGAACTGAACCAAGCAAAGGCCATCGGGGCCTCAACAGACACCGCAGAGAGAGGCCACTGGGGAGCAGTAAGCACAGCAATGCCAGGACGTAGAATCAGAAACTGGTTTGGGATGGAAAGGACCTTAAGATCATCCAGTTCCAACCCTCTGCCATGGGCAGGGATGCCTCACAGTAGAGCAGGTTGCTCCAAGCCCCAACCAACCTGGCCTTGAACACTGCCAGGGATGGGGCAGCCACAGCTTCTCTGGGCACCCTGTGCCAGTGCCTCAGCACCCTCACAGGGAAGAGCTTCTGCCTTAGATCCAATCTAAACTTCCCCTGTTTCAGTTTGAACCCATCACCCCTTGTCCTGTCGCTACAGTCCCTGATGAAGAGTTCCTCTCCAGCATCCTTGTACCCCCTCCCTTCAGACACTGGAAGCTGCTCTGAGGTCTCCACCGCAGCTTCTCTGCTCCAGGCTGAACAGCCCCTATTTCTCACCAGCACTATCAGCAGCTTCTGGAGCCTCCCTGGTGACCAAGACACCTGCCACGTGCCAGTGAGCACAATCAGGTTTTGTACAGCAAAATAATAGGCCATGACCCTCCATTCCTGGCCATCAGTGACGGCAGTGGGATACTCACGACTTGTCTCTCCTGCAGGCCCGTCTCTGAGGGCTGGCTTGCCTTCGGCGTGGGGACAACGACTTACCCCGTGATCTCTCTTTCATTGGAGAATGGGCACTTGAGGGTTTCAGGATCTGCAAGAGATGGGGGAGGGAAGGAAGAAGCATTCAATAAAGGCCATGATTCACTGAAAATAAAAAATAAGTATAAAGGGCCTCATACAGTGGCGGGAACGGCACACAAAGAGCCTTCAGTCCCTTGGGGCTCCGTCAAACCCTGCCCAGGTTGAGAGGAACCCAAAGCTGTTATCATGTGATAGCTGTTCAGAAGCCTCCTGTAAAAATCAGTTGGTGTCACCAGTTCAGTTTTCAGCTAAATACTGAATAAAAAGCTCTCAAACACAGCTTTCTTCAGAGCTGGAGACCGCAAGGCATAAGAAAAATGGCTTTGAGTCTCAGCTGAAGGGAACTCATGTAGCCAAATCACCCTCTCCAGCTTTCCTCTCCACACACAGAGGTGATCATCTCCCAGGCTGGCAGCTGAGCAATCTGTAACAGTGAGACTTTTCACTATGTCTGCAACTTGCCTGCATCCCCCATACCCTGCAGCCTCAGAAGGCCATCAGCACCACACTCATACTCCAGGCTGGTTTTAAGACCTGATCCTCCAAAGTCAGCCCTTCACAATGGAAGCAGCTCAAATTCTGAATGAACTCAAGGGAAGAGTCAGATACAAGGTCTTCAACGGTTCAGGGTTGTGGTCCTAGTCTTGAGGCACTTACAGGGACTGTGCCCAGTGTCACAGCTCAGCACACGCTGTCAAAAGCAAGTACTAAGTTCAGCAGCTCATCTGCCCGTATGGACTTCAACTTGAGCCTGCTTCAGCTGTTTGCTCTCTAAATGGTATTAAAAGTGCATGAAAGAGTGGAAAAAAACCCTCCTTCATTATGTCTGTAATCAAGCACATGTGCTTAAGGTGACAGCATGGTACAAGCTGGCCCTCAGGAGAGGTGGCAGCAGAACGTAGGGATGATGCCACTGGTGATGCTCATCACAAGGTCAGGGCGAGGGGGCCTGAGCCAGAAAGACAGAGGGCTGCTACGTCAGAGCCATTCCTCAGGAGAGCAGGGGCTGGGAACCCGGAATAACTTGGACACGATGGCACATACCTCTCCACGAGAGCCAGTCCCATACTTAGCAACACACCTGCTCTGCTCCCGCTGCCAGCAGCAGGCTGGAAAGGCACCGAATCCCCTTCAGCATGGCCACAACCAGCTCCTCATCCATGCCAGCATGGTCAGGGACACCCCTCATCCTCAAGGACAGCCAATCCCTCTGGCAGCCTGCCCTGTGTCCCTGTCATTTCCCTCTGGGCTCTTCAGTCTGACCAACCAGCCTGTGAGAGACTCGCTTTTCTCACCATTCCCATGTAACCTGCTTTGTGATTTAACTGTGGTGGTGGACATCAGGCAGTGCAGCCCATCAGCACGCCCTGCAAGGAGAAGCAACCACCAATACGCCTGTGCCACAGCACCCCTTGCAGCTTAGGTGTAAAGAGCAGAGATCCCTACATGAAACCAGGCCACCCATCCCACCAGCTCCAGCCATGGTTTTGGAGTCAGTGAGAAAAGCAAACTGGGCAACACCTTGATGGCCAGGGACAACAATGGGTTCAAGTGTTTCCCAGGCTGAAGGGGAGATCCTTGAACTAACAAATAGCTATAGAAGCTTGAAAATGTGCTAAACCCTGGTGGGAGAATCACTAAGGCCACTCCACCAAGGATGCTGAGAGGGACTCTTCATCAGGGACTGTAGTGACGGGACAAGGGGTGATGGGTTCAAACTGAAACAGGGCAAGTTCAGGTTAGATCTAAGGCAGAAGCTCTTCCCTGTGAGGGTGCTGAGGCGCTGGCACAGGGTGCCCAGAGAAACTGTGGCTGCCCCATCCCTGGCAGTGTTCAAGGCCAGGTTGGTCGGGGCTTGGAGCAACCTGCTCTACTGTGAGGCATCCCTGCCCATGGCAGGGGGTTGGAACTGTATGATCTTAAGGTCATTTCCAACCCAAACCATTCTGGGATTCTATAAGACAGATCTAAGCAAACCCACAGCCCACCTGATACCACCTTTATCTCAGGTTGCGGTCAGCCTGCTGACATGGAGCAAAACCAATCTGTGCAGGCTGGGACAAGGTGCACAAACCTACCTTCATCCTCATATCCCTGGCAAACTTCTCCAGCTCCTTCCTGACTTCCGTGCGCGTCATTTTGGACACGTTGAGGACGAGCTGTTTCCACTCGATGGGCTGGAAGCTGTGCGGCTCATGCGGGACGTATAACCCGATTTTCACCTTTTTGACCGAATGCAAGTACTTTTTATAGGAGTCTTCAAACTCAAAGATGAGGTCGCTCAGAGTCCGGTAAATCAGAGGTTTGTCCATCAGGTCTGATCGCCTGCTCATGCCCAGCGAGCCGTACCGGCCGTTGCAGTAAATCCCGAGCACCACGTGATGAAAATAGTTCCCTGAGAAGTGGGTTTTAAAGCTGATGGGGAATCGTTCCACAGACGGCTGCCCGTTGGTTAAGTAGCTGGTGTGCACTGCGTCAAGGCAACAACAGGAAGGAGCACACACAGTTACATCTCTAGACATCTTTAGCAGCTTTTATTTAAGTGCCAGGGCAAAAGTTGTCTTGCAGACACAATTTTATTGTTACTGTGCCCCAGAAACAGCCAATGATGCCAAAACCCTGCTTGGAGAATAAGATGCAATGGTTCAGGCAGCGAAGGGACTGACTCTTAACCATGCCTGGGGGGGAGAAGGAAAAAACACAAGTGCTGGGGTCAGCAAGGCAGGAGAGAGACCATCCTCCTCAGCTCTGTGGGAACTTTCCCATTTGATCCCAACATCAAAATCCCATGGCCCCAAAAGGGAAGAGCATTGCCCTTCATTTCATGCTGGAGCTTGATACCAGTCACCTTATTTTCCCACATCTTCAACCAGCACGAAAGACTCTGAATGTATTCTTACCCAGGGCGAGTCAGCCTTTACATCATTAACAGGCCCTCAGCATGGCCACTCCTCATACAAGAGTGTTTTTGCACGTTGCCCTTGTAACGTCGGGTTGAAACAAATAAAGTGAAGCTCCCAGGCAGATAATTCATTACATAAGCACAGAGACATGGTCAGGACCAAGTGCTTTTACAGAGCAAATCACTGCCTGGCCTTTCCAAATGGACCAAGTGCAGAGGCCGGGGCCAAGCTCCATCACAGTGTAGTAGGTGACCTCAGCGGGGAGCTACACGCGGGCCTGAGGCATCTCCTTAAGAAGTTGCTGGCCTGTACCAGGGGGAGGAGAAACCTTAAGCACGGGGGTTTAAAGGCATCAGTGCTTATGCTGCATGCAGCTCCCTGCTGCTAAGCCCTGGACAGCTGATGTCCACCCCGGCTCCATGTGCTGGCACCAGCCCCTGGGATAGCGGGTGTCCTTTCCCTGCAGCCAACGGAATGGAGGAGGGATGCTCCAGCCTGGGGTTACCCCGGCCAGAGGTACCTGCTTTAACCCCAGAGGCAGACACAGTCATGGCAGCTGGTCAGGGTGGTGCCACTATGAAATACACTGGCTGGAGGGGCAGCACTGCCTGCGTAGCATCATAGAATGGTTTGGGTTGGAAAGGACATTAAGGTTTAGTTCCAACCCCCTGCCATGGGCAGGGACACCTCACACTACACCATGTCACCAGGATCCCTGAAGAACAGAGTGGGGTCAGTTCCTGCTGGAGCTGCAGGAACCAGCCCAGATGAGGGTCCTGCTCTGAGGACCACCCCCCCTCCTCCCCCTACCCTGTGCTCAAAAAGATGGTCTTTAACAGCAGTGGAACAAGAGCCACCGCACAGCTGAGGTGCCCTGGGACGTTAGCGCAGCCAGCCTTCCCCTCTGCCTGCACAGCACGGCTGCCAGACAGCTGCTGGGAAGCTGAGAAAACAAAAAGCCTTTGCACCAATACACTAAAGCACAACTTGGGCTTGGTTCCAGTTGCCCAGCCTGACACCCCACCTCACCAGCACTGCAGCTCCCTGGGGTGCTGACCCACCACCCGCATCCTGCAGTTCACCTCTTCTCTCTACAGGGATGCAGGAAAAGCAGCCAGTGTTCTCATCTGTCTCTAACACATTTTCACCCACCTCACACTTGTTGAATTTCACATATTCAAACTTTGGCCCTCCAGGTGAACACAAAGAGATTCACGAGCTGCCCAGACTCTAAGGTCAAGGAGTTAAAACCTCTGCACAAAAATCCCAAAAGCGCAAGACAAAAATAATCTTTCAGAACAGCCACAGGGAAGCTTTCCAGCTCAACGTCAAACATATTTCATTGTGCTCAGTGCTACATGTCATCAGCTTTAGCAGTCAGGAGAAAATGTATTAGAGGATACAGGAATGGACAACGCTATGAACCCAGCCCCTGCTGCACTTCACTACCTATATGGCAGTAAGTCTGGACAAGCGTGAAGAGCAGAGTGCAGACCTCCACACATGCACACAGCTCCTTGCCCAGCCACGGCCACGTATGCCCACCTCTGCCCATCTGCTGCCTCACCACATCAAACACAAACACCCTGCAGCAACTGTCAAACCTCACCCCTATACAGAATCACTGGTTTCTGTTGGAAAGGACCTTAAAGCTCATCCAGTTCCAACCCCTTCCCCATGGGCAGGGACACCTTCCACTAGAGCAGGTTGCTCTCAGCCCCGACCAACCTGGCCTTGAACACTGCCAGGGATGGGGCAGCCACAGCTTCTCTGGGCATCCTCACAGGGAAGAGCTTCTGCCTTAGATCTAACCTGAACTTGCCCTCTTTCAGTCTGAACCCATCACCCCTTGTCCTATCGCTGCAGTCCCTGATGAAGAGTCCCTCTCCAGCATCCTTGTAGCCCCCTTCAGACACTGGAAGCTGCTCTGAGGTCTCCATGCAGCTTCTCTTCTCCAGGCTGAACAGCCTCAGTGTTCTCAGCCTGTCTTTGTATGGGGGGTCTATATCAACTACACTGACACAGAAGTAGCTCTGTTGCCCTCGGTGGTCTTGCTGGGTCACTGCTGCATTAGGACTAGCTTCTCCCAGAAAAACCCACCAGTGGAATTAAAGGTAATAAATACACTGCAAGGTCAGAATGGGGCCCAGCACCATTATATCAACTGGAAAACTCAGCCCACAGTCACCCCATTTAAAAGGTCACCTTGCTCCAGGGCTTAAAAGGACCATCCCGTGTACATCAAAGTCAAGTTACAATAATTTGTGTCCTACAGACAGCTTCTTGCAGAATCCCATTGTATTTATCATTCTGTGTAACTGAAAAAGCAGTGTCTTTTATTAACACCTACGAAGCTTTCAAACATCACCACTATTTTTCTCCCTCATTATGAAAGGGTTTTCTCTCTGCTCCCCAAGTGCCTTTCTATTAAGTCCACACACAAAGCTTTGGTGGCCACCTGCCACACATACACACATCTGCCACGAGGTCTCGGAGAAGTTGCAATTTAATCTCATTAAATACTAAGTAGGAGTAAAAGAATCTTTTGAGGGCAGACATTGCCCAATATCAAATAACCCAGCAACAACCGCTGTGGAAATTAACCTTTAGGTACAGGTTGCTTCTGCTGAGTGACTAGTTAATGAGAGTCCCCACCCGAGATGAAATACACAGCAAATGGGCTGGAAAGGCATGTCAGATCTTCCTCTCCATCCATGCATCATTATTATTTCTTCTCCTTTCTGCTCTGCCCAAGGAGAGCTGTATTGTGGCAAACAAAAGGCAACGACACAGTAACGCCGCAGCTGTAATCACACTTTTGAGCTGGGACTCTGACTGCAGGATGGAGAGTCAGGGAGTAAATTACATGCCACAATAGAGAAGCAGCACAGAGCAGGAGAGGGCAAAAGCAGCTGCAACAAAAGCTCTGTGGCCTCCTGATCCTGGGTCTTCACGTACATCAAAGCAGCAGAAAAACAGCACTGAGAGATGCTTGGAGATCACACAAGAGGGACACCAATCTTCTGGCTGGCCACCTCTTGCCCTGGTATCCCTCCTCTTCCCACACATCCAGGAAACACACAAGGACAATACCTGGAGCTCCACCAGGGTCTCTCTGGAATGGGCTGGTACAGCATGTCCCCATCCCTTGCGGATTCTAAACCCTGCTCTTCTGCAGGCTCATACTAGCCCTTCAACCTCAATTTCTCTCACCACACAGAGACATTAACACATGCCAACCAGGGCAGTGAATTCTGCCCTCTTAACCCTAGGAGACTGATTTTGAAAGTGACAGGTTCAGGCCAAAGGAGTGTGAGAAGAACTGGGCCCAAAACATACAATATGTTTAGGGGTAGCAGGCCATTTGGTGAACTCGCATGGCTCTATTAACAAGGCGGCTTTCTTGAGCCCACCCGTATTGCTGACAGCCTGCAGAAAGGGACACACTTCCCACATCAGCATGCAGCTCCTACAGACCTGCAAGTCGACACAAGCATCCTCTGAGCCACAGGCTGAACTTCTCACAGTTGCCTTCAGCACCCAGGCCCATGCACAACCTAGCCTGAATACCTGGGAGACATTCAGATCCCAGATACAAATACAAGCAAGACTTGGAGATTTAAATCTGATATAAGCCAGAAGTTCTTCCCTGTGAGGGTGCTGAGGCGCTGGCACAGGGTGCCAAGAGAAGCTGTGGCTGCCCCATCCCTGGCAGTGTTCAAGGCCAGGTTGGACACAGGGGCTTGGAGCAACCTGCTCTAGTGGAAGGTGTCCCTGCCTGGGGCAGAGGGCTGGAAGATCTTAAGGTACTTTCAAACTCAAATCATTCTGTGAGTCTACGATCTGGATGGGTTTTCTTTAAACCTGCACACTCACACAATGACTCAACCAATGCCCTTCTGTGGTGTGCGGTTGAGGGTTTTTAATTCTCCGTCTCCGGCTGAGCTCTAAAATCAAAAAGATCCCACAAAGAAGTCTCAGCATCTTCCTCCCACAGTGCATACCTTTCCCTACACAGCTGCCCTCCCTGCAGAGCACAGAGCAGTTCCCAGCCAAGAGAGACCTGAAGCCCTTCACCTTGTTTATTTGCCAGCAGCAACTTTTAGAACAAGTGTCCTCTCCTGCCTTTGTTTTCTCTTATTAATAAATAATCAGAGGAGGATCTTTCCATGCAGCAGCTGTGTGGCTCCAGGCTTCAAACAGTCCTGGCAATAGGTCTTAGCAGCTGACAGCACCCACCAGACAGCCTCTGGCTCCCCATGGCTAGTGAGCCCAGGTAACTTGCACCAGCAGCTTTCTCACCACCACTAGGAACAGCAGCAGCTGATCAGGAGGCAAGGGACACACTGCAAGGACCTCAGCCCATCTGTGCCTACAATAGCTTCAACAGTTTAGCTGGGGGAAAGAAATCTGGTACCTTGGCCAAGCCTACAGGTAGCAAGGGATGTGCTAGCATTGGTGAGGATAGCCATACCTGTAGCACCAAGAGGGACCCAGAGCCACAGGGACCCCCAGGGGCCGGAGACATGGGCAGACCCTCCTCCTCAGAGCCCCATAGAAAAGCCCAAAGGTAAGACAGGTAAGACAGTGCGGCCAGGCCCTGCAGAGCTCACAGCAGCTTGAAACACACCAGCTCCTCCCAGCTACCAGAGGGGTTGTAGATATTCAGCAAGACCCTCCTTGCCAGTATTGCAGCTAGCGAGTGGCTCAAGCTGTGGACAAGCCTGCAGGAGGCAGAGGGGCACTGTGGGGACCATCAGTATCCTGCAATGACTGCAAGAAACTCTCCTCTTTACTGTAAACACTAGTGCTGAGCCTAGAAATGTACCTGCTAGGCAGGAGGAGCAGGATGGGCCCAGGTCTCCAGTGGTGATAAACATCATCCTCCGATTAAATGCTCAGAAGAGATAGTGCAGAACCTATTAAATAACTTCTCTGTCCTGCGGCACTTCTCTGCCTCATTTAATGATATTATTGGATGGGGGAGGTCTAATACACTACAGTACCTCGTATGAACTGGGAGAAGCATGCTGAAGGCAACAGGAGTGAGTTGTGTTCACCCAACACAGACACGCTCTGTGAAACTCCTTAAAGATGGATGCATTGTGACACTTCCCTCTCCCCTCTGCTATTTTGCTCTCCCCGTTTTAATGAAATGAATAGAACATGGAAAAAATTCCCTTGGCACGTTTTGGTTCACTATTGCCTTTCCTGAGCACAAGTCCTTTGGATCCTTGCTCAGAAAGAATGGGCTGAACGCACCATTGCTCAGCTGATTTACAACTGAACTGGGAAATGCCCTAGGGAGGACAGCAGGATTGCCTCGGGTCAGGCACTGACACCAGGCACACATCAAGCTGGTTCAGACAGCTACACAGAGCAAACTACTGCAAAATAACACTGCAAGATCTGTACCAGCTTTCAGTCATCTCATTCAGCTGCTTCCTTGGTGTGTGCAGATGGGGTGCTCCAGGTAGTTTAAGTCATTGCCGTATAAAAATCTTTAAGATCTAGTGCAAAGGCAATTATGCAAACCTTAATTCTGCACCAAGAGGGATTACAGAGGCATTCTATAAGAAGTCACTTAGTAAAAGGCAATTGCACGAGCCAGCAAGCAGCTCAATTAAAATGACATCTTGCTAAGCTGCTCTGCACCAGTCAGCCTGTGAATGAAGGCTCACACCAAGGGTCTGCTGTTTCGGGCTGTGCTCTTTCCAGTAACCAAGCAACACAGCAAAGCCTGCCAGCATACAGATTACGAGCAGCACCTTATTTCCAGGGAGGGAGAAGGGAACCAGAGGTTAACATACATGCACACAGGGATGCTCAGCTCAGGCGTATGTGAAGACATTGGTTTGACACTCAGGAGATGGTAAGCGCATCTCTCATCTGGCACTGCCTGAGCTTGGGAAGCAAGCCACAGTGCTGGCCTCACCATGCCCGCATCCAGAGGGCAATGTTGGAGATCAGAATCTCACAGCTTGAGAAAAATCAGCAAACTTCCCCATGGGAAGTTACAAAGATGCCTTCCCATATGGGAACACCAGGATGTTCTGCACAGGCTTCAAACCAATCCCTTCCAAAGCATATGTATTCAGAAGGCACGTCCAGTTACCACTGCTACGCTCTGTGTACTTAAACCTCAAGCACAATACTTAGGTTTTATACTGCATAGGTCTTTTAAACTTCCACACATCTGTTACTGAACCAGCACCCCAGCAGATAGCCCCTGTTCTCACACAGGAGACAGCAAGTATAAGTCACAGGAAGACAGGCAGGGAAAGGTATGGGACAGGTCTAAGCCTTCTCAATTTACAAACCAAACAAACCACTTTTAGCCCCTAGAGACAGATTCATCCAAATCCCGAAAGTCTGAAGAAACTCCAGATGACACCAAAGAGCATAAACCATAACTTTCAATTACTGTTCTTCCCCTCAAAAAAATGAACAAAAGTCAGGTTTGAGGCAAGCTGAACAAATCCCTCTTTCCAAATGAAGATATAAGAGTCAAAACTTTTAGATCAGCAAGAATACTTTCACCTGTACACCACTAATCACCCTCTGCTCATGTGGTATGTGGAATAACCAGTCCATTGATAGAAATACAGCATCAGAAGCCACACTGCATGCAGAGCAGCATCAACTCTATCCAGGGATTATTTCCTCCATCCCTTCCGCCCCCAAATAGTTTGGGAAACAGCCCTGACACAAGTGTGAGCACCACACATCCACTGACATCATTCCTGTTTCTGGCAAGGCATTGGTTTAAGTCTCTTGCTGAGGCAAGCCCCAGGACCCACACCCCTGTAGCTGCATGCAGACCCTGCCAGCCAAAGCCACCTTGCAGACTCAGACCTAAAGCTTACCCCTGGTGTACTGGGGAGCTGAGCACAGCCACAAGCAGCACCCAGTGCACCCCACAAACCTCCTAGTGCAGCAGGGACTACATGTGGCCCCAAGTCTCAGACAGGACACTCTTGCTTAGCCCAGGTCCCCTTCCCACCCACAGCAGCCACTCCTCATGAACCTTCTCATGAAATCAGTCCCTGACAGTGTTCAAGGCCAGGTTGGACAGAGCCTTGGGTGACATGGTTTGGTGTAAGGTGTCCCTCCACATGGCAGGGTTGGAACTGGATGATCTTAAGGTCCTTTCCAGCCCAAGCCATTCTGTGATTCTATGATTGAATCCACACTGGACACTACCTGTGAGGCTCTGCCAGGTCTTTCACCCACAAGAGGGGGCAGCAGCAGCAAGCAAAACACCACAAGGACATGCCAGAAGCTGATTTGCTTTGGCGTTTATTTTGGGCTGTTTTTTGGTTTAAATCAAACTGAATCAGTTGTGGTAAGACATATCCAGCATACAATTATTCCTGGAACCCTGCCTTGCCCTCCTGTAGAGCTTTAGGGTGGTGCAGGTTGATTTATCAGTGACAGCACAAATGGGTCAGGAAGCAAGTCAGTCTCTAAATGAAAATATTCTTTGTTTTTTTTTTCTGAGACTGAATAGGAAGCAAGCATTACATTAAGGTAAAGCTTAAATGTTTAACTGAATGCCTTTAAACTAGAAGAGGATGGATTTAAGTTAGATCTAAGGCAGAAGCTCTTCCCTGTGAGGGTGCTGAGGCGCTGGCACAGGGTGCCCAGAGAAGCTGTGGCTGCCCCATCCCTGGCAGTGTTCAAGGCCAGGTTGGACACAAGGGCTCGGAGCAACCTGCTCTAGTGGCACGGGGTTGGAACTGGATGAGCTTTAAGGTCCTTTCCAACCCAAACCAATCTGTGATAATACACGTTTCTGCACAAAGCACAGGGCTGAGAGACAAAAACTAACATGACTTTGCTGTGTAAACACTAGACAAACAGGATAGAACCTGTGTACCTCAGGTATTACCAAACTCCAACAATAACGAGCAGCAAAATACTAACAAAGAAAATAGGGATTGTGTAGACAGACACTTATCTGGGCACCTTGGGTCAGATCCTGATATCACACAGATTACCAGGGCAGAAGGCCAGGTTGGCACAGGCAGCACATGACACTTGGGAGCTGGGCACAGGGCATTCAAGCTCCTACGAATAAGCCCAGCCAGTTTGGCCACTTGTTGATCAGTACTACAGCAGTTCCCTGAGCTGCTGGCACTCATCTTCGGCTTGCAGCCATCTCAAACACCATCTGGGAAGGACATACATTAAACAGCACTGCAGTGGGAAAAGTCACAGGCGTATGAAAGGATACATCCCCAGAATAACTGCTTCAAGGCATTTGATAGGTAAAGACTCCCTGGTCATTTCTTTTGCTGTCTCCATTAACCTAGGACAGAAACAGAAACAGTTTTCAGTTCTTCCATTTACAGCTGTTGGCGGGAATCAAGGGGTCCTCTCATACACTGAGAGCCACAGAGATAAGAACACAGGTTCTTATCTCAGCAAGCGCAAGTAAACTTGATTCTCCTCTTCAGCAACTTGCCAGAGTGCCGTTGACTTCTGTAGGGTGACTGAAAAAAAGAGGTATTAAAAGAAAAGGGTGTTTGGCATCCCAGTGCCTTGTGGTCCCTGAAGATGGGTTGGAGGAATGCAGTCCCCTCTGCCTCTCCCAGCCACTCCATGAGCATCACTGCAGACTGTAACACAAAGCCCTGCTGAGGTACTACACATGCCCAGGATCTTGCAAATACACAAGGTTTAGTTACAATCCAGACTCTGCCTTCAGAATAGAGTTATGTGACAGGGACAACACTGTGACAAGAAACAAGTAACCTAATCTCAGCTCATCTGAGAAAACTGTCATGCCAGACTAACAACCAACCAGGTATCCCATCCCCTTCCACAAGGACATCCCGATCCCAAAATCCTGCAGAGTATAAAGAAATACTGGAAGGAGACTGAAAAAGTATTCAATCACACACACACACAAAAACAGCTAAAAACCCAAGCAAAGGACGACTTCTATTTTGAAGTCTTCCCTAACCATATCTTTTCCCTGAGAGGAGCTTTGTAAACAGATCCCTACTCTAAGGAAACATCACATTAAATGATAAAAATATTTGTATTAGATAAAATGATGAAAATATGCATCCAAAACCATTAAAATCTGTTTTTCCCACTTTCTAATTTACCTACTTCATGCATTTTAAGCCTCGCACTGAGTGTAGATGGCAATACAGCTTTCACTGCTATTACAGCCTGTCACAGCCATTCTGTGTCCCATTTTTCCAAGCCGGAAATTATCTTTTCATTTGTAAACAACTGCCTTTACACTCTGCCTGCAGCACAGGAGACAGATTAGTGCTAGCCTGCATCCTCCACACTCCCCACTAGCCACAGAGACCCCACTGCTGGAGCACAGAGCAGCTCCAGAGAGGGTGCACAATGGGGGCCCTTCATCCCCCCACAGCAGCTCCTCAGTGCTGGTCGCAGCAGTAGCCACTGCAAAGCCCTGTTTTCATCCAGAGAAGTATCACATGCAAGAGTCCCTCTCCAGCATCCTTGTAGCCCCCTTCAGACACTGGAAGCTGCTCTGAGGTCTCCACGCAGCTTCCCTTCTCCAGGCTGAACAGCCCCCATGTTCTCAGCCTGTCTTCATAGGGGACGTGCTCCAGCCCCTGATCATTCTTGTGGCCTCCTCTGGACATGCTCCAACAGCTCCACATCCTTCTTATGTTGGGGACACCAGCACTGCACACAGTGCTGCAAGTGGGGTCCCACCAGAGCAGAGTAGAGGGGCAGGATCACCTCCTTCAACCTGCTGGTCACTCTGCTTTTGATGCAGCAGCCCAGGAAAACTTAAACAGGGGAAGTTCAGGTTAGATCTAAGGCAGAAGTTCTTCCCTGTGAAGGTGCTGAGGTGTTGGCACAGGAGATTGCAGAGCTCAACTGACAAACTCTGCTAGGCAAGAGTAAGCTATTGCTTAAGTACCACCTTCTAAGTGCTGCTTTCCGCTTTATGTCCTTATGTTCAACAGTTTTATTTAGACTCAAGGACCCGGACTTATCTGGAGGCTGCCAAAAGCCACACTATAGCAAAGAATTACCACATTCACAGCTTCTCCCTGGATTGAAAAAAAGCTGTTACATCCTCACAGAAGGAAAATATCAGAAACAAACTGTGCCAAATTAAATCCACAATGCCTATCACTTACCCTGAAACTGCAGATGAACTCAGAAAGCCCCTAGACTTACCTTTTCCCTTTTTCTAAAGAGTGGTATCTTTGCCTTCCCCAGTCTCCAACAAGAGCACGCATCCTCCCCACAGTCTCTGACAGAAGTATTAATGGTTTGGAGGTTGCTTGTTAGTTCTCGAGCTGATCTAGGACAGATGACAGAGCATCCAGCTCACCCAAAAATAACTCCTTACAAGCACTCTTTGATTTGTCCTGTCCCTCCTTTGTTTCACTCCTACCTCTCTGTCTCAGCTGGTAATCATGACCAGAAGGTCTGCATGGTTAAACTTGTGAATGAAGACTGAAGGGGAAGAGAGAGAAGAATTAACACCCAGCATCAAGTCTGAGCAGGGTTTGTTTCTGGGATTTTCCTTCAATCTTTCCAGTTATCCAAAAAGATTCCATGTCTATGGCTAATGCAGTACTTTCTGTCATATGAGATTGTGTAGCTGGGAACTAGCCCGAAACCCCTCTTCTCCACAGACCCCAGTAAGCATGGGACAGTCCAGCTCTTCCAGTAACTCAAAGGAGACTGCTGCAGGCAAAAATCAGCATCTCACAGCTTCCCTCTTTGTGGCATTTACACCACTGTGTGAAGTCTGCCAGGCAGAGCTCTATTGCAGACCACAGTGAACACTTCTGCCTCCAACAAATGTAGCTGCATGCTCCTCCCTTGCGATCTAAACCTTGGCAGATGGTGACATTTTGTTGTCCATTGACTTACTTACGCAACACGTATTTCAGTGTTTTCAGGAGCCCACCTGTATTTCTTGCTTTCTGCAGTAAGAGGGGTCCCCAGGAGTTCATTTTGCCCTCTAGGATGATCTCTTGTTTCAAATGGCAGCATCTGCAGAACCATAATTCCTTCGGCCCCCAGATTTTTCACTAAGGCACTCGATTTCATATCTAGGTTAGAAAAAGCTTCAAACCTTTTTAAGCATGCCCAAACCTAGAGGCTCTCACCAGCTGGCACCCATCACACTGGAGTCACTTCAGAGATGACCAGGAGAGGTTGTCCATTATCTTCACCAGAAAGGCTCTGTGTACAGACTCCAATAAAATTCCTATTAGTGAGATCCTCTATCACATTTTCAACAAACTTCTCCTTCCTCAGTGCCCTGCACTCACATGAGGTCCATGAAATCCCCCTCTCCCAAGTTTTTTTAAGGCTCCTGGCAGTTTTATTCTTCCCAATGAAGGCAAGAGAGAAGTGAAAAGGCACCAACAGGAGATTAAACAGGAGAGCACCTACTGCTCTCATGATTCTTCTCAAAACCTGATTGTTTCAGTGTTAAAAGCACTTCTCCCACATGCTGAACATTGCACCATATCCGTTACGTTCTTCCTCTGTGTGAGAGAGCAGCAGATGTTCAAATGCTTTCTGCAGTCTATTGTCTGCAAATGGTATGAGCCCATTTTTCTTTACAGCCCCATTAGGGTTCCTTAATAACATGGTGTGTTGAAACAGGGTTATTTTCTGTCCCACATTTACTGTTCTTTGGTTGCATCGTTCCCACGTGACTGCTTCTATCACACTCTTTGATTACAATTGATTGCCCGTTATATCTGCAGTCACTGAATGTCTCTCCATCTTCACAGAGCACCTTCTGAGCTACCTTACAGCTCCCCAAAACCCCCAAACATCAGGTTTTGTTTCAGAGGTCCCACTGATCAGCTGGCACTGGAGGGAGAAGCACAACACTGCATCTATCTACACCCTCCCCAGATACTCTGTGGGGGACAAAGATATTTGTTCCTTACGGTTCATGCCTGCATGCTAGAACAGAAGCTTGCAGAGGGCTTATTGCTCCTTGTAAAGCCAGTAATGAAAGCTTGTTGGTATTGAAGTCACACTCATTAGTAAAATACATTTCTTTTCCTCTTAAAGCTCTTACATGATCTAAGCTTTGAAGTTTTAAAGAATGCCCATTTCAATTAAAGGTACCATTTCTTTATCAAGCCACTTGTACTGTAATTCAGGTTTTGCCAGCAGAATCCTGTATGGGAAAAGGAAAACCAGCCCTATCAGGGTCTGAAACACTTAAATGTGGAGCTGAACTCCACAGGGTGCCCTTTACCTACCTACTGCAAAAGGGTGCATTACTAAGCCAATGTGAAGGACACCATCCTGGGACAGGATACCTGTATTCTCTATTAGCAAAGCATTCCTATGGTGGATGTAGCTACACTTGTAAATCTGGGGTTTGTGCAAACACAACAAACTCAGCCAAGGTTAAACACAGACATGCTTTCAGACACAGTTTGCCAGTACAGCAGGAACACCACACAGAGTTTGCAGGATCCCATCTCTATCACCCTGACTCACACTGCTACCACCAACACAAGCCTCACACTTTCAAAAGCATTATCTGTAGTCTAGACAAACCCACAGGGTGTCTGGCAGCCTAGAAGCAGGTTGATAGCTAACAGTGACTTCTCTTTAAGAGAGATTGTAAATACTGAATTAAAGCAAGCCCATGTCTCTTAACGTTGTAAGTTCCTATAGATAATTTACACTCTCCCTTGCAAGCACAGTCAAGCATTTCGATTTTCTCATGCATCACAGCAATGGTGACAGTAATCTCTAATATCCAGACCTCGCTTCATAATAAAAAAACTCATTAATATGCCCCAGCTGCTTTAAGACACTTTTGCATGGATTTATGAATATTCAATTTCCATCTAGTGCTCAGTTTCTTTGTGTCCGGCCACTGCTCTCTTGAAAAGAGGCTGCCAAAGATCCTGCAATACTTTCATTAGCTGTTGTATTATAAGCAATATGTTTAATATCAATAAATCACAGCTCTGGGAACAGCCTCAGCTTTAAGAGCAACTGGAGGCGCTCAGCATCTTGCCTGATTAATTTGCAAATACAAACTGTGTCTTGGAGCAAGCGAGGCCTTTCACGTCACAGAAAGCTGCTCAGAGCAGCGTTTGTCACCTCACACAAGGCACTTGTTGTCACCACGCTGGAAGCATATTACTTACAAAGTGGAACACCCCTCCCAGAAAAACACACTTGCAGGTGTGGATGATTTTCCAGCTCTGATGAAAACTGGCCTGGCAGCAGGAGAACAAATTGCCAAGCACAACTGCAAGAGATGGTATGCTCAGCTGGTATGAACACGAGCCACACAGCCCCATGAAGGAATAACATCCCTCAGGGGGGACCTTCTTGCTCTCTACAACTCCCTGACAAGAGGTTGTAGTGAGGTGGGGTCGATCTCTGCTCCCAAGGAACAAGCGATGGGATGAGAAAACGGCCTCAAGCTGCACCAGGGGAGGTTTAGATGGAGCTGAGGAACAATTCCTTCCGCAGAGGGTGCTCAGGCATTGGAACAGGCTGCCCAGGGCAGGGCTGCAGTCACCGTCCCTGCAAGTGTTCACACACCGTGGAGACGAGGCCTCAGTGCCATGGGTCAGTGGTAGCCTTGGCAGTGCTGGGGAATGGTTGGACTGGATGAGCTTCAAGGGCTTTTCCAACCCAGTTGATTCTATGATTTCCTTCAGGGACACCTCAACTTTAACAAGGCAATCAACGTGTTATTCCCCTTCTTAAACTTAGGCAAACGCTCAAGCCCCACTGCAGTACAACAGGATCTGGGCAGCTAAGATGCTCCTAACAGCTCCATTGCTCCTAGCACCTGTCCATCAGGTCAAGGAGCAGAGCAGCAAGTGTGTTAGGAGGTATCACTGTGTGAGTCCAGCATATACCAGGTACAGGGGTAAGACCATTTCCCAAGACACTCTCCTTAACTCTGCAGAACTCCTGACACCACATACCAAGTCACTCACAGAAGTCCTAACAGCAACAGAACAAGGAGAGAAAACATGAGTCCCCAAGCAAACACTGAGGCAGGCAGGCAGAGGAAACAGCACCACTGGGGAGAGGATCTAAAGCCACACGTACATCTGCAGCTGTGAGTACCATACTGGTTCCCTTCCAGGAAAGAGTACTGTCCTCAGAAGCCAGGCTTTCATCCAGCCCAGGAGGATGCTGACCTTTCAAGTGGTGAGTGCTGAGCACAATTCATGTTCATCCTCCACCTCCTTGGAAAAAAGTAACGGGAATTGGTTTAAGCTTCTGTAAACCCATCTATCATTTAAGGCACAAGATTTCTTGTAAGCTAGCTCCACCAGTGCAGTGAACATGACACAGAGAAAGGGAAGTGGGAAAGACAGCTGCCAACAAGATGGAAACCTGAAGCACAGAGCTGGGCTGGGAACTGGAATTTACAGTGAGGGACAATTAGATTAATGACAGACAGCTCAGGAGAGCTTGATACACACAGCAGGGAAGGGATGGGATCCACAGGGACCTTGACACACTTGAAAGGTGGCCAATGACAACCTCATGAAGTTCAACAAGGCCAAGTACAAGATCCCGCACCTGGGTCAGGGCAATCTAAGCACAAACACAGGCTGGGCAGAGAATGGATTGAGAGCAGCCATGAGGAAAAGGACTTGGGGGTGTTGGCTGCTGAGAAGCTCAACAAGCCCCAGCTCAAGTTTCTACACTTGAGCCCAGAAACCGCACATGTGCTGGGCTCCATCAAAAGGAGCATCTCCAGCAGGTCGAGGGAGGGGATCCTTATCTCTCTTCTGCTCCCATGAGATCCCACTTGCAGCACTGTGTGCAGTTCTGGTGTCCTCAGCATAAGAACATGGAGCTACTGGAGCAAGTCCAGAGGAGGCCACAGAGATGCTGTGAGGGCTGGAGCAGCTCTGCTCTGGAGCCAGGCTGAGAGAGCTGGGCTGGGTCAGCCTGGAGAAGAGAAGGCTCCTTAAGGGAAGACCTTAGAGCAGCTCCAGTGCCTAAAGGGGCTGCAGGAAACCTGGAGAGGGGCTTTGGACAAGGGCCTGTAGGGACAGGACAAGGGGAATGGCTTTAACCTGCCAGAGGGGAGACTGAGATGAGCCCTTAGGCAGAAGCTCTTCCTGTGAGGGTGCTGAGGCGCTGGCACAGGGTGCCCAGAGAAGCTGTGGCTGCCCCATCCCTGGCAGTGTTCAAGGCCAGGTTGGACACAGGGGCTTGGAGCAACCTGCTCTAGTGGAAGGTATGCCTGCCCATGGCAGGGCTTGGAACTGGATGCGCTTTAAGGTCTCTTCGAACACAAACCATTCTATGACTCTATGATTCTAAGCAATGCTACTATTTAAATGATCCATTGTGATTCTCCAGGGGAAAGGACTGCACCCAAGATGTCAAAATTCCTGCAGTATTTCACATGGCTGATCCCTTCCTACCATTAGCAAAGGGCATTACAACACAATCAGAATATCACGACTTACATAGCCTCCATAAAAACAGTCCAGCCCTGCCAGCCCAACACCAGCAAGCAAGAACTGGGTTTGGCCCTGCCAGAGGAGCTGTGGCATGGAAGAGACAGCCCTCTCATGCCATGGTGCTACAGTGCTTAAATGCTCAAGGTGATGAGCTGGAGTGAGGTGGGACACGGACACTAAACCACTACCAGAGACACTTACCCACTTAGAGGTCTGGTTTTTCTAATCTCGAAGAACTGTGTTCCTGTGTGATTGTATCTGAATTTTGTCTGTTAAAGGAAAGTAACTTGAACAGCCAAACAATGAAACAGCAATGTTCACAAGGTGAGCTGCAGTTCTGATTTCCTGCTGAAATATGAAACAAGCAGCAAAAGACATTGACTCTAAGAACCAAAAAACTCACATGTAAAATAAAGCAATTATTCACTTGTCTTTTCAAATGACATTAACTGGTATTAGGTGGAGTCAAGCAAAAAGGTTGTTTGTCTGAGCCAACACTTAAATTTGGCATTTCAGGGTCCCACCAAATATTAGGTTACAAGTTTGAAACATAAAATCTCACATTTAGGTGAGAGAAAGCTTTCATAGTCTACTCAAACCAATCAATATAACTTACAGTCTGAAAGAACCTATTTCCTTTGTGAGATTTTATAACTCCATCAGCCACACAGCTCATGTATGACCTGTAAACCAAAAGCACAGCAGGCACATCCATTTACACCTGGCAATTATAAATCATTGCCTATACAGTGCACTCGAAATGGAAATAACCAGCTAAGTGCAACTCAAGAACATTAGTTAACACTACGAGCGTAGGAGAAAAGTTCATTACAGAGGATGCCAGCAGTCACCCATGAACCAAACCTCAGCACCACTTGACTAGGAGCGCAAGCTACCATGCAGTGTAGCATCACCAAAACCAGCCCCTTCCCTGCTCCTTGAGCAGAGCTGTTCAAGTAGTAACAGAATTACAGAATGGTTTGTGTTGGAAGGGACCTTAAAGCTCATCCAGTTCCAACCCCTGCCATAGGCAAGGACACCTCACACTAGAGCAGGTTGTGCCAAACCCCTGTGTCCAACCTGGCCTTGAACACTGCCAGGGATGGGGCAGCCACAGCTTCTCTGGGCACCCTGTGCCAGCGCCTCAGCACCCTCACAGGGAGGAGCTTCTGCCTTAGATCTAACCTGAACTCTCCCTGTTTAAGTATATCAGATCAGGGAACTGATTTGGCCAGTAAAAATATGACAAAAACAACATCTCCACCACAAAAAAATATAATTACAAATAAATAAAAATCCCATCACCCAGGCACTTTTGCAAGGTTATTTTTCCAGTGAATCTGTTCCCAGCCTATTTCCCAACATCCCCACAAGAATATCCCCACCAGTAAAATAGTGGTGGTGATACCAGGCCAGAAACAGGTGACCTCATGGAGGCAAAGGGTACCCTGTGAGGCATAAATAGCCCAGCCGCTGTATAACCATGGCCCAAATAAAAACCCCAACTCGCACCAGGATGCTCTGAAGTGACTACAATTAAAGTTCAGAGTTCTCCAGATAGGAGGCGTTCCCTTCAAACCCTAATTCATGAGGTCCTTTCAGAGCACACTGAACAAAGCATACAGCTTCTTTTAGCCCTCAAAGGAAGCCCAGACCCCATTTCTGCAGCCCACTCTGAATCTCTTCTGAACACTGATGCAAACCCCGTGCCTAACGCCTGCTCCTGCTACGTGGCAGAGTGAAGGATTCCAAAACCACCCCCTAGGCAGCTGTGGCGGCTCCAGCTCCTGCTGTCGCCTTGATCCCAACCACTATTCCCCAGCAGGCTGCTATTTTTGGATGCTCTTCCAGCTGCCACCCATATCCCTTCTTAATCCTTACCAGGACTTGACATTCATTCCTCATCCCCCTGATTCCCCCCCACCCAAGGACACACATAAAATGGCAGTTTAGAAAAAAGGGAAACAAGGACAAGAGGAAACAGCCTCAAGCTGTGTTAGGGGAGGTTTAGATGGAGCTGAGGAACAATTCCTTCCGCAGAGGGTGCTCAGGCATTGGAACAGGCTGCCCAGGGCAGGGCTGCAGTCACCGTCCCTGCAAGTGTTCACACCCCGTGGAGACGAGGCCTCAGTGCCATGGGTTAGTGGTGGCCTTGGCAGTGCTGGGGAACAGTTGGACTTGATGAGCTTAAAGGGCTTTTCCAACCTGATTGAGTCTATGATTCCGTGAAAACAGAGGGAGGAGCAGCCCAGAGGCCAGCAACTGCCTCCTCCAATATTATCTGTCAGCAATGAAAACAGTCAGGTTTTAGGCATGGGGCAGACAGATGTACACATCTCTGATGTGCCCCCAAGCAAAGCATGACACTGGGCAGTGGGGATTGCTTTGGTCAGTTCCTGTGTCACAGGCAAGCCTGCCCACCTCATGGTTAGGGCTTGTGCCCCCGACCCCAACGACAAACACTCCCTGCAAGCTCAGCATGCAGGCAGTGCTCAGGGAGCCTGCAAGGGCTGCCAGGGCAGAGGCAGGAAGGGTTTGTCACAACACCGCTTCTCCTTTAGTTGTTTTACGACAAGATGCCACATTATTTTTCCAGGCATCACGATCCGATCATAACATCCTCATAAACCAGCTTCACAATGCATTTCTACTCCCACCAATGTCACTTCAGTTAAATTCTTCAGCATCATTTAAAGTTAATTACATCTCCCAAAGAATGGCTGTGACAAGCTCACTGCTTCAGGTTCTAACACAAATCCTGAGGCATCCTTTCACCCCTAAATGATCCCCAAGCTCTCACGATCAGCAAAGTCCCTGCTAATTCATGCCGGACACAAGCCAGCCTTATCTCTGGAGACCGCATGCTGGAGAAGGATACTGCAGCATCTTCATGTAGGTCTGTATTGCCTGGAGCCATTCTGGGATTGACATGGAGAGCTTGTAGTTTGGCACCGGAGGCACTGAGGGCTGGACACAAAAGAGAAGATAAAGAGGTTAGACAGTAGCTGCTCCCCGCAGAGCAGGTAAGTGATTTACTTGGGCAGTGGCATGTGCTTCGTGCGACGCAATGCAGCAGCACAGATGGCTTAAACCCCGTGTGAACTCAAGCATCCTGCTGACAACAGGGGCTGCCCATGCATCACAGCCAGCCCCATCCCTGCACCGTGGAGGGACCAGGGCAGGTCCCAACCACATCCCTCAAACACCACCCTACACGGGCAGGCCAGCCACCGCAGGAGGCCAATGCTTCCCATGTCCCCCCTCTAGCACAGGGCTATGTGGATGAGCAGAGTCCCAGGCACTGGCTCTGCTGTCCTCCCTCCCCCAGGACAACCTTTCAAGTCTAATTCCTGGCTTCCTCGATCACGAGAGAAAGATAAAAGCAGACAAGGATCCCGGGCTGCATAATTCCCCATCTGCTCCGTGCCAGCAGCACGCGTGCTGAGCAGGGAGCGTGTCGGACCCAGAGCACCGCCTGGGACCCAGATATTTAATGATATTAAGACACTTAAAGATATAGACTGGCAACGTAATGGGATTTTTCCCAAATCCCATCAGACATCTGCTTGTGCCTGAGCACTGTAAGAAGCCCTCAACCCAGGTTTAATCCCCACAGCTACGTGGCTCCTGAGCCTGTAACCATGCAGGAAGGCTGCACGGCTTTGTCACAAGTCCCCTTAATTTTAGGGGCGAGACTGTAAAACATGGGGTCAGCAGATGTTAAAGCAGGTGGTATGCCTAAAAAGAAGTTAGGACAATCCCTACAGATGTAGTGAAGGAAGCAGTTTATTTAAACATTAACGCAGACCCGAATTCAGGAACCTGGAACGTGGGCAGCCATGACACAAGGCCCAAAGGAAAGCGGGCAGGGTGCGTGGGGACACGATGTCCTCACAACACTTTGAGCATCAAAGGGAGGTATCACTGTTCTAAACACACTTCAAGTCAGTGATTACAGGTGAGAAAAGGAAGCTCAGGCAGTATGGGGCTGTCTCCACCACACAGGTTTTCCTCTCTGGTCCCTGGGGCTCCACTACAATGGAGGGATTGTGTGTTTGCTGTCAGAGAGCAAGCACCGGTAATCCCGAGGCAACCAAAACCCAGCATTTACTACATGTAGCTAGTTACTACAATCAATAGCAAATACACCTCACAGAAAGAGGAAAACACAAACTAGAGACTCCCACATCACTGATGCACAGAAATGTATTCTCAGTGGCAAGCAGATGGGCAGCCCCCAGCTCGTGGCCGCCATGCCCAGCACTACATGGGAGCCACGCAGCCCACAGGCCTTGCTCAAGTCTCTTTAGCACTTCTTCATCACCATTTCCACACCGAAGCTTCCCATTAGAGGCAATTCCTCAGTTCCACAAGGTCCTTCTGGCCCCTTTGGTCTGGATGAATTATTGCCCTGTCCCTCCTGGCACTAAGGTAGGCCAGCAAGAGTCTGAAAGAGGGAATTGAAGCCAGCCTGTCAAATCCTCCAAGAGGGAGTAATTTCTGCTCTGATATAAACATTCCTTTTCTTCAAAGGTAATGGGAGTCCATTCTTCCAAGGCAACGGGAGTCCCAGCCAGCAAGAGGCCTGGAGCTGCAGTGTCACTGGGGGGGGGCATAACATGGAGGCCCCTGCCCTCACGCGGCTGTGGGACAGACGCAGCCCTTGATGTGACCCACAGGGGCCACCCCTGCCGCAGGGGTCAGGTTTGGACGTCCAGGCGAGGTGCTTCCTGTCTCCAAGGCAGAGGATGATCGTGTCAGCCACTGGAGCATGCTTGGAAAGAACATTGGGGCTGTTCAGCCTGGAGAAGAGAAGCTGCGTGGAGACCTCAGAGCAGCTTCCAGTGTCTGAAGGGGGCTACAAGGATGCTGGAGAGGGACTCTTCATCAGGGACTGCAGCGATAGGACAAGGGGTGATGGGTTCAAACTGAAACAGGGCAAGTTCAGGTTAGATCTAAGGCAGAAGCTCTTCCCTGTGAGGGTGCTGAGGCGCTGGCACAGGGTGCCCAGAGAAGCTGTGGCTGCCCCATCCCTGGCAGTGTTCAAGGCCAGGTTGGACACAGGGGCTTGGAGCAACCTGCTCTAGTGCGAGGTGTCCCTGTCTGTGGCAGGAGATTGGACCTGGGTGAGCTTTAAGGTCCTTTCCAACCTAAACCAATCTGGGATTCTATGATTAACCATTGTTTTCCCTACAGCTGATACACATCCCATCACCTGTCTCTTAGGCCAGGAGGTCCAAGCCCCTCCAGATCTCGGGCAACAGGGCAGAAGCAGCCATTAGTCTTCCTCTGTGCAAGACTGTGCACTGCTCTCCTCTTTCCAGGCCAGACAGGCAGTACACAGCACGGTCCCACCAGCCAGGCCAGGCCACCACTGCTTCCAAGCACAAACCCCATTTTTCCCCCCCAAATTCCTCACCCTGGCTGCAGGAGCAGCAACCCTGGGCACCCAGCACAGAGCAGAAGCCGGGGCATCCACAAGCAAAAGACAGCACAATGCTGCTGCTACTGCTGCCGAGGCTGCAGATACCGGTGTGCATCCCGGCACAGCAGCCAGGAGCCGCCAACAGGAAACGCAGACACAGCACTACAGAACAAGTGAGATTCAGAGACCAGACAGATGGAAGACCTTGAACCTGTATCAGGATTTCAAGCAGCAGCAGCTCCAAAGACAGCAGAGCTGCTGCAGTGCAAAACGTCGTGGCAGAGCTGGAGACTGTTGTCCTGTGGCCAGAAACCCCATAGTCTCAGTTCACCGCAGACATCCTGTGTCAAAGTCATCCTGCTCAACTCCACTCTGTCTCACTTAATGACCAGAAAGCCATTTCCTGCCAGCTCACCCAAGTACACTGCTACTCAGCATGGGCAAAGCTGGCAGGCTAGACCTGGTCTGAGCTTCATTAAGATCTACAAGCATCTCCAAGATCACAGGCCACGTAAAGGATCACACAGCCCTTCCAAACACAAGCTTGCACCCTTCCCAAAGCTTAAGCCAAAAGCCAGAGGTGGAGGGTGTAATCAAAGGACCCCACAGGTTACAAAATTGCACCCCCCCCCCCCGCCCTTGCAGACAAGCAAGCATCCCAGGAGAGATTCCCCCTGCAGTTTGCATTTGTTCCAGTAAGGACAACCTCACCAATGAACTAAGCAGCCACTTACCATCCTGCATGTACGATCACCGAGACTAATACCAAGATGATTAGAGGAAGCAAGTGGAGCTTCCTGGGGAGGGGATGAAAACTCTCTCCCATCACCAGGGATTAAGAACAGATCAGAGGCAAAAATGGAGCAGTTGCACGCACCACTCGCTCAGCCTCCACCAACTATCAGTGCAAGCGGATTACAAACATCTTCTGGCAGGCACAAGCTTCCCTCCTCACTCCCAATCAGTGCTCTTCAGGTCTTCTGCAGAGTGCCACATACCCAGTTAAAAAAGGCTGTACCACCAATTAAGGAACAACTCCCCTCTCACATTCCTACTCTGACCCAGAAATTACCACCACATTAGGAACCCACTAGCCTTTAGTAGCGAACAAACCTGCTCCCAGCCTTAATTTGCTCACCTGAGCTGTGTTGGCCTATAATAAGGCCAAACTATCCTCTAACCCCAGAGGTCTCAGGCTACTCCAGCAATAATTGTCAATCAGAGGGGACACCAGGTCCTTCTGCCCTTGAAGAAGTTAATCACTGTGACACGGTGAAGAAGTTAATCACAGGATGCTGGCCCACTGGAGCCACTGGCATGTCTCTCACCAGATGCTTTGTCAGTCACTAGGGGTATCACCAGTAAAAGTTACATGCTTTGGAGCTGGGAAGGAAGGCAAGGAAGTCAAGCCCAGCATATTCTTTGCTGTCTCTTAACACCAAACAGATCTACAGGCCATTTGGTATAGTGTAAGCTGGTCATGCTGCTGAAATAAGAAATTCTGTCCTCATCCCAACCCCTTCATTTCAATCCCAAGCACTTGTGCAAGTATGAGATAAACCACATCAAGGAACTGCAAACAAACCCAGTGTAAACAGATTATTCTTTAGCTGGATGTGTTCCCCCATCCAAACAAAGGCTTGTGCCAGCAGGAGGGAAGCAGGGCAACAGAGAGAGAGAAATTGCACTTAGGCAGAACTAAAACATTGCAGAACAGATGGAAGGCCTTTTCAGCTTGCATCTCCGACAAGTGCCCTCACAACACAGCCCTGCTCAACACACTTCCACCTTCTCTGTGGACAATTTCCTCTCTGCCCCACGTAAACAACAAGCACACGTAGCACTGACAATCTGGACCACGACAACACCAGCCCAAACACCTCACCCCAGCATGCAGAGAGAGTGGGGTATGAATCAAAGCCGACTTCAGTGGTCAGCTCAGATTAATGCCGCCTGGTGGGAGGAGTGAATCAAGCTCAAAGTCTGCCAAAGCCAACAGCCTTAAAGACATTGTGAGCAGTAATGTGGTGCAGTGGTGGGAAGCCTTGGAACATCAGCAGGCAACAACATTTTATTTGCTGGCTCGGGTCAGACAGAGCTGTTTGGAGCTTGCACAGAAGAACACAGAAGACAAAAGCGTTTGGAATTTTTCCACGTACTGGAATTGAAACGCCTGAGTTTTAAATCCCTTATTACATTCCAGGAGCAAAGCCGTGTTTTAAGAAATGCCTGTGTTCCAAAGAGCTGACCAAATGTGCTTTAAATCGCACAAAACGCTTCATTTGGTCCTTGAAGATTTCTTTTAACCCGTTTTCCGCTTTTTCCTCCCTAAGATAAAAAGAGATAATAATTCTTTCCTCCTAGTTTCCCAAGACACCAACTCCAGCTCTGAAGCAGCATCCCGCAGCACATGTCCCCGTGCCCTACATGCTCCTTAAAGCTCGATGCTCCAGCATTCCCCTTGCTGCCGCTTGCATCGGGCAGGGGATGTGAGGCCTCACACCCTCCCTCCCAGCCCCTCGGCACCTTCAGACCGCTGCGCCGTGCGATGCCCGGCTCTGGGCTCTTTCTTTGGGAAAACGACCAGAGGCTTCGCCTTACCCGAGCCAGGCGGGCGGCGCTCCGGATGGCCGCTGCCACGGCGCCGCCGTCGGGGTGGACCCGCTCCACGTGGCCCCACATCCGCTCCCAGGTCTGCCCGTCCATGGGGAAGCCGCTCTTGTTCACCAGGAAGAGGGACCCGCCGTCCCGCTGCTGCTCCTGCTCCTCCTCCTCCGAGCCGCCGCCGCAGCCCGCCGCCCGCGGCTGGGCGCTCCGCGACCGGCCCCCGTCCTTGCCGACCCCCGCACGGCGGGTCCTCCCGGGACCACCGCCGACCGCCGCCGCGCCCGTCATGGCCCCACGGCCATGCCCGAGCCCGAGGACCGCTGTCGGGAGGCGCCACGCGGCCTCGCCGCCACCCGAGCCCTCTCCCTATATTATATATGTGTGTGTGTGTATTATGTGCGTGCAAAGGAAGCTGGGCGCTGCGGAGAGCTCTCCCTAACAGCGGGCGCCCTCCCGCCCCGCCTCACGGCTGCTGCCTCGTCCCGAGCGCCCCGGCCCGGCCCCGTTCTCCCCGGTCCCGGCGGCGCTGGGGGCGCGCCCCGCGATCCATGCCACCGCGTTACCACGCTACCGGCCGTCCGCCCGCCCTCGGCGCGCTCCTATTGGCGGCGGCAACAAAGAGGGGCGGGGCTCGGAGGGCGGGACGAGCCGTGACTGGCGGAGGCGCTGGCTGGAGGCGCCCCCTGTCGGGCGGCACAGGCTGAGTCCTTTCGCCCGCCGCCCGGCTTGATGAGGTCTTTATCAAATTCTTCATGGGAGAGAGCCGGTTCCGTTCTTCCAAACAGAGCTGGGAAAGCCACTGTTAAGCACTGGGAGTTGCGGTGAAAGCAGCCAGATCACAGCTTGAAGGCGAGGGCCGGTAGAGGAAGGCCCACCCCAGGGATGAGTGCTGCCTACAGCCTCCCTTTGCGGTTCACAGAGTGGTGCTTGTCGTCCAAGGGAATACTTCCCACTGTAGTAGTAGGAGCACCACATGCACAATCCCTAGGCAAGAGCTGAGGCAGTCTCAGTGTGCCCTTTCTCCAAGTGTTTGCTGCCACACAGACTGCTAGAGGCTGAGCTGATGGGTCCATGACTCAGAGCACAGCCCGATACTCAGGGGTACGCACAGCAGTCATGTTCTCCTGCTTCAATCCCTGCCGCAGCCAGAGGTACCTGCCTCACACATCCACATGCACTGCTAACACCACAGAAACAACAGCATCTGGTCCTCCCATGCCCTATATGAAGGAACTGTGGATGAGAGCACTGGGGAACCCATCTCTCCTCCAGGGTACCGGTGGCCTGGCAGCTCGTCCTGGGCAGTGACTCCACAGCTGCCGTTGCCATCTCTACCCCTCAGCTCCATCACCGATGCTTATTTCCATGCTTGGCAGGGATTTTTTAGGTCTTTCTATCAATCACAACAGTATCAACCTCATACAGCTCCTAGAGCTGGAGGTGACTCCTCAGCAGAAATAATAGCCTGAAAAATGTCGTTCCCATCCCCTGCCCGTGCATTTGGATCCTGCTGCCACTCTGAATCTCTCCTGATACCAGCCAGGCTGGACACCTACCTGTGCACCTTCTCTGCACCTGCAAGTGCGGATTTTCATCTCTTGCTGTAAATAGATCACTCCAGTGCCCTAATCAGCTTCCTGGAGGCTCTCAGGAGCACGAGTTTATATTGAGTTGCTAATCATTCTCTGCAGGAGCTGATGTCTCTGTAAGTCCCACCAGTAATCTTCCCTGCCACATCCTGGCCACATGGCTTGACTGAATCTCATCAGGTTTAATGTAAGGGAGGCCGCTGAGTGCCATCAGCTAACGCAAACCAAGGGCTTTGCCTTACACAGATTGCCCAGTCTCAGCTTTCAGCCGCTGAGTTGAACATAGGGGCTCAGTATGTAAATGGCAACACAGTCTGGGGGGGAAAGTAGGAAAGGTCAGAGTGGATTTAGAGCTGCTGTGAAGCCTTCACCCTCTCCTCTATGTCCTGCATTTCCCCAGTGATCAGCCAAACACTGTAGCTGGACAGCAAATATGTCCCCATGCTGGCCAGAGGCAATCCACATCCGCTTGCTGGTTTTGGAGCAGGATCCCAAGGGAAGCACAGTCCCTCTCCCCTTCTGGAGTACAGATGAAGCTGCACATCAGCAGGATGTGAGAGCACCAAGATGAGCTCCAGATGGGGGCTGATGAAGCAGAGAGACCGGGAGAGGCTGCAGATGGCTGTAGCCACAGAGCAGAAGGCTCTTGAGGAGCAGAGGGAGACTCAAGCAAGGCAGTGCAAAGGAAGGGAGGCTGACAAAGTCTGCAAGTTCTGTGGTGCAGAGCTGGAGGAAAGCCTGAAAATCATTCAGACCCGGATCTCAGGGCTAATGGGACTGTGCAGGGGGTTGCAGCCATGTGTGTGCCAGAGCCTGGAGCACTGGGACTGTGCAGCACAAAGCCACCACCAAGGATGCTGATACACAAGCTGGCAATCATGGGTATCCCAGAGCCTTGTTCAGTGCTGGAACAGGCAACTGTGCTGAGACATCCACAGCCTTCCTCAGTGCTGATCTACTGCCCAGAGCAGGCAGGGACCCTCAGGTTATACCTTCCTACACCTCTTAGCCATGCTGAAAGGGTGAAGACCAGAGTGATTTGCAGCTCACAACCTGCATCCACCATGCCAGGGATGCTCCCTGACAGAGGGAAGAACTTTTCCCTGGCCAGACAGGTAAGGGGCATGGCAAGGTTGGAACACAGCCTGTCCCTAGCAGCCCTATGCAGCACCCAGATCTCTTCTGATCAGGACTGAAAGAAAACTAACATCTCACCAGCTCCTCTTTCATGCTCAGGCTGAAGAGGGTCAAGTTGAACTCCCAGAGGCCAGCCAGTGCATTCAAGGCCAACTATGGACTGGACAGGCAGGCCAGAGGTTAACTGAGGTCCTGAAGGCCTGTTGAAACAACAGCCTAAGGGGATAAGAGCGGATTCCCAAGTTCCTATAGCTAAGTGAAAGCCATCATTGCTTTCTTCCCAACTGCAAATTCAGAGTGAAAATAGAAGAATGCTGCCTTGGTTTAGCTGATGCCCTCCTCAGTATTAGTTATGAGGAGACATTCAAGATGAGCAAGAGCAGGGTGAGATGTGCAGGGTGCTCCCTTGCATCCCCCCAAGCATCCAGTGGCTTTCATCTTGTGATACCACCTGAGTTTGATATCAGAACTCTCAGCAAAGCCACCTTATTCCCTGCCCTGCCCCTCACACCTCCCAGCCTCTGCTCAACAGTGCCAGAGCCTTTTGCCTTTGAAATCCAGTCACTCTGCATGGAGGTACCTTTCTAAAGCTACCTCTGAATAACACCTTGAACCTATGGTCTTGTTCCTAATGCAGCTACCACAGCTGCTTTCTGGGTCAAAGGAATTAATTTGATCATAAAATCATGTAAGAGAGTTTTAACCTTCATTATTTCCAATTGCAGACTGATTTAAATGCAGCATTCAAAAGGCCCTGCCACGCAATTACACAACCAACTGCATGAAAATTAATAGCTCCTAATTGTACCATGGTAGCAAGGTGATATTGGCATTGGCACTTTATCCAAGAAGGTTCCTCCTCCTGAAGGGTCACCTCTGCATCCCCCTCAAAGAGTCCTACCAGACCCTTCCCCAGCAAGCATCTTCCTGCACACAGGAAGCAAACCCTTGCTGCCCTGTGATATTACACACACACAGAGGCAGTTCATTTATGTATTTATTTGGCTTATTTGGGGAAACACTTCCTTTATTACCCATTGTTTCTCAGCAGCCCTTCTTGCTGGCTGGGTGCAGGTGACAGGAGCAAGCAGGCAGCTTCCCTGGCCAGTGAAGGTCCCTGGCCTCAGGGCAGGGGCTTGCTGGCTTTGCTGGGGAATGGACCACTGGTGTGATGAGTGCCTGTGAGGTCTCATGCACTGCCCATGCTCCCTGCTGGTTCTCTGCCAGCATGGCTCCAGCCTCTTGTAAGATCTAAGACCTTTCCTCACCTCAGCTAT
Organism: Psittacula echo; assembly: GCF_963264785.1. Lineage (NCBI taxonomy): Eukaryota > Metazoa > Chordata > Aves > Psittaciformes > Psittacidae > Psittacula > Psittacula echo. Next base: position 2,421,496 of record NC_137738.1, on the reverse strand, counting down.
CAACAAACCTGCTTTATGTATTCAGCAATGTGATCACTGAGAAAATAAGCATGCAAAGCAGACCTAAAGCTCTAAAAGTGATGCTTGAGGGTGTGCTTCCTTGGAGCTTTCTCCAAGGTAGCCCTTTCTGCAAACCCTTAACACACTATTTACTTTGCAATGATCTAGCAGAGAAAACCAGCCATCAGCTGCTTTGGTAATGGCGAACATCAGCATTATCTTTTCGTTTCTGTCTGAGCAAGTCCAGGACCTCCTGCGATAATTCTACTGCAGCAAAGTGTTGCAATGGTTGGTTTAGATGGCTTTGTTTCACAGGGCTCCTGTTGATCTCAGGAGGCAAGATTTCCAGCATTAAACAATACATAAAATAATCAAAGTGGCAGGAAAATCCTATCCATCAGCCTCCCCCCAAACTGGTTTGCAAGTTTGCTCTGTCCACCCCTACTGCAGGTCAGTACTTGGCCTGAGCTTTCGCTTACAGTAAAACGGCCCTTCCTCTTCCATACTTACTATAGTCACCTCACCTAGTTTACAACTGAGAGCATCAGATACAGATGAGACTGTTGTTTCTGAGTGCTACGTCAGCATCCCTGTTAGCCTGCTTTACTCTCTTTGTCTGGTTCCAAAGCTTCAGATCCTGCCCCTCTGTTCTGCTCTCATGAGATCCCACTTGCAGCACTGTGTGCAGTGCTGGTGACCCCAGGACATGGAGATGTTGGAGCAAGTCCAGAGGAGGCCACGAGGGTGAGCAGGGGCTGCAGCACCTCCCGTATGGAGACAGGCTGAGAACATTGGGGCTGTTCAGCCTGGAGAAGAGAAGCTGCGTGGAGACCTCAGAGCAGCTTCCAGTGTCTGAAGGGGGCTACAAGGATGCTGGAGAGGGACTCTTCATCAGGGACTGCAGTGATAGGACAAGGTGTGATGGGTTCAAACTGAAAGAGGGCAAGTTCAGGTTAGATCTAAGGCAGAAGCTCTTCCCTGTGAGGGTGCTGAGGCGCTGGCACAGGGTGCCCAGAGAAGCTGTGGCTGCCCCATCCCTGGCAATGTTCAAGGCCAGGTTGGACAGGGCTTGGAGCAATTTGGTCTAGTGTGAGATGTCCCTGCCCATGTGGAGGGGGTTGGAATCGGATGATCTTAAGGACCTTTCCAACTCAAACCATTCTATGATTCTATGATTGCTGTAGCTTGGGAAAATAAGTCTATAGAGTTTGCTGCAAAGGTCCTGCTGGCATATCACATGATTTGTCTCCACAACAGACAATAAAAACACTAATGTAACCTTCCATATAAGCCAGCAATCGTTTTTGGACTACTTACTACTTCTTTAACCTTTAATCAGAGGGCAAACTACCTAGCACAAGCACTAGGAAGTCTAGGGAACCGCATAATAAAAGTATAGGTAGTAAAGAAAGGCAGTGGCTAAAAACCCTTGCTGCTAGAAAGGAGATTTCTCCAGCAGCCATCAGCACTTGCAGCCCTTGTCACAGCGGAGCTGCCAGTGGTGGCACCAAAGGTCAGTCAGGACTCGCCTCCACTGCCAAGCTGGCACCTGAGTCATTCCCACCTGCATGGAGAGAGGAGAGTACTGCAATAAACCCCCTGCTTCCTTAGGATTAGAAGCACAACTGCTGGTGCTGTACAGGAATCAATTGAGCAACATAGTTCTGTTGTGAGATACCCTGTGCCTTTTGGGAACAGCATGATGCTGGTTAGGAAACACTCTGAACAAACATCATCCTTACATATGACTTTCAAGTACTTGGAAGCGGACTGAAAGAGCTATTAGGTGTAGCAACAGAACATGCCACAAGCCCAGAAACCATAAGCCCTTGAATTTAGGTCCTGTGTGAAACTTGTGAAGAGAGAAGTCTATGATGCACTGTTCTCACTGCCAATGTAAAAGACATCATCATCACAACACTGATCATTTCATCAAACAGTTTTTGATGTGAAGCACCACTTCAAGCATCCCTGGAAGCCAGTGCTCTGCAGATTAAGATCCTTCCCCTCTAGAGGACAATTGAGCTATAGTCAAAACACTGCAGAGTGCTTGAAGGTGAGAGTATAGGTCAAATCCTGTGGTCATCTTAAAAACTAAGTGGTCTAAGCAGCTACAAACAGACTCAGTTTATTGAGATACCATTGGAAATTGGCATTCTAAAGGCTGAATTTTGATCACAGCTGGTATTAAGCAGGTGTTAGCCAGTTACTCATGAGTGTACATATGTAGTTACTCACATATCAGTAACTATGCCTAACCACTGACAGTACTTAGCCTTATTGTTCTTACTACATCACACTGAATAAAGTCATGGAAACACAGGGCCTCCTCTTAACTACAGACATTACCATCTGACTAATCACAGAATCATTGAATGGTTTGGGATGGAAAGGACCTTAAGATCATCCATTTCCAAGCACTAGGATGGCTTCACATCTCCCACTTACCTGATGAGGTTTCTGGTGTTTTCTGTCAAGGAAGACAGAGCATCTGTCAAAAAACAACAACAAAAAAATCAAACACCAAAAAGAACTTCAAGGCAGTAATAATTTGCTGTGATTGTTCCTTCCTAGCTGTGGGCATGTTTAACAATGTTGAATGGGGATACAGCCTGCAGCTTTCATAGAGGTATTCTAAGAAGGATATGACCCTATATAGCCCTGGTTGTAAAACAAAGAGCCCATCTCAAAGTTCAATGCACTGTTGAACTGGGTGTTAGCGTTAGCTTTTACTTCCTCTGCCCTGCAGCACCTGCAACCTCCTTCTGTGAAGGACCTCTGGTATAAAAATAAATCAGAGATAATCCCAGATTTGAGGAGAAGTGAGAGACAAAACCCCTGAACACAACACCCGAACCTTGACTTTCTCTGGAGCAGGTTCCTCAGACTTCCCTGGCTCACAACCGATGTTTTGGGCTAAATGCCTGAGGGTAAGTGACAGAACCCTTGCAGTGTGTTCACAACGGTCCCCCTGTGCTCTCACTGAGGACAACTCTGGGTTTAGAAACAAAAGTCAGGCTAGACTTGAATGTAAAAGGCAGAAATGAATGTAATGTCTCATTCTATCCTCCCTAAATTCTCCTTCCCTCTCTCCCCAGATAATCCCTCTACAGCTGTGTGTCTTATTAAAATCATATTTGTACTACACTTAAGGAGCTGCCTTAGATTGCTCTGCTTTAGCAGTTAACTGCACTTTCTTTTGCTCACAGACCTTTTCCAAAGCAGAGGAGAAACCACTGTGCTGGAGCAGTGCCGCTCAACTACCAATGCTAATCCTTTCATTCCATGCCCTGAGAAAACATCCCTGCAAGCCAAAACTCTCACACAGAATACATTTCTATACCCTGCAGACATGTGCTCTACATATACATGTTCATACATGTTCATAAATGACACAGTGTATCATTCACTTACTAATTTTTCCTACATTAAATGGCAGTTTCTAAGGAGAAACCATGAATCATTTTTACACCATCAGCTGTATCAGCAGCTGCCAATAATGGTAATCTTGGCTCCAATCAAGTTGCACATCATACACTTTATTAGTAACATAACGATAAGGAATGATGTCACCCACATATACACATACATACAATATTGCAATCAGGTTACCCATAAGGAACTTTTAATTTCCTCTGGAAACAAAGGATAGGACACTACCAAAATCGGGATAGTACAACAAAAGTATTTGCTATCTTCATGAGAAGAACAAAGACACTTACAGCAAATAACATGGGTCTTGCACGGAAATACATTGCTTTTGGGAATAATTTTTCCTTAAAGGGGGGGGAAATCACGTGGGATACAATAACTGAGCTTGTGGTCGATGAATCATTCATAGCTTGTAACACTAAAGAAAGGTGGTACACACACGGATTGAAAGACAGCAACCAAAAAGGTCACACGTTCCCATTCACACAGGAAAAACTTGTGAGTTCACCAAATAGAAAGCGAAAGCAGTAAATCTTACAGCTTAACCCAATTTCACTTGATTGTAGCTGCACAAGACAGTGCAAGTCTTTTTCAAAAAGCATTTTTTCATTGGGCAACATGGGCTGGCAACTCTAATGACACACTCCAGTGATTGTCTCTGAAACAACAGTGTCTTGACCAAAAGAGATGACCAAAAGGATGAATAGGGAAGCCCTATTAACCTGAAATGATTCTTATGTATTCTTCCCACTTGTTCCCTTGTTCTTTCTTCCTTGTAAACCATGAGCATTCAGCAACACAAAGATATGCTGATAAAGACAAGCACTCATCTATAAAATAAATGCTCTCAAGGACCTATATACCAAGCTGAAGAAGAAAGTTCCCCACTCCAGCAATGCCAGACTATGCCTTACAGGCCTGGTATTTTCACACCCAGCCAACAATGGGGTTTAAGGCCATAAATCCTACCTAAGAATGGGTCAGTGTTCTCTGGGTCCATCCCCCTGGAGCTAGCAAAAGTTTAACATGGTCTGGAAGAAACAAAGAAAGCTGCAGCTATTTTAAAGGCTGATCTCTGAATCTTGTCGCTGCAGGTTAGGGATTACACACCCTGGTGGGTCCCTGGGAATCTGCGAGCATTCCTTGATTATGCTCACTATTCCATGAGTTTTCCTGCATCCTCTAGAGTTCTCTTGAAGCACTTAGAAGAAACGCATATTGAAAATCAAAAGCTGATGCATAGGATTGGGATACCTCTCCTCGCTTGGTTTCCCACTCCATCCTCTCTTAGTTGACATGTAATTCCATTTATTAAATGATTCTCTCTTTAAGCAGTTAGGATCTTTAGGACGCAGCTCTACTTTTACTGAAGGGCTGATCAAGAACGTCAAGGCTAAGAGTCAAAAACCCTATTCCCAGTTCCAGATGGATGTTTGATTGGGTGAATGGTTTGTTTAGCCCCAATCACCCCAATTTATTTCTGCCATGAGCTAAAACCTCAGTTTCCTACAGAAGATTATTGCATAAAATACTGGTTTGTTCTTCATTTGCTCTTTGCTGCTGCTTTAAATACTTCTTCATTGCCTGCAAATAGCTCACAGGTTTCCAGCTTGCAAGAGGGGGAGTTTTAAATTCAGGATATAATTAAGCCTTCATTATCAGGAATATTTTCTTTCCAGGGACCCAGCAGGGTTTCCAACATACCAAAATCCCGTGTGGACCTTTTCCAGAGGGTAGCCAGGTAATTTGGCAGAAGACAAGAAAAAACAAGGAGCCAGAAGGGCTAGAGGATTTGATAATCAGCTGAACACAACTAAAGAAATTGGAAGCCAGAAGTGAAGAAAGGAATTCAAGGATAGATTTTGAAAGGAAAGGAAAAAAGCTCAATCTGTGAATTTGAACACCATGTACAGGACCTTCTGTAAAGCATCTGGATACTGCCAAAGACTTCCTGTTGGACATTTGAGAACACTTCCCCAAAGCTGCAAAAATATTATTCAGTTAAGATTTTGCAATAGCAGAATGAAAGCTACCACAGGCTATGAACATAAATATGAAGCTGAATCTTGCCAAAGAATGTATATATTTTGGCACACATTATTATCATTTTTCCAAAGGGAAACGCCACCCACAGATATCAAAAGGCAGGAACTGTTCCCTTTGCTCACCCAGGCTGAAAGTGTGTACAGCCCTCGATGGGGCAGCCTGTATCACAGCAAGTCACTAAATGTAAAGAACTGACACAATGAAAGCATCTCTACTTCCACTCCTGTATTCTTGTCTGCCATTTGAGTATCTATGGGTTACTTTTCCTATATGAAGCTACCTCACCAGAGGACTCTTCTCATACAGCTTGCCTCTCCAGGAGCAGCAAGGTGTGCACATTTTCTCTCTAGCACTGGACATGGCAAAGAGACATGGACCAAAAGAGAGTGTTCCAAGCATGCTTAGCTTATTCTGCTAGGTGATTCCCGTGTCTGAAGCATTTATCATACAAAGGTTAAATCAAGACCATCAAGTTTAGAGGCTAAGTTTAGAAAGCTGAGCTTACAGGGTCCTTTCTATATAAAACTATTCTCTAAATTTACAGTGAAATGAGAAAAAAGAAAAGCATTTCATTATAATTGTCGTACTGAAAGACTTAGCTTGGAGTTAAAAAGTTCCCCATATCCAATTGTAACAATCTGTGGAAAACTTCAAGGAGGATTCTACCTTCTGGATGGCATGACATCTGTGGGAACTCAAAGAGATGGCATCATTGATGGCACTGAACCTGCAGGCTCAGCTTAAATACTGCCAAAGCTTAAATGTCTGCAAAATGTCCACCATGTCAGGTCTGACTTATTCAGTAATAGTAGGGCCCCACTGTTATTGTGCTGCTATCAATTCTGGAGGTATGGAGATAGAGCACAAGGAAAAGGAGAATAGTTTCAGAAGCACCGCAGTGAGAAATCCACATCCCAAATTCAGATAAATCTAATAACACAAGGTGAATGTTAATGAAGTCTGCTCCTTTTGTAACCAAGATGCATGATATAAACAGCAAATATTTCCTCAAAGTGAAACATCACTATTTTCTCTCCAGTCATCCTTACAGCTTTTAACTGCACACGATGTATGAGCACAAAAATATCCCTAAGACAAATTACACAATTCATAACAGAGAAATAAATGCACAAAAGGATAGAACACGCTTTCTGATACTCCACAAATATTCAGAGAAGGTTTAACACACAACATGGAATATCTTCAGCAGCACTGATTAAACTCAAGATGAGGCAAGGATCTTCTTTACAAAGTAAAGGCACCAGCTCTTTGTAAACACGTACTCCTCTCACTTTAACTGAGAAAGCACTCAAATGTGGAGGCAACCTGTGTGGTAGTGTTCCATTGCCTATAAATACTCCACAGTAGAGACAAAGGCCTTTCTCCTCCTTTGTATTTAATAAGAAATGTTTTTTTTCTTCTATTTATCTAGTGGGAGACTCTCTAAATCTCCCTGGAAATGTTACAATGAATCTGTAAGACAGCGTTGTCTTTTATCTGCCTTCTGATACGCATCGAGAAGTTTCAAGGCAAAAGCAATGTCAGTCTGAAACATACACGTTTGCAGTCATCTCTCATTTTCACCATTGTGCTATAGCTTCCCAGAAGGAACCATTGGCTTATATTAAAAATACAGATACATTTAAAAAATAACTTGTGAACATCCTCCAGCTGTGGAACTACCTGCTCTGCCTTGTCAAACACACCAGCAGACTGAACTGAAAGACATAAGATACTTCTGCTCATGACGACTGTACTTCAGAATTCCAGGTTTTTCCAAGTATGCATCCTGAATGTACATGTCTCCTGATGCCTGGAGGGTGCTCACACAGTTCTCTAGTAATGAAACTGCAAAACTTGAAACCTGCTAAAATAAATACTCCATACAAAAGTGAACTGTTTGCATCATGGGCAAAATGAACTGAGCATCTTCCTAGTTTCTATCACGCAACAACCACCGGTATCACCAAACACATTTTACTACTCATATACACAAATCCAGGGATCACACTAATTACTATTGTTCAGTAGCCAACCAAAACTGTGCGTTTCTAAAGCCACCCTCTTTGAGCTTTCATAAAGCTGACTGAATTTTTAATGCAGTGTTTTCAGGTTCGACAGGACTCTCAACTGGTACCTGGAGGGAGGAAACGAAAGAACAAAGCTGAAATTAAGCTGTTATTCAGCAGAAGCTATTCTCAAACTCAATATTCCTGGGTAACTATACTACTGGAGTCTAACATACTATGTAGTTAGTTAACCAAATGGGGCATTTAGAGAAAGCCCCACTTTACCTTCTCTCTATAAAGGAAAGAAAACCAAACCAAAACACCAGCCGCCCCCCCCCCCCCGAAAACCCCATAGAATTGAGTTTTGTAGTATAACTCTAAACTGTACATTTAATACATATAGATATTTATCACATGGAGATAAACTTTCAGGGTTTTTATCCATTACATTTAAACACAGTAGAATCTTGATGATCAAGGTTTGGTATCAAAATGCTATTGTACTTCTAACAACATAGGCAGCTCTCGATTATTAATGGTGATCTGAGGGTAAGGACTCCAGGCTTTTTTTATATCCTGGCTAATATAAATGAAGCTGTGGGCCAATCTCGGCTAACTCACCAGGTGATAATAGAAACCAGACAAGCCATGGACCATTGCCTACAGTCAGCATGTACAACCACAAGACAGACCCCTACCCAGGCTGGTAAAGCCACAGGATGCCACACTGTGCATACACAGCTGCACAGGTTTCAGGTTCAAGTTAGCTCATAGGGTGCCAGCTTGGAAGTTTCTGAAGCTTATGCAGATGCTAACAGTGTGCACCTGATCGAAGATGATCAAAAGCTGCAATATATGCAAGACACCTACATGTGACAGAGGATCCTGCAGTGTCTGACTCCAAAAAGCTGTTTCATTATAGATCCAAATGACCAAAAATCCCACAACACTGAAAAAAAGTTTCCAGTGCCAACCTTACTCCTCCTAGTAACTGCGATCATCTCAACAACCTGCTGAAACATGGGACTAGGAACTCCTGAACAGCAGGAAGTGTGCTGTGCTCACCCTTCATTTAAACTGCAGAACAGACCAGCTCTTCACACAGCAAAGTAGAGAAACCACAGCGGGACTTCTGTTCATCAGAACTTCAGTTAAACATCAGACTTCACTTAAAGGGACTGCAAGGCATTTTAAATCAAATGTGTAGTCCATAGCACAGACTCCTAACCCAAAACTCAAAAAGGCTTTACAATTTACAATTCTACCTGCAAATATGAAAAAGCAAGATTCAAGCACGAAAACCTGGAAAATCTTGAGAGCAGAATGTCTTCCAGGTTTTCCAGCAGAGCTAAGGGGAGAAACAGATACCCGAGGGAATCACCCCATGCGGCTCTGTTGTTCCAAACCAGATGGAAACAGTCATAGTGTAAGTTTTTGCAATTCCTCTTTTGCTGTTAATATTATTATGCCAACAGAAGCCAAGCATTCAAGTATGGTAATACAATCATGGTAGAAGAGTAGCCACTTACAGCTTTAACATCCGAATTCATTATGCCTGAATTCACATTGTGTCTTCGCAAATCTGATTTTATTAAGGCTGTAACAAGGAAATGAAGAGAAAGCTGGTTCACAACTTCGCAATGACATGCATTTCAAGGGAAACATTTGTACAGTGCAAGTACATAAAAGCTGCTTTCAGCACATACTCAAAATACCTGTATTCCTTCTGCTGCATTTGGAACTTATTGACAATTTGAATTTGCTCCTCACAAGGCACACGCAGAAAAAGACAATAAAAGCTTTTAAACCACGAGCACTTCAAGCAAAGCTGAATGGTTTTAACATGTTCAGCACATTTCTAAGTACCAACATGTGTAAGTCACTGGTACAGGTCAGGAATACATCAGGATTTTCTTGCATTTGGAAAACTGCAAAGTGTCTCCATGTATGTATTTGTTTACATGCAGTAACCTACCCTGGAGATAGACATCTGCCTCACATTCAAGACATGACTCCAGAAATGGGTGACAGATGGCTGTCTGTACATTAGCAACGTCACCCTTAAAACAAAAAGTCTGTGTGCAGCAAGTACTTAAAGTGAAAACCAGAGCAAACAAAAAGAAACACCAACCACTAAACCCTGCAGTTGTAACTTCTGTCAGCCCAGATAGGAAACCATGTACCGAAATCCTAGATGTCCGAGACATCTAAAAACTACCCAGAAATTCACCATGTCAGAAAAGCTTTCACATTTTTATGTTAAAGGGAAATCATTACTTATATTTCTGGTTAATTACCTGTTAAGATAATGCCCACAAAGATCCAAGCGCAAAGAAAGAGGTTTCCTGCACAAGGACTGTAGTCTGTTGTGAGTTTTCCTTGAACAAGTGTGAAAACAATTCCAAATACCTACAAACAAAGAAGTCACTTCATCAGGATCACATAGAAAAGAGCCATCACTTTACCTTGCAAAGTTTTAGGTTATATCTTATAGAAACCAAATTGACTACAGCAACACAAAAGAGACTTGGAAGCCAAGTCTAAGAAAGCCTTCTTGGACTCAAGCAGAATGGCCTTCCCGAATATTATTTTACTTGAAGAAATAAAATGATACAACCTGTGCTGATGCATTAAGGAGACCTGAGGAAGTGCCTTCAGACTCTGGGTATGTAATTTCCACAGCAAATTCAAACCCAAGTGGGAGATAGCCAGTCATGAAGAACCTATTGAAAAGGAGAGCAAGAGGATGGCCTTCATCTTTTACTACATCTACAGAAGTCAGACATAAACACATGGTATTATGAATTAGCTGGTATCCCAAACTGTCTGTTTTCAAGACCTAACACGATTCAATACTTGCTTCACCGGCTTCATTCCCTCAATTTCATCCAACAATTTTAGACACACATCTCTCTTTCTAGGACAAAGATGTTTTAACCTATTTGTCCTGTTCCACATAACCACCTGCACTCCACACATATGAAACAACCTTCTCTGACCCATCCACGAGCCACTCTGTAGTTGAAGACAATTGATTTCAAATGGAAGACATACACAAACATCATTTTATCAGGCCAAACATCCCTGCTGGAGGACAAAAAGGGACCATCAGTAGGAGGTGAAGCTGGACACTAGAATGTCTGCTAGAACCTGCTGAGGAAGAAGCTGAGGGGACTCACTGGTGATGGGCTTAATGCAGTTGAGGTTTCTAAAGTCTGACTGGTTTTTAAAGTGAAAATCTCAAGACATTTCTGGCTCTACCTTGACCATTGTGCCTGGACTCAGCACTATTCCCTCTGGGGCTTTTACATTATGAGAGGTGCTCTTCTGAGTGAACAAAGCATCCAGCACGTTGCTTGCACTACCAAAATTTTGATCCAAATCAAAACACACAGAAGCCAGCCTTCCTAGAGTTTAAACTCTAACCACTTATGCACTAGTCAACAGAAAGATACAGCTTTACTGCAGAGAGCTTTCTGTATTGGACCCAAGGAGATTGACCCCATACAGACTGTTAGGTCCATAAAGTTAAAAGAAATTCACTGAGAAGTGAGTTGCTTCAGGTTTATTCTGATGTAGTTAAAGGTGAAACCCTAGTAAACCCTACCTGTACTGTGCGCTACAGGCATAGTTGAGAGGATGGCAACAGAATATACAGTAGAATCACTTAGTTAAAACAGTTAGATACTGCTTCTGAAGAGAACTGCAGGAAGTTTTCTAGCCCTCTAAATGCTCACCCCAGTACTCCTCCAGTCACAAACACTACTGTAAGGTATCCGAGGTCCAGGGTGAAGGTAAATACCAGCATTCCAATGAAAGAGAGAATGTAAACGATCAAAGTAGTTTGTCTGTAACCCAACCAAAATAGAAAACAGTTAACAAAAATTAACACTGTTAGCATAAGGTCATAGCACATTGCTGGAGAGGTAACAAAAACATTACTTATTCTCTAACAACTGGCATTCTACAGCTATAAAATTTGCTTCATGTAATTCTAACTCAAACATATCATGCAATGAGAACATACCCCTCTTTACTGCCTTGGTTATATGGCTGCTTTACTCAAGACTAAAGACACTTACTCAGACTCTTAAAGAGTGGACAATCACAGCAGATACTATTACCTTAAGACTGTTTTAGTTCTCTGCTATGTTGTACCTCTTGGCCATTCTGCAGCACTGCCCATTACACAATACATCAATATACGAGCAGCCAAATCGAACACTATTAGCAATAAAAGTCAGCCTAAGAGGTAAGTCAAACAAATCTCATTACAATGTTCCATTTATATTAACTCTGGAATAAGGGATGTCATCCAAAATACCAAAGCACATATCATTTATAAGCCAAAATACATGCAGAAACACAGCCAATCTACAGCATTAACATCCATCAGGTTTCTAGAGCTCCTGCACATAACATATTAAGAGTCACAGGGGAGAGCTACTCCACTGCAAGCAGCACACCAGGGCACTTCTTACTCCTGCAGGGCACCACACCATGGGTGATGGACCCAGGAGCTCCTACCCCAGAACAGAGTTCTGCCCTATGGTCATTCCCTGAATTTAAAGCAAATATTATGCTTGCTAATTGGACCACCATCAACCATCCATTTTACAAACCAATGCAGAGTAGGTTTTGAGCTTTTATGCTTTCCTAGGAGAAGGAGCCCACTGGGCCACCTGGCCACTGTATGTAAGACATACAATGCCTTCCTTGTTAGCCTTATGCTCCTGAAAAGACAGGAGTACAAGGAGAACCCCTTCACATCTTTGCATACTCCTCTCTCATTTCTCTTGGCCAAGAACCAGCGTCAAGCTTTTGCCTCAAGAAACTAGTCTCCATCAAGGCTGCTAAAGATCAGAGATGAACTGCATTTTATCGTTGGTTCAGTTCAGCCCTCAGGTTGCAGTGTTTTTCCAAGGCAATCGCATCACTCTCCTACCCCTAACCCCACACATGCCTACCCACACTTACTTGTATGTTTTAGTGTAATCCAGCCACAAACCACAAATAATCGAACCCACCATTCCTGCCACCACCAGTGTCAAGCCAATTCTCCCAGCGTTCACTTCTTCTCCCTTTCAACAAATATTTATATGGTGCTCATTAATAACTTGCTTCCACTCAGAGTCAAGTTCAGACCTCTTGGTAGTCATAAGTGCAAACACATACTCCTATGACTCCCATAGCTGTACGGTGCAAGAAACTGCAGGGGGGTACAAAGGAAACCAAACGTCTGAGCACACACAACAACTATATAACAACACACATCACCTCTGCAAATGTTCAGTAGAAAAAGAAATACAAAGAAAATCCAAGAACCTTACCTCATAATGAGTTACTATCATCTGGTTTAAGAGTGTGGAGACAGAATAAAATGCTCCAGTCATAATACCTGCAGTACCAAAAGAAAAGCTTCAGTCGTTTCAGGTGTAGCCACGCAAATCTGCTACCCTAAAGAGTACCTTTAGGTATTTAAGACTCACATCAGAGGCAAAACTGTTTATAGGTCAGGCGAAATCTCCTCACTACACCTACAAATGGTATTTTGAATTCTGATGGATTTTCCAGCATTGGCTGCTGAGTAAGTAAAAGTTTGTCACTTCCTCCCCTCTAAAAACCACCACAACTAAAACCCATTGTACTTTCCACACACATCTGGACTGTTCTGCCAGACTACAGCCAGACAGCATCACTTACCATAACTGATCAGCAAAAGTACAAATGGGATATTTCTGAACAAGTTAATAATTGACTGCTTGTAGGAGTAATCCTCGGGAGGCACAGTCTGCAGGACTGCTTGAGAGTGACTAGGAGGGTATTTGGGCTTTTCTTCAAACACTGAGGAAAGAGAAGAAGGAACAATTTTGATTTCTCTTTATGCTTTTTCTTTTCTGAAGTGTTTTGAGTCTGATGAATTTCAGATTAACTTATGCTTTGTAACACTCCCATGAAACAAATATTCTAGATTTTCTCATGGAAGAACCAAGTCACAGCCACAAAGGATGTGCTAATGATTTGGTCACATCTGATCGCTCCCCACATAAGGTCAAAGGCAGATTTCATCTGCCATGGGTCTAGACCTCTGTATCTGAACTGTAAGATTAACAGAGCAAATTCACATTATATTATAATTGCCTTATAGCAAGAATAATAAGAAAACTAAATACTTCGAGAGGTCACCCCATGTGAAGCAGACATAATGTAACAGTAAACTGGTTGTCACTTAAACCTGGTGCATCAGGTAAGCAAACAAAAGTAAAGCGGAGAAAAAATAAATCTCAGCTGTTTTAAGCCTAGGCAGATGCTTCAAGTGTGATGTTGTAAACACTCCCTGTGGTCAGCCTTTAAATTATAAGGGAACACTTACCAACGCCTGTTAAGAAGAACAAAAGTGTGGATACTATTGCTGTTCCATAGAACATGATGCTGATGTTATGTGCCATTAGATCGATATCATTCGGTGTATTTGGAACCAAAACAGGTGGCAACAAAAAGCCTATTGCAGTGCCAAGCTGTAAAGCAAGAAAATAAAACCAAAACTCATTTCACTGTGAACATAAAAACTTACAGAAGTAGAAAGCCTTACCAGGTAGAATTCAGAATTTGTATCATAATAAGAATTAATCAACCTATGAAGGAAAAATGTTCCTTTAGCATCATGCTTTCAGAGCCATTTGCTTTCAATGACATTTCACAACCAGGTCTTTCATAACTCAGGTTTTAACCTTTTCATTTCTAAATGAAACTGCAAAACTATACCTAGCATACAGCACAATCAAGAGTTAAGCATTAAGCGAGCCTTTCTGCAGAAGAATCTTTCATAGGAAAACACAGTACATGCACATAAATCTGTATGGATCATCCTGCAACTGAAGTCCTAGAGATGACCGAAGCTACTCTTGTAGAAATACCCTCCTTGATCAAAATACTCCATTTGATGTCCACATCCTGCCACCACAGTAACAAAGACTGGCACGTCAGATTTATTGCAGAGCTGATAGGGCAGAGAAGAGCACGAGAAAAAGAACATCCTGACTAAGGACCACAAACCTCAAACCTCCACCTGCAATTATTGCTAAGGAAGTAAAGAAAAAAAAATCACAAAATAAAGTAGTAGTGGGTTTGTATCTGGAGTAAATTCCAAAGCAGCAACTAACTTTGTATGAAGGAGAGACAAAAAACAAAGACTGAGATTTCGTGTGTATATATAAAACATTTTAAAACATGAAGGAACAACAGCCTTGGACTATTCTCCAATATATGCCTGCTGCTCCTCCAAAACTAAACTGAATCTTAAAGTGTTAGAATGTTTATTTTTAGTTTTTTTAACTAAAAAAACCCCACCAAAATTGAATCTATTTCAGGTAAAAAAAGAGCACCAAAGACTGTTAAGAGCCCATACAGTATCGCCAATATTCAAAGAAAGTAAAATGATACCATTCTCTCCTTTTTTTCTTTGGTTAAGACCAGAAGGATCAAGAGTTCCAATGAGTGTGATGTGCCCAGTTTAAGATGCTAAATACTTGTGGAAATCCAGCATTCCCAACAACCCTTGACAGGTACATCAGCTGCACTCCCAGTGATTTGTGTTTCAACTGCAAGCGATCAGCATCTCAACAGGTAACAGGAGCGATGTGGTTTTTGACAACTGCTATGTCCTTTCCTTCTGGTCCCAGCCCTGTTTGCTCTAGCTCTGAGGTTATGCAAAGAAATCCCATGACCAGTTGGTTATAGCAACTGTTACACAGTTCACCTTGTGCAGAGAAACATGTACAGTGAGACTGTATCGTATTGCATAGGCAGAAGCCAACCGCACTGGGGTATACAGCCAACATCACTTCTAACTTCCCACTGCCTAATTGGTCATTTCACTACTCTTACAATCTAGTTTGAGAGGGCTTTTTAATAAAGCAAAAACTGAGGACAGAAATTCTCTTGTTTGACACCATATCAGTCTTCATGGGTCACAAGCAGGACTGGGATCTTAAGACCTATACGGCACACAGCTCTGAGGTAGCAGGGTACAGTACAGCTGCAGAATAAGCCTTTATCCTTTGCACAGGACTGCCAGAGGAAGGTGAAACACATTTTGCCAGTGCACTCCACAGGTGCTTCCCTAGCAGAGGACCGTCAAGCACATTGGCACACTAAGATCCATCCTTCCAGAAGGGAATACACTCCAGAAATAACAAAGGTTTCTTTTGTTCACACCTCTGCTCCCGTTTTCCTTGTGCAGCTTTCTCGTGGCTCCTATCTGCATTCCTGCTGCTGTCCTGCATCACTTCAATCCCTGCATCCGAGTGAAGCATCAGACTCAGAGCTGGATCCCTGGCACTGTAATACAGAACTGAAACTCCAGTAACTCCTACTACTGGGAGAACCAGTGCATGTCAGAAAGAGCAGAAATTTATCTGCCAAACCTGATTCCAAGGCACAGATGCAAAATTCCTGCTCAACTGCTAAACCAACCAACAACCCGCAAAGTCTTCACTCTGAATGGGGCAGTTGACTTGTCCACTGGAAGACTTCAATGCAAAACCAAAATGTTTTAGGACAGCATTGGGAAAACTGTGAACAGCAAAGTATGAACTAATGATCAACCCTAACTGTAAATATGCAACGCTAGTATTACCACTGTAATAATCCAAAGTGCACAAACATAAAATCATTACTCACATGATAAAAACCAAATCCCCTGCTACCTTAATCAAACTGCACCTACAACCTCATCCGGCACCAGGGATGCTGATGGGAATCTTAATGTTTTGTGGCCACAAAACAAGCAGGGACAGTGGCAGGAAAGGGAACAAGGCTATGGGGAGGTACCATCTCTTCACCCATGCGTTCAGATACGCCTGTTCCAGCTCTCTGAATCTGGCAAGGACCTGAGAGCTTGAGTAAACCTGTGACTCCATTGTCAGCTCCCCACAGTGCTGTGAACTCACAGCGCTACAGAAAACTTCATGAGCCACCACAGCATTGACCACTGGCACTTAGTGAGTCCAGGCAATATTTCGGAGAGCAGGAACTAAAGTATGTTGGCACTGAGGCTCTCCCTCAAGGGTCACCTACTCAATCCCCTGCCAGCCAAGGGTGTATTCAATCAGCTGAATGATGTCAAAAGCAAGCAGCAAGATCCTGAATGCAAGAGGAAGAGAAAGCAGAGCAGGACAACTTCTGCAAAGGGTCTCAACTGATGTACTGCAGGCAGCTGACAAAAGCATGCAAGCTGCTACACACTGCCACACAGCCAGCGTTCTGCAGAGCAAGTCTGGGAGGTATCGTCCCCTCCGTTGCCCCTGCTCCATCACTTCTCCTCTCTCCGTTGCCATCTTTTGAAGAACGCTTTCTCCCACTTCAACGACCTATTTTTAACCCAACACCACACCAAGCTCCGGAGGAAGCCTCCCTTGCCCCTACCTGGTTGCCCAACACAGCCACGGCGCAGGCGGTGGAGACCTCGGTGGGGCCGAACCACACGGATGCGATGCGCGAGGGCAGCCCCAGGATGAAGACCTGTGCGACAGCGCAGACAGCCTGGGCTGCCAGGGTCAGCGGGTACCGGCCGGGGGCCAGGCTGCCGCACTTAAGCCAGGCGCCCAGCCCGTTGAGGCCGGCACCCAGCAGCGCCGTGAGGCGCAGGCCGCGGGTGTCCAGCAGCCAGGTAGCGGGCAGGATCAGCGGCACGTAGGCCACCATGTAGACCATGGAGAGCCAGTCTATCTGCGTGAAGGAGACGCCGTAGAAGACCGCGAAGACGTTGCTAAGGATGCTGTACTGGATCCACTGGAAAGCGTTCACCAGCGAGTAGCTGCTGAAGACGGCCAGCACCGCCAGCCGCCGCCGCGACAGCCGCGTTTCCACCCGGCCGTCCGTCGCCGACAGCATGGCCTCGGCCTCCGCCCGCTCCCCGCCGCTCGCCCGCCCGCCGTCCTCCGCCTCCTTGCCGGGTAGGAAGCCGTTGCAGCGCTGCAGGGGGGGCGCGGCGCTGGCAGCCGGCATCTCCCCGCTGTCCCCCTCCGCCTCCTCCTCGCCGCCGTCCTCCACCATCTCGGCCGTCTCCGCACCCAGCTTCCCCGGCAGCGGCGCCCGCAGCCCCGCTCTGCCGCACAAGGTCACTCGGTTCCGGCTCCCAGACCACGTCCGCCGCCACAGCCCCGCCCCGGCCGCCCCGCCCGGAGGGAGGAGCGGGACGAGCAGGAGGCGGTGCCGGG
The DNA here is from genome assembly GCF_963264785.1 of Psittacula echo. Classification (NCBI taxonomy): domain Eukaryota; kingdom Metazoa; phylum Chordata; class Aves; order Psittaciformes; family Psittacidae; genus Psittacula; species Psittacula echo. Next base: position 2,403,789 of record NC_137738.1, on the reverse strand, counting down.
GAGGTGGGAGTGGTCTGGGGGGCCCTGGCTGCTGGGGAGCTGTTGGGATGCATGTGCGCCCGATGTATATGTGTATGTATGTGTATGTGTATGCACACACACACAGAGCTTTGTATATGAGTGTGTATGATTAATTATTTATTTATTCCATAGCATAGAATCCCAGGCTCGTTTGAGCTGAAAAGGGCCTTAAAACTCATCCCGTTCCAGCCCCTTGACACAGGCAGGGACACCTTCCACTAGAGCAGGTTGCTCCAAGCCCCTGTGTCCAACCTGGCCTTGAACACTGCCAGGGATGGGGCAGCCACAGCTTCTCTGGGCACCCTGTGCCAGCGCCTCAGCACCCTCACAGGGAAGAGCTTCTGCCTAAGAGCTCATCTCAGTCTCCCCTCTGGCAGGTTAAAGCCATTCCCCTTGTCCTGTCCCTACAGGCCCTTGTCCAAAGCCCCTCTCCAGGTTTCCTGTAGCCCCTTTAGGCACTGGAGCTGCTCTAAGGTCTCCCCTTAAGGAGCCTTCTCTTCTCCAGGCTGACCCAGCCCAGCTCTCTCAGCCTGGCTCCAGAGCAGGGCTGCTCCAGCCCTCTCAGCTGGAGCAGGCTTCCTCTGCTCCACCTCTTCTCTGTGGCTTCCTCTGGACTCGCTCCAGCAGCTCCACATCCCTCTTGTGCTGTTGCCCCAGAGCTGGACACAGGACTTCAGGTGGGCTCTCACCAGAAGCAGAGCAGAGGGGCAGGATCACCTCCTCTGACCTGCTGTTCTCGCTCCTGTTGATGCAGCCCAGCACACGGGTGGTTTCTGGGCTGTGAGTGCATGCTATCAGATCATGTTGAGCTTCTCGTCAACCAACACCCCCAAGCCTCACCCCTCAAGGTTGCTCTCAATCTGTTCTCTGCCCACCTTGTATTTGTGCTTGGGATTATTACATATATATAAAAGCCTTACAGTCTTTTAAACCCATGAAGGCTGCCCATGTGAGTGACTGAGAGCCATCCAGAGATGGGAATGATGTATCTAATCCCCACGATATCCCCAAGGCAGGAGCAGCATGACCACAGCCCTGCGATCACTGTCTCGGCCGGTGTGTGCTGGCAGGCCAGGCTGAGCAGTGCAGGACAGGCCCACTCTTGGTCCCTTGTCCCTCACCAGCCTCCCCTGACACTGCCGACATGTTCATTGAACATCATGGGCCTTCCCCTGTGATTTGTCTCTTCATGGTGCCAGTGTGAAGGAATGTACTGAAGTGGTACGAGATGGATGGGAAGAGATGGAGGCTGGAATTGCAGCAGAGGGTGTTCAGGATGGGTGCATTGTGAGTTCATCTGCATCCACCCCTGCCCTTCACTGCCTCCAGAGCCGCAGGCTAAACATTCCTTGTTTCCACTCAACCTCTGGAATCCGATTTGACACATACCCAAAAAACCATCTGCCTGGCGTATGTGTGGAGGCGGTTTGATATCACTTCAGTAAGCAATCTTCCCTCAAACCCTGCTCGGGACATGTCTGCACATGGAGAGCAGTGCCTGGCAGCCCCTGTCACGGTTGGTAATTGCTGTAGGTGCTGTACCCTATTAAAAAGCCAGATTGTTCTCAAAAAGCATTAGGAAAGTACAGGAATATTTAAGTTTGTTCACAACCTTAGCATTTTACTGGCTTCTGTGGGAAATCAGTTGGTGTGTGTTCAGCAAGTAACACACCACGCATTGTTCACAGGTATGTCAGAGCTTAACCAGGTCTGAGTCTGTATGGTTGATGAGCTTAGGCACCAGCCTTAAGTTCCCTCACTAATTATGAGTGGGTATTTTACTCACAATCAGGTGATCTGTGTAAGCCACAGGTCCTGATCTTATTTACAGCATGAGAAATAACATGAACACATGGTTCAAAACACCGATCTGGCTATATTTGCTTTCCCTAAGCAATGGTAGTGATGAGTGTGGGCACCGTGGAGTTTTAACGACTGTTGGAAGTGAATCCTGAATTTGAAGATCACAAGTGTGTGTTAGAAACCTGCCTTTAAAAATCAAGTTACTTGTGTCAGATTCAGAGGGAAAGGGGCGGCCATGAGGGGAGATCCTGAGGGTAGAGCAGGGGCAATGGAATGTGAGATGTGGCCATGAACGGCAGCCATGAGGGGAGATCAGTTTGCCCTCAGTGCCATGGGTTAGTGGTGGCCTTGGCAGTGGACTTGATGATTTAAAGGTCTTTTCCAACTCAGTTGATTCTATCATTCAGGTCCTTCTTGCCTCTTTCATTCATACCAAGAAAAAGCTTGATTTGTTTTTAGTTTTCCTGTGTAAGATCAGATGCTGGGTAAATTCCTCTGATTTCTTCTGCCTAACTTCACAGTTCAGTTGCTAAGTGCTGTAGCAATGAAGCCTATTTTAAAACAGGGCTTCATGAGGAAGAGTCATAGTGGGAACTGAAACAGACATCAAAGCAGCAGAATAGCCGGCTTTCACTTCAGGGATGTGTGTCTGTGTACACGTTGGTAGAACTATGCTGAAAACACACCTGAGACAACGTCTGTGAAAGTATTTCCAGCAGTGCCCGTTCATGGTCACTGGAACCCAGTCATCCATGCTGCTGATCGGCTACAGCGATCCCTGGCACAGGTTGTGGGTTGGCCTTGGGGCCAGGGAAAGGACCATGACACTGTGGTGGGTCATCTAGATATAGCGTCAGTGTCCTAAATAGTGCTTGTTCTTTTGGAAGAAGGTGTGAACGTTGATCTGCAGCTCATTTCATTCAACATGTTTTCCCTTTTAATTCTGGATGACCTCAAAGTCCATCCGGAGAATACATTTACTCCTTAAAGACAGAGGAAAACAGGCTTTGTTCTTCTCTCATTCTTCCTTTTCCTACTGTTATAGCCTTGGCTCCATAGAGCAACAGAGCTGCTGCCACCTAATACTCCCAGTGAAAGGTTCAAATTCAGCCTGTTCTGGAATGGGCAGCACACCTTGGGTTTCACTGCCACAGTGCCCATAGAGCATCGTCTCCTCTATCCGGCTGACAGTTCGGCACATGGACTGTCATCTGCTTCCTGCACAGGGATTCCACACGGAAGGAATAACTGGGAAGCAGGGAACTGTAGAGACAAAGAGACTAAGCCTGGAAGTGGAAGGAGCACGTGGATGAAAGCTGCCTCTCCATAAGGAAAGGAGACTTTTTCCAGAATGAACTTTATTTACAACAGATCAACACAAAGACAAATCGACCTTTGGTACAGCTGCACTGATCTTGGTGAAATAAAACCAGGTTGATTTTGATGAGGTACTGTCAACACAATTCCATCTTTGGGGACATTTCTCTCCAGAAGTAGATTCCTAAAGAAGATAAAGAAAAAGCAAACCAAATTGACAGCATCAAGGCAAAGCTTTGATACTTATCTCCTGGCTCTTTACTTTTTCATAGGTTTCACAACCATTACTTCTGATTTACTCCCATTTCTATGAGAAACAGGGCCAAGGACATAGTTATCCAGCAAGAGAAAGTTACACCATGAGAAACATCCATTGCAGGAGTCCACTTAAAACACATGGCCTTGGATCTCTACATTTCATGGACAATTTATTAGCTAAAGCCAGAACACTGATGTCAAGGTTTACACCACAGGCTTAAAACTAATCTTGTTCTTTTGCAGTCTACCCTCGAACTGAAAATTTAGGCTGCCCTGAATATTCCTGTTAGTGATAAGACCAGAAATTGCTCGTGTACACCTAAATGTTAGCAAAGTTGTTTTCCTGAATGCTGTGAAAAAGCTATAATATGTCTTACGTATCAGGAGTCACTGGGAAGTAGCTGATACTGATTTACTCCACAGCAATTGTTTTCTTGTGCCCAAAGTCCAGAAGTCAGGCAGAAACCAAGCACTCCATATTGCAGGCTGGAGGATGGTAAAAAGCAATTAGGAATGCGGTATCCTTACTTGTAATGGTGTTACTGTTCCTCCCATAGCATATATTCCAGTGGAAGTAAAAGATTAAACACTAATTTATAAGGTATTTATAATGCATATGATTTTCAATGCAAAAGTTGATGTCCCGATGCAGTGAAAGCCTACATGGCAGGAGAGCACCAGATACTTGTCTTCCACAAATGTTTAAACAAGAAAACTACAGCAGCTCAAGAAAGGGCTTTCAGAACAAAAGATCTGAAGTTCCAACTGTGCTAGAAATGACCAATTTTAGCAGGATATTAAACAAACCTCAACAAGCTGGACTTGAAAGAAAGTAGTTAGAGTGTCACGTTTAAATTTCTTGTTTGAAAGCTATTAGAGAATACAGGGGAACACGTAAACATCCTCTTCCTCCTATGCAGTCCTCATTCCAGCAACATTTGCCCATTCTCCCACAAGATAAAGCCCATTATCCCAATTGGAAAATGAGTGTTTGCAACACAGGACACAACTGAAATGTGTTTGTAGCTCCAGTTTATCTGGCCACCTCAGGTTTGGAATATGACTGCCCACAGTAGGCACGTTTGCCAATGTACTGTCAGGAATATAGGAGTATACTGTTAAGTATCAGAGAAAAGTTCTGAATTTTAAAGTATGAGTAACATACTGCAAACAACAGAAATTCGTGTTTCTGGGTGTCCCAATCCATATAAAAGAGGCAGAAATCTACATCTGGTAATTCTGTTGGGAGGCCATCTGGTTTTCCTTTTGTAGTTAGCTATCAATTGAGTATACGTGATGGAATTTTACCCCTGAGGTTCTCACCAAAGCAAACAGGGTAAAAACCGCACATATACAAATAAACTGTCTGTACAAAAAAGAATCATGTGAACAAATGCAGTAGGTGAAATGCATTGAGTTCTTATTTACCAAGATTAACAAGCTCCTCATATATTACCAGAAAATGTAACTTCTGTCTGAATCCTTTACACACAGTAAAAAAAGTGTATGTGCCCACATAGAGGAATATAAAGCGTCATCTGCAGAAGGATTGTCTTGGATGAACATTCGCATTTTTGACAAGCACTCATTCACTCAGTTGGTGAACTATGGGGAAAAGCTTTGAGGCATTTTTGCTGTTACTCCCAGACTCCTGATACACCTTTCACTGCAGCAGTGTGCTGGCACACAATCTTGATCTTCTTGGGTTCATTTCTTTCCTAAAAGTGAATCAACAAAGCTCTTTTGTGAGAAAGATCAAGTGCCACCAACCTGAGCCATCAAGGGACGATGGGACAGAAGTGACCAGCCAGCTGCATTTGCGTGGGTTGGCTCCTTTCACCTCTAGCCCAGGGAACTGCTAGGCTGAACTTCAACCCATCCTAAATAGTATGATGGGGAGATATTGCAGGTTTCCTCTGGCATAGCACATTTATCAACTCAGCATCTAAGAATTCCAGAGTCCAGAAAAGACCACGAGGATGATCAGGGGCTGGAGCACCTCCCATATGGAGACAGCTGAGAACATTGGGGATGTTCAGCCTGGAGAAGAGAAGCTGTGTGGAGACCTCAGAGCAGCTTCCAGTGTCTGAAGGATGCTGGGGAGGGACTCTTCATCAGGGACTGCAGCGATAGGACAAGGGGTGATGGGTTCAAACTGAAACAGGGCAAGTTCAGGTTAGATCCAAGGCAGAAGCTCTTCCCTGTGAGGGTGCTGAGGCGCTGGCACAGGGTGCCCAGAGAAGCTGTGGCTGCCCCATCCCTGGCAATGTTCAAGGCCAGGTTGGACACAGGGGCCTGGAGCAACCTGCTCTAGTGTGAGGTGTCCCTGCCCATGGCAGGGGTTGGAACTGCATGATCTTAAGGTCCTTTCCAACCTCAACCATTCTGTGATTCTATAATTCAGTAACATGAGAGAAATTGCTCCCTAAGTTTTCTCTATTGGCTGCAGTGAGGTCCCAGGTGATTAACCCAGATGCAGCCTTCTGTGGATGCAGAACATCCACTGAGAGCTCCAGCTCCCTGCCCTATCTGTGTAGGAATCTACAGCAGTAGTCTTTTACTACCTGATTCATTGCAACTTACCTGCCTGGTCCATGCACACACATCCTTTGAAAACCAAATGGAAGACACATGTGAATTTGGAGCCATTAACAGCCCACTACAAAAACACGCTTGTATTTTGGAGACGGGTTGTTCACACACAAGCTTGAGAAATGTTGCTACTTTTAGTGCTGAAGAAACCCAAATATTTAGTAACTGCTTGAAGTTCCCAATTTCCCTCTGAAGAGGTTATCAGCAGGAAGAGAGCCATGTTCTTTGAAAGTCTACATCCATACGATGGGGGAGATGCTGGCTGACCTCAGCTTAACTAAAAACCAGCAGGAATTTGTTTGTTTAGACTGAGTAACAATAAAAGATGCCTGCCCAAGACCCTGCCTGCAACAGTACCTTATGGAAAATGACTTAACATTCCAGCAACGTTAATCATTTTAACAGGAAGTCAGCCAGACACCTCTCCTTGTTCGAGCTCCTGCGTTGGGAAAGCACTCCAAGCGTGCTCCAAACCCCAGTTTGAACAGTAGGCTTTTACAGTACTCCTAGCACAATATAAACTATTCCAGATGAGCTGCAAACCCCAGGATGTCCCACAGAAAATCCCCTCCCTTTTATTACCAGGGGAGACAAACCTACTGCCCCTATCAGCCATGCCATCACCACCACAGCCACTGGCCAGTGGGCAGCTCCTCTACTAGGACAAACCCAGAGCATCTAGAGCTTTTTGCATGTCTACTTCATCCAGATGCTCAGAAAGCAGGGGAGAGCCTGGCCTTCTGCTTCCACCTCCTGCCTGCACGCTGGCCCTCTCAACACTATGCCCAGCTTATGACAGCACTGCTGGGAACGGAGGACACTCAGCACCTCCAGCACTCACTCAACACCTGACAGCCCTGAGGTGTCCACAGTTACATTCATCAGTGTGGTTTAGTGGAGCATCAGTCACATAATGTCAGCCCAACAGCTGAAGTGTTGACTTAAAGGTTGTTTCTCTGTCTTGTGAGATCCCTGAGGCTCTTATATATAGACAGAGAATATATATATATAGAATCATTTAGGTTGGAAAAGACCTTTAAGATCATAGAGTCCAAATGTTAACCTAACACTGCCAAGTCCACCACTGAACCATGTCCCTGAGTGCCACATCTATGCGCCTTTTAAATGCCTCCAGGCACAGTGGCTCAACCACTTCCCTGGGCAGCCTGTTCCAGTGCTTGACAGCCCTTTCATCAAAGGAGTTTTTTCCCATATCCAGTCTAAACATCCCCAGGTACAACTTGAGGCTGTTTACTCGTGTACTATCACTTGTTACTTAGGAAAAGAGGCTGACACCCACCTATCTGTATGTATATGGTTTTGGGTTTGGTTTAAGACCAAGACAGTGAAAAAGAACATGTGTAAATGTTACATAGCACTAAGGCTCTCAAAGTGCATGAACTTTAGAGAGAATATAGGAAAAGGATTGTAAAGGACCATAAATGTAGGAACTAATCTACATGGGTGTGACTATACGTCCTTGTTTGGAGCAAAGGAAAGGGGATCAGTCTCCAAGCAAATATTCCTCAGTGGAATCTGTTTAATTAACTTCTCTCACTGGTGCAGAAAGGAAAACAAATGAGCCAGAATAGCCTATGAGAAGGTCAGCCTCATGACAGCAATCAATATAGCAACATGCAAAATAGGTACCAGCTCTGGCAGAATGGCATTCAGGCTGTTTAAGCCTTTGGAGATAATCTTATATTTGCAACGAACTGCAAACACAGGCTGAACAGAGTATTTATGTCCCTTAAGACCTCAGACAGTACCAACAGCTTATAGCTTTTAGAAACCTTAGGAAGGGAATGAATGGTCCATACTGAGACTTGCAAATAAAGGAAACAATATTTGCTGTGACTGCTCAGCTACCTCTCTTCCACGTCCACAGCCCCATTTTTCTGTCCTGTTGTCTTCTGCCATGCTTACGTTTTAAGGTATGCATAAACCTAATTGCTTTTAAATGAGTGGAAAGGATTTACTTTTTTTCCCCCATTAAGTAAGTAAAATTTGGAATGTACATATCTGGTTAAAATAGTCCACAGGGAGGAAAAACCCAATCATGAAACCATTCTTTCCTACCCTAAGAAAGAAAGCCCTCCATATTGGGGAATACTGAGGCACTAGCTGTTTTGCTCCACTTCCTTCACCATTCCCCCAGTATGACAGTACTTCCCTTAGTCTCTGTTTCACTAAGTTTCCATCTGACATACTTGTTCAGGTGTACTTTGTGATGTGCTTACGTTTCTAGGTCATTACTAAGTACACCCCTGTGCTTTCCACCCAGCTGTCTTGCTATTACTGAGTCTTGAGACATACATTCAGAGAAAGCAGAGCAACACTGAGCAAGTTCATTGTTTTTATCTTAAACACTCATGTGTTTGCTTTTAGTAAGCAAAACAGCCTTCCATTAGCAATAAAGAGTAGCTGTGGAGGTGAGCAGAGTTACATGTGGCAGTCAGCACAGTAGAGAGATAAAAGCAGGGGTCACTTGGGGAGACAGCCATGTGAGGTCCAAAGGAAGGCTCTGCACCCAATCACTGTGAGCCACTAGCCTACAGTGATTTCCCAAACCAAACTTAGACAGATCTCCCTTTCCCTGGATCCAGTTCCCTATTGTTTTTGTGTGTTTAGCAACATAAGACATGCCAGCAGTCGCATGCAAAGGCAGTTTCAAATCCTACTTTACACTGACTCCTGATGCTGTTTTGAACAGGCCCTTATAGCCGGTGGGCACAGAGTGAACAACGGCTGCTGCAACCTGCCCTGGGCTGGACTGAGACCAAAAGCACCAGGCTGGGAGAAACACTCAGCCCTTTCTCCAGCCCCACCTTTGTAATCTGCTATGTCAGTTCCAAAGGGTGGAATAGCTGGCAATGGACTATACCCAAACACCCGCTCCTGATCCCTCAAAAGCTGGCTTATGGCCAAATTACACAGATGGTGAACAAACAAAACAGTAGTGCTCCATTAAACCTGATCTTTGATTTGCTCCAAATATTTGTTTTTCAGTGATCAATGTTGGCCATGTGTTCTTTCACTTTTATTGCTGTTTGCATCCATCTGAAGTTTAAGAGTCTTTCGCAGGTGTTGGATTAAATTCAACTCATTTCTATTCTGCCAGTGCCCCGGGCACCTATACAAATACAGCTATGACCCTTCCCTGTGTGTATAAATTACTTGCAGCATGCTTATTAAGATAAGCTTCTTTCTCCCATTCTCCCTCCTCCATTGCAAGTTGCATATACCAAAGGCTGAAACCTGAACTTGAATCAAGTGTTTAAGAGTAACTGGACAGAAGGCACATCTGCTCCTGGGGAAATCACTAGTGAAGTTCCCTGAAGGCAAAAATAGGTCCTCTTTCATTTTTCTGCCCTTGTCTCAGTGAGAACCTTTCCTCTGCAACATAGCATGGGAGAGAAGATGAAAATTACCACAAGTAGTCCTTTTAAGGAAGCATAACCCAGGTATCAGTGAAAGGATGGTGTGGGTACTAACAGAAAAAAGGGAAGAACCATAAAATGAAGTGCCCTATGGGAGAAAGGCTGGGGAGTCTCCCACATCCTTAGCAGATGCACAGCTGGAAAAGAACACTTTTCTAGTTCACGTTTGGCAAAGACACTGCTATAGATGTAAGTGCTCACAAGCGTTGTTATGTTTTTCATCTGAAGCCATTGAACACTTGGGTAAACTCAAACTTCAAAACAACCCCAATCATTCTTTAGAGGATGTCTGTGGAGCCAAGATGCAGGAAACAGATGTGGGGCCTAGTTAAAGCCTGATGTATGAAGGAGACACTGTGAAAGGTTTCTGGCTCACACTGGCAGGTCCAGTTGTTCTGCTGTGGCCAGCTGCAGTGCATGGATTCTCTGCTGCTCCTCACATCACTGAGCTGTGGACATGAGCCATGGACTAAAGTCCAGCCCAGCTAACACAAAGACTTGACAGAATGCGATGAGCCTCAAACCGTGGAGATCTAATGCCTTTGCTAGCTGACGTTTTTGGGAGAGAGACAGAAGCTCTTAACAGCAAAGAAACAGAGCAGAAAACAGCACCCTCCAAAAGTGAACATACTTGGAAATAGAATAATGTGAATATTAAAAGCAAGGAAATGTGACATCAGCTATTCAAACAATCCTGGTAAAGATCTAAAGTAGCTTCTCTAGCTTCCCTACAATGTCCTCATTGCTGGAAACCAGCATTCCAGACATCCATCAATATGCCCTCCTAGTTGGGATTTTGCCATTTTCATGTTACTCCTTCATGGATTTTTAGCCAGGAAAATATAGGTTTGGATTTTAATCGCAACTCTTTTCATATCTATCCATGCAGAGGGATGAAAGCAGCCAGAGATTACAATGAGTTACACCTTAAGACAGTTTTCATACAATCAAATCAAGCAAATCCTGGTTCTGCAGAAATAGAGCAGATGAAGCTGGCCACCAGCTTATCTTTCTCGAAGAGCAGGAAGACCGGTTCCACATCCTGGAATAAACCAGCTCAAATGCTTTCTAAGAGTGCTGGCTGCTAAACAGCTACAGCAAACAAAACCACACTCATTTGTGTGCACCTTGAAATGCAAACAGGGAAGGCAAGAATCTGGGGCAGAGGAGATCAGTCTGTGGTGTTGCTAATAGTTTCTGAATATCCTCATCACTCAGCCCTCTGGGAAGAAAGGGCAAAGCTAGATTGGAGGGATGCTAGTGCAGGTAACTCTCTAGTGAGCAGGGGAAGAAAGAACCCAGTCTCCTGAACACCTCCTCAAGCTATGAATGCCCCAGCATTCACCATCACATGCCATAATCTGCATCCACTGGGACAGCAGGGATGGAACAAGACCACTGCGTGTAGCTGCACCTCTTCAAAGAAAGGACAACTGAAGGACTCTGAGAGGAAGCTCTGATCATCCTGATACCACAGCAGCCTCCATGTGCTGGTCAAGAAACAGCCTCTTTGGATAAGTGGTGTGTCCCCCCTTGTCAATGGATGTTGTGCTCACTGGGAGCACAGAAGGGATTTGTTTGGAGACTGCTGACATTTGCACATGCTTATTATATACCACATTAGTCCACTGCACATGCCATTGCCTCAACTCAGCGCAGAGGTCCTGTGTAGTACAGAGCTAAGTTTCTACCCTGACTTTTCCAGGCAGGAATAATGACCCCTAAAGAGAAGGGAAGTTATACAGTGATCCTTTGATTGGGGCTCCCCACATGGTGCTCCATTTAACTTCTTCCCACAGTGCTCCATTTGTCTGCTTCCTCCCCCTTTGTTGTGTGTCCAGCAATGTTCTGAGTACAAAAATGCTCTCCTATATGTTTATAGCAATAAGCCAGTGCCAATCAGGACTTCAAAGCTGTCCTCTCCAGGCAGTGCACTTCACAAAGACAGACCTTCCTGCTAGATAATCCCAGGTCCTTTCCATTTCATGGGTTCACCAGCGCTCATGTGCTGAGCAGACCTAGGAGGGAGGTCCCAAACAGCAGGTCCAGTTCCCCCTGGGAGACGTATAGACTGCCATAGACACGTTCCATGGAAATCAGTTCACATGATAATGGTCATACTGTCTCCTAGCCCACATCCACAGCTCAGGTTTTGACAATGGTCAGCAAAACTTGTCAGACAGAGCTCTTGGAGACAGAAAGTAACCACAAGGTTTGTGAGAGCTGGTGGCCATGTAGATGACACCAACCCTCTCCATTCCTTCTTGAGGCAACCAAGAGGAGGTGCACACCCAGCCTGCCACCAGCAGCTATCCCAACACAACCTACCCAGCTCTGGACTGGTCTCAGCACATGCTATTTCTTGCCTAAATGGCAATCCAACAAGTGCAGCGAAGCAACATGGAAGAGATCTGGGGAATTACAAGGACACACAAGAAAGCTGAGGTACCCCCGCAGTCAGAGAGTATACGGGAGAACTAGTGGTACCATGGCAGGGATCAGGAAGACACACAGGGAGCTGGAAATGCAGCACTGGGAGCACTGGGCCATAGTGGGAGCATCACAGGACGTACATAGGAGACTGTGATTGCTGTGGTGAGGAGCTCAGAAATCCCTGGAGCTGGAAAGCTTTATTGGTTGCATTGCTCACAAGAAAACTTCTATCAACACAGGGCATGTACATTATCTAAGCTGCAGCTGGGCACTGAAGGAGCCAAGTGTCTGTTTGCACTTTGGTGACAGCATACAGCCCCTTCACAGCCAACCTAGCAGACACAAAGTCTGCATATTAAAGGAGTTAAACCTAGAACCCACACAGAAATGGAATCATCGACTCAGCCAGGTTGGAAAACACCTTCAAGATTACCAAGTCCAACCATTCCCAGCACTACCAAGAACTGAACCATGTCACCGAATACAGAATTCACGTGGGAAGGAGGCAGGCAGCGCACCTGGACCATGCCTATCTGCTCTGCTCTGGATCAGAGGAACCCCAAAACACAGAGTGACAGAGTCAGGGAGCCTTTAGGGGGCAGGAGGAGGCAGGGCCATGTCAGCTGTTATCCCCCAGCAGCAACCATGGCACAGGTCGCAGACAGGGCCAGCAGCCTGTGCCAGTGCGTCTGCAGGGACTCTGCAGCAGATGGGAGGGGACACAGGTCCCGGCGCCACAGAACACAGCTCTGCTGCTGCTGAGAACTATGGGCTTCGTCAAGAGGGGTTAAGTAGGGCGAGGAGCACAAACAGCTCTCACCTCTGCAGGCAGGCTCCAATAGCCTCCGTCCATGCGCTAAGCCAGCCAGCCTCCCTGCAGGTGAGACCGCTGGGGCATCACAGGTTCCATCACACACTGTGATGTGTTGTGACTTCTCCATGTCTCATCCCCTGCACTTCCAAACCAGGGAGAGGTGGCCCTGCTTCTCCCCATGTCAGTGCCGCTTTGTGGTCTTGCAGGCTGCTGTACTCGCTCTCATGAGGGAAGCTGCAGGTTTGCTCAGCCACACCACTGTGCTGGTGCTCTGCTGTGGCAGGCTGCGCTCATCCATAGGTAACCACAGACTTTGGACACCATGCAGCCACCTCACCAGTGTGCATTGAGATATTACCTCCCCCAATCATTGCAGCCAAAAATCCAAACATAGATCCATAATGGTGACTGTTGCTTTGGTAGGAATACGTCTCCAAGCGCCGTTGCAGAAGTAGCTTTGTCTTCAGACCACAGCCTTTTGAAACTTTCCCTCACAGGGAAGAGCTTCTGCCTTAGATCCAACCTAAACTTGCCCTGTTTCAGTTTGAACCCATCACCCCTTGTCCTATCGCTGCAGTCCCTGATGAAGAGTCCCTCTCCAGCATCCTTGTAGCCCCCTTCAGACACTGGAAGCTGCTCTGAGGTCTCCACACAGCTTCTCTTCTCCAGGCTCTTTCTCCTATGCACTCCTTGTCCCAGTGCCTCATTGCTTCTGCTTTTTCAGGTGACCCACACCACCCTTTCCATCAGCAGACCCGAGTGCGCAGTAGTGGCACTGATGCCCTGTGCTTGCATTAAGCATCCTGTTGGCATCATCTGTTTGTGCACAGCAGTGAGCATGTGGGGAGACAGGTATTAATTCCTGCCCCAGGCACAGGTTCATCAGGGCCATGATCCTCACTATGTTTTATCACTGTTTTGTCATTCACTGCAGCTCAAAAAGGGGGATAAAAATCTGCCAGGCCTTGGAGACGGTGTGCTTTGCACTCATTGCATGGTGGGGCCACTGCACAGTGCATGGGGGCATTCCTATGCCCATGCCCCAACTGATTCACACCAACAGAAAAGCCAGCCCCAGCAGTGGCAATGAATGGATGGATAACCACCTGCTGAAGAGGAAAGTGCTGAGACAACTCATAGGTGCCATGGCGATTCATATCCTTTCTTTGATCTCAGCTATATCTTTGTACTGCGTATAGAAAGCAAAGAGAAGAACAACAAACCTTTCTGCTATGGCAGTGGCTGACTCAAATTCACTTTCCTGCTCTATGACGGGAACAGAGGATCGAACCCAGCCTGCATTAATGGAAAAACAAACAAAATCAGAAGTTCATCAGTGATGAAAGTTGCATTTCCAGCCAAGTATTTATTTGCTTTTGCCTCCAAAGAGCCTCTCTATGCACTGCATAGGAGCCTGTTGGAAGCACCTCCAGTAAAAGTCTTTGGTCAATTTGTTTAAACTCTTACCACAGTAAACAGCAGGATTAAACAGCATATCACCCGCTTGGCCTCATTGCCATCTCCTCACTTGTTCCCATGTTGGAATCTGGGAAAACTCATGGCAGTTTGTTCCAGAGCTCAGCAGATTCAGACATTGTTAGTCCAAGGTTTGGAAGAGAGCTCCTGGGAAACTGATTTGAATGAGCACAGATAGAGCCCTTAGACACTCTTAGCTGTTGGTCCTGAACTCAGGGGATTTCCAGGATCTGAGAAGTTCAAGTGACTTACCGTGAACTCTTTAGTTCCACTGTACCAGTTCCACTCTTCCAAGTCACTTGGCCTTCAGGCAAAATCACTTCAGCCTTGTTCCACATGAGCCCTGCAAACAGCTCGGCCTGGGTGGCCAAAGGGCAATGAGACCAGCCAGCCAAGGAGGTGCAACTTCAGTATCCTTTCAGCACCTGTTACTGATTCAAGGTGCGCATTGAACAAGGAAGGTGCAGAGAAACCTCTGTGTGAATTGGTAGCCATGGACGGCACGCACTGGCCCACTGTTTTGTCTCTATTAGCAACTTCACTTTAGGAGCTCTCTAGATCTACAAGCTCCACAGCTCAGCCTGTGGAAAGTACCTTCACATTATTACCGTCACCCTGCATCCCCCTCATTATTCATGCCTGGTGTTGAGCTGTGCATGCACTGCAAGCCCTTGCACATGTGGGAATCCCCAGTGCACACAATGCATCTGGGTGTGTTATTTTAAGCCTGGAAAGAACCAAGCAATGTGGAGCTTTTTTTTTCTGGCAGAGGCTGCACCAGCCAGAGCTGCATGGAAAACACAGCACTGACAGGGTAAAGCAGCACTGAATAGCAGATCACTGACTGGGTAACAGGGCACTGGGCAACACTGCACTGACTGGGTAACAGGGCACTGACTGGGTAACACTGCACTGACTGGATAGCAGAGCACTAACTTGGAAAACAGAGCACCAACTGGGTAACACAGCATTGACGGAGTAAAAAAGCACTGACTGGGTAACAGAGCTCTGACTGGATAGCAGAGCGCTGACTGGATAGCAGAGCACTGACTGGAGAGCAGGGCGCTGACTGGAGAGCAGGGCTCTGACTGGAGAGCAGGGCGCTGACTGGAGAGCAGGGCTCTGACTGGATAGCAGAGCGCTGACTGGAGAGCAGAGCACTGACTGGAGAGCAGGGCGCTGACTGGAGAGCAGGGCACTGACTGGAGAGCAGGGCGCTGACTGGATAGCAGAGCGCTGACTGGATAGCAGAGCGCTGACTGGAGAGCAGGGCGCTGACTGGAGAGCAGGGCGCTGACTGGAGAGCAGGGCACTGACTGGAGAGCAGAGCGCTGACTGGAGAGCAGAGCGCTGACTGGAGAGCAGGGCACTGACTGGAGAGCAGGCCGCTGACTGGATAGCAGAGCTCTGACTGGATAGCAGAGCGCTGACTGGATAGCAGAGCGCTGACTGGATAGCAGAGCGCTGACTGGAGAGCAGGCCGCTGACTGGAGAGCAGGGCACTGACTGGATAGGAGAGTGCTGATTGGATAGCAGAGCGCTGACTGGATAGCAGAGCGCTGACTGGAGAGCAGGGCGCTGACTGGAGAGCAGGGCACTGACTGGATAGGAGAGTGCTGATTGGACAGCAGGGCACTGACTGGATAGCAGAGCACTGATTGGATAGCAGAGCGCTGACTGGATAGCAGGGCGCTGACTGGATAGCAGAGCACTGACTGGATAGCAGAGCGCTGACTGGATAGCAGGGCGCTGACTGGATAGCAGAGCGCTGACTGGATAGCAGGGCGCTGACTGGATAGCAGGGCACTGACTGGATAGCAAAGCGCTGACTGGATAGCAGGGCGCTGACAGGATAGGAGAGTGCTGATTGGATAGCAGGGCTCTGACTGGATAGCAAAGCGCTGACTGGATAGCAGGGCGCTGACTGGATAGCAGGGCACTGACTGGATAGGAGAGTGCTGATTGGATAGCAGGGCACTGACTGGATAGCAGAGCACTGACTGGATAGCAGGGCGCTGACTGGATAGCAGGGCACTGACTGGATAGCAGAGCGCTGACTGGATAGCAGGGCGCTGACTGGATAGCAGGGCACTGACTGGATAGCAGGGCGCTGACTGGATAGCAGGGCACTGACTGGAGAGCAGGGCGCTGACTGGATAGCAGGGCGCTGACTGGATAGCAGAGCGCTGACTGGATAGCAGAGCGCTGACTGGATAGCAGGGCGCTGACTGGATAGCAGGGCGCTGACTGGATAGCAGAGCGCTGACTGGATAGCAGAGCGCTGACTGGATAGCAAGGCACTGACTGGATAGCAGGGCACTGACTGGATAGGAGAGTGCTGATTGGATAGCAGAGCACTGACTGGATAGCAGGGCGCTGACTGGATAGCAGGGCGCTGACTGGCTAGCAGGGCGCTGACTGGATAGCAGGGCGCTGACTGGATAGCAGGGCACTGACTGGATAGCAGAGCACTGACTGGATAGCAGAGCACTGACTGGATAGCAGGGCGCTGACTGGATAGCAGGGCACTGACTGGATAGCAGAGCGCTGACTGGATAGCAGGGCACTGACTGGATAGCAGGGCGCTGACTGGATAGCAGGGCACTGACTGGATAGCAGGGCGCTGACTGGATAGCAGGGCACTGACTGGATAGCAGAGCGCTGACTGGATAGCAGGGCACTGACTGGATAGCAGGGCGCTGACTTGATAGCAGGGCGCTGATTGGATAGCAGGGCACTGACTGGATAGCAGAGCGCTGACTGGATAGCAGGGCGCTGACTGGATAGCAGGGCGCTGACTGGATAGCAAAGCGCTGACTGGATAGCAGGGCGCTGACTGGATAGCAGGGCACTGACTGGATAGCAGAGCACTGACTGGATAGCAGAGCACTGACTGGATAGCAGGGCGCTGACTGGATAGCAGGGCACTGACTGGATAGCAGAGCGCTGACTGGATAGCAGGGCACTGACTGGATAGCAGGGCGCTGACTGGATAGCAGGGCACTGACTGGATAGCAGGGCGCTGACTGGATAGCAGGGCACTGACTGGATAGCAGAGCGCTGACTGGATAGCAGGGCACTGACTGGATAGCAGGGCGCTGACTTGATAGCAGGGCGCTGACTGGATAGCAGGGCACTGACTGGATAGCAGAGCGCTGACTGGATAGCAGGGCGCTGACTGGATAGCAGGGCGCTGACTGGATAGCAAAGCGCTGACTGGATAGCAGGGCGCTGACAGGATAGGAGAGTGCTGATTGGATAGCAGGGCTCTGACTGGATAGCAAAGCGCTGACTGGATAGCAGGGCGCTGACTGGATAGCAGGGCACTGACTGGATAGCAGAGCTCTGACTGGATAGCAGAGCGCTGACTGGATAGGAGAGTGCTGATTGGATAGCAGGGCACTGACTGGATAGCAGAGCGCTGACTGGATAGCAGGGCACTGACTGGATAGGAGAGTGCTGATTGGATAGCAGAGCGCTGACTGGATAGCAGGGCACTGACTGGATAGCAGGGCACTGACTGGATAGCAAAGCGCTGACTGGATAGCAGGGCGCTGACTGGATAGCAGGGCACTGACTGGATAGCAGGGCGCTGACTGGATAGCAGGGCGCTGACTGGATAGCAGAGCGCTGACTGGATAGCAGGGCGCTGACTGGATAGCAGAGCACTGACTGGATAGCAGAGCACTGACTGGATAGCAGGGCGCTGACTGGATAGCAGGGCACTGACTGGATAGCAGAGCGCTGACTGGATAGCAGAGCACTGACTGGATAGCAGGGCACTGACAGGATAGCAGAGTGCTGACTGGATAGCACAGTGCTGATTGGATAGCAGAGCGCTGACTGGATAGCAGAGCACTGACTGGATAGCAGGGCGCTGACTGGATAGGAGAGTGCTGATTGGATAGCAGGGCGCTGACTGGATAGCAGAGCACTGACTGGGTAAAAGAGCACTGACTGGATAGCAGAGTGCTTACTGGATAGCAGGGCGCTGACTGGATAGCAGAGCACTGTCTTGGACAACTGCAGTGACGGACAAGCAAGGCAGTCTGAAGCACTGATTATGCCGAAGAAATCACAAACCTGTTTTGACTTTTCTATCACATCATGTACATCCTGCAAGTTGTAGAGACACAAGGAGTCATACAAAGTGCAATCCTATCTGCCATTTGTAGCATCCCAGGAAGAGGTGATACCTAAAGGTATCAGATGGAGCTTGGGACCTACTGCTTTCCATATGGCTGCAGACCATTTGCAGCATTCCGCCTCTGTGAGAGACACATCACCAGGGCTGTTTTTTGTCCCCCAAAATTAATAGCATGATTGAAAGGAAAACTTGAGTCTCCACTAACTGTGCTTTCTCATTTCCCCTCAGGTCTCCTGAAAGCTAAACAGCACCCAGCTTAATTTGCACTGAGTCCTTCCCTCAGTACATCCCTGGGACAATCCAGTGTCCTGTGCTACGTAGGAGGGGACATGGCTTGGCCATTCAACCCAAGGGGCTGCACCAAGGTTCGACACACACTGATATTGCTAAGGCCAGCAATGAAGGATGGACTGGGGCTGTGGGGATGCAGGGTTTCATGGTGTGCAGCCACACTGCTCCCCCATGAGCCATCCCTTCCCCCTGGGCACAGATTACAGTCAGCTGTAAGCTTGCACAGCAAAACCAGCCGGGAAAGGGCGCTACTTCTGATCCTGGTTTGGTGTTAGGGATGCCAAGACAGGGTGGGAATGACACTGCATTTTCCCTTCCTGGAGTGCCAGGCTGCCTACGCCATGGCTTAGCTCAGGCGCCGCAGGTCTGAGGGGAGGACAAAGTCAGTCTGTTCTGCCACAGGCACAGCGCCAGGCTCACGGACCCATTGCTGCTGCAGTGCCAGGCTTTGCTCGTGCAGGGGGAAGCATGACCATGCCTCCTGCCCCAGCCCAACCGCACCTGTGTGCCACTCAAGCACCTCAGGGCACCATAGGGACCTGGGTCACAAGCTGTCCCACAGGGCCCCCCATTGCCCTTGCTGGGCTGGATGCCCTCAGCAGTGTTCTGCCTGTCTGGGAGCTGCAGGATGTGAGCGTATCTACAGGGTTTTGCAGCACCACAGCAGCAAAAGGGATTGAAGAGCTCAGGTGAGGCTAAGCCTGAACCAGAGCAATGTTACCTTCACAATGTTACCCTCCACTTTCAGATTTTGAGCAGACTCAGTACTCGATAGTCCCCTTTGTGCAAAGACAGTGTTTTCATCCAAGGCTACAAATTTCCTAGCGAACAGTACTAAGGCCAAAACTCTGTAGACATTTGGACACTGACTTCTTGCCAGGAACATCTCCATAAATAATTGCATTCCCATGCAACACTGGGAGCCTTCCTGGCACACAGGCAGCAGGAAGCACATATAGGGCTGCCTGGTATCACCTGCTTAGCATCTCCAATGGCACAGAAACAAGGAATGGTTGGGGTCGGAAAACACCTTAAAGATCGTCTACATCCAACCCCCTGCCATGGGCAGGGACACCTTCCACTAGAGCAGCTTGCTCCAAGCCCCTGTGTCCAACCTGGCCTTGAACACCGCCAGGGATGGGGCAGCCACAGCTTCCCTGGTCACCCTGTGCCAGTGCCTCAGCACCCTCACAGGGAAGAACTTCTGTCTTAGATCTAACCTGAACTTGCCCTGTTTCAGCTTGAACCCATCACCCCTTGTCCTATCGCTGCAGTCCCTGATGAAGAGTCCCTCTCCAGCATCCTTGTAGCCCCCTTCAGACACTGGAAGCTGCTCTGAGGTCTCCACACAGCTTCTCCAGGCTGAACAGCCCCAACGTGATCATGAATCATTCATGTCAATCCCATTCATAGTCCGAAGACTATTGCACACCTGCTCCCTAGTGCCACCTGGAGGCAAACTCTGTCCTTCACCCCATGTAGTGGGAATAATGCCTGAAGATCCAGGATAACAAATGGCTCTGACTGTTCTGAGTCAGTCAACAAAAGATTCAGGTGGCTGTTGCTCTGAATTGAATGCACGTTGTAGTAGAGACAAATAGTTCAAGTTTGGTTGCTTCCAGGCTGAAACCTGTTCAGGAACATATGTTTAAACATAAAATAAGCTAACTCTAGGCTAAAAGCAGAACACAGCTGTTCTGCTAAAACAGAAAAAAAAAAAAAAAACACCGTCCTGACACTGTGGTTCTAAGAAATTAAGGAAGAAAACAGAGAGGAAACTAAAAGTTTAAGATGGAGATCACTTACATGACAAACTTCTGCTCTTCCCCCCCCCCCCCCCCAATCTGGTAGCTGATGCCTTCTCCAATTGCATTCTCCCCAAAGCAGGGAAACAACCCAAACCCTTGTCTGGCAGTTCCACACCCCAGAAGGCAGACATCCAATGATTTCAGAACAGGGCACTACAAACCATTTTGCAAAGGGGCAATCAGTAAGATCCTTTTAAACAAGGAAACCAGGAAGGAGTCTGATCTGAAACATCACATAAGCACCTTAGACATAAAACACACATGGCAAATGCTTTAAAACACAAAGCCCCACTTGCCTAGTGGCCCTCAGAACAATTGTCATGTATAACTCACCTCACCTCATTCATTGCTGGTTTATAGTCAGCCACACTTTGATCAGGATTTCAACAGAAAGAGGTTTGCAGTCTGCAAGTCCTAAACAAGTGCTTTTGTATCACAAGTGGGCCCACAACCGTCTGACTTTCAGTCAGCAGTAGTTAAGGAATGAAAGGGACATGAAACACCACATATCAGCCATCTCCCAGACTGGGAGCAGCTGAGCAAGGAAACTATCCTGACAATTGTGTGGTGCTCTTCTTTACACATTATTCAGTGAGAAACATGAGAGATGCAACTGAATAACCTGCCTTTATCACATCCAAGAGATGACAATGGTGCATACAAAAGGTCTTTGAGAATTTCCCTGTATTCATCCTATGCAGCTTTAGAACACTCTGCTTGCTTCTTGAACTCTGCAACAGCAAAACGCCACTTTAAACAAGATGCACGTTGGCTTTATTAACTACAGGATAAATAACAGTGTCTGCAATATCATATATTTCCGTTTCTCAATCTATATCCGAAGAAAGTTCCGAAGTTTGGGGAATACTTTCAGTGCGTTCTGTGTAGTGACTTCTATAACTTCTTCAACTGGAATTCCTTTAATTCTGGCAATGTATTCTGCAGCAATGTAGATATTTTTTGGTTCATTTCTCACCTGAAAACAACCACCAAACAAGAACAAAATTACAGATCCCTACAGAATACACGTCTTTCAGATTTAGTATGTCCTGGCACAACTGTGACACCTTGTGCCAGAAGAATTACATGTATCTTCTTCTTGGGTTATTCTTCCCTCTGCCCATTCCTGAATTAATTCTCCTTCCTCAGGGACACTGACTTGCTCATCTCAAAACATTCACTTGGCAACCTCTTTCATCCTCTGTACCCATGCTTACACTACTTCACCCTCCCATGCCAGTAACTGACCTCCATAAGGAGTGGCTTTGGATATACATACATAGAAGTCCTTGCTCCCCATCATTTACCTGTTTTTCAGGCCCCAGAGCAGGAGAGTCGGTTTCCAAGCACATACTTTCCAGTGGTAACAGCTTTACAAGCTTCTGCTTCTTGAAGAAAATAAGACAACTGTTAAACACCTCATGCACTTAGAGCTGTGGGGGAAGATGTATAAAGGGAGGCTATGCTTTACACTTAAAAGCAACGTCAAAAGACCTTGGTGCCACTGTCCGCATTTTATCAACGATTTCAGAATGGAAGCAAGAATACCAGGAGCTGCTCAAGAAGTCCTTCCAAATTAGGATTATCCTGTTTTCTAAATAACTGAACTATTATCTAAATACTGAATCCATTGTTATTACATCATGTAGTTATACTGCACAAAACACCTTAGAGATGCCAATGCAATTTTAATTAGCTGGTTTTCTGTATGTATATATATTTCTGTGGCTTTTTCTCATCTTTGTTTTACCTCTCAGCCCCACTTTGCTTTCCTTTCTCCTCCTAACCCTATCCCCATCTATATCCATCCCTCACCCCTCCTCCAATTGAATCCTGCCTTTTCCTGCCTTACACTTCCTGAGCTTATCACAGAAAGTGATGATGGTGCAGGATGGAAACAGACTGCTCCAAAAGCAGAAGTCAGCATAGCTTGTGACAGCTCGGAGTATAAATTAAAACAGCAGCCTCACAAAACCAAGGGCTGAACCTGACCCATGCTGACTTTAAGTAATTTAACTGTGTCTTTGCTGGCCACACTTGGTGATAATCACAGTTTTTCCAAGGTCTGTAACTCAGCCAACTGTGAGCAGATTTACTTTTGAACAGAAAGTGCCATAGCACTGAGACACAAACTAGTTCTTTTCCACATCATGTCCTGCTCTAGGACAGTACAGTGACAGAAGCTTCTGAAGAAAAGTTCACCAGAAACCACATGAAAATGGGAAAAAAAACACCTATTTTCTCAATCCTTGTTTCTCAGGAATAGCTGAACTGGTTTAGCCAACATTTCCCCCAAAAAGTCTAGCTAAGACAAAATTCCCAGGCAGAAATTGAGCCAAAGTAAAAACGTGCAACACTTAAGAACTGAAACTTCTATTGAGAAGTGTCAGGTGACAGCAACCATAGCGAGTACTGCCAGTCCCACTTTGAACTGTACAGACTTCAACAGGCATGTTCTTGAGCTGTCACGTTTGCTCTCATGATAAGCTTTCAGCTATTACCTGCAATGCAAGGAGCAAACGCCTTTAAAGATTACCTGTTCACTCCTTACAATAGAAGGAGGAATGGAGAAGAAGTATCCAGCTTTCACCCCTTCCATTGCTACGGATGGCTTCCCATCAAAGGCATGGAGCAACACCTTGGTAGCACCTCAGAGAAGAGAAGCAAATAGAATCATCAGCAGTGTTTACAGTAGGTCTGTGATGCCAGCTTCCAGACCCATAAAGAATGGACACCAAATCTCTGCATTGTCCCTCCTAAGTTTAATGTACACAAACTGATCTGAGCACATGGCACAACAGAAGAAACAATGCTAACAAAAGCCATGACAGAGAAAACTCATTAAAAACATACCTTGTTCCTTCAAGAGGTTAATGGTTGGTCTTCCAGCTGAGCGGGAATGAACATTTCTGCACAGCAAGGAGATAAAGCATCAGGAAACTCAGCAAAATACTTTTTCTTTGGACAAAACACAAACAAACAGCAGCAGCTTGGGATGAAAATAATCTGTAGTACACCTTTATCAGGAGAAAAAAACATCTAGAGACATAAATATGAATCATTTTAGCTACAGTGAAGATGCAGCAACAACATAGCAAGTGCAGGACATAGAAGATGACTGTATTCAAGTGCAATCATAGGGAAAGTTCTATAATTGAATCTCAAACTAGAGGCTGTCAGGACTCTAATGCCAGTTTAATCCATGTAAGTAATAATTATAAATCCTGGGAAATATTTCCTCATGTTATTGAGATCTGGCAAATTCTCATATTAGTATAACCACCACCTACAAAGGCAAATCCAGCCTTCTCGCTGTCTCAATCTGCTTGATCAAAACCTGTCTTTGTCCTTCCTTCTGTTCATCTCTGCTGGCAAATCTGGGAGTGAAATCTAGTCCAACCTACAGTACAAGAAGAGAAGTGAAAAACTTTAATGGACCTAGCATTTGGCTAAACCACAATACCATGTATAAAGGCAATACACGCTTCAAACCCACAGGCATTTCAAAACATATATATTAGAGACTGCAATTAAAATGAGCTCAACTGCAGCTGAACTCAGAAAGAAATCTATTCTCAGCCATAAGCTTTTCAACTGTGAAAACACTTGTGAGCAAACAAGTAGGTTCCTCCAGTACCAACAGACAAAAGGCTGACTCTACCCTGGAGCTTTCAAGCCTCAGTTTATAAACAAATGTAAGACAGGAGACAACACACAGATACAGACAGAGAGTGATCACAAGTAAAAAGGACTGTACAAGCTGGTGAGGTGTACTGAAGTCATAGCTCAACCTGACTTTGTCAGGGAAGATGGCAGGAAGGATTTAAATGAGGGTAACAATGTGACTTGACACTTCACAGTATCAGAGAAAAGGTCCAAAGACATTTGGGTGTAAGGCAATATAGCATGATTGTGCAATCTTCCTATGAAATTCACCCATATAAATGTCATCTATTCCCTAATAATGATAAAGAAGAAAAAGAGGGGAACAGCAAAACTGTGAAGGAAAGCACATGAAGAGAATTAGAAATCAGACTTAGTGCTTGCTCAGACTGATAGCAACATTTATTGCATACACAAAACCAAGTATTCACTAAGTTTTTGTAACTCCACTGACAGACAGAATCAGAGAATGGTTTGGGTTGGAAGGGACCTTAAGATCATCCAGTTCCAAACCCTGCCATAGGCAGGGACACCTCACACTAGAGCAGGTTGCTCCAAGCCCCTGTGTCCAACCTGGCCTTGAACACTGCCAGGGATGGGGCAGGCACAGCTTCTCTGGGCACCCTGTGCCAGCGCCTCAGCACCCTCACAGGGAAGAGCTTCTGCCTTAGATCTAACCTGAACTTGCCCTGTTTCAGTTTGAACCCATCACCCCTTGTCCTACTGCTACAGTCCCTGATGAAGAGTCCCTCTCTGCATCCAGTGCCAAAGATGCTGCCCAAGTCATAGACATTTAAACAAGTTATGGAATTTTACTTACTTCCCCAATCCCCACCAGTTTATCTTTGTAGAGTTCTATAAGCGGCAATGCAGCATCCAGATCCTGCAAGAACAAATTACAGATGCAACCCTCACTGCCCTGGCTAGATGGAAGGGTTTTGAACTCAGCATAATGATTAAATTGGAGTTCCCTTCATTGAGCTTAAATTCTGTACCTTAAAACTTGCTATTACTGGGAATTGCGTCGTCAGATTTTAGAAGCCTGCAGGATTTCCCTTCTTTACATCATGACCCTTTATTTCAAGTTATCTTTCCATAGGAGCAGAGGTAATTAAAACAGAGGCTGCAGACAGCTCCCCAGGCTTTTCAGGCTATGGGCCTTCCACTTCCCATGCTAACAAAAGGACATCTGCAAACACATGTGTGCTGTTTGCTGTAAGCAAAGCACTCACTTGGGATTCCTACAAACTATTTTACTGCTGTAACATGGCCAGATGACTGCAGTGAACAATTCTGCCTTAAGACTAACGCAGACAAACGGTTGTGCTGAGACCCTGGGATTTGGTCTGCTGGGTCTTTTGTATTACAGAAGAGCAAGAAAAATCACTGGGCAGATCTAAGTTAAATCAGGCAAACCAGAGCACTCCATCATCTGCCCTCTGCAGTCCCAGCTGTATTCTGCAGCCGAGTTAACTATCTGTGGTTTACCTTCAATGTTACACTGCGCTGCTCCTCTGGTGAAACCTCTTGAACCGGGTGAACTCCGAGGCACGGGAAAATAAACCCTGGGAATCTAGGCATGGAATGTGCATCAGGAGCGTGACACAGACTGCACAGAAAGCACGCTTACGGCCAACAAGAAGCGCTGGCCTGACCAAGGAAGAGGGCAGCGAGTCCCCATCAGCTCCCATTGGGGTGGGGGGAGTGCTCCGGGACACAGCGGAAAGGGTTCTAGGACACGGGAGGGGGGGCTCCGGGACACGATGTGAGCTCCAAGCCTCCCCTCCCGCCTCGCACCTCTCCGACAGCGCCAAGACACTCGGGAACTCCGCCGCTTGCTCCGACACCACGACAAGGGCCGACACCGCCGCCTGCAGCACACAGAAACCCCCGCGCCGCTGAGGCGAGGCCAGGCCGGGCGCTGGGGTCGGGGCGGAGCGGGCCGCGAGTCGCTGCCGGGCGCCTCACCTGCTGTGCCGCCCGCACCACATCCGCCAGGTCCTGCAAGAGACACACACCGCCTCAGCGACAGGGCAGGGGCTGGGACCGCCACCGCCACCCGCCTCTCCGCGCCTCACCGCCTGGAAGCAGGCCGCGGCGAGGTGGCAGTGGCAGTCCACCGGCCCCGCCGCCATGCCTCGCCGCGGGCGGAGGGGAAGGGGTGGGGTAGCCGCGGGTTCTGCTTCCGGGCCAGCATTTTCACCCCGTGGGAGGCGGGAAATGGCGACCCCGGTGCCGCCGCTCAGCCCGGGCCCCGGCAGGCGGGACGCGCGGGTGCGGTGCTGCTTGCGGCGCGGCGTGGCCGAGGCGATGGAGCTCTGCGCGCCCTTCCTGCGGGCCCTGGAGCAGGGGCAGCCGGGCGGGCCGGCCACCGCGGGGGACGCGCTCTGGGTGAGGCTGGAGGGGAGCGGCCCAGCCTAGTGTCACCGGATCGCGAATGCTGGCAGGGGCCCGGCACCAGGCTAAGGTGTCCGCGTTAGCTTAACGGGTTTATATTCACTACGAGAGGGACATTGAGGTGCTGGAGCGGGGCCAGGGAAGGGCAACGGAGCTGGTGCAGGGCCTGGAGCACAGTGTGATGGGGAACGGCTGAGGGACCTGAGGGGTTCAGTCTGGAGAAGAGAAGGCTCAGGGGGGACCTGATCGCTCCCTACAACTGCCTGATAGGAGGATGGAGCCAGGAGGGGCTGGGCTCTGCTCCCAAGGAACAAGGGATGGGACAAGAGGAACCGGCCTCAAGCTGCACCAGGGCAGGTTTAGATGGAGCTGAGGAACAATTCCTTCCGCAGAGGGTGCTCAGGCATTGGAACAGGCTGCCCAGGGCAGGGCTGCAGTCACCGTCCCTGCAAGTGTTCACACACCGTGGAGACGAGGCAGTGCTGGGGAACGGTTGGACTCGATGAGCTTAAAGGGCTTTTCCAACCTAGCTGAATCTATGGTTCTACATAGCTGAACCACAGACGTAACTGTTCATCCTGACAGGGCTGACCTGGGCAGGGCAGTGAGGCAGGAGCAGCCTTTCCAGTGGCAGGCATCACATACCTGAAGGATGCTTCCTGAAGCCTGCTTCCTGGGGTGGGCTCCTGGAGAAGCTAAAGGAGGGCTTCTCAGTCTCTCCTGTATCTTGCAGAACTTCAAAGCAGCAGTACAGGAGAATGTCACCATCAGTGGGCAGCCCTGGGATGAGACTCCAGATGATTCCAAGCCGCAGAGTGGTATGTGTGTGTTTCCACTGATCTCCTGCTGGGTGTGTTTGTTTTGGTTTCTGCTTGTGGTATTCTGAATTGAGCAGTGGTTGTAAGGATGCTTACAGAGCAGGAGAGGTCAAACTCCAGATGCACCTGGATAAAGATGTTTAGTGTTGCACTGTGGGAGTGCGATTCTTGCAGAGCAGTGCTTGTAAATGAAAATAAGAGTAACCAAGATGTTTAGGGACCTGTATCGAAGAGGAAAGAGACAGGTGAAGTGCTTTATGTGAAGGACTGTTGCTTGTTTGACGCTTCTCAAGATCCTTATTGATCTTGAGGCACAGGCTCCAGCTATCACTAGTACGGTGCCTACATAACTTGAAGGTTTTGCTCTTGACTACCATAGAAAAGTAGCTTATAGACTCTCCCAAAGTATCTGATATTAACATGGGGGAAAAGAAAGGTTTATCTAAGCTTAATGGCAGCAGTCTTGTTGGAAAGTCTTCAGCAAGCTTTTCGGAAGTTGGTATTTCAAAGCAAGACTTCATTCGGGGGGTTAGGAAAGAGCATGTTCTATTTCATCAGCTTCTCTTATCAGAATAAAGGTAATATACAAAATTTAATGGAATGGGGCAAGGTGACCTATTTTTAAAGCTAGAACACAGCAATAGATCCAAGTCCAGTGACTTCCCATCCTCTCTGGACAGCCAGTTTCTGTGTTTGACAGTTTGTGTTGGAATTCCCGTTACTGCAATGTATCTGTTGCCTCTCATCCTCCTGCTGCACACCTCTAAGAAGAGCCTGCCTCTGTCCTCTCCAGAAGCACCCTTTAGGTATCTGAGGATAGCAGTTAAATCACCCCTTAGCTGAACCTCCAGGCTGAGCAAACCCACCTCCCTCAGCTGCTTGTCATACATCATGTGCTCCAAATGCTAGTCCTCTTGCTGCTTGGAATTGCTCCCATACCCAATGACATTGTCTCCCAGAGCATCCAAGCTAGGATGTTATTGTAGGTGAGAATCGTGGCTGGATCATTGAGCTCAGAGAGTAGTGTTTAATGGTTCATACTTTTACCTCGGAGCTGATTACAAGCACAGTTCCTCAGGTGTCTGTTCTGGGACCCAATCTTATTAATGTCTGTCCAAGACCTGAAGAAGGAGATGGAAAGTGCGTTCACCCTGTTTGCAGCTGACATCAGCCACGGTGGGATGCAGTGAGTATGCTCAAGGGCAGGCCCATTCAGTAGAATGTAAACAGGTTGGAGAAATGCGTCTGGGAATCTCATAAAATACAGCAAGGACAAGAGCAAAGCCCTAAACCTGGGAAAGGATAACCCCCTGCAGAGGTGTGGGATGAAAAGGACCTGAGGGTGCTGGCGGGCTAACCATGAGCCAACCTAGTATATTGTGTCAACAGGAGTGTAGTCAGTAGGTACAAAGAAGGGATTATTTGCCTTTATTCTGCACTTGCTGGAGCACATCTGGACTACTACACTCAGTTTAGGACCCACCCCCCAGTACAGGAAGGTTGTTGATAAACTGGTGTGAGTTCATCAGAGGCTGCCAGGTGGCCAGAGGACTGGAGCACTTGCCCTATGAGTTGAGACTGAGGGAACTGACTTGTTGAGCCCAAAGAAGACAAGCCAGCCTTCCAAGTACCCACAGGGAGGTTACTGAGAACACAGACCCAGGCTGTTTATAGGGGTGTGCAGTGGGAGAACCAGAGGCAAGGCTCACACTAAAAGGGGAGATTCTGACCTGATGTAGGGAAGTAAAAGCTCACATTAGGATAACTGAGCATTGGAAAAGGTTGCTCAGATTGCTCGTGCAGTCTCCAGCACTGGAGGCTTCCAATAACCAACTGGACAAAAGTGTCCTGAGCAACCTGGTTTTAACTGGGAGTTGATCCCGCTGTGAGCAGGAGGCTTGAGTTGCAAGAGCCTTCCTGAGTGACCTTGTATTGGGGACACTGGCCAAGATCTCTTCCTGTCAAAAGAACCTAGTAGTATGTCTGTTGCTGCTATTTAATATACAAGTTAAGTAAATGGTTAAAATTACTGCTATTTATATCTAATATATATGCTATGTTTATACTTAACTGCCTTTTGAATAATAATAGTGGAGATTCTTAGTAGTCTACTGTCCAAAGAAAATTTCAGAACCATCCGTTTGCTTCATGTGTTAGCATTAGGTATTCTTTGCCTGCAACTTGGTGCTTTTCACAGTTGCACAAAGCTGAAAATACAGATATGTTGAACTGGCTGTGGAGGGGGAGCTGCTTGAACTCTTTTGGTTAGGAAGCTTCTGCAGTTGTAGTTCTAGAATGATAAAACACCAATTGCTTTGACTACGAGGTCAAAAATGCATTGGTCTTGTGATGCAAAATGCCAAACTGATTCAGGCTTACTTCACTACTTCAAATTTGCCCAAAAAATTCTCAACAGGGTTTTCTTAACAGGAAAACTTTGTCCAGATGGATGTTATTTTCAGTAAGTTATCCTTTGTCTGGACAAGTCTAACTTAATGCCAACTGAGATATTGCCATCTTCCTGCAGTTGGTGTAAGGTGTAAGGACTGTATTGTGCTTTTCAGTTTCACTTAAATTTACTCATGTGCCTGCCTATCTCTGATCCAGTTGGAATCACCCAGTGATCTGGCATTTTGAGCCTCCAGTGTTTACACTGACCAGTGGCTCAAATGTTTCCTCTCTGTACTTAAATGATTTCATGGAGATCTTAAACCAAACAAACCCACAAACTCTTAAAACCTTGAGTTTTCCTTTCTGAGGTTTGCAGTCACCTGAGTCTGCACAGGTTGACCCAGAGAAGGTGCTCAGAATCAATCCTTACCACTAGGTGGGAAATACTGCATGGCATGCAAGTTGTGCTCAAGACATTAGTGGGAACAGGGAGTATGTATCTTCATTAGAATAGGAGTAGTAAAAACACCAATTGAAAGCTGAAAATATATTCTAGGTACTGAATCTTGGGAGTGGAAAAGCAAGCTATGAAAATTAGGTCCTACCACATACAGTCTCTTGGGCCTCTGATGTTGAAAGCAGATATGTTTTGGGTTTTGCAAACTCCTTCCGACTAGGAATTACAGGTGTCATCAGGATGCAGAGTATTTCCAGGAACTGTGTTTCATTGTCACATTCAACTGCATGTTTGTGCTCTATATGAAATACAATCAGTTGGCTTCAGATGACTCTTTGGATAGTTGGTGTTTGCATAATGCTTGTAACTTACACAGATAAACCATTTTTCTTGCTGCATCTTGTGTTGCTTTTCTTCACTTGGAAAACAAGTTCCCTCAAAAGAGAGCGATTTCTTTGTGAGACATTCTTCATATCTTCAGAGTTCATAAAGAAATACGGGTTTGAGTTTTGCCCCAGGTGATTCTCCACCTCCCCATGCCCCATGTTGTGCTCTCATTTCTGTATTGCCTTACGAAGAAGATACAAGACTTATATTTATCTCTTCATTGATAATTATGCATGGTTTCTTATTGCAGATCTAAAACTCTCTTTTTCTTAAGACTTTGTCTCAAATTAAAAATAAGAAAAATGCACAAAAATGTAGAATTCCTACAATAACTTTGTGTTTGTCATTTTTAGGTTCCGACATTAAAAT
This sequence comes from Psittacula echo, assembly GCF_963264785.1. Taxonomy (NCBI): domain Eukaryota; kingdom Metazoa; phylum Chordata; class Aves; order Psittaciformes; family Psittacidae; genus Psittacula; species Psittacula echo. The sequence goes on along the minus strand of NC_137738.1, from coordinate 2,372,907 downwards.
TCTTGAAGATGAGTTTGATAAACTAATAGTAGTGACAACAACAAAGCGTAAGCAGTGGCCTAGAAAGATACTGATTCATGCTATCCAAGCCATGAAAGCAGAGCAAGAGTTGTTGGTGAGTATCCTATGATTTTCAGAAAACCTTTGCATATACTAGATGCTGATCATCTGTAACTTGTAAAAATAACCTTGACCTTTAAGCTTCTTCCCATAGTTGCTTTGGATTCTTTGCATTATAATGAAATTCAGCTCTTTGCATTAATTGGCTCTTCAGTAAAATGAGGGTTACTACAGACCGTTGTGACTGTGAGTGAACTGGGCTTGTGGCACATCCAACAAGTTAGTTAAGCAGATTGCTTTATCTCATGATTTACAAGCCATTATTCACCTAGTTATCCAAATGTCAGATCTGAGTTTCTGAAATCCTTGGCTGAAGGCTGGTTGAAGTACTAAATGTTCTGTTACATACAGATACAAGTGGCAGTACAAGAGGTAATGACCTCAAGCTGCACAAGGGGATGTTTAGATTGGATATTAGGACATCTTCATCGAGAGGGTGATCAGGTGTTGGAACAGGCTGCCCAGGGACATGGTGGAGTCGCCATCCCTGGAAGTGTTCAGAAAACATGTAGATGAGGCCCTCAGTGACATGATTTAGTGGTGAACTTGGCAGTCCTGGGGTAATGGTTGGATTTGATGATCTTAAAGGCCTTTTCCAATCTAGTTGATTCTGTGATAGACATTATGATGTGCAGGCTGTTCAAAAGGTGGCTGTGTTTTCCTAAGCTCTTTGTTGAGCTGAGTACTTAAGTAAGTAACACTAAGTACTTCCAGTAAAGAAAGAAAATGGTAATGTGGATTAATGAATAGATGCAGTAATTTCTCTGGGGTTTTTTTTTGACACTGAGTGTAATAACTGGCATTAAACAGCTTAGTCTTGTCCTTGGTTGCTGCATTTCTTTCCTGCTGTTAAGTTAGATCCTTCTTTAGCTTACCTGCTGATTAATTAGGAGTCAATTTCCTTGGGGGGGGAAAGGAAAAAACAATGACAAGAGGCAGTGGGAATAAGTGGAAATACAGGAAATTCCATGTAACCATTAACAAAAATACCCAGCTGTGATGGTTGTCAAACCATTGGCATAGGTTGCCCAGCCAGACTGTGGAGTCTCCATCCTTGGAGGTGCCCTTTTCTTGCTGCTGAGCTCTTCCAAGCTTTACACCACTACAACTAGATGATCACCGTACAAGTTTTCAGTCAATACATTCTGTTATGTTTGAGGATGATGCAGACAATGTTGTTCTGCTTGGAGTTGTTACTGTAAGGTTGCTAAGAAGATCTGTCAACTGTGAAAAAATTTCTCTAGTACAACTACAGGGAGGAATAACTTTCCTCCTATTTGCTTTTGGTTGAATAAGGTTGAAGAGACAGCTCCTGAAGTGGAGAAAAATAGTAACTTCCAGGTGATATAACTTACATTGTCATGTCTTTGTTTTTTTTTCCTTCCCCATTAGATACTTCTAATCCCACCATTGATATAACTAAATATTAGTTGTATTTGTTATTTATTATTAGTTAACTTCATGTCACAGTTAACTGATGTCAAGTCACAAGACTCAGAGTAGGACCAAAAAGCCAGACAACATGACTTGTGAAGCAGAGTGTTCTTACTTATGCACATGTAGTTGCAGGGCTAGAATGTAGTCATTTAAATAGTTTTCTGTTTCTTAGCTTTTGTTTTAATGTACCCTTTGTTTGAGTTTGCTCCCCTGTGAAAGTGTACTGCTGGTTTTGTGAATGGCTCCTTAGAAACCAGAGCGGCGTTTTCCTCAGTTGTGCAGCAGGTGGCAATGTGTCTTCCAAAATTGGATTCAGTTTAGTTCTCAGGCTCAGTTTAGTTCTCAGTAACTACAGTTCTGCAAGCTACAGCAGATTTTGGAGATGTTTGCAGTGAACGTCACTCTGTTAACCAGAATGCTATCTATAAACTTTGTCTCTCATACTTTCCTTATCTGAACAATTCCACCACCATCATTTTGTTTTAGCCTTTCTCCAGTGTTCTTTCTGCTCTGTGTATATTAAATATCTATTAAACAAGGAGCTATTTCAGAATCTGTCTTTGTTTTGAATATGCAGATGCTCTACCAGCCTGTGGTACCACCAGAGGAGATAAGATCACCACCTTCTCAAGGTAAAGATTTCATGGGGAGGGCAGCTGCCTAAGGAAACACTGCCTACCTGATTGGCCAGCTGTAAATGTTGAAGAGGTTTTCTTTCTTTGAACTTGTTTAAATAACTAAACAAGCTAGAAGTTTGTCATGACTGTGTGTATTGCTGCATCAGTTCATTGTGTCCATTGCTCTTGTTTAAGTGCTGTCTACTGTCAAGCACTGTACTTAAAGGTGGGTTGGGTAGAAATTGTCAGAGCTACTACTCTCAATAGGTTTTCTTTCTTTGTCACTGCTGGTGGAGGCCAGATAAGGAGCTAAGTGGATTACTGACATTATACTTTAACCATTCTTGTGTTCCTTCTATATGAATACTAGAAATGCTTCTGTCTCTCTTCCTAATCAGTCAGTTTCTTCAGGGAATTGAAAGCAGTCACCTAGTACTCAGTGGTGGCAGTGTGGACTCTCCTAACTTGCAGAGTAAGCATCAAATTTTATCCTGCCTCTGACATTTGTAAGGGTTGATGAAGAAACAAAACTGCAAACACCACCATGAGTTTGCTGCATGCTTTTGAAAGATTCCTTATACAAACTCCTTGGAATGAGGCAGTGTATTTTGCAGTTGGTGATTATGATGTACTTCTTTTGAGGTTAGCCTTAAGAAATGGAAACTTTTGTCTTGCCTGTTCTTAAGTATTGAAAAATTGCACAATTTACCAATGTTGTTCTAAGTTGAAAAGTGTGGTGACAGAACCCTTGCTATGAATTGCTGCACGTGGTGTAAAGCTGTTGTAAAAATCAGTGGTGTTTAGGTTTGAGAAGCTGAGCTTAATCTTCGAGCTCTCACCCTGCTGAGCTGGCTTCATTCTAGTCATCATTTCCTCTTTGTAAACAGGAGACATTGCTTCCAGAAATGCCAGCCTGTGCAGCTAATAGGAGCAGTAAAGAGTGTCACTTCATGGCTGAGTTGCTTTTAGTTTCTAGTGTCCAGGTCTATGCTTTTCTGATATGAATCAGTTACTTCTTGCAAGTTAGTAACAGCTTGCACTATGGTAGTGCCCTTTTAGGTTTGGTAACAGCAAAGTCCTAGCTAAGATAGCAGAGAGTTTGTGCTGAATTTTAGTATTATGTAGTCTTTGGGAAGTTTATGTATCCCAGTTTAGCACATAGAGTGGCCAGAAACCAAAAATATTTAGATTACTCAATACCTTTCATTTCCTTTTTTCATTTCCCTATGTTTTGGAAAGCTTTAAACACTGAGGAATATAATGCTGTCCATGTCAAGCTGCACGCCTGCAGGCACATTTCATTTAACTGTCAGTCCTTCTGTGTAACTGAAATAATCAAAGGAATTATTTTTACTTAACTCCTTCTTTGCTTTTTCATAGGATCACCAGTTTTCTAATCCAGATACTCTCCTGTAAGAATGCTTCATTATAGACATGTCCTTTTAGAGGATGTCCATTCATAGGCCTCTGTGGTGTGTTTAAAGAGGCTGCTGTTGAACTACCTCTCCTTCCAAACTCTGAATGATGGTGCATTTTAGCATCCACATTCATACATGGGTCATGCGTTCCTTAACCATCCCTGCTCAACACATTGGGCGTTTAAAGAGACCATTTAACCAAGCACAATCTCTTGCTGCTCACTCTCACTGTGTTTCAGCAGAGGATCACTGTCACCCTGTGCTAGAACACAGTGATTGACTTCAGTTATCTTCACTATATATTACTTGCTTATCCTTTCATTTTAGGGTTTTGATGGTGGTGGCGTAGCATTGGAGACAGAATGGCAGAGAACATGCAAACCAGTTTTATATCAACTTGAAGAGTTGAACTTTTGAGTAAAGAATTATTATTGCTTGTAAATCAATCATCAAAAACATATGTTGTGTAGATGATGTTATCATATTGCTACTGCAATCAAATATATGCCTTTTCCTCCCAGTATTCTGCACCTGCTGCCTGCTTCAGTGTTCCTGAAAGCTTCTTTTTCTTTCTTTGCTTATTAATCCGGGAGAATTAATGCAGTTCATGTTGTTTATGCTTGGTTCTGTTTTAGTCTTGGTTGCTAATGCTTGGTAAGCTCAGCCAGCAGAAAAATGTAACCGTTATTGTAAAAGCCGACTTGTTGGAGCTCCTTAAAAATGGGTTTACTTTACCTCACTTTCTCCGCAGTTGTGTTTTTTCATGCATGTTTATCAAATGTAATATGAACTTGAAAGGTCTGAAAACAGATCTTTTCTGTTCTTTTATGTCAAACACTGTCTGTGTCTCATGTTTTGTATAAGCTGTAGGCTTTCTAGTGAAGAACTTTGTGGTTTGTGATAGTTGAGACTGCTAGGCACTACTACATTTTGAGTGTTAAGGAGTAATAATAGTAAGATAAAACATACAAGCTCTTGTCCTCAATGCCATAATGAAAGGGATGTGTTGTAGGTTTAAGTTCATACTAGGACCCCACTGCTTTTCTGTTTGATTTCTAAGCAGATAGCGGGAGGAGGAAGTTGTGTTTCAGAAGTTCATTTGGGCTTTGTGTTTTTTCTGTAGATGCTTACATCGCAGATCTGAAGCAGGTGATGGAAACAGCATCCAAACACATCAGAGGAGCAATGAAGGTGAGATTTCTGTGCTCTAAGAAGATAGTCTTTTATGTTCTTGATCTGATAAATATGTCAGAGAACAGGAGTTCTAACTTATCTTGACTCTGGATTTGTACCAGAAAGCCTGGGTGTTTGAAGTAAGTTAATCTTCAGGTTTGGACTGCTGAAGTTCCATCTGTAAAGCATTAGATCTCACATGGTGGTGAGGAAGATAACCCTGTGGATGCAGGTGTTTTCTACAGAGATGTTAGAGCCTGCAGCATCTGAAAACTAAAACATATTTTGAAGACCTGGACAACTTCATATACCATGTGACACGTATTACTTCAGTGCCAGCTTAGACATGAACTGTGGTGTTCCTGTGCTACTCAGCTTGGAGATGTAATGCAGGAGCATTGGAACTTGGCATACTGCTTGCATGGCTTCTTGAGCACAGACCCTTGTCACTCTTAGGCTGGTAGCTCTGAGTTGCCAACCTTCACCTGCCACCCAAAGGATCCTTTCTGCAGCCTCTGAAGCTTTTGTGCCTGTCAGAATCTCATGATCCTACAAGGATGCTGGAGAGGGACTCTTCTTCAGGGACTGTAACAATAGGACAGGGGGTGATGGGTTCAAACTGAAACAGGAGGAGTTCAGGTTAGACCTAAGGAAGAAGTTCTTTGCTGTGAAGGTGGTGAGGCGCTGGCACAGGGTGCCCAGAGAAGTGGTAAATGCTCCATCCCTGGCAGTTCAAGGCCAAGTTGGACTGAGCCTGGAGTGACATGGTCTAGTGTGAAGTGTCGGCTGCCCATGGCAGGGGGTTGGAACTGGTTGATCTTAAGGTCTTTTCCCACCCTAACTATTCTATGATTCTATGAACACATTTCATTCACTGTAACCATTACTTTCCCCATGTAACATGAGATACTTGGGTTTGTTTTTGCAGACTCTCCCAGGACTAATAGAAAGAGCAGAAGGTTTTTCCCAAGCATTAACTTGGCAACCAGCCTTGGAACTCTGCAGGGTGCAGCAAGGAGTCTTTGCTTGCAAAGAAAAGAAGGAAACCAACGTCCAAAATCTCTTCTCACCAGGAGAGGTCACACCAACAGCCACTGATACCAATAAAAATGTTTTGCTTAAAAGAAGAAAAGCTGCAGGTTCACCAGAAAGAAGACGCTACCCACTTCGACGGAGGAAGATTGCTCTCAGCACCTGAACTTGTGCTATTTTCAGCTTGGAATCTCAGTTGTGCTCTTGTTCAGTGTGCTCAGGCTTTCTCTTAAAACTTCATCTCCCCTCTAGTGCAGTGCTGTACGTGGGAGCTTCCTCAGTTATTTAGCCTTTGATCCTTCTAAATATTTCTATTTTTACTGTCACACTGGGGGTATATGAAAGCCTGCACATACCAGCAGCATCCGATACCCAGCAAATGGATTTGCTGATGAACTCTCTTTGTTTTGCTCTTTTATTCCAGGATTTAGCTTGAGTCCTCCTGCTGTGCACATGCTTTATGTACGTGGGCACTCTTTTGGTAAACCACTAAGTGCTCATTTGCATTAAGCATGTCTCTAAAGAGGCTGGAGACTGTCTAGCTGTCCTAATGCACTTTCATTTAGTACTGAGTTGGGTGGCTATTTTTTAAATAAGTAAATTAAAAAGAAATTCACTGGAGCATGTTGAAAACACCAGTTTTGATACAATGTCACAGGTTTTAGAGAATCCACACACAAATGGGACATTGGTCCCTGCTATTCCACCTTTCTTGAACTCGGGTCAGCTGGGCTTATTTATAGTCATGTTTGGTTAAACTTGGGGTTTTAGCAGTTGTACATACTTACTTGTAGTGTACTCTTCTGAACAGGGATTCAATCATCCACATCTTCCCGTCAGCTATTTCACTTCATGTAAGCCAAGTATGCAGCTGGGGGTTTCCTGGACAATAGATCTACGCATTACAGGATCTTGACTTGGGTCATGTATGCATTTGGGGTGTTTGACTAAACTGTAAAGATCAGTATAGGCTACCAGTAAGTGGTACTAAGTTGAGCTAGCTTGATTTATTCCTTTACACTTTAGATTGCACAGTAGCACTAAATTGAGCATTGTGCCTTAACTGATAATAACTTGTCTGGTTTATGGTTGCATGTGCTTGTAGTAAATACTTGTGTCTAATACATAATATATGTCTTGCACAGTAAATGGAGGGGGCTTTTAGAAGCTTTATTAATGAATGTACTGTGGGTAAAAGATGGGTCCATCTTCATGTCTAAGAGGCTGGAAACATTCAAGAAAACACGTGACAGATTTTAGCATTTCTTTTGTGAAGGTGAGCACCTGTATGAGACTTTGTATATTTAATCACCTGTAAATACTTGCTTCCCATCGCTCTTGTATATTCCAGTGTGTGTTTTTTATACCAAGTAAATTAAATCAATTAAGGAAGATGAAAGTTTCAGATAATGTTCTAATCCTGGAGTAGATGGTGACTGAACAGTGAAGACTTCAGAAGACATGTATGTTAAATTTGGGCTCCAGTAACTGAAGTAGTTCCCTTTACCGCCTTTGAACTCACAACTGTTATTAATCTGAGGGCTACAAAGCAGCTAGTGTAAGAGAGGACAGGATGTGAGAGGGACTGGAGCTGAGAAGCTGTGGAACGTATGACTGGGACAGGTTTTCACACAGTGACTCGCTGTTGTAGCTGCTTTGAGCATGTGTGAAAATCCCCCCCCATGGCTTCTTCCCCAAGATCCACACGTACTCTTTAATCTGAGTGTTCCAAGAGTTTGCATGGCTCCCACTGTAGCATTTGAATGTTTTCTGTGCTAATGGGAAGATTCCCTGCTATTCTCTGTGAATAATGATAGGCAAGTACAGAAATAGCTAGGAATAGGCATACCTCTTAGAAGAGATCCCATCAAAAATGGATGAGGTAGGACAAACACCTTCAGAAATAAGGAGGGAGAGCACCATGCATTAAGACTTAATAAGTGAATTCATGAATCCACCCCACGGTGTCCGTTAGCGTTAAGGGATTTCAGGATGCTTGGTCTGCATGGGATTTGAGGGAAGTGGTGATGGATGCCCTGAGCTCATTCCACAGCCCTTGTTTCAGCTGCTGCTGGGTGGAAGCAGAAAATGAACGCATCTGGAAACGCTGGCTGGAGGAATAGTGTGAAGAAGGTTAAAGAAAACAAGAATCCAAGTGCAGTGTATAAAGTATGAAATTAAAACCCTCTGGCGGCTACTGTTGGCCAAGTGGTGAGGGAGGGTGTCAGAGAGCCTCCCTTTAAATGCAAGTTCTCAGGGGAGCTGAGCTTAAGCACTTGAATGTTCAGCTTGCTGTTCATTTCTATAGCAAGTGGTATCTGTGACTAGCTGTGCCTGGGAATCTGCTCTTCCCACTGGCAGAAACACATCAAATACTCCAGGTTTTCCCATTCCAGTCACCTTTTGTCCTTCAGTTAACTTTTCATAGAAATCAGCAGTGTTGTGCAAGACGAGGGGCTAATGAAGGCTTCCACTGAAATGTCACAACATCCAAACGCCTTATTTTTAGCTTGGGGCACAATTGGTATTGCATCAAGAAATGTCTGGTAGTTTTTCTTTATATAGCCTTTGGATTTTGTAAGACAGCTGAATGGTGGTGGGTGCTTGGGAAGGTTTGCACACCAAGGTTGAGTTTCTTGGCTGCTTAGGATGAGGTGGAACATCTCACTGTTCATCACCGTGTCCTGTCAGTGATGCGCTTGTCGCTCATGGGGTGGAAAGTTGCACAATGGAGCAGTATCCTCGTGCACTTTGGCTCTGTGTAGTTTCTGAGCACAGGGAATTACAAACAGCACGCGGGGAAGCTCCTCATCCAGAAAGCTTCCCATGGACACTGTCAGGAAGCTGCGGTGCTCTGACCCATGCTGTGCTGAGCTGTGCTCAGCAGCTCTCCTCTGCCTGTGTGTAGGCTGCTTCAGTGCTGACAACAATCACTGATAACTGCCATTATAAAGTGTAAGCTCAGCTGACTGTGCTCCTCTCTAGGCTTGTTTTCTCTCGTGCATCGAGACAGCACTGCTGTTACTGCTGTGTTACCTGGAATTGCTGTGTAGGCATCTCTACAGATGTACCAGAGATAGCTTTAATACACAGCAGAAATGTTCCCACAAGCAAATTCTGACTTTTAGTTTCCTTTGTCACTTTGAACAAGATCAGGCTGCATTTGGGCTCCAGGGACTGTCCCATGACTTGTCCTGTATTTGTGGGACCCTGAAAACCTCTTTCCTCTATAGGTGCCAGGAGTTACTCAATGAAGCAGATGCTAAATTCTTAGTAAGCTGCTCAGGACTTGGTGCTGCTGACAGCCTGCGGTCAGCACGGCTCCTGGAACAGCATGAGAGCTCCATATGGGGTCAGCTCAAAGTCCTGCTGTGGAAGGGGCTTTTTTTCCCCACAGATCACCCTAAAGTGCCATTGAGGTATTTTGTCCATGCGGTTCGTGGATTTTATTGCAAAAGAGTATACCTGTTCCCTGAGCTTATGGAAATGTCATCTTCTGGTCCTGTTTATTCCAACTGCGCCTAAGCTACAAGGAGCCCACTGCTTATTTCTTAAGCAACTGCTCAAACACTGCTTGTGCCCATTTTTCTACTCCTTTAACTGCATCACCATGCAGTTAGTACAAGATTGGACTGTTTCAAAGGAGGGGTTGAGAGCAATTCACCCTCTAATCCCTCACTGCTTTGGGCTGCTTTCCTGCTGATATTGGTTTGGATCCCGTCAGCTGTACCCACACCTCCTACCACATCCATCACATCCCCCTGGTGAGCATCCCTCCTCCGCATGCTGGGTGATGGAGGAAGGGAGAAGCAAGACCTCTTTTATAGAAAGCAGGGATTGAGAATGCTCTTGTCAGATGTTTGGAAGAGCCAGCACAGCCTGGGGATATAGGAGACGTCAGGGCTCCCTGTTGAAGTGAGTCCCCATGGTTCTTAGGCTGAGGAAGGCACACAGGTCAGTGCTCAGGGGAGCTCTGGGTAGCAGGAGGATGGAGACACAAGCTATTTTGGGGTGGAACAGCAGGGAGAAGCACTTGCCTCTGCGGAAGTCCTGCTCAGGTTTCTCAGTGATGCTGACTGATGCTGCTGGAGGTCAACAAGAAACCTGTGGCAGAGACTCTTGGAGTCCCAAGCAGCACATTTCTCCCACCTTTGGCACTGTTAGCCAGATCTTCCTAAAAGAAGGTTTATAACAGATGCTGATGTTTGCTCAGTTTGCAAACTTTGTAACCTCACGTTCATTGAAGCTGCATGACTCAAACTCCTGGGAAAACCAGAAGAAGAGAGAAGTGACCAATATAAGAAGATACCTGGGGCTTTACGACTGAGTGCCCTCCGCTCTGGGGGCACTTTGCCTTCCTTTGTGTCTGCCCCTCAGAGCTGTGACATGGTTTAGTGATGGTCTTGGCAGTCCTAACGTAAAAGTTGGACTTGATGATCTTAAAGGTCTTTTCAAACCTGGTTGAGTCTATAAATCTATGAAAGCTGAGCACGGCCCAGAATGTGCATTGGTTACCGGATACGAATGGTAGAGCAGGGATGCTGTTGAAGTACCTGCTGCTGTGAACGCCTCCCATTGCTCGGGAGCAGGGGGCCAGGATACCGGTTCACTTAAAACAGAAGGGAAGGGTTTGGAGGGATGGAGGAAACGTTGTGGTCGCACAGAGAGATTTTTGTCTGCAAGCAACGCCGTTTTCCGCAGCCCTCGCCCGGCTTCGCCTTTACAAGAAGCCTGTGGAGTTTCCTGATGATTTAAAGGAACCGGGCGAGTAGCGAAAGTGAAAATCGCTCGATCCCAGCGCCGGTGCCGTGCGAGCCCTGGCTGTCACTGCACGGAGCTCGCACCGCTTCGGAGGCCGATGGCGGAGCGCGGCGGGCCGGGCCGGCGGGAGGTGAGCGGGGGGACAGGACGGGAGAAGGGAAGCCGCAGGCGGTTCCTGTGAGGCGAGAGCGCGGCTCGGGCCGCCGGGGCAATCCGGGGGATTTTCAGGCAGCTCCTGCCCGGCAGCGCCGTGCCCCGGGGGTGCGGGTTTCCCCCCGGCTCCCGGCACTGGCACGTCCCGGGGGACGGGCACCGGCTCGGGGGGCCGGGCGCTCCCGGTCCGCCATGTGACGGCCATGCGGGCGGTGCGGGGCGGCAGCTCCGCCCCGGGCCGGGGGTGCCAGGTGCCGGGCTGCCCGGGGCGGTGCGTCCTGCCCTGCTCTGCGCTCCCATCGCATCCCCTCCGCGCCCCGCGGGAGCGCAGCAGCGCCCGGGGCGCTCCGCAGGCGGCGGGATGTCGTGCGCCGTCCCGGCGGCGGGCAGCAGCCAGCAGGTACGGACAGGCATGGGGCCCGACGCTGGAGACGGGAGGGCGCATGGGGCTGAGACAAGCCGGGCAGCTCTTCCCTTCCCTTCCCTTCCCTTCCCTTCCCTTCCCTTCCCTTCCCTTCCCTTCCCTTCCCTTCCCTTCCCTTCCCTTCCCTTCCCTTCCCTTCCCTTCCCTTCCCTTCCCTTCCCTTCCTGCAGCCAGGAGAAGCAGTGGATGCATTACCCTTCGCAGGCATTCAGTGGGCTGTGAGAGCCCAGGGATAGGTGCTGTGGTGATGCTGGGAGTACGTGCACCTTCTCAGAACCAGTTGCATCCCTGACTTCAGGTGTATCCAACTGCACCTTAAGAACTAGCCCAGAGGCTCTGGCTTATGTCTTGCAGAGTCATGAAGAAGATGACAGGAAGGTAAGGAGGAGAGAAAAAAACCGAGTGGCTGCACAGAGGAGCCGGAAGAAGCAAACTCAGAAAGCAGATAAACTTCACGAGGTGAATGGGTGCTTGATGCTCAGCAGGCACGGCTTGGTACCGAGCGCGAGACTTCACCATGAAAGGGACTTCTTCAGGAGGTGTGGGCCTGTCTTCACGCTCCCCCAGCTCAGAGCTGTGGTGTGAGGCAGGCACACACATGCTGCGGGTGCCTGGTGGTGCGGGACAGCACAGCTCTGCCACCTGTGACTGTCAGGGGATGTGATCCTGCCCTGGCCTCAGCTTCTTGTGCTGCTCGGTGCCCACCCAGTGAGCCGGAGCACAGGGTTCCTGTGGGATGCACCAAACCCCTTTTGCTCTGGATTAGCGTTGAGCTTGTCACTGCAAGGTGAACGCTTGCTGCCTTATGAGGGAGAAGGTGATGGAGGAGGAGGGGACCATGCTGCTTCTGGCAGTGCTGGCTCAAGCCAGTACTAAAACAACAGTGTGAGCCAGGAATACCCAGACTTCTTAGGAACTTGAAAGCCTCCAAGCGTGAGAGCTTGGTTCAGTTACAGTGGTGCTTGTGTGCTCTGATAGATAATAGTGGGTGTTTCAAAAAAAAAATCCATCATGAAAGTAACTGTTTCTTCCAGAAACTCGTAATATTTCTCAATATCTACAATGTGCTGTGTTTTTTTCACGTCCTCAGTGTAAATGCTGGAGGACAGGAATCCCCTTTATCTGCTTTGGGATGTTACCTCACACAACAGTGCTTTTGTTGTAGCCAGGGCTCTTGGGGTAAGAATTAGTGCTGCTGTGGCTGTGGCAGAGGCCGTTGTTCAGCTCTGGAGGCTCAGCACAGGCTTTTCTCAGCGGCAAGGATCTGCCAGCCCTCAGCAGAGGCCAAAAGGGGCAGCGCGGGGAGTTTTGGGTTTGGTTTTTCCCTGATCTCCTCTGAGTCAGCGCCTGAGAAAGCCAGGTGCCGGTACTTCTGGAAAGGGGCAACCCCCGGCCTTTGTGGAATCCTTTCTGAGCTCTGTGCCCATCCTGCAGCCGCTCTGATGTTCCTCCTGAACTTGAGGATCTTCTTTGTGCCACTTCATTCTCGGGCACGCTGGTGTCCCCACGAGCAGGCAGATCTGGTTGGATGGGCATTCATTCTTAGCAAGAGCTATCTGATAGTCTCTGCAATGGGGCAGATCAATGGGAGAGTAACACTTACTCCAAAACCCAACCCCATGGAGAAAGAAGAGGAGAGCAGAGTCAGGGATGGACAACGGGCTGGAGTTTGGCTACCATAATGTGTTTGTTGTACTCTGCCTGTTGTACTCAGTGGGTGGGAGGTGGGAGGTGGAAGGTGGTCGAAGGGCATGAAGGGCATCCAAACTCTGGCAGCAAAGGGCAGCAGAGGCAGTGCCAGGCTGCCCCGAGGAGCGCTGCACGTCCCTGCTGCCTGATAAAAGGGCCTTGGAAGGGAGGTGAGGTTGAGTGGGTGAGTGCTGAGCCCTGGGCCAGCAGCGAGGGCAGATTCCGTGGGCTGGCTCTGATGTAGCTCTCTCCTCTTTGGGATGCAAAGGCTTGGCACCAGGGACACTTGAGACACGCAGCTCCTAAAAGCTGTGACATGTGTGTGTTGCATCCATCACAGATGGGGGCTGCAAAGCTCAACACTCCTGCAGTTCAGAGCTGCTTATTCACTGCTAGAGAAGCCTTTAGCTCTGCTTTTGAGGTCAGGAATATCCAAGGCAGTGCTCAGGCCTTCTGGTGACAAAGTGGGGCTGGAGCAAGCTGGCATGACACCCCCCTCCTCCTGCTCCTGATTCCTGGCATCTGAGCCGGTGGCACTGGGCAGGCTGTGGTAGGTGTGCACTGGGTAAATGGCCTTTCCCCACATTGGCCCCTTTCCTCACCAGCAATGCGAGGACCCAGCTTTTCCCAGCACCTACCTGCAATCAGTGCTTTCATTCTCTCTGCTCTGACAGTACAGTGCTGCCATGCTCAGCTCTTCCCAACAGGAGCAGCCCAGGGCTGGCACCAGCCACAGTGGGGACACAGCCACTCATAGGTGATGGGGATCCCCGAGGGCCAGCAGCATCTCCTGGTCTTCAGAGACCACTGCATGGCTGGGGCACGGGTTGTAAAGCACTTTCCCCAGGCTGTGTCTGTCTTTCCTTGGCATTTTGTGTGTTGTAGCAAGAAACAACAACAGTTTTTCTACAGTTACATGAATATACTGGAGGTGGGAAGCACTGAAAGGGATGTTTTGACTCTGAGCAGGCTTTCTGTTTTTCTCTCTTTCCAGGAATACGAGTCTCTTGAGCAAGAAAATACCTCTCTGAAAAGAGAAATTGTAAAGCTAACAGATGAAATGAAACACTTGAGTGAAGTGTTGAAGGACCATGAGAAGATCTGTCCACTATTGCACTGCACCATGAACTTTGTGACCGTACCAAGGCCCGATGCGCTCACCAGCTGCCTGCCGAGATGAAAGCCTTTAAATGGGATGTGTGAAAGTGCCACTAATGGGAGATTTGAAGAACTGCCTGCTTATGGCACAGGTCTTCCGTCGAAGGGGGCTGGACTCGACCATACAGCTGTTCTCCGTGTTGAAGTGTTATAGTCTTCTGAATCTCAGGAAAACACCAGTATGGATAAAAGACAATTTGAACTGTGACTTCTTATTTGGTAGAATCTTTGAGCCATGGTTTTGCATCCAGACATGGCAGAGTGGAAAGTCCACCATCGCGCAATGGAATGGAGACAGACTCACCCTGGGCTGGGATGCCTTTCCCCCACATGTCCACTGCCAGTAACCCTTTGTCACTTGTCACCCATGTGTATCATGTGCTGGCTGCTGTTTTTTCTTTCCTTTAAACAGTTTTGGTTAATAAAAGCAATGTCCTATCTTTGTGATGTTCTCCACCTTCTTCAATACTCAGTGTCCTTATAACATCTCTACTTTTTCTTCACTGTTCAAATCCAAAGTCTAAGGCTGATCTTTCTGTCAGCTGCTTATTTGCTGATTGCCTCTTCATTGCTTCCTCTTTAGAAGTGTTGCATCAAATGAGTTTTCCCAATCTTTATTTCTTTAATATCCCCAATCATCCACCCTGCCAATGTTAGTTTTTGGAGTGTTTTATATCCCAAAAATCCTTCATCCTGCATATTGCTTCTGGAAAGTGATGTCTATCGATAGAACAAATGGAGTTTAGCAAAGCATTTTGTTCTGCGTCCACACTGAAGATGTTTGATAACTGCTTGCAAGAAAAACATTTTCTCTATTAGAACTATGACAATGTTGGTGAGAAATATACAGAGGAATGTGCTTCCTTTCTCTGATAATTCTTAGTAGTGCCAGGCTCTAGAAATGGGACTGCTGTAGCTGGGGATCCAACAGAGTGGCTTTCTCACAGTATTTCCCAGTCAAAGAGCATCTTTGGATAATAAGAAGCTTGACCCCTTTGCCAGCTCTCGCCTCAGCATTTGGATCCTTTTCAGTTCAATCCATGGGATTCATTTCTTCACCAGGATCATAGCATTTATCAGCAGAATGAATATGATCTGCAATGGCTGAAAGATCTTTGTTTCTTCTTTAGCTTCTCAAGTAGAATGGAACTGGGGAAACCCTGTGGTCAACTTTACCTTCTAAAGGGGATAACATTCTTCATACCCATGTGCATGTCACCTGTAAGAAAGGATCTTCAGCATCTTTATCCGCTCACCTTTTGGCCCTGGAAGCTGCTGTGCAATTTGGGTACAGTAGAGGTGTCATGGAGAAGGAGGGGTATAGGGGAAAGGAACAGCATTCACTCTGGGAGGAATTTGCTATAGCTTAGGATGGAGTGAGGATGTCTCACATCTCTTAACTGGGTATGTGCAACTGAGCTGAGGCTGGGAATGGAAAGCAGCTAGTGGAGGTCGGGGCTGGTGCAAAAGCATGGTCTGTCCTATGGAGTCCTGCAGCCCCTTGAAAATGGAAGGAAAGATCAATCACCTTGTCTAAGACATTCCATCCCAGCAGAATCCTTCTAAAGATGCTTGCTTCTAGAAGCAGAGATCTAGTTTTCTGTGTAAAATCCTCCCCCTTACACATTTATTCTTCTAAACATCTATCCAGAAACTGGTTCCAGCTTATCATTTGGTAATCCAAGTTCCACTGTACACTCCATCAGTAAGCACTGTGCCTGTTCTGCAATGCAAGCTTTAGTCCGCTCTTTCTGCATTGGAGTTTCTTGGTTTATTGACTGCAGAATGTCTATGCAGAGTGTACAGGGGAAAATAGCAGAACCCACAGCAAGCCTGTGTGCTGGCAACAGCAACCTAGCCCCAGGTTACGCTGCTTGGAAGGACTGAGAGCCCTGCAGGGGCCTTCATTGCCACCAGTTCCTTTATACAGCTGCAAAGTGTAGATCCAGCCTGTGCATCATGTCCCTTAGTGACAGTGGGCTCTGAACTCCCCAGGGCCTGAGCTGCTGCTTCCTCCTTCATCCATTGCATCACTTTTTTTCCCAGCACTATTTCCAAAGGGCCTTACGCATCATTCTTCTGTTTAATAGATTAACTGAGCTGTCTCTTGCAAACAGTACACTGTGTGACTAATGTTCTGAGACAAGTTTCAAAACTGAAAGTATGTTCTGGAGCCTGGGATAATTGGTGCAGAAATAGGGAACCAGAAAGGAGAACAGAAAGGAAAAGGTCCATTTGCTAAGGAAGCAACAGGAAGCTCTTTTTCAAATCCAAAGCTCTATTTTTGCAGCAGGGTATTACACCATCACAAGAAGTGTTTCATACCTATGTATGGCTGAAACACTGCTTGATGTATTTTAGCTTCAGAAAGCTTCCAGTTAGTTCAGCTTGTTCCCTGTGAATGTATTACATTCAGACATAGGTATACCAGGAAGAGCTCTTCTATATTCAGATGGTGGCTCATGTGAGGAGCACTGTGAACTGAAGTCTTGTTTGCGGATGTGTAACATAGATGAGGGTTGCCAAGAAAGCTGGGTTTTGCCTCTTATGTTGACAATGAGGGTTACAGTTTGTCTAGATTTGGTTTGTGTGGATTTCCTTTTTGTATTGTCTGTGACTAATGAAGAAGCAAAATGCTCAGTGCAAACTTACCCACAGATAAAAGCATCCATTGCAGGAGCAGACGGGGTCCAATCCAGCTATTTGTCTATTCCCTGCTTTCAGTTGTCGTTGGGTCAGATTTAAATGGATTATATCCTGAGAAGATAGCTTTAGCCTCCAAAGGTATAGAAATGAACAGCAAGACAAAGTCAGGCTTCCCAAAACTGCTATTGTGAGTATAAGAGAGATCAACTATTATATCTCAAGGGAGCTGATTAGAAAGTCTTGTTCCTTCCTACTGATGTTTTACATTCATGTCTGTGAACATTTATAAGCATGAATAAAGATAAACATATAAACATGAAAATGAACATTTATCTCATATATATCCAGAATCTTGCTAAAAATGCACCTTTTAAAAGACCCATTTAAACCAGCCTAATCGACAGACTTTATGTTCTTTTCCCTGGCATCTTTTACAGTAGTTTGCTGCTCCATCTGCAATACCTGCTGATCCCATCTGCATTTGGTATTTGCAGTAGCCTTTGCATTCTCTTACCATTTTATTTCAAATGCCACTTTTTTCCCCTTTTCCCCATTTCCTTCTGTTCCTGTGTAGCTTGGTGACAACATCACCCAATGGTATCAGTGTTAGAGGAACAAGGCTCGTCTGTGGGAGCATATAGAAATCGAGCTTCATTGGTACACCCTGTATATGGTTAAAGGCTTGTGTGTGCAGCTAGTTTTGGCAGTTGAATATTAAGGAAGGTGTCTGTGCACCTTTTAAGATGTACTTCAAAGTGACATAACCTTTACTCTAGCCTCTAAACCCCGTGCTGTTTCCTGTCCATAGATGAATGCTTTGCTGCATGGCATTTGGGGTTTCCATCTGTGAATCAGTCTAGAATTTCTGCCTCGATGAAAGTGATAGAAATAAGAATCATTAAAAAAAACTCCCTTTTCTCTTCTTCCCATCAGTGCAGTGATATAATTCCTGTCACAGGAAGGAAGCACATCTGATAAGCAGGAGAAGTGATGGGTTTATTTACTGTTACAAAGACTGCTGTTATTCTCTTGGTAGGAAGGTAGGAGTTTTCTGTTTGTAAACCCTGCGTTCCTCTCAAGTGGTCACTGGAGAAACACTGCATGCACATACAGCATGTGGTGTGTGGGGGCAGGCACACATAAGGGAGTGCAAGAATCTGGATTAATTATTTGCAGGAATGTGGGTTTTACATTGATTTCACTGGAAGCAGAAACAGCCTCAGAGGATACGTGGCACAGTGCTTACTCACTTGGGTAATGTTTAACTCAAGAACAGCTACAAGCTAACTTGAAGTGGGTCATTCTCAAGAAAGAAACCATAGCAACAATCATCCCTACATGCTCCTTTTCTGGTACTCATTAAGGTTTTTTACCAGATAGCTCCTATAGAAAGAAATCCATAAGAATAGAGTAGGATTTGGGGGCTTTTTTTTCACCACTGTAGAAATAACACCAAAAGTATTCTGGAAATAGCTGGCATAGCTTTTGCAAACTATAGGTTCCCTACCTGTTGCTCTTTTGGTCTGCTGGAGGGAACTGTGTGCTGGGCTGCATCAAAAGCAGGGTGAGCAGCAGGTTGAAGGAGGTGATCCTGCCCCTCTATTCTGCTCTGGTGAGACCCCACTTGCAGCACTGTGTGCAGTTCTGGTGTCCTCAACATAAGGACATGGAGCTGTTGGAGAAAGTCCAGAGGAGGCCACGAGGATGAGCAGGGGCTGCAGCACCTCCCATATGGAGACAGGCTGAGAACATTGGGGCTGTTCAGCCTGGAGAAGGGAAGCTGCGTGGAGACCTCAGAGCAGCTTCCAGTGTCTGAAGGGGGCTACAAGGATGCTGGAGAGGGACTCTTCATCAGGGACTGCAGCGATAGGACAAGGGGTGATGGGTTCAAACTGAAACAGGGCAAGTTCAGGTTAGATCCAAGGCAGAAGCTCTTCCCTGTGAGGGTGCTGAGGCGCTGGCACAGGGTGCCCAGAGAAGCTGTGGCTGCCCCATCCCTGGCAGTGTTCAAGGCCAGGTTGGACACAGGGGCTTGGAGCAAGCTGCTCTAGAGAAAGGTGTTCGTGCCCATGGCAGGGGGTTGGAAACGGATGATCTTAAGGTCCTTTCCAATCCAAACCAGTCTGGGATGCTATGATTATTTCAGTTTTCTTTAGAAGAGGATAAGCTAAACCACAAAGGGCTGTTCTGGTACAGAATGAAAACATTCATTGAAAGAGTTAACCCCAGATGACTACTGCACTTCGATTTCACAGCTTACCTCATCCTGAAGCAGCTTCTTCATGTCGCTAAACAGAACATGACATCTCTAATAGGTGTGCTTCTTTTAAATCTACACTAGAAAAGGTTTATTGTATGTGTTTAGTAGCCTATAGACTGCCAGTATAGCTTGCTGCACTCAGATGGGTACTGTCCAGCTAAGTCTGCCAATGACCATTCCCCTCAGAACTCAGTTCTGGATGGAGGTCTCCAATTATGTGGAAGAACTTTCTCCTTTAACTGACTCCTAATGCACTTGTTCTGTTTTCATTATTCTAAATTATTAAAATGTCAAAACTCTTGAGATTCTAAGCAAGGTTCATGAGTAACCTCTCTCTTGGGATCAGCAAACATTTGTCTTCCCATTGTAAAGTAAATTTTGGGAATACTAATTCGTTATCTGTCTTAGGTAAAATAATTCAGGATAAGGAATTAGCAACAAGACTCTGCTTAAATATTTGATGTAAAACTGTATGAGATACTATTACTTCAGCTGGAGATGATGTGAAATAGTCCAAGAACTGACAAATAACCAGAGAACAAACTGAAGGAAAATGGGAATGGTTTTACAGAGGTAGAGATCAGGCTAAAGAATGGCTTGTAAGTGGAGGTTCTCAAGGGTTGATTACAGACTGTTCTTGGTTAGTGCCTTTGGCAAGGACTTTGGATGCAAAGAAACCATCAGTACAGAAGAAGATTAAAATATCATGCAAAAGAAACTGAATGACCTTGTACAAAGTAGGAATACCATGGTGATTCAGCATAGAATCATAGAATAGCCCAGGTTGCAGGGGATGAAAGATCACCTGGACCAACCTTTTGTGGGAAAGGGAACCTAGATGTGATTATCTAGCAGCCTGTCATGATGCAAAGTATTCAGTCACAAACGTGACTCATCAATTGGAAATGACAATAGAATGAACAAGCAAAGGCATATTAATAACTGATGCTGAGGCACCAATGGAGCGGGGCAAGAAGGAAGATAAATAGGAGCTCAGATGTGTAGTAGTGGGGTTGTTTATTTACGTATTTATGTTCTTAAAGAGAGAAATAGCAATATAATTATGCAAGGGCCTGGCAAAACCTCATCTGAAATTCTGCACACAATTCTGCTCAATCATGAAAGTTCATCATGAAATGATTCATGAAATCATTCTGTTCATCAAGAAAGATGAACCCAAACTAGTCCAGGGATGCAGAAGGGCTACCAGGAAGATTAAGGGAATGAGGAATCTATTTTTTGAGACTTCATTTTAGACAAAGTCTGAGAAGTAGTAGGGTCACAGCCTATGTAATTACAGCAGAGTAAAAACTGTGTAAGGGAAAAGGTAGCTAAGATGTAATGTTAGTAGAAGGAAAAATAGATGCGATTTGGTCATGTTTTTGAGCTATGTATGCAAAGGAGCTTCTGCCTGTCAGAAGAAAGGTGCTCAGGAATAGCCTTCCAAAAGTAGTGGTGTGAGCAGTTTTGCAGGCACGCATGTGTGCGTACAACCCACTTAGTTTTAGGATGAGCTTGATTATTTGATGGGACACCAACTGAGTACACTGCTGACCCAAAACATTTCCTGCTGTTCCATATCCTTACTCTCTTTAGGGCAGGATTGCAATTTAAAAGCAAGAAGATCTTAAAACAAACCACATAAAACAACCCCCTGAGATCTCTGAATCTCACATCATTGCTGATGAGAGAGCTAACACAGACACAAGGCTTTATCAGAGGCAGACTCCCTTAACAAACTGAAATCTTTGATAACATCCAGGTAAAGAGCAGAGCAGAGAAGAAAGGGATTATTTATTTTGTCTCTAATTGCCTACCATTGAACCGAGGCACGTTCCCAGAAAGAGCACAAAACTGTTCACAGAGAAACAGAAACTAAACCTAACAGGAATTCGGGGGATTTCCCAAACTCTATAGTTGTTTAAAAGCTGAGTTACTCCAGCTTTGCATATATGTCTTTTGCAGAGGATTGCAGGCCATTTTTGTTTCTCTTACAAACAGCTCATTGATTAAACATCTAAACAGGATGTCTTTAAGAGCAGAGAGCTTTAAAACAGGATTTGATACTAAGCAAGAGATCTGCTAGTTCCCTTTTAGCTGTTTGAGTTTCATCTTTGCTTATCAGAGCTGTTTTAGGGTACAGTAATTTCCAAGTGCACTATTGGGTTGCAAGGCAAAGAATCTCTAGAGATGAATATATATATTTTTTTTCTCCTTTACTGTAAATGACAATAGTGCCCAGGCCAGAAATTTCCCTTGTAAATTCTGGTCATCCCATTTGTTTGCTAAGTTCCAGTATGGACTCAGGACCTATTCAGTCTGTGCACTGAAAGGTTACGCACCCTTGCTCGCGCCTTTCTAGGGGTAGGTCCATCAGCTCTGTTTAAGGACTTGATGAATGGCCAAGAGCCATGAAATTCAAGAGAGACTTTTAGATCATACAGGTGAGGGAATTAATGGCAACAACTTAGGTATTGCTTATATAAGAGCAGAAGTTGCTTTTCATGAGCAATTCTGAAGTGATACGCACATGTGAACACAGCTGTATTTTTACCATCGCGTTAAGAAACTGTGATTGAAAGATTTTCCAAACATCAGCTTTTTATAGCAATTTGATCGATACTTTTCAAAATTCAAAATACCCTACTTAATCCATCTGAAAACCAATTCCTACAGCTTTCACTGCTTGGTATCCCATCATTATTTGTTTGTGCTTAGTTTCTTTGCATTTCCAACCACAGATTCCAGAACCAACATACAATTGCATGTAATTTCTTTGAATTCAAGTTACGTTATTTATAATGGTCGGGGAAAATGAGATTATTTTACTTCTTAAATACCATCTATGTACATTCAAAAGACAACATGGATGGTGTGTTTTCAATTTCATTTTTATGGCAGTATGTGACATCAGGTATCATATGCAGAGTCTCTACTTTTTTGCTTAGAAACATTCCTATTTCCCTAATAATAACATTAATAATAAAATAAATTAAAACTCTAGTTAATTGCCTTAAATTGCTCTATGCATTTTCAAATTGTGTTTCATGAACAAATGCTCTTCATTTAGGTCTATCGTGCTTTGCAAGGTACATCGCTCTTGGTCATTTATCAGGTTAAATGTATCTTTTTCCAGCATCATCTGCCCATTTTACCTACTAAGAATATTGAGTTCTTCAAGGCAGAAGACTTGTTACACTGAGCAGCCAGTTCAGGGGAATGCTCAAGTACTTTCCTGGTCTTTCCATCCACTTGAATGTATCTCCTCTGCTATTAATCATGCTTTGTCATGCAACAGCAATGGCTGCGGGAACATCATGTGGCCTGAAATGGTTGGTTCCGTGTTTCATGGGTTGAGGCTTCCTAATCCAGTGATGCTTTCCAAAGCCACTTATCTTTTTATCAGCCATATGCTTTCCCTCTGACAGCTGATTCCCTGTGCACTTTGAGTTTTTCCTATAGCCCCTTCAGAACAGAGAATATCTGTACACGCTTGGCTCAGATTTTGGTATTTCAGCTGCCATACTTCAGTGTAATTTGTTTTCACCTCACCGAAACTGTTCCTAACTACAACAGAATTATGTCAGTGTCATGCACACGTATAGTGTATATTTCCTCAGCTCAACCTCACTTGGAGCCCCTTCACCACTGAGCTCAGCTAGACTGTCATCAGCCACATGGCACCCAAAAGGCAGACCATGGAACACAGCCTTTCATGTGCCATGATTACTATGTGTTAACAGAACGTGTCCAGTCCTGCAGCACATTCAAGAAACTCTGTGTGTCCACAGGGTGGTCTGGATTGGCAGAATTTACTGCTCTGATAAAGGGACATAGCCTGAAAGGTTACGCCTCAATGTGAGACATGAGAAACCTCTTTTTCTGCTCCAAGGTTCCTTTTTGCTGTTCAGCGCTAGATTCCTGCTTTATATCTGTTCTTCCTAACATGGTTTTGTAGGATGCTGCATTTGCCAGCACAATATTAAATGGTCCCCAGACACTGTTTTAACTCACTTGTCATGTTTTCTACACTATACCTCACTTGGTAATTACTGCCTCCCATTACCAATAATTCATGTCCTCCAGAGGGCCCCATTTAAGACTGAGTAATAAAATACTGGAAGATTACTGTTCACTTGATGACAGATCATTTAATGCAACTCTTACCAAAGCTCTCCAGTGCTAGGAAATAGGCAGAATACAGTGGTTGGCTGCTTTCTGATGTTATTCAGTTAGCAACCAAGAGTTAGTTCTCTGAGGTGATTCTCTGGAGTTTAATGGAGCAGATTTATTTCTTATCTTCAGTCCTCTCAGGGAATTGTATGAGATGAGTTTAACACACGTGCGTTTGGCATGAAAGCAGATCTTAGATTGCAGACCAAGACTTGCATTACTGTTTCAGCATTGTAAAGTGTTAGTAAATTCAAATATTCCCATTTAGCCATGTGCTGGTGCTGATGCTGCCGGTGAGAGCACAAGGGCTTCACATACATGGATCCATGATCAGGTGCTGGAGTTGCATGTTGCAGTCTACGTTTCCTTTAAATCTGATGGGAAATCGTAAGCAGCTGCATATGTTGCTAAACACTTGGTGAGTTGCCTTAGTGATTTCAACATCAGAGCCAACAACTGAATGCAATAAAACATCTCACCTGGTTCTTTCCCTATCCCCCACCTTTATGCCATTTTGGGAATGCAAAAGGGTTTTAAAAGGGGTGTGGAGGACATCTAATTTACAAGTGATTTCTGTAGGGGTTTCGTGTGGGTACATTCCAGCTGGGTAAGAGCATTGATAAATTTGCTCTGGTAAATTTAGCAGCCACAGGTTTAGCTGTTTTTCTGCTCCTCTGCCATTGGTTGCCAGAACTGATAGAAAGGAGCCATACCTCTACTCTAACCTGCTTCAGTTCTCACTCAGGTATCTTGGTTCTTTTGGAAGGCCCCTGATGTTTTAAGGTAAGACATGGCAGGATGCTTATTTGTGTTTCAGTACTGGTGGAGTCAAAGAGTGGAGAGTTTTGGTTTTAAACCTGTGAGAAGTGCTGGAGTGAAACCTGCTCCTGCCCATTGCCAAGCCACTGGGGTTTGTCATCAGGGATTGCCTTTCTACTAGGGCTTTAATCAAGGTGTTCAGTTCCTACTCAGAGTGGGGAGAGATGAAAGGAAAGGACAGAGGCTTCAAGCATCCAGAGGAAAAGGTGAGCTTTGGCTGTCTCTGAAGTCCACCTAGGCTAGGATTTCATGCTATGTTAGCACTGCTTGAGTATGTTTTCAGGGTGTATGGATGTAACATGCGAAAATGCTAATAGCAATCCTTTGAGAGAGTAATTGCACATACAGTTTTCTGGGTGGCAACGCCATCTAAAGCAGGTTCATTCCCTGCTCCTGCCTTCCCTAATTCCATATTTCTCCTGTGCTCCCTGTGGTGGCTGCATATTAAACCCAGTGAGTAACTGACCAAAAAGTAATCTTATATGAAAGAAAGAGCCTTTTTTGAGTGTCATTGGCCTGATCTTGTTCACAGAATGGCTCAATGAGCAGCAGGAATGGTGCAGCTGAATGAGGGGGGCTTGCTGGGGCAGAGAGACAGAAATAAAGGCAAGGGAATGCCTTGACCTGGTAGGTCGTGCTTGCTACTGGACACTGTGTCATGAGCCCCTTCACCCTCATTTGGCATTGGACGTTTGTATCCATAAACAGGACAGATTATCTGCCATTTGACAGCTGCATACATAGCTCAGTTGGCTTGTTAACATGCTTTAACATGCTGAAAGCTTGGACATTAAGAGGCAGCTGTAATGCCTCATTTCCTGAATTGGCCACTTTCATGCAGATAGAGGAGACAAGCTGGTTACTTAGAACTATGTTCTGAATGGTCATAACTTCTCTGGAATTTCATTGATTCAGATGTAATAAAGATTCCTCTCCTCCTCCACTTTCCCTTGGGAATAAACGCAGTAGAGAAATCACTGCAAGAATTCATGGCTGGTTTTGAAGTGTTTCTGTGATTAGAGTGACTTCTTTTTTTATATGGAGTTAGTATTTCTAGTAATATCTTCTTAGGTATTTAGTAACCCTCTGGGTGTCATTTCTGTCTTTATTTTAAAGAAATTCATGCCTTCAACAGCAGGCATTAAGTGATAAATCATTTTCACCTCTATCTTGATACTTGCTACAGCACTACTGGTTTAATGTGCAGTAATGTACTCTTTATCATTGTTTTCAGTGTTGCAAAACCTTAAACTAGCCTTTGCAGTAGTGTAAGCACAATATGTAAAGTGCATTTGTATCCCATGAATCGGGCAGGACAAGCAGTCCATCCATCAGTTCTTTCTGTAGAAACGTTTGTCATCACCAGTGAAATGGGATGTGGTCATTTGGAACTGAGTGTTTCCTGTAGCTTCCTCATACAGTTTTTATTACAGAAGGAGTTGCATAATGTACATTAGTGGCCAAAATATGATGTACAGAACAGTGGTTCCCAAGCAATGAGGCAGGACTTGAGGTTTGTGTCTGTGATGTGCAGGAATAGGCCCCACAGTCGCTGAATGAAGAAGCAGTGAATGAAGTGTTGGCTACTACTGATTGAACAAGTAGCTGCAAGAGTAAAATACTGACAGCTTTACCATAAAGCTATTTAAAAGAGAAATTGCACTGATATGAGAAGTTCTGCTTCCAGCTGAGAGAGAATGATTTGGGGTAATGTTTCTCCAAAAGCACTTGACCACTGTTAGTGAGTACATGCGCCTGCTTTTACAAAGCAGTTACACATTGCTCTGCTCAGCATTTCAAAGACAACATAGCCTAAGCTGTGGGGCCATTCCTGTCCAGCTCACCTTGGAGGTTTCTTTCCACCTTCTTGCCAGAAGTCACCAGTTCTATAGGGATGACTGTCAGCAGAGCAGATTATTTGTCTCTGCTGGTGATCAAACTATTGCTTGAGCTGCCTCCCAGTCTAAACTGGCTCCAGAGAACTTATGTGAGTACGCTCTGCTGAGTTTCTTGCTTTTAAACCCCTGTGCACGCTTGCTCTCTGAGTGCATGTATAAACCCAGGAGCATCGGCACAATGCAGTGTGCAATAGATGAACTGTATAGGAAGTCACACAGATGAACTGACAGGGTGGGATAGTCAGCCTTGCTGAGCAGTAGAGCTGATTGTTCAGGGCTACACTGGAGCAGTGCTGGTAGCAAAAGTGTGCGATGGCACAGAGTTTTCAGTTACAAGACTTCAAGATGGATGTGCTGCAATCCCCTTGTGCCATAGAAGTCAGTGTTTGCTAAGACGGGCATCCATTTCTGGGATCAGGGTTGGTGCTTCTGTGAGTGCTCTGAGAACACACTTCAAAGGTGTTGGCTCAGGGTTCTTTGATAGGTGTCTGTAACTCTGGTCTGCTGCTTTCATTCAGTGTTTGCATATGGCAATGCATGCCTATGATTTGAAATCCTTGATATCACACAAATGGCTTTGGTATCTCAGGCAGTGGAAAAGACTCAGTGGGCACAGACATTTCTCTGCTGGTCGCTGCTGTCATCTTTATGTTCTGCTCTGGTAAAGGCAGCTCACTGCGCTATACCTGAAAGCCACCGGAAAATCCTAATGACCATGTTGGTTGGACCAAGGGTGATGGGTTCAAACTGAAAGAGGGCAAGTTCAGGTTAGATCTAAGGCAGAAGCTCTTCCCTGTGAGGGTGCTGAGGCGCTGGCACAGGGTGCCCAGAGAAGCTGTGGCTGCCCCATCCCTGGCAGTGCTCAAGGCCAGGTTGGACACAGGGGCTTGGAGCAACCTGCTCTAGAGAAAGGTGTCCCTGCCCGTGGCAGGGGTTGGAATTGAATGAGCTTTAAGGTCCCTTCCATCCCAAACCGTTCCATGGCTGTATTCTGTTAGCCATGAAACACGGTCTCTAACCTGCCTGCAGGCAGCCTCCATGCAGGCAAACTCGCAGGGTCAGGATTCTCGTTTCCAGGATCCGCACTTGCCCGAGCGAGGGGAAATCCCTGCGCACCTCTGCGCGGCTCCGCCGTGCCTGCAAGTTACGCTCAACTCGCGTGGGCTCCGTGCGCTGACGACCACCCATTCGCTGAGACTTATCCCGGCTGGATCCGGGTACGGGCTGCGAGCCCGGCCCCGGGAAGGGACAGAGGGGACGGACGCCTCCGAGCGCTCCCCTGCCCGGTGCCGTCGGAGGGGCCCGCTCGGAGCCACAGCGCGCCCTAGCGGCCCCGCCGGGCAGCAGAAAGTGTTTCGGTTGGAGCGCGGGGGTTCGGGGTGCCCCGGGAGCGGGGGCTCGGTGCAGCCCCGGCTGGGGGTGCTGTGCTGGGGGCTTGGGCAGGAGAGCGCGGTTCTTGTCGGTAGTTAAAGTCATTCCAGTAGGAATTCCAGCAGCCTTGGTGGGACGAGGCTGAGTATCTGCTCAATGTTGGTTTAGCATTAAAGAGCCAAACTCTGTGCATGCAGTGCTGTTTCAAATTAACTGAAATATGCAGATCGCATCAAGATGATGCAAGATACTCATAGCTTAATGCAAGAAATACATCAAGGTCTTGCACAAGCCATGCACTGTAACTGTATCTTTCTTTGCACGAGTACTTGTAATTTACTGACACAGTGCTGGGTTAATCTGATAAGTAAAATGTGTAATGTTCCAAAGAACTGTGCTTGCTGTTTGGAGGAAGGGAGAGGAAACTGAAAGGCCAGTTACGCTCTGATATTGAGTGTCAACGTGCTGTCCTCAAATGGTGGGGGAGAAGGAATGGAGCTGCTGTGAGTAAAGTGCATCTGAAAGCTTGTTTCACTTCTTGGTGTTGCCTATTCTCCAGCCACCAGTATCTGGCTGCTGCCTTTGAGCTGTTCACAGGAGCTGATTTGGGGACTGTTGATTGAGAAACACATCCTGGAAATACCACATTTCATAGAAGGAGTCGGTGTATAGAAACCCTGCATTTGGGTTCTATCCTATTTCTCACAATCCTTACTAGAAATGAAATATCCCACAGCTTTATGATTCAGCACTGAGCTACTCATAGCATGCTCACACCTCAGGCTGGAGCAGTAGAAGTGCTGTGTGTATATGTGAATTCAAAGCTCTTCATATGAGGTAGGCATTGCTAGGTTTGAACAATCAAATTATGCACCAGAACCAAGCTTCTCATTAGAAGACCGGTAAAGGATTAGATTGCAAGCATTGAATTTTGCCTTTTGCTGTCCATTGCAATCAGCCATCAGTTTAATTTGTGCTGAGGTCTGTGTTACAAGGGGCAGAAACCTTCATCATTCCTGCTGCCTGTGGAAAGAACAAATTCCAGATTATGATCTCCCCCTCTGGTTTTCCATAGTCCCTAATATTCCCTTTAACTATATTTTCCTGTAGATGGGGACTGTTTTCTGTAAAGAGGTCAAAACTGATGCAAGAAGCTGTCTTTTTCTGATCTGTGATTCATCAGAGGTGAGGATGTTTCAGGGAAGTTCTCTCTCAGAAGCGCCTTCTGGGAATGTCAATTTCTGAGGGGACCCTAAAACAACTTTTCTCTAATTTCATTTTTTTTCCCTCATATTTTCCCTCTGTTCCTTATCTGAAAAGCAGGTGCATGTATCCTCCTCTGCCTTAAATAGTCTCACAGGACCTTAGGCACAATTCCTCATCTTTACCGACTCAGGACTGCAGGATATAAACCGCAGAGCAGCTCCAGTGCCTAAAGGGGCTCCAGGAAACCTGGAGAGGGGCTTTGGACAAGGGCCTGTAGGGACAGGACAAGGGGAATGGCTTGAACCTGCCAGAGGGGAGACTGAGATGAGCTCTTAGGCAGAAGCTCTTCCCTGTGAGGGTGCTGAGGCACTGGCACAGGGTGCCCAGAGAAGCTGTGGCTGCCCCATCCCTGGCAGTGTTCAAGGCCAGGTTGGACACAGGAGCTTGGAGCAGCCTGCTCTAGTGTGAGGTGTCCCTGCCCATGGCAGGGGTTGGAGCTGGATGAGCTTTAAGGCCTTTTCCAACACAAACCAGTCAATGAACTGACTGTTCAGTCCATGGCTTTGGCTCTCCAGCTGTCTGTGTAACCATCTAAGAACTTACAGGCAGGAGAAAGTTTCTGATATACATTAGGAAGAAAATTGCACTTACGTCTGGGAGATGAACTAAACCACAGGCTCTCCAGCTTAGAGTCCAGATTAGGCAGGATTTATGTGAAAGGCTGAAGGGCATAACTTTGCCTTGGTTTGTTTCTTAGCAGAATGATGAAAGATGAGGTAATAGGAAGGTTTTGATCTGTTCCAAGGCTTGAGAAGGTGACCTCAAGCTCAGTGTGCTGCTTGCTCCTTGTGAAGCCTTGCATTAAAGTGGTTTGCTTGCCCGTGTCTGGTAGGAACAGTTACATAGTGGCTTGAGTTTACTGAAAATTAGAACTGCCATTGTAAAACAATAGGAATGGGATTTTTAGTGCCAGAAGTTTGGAACAGATTCTTCAGCTCATGAGTTGTACTTCTTTTATTAAGGGATTTTTTTCTATTTAAAACCAAACCAGTTTTCACTCTCAAAAACCAAATATTCCACTGAATGAGGAATGCTATAGATCTCCCAGCAAGCTTCATGGGGCTGGGCTTCCCATACACTGACAATAAAGAAACCACTTTGTGATCAAACCTCCCTCGTCCCCACTCTTAAATTGAGAACTGAAACAACTTCTTGTGCTCTGCCTGTCTCTCTTCCTAGGCAGATTTTAGCACTTCCAGGAATGGCCCATTACTTTGTGTTTGTCTGCTGTTTGGTGGCTTAAGAAAGCCATGGATTCATGTGTGGTTTCTAAACAGCGTGTATTACAATGTATATAGAGACAAGTTTAACAAGCCCTTAAATCATGGTGTATGTTTCTCATTGTGTGTAAATTATTCCTAAAAGAGAAGTATATGATTAAAGTGCAGTAACTTGAGCTAATTCAGCACTGGCAAGCATTGCAAACCAAGTGTAATGGAGATGCTTAAGAGGAAGAAGTGTGGGAAGATAACCTGTATATCTGGGGAGAACTGTTTAAGATTAAACTCTCCTGTTAGTTATTCATGACACCACAGGCTGGGCATTAGGTGCTTTTGGAATACTTGCCATTAACAACACACTTAGCCTTGCAATGGAGCAAGCAGTGAGTGCAACAGCACCAGGAAGTGTGGTTGGGTTTGAAGGAACTGGTTACACACTGGGTTGAGCTGCAGAAAAGAGAATCAGTTGATAGGTGTGCTGGTGGCTTGTGTTTTGAGTAGGGAGGTAGGGATTGGAGGTGGTTTTCAAACTTCCCTTACCTTTTACTG
This sequence comes from Psittacula echo, assembly GCF_963264785.1. Lineage (NCBI taxonomy): Eukaryota > Metazoa > Chordata > Aves > Psittaciformes > Psittacidae > Psittacula > Psittacula echo. Next base: position 2,342,723 of record NC_137738.1, on the reverse strand, counting down.
GGTAAAACCCACCCAAGTTAGCTCATCCAGAAAGACAGACTGCGAGAGATGTGTTTTATTTACCTCTTGGCCCTCAGCTTTCCCTGCCACAATAGTTTTGTCTCATCCTGGGATGAGACAGTATTTGTGTACTTCGGTTTAAAACTGCAGCTGACCTGCTGAGGAGGGTGTACACATAGAATGAGAGCAACTTATAACCCATTGTTCCAGTGATTGTTCCTGAGGCTGCTACTGCCACCACTGCTTTCTGCCATTAGGCAGATAATACTGTATTCATGTTACAAGCCAGTACACGTTAAATCTGTGCAGGTTACTCTGCACCTATCTATGGACAGTTTGTATTACCTGTAAATTGAACTTCCTCTTATGTACTCTGAAGAATAACCACTGAAGTCAACGATTTGCTTCTACTAGAGGCTAGGATTGCAGTTTGTGCCACTGCTTGGTCACTGTTTGATTTGATCCATAAAGTTTTTGGAGCTGCGTATGCCTACCCTGCTTCTGAATTGAGCTTGCTGCACTAAGTGAAAACCTGGAAGGGTCCAAAAAGAGACCTCCCTCTGAAATGCAGTCTGGATCACACGTGTGGTACAGTATGGAGCAAGAACCACAGTCTTCTGCCAGCCCTAGGTCTTATAAAATCTACACACACCACTAATCACTGAGGTTATTTTGACATGGCTAAAATGACTCTTGAAGGCATATACACGTTTAATAGCTGTATCTTTTACAAGTGTTATTCATTCTGGTGTGTCGCGGCTCTGGCAGTCATTTCGGTGCTAATGGCTCAGAACAGACTGAACACTGGGGTTTATAAATTTAATATGACATTTACTGTGGGGTTTTTCCTTCTTTTTCATATTTACACACAGTGAATAGCCAGCGAACCTGACATCATTGAGAGCTCAGGATGGTTGGTGACTGTCCATTGCATTCCACAAGTGTGGATTTATTACCATGAGTCAGAGAAGTAGAATTACCTTTTCATGAGGTTGGAGTGATTTGTCTTTCCATATAAGATGCTTCTATGGTAATGTTGGTTGTGTTACTACGGTGACCTAAAAACATTCACAGAGTGTTTTACTTAGAATTCATTTTAAAGGAAACTGGGCATTACTTTGTTCCCTTACTAATGCATATGCTTATCCATACTCAGAAATACTCTTTTAATGTCTGAATTTTAGTTCAAGAAGTAAAGCACCTCAATGGCTCTTAAATCCCCCAAAGGATTTAAGTGCCGTTAATGTCACCATAATTCTAGCTCTCTGTTGCCTAACCCTAATTTTCCATTCAGCTGGGCAGGCACAAACATCAGATGCAGAAGATGAATCCTTCACTCTGTGTGGTTCCACAGACTCATAGCCCTAGGAGTATGCTCCGAGTGGGAATTTGCCTGCCTGACCTGAGGGCTGACCATCAGGATCTAATGTGGGATTCATTCTGATCACGCACACCCTTCATAGACCATAGAATGGTTACGGTTGGAAAGGACCTTAAAGCTCATAAAATCCCAACTCCCTGCCATGGGCAAGGACACCTTCTACTAGAGCAGGTTGCTCCAAGCCCCTGTGTCCAACCTGGCCTTGAACGCTGCCAGGGATGGGGCAGCCACAGCTTCTCTGGGCACCCTGTGCCAGCGCCTCAGCACCCTCACAGGGAAGAGCTTCTGCCTTAGATCTAACCTGAACTTGCCCTCTTTCAGTTTGAACCCATCACCCCTTGTCCTATCGCTGCAGTCCCTGATGAAGAGTCCCTCTCCAGCATCCTTGTAGCCCCCTTCAGACACTGGAAGCTGCTCTGAGGTCTCCACGCAGCTTCTCTTCTCCAGGCTGAACAGCCCCAATGTTCTCAGCCTGTCTCCATACAGGAGGTGCTGCAGCCCCTGATCATCCTCGTGGCCTCCTCTGGACTTTCTCCAACAGCTCCATGTCCTTCTTATGCTGAGGACACCAGCACTGCACACAGTGCTGCAAATAGGGTCTCGCCAGAGCAGAGCAGAGAGGCAGGATCACCTCCTTTGACCTGCTGCTCACAGTGCTGGCGATGCAGCCCAGGACGAGTGGTTTTTGAGCTCAAGCACACATTGCTGGCTCATATTCAGTTTCTCATGAACCAACACCCCCAAGTCCTTCTCCGAAGGCTGCTCTGAATCACTTCTTTGCCCAACATGTAGATGTGCATGTGTCCTTCTTCTCTGATGCACTAATTGTTGTCTGTGGAAAGTATTGTTGTTAGTCTGGAATTTAAATATGTGTCATATATGCAGGAGTCATTAGGCTGAAGTTTCTAGTGGAGAGGAAGATGAGAAACCAAACCAGAGCCTGATTCACATCTATCCCCCTGCCTGTTGCCATTACCATATCCCCTTACCATTTCCTTTGCAATCGTGAATCTCTTCCATGCTTTTTTCATTGGACAGGTGCTTCTGCCACGCAAGACATGGCCTTTGGTATGCTGATGCCTGCAGCAAATGTAGGCTTGTAGCTACTCTCCCCATGTCTCTTTATCTCAGAAAACACTTGTCCTTTGAGTCAGTTCTTTCTCCAAGTGGGTTTTGTGAGGCTGGATACTCTCTTGTCTGAGATGGACACCTTTCGTTCCCAGATGCACCCTGGGAATGGGTGCCTGTAGCCTGTAAAGCTCTGGATTCAGTGACAAAGTGAAAGGAATCTGCAGTTCCTACATCAGGGTGGGAAGGTGAGGGGCTGATTGTCTGCACGTGAAGGTCTCCTCTGTGTAGGTATGTGAAGTTAAGAGCTGATGCTGCTCAGTAGTAGTAGTTTGTCTCGTTTTAGAGATGGTGCTAGAAGTAGTCATAATCTGAACTTGTGCTAGCTGCTTTTGCTGCTCTGGTTGCAGTGCCCAGGAGGACTTGAGGAGCTACAGCTGCTTCTTTGTAAAGAGCACACAGTTCTTTTAGTTTATTGTTGTTTTTTTCTCATCTATGGTTTCTGCCACAGTGACCTATTCTGGCTTAAGCAATGTTCTTATGTCCCTTATCAAATGTTTTCTATAGAATTCTTGTCTGTGCTGAAGAGGATTTGGTCACATCTTGCAAAAAAAGGCATTAGCTCTCGCACTGAATAAAATCATTGCCCATCAAAACATTCATTTTCCCAAAGCAAGTATCATTCAGACACATCTACACTATGGTTATCAGTTCTGTGCTGCCTTTGTGCTAGGTTTATTGCAGTCTGTTGCAAAGTTGTTTGAATCCTATATGGGTGGATACCTGTTCATTTGAGTTTGTGACTGTGGTTTCTTCGGTAAACGGCCCCTAAATGAGACTGTCTGAACTCATGTACAGGAGAGTAAGAATCCCACATCTGTTTGTGCATTATGTGCAGACATCTCTTAAAAGGTTCTGTTTGCCTTGCACACAGAATGGTGCAAGTTGCTGCAAATGCAGAGGACAAATGTGATGTACCATCCTATCTGGAAATACTTAGCCACAAACTAGGAGCTATTTCATCATTCATGTGTAAGATAGCAGAGTTGAACTTCTACTTGCACTCTCAACAATGGCATTTCCTGCTTTTGAATGCATATTTGTGCAATTTCATATTTGCTTTAGCTTCCTGTAGAATAGTTTCCTTTTTCTTTCAGGGAACTATTACTGTGTGCTGTAAACCAGCTTTGTAACATTCTGTTCTCTTGAGTAATGACTTCTAGAAAGATGGGAAGGGGAAGGGTCAGGCAACAGAGGGTAGGAGGATCAAAAATACTTTGAAGAAACTCGGATAAAAGTAAACCAGAGTGCTTCTTGTTGCTTTTTGCTTGATGCAGAGGAGCATGGGGTTACATGGAAGGCACATGGGTTTTTTAATGAATCTCTCCTTTCTCTTGCCATTAATTTTAAGGTTGAATCTAATATTGCTAAGCCTTCAGAACTAGCACTAATAACTGGTTTCTTTAGTCACTCTTTCTCTTCCATTGATGGTTTTGATGTCAGCAGGGCCATTTGGTGTGGCCAAACCCAACATTCAAAAGTCCTGTTTAACAAAGACCCCCCATGCACAAACAAGCAATCCGCAACATTCATTTCTAAATCATAGAATCACGGAATAGTTAGGGATGGAAAGGACCTTAAGATCATCCAGTTCCAAACCCCCTGCCATGGGCAGGGAATGTTATCAGTCTAATGCATTAAATGTATTTTCTCTTGGGTTTTGAACTGCTTATATGCAAGTAATAGTTTGAAGGCTTTCCCTACAGTCATTGAGGAATGAGGATCTTGCCCCATCATGTGTATTTCAGATCTGGGGCTTCAAGAATGTATGATAAAACCACAGGAATTAGCTACAAATGTGAGAGTTACAAGTGCTGTGTCATTCAGTTTCAATGGTTGTAATAGATTAAGACAAGGGAAAGTTCTCTCCATGCCAGCATCAGAGGGCTACATTTATCCAAGCCAGGCAAGAAAGGATCCCTGGTTTAGCCAAGGAAAGGTACCTGCACACTATTCATTAGAGGGACTATTGTACACTCAGTTTTTCCCAAGTGATTTCTCTTGTTCTGATCTCAACTCATAACCAAGTGATAGTCACTGGGTTGGGAATTTTGACTCCAGTAGCTGTTTGCATAAAGGCATCCGTGGCACACGTGCTCTTCTGTCACAGAAAAGTGTCTTCTGGGTGTCCAGGAAAACTCTGAGCTACTCTAGTTCTACGTGTGGGTAATTCTGCACATCAAATAGATCATTGGGGGTCAGGTAAACTTGCCAAATGCTATCTTTTCCCTTTACATTCCAAAGCAGCCTGTAACTCTGCTGTAACCCAGGTAACTGAAGCTGTATTTGTGTTCTTCAGGGTTTTTTTTACCTTTCAGTGTATATTTGACTCATGGACTGGGTGCACACATGCTGTCACTATTGCTGTGAAAGGCAGAAAGTGAACCAAAAAACCCCTAAGAAACAAAACCACTTAAAGCCCCAAACAGCAAACAAAAGAAACCAAAACAGGCCAAACCAACCCAAACCCACAATTAAATGTATTCCTGAGTTTGAGTGGAGTGCTGTTCATTACAAGTGGTTTCGACAATGTTACTTGGGTGTAAGAGGTAATCACATGGTGATAAAATTCACCTTTTGGTTCCATAGCTTCCTAGTGACTCAGCACAGCTTTGAACAAGTCTTGTGAAGATCCACACAGAGTCAGTCTTCAAAGATAAGGGGGTTTATTTTGCTTGGGATGAAAGAATGGCACTGTAATAGCTTTTTAACTGGAATGAGTCATAGGGTGGTTTGCATGTTTGATTTCTCCATCAGAAAGACAGGGATAACAACTGATACCTTCCTTTCTAAGCATTTTGAAAAGGAAAGGCATCATGATACTATTCTTCTCAATGATAAAGTAGTACAGTATTAATAATTACCTAAAAAATAGCTTTTTTCTGAGGGTTGAAGTCACACAGCATGGAAGGGATTAAAATCTGGCAATTAGATGTGTACCTCTTTGAGACTTCTTAATGCCACAGAAAAGCTTGGAGTAGCCAACAGACTCTGAGTTCCAAATGTGAATGAGGATGATGAAGACCCTGCTAGAGGGATCATTCAGGAGGTAGAACTAAAGGCAAAAGAAGTCTGTCAGAGGCAAGCTGAGGGAATAGAGTAGCTAAAGGAACTGAAATAAATGATAAATCATCCTTCAGGCAGATTGGTAATGATCAACCCCTTAGAGACTGTAGTGGCAGCTGGTGTTCAGGGTACAAAGGGAACACTTGAAGAGCTGAGAAGCTGAAGGAAGAGGTCATTCCTCAGCCAGAATCCTCTTCAGGATGGGGCAAAAGCAAGTAAACCAGCAGAGAATGATAGAATGGTTTGGGTTGGAAAGAACCCAAGATCGTCCAGTTCCAATCCCCTGCCATCCCCACGCCTCACCCTAGATCGTGTCACCGAAGGCTTTGTCCAACCTGGCCTGGAACACTGCCCGATTGAGTTTTCACCAGAAAGATCGAACAAATCTGAAGAGAAAATTGTTGAAATACTAAAAATAATGTGCAACTCTCTCACTGTCACTTTGACTTGATCTTCTTTGGTATTTGGGGACTGAAGCGTGGCAAACGTGTCACCAACCTTTATAAAAGATGCTGGGAGAATCCAAGGAACTATAGGCCTGTAACCTGTCAGGCAAGTTAATGGGAAGAAAGATCAAGTAGGTATCTAGATAAATACAGCCTCATTGAAGAGAGTCAGTGTGGCTTTTGTAAAATGAAATTCAGGCTTACAGACACATCTGGGGCTCTCTTAGAGGGTTTACAGATGTATGGATCAGGGAGATTCACTTCTAAAGCCATTTCAGTACCTTCCCCCACCAAAGATTATGTTTGAAGAAAACGAATAGCTGTGAATGGAGAAAATGCATAAGCATGCATAAAGACTTGATTAAAAGGTAGAAAAGAGGGAGGAGTAAAGGATGAACAGTCTTAGTGGGGGCAGGTCATCCAGTGGAGTTACACAGGTACCTGTACTGGGACCTGCACAGATCAGCATCTTCACAAATGATCTGGTAAGAGGGTGAAGAGTGTAGTCAGAAAGTTGTGATGGCACAAAATTACTCCAGACAGGAAGGAGAAGGGCAATTTCAGAAGATTTGCATTAGGATTCTCTATGTACAGTTTGGAAATTAAAATGGCAGAAAATAAACAGAAGGTAATGCATAGTGATACTGGTGCCATACATGGAATGTTGGGCTTGGGTTTATTGTTACCATTCAAGAGGGAGATCGGGGGGTTATGATGGATAGTTTGTGTTGTGTCAAGCTTAATGCTGGGTAGTCACCAAAAGTGCAAACCTGATTTCTGTAGTTAGTAGGAAAGGGACAGTGAGCATCAGGATCCCACTGTATTAACCCATGGCTTGACAACACGGCTTGGCATCCTGATCTAGTTGAAGATGTCCCTGCTCATTGCAAGGGAGTTGGACTAGATGAGCTTTAAAGGTCCCTTCCAACCCAAGCTATTCTGTGATTCTACAACACCTTGAATACTGTGTATAAAATTATGGTCCCTTAACCTTAAACTTCTGGAATAGCCAAATTTTTCCCAGAAAAAAATGGGTAATTGGAGTGATCAGGGGTGTAAAATGGCTATGAGAAAAGACACAGTGATTGGATAGGCTGTGACTCTTTATCCTGAAAAAGAAACAGTACAGCAAAGTATAGAGTCGTGTGGCATAGAGAGAGCAGATAGATGTTCACTCAATTCAAGAATGAAGGGCTGTCAAGTAGAGTTATAAGGAACAGGATCAATAGCAAACTGTTTTCTTCTTTTAAATGATGATAGCCCTATGGAACTTGCCACCAAAAGTTACTGCAGATGCTGGTCAAATACTTGAGAGAAAGTTCTATGGAAAGCTACTACCTAAAGGAATCATGTCAAGCTTGTGACTCACAAGCTGAAAATAGTCAGAGTGTGCGAAAGCCCCCAGAGGGGGCTTATATGCTTACTTGCCCTGTTCTTGTTCTTCCTTGGACAGCTGCTTTTGATCACTGCTGTAGGAAGAGAACTGGGCTGGGTGGACCTTTGGTCTGCATGGAGGACCCATTTAGTTGGGAATGCAGGCAGCTACGTGACATATGCTAACCTGAGGAACTCAACGATACCCAAGCTGGCTTTAAATGAGCTACCTCAGATGCCAGTAGCAGCCTGTCCTCTGCCTGCACGGAGAGCTCATCCTCTCAGTGACATCAATTAGCCTGTGCTGAGTTTCTTGCTGTCATCACTGGGGTGTACTAGTGCTAAGTTAGCTTATATATAAGTATTGCTGTGCTACACTACTATTTGCTGTGTGGGCATAACCACTAAGTGGGCATGATGGTGCACTCATAACTTCAGGGGGAATCTACAAATAGGAAGTTGCTAAATACACAAAAGAAGAAATAAAGCATTCCAGCTTCTTGTTTCCATTTTCTATTTATTTATTTCCAAGGTCTAACAATTTCTCTGAGTGTCAGCTCTACTACACTCAACTTGGGGTCTAAAAATCATTCGGGTGATTTGTTTTATGGGGTTTTATTTGGGGCTTTCCTGGTTTGTGCATCATTGTCAGCAATAGTAAAGATATGCAACCAGAACTGATGCTGTACCAAGAATAGACTCCAGTGTATTCTCTTTTAACTGGGGTGGCTTTGAAGATCTAATAGCATTCAAAATTAGTAAATTGCTATTTTTATCACTAAAGTCAGCAGTTCTGACTCAGTGTCCAACAACAAAATGGCCTTTAAATAACAGGATTTAAGATAGTGACAATATTTTTTTAAACTACATATGAAAAAGTAATTGTGTATCAGAGAAATGAAAATATTGGTGTCATTTTAAAGTAATGAAGAACGTTACTAAGTACTAATGCAAATGAGTATTTGATTGCACTCTTTAATCATGTGATTCTCAGGGTTTCCAGTTGGGGGCACTGGGCAAACATAGAAACATGGCAATGCCAGCGTGAGTTAGAGTGGTACCTAGCCTAATGTTCTGCTGAAGGGCGTGAGGGGGATCACATAAGAGTGGATGTGAGATACAGTTGTCATTCTGGATTTAGGAATGTTTTTAAGGTGAAGAAGATGTAGTTTTCAAATCCCTTTTGCTGTTAACCAGAACAACTGTACAGTTTTACTTTCATTACTCATAAATCATCCAGTTTCTTTGCAAAACTAAGAATCAGTGCTTTCAAAAACATTCGCTTAATCGATACCTTCAAATTCTAATGGGCCTAGGTAGCAAAGTTGTTGTAATTGAAATTTGTTACCATTAGTTTCATTAAATGTTTCCAGCCTAGCACAAATAATTGGCTCTATCTATCTTCAGTAAGTGCTATGTATTCATTTACATCAAGGGAAGAGCTAGAAAAAATAGATGATGCTCCTTATCAATGTACACTGTAAAGCCCAGTATGCTTTAAAGTACGTACGGATTTAGCATTTAAAATGACCTAAGGAGGAGATATGGCATACTATTCTTTTTTTTTTTTTTTTTTTCAAGGAATATCAATTATGATGTTAGGAATACGCTATAAGAGGCCAGCGGTGGTTTCATGGTTTCAACTCATGCGATGTAGAGAAAATATTATAAGAGATCAGCTCATAAAATCAAAGCCCTGACTTTGTTGCTAAGGTTTTCTAAAAGAGGCCAGGCAGATGATTTATACATTTACCAGTTTAGAAGTGAATCAAGTGTTCAAAAGTAAAGCTTGACAGCAGCTGAAGGAGAACGCATGAAAGGGTGAATATACGTATGGGGACTACACATCTGTAATTGGATGTACCGAGAAGGAAACTAAGCATTTAACATTGCCAAGCTCATAGTAGCCTAGATCTTCCTTCCAGCTGGTATTTTTAACTGGATTTTGCAATAGTGCAATGGATTTCCTGGTCCCTGGAGCTCCTGGCCTTCTATCTGACCTCTGTGTTACAAGTTAGGACTGCTTGCAAAGGATTGAAGCCAAAAGTTTTTGTCCACATCACTGGCTGTGAAAACACAGGGACTTCTGTCTGGGTGTAGATACTTAGGTTTGGAAAGGCACGATAGAACATTTTGTCCATCTTTCCTCATGTTTCTCCACACACTCAGAGAGGAAAAACCAAAGCCTTAATCATGCTATACTTCTCTAGTATCTCCCATGTAACCATACAAAGCAGTCTACAAATATTGAAGCTTCATGGCAGCAAAGCCATTAAACCTAGTGGGTAATCAGAAGGGTGGAATAACTATTAGCATGCTGGCTGTAAGTTTAGGGAAGGCTCAGGAGGTCTGCGTTCCAGTCCTTTAAGCCCTAAGCCACAAACAAGAAATTAGCCAGGAATTCATGATCAACCTTTGTAATAACAAAACTTGTTTTATACCTTCCTTTAAACCCATAAAATATGTTTGCTTTTTAATATCCTGGTGCTCATGGACCTTAAAACTTAGAATGAATTAAATGACACATGAATAAATATATATTAATTCTTTTTTATTAAAGTATCAAAACAAACTTGAGAATAGAAAACAAACTGCTTTTAATGCATTTTAAGGTTTGTCCTGCATAAAGTATACTCTTAGAAAACTCATGCAACATACTGTTCCTGTCTAGTTATTTAAACACACTTTTCCTGGGCACAAAGGAACTTGAGTACCATCATTTCTAGAGCAGCGTGCAGGAGCACACATGCACACACACATACAAAAGCAGTAGAAAGCAGCTCTGACTGCACATACAAAGAAACAAAAATAGATTATCTTCTGACAACTATAGTGCTACCATATTAACATTTGGGATGCTAAGTAAATAACATCAAGCAACAAAAGCATGACGCCTGCGTCACTAGTGATATGGTTAAAAGCAACCATACAAATTCCCTAAGGGAGACACGTGAATTCTGTCATTATACTCTAGTCTCTGTGATAACACTTTATAACAGTACAGGAGGCAAAGAGTTTTGTCTGCTGGTATTTGCCCGAAAGGCAAAGCCAAGGCATACAATACTGTGATGGTGCCTTGGTTTTGTATTTCCACATTACAGAAGCCAAATACCAATGAACATTGACAAGTTTACTGTAACACGCTTCATGTGTATCTGTTGTCTGATAAACAGCTGGCCCAACTCCCTGAGCAACTTGCTCTCTAAGCCAGAGAAGTTGCAGCAGAGGCTCCAACCTCTGCTTACAGGATGTGAATAAAACTCTCATTGAAGTCAAAGGAAGCTCCTTCCAACATACAGAAAGATAATGGATTTTCAGGACAGAATCAGACCTAGCATGTCATCTTTAATACATTAACTTTTCAGATACACGAAGTACATATGTTTAAAATGCAATATAGGACATTACAATATATCCAGATCTTAGGAAAATGTACTAAGAAGTTCTGTTGCAGAATATAATGATCACATAAGGATCAGGTATGATATCCGATAGACTCAACCAGGACTTGCAGGGTAAAAAGCTTACGGCCAAGGTATCTTTAAGCTTAGCCTTTAGAACAAAACCACAGTTTTGACACTGCATAACTGGTGTAAAATATTATGTACTGTAAGCTCCATTCTTATAGTCTGCTTTGCTTAAATGGTGCCATTGCACAGCCAGACACCACTGATGGAGGTACAGAACTTTGGAAAGCATAATGTCTGCACCCAGTGGTTCAAGATACTTAGTGCCTCATCTGTAGAAAAGAGGAACGGTATGTGTTTTCAATAGCTGTGTCTCAACTACAACTGGTGAAGTTTAGGAATATATAATATTAAACACCAAGAGCCAAAAGCAAAAAGACAGCACAACACTTGTGGTTTCGGTTTTCTCTTGCTCACAGTATTTATTAACTCTACCCATTATGATAGTGATAAATAAGGACAATATTTTCTTTTACAAAAAATTGTAAGGATATATTTTAGAGGATTAAACAATCTCAGAATTTCACAGAAACATCAGAATTCAAACACTCGTAGCTCCAACTGTTTTGTCCAGCAGCTCTTCTACCAGTTCAAACATCCAAGGTTAGTATTTGATTAAGAAACAAAACCAGTTATTCACTACATCAAAACTCTTTCCTCCTTTAGGTTCTAAGTAACACTTTTGATTGACTGTAGTTGCCACCCAGATACAAAATAAAAGTAGCTACAATCAATTTTTCCCTCTGAATCATCTGGCAGAAGGAAGTAATCCTGACCAGGATGGAAAAAGCTTTCTCAAGCTCTTAGGCTTATAAGCCTATCTCGTAAACAGACCCACTGAAGTCCATGGAACCTCTTCTGTGAGTGAGGGTTAATAGCATGAATTAAGGCTTGCAGGATTTGATCCTACATTATCTTATATTTTCAACTCTTCATTATTCATGAGCCTGGGATTCAGTCCTGCAGTTCTTTATTCAGGCAAAATCTGTATCAATATCCCTCCACAGTTAGTTTTGTCTTTCCTGTGGGTCCAATTCACCAAGTGGTGGGACAAGCTGCTCTTCAGCAATTCAAGTTAAAACTGTAGCCCCCAAAGGATAGCAGGTGGGGTTCTAGCTCCTAAAGGACAAGGTATGGGCATTTTGAAAGGAACATATTTGTCACACCCACGAGGTTCTTCAGATTCAGTCTTTGAGATGAGTCACAGAAAAAACCCACACAAGTGTTGTGAAAAAGAAATTACAAAGTTTAGTTGGAACTAAAAGCTTTTTTTGTGTGTGTGTATGTGTGTTAGGTTAGAATGCAACATTACGTATCAGTACATGAAACCATCCTCCTGGAAACTTGGAAACTGAAAATACTCTCAGTCCGCCTTCCTTACTAGCAACAAGGAGGAATAGTGTCCATCCAGCACAGCTGTCTGTACCATGTGCATCTTCGGAAGTCATAGTGTTCTAGCACAAACGCTGTGAGTGCAGATACTGTATACTAGCAGAGAGCTAAAACTTCTGAAGCTGTTGTCTGTAGCTCCTAGGAACAGCGAGTATGTCAGGTGCAAAACCTATATTTGAGGCAGAAGACTCTTCAATTTGATTGAGACCAGATCTTCCAAGGGGAAGAATCGCTGTCAAGCCAAAATGATTCTTTCCGCTTAAAGCCATCTGCCCTTCCTAAAGGCTCTTGACTAATAGAATCCTACACGTTACGTCAGATCCTCCATGGATTCTGGTAGCTGTTAAAAACCACTATAAATATTTCCATATTTGCCGTGTCACTTAACCTTGTAATGTGCCTTCTTTGATGTGTTGAATAAAAAGATTCCTTTCATCTTCAGGTGTCCTTCCGTTTTGTGCCCGGACTATACAAGTGGGCCTGTGAAGATTTAACATGTATATCAAATGCTGCTTCTCATTCTTTAGCTCTTCAATTTGGGCTTTTAATTCTGCATTGATAGTTTCCAGCTTTTCTGATTCCTAGTCACAAAGGACAGACACAACTATTAGACCGAGTAGTTCAAATAGTTAATTGCAATGTTTATCTCATAGCTGATCTCCTAGTTGCAGTCTTTTATTGGTGGGAAGGCATATGGCTGACAGAAAGAAACTGCACATTCTTAGCATCCTATAATTATTATATGTTCCCTAGTCAATAGCAGTCTAAGAAACAGATTGGCAGCTACCTCTTCTGGCCTTTAGAGAAGTTGAAAAGCTAAATTCAGATTTGTATTCACTTACAATGGCAGATATACAAAGCATTATTATTCTGCCACGTTATTCTGTGATTTTTTGGTTCAAAAAGCGTCCCCAAGTTATCTACACTTATTAACTCTCTAGAACATCATGTCATGTATCTGTAAAACCATGCTAAGCTAACAAAGTAAGGACACAACCTTTTTTCCCCTACTCCTAGATATAGGAATAAGGACAGGCCTACTGCTGTTGTAATAGAGCTACATATCACAGCAGAGCAGGTCAAGACACAACTGGGGTCTTAGGACGGAGAATTTAGGGGTAAGCTATTATGCTTCTCATTCCATAAAGAAGTTAGAAATTACTTGTTGGTATTTGTATGCTTTGGGTCTCCACAATGAATCTTATATGAAATGATATTTTACTACTTCCTGTGGTCAGTGTACACTTTCAAGCTAATATTATTCCCGTAGACAAGATTGGTCACTGAAACAGTAATCTCTTCACTCCTACCATGCTTTCATTTTATCCCAGTTTTAACCAGGTTTGGTTTTAATATATAGCATGTTCATTTTTCTTAATGAATACCTTGAAGGGTTTACAGAGTGTTGGCTAACATCCTTCTCTGTTTCCTACTATGACAGTACCCCATGCTATCTGTTTGGATCCTGGCAGGACTGCAGACTAAGAACGACTCAAGCCAGTCACTTACTTTCTGCAAACATTCTGTTTTCTCCTTCTTTTTGTTTCGACACTTTGCAGCAGCAATTTTGTTCCTCTCTCTTCTTCTCTTTTTTCTTTCATCCTCTTCAGGAGAAAACTATCCCATAAAAACAGATATGACACTTTATGGATTGTGTGTAAGTACATGACTTGTATTTTGATAACTTTCATGCTTTTAAAAGCAACGTGGACAGTGTTGTCAGTGCTCACATCATGAGTTATACAAGAATGTGATTCTGACCTTGTTTGCCGTACAGTAAAATGGCAGTGACTTCATTAGAATTCAATTAGAAATCAATAAAAACCTGAGTGGAGTCTGGATGGATGTGATCCATGTGATGGCTCCTTTTAAATCAGTGATGCTCAGAAACCTTGCTGAGTGTCTCCCCAGGCTGACTCCCACACCTCCACCTCTCCTTCATAACCCAAGGACTAAAAGGAGTGAGGGGCAGAGTGGAGCATGTGTCATGAATGAGGCAGCAAGAAGGCAGCGAACTAAGGGCAGCAGTAAAAAGGGGTATTACACACCTTCAAGCTTCAGTTTATTTCCTGTGGAGGCTGAGACAAAGGTGTAGATATTTCCTTAACCTATTTTTCCACTTTACAAGAGAAGTGTTTTCCACAGAGACTATTATCTTATAGTAAAAACTTATCATGGACACAGCATGGCTGTGCCTATTTTAGTCTAGCCCACAAGGGTCCTACTGGACAGTCCTCAGTGAACCGAAACTTTAGCTGTGATTTATTTCAAGTTCAGCTGCAAGTAAGCAGGGAAACTGGGTTAGTACCTCCTCTTATCACTGTAAAACATTGCCCTTAGTCCATAATCAGAAATAAAATACCCGACTATAGACCTCAATGGAAATGAGAAATATCAGAGGGCTTCCCAGAACCACATGACAGAAAGCCAAGGAGCCAGCTTAAAAGAATGAAGTACGGTGGGGAGAGGGTTGTGTGTAGTTGACCATAGTTACTGGTCTTGTAGTGAAACATTATTAGAGAGTTAATCATTCCCACTGAAATGCTATTTAAAGAGCCATACCTCTGTTTTCATGATTGATGTTTCAACTGGCCTTTCAGAAACTGTCACTGTGTCCAATGTAGAAGACATCCTGTGGGACTGACGCTTATTCTGAATGGTGAACCTCAGTTCCTCTTTCACCAGTGGGGTTAAATTTGTGAAATCATCAAACCCCAGTGACCCTGCGGGGGACAAAGTGGGAACAGTTGCGGAGGCGCTGACTTCTAATGCAGATACCTGGCCTGAGTGTTGGACCATCATTTTGCTGAAAAGTAAAAAGAGAGAGAATAATCTTTCAACCACTTTAGAAAGGCAAAAATAATTCATACCATGAGTAATACCTCATTGCTTGAATCACTTCAGTCCCAAGTCCCTGTCTACCCTAATCTCTTGCTAGAAACAAGCAGTTAAGAATTTGGTCCCCAGTAAAAACTTCTATTTTGCATTAACTTAGAGTTAGTGTTTAAAAATCGTAATAGTATTAGCACATCACGTAATTTCTAGGTCCTTCTGAAACTTAATACTGAAAAAAATAGTGTGTATGTATACATATATAAGTAGTATGTTTGTATGTATACTGTGAGGTTTTAAATTGGTAATACGGCAAATGAGAATCAAGTGAAGAGGAAGAGAATAAGGAACAAAAATCAGAAAGCAAGGAAATACTTGTAATATTATAATTATAATAATTACTAGCACAGAAAGAGCTTAAGAGTATCTCCATCCTTGGAACTATATCACCACAGGTTCTGGCTTGAAATGGACAGAGCACACCTTGATCTCAGTTACATTTGGGCAAAGCTCAGCAAGTTCTACTGGAAGCTGAAATCTGCTAACCAAGACAGGATCTGTCACAAAATCATTGTGCTTAGTTTTACCCAGAGCTGTAGATCTGCTTATAAACTCCTGAAAAATGGTTACTAGTAAGAGCTGGCACAAAGGTGAAGTCTATACATGCTCAGGGGCTTCAAAGCACAGGCTGAGCTGGAGGGGTTGAGTCATGAAGAACGTGAAGCCGTTTCTTTCATTCCTTTGCTCTTGTCAAACCTGAAACCACCCTCATGTACCCCCAGCAAGAGGTCTGAAATGCTTAAATATGCATGGCCAGATCTTCTGCTCGTATGAAGGAGCGTGACTGGAGAGCCTTCAGGGAAATTATGCAAATGGACACCTGCAAAGGAACCGAATTTCTTGTAGTTTTCCTAAGAAAGTGAACCTACTCAACAGTGCTTCCCTCTTTTTAGCCATTCTTAGTAAGTTCTTAGCAAGTTTTGGAGGGAGAGAGACCCCTGTGTGCTTTGTGAAAAGAGGTGACCCCACTGAGACAGAAAGAGGCAAAACTCAGTAGTCAGCCATCCAAACGCCATGGGCAACTTAGCAAGGCAGCTCTGTGTGGCACAGACCATCTCTCACCCAGAAAAGGGAGAGATCTGAGGTCTGGAAGGAAGCTGAGCACTTTTTGTTGGTGGCCCAAGGGACAAAAGGTGCAAATCCATACGGAAGAAGATGGTGTTACTTCCCTTATTTATAAAGTGCCTTGTGTTAGATTGGATTTTACATCAGGTTTCCAGCTTTCTTTGGTGTTTAGGTTTGGGGGTTTTGGGGTGGTTTTTTTTTAAGAGCTGTATGGGTAATTACAGTATGTGTTATCTACTCTTAATTAGAACTGCAACGATTATAGCCAAGTCAATTGTAATTAACTTAGTGCAGGTAAGCAAGGAGTTGCCTCAGGGTAGCAGTGTGGGTAAGTTAAACTTCCACGTGGTCAACCCTGATTTGCACAGTTCCCTGTACGCTACTTCTGTAACCCAGCAAGGGATGTTTGGGGTCATGTGCCTTGACAAGAAGATAGATTTTGCTCAGAGATATCTAAAAATACACTGTAAATCCACACTAGTGCAATTGAGAATAGAATCTGGTTCATCACTAAGAGGGGTAAATGTGAAAATCTGAGGACAGTTGGAATTACCATTTGGTAGCCACTGGGTCTTCCTCACCCAGTCACCATGAACTGAACATTTCCCAGAGTCAGGAGGTAAAATCCTGAGCACACTGAAATCAAGAGGACTTTTTCTGTTGACCTCAATGGGGCTGGGGTTTCACCCGTGGTTATTAAAGATGAGGAAATTATTTGGAACAATTTGTTATTCAGAAAGACCTTGGGAAATTTATGTAATTCTCTTGAGAAAACCCCTGCTCATGAGTCACATTTAAAGTACTGATACGGTTTAATCCTATAATCTCAGAAAGCTAACAGTTACTCTTTTCCAACAAGTCAGAAATGGCCCTATAATTTCCAGCTGAAGTCCTCTCAGCATTATCTACCATTTAGCAGCATTCAACTGTTCAACTCATTTAAAAAGGGTAATTCCAGATGACACCAAACCCCTCATTGCTAGCAGAAACTTCAGCTACGTTCACCAAATCAGTCTCTGGCTGCCGGTGATGGCTTCATCCAACAAAGAGAATTGTGTATAAATCAACCCAGGAGTCTTTAATTAATGGTTAAACTGTTTGTCCAGCCTACAAAAGAATTCATTGGGCTAATAATTTTCAAGCTCTGGTGGTTTATTCAATTACCTTTCAGTTTGGGTGAACTTTGAGTTAAGGTCAGCCATAGCACTAGAGGAAACCAGGAGCTTTTGTGCCTGTATGTTTGTTCACTGTGGATTTCTACTAGTTAGTATTAGTGTACCATGAACACCACAAAAACCCTGCTCTAATGCCTTCCCATCTGCCTTTCACTAGTATAGGAAAGAAAAAGGAGTAGTAGGTGCCCATGGCGAGAGGAAGGTGTCCTTGACCATAGAAACGTGCTGTTCTCCTGCCTGGACAGCTCACTGACCTTCCAGACACTCTGAAAGGCATCTCCTATTTACTCAGACTTTAGGGAAGGCCTACAAGGGGGCTGAGGCTTGTGTAAGGGTTCCTGCTGTGAGCAGAGGACCGTTTAGCAGAGCTCTTTGCCACTGGTTTGTGTTCCTGGGGCTCTTCCTTGGGCCAGGGCTTCTGGAGAGGGTCGGCTTCCAATTTACCACTCGGATTGTTAGGAGCCAGTGTGATACAAATAATCAGCCCTGTGTCAAAGCTATTCAGTAAGCTGAATGGATTCCCTATTCATAACAATAAAGTAGATGTTTGCCAATTTTTTGAGGAACAAATCTGCTTTTAGAAGTGTTTTACAAGAAGGAAAACTAGATTTTGCCATTTTAAGAACTGCAGCAAGTTGCCCTTCCTTTTTCCCAATTTTTGTACAAATGGTAGCTCTGTCTATAAGCTATCAAGGGCACTGTCTCATCTTTCATGGGTTTGTAAAGGCTGGGGGAACAGTAGGAATAAGAATAGCAAGCCTTAAAGTGCAATTACATCTGGGCCTGCCTGATATGACCTCTGTTTACTTGGTCAGACCATGCACATGGACCTGGGCTCAAGGCTGTTTCAGGGACTTCTGAAGTTACTGCTGCTGGAGGTGCTGAACATTTCACAGTGCTGCACCGTAAAGGCACAGCTTGTCCCCAGGGTGACTTAATGCTTCCTTACTTTATCCTCAGTTTGGGAATTCTCAAAAAATAACAGCTTTGTTAATAATGATGCCCTCCCAATTCAGGTAGATTCAAACAACTTGATTCATTTGCTCTCCCCCTACTTACTGTTTGTTCTTTTCCTGATTCTTGCCATCTGCAGTTAACTCTCAGATCTCATCTGCCTGTATGTTAATGTCAGGATTTTCTTCCTAGCTGTGCGTTTCTATTATTTAAGGATATTCTTGTTTAATATTTACTTTCAGTCTTTTCTGTTTGCTTAACTGCAAAGCCTGACTTTGAGGCATTAAGTGCATAGCCTGACTATGTCTCCTGGTTTTATTTCTTCATATGAATTCCTTCTCCTCTCGTGCTGATGCAGTAAACCCCCATAACCATTGAGGTTAATCTTAACCAGCATTAAGAGCAATTACAGTTCACAACCTCTGTGCACGCTGGTTGACCCTAAGCTTTCTGACATCCCACATCATTCCCGAACCCCATAACAGCTTCTCAAATGCTGTTACGAGAGGGAAAATTGATTTCCAACGGGAATCTCGTTCTCTGAAACAAGTTTGTTGTTGTGTCACGGCTGACTTGATTAGGCAACAGTTTAGCAACTGATCTACATGTCAAGACGCGGGGACAGAAACGAAAGCGCCTATCCCCGGCTCACAGCGAGAGCTCTCGCTCGGGTTCGGCGTGTGAGAGATCGCGGTACCAGCGGCGGTGCTGGGTTTCCCATCGCCCGGCCAGCCCCGGACCCTGCGGGTGGCGGTGCCTCCTCCGCCCGTGGGGCCGCGCCGCGCTCCGGCATCCCCGAAGCTCCGGGCGCCGGTCCCTGTCCCGTCCCGTCCCTCCGCCGAGGCTGCCACCGCGCGGTGCCGAGAGGCGCTGCCGGCCTCGGAGAGCCGGGGCTCGGCGGGCTCCCTCCCGGCGACCACATCTGGGTCGGGCGGGGGAAGGGGGTGAGCGCCGGAACGGGGCCGGGGGCTCGGACCGGGCTTCGCGGTGGCGGCGAAACTTTTCCTCCCCGCCGCGGGACAGGCGCCAGCGGGGCTCGGCGGCTCCGCTCCCACCTACCTCGCTCGCGGTGCCACGGCGTTCCCTGCCTGAGAGAAGGGGCTCCGTACCCGCCCGGCAGCGCCGCCGTCCCGGCGGCCGTCCGCTCCCCGCTGCTGCCTCCTCCGGGAGAGCAGCTCCCGCCGCTCGCCGCTCCTGTGCCTCTCGCCTCGGTTGCATCACCCCCCTTATATAGCCGAGCGGCCAGAGCTGGTATTTACTCTGGCGGCGAGTCCCGGGCTGATGTCATGCTATTAATAGCCTCCCCGAAAGAGAGGGCGGAGAGAAGCCGAGCCCGGGGCGGTGATGCAAGGCTTCCCCGCCGGCACGGCACGGCGAGGCACGGCTCGGCTCGGTTCGCGCTGAGCTGAGCCGAACCGAGCCGGGCAGCATCCATCGGCACCCGTTCTCTCTCCCTGCTTCTTTTCCCTTCTTCTCCTTTCCCTCCCCCCTTTTTTTCCTCTCTTTTTAAAAAGATGAAGGCTCCGAGAGCTTCTTTCTCCGGGCCGTTTTGCTGCTGAAAATAAATCAAAGTTCCTCTCACGGCAAAAAAAAAAAAAAAAAAAAAAAAAAAAAAAAAAAAACCAAAACACAAAGGGGGGAAAAAAGAGAAAAAAAAAACCCAAACCCAAACCAAAAACCCCTTTCGAAAGGACTGAATATGAGATCTGGTTCTACAGGAACAAATTGTTTAACGACTCCCCTTTCTGCCGGCCCCCCCCATGCCCAGCGCTGCATTAAAGGACACGTAAAAGTTCATTTTACATGAAGTGGAAGGCTTCAGTTTTTACTTCGAAGAGAAAAGACCCCTTGGATGAAACGATAGAAAGCCAAAAATAATGCGGTTCGGGGTGGGATTTTTGTTGTCTGATTGTGGGTTTTGTCGACTTCCTTACGATTTCAGGGAAAACCAGAGTCCCTATAGGCGAGAGGGGGATATGGTGGTGGCTGTGGAGAAGGGGTTTTGTTTAGTTCTCTCCTTTTTTTGTTTCCATAGCTTCCTGATTTGTTAAACAACAGAAATTGCCTTCTAAAAGCCCCCAGAATGCTAGGAAATAAGACACAGAAGTGATGCAGAAGTCTTACAGAAAGAGATGCATGCTGTTAACTAGGATGGTAATATTCCATATACGATACACACAAACTTGTCATTGAGACAGTCCTCAAGTCTCTGCACTAGGCATGGGAAGATGAGAATATTTAATGCTTGAGGCTATTTTAACTAAACCAATAGAATATATATACCTTCACCTTTAAAATATACCCTGATCAAGTGCTCCAACTGGTTAATTAATTGCATAACATTCAAACGTGGCTGTATTTTGACAATAGGTAGTATATCCCAAGTGGTATCTTCTGGGATACATTCCTTGATTGGAGCATTTTAGCAAGGGTATTGATTTCTAATACTAGTTTGAAAGTCCCTCTGCATCTCCACTCCATGTGCATGTGCTGTATGTGCACATTTAACCCTCCTGTTTTACATTCAATTGCCTGCTCTGGGAAGAAGAATCAGTGTCTGCCGGGGAAGGGACGTAGCCTGGAGCAGTGACGTGGGCTGTGGAAGGTGCAGTCAATCCCTGTTCTCCTCAAACAATGAGGTGCACTTTGCAGAGGGCAGGAGGGAGCTCCTCTGACCTACCTGGCAGCTCTCTGCTGCAAGCTTTTCTTTCTCACTATCTACAGCTCCTCCAAAACATGTTTAATGCCTTATCCTTATTAATCTGGGTAAATCAGTGTCACGTATAATGCCAGGCAAAAAACATCGCTCCCCAGAAGGGTCTAGAGCGACTTTAAGCTTCAGCTCAGCGCAGCCTGTGAAGTTCTCTTTACTTCAGAGGCATGATTTTATAACTCGGGCTGTGTTCAGGAACAGCTGGCATCGATTTTCTCAAGCCTAGAAGGAAAAAAACCCACAAAAATCCCTCTCAAGCAAATGCCAAATGTGGAAAATTTCTTCCCAGAAAATAATTGGTTGGAAAGTTCTGAGCATGAAGTTATTGTGGAAACGTGTTAGCAACATCGGGCTCAGTGGCCATGAACAGGTGCCTGCTGTAATTCTGACAGGGATTCAGCAACTGTCAGTCCTCCTTTAGAGAGCTGTACCAAAAGTGGGAATTTATTTGGGGTATTTTCAGCTAAGCAGAGAGCAGTGTTGCAGAATAATGAAGGAGGGAAAAAAGCAGCTCCCTCCAAAGTGGGAAATGCAAGTGCTGTTATCCTGTTGTTAAGTCACTGACATCTGCTCTACAATCACAACACTTCACCAAGTAGGCAGATGATTGTTTTGTTTTGAAATCATGCTATATTATACTAAACTAAAGCCAAGACATTTACTTGTTATACAACGCTGCTTCCCCACTGCTGGTTCCATTATTGCCCGTGAGCTACAGCCGGTACTAAGAACTGACAGCAAACCAGTTGTGTTCATTCTTGAACGACTCCTGAAGTGAGCCAGCTCCTCCCTGCAAAGCAAACAGAGACCGTTCCCGTGTGCAGTTAAGATTAGGCCACTGAAACATGTCCCGGCTTGAAATTCTTCAGTGAAAAAAGGAAAATGAAACCACAGTGAAAAATAAGCCCAGTTCCACTGCGTCACGGGGGTTTTACCCTGCTCCCGTTGCAAACAAAAGCAAACTTGATTTCAGTGAAAACACAGGATCGTGCTCCAGTTTAAAACAAAACAAACAAGCATTAATAATGAAGACTATCAAGAAGTTAAACCCAGTACAGCCACCAGATGCTCTGATGTTCTTTGCCCATTTCTTTTTCCAGCTCATAAAACACCTTTCTTTTACTTTCCTCTGAACATTTACCGGTCCTTTCCCATTTCATTTCTTTCTATCATTCAAACTTCAGGGGACAACAGCACTCGCTTCCCAAAGGTGACATTCTTGCTTGTTTTTCCTACTTTCCCTTAAGCCAGGTACAGCAGCTCATCACTAGAAGACCAACATGTATTGGATCCTTCTCCCTCTGCAGAGGCATTAGGCTGTGTGTAACACCCCACAGTGCGGTCCTTCCAGCCCTCAAGTGCAGAGGAAACAATTTTTTCCTTTGCCTTTTCCTGACCAAATCCTTTCTCCACATCCCTTGCCGCTATTACATACACTGTGGGAATTTGATTAGAACTAAAGCATGGTTGTCTCTTTGCTAAACAGAGCTATAGACATCATCATACAGAGGAACTCCCTCCCATCCTTACAGCAAAAGCTTTCTGCTGTCTCCCATCTTAACATTTATGCAACTGTAGGATTTCAGTCAGAGCACCACAACTAAAAATCCCTGTGTCCCATCCAGATCCTGTGTTGGTTTATGGTCATGCAGTTCCAATAAGCCTATTGGTCTGGTGAAAATATAATGAGATTTAAAGAAATAAAATGGGCAGTGGTATCTTGAGTAAAACCTGTCTCTCTCTGTGCTTTGCAGTTCTAATTGTATTGAGTTTTGAAATTAATCCTGATAGGTCCAATTTTTCCTTGCAAGGCACATATATGATGAGGAACAGGGTTCCATAACTCAGAGTTGTCATGTGGGAAAATCAGCACAGAATCAGGGTTTTTTTTTATGTTGCCCCCAAAAAAGTATTCTCTATTTCTGTGATGGAAATTAACTTTCCCTTTGTTTTCTCTACATGGTACATTCAGGTTTGAATCTATGTGGTAAGAATCCCCTGGTCCCCTAAATATGCACTAGTTTTGAGCCAGTTTTCTTACCAATTTTCCTATCTGACTGGACTAACACCAGAGTTGAAACTTAGGACTCTTTTTCCCAAGGTTTAGGTTGCTACTGCATGAACTATGGGAGTTATCCACAGTAGAAGCAGCATCAGCCATCCCCACCCAGCCCAGGTCTTTTTAGCTGCTGCCTGGGGACCCCTTTGGCATCTGTGAGGTACTTCCAAGAGTTTCTCCAACAAGTGACTAAAATAACCCCCAAGCCTATGGCAGTGAAGATCAAATCCATTCAGGAAGGTTCGGATCTCTACAGGACTAACAGGTCCAAAAAGTAAGGGAGTTAAAAACCACAGTTAGAGAAGAGACTTCCACAGAGGCTGTATGGCAAACCCGGGTACCATTTTACACTTAGTACCACTCAAGTGGATGAATATTATGTTTTGTGGAGGTAAGTGCACTATTTGAACTGATTTTATTCTTTAATACTGAAGACAAATTCATTTGCTCCTTGCTTTTCTCTCCTCAGCTTACTTTTCTTTCCTTACTTCTGTCTTCTCTCACTATTCCCCTAAATCCATTTATTCTCTACTTATTATCTCCTTTTGGACATCCCATTTCCTACCATCTTCTGCTTTGTTTCAGTGACAGTCATCTTTCCCATTTCCTTCAAACAGCAGTTTCTCCTTTTGTCACTTCCCTGTTTCTCCTCTTCTCATTTCTCTCTTTTCCCTCTCTGTATCCCTGGATTTCATCATTCCCTTTTCTGTTCCCTTTTTCCAGTGACCTTTTCCCCATTGGTGCTTCCATTCCTGTTCGGCAGCTTCCTGATGAAGCTTAAATGAGTAATTTTAATCTTTTCTTTTGCTTTCTGTTATTTTACTTCTTGTTTCTGCACTAAGGAGACGGAGGCAATGATAACAAAATTACTGGTGGGTGCAATAAGATCTACATTTCAGGACTGGATTCCCATGCCCAAAATTACCATGAACTTTAGTGGAACTTCATTTAACTAAATGTTCCACAAGGTTGTCAGACACTGCCGTAGGCAGTGTTTTGGGAGTGCGGGGTGGAGGGACAAGCTACACAAACACCCTTCTTCTCTAGCTCAGAGACAGCCCTGACACTGGCTCGGTCAAGTATATCTTTAGTTCCCTTTTGCTGAAGCCTTTTAAGTTGTCTTCTATCAGCTGGACTTTGTGCACCAGCATAGGAGGTGGCTAAGTACAATAAATAATAAAATAATAAATAAATAGCTGCAACTTCTGATCTCTTTGGGTACATTCAGGTAGTAACCCACAAGCAAAAGAGATCCCACACATGAAGGAATCCTGTCTTAAACTAGATGGAATAAAGCAAACTCACTGGTTCCACTTAACAGGCAAAATGATAAACCAGATATATTATTTTGCTCTTATGAAAGCAGAAATCCTATCTCCTTGATGGTGCCTTTATAGTCACATCAATTCAATGGCAAGAAAAGCTCAATCCTCACAGATCCTCTCCTTCATCTCCCTCTCTCCATCCTTTCCATCTTGTAAAAGCATGCCAGCTTTTATTTGGGAGCAGTTAGAGATTTATACTGAACTTCATCAATGGCTTTACATGTAAAAAAATCATGACCAATTAAAGTACTGTGACCTGATCCAACTATTACTGAAGTCAATGGAAAGATTCCCATTGACTTCCATGAGAGATAAATTTAGCCCCTGGGGACTATGAAAAATCAGCATTTAGTCACGCTGGTTCTCAGCATACAAAGCTCTCCTCTTGAAATGACTTGGAAGAAATGCTAGAAATGATTTGCTGATATGTCTATGTTCCCCTTAGGTGGACTAATGTAACTATGGTCTGTATTAACAGTTTTCCAGGGAAACATGGACAGTGAAAGGAAGCGGATGAGAGAATATGTCTATTTTTTTTGTGCTAAGTTACAAATAGTTTAGATGCATTATGGAATCAGAATGCTGCACACAAACACATGTACCCTATAAAAACTGTTCCTATTAAGTGCCTTTGGAACTGTGTGTGTATAAAGAATACACTGGGACTTACTGTCATTAATGGTGCTTTAAACAGCTTTTCTCGTCTGCCTGATTAATATGTAAGTTACAATTTGCCATAATAATTAAAAATACACATTTCCAATTATTAAATATTGATTTCTACATAAAAAAATATTTCAAATAAGAATGATGTATGACAGATCTGCAGTGTTCAGAAGATTCAAAACTGAGGCTGCCATCGCAGCTTCCACTCTGCTTATCGTTTGTCCTCTCACCTACTTCACATGTGCCTTGCTATGAAAGGAACACATGAATGAATAACTTTCAGTCTTTTATCTGTTCTGGTGTATTTTTTTGGCTTTAACTGTACAGTAACTTGCCTAGATAATAAGAACAAAGTGTAAGTAAAATTAAACCAACAGAGCTGCATGCAGCTTTAAAATTAGACTGCCTCAATTGCAATCACAGAAGCAATCCCTGAGCCCAAATCCTGACTGCTCAGTGGGCATGGGAGGCTGCCGATGAGGCCACATCAGCAAAGGCGGAAGATGCAGGGAGTCACTGCACCCACCCTGGGTTCCCAAGTGATGTCAGTCCAGTGGGGAATGCTACCCCACATGGAGCAGAGTCCATCTTCTGCACGGTGATTCTCCAAAACAAAACAGTTACAGAGGCAGAAAACAGACTGCAGGATGCCCCTTGTCCAGGGCATGTCCTCATCATAGGGCTGTAAAGTCAGGCACAATCTGGTTCGCTCATAACTTCATGATAGGACAGCTTGAGCTGGAGAAGTCTAGAGTAAGATTCCCCAAACAGCACGGCTGATCAGTCTGTGATTAGATCATTTCTCCTCAGAAAGAGGGAACATGAGCTTCATCCCTCTCAGCCAGAGCTGAGAAAATGACTCAGGTCTTTCCCTCCAGACCAAGGGCTCTTGCTGATGGGATTTTATTAATCCCTAGCCCAAGTCTATAAGGGAAATCTGGTCTGTGAATGTCTCAGTCACAGTGATGCTTAATTCTGCACTGCAGGTTAGATGGTACGTGGTACAGAGGGACATATTCATCTTCAGCATGCTCCTTCTGCGGAGCTGGGCTTCAGTCCTTCTACACTGGAAATCAATATTCATGAGGCAGATGGGGACAGTGCTGCTCACTGGACTGGGAGTCAGGAAATGAGAGGGCTCCTTGTTCACTGTCTTTGTGATTGTGGATAATGGTCTTCCTTCGGTTCTGTTTCCCAGTCTGTTGAAATGCATAACAATACTTTACATTCTAGGGTGAAGGGTGAAGTAGCTGAGATTCCCAAATGGAAATCACAGATAAGGTTGGTGTATTTTTAATTAGCATTCTAATGGGCCATCAGACGTGAGCCTTTTGTTGCTGGATGCTCTCTAGACGCATTATTGTCTATTCTTAGTATTCAATGTCTGTGTTGCAGTAGTATTTAGTGAGGATTCTGAATGTATTTTTCTTATATGCAATTGTTTTATATTGGGCTCTAAAAAGGATGACAATCTTTCAGCTGCCAAATATAAGCCCATATTCAGCACAGCAATGAAATACACAGCTGAATGGGTCCAAAAGCCTTGCCTAACTTAAGATTTGCTGTTAAAGATCTAAAATAGTATTTGTAAATATTATAACTGTTTCCTGTGAAATTGCATTTCTTCTAACACATTTATTTACCTGGCAAGGTATAATATTGTGGTCTTTTGTCAAGGTCCTTACTTTGGCAATTTTCTTCTATGTAAAGGCTGATCAATTAATTAATTACAGACCTTTGAAGGACAGTAATTACTGTTATTTTTCCAAAACAAAAAGGTTTAGAACTTGAGCAGATGCTGAACTATTTCTCATAAAGGGAAAGGGTAATTCAAGCCTATTTAAATGTATTTTTTTCCCCATAAATGAAAGCTGATTCAAGTAAAACCTGCTTTACCATCCCATTTTAAAGAGACAGATGCCAGTCATGTTCTGAAAGGGAAGGTAGGTTCCTTGTTAATAGAGAAGTATTTCTTCCCCTTCCATAAGCCAAGATGCTCCACGTTGTATCAGAAAAGTGGTGAAATGTTAAGTCAACTCTGCTTCCAAACAACATCCCTGTTGTGGCACAAGTAGAAGTATCAGGCAGCCCCCAGCCCAGCTTGCCATTCCATGCTGAATTTATAGCCATGCCCAGTGCTTCAGAGGTTTTGCTCAAGTTGGGATTGCAGGATCGGCCCTTGTGGTTGGAAACCACAAATTAGGCTCAGTGTTACATTTCCTAGCTTTAGTGAGGCTGTATCTGTTAGCGCCATTTACACACTACTCCCCTTTAACCAGTCAGATTAGCTTCGTGGCTGGAGTAGAAACTACAGATACGACAGAGTACCCCAAACAAGCTATGAACTCTATAAACTGGCGTAAGTGCTTTCACTTCATCACCCAAGGATTAGGTTTGGGATGGTTCAGCTTGGTATTTTTTTGTTGATGATTTATATCGTGTACAAAGCATCTGTATGAAGCAGAGGGAATATGTAACATAGAAAGCGCCATTTAAATTTGACAGGTCTCTATTTAACTGATGATTTGCTCTTTGCGGAACACCGGGTGTTCGGGCTCCATGGTTTTCCCAACCATTTCCTTGGTGGTTTGTACAGTCTTCTGAATTCAGGCTGTAAATCAGCCATGTGTTAGGCTGAGAGTGTTTGCAGTGAAAGTAGACTCTCACAGCAAGGGGAATGTGCACGTTTTCCTTCGCAGAGCGTGTGGGCTCAACGTCTACTTGAGTTGTTGGGGTTTAGTTTAAAATTATTACTGGTCACTATAAAAAATAATATAACATAATATAATAGATATAATATAATTTTTTCCCATTAAACCTCTGTATCCTTAAAATACCCATGCAGATGTCTAAGCACGTGTAGGTTTCATCACCAACTTGAATATATGCTTAAACCATTTTTCCTTTTTAAAATGGACATCTTTTTACAAGAGGGGCTGTAAAAGCAGCGTTCCTGGCTGCAGCCCAGCTCCTCAGGAGCTCACCAGCACTCTCCATGCAGCTTCTTCCCCACCATGGGTATTGGTAGGAAAGCCATAGGCTTCCTAACTAAACTCCTGTGAAGTGTGTAAGAGGGGAACTTCAGCATCCTTTGTCTTCCTGACATAATCTCTTCATTGAATCTTACTTGTGAATATGCCTGCCCCAATGGACTGCTTATAAAACCTGATGGTGGGCAGTATAATCACCCTTCTTCTATTACCCTAGACCAGGATCTCTCCTTGTCTTTCATGGCACCTGCCACATATCTCCCAGAGCTCACCAGAAGTGTTATTGGGTGAAATTTAGAAGCCACAGGAGAAATGAGCTAACAGTCATCAACTATTATCAACATAGTGACTGTTAGCACCATGATCGCCTACCAGCATAGTCATCACCTATTTTCCAAATCTCCTCTGGTCTTTGCCCTCAGCTCTGCACCTCAGTTAATTTTGGTCCCAATTCTCCTTTCCCTTCTCCATGTGACTTCATGGACTCCAGTCTGGCTGCACTTCATTTGTAGTAATGAAAAGAGAGTTGAGCTTCGAGTCCAAGTTATCAAACATCTTTCACCTAACATCTCTTCACGCTTATAAGACACCACAATATCTTGCAAGGTAAGAGGGGTAAGAGTTCTTTCTTCGCTATCCTTCTTTCTACATGGATTATTTTAGACTCTGTATGTATACCTTACCCTCACTGCAGTCTGCGAGGCAATATTTCCATTGATGTAAGCATTAAACCAGCGTCAGGGTTAGAGCAGGCCCTAATTATATTACAGTTTAATAGGGAAACAGAGTATGTTGAGTAGGAGGTCAGCAACATATTTTTGGAGCACATCTCAAAGTTCATCCCTTCCTTTTACTGGAATATTTATGGCTTGTTTGTTTTAAACTGAAAACATCCTTTCTGTGAACTTCTGAGAGCTGTTCGGGACAAAGACTGTGCAAAACCTCAACCGCAGCCATTAGTTACAGGAGATCTGGATCCTCCTCCTTTTCAAACCTCCTGTGATGGATTAGGGTGGCAGCTTTAGAGTTGTCAAACCGGAGTTACCTAAAGGAAGCAAATCCCAAGCTCCTTTTAGAGAAAACCCTTGCCCAGGGCTATAAACACCCTGGCACCCAGATCCCATATGTGCTGCAGTCAGCAACCTTCATGTTCCTGTGCACCTTAAAGCTTCATTGCTGTGTGGATGCTCAAATGCATCTGCCACCCAGCTATAAAGGCCTTACTCAGGACTGTGTCCAGTGGGTTTTGACAGTAAATTTTCACCTAGGTCCTCCAAGGAATGTGCTTTCTGATCATGCCTATCCTATGCCCATCATGCCATCCTATGCCTTTCTTTCAAAGACCGGATCCCTTTTAGGCACTTGCTTCAAAGAGTGGGAACAGAGCTCCGTTTCTGCTCTAAAACGTGTGTAAAATCTCTGAGCAGCCCTGAGAATGAGGACCAGCAACAGTCTCCTCCCAAGCCAACTGTCCTCTATTTTCTACATGGCCTCAGCAAGGAGCATGGAGGGTGCTGCTCTCCCCATCCATAGCCTGATAGTTCAGGCAACCTCCCAGCTCAAAAGAAATGTGAGATTAAACCTCATTAGACAGTCAGTGGAACTGAACCCCAGATCTTACAAACCCCTACTGGACGCTTAAAGGCAGCAGCACCACCTCATCCTTTCAGCAGCATTTGCAAGAAAGGAGTGGTGCTTTGCTAAACTAAAACTAAGAGACCAAAGCACAGGTAAAGATCTGAGGTTTGAGGCTCTCAAGAGGACAGAGGTGCCTCCCCAAAGCCCGTATCCTCCATCTCTCACTGGGGACACTGAGCTGCTCCCTGCCCATCTTGGGGGCTAACTTGGGAGCCACTTCAAGGGCATGAAGCCTTCCAGCTGAGGATCAAGAAAGGGGACCTAGAAGTCAGGTACTGCTGTGACTAGATTTTGGGTGGCTGAGGTGGCTCCTGAGCCTCTTGTGAGTGAGTTTACATTACACAGTAAAGGCAGCAGTCACCAACAAGGTGTGAGAAACTGCTTTGCTTTCTCCTGTGATGACCCAAGTGCACCACCAGCAGGGACAACTCTCTTTTAGAAAGCAGTGGGAAAAATGTTTAGACAGGAGAAAGGCTCAACACCTCCATAACCAGCTAATTTGAACTGGTAATGTGACAGAGCTATTGTGTGAACATTTTGACGAGTGATTTAGCAAAGTTCAGTACTCCTCGTAAGCAAAAAGCACAATTCCATGCCAAAGTAAAATATTGGTTAGTTCTGAATTTCTTTGGAAAACAACGAACTCATGTTGATAGAAAAAATGAAAAGAACACATTAAATAAAAGGTCCAGCTCTTCTTTGATACGTGCCACCTTATTCTAAAATAACCATATTAATCCCAGCTGACACTCAGGATGTTAAGGTAAGGATTTCTCTTCCCTCCTAATACACTTGGACAGCTAATCACAGCATCAGAGTGCTCAATTATGTTAAGTTGGATATAAACTTGAGTTGTAAGATACCTTGCTTATCAAAGTTAAGTCCCTTCATACAAATGATTCTATTACATGAATGAGTGGTTATGAGTTTGGTTTAGTTTCGTGGGGTTTTATTTTTAACTCTAAAAAACAGTGAAAGAACTGGGAAATCCTGACCTTGAAACACTTTCATATACACTTAATTTTAATCATGCACATAATGCCAGCGAGTCCAGTACTACTCATCTGTTTAAACTTAAGCACAGACACAGGTGTTAGCAGGACTGGGCTTTAATACAGCACACAATGTAATGTCTAGTTTTTCAGTGTTAGAATTAATACATTGTTAAATTAAGTTTTCTAAGACAAGTCATTATATCAAATGTATTATAAAAATGAACCTGTACCTAACACATTTTAACTGAGATATATATTATGATATATAACATTTCTAAATATATACATTACAATATATAACATTTCTATTAAAGTACTAAGAGTCATGTGGGGGACCTGACGCATAACCTCATGGAAGGAACCCTTTAGAAAGCAGGCTACTGAGGGAAAACTTGAGACACTGTTTTCTGGCAGCATGTCCCCTGGTGCAGGAGCTTCCCCTCACTTAGCAGAACAAAGCCTCAGCTTTGGTATCTGTTGGCTTCAGTGAGTTTCCATGCAGAGCAAATACCTCCAAGGAGCCATTTAACCTCCCTGTGCTGCCCCATGGGGAAAACCTGGGAGCTCTTCCCGACCAGCTCTTCTCTTTCCAGCCCAGAGACATGAAAAGGCCAGCTTGTCCCATGCTGAAGCCATGCTCTCTTCATGCTAACTCAGCCCTTCTCAGCCCGTAAGCACGCACTGGGTAGCCATCACCATCCCAAACAGCAATATTTGCCATTCATCCGAGTGTTTCCCTGAGTATTTCCTAATAGAGCTCATTTTTTACTGTGATGGTGGCCTGGCATTAACATACACTCTCCCAAATCCCTTGGCAGTTATGGAGGAGGTTGCCTGTGGTCTCCCGGCTGTCCTGCAGTAGGATACGGCAGCAGCTCATGCTGCTCCATGCAAAGTAAGGGAAGACAACACCACTGGGGTCTCATCCAGGTAAGGAATGGGATGAAATGATTTTCATTGCTGTTGGCATGGGTACGCACTCCCAGTTCTGTTTTCTGGTGCTAATTTAGAGTAACATGTTATCAGTTGGCACCAAGATAGCTGGTTTTATTATAGAAACACTGGGCCTTGTTACAAGATATATACTCTGAAAAGTCAGAAAAAATACAATCAGCTAATTTTCTTCTGATCCAGAACATAACCTAAATCCCGATGGATCTGTTTACTTTTATTTGCTTTCGAAAATCACAATGATTTTATAGACTCACTAACTGTCTGTGCACATTTTGTTTTGGAAGCTCAGCTTGAAAACAAAACCCAATCAACCAGTAAGGGCCAGCAACACTCACAAGATTTTATCAGCTACTTCCAGCCAATGTCCCTCGGTGCCTATTTCACTCTTGCTATTTTAAGTTAATTTGCAAAGCTTCGGCAAGGAACAAAGGTTAAATACTTGGAATCTGCACAGGTTGTATATCACTGCAGAATGCTGCATCAGTGTTACATCTAAATGGTAGTTTCTCCAAGAAGGAAAAAGCAGGCAGCACAGGGTGCAGCTGCCCTGAAAATCATTATAAGAACAAAATTCCTCTGGAGATAAGTTGGGAAGCAAGAGGTGAAAATGCAGAGCATGCTGCTTTCAAGACAGGTTCACCCAGGGACTTCAGGTAGGTACGGAGCCGAGCAGAACTGTTGTATGAACCTCTCCTGTTATGTATTACTATAAGGAATAACCCAGTAGACACCTGTAGCAGAAGAACCTGCTCTGTTAAAACTGGAATGCAAAAAGCTGAGCTTTGGTAGTTAAGGATATGGGTAATTAAAAGCAGTGAAAATAGATGTGAACCCAGTGGAGCAGCATGCTAAGGAGGTGGATGTTTGTAGTTATAAAACTACAGTACTGGCTGAACTTACAGCAAATCAGATTAAATTTAAGACTCCTAAATTGTGCTATGGGAATTTATTTCTGCTGTTGGGGCTTGGATTGTTCTGTTTATGTCTGGTTTGGGTTCTGCTGGGGGATTTTATCGACATGTGTTAAGTACATTCATACTTTAGTAGCAGGTGCCATCCAAAGCCATCTCTGCACAGCAGGTACATTACATCCCCTAGTAAGTAAGGGGTTACAATAAGTAAGAGGTGAGCAAACTGAAGGAAACAGATCTAGAGTTTGCCCACGTTTGTGCAGCATGAAAACCAGAGCAGGGAAAACAGGAAACCTCCAAGGCTTGACCCTCCTGGCACATGGGGAGTGTTGCCAAGGCAAGGTACTGTGGCAAAGCTTCCCACCTCCAGCTTCCTCAGCCACAAACACCTCTATTACCAGCTCTGGTCCTCACCCAGCTCTGAGAGCCAGTGACGGTAATTCCAGCGTGCCACGAGTCTGACCTCAGCAGATTTTCTCATGAAATAAACCAGGTGTGACGTGGAATTTTGTTCTGAATTCTTGGAATCTGTCTCCTGGAAAACACGCTTTCTGCAGGCAGTGCTGCTATCAGCACGTGCTTGCTGCATTTGACCCTCCTTCCCACTTGTGGTATTTCATGGGGAAGTTGTTAACTGGATATTTTTGGTTCTAGTACTTTAACGAATGGTAGTTACTTTGTGTTGGCATTTCAAAATTAGGTTTCTACCTTCTAGGCTTATCCTAGGAGAAACGAAGCGTCCTCAGCTCTTACAAAACCAGCGATGTTCTGGGTGCTGAGCACATTACAGAATACGGCCTTCATCAGAAGTATATTTGATAGACTTCTAACCAGAAAGTGCCCCGGTTTCATCCCAAAGCCACTCGTGAAAGAAGCAGTCAGAAAAATTCAACCTACTTCTCAAAGTACTTGAAATAAAACCCCTGAGAAGCCAGTAATTTGTACAGATTTGGGGGAACAACTGAAACAAGTCATCACCACTAAGATTTTATCTTATTTTTGTGGCTTTTTCCTATGGCTTACACATTTTGTAGTTACCCTTTCTGCTATTTATTCAGAGCATATTCATTGCGGTTCTCTGTACCATTACCACCAGCCTGCAGATAGATATTTTTATTGCAGAGAAAAGAGATCTCATCATGGTACCAGCACTCAGTTTTGCCTTATCCTGTTCGGTTTTCTTCCTTTGTGTTATTCACAGCTCCAAATATCTGTGAGATGACCTTATATCAGTTTTGTTGTCGTTTCATTTTGATCTTGATTTCCTGGCTGAGAGGATGTGTGTCAGTGGCGTTTTGAAATGAACCCTGGTAAATAGAGCCGCTTCTTGAAAAGATCACTGCTCTCATTCGAGCACGACTTTGCCATAAATATGCAAGTGGGAAGAAAACTATGAAGACTTCTTATGCGAGCTACCCACGGGCTCAGTCTTCTCCCCGTTATGGCACAGTGCTGCTTCTGGATCCTTCCTCGCGGAGCTGACGACCTACCTCACGGCTGTGCATGGCACCAAATGCCAAAGAAGGCTAATTGTGTTCTAAGTCTTTTTAATTCCCTAACTTACTTCAGCTGTTATCAGCAGCTGGTTACTTCAGCTAGCTGATATGCCTCGGTGTCTTGTAAACATTCGCTCTAGTATTGTGCATTACTCATAGTTGGAAAATCACTTTGACTCCTGTAACATAATTATGTTAATGTCAGATGAGTCACGGGGAAACAGAAAACTTGCATGAGAGCTGCACCTTAGTGCCAGTTTCTGAATGCTCCTGTTGGCATGATAGAACTAGGTTAGGGGAGTTAGGGGGGAAAAACAACTTTCATTTAATGAGTGATGTGAAATTATGATAATGACTCATAGGGAAGCTTGCCTGACAGATTCACCGGAACATAAAGATTGGAAAGAGAATAGCCTGCCTGATTATTTATTATAAGAGCAAGAATCATGAAAAATACTGAATTTTTAAAGAATTGCTTTCCCAGCAAAACATCACAGGTATCCTCTGCACATAAACAGCTTTTGACATTCATTATTTAGTTCAAATGGCAGTGATTTCTTTAAATTGGCATCCAAATTAGATTACAGTTCAGAGTCACTCATCTCCGATGTTTTATTAATTCTACCTCTTCCTTGGTTTAGTTAACACAAGTGACCACGTAAGAAAAAACCCCAGCATCCTTTTAGCTCACTTTTAGATCACAATGCAAAAAGCCAGAAGCTCCTTGACAAGCTAAATGTCCTTGTAACATAACTTGTCCTAACTTGAAGCAGCCAAAGGGACAATAAGAGCAGGATTCATTCCAGAGCTCAATGATAAGGGGACATACATCTGTGACACACTGGCCACCTCAGGGCTAAGCTGCAGTACTTTTCTTGTCTAATATACACAGGCAGGTTATTCTGGTATTTGCCTACCAGGATTTTACATGCTCAAACATATATCAATATCCCACATACCAGCCTGGTGAATAAGATATACCATCTGTATGATATGCATAAGATATACCATCTGAATGTAAATGGAGGCTTTTGGGTTCTTTTCCTTTCAGATGGCTGAAACATCACTCTCTGAACACAAGAGGCTTAGTACTCCACAGATCCCACTACGCTATTCAATAAAAAGGCTCACAACTAAACAAAAGGTGAAAGCCCAAATGAAAATCATAACCAGACAAATTAAAAGTCAGGGGGAAAATCACATCTATCCAAAGTATTTGTTCATAAGTAACCATACATTTACATTAATGGCCATTTGAGAAGCTTAGGAGCCAAGACTTACATTTCCCTGGGAGCTCCATCCTTTCATCTGCTCACCTCTCATCTCACGCCTTTTCTTTCTCCCCACTTAGCCTAGAAACTCAGTTAATAAACTAAATCTCACATGCCCCATAAGAAACCAACTGTTGTTACTAAATTGAGTGGGAATATAAGGTCATGCCATAGGTGACTAAGAACACCCTACATTTCCCTACGAGCCATGAGCTAAATATGATGCCACAGCATCATCTCGACCTTATACTGAGTGAGGGGCACTCACTCAGTATAGACTGTTCAGGATGGAGCACATCCCTGATCCAGGGATAACCTACTACGGACAACACTAGCTCTCGGCCGAGTTAAAATTGGGTTTTATCACATCAAACACATCCATGCTTAACGCATCGGTACAAAACCTCTATTATTCGGAGCTGCTGTGTTTCAGCTGGAAATACATAAACAGTACACTGAGGACGTCGTCTTTTGTCAATTAGCGTCGCTTTATTAACGATGTGTATCCGAGGTTCGCCCCGCAGAGGCACAGCGCGATGCTGCTGCTCTGGGGCAGGACCCGGCGGCACCGCTTGTCCCCCGCTGCCGTAAGGCAGGGCCCGGCCGCTGCTCCGCGGTGGGGTAAGAGCACCACTAAACACCAAACCCGAGCAGCACCGCGCGGACCCGGGAGAAACGACTCCAGGCCCCCGCTTGCGCTCCGACCCCAACCCACCCGCCCGGCTCCCCTCAGGGGGCGGCACCGGGCCGGGCCCCACCGACCGACGGCACCTGCCGCCCGCGGCCCCTCGCAGCGCTTCGGGTGAGCATGCACCGGGCTCCGCTGCCCCTCGGGGGCTGGAGCGGGGCAGAGCGGCTGCCCCGCGCCCCCCCCCTCCAGCTGCGCCCGTCCGTCAGGGCCGCCCCCCGCCCGGGGGCGGGGACAGGGGACGCTGTCCCTTTAAGGCAGCGGAGCCCCGCTCGCATTCCAACAGCCCCCCCCCCGCCTCCCCGTCGGAGGGCGCGTCATCGTTCCGGGAAGCGGATGGCGTCACCCCGCGGCGGCCGGCGGTGGGGCGGGGACTTGGAACAAAGGATTAAAAATAGACGTGCGTGAGGGCGGGGTGGGGGGGACGCGTCACCGGTGACGCTCCCGCGGCGCCACGCCCCCCCCGCCGCGCGTCGTTTATTTATAGGCGTTGGGCGGTGGGGGAGAGGTGACGTAATGCGTAATTACTGTGCGTGCTGCGTCACGTCACGTGCGCGGCGGTGTTTACAGCAGCCGGCGGCGGTTGCTTGGCAACCGGGCCGGGCCCGGCGGGGGCTGCGGCCTTCTCGGCCCCGGGCCCTCCTAGGCCCAGGCTCTCCTCATCCTCGGAGGAGATGAGGGACCGGCCGGCAGAGGTGAGGAGCCCTGGTGGGGCGGGGCATCTCACTGCCCCGGCTGAGGGGAGGGCGAGCAGAGAGGGCCCGGGACCTGTCCAGCCCTGCCCACCCCGCCGGCAGCAGGGGCTGGGATGCTGGTTTCTCATGCCTCTGAGTCATGGGGGTCAATAGCTCCGGCTGAATTTATAGCTCTGGAAACGGAGAGAGGCTTCTTTGTGCTTGGCCGTCAGTTTGCCTTTATTTGGCATCAGCCGGGGTGCCCGCGATGTGGTTTAATCTCTCTTTGCCCGGCGCTGTGTGAAAGAACAGCTCTCAGGCTTAGAGCAAGAGCAAGCCACAGGCAGATTGTGGTGCTCTTATTCCAGTGTTGCACTCTCCCAATAAAGCAATGTGTTACCCGGAGGCATGGTTTCTACGCCCACTGGAACGTGGCATTCCCCACAATTAATTATTACATAAATATCATGTCGGGGATGCCATTTAAGTTACAGCCTTTCTCTTAACTACAGCAATGACAGAAGTAGCTGATCTCTAGAATCATCTGAGGATGCTATTCCATTTCTATTTCAGTTGCCCGGTCCATCTCTGTCAAGGACATCCTGAGGATGTTCTGTAATCTCTGTGGTCAATGTAGTCTTTGAGAAGGACCAACAACTACATAGTCAGCAAGTACTTTCTGGTCCACTAGTGACTGTGAGCAGGTAAAAGGCCTAGAAAAGTTCACTAAGAGCTCTGCAGTAAGCACCAGATAAAGGTCTCAAAGAAAGAGTTGTAAAGTAGGTTAAAATTGCCTAAAGGCAAAATGAGAGTGCCAGCTTCTGTCCCCATATGGCTGATGTGTCTGCATCAGCATGCACAAGCTGTCAAACTCATCTTTTCTTCCATTGGAAGGATAAAAGTGTTGAAGTAAATCTAGACTAACCTGAACTGAATCAAAAAGAGGAATATTTTCATTCCACAGTTTAACCAAGTATTTAATTTGAGATTATTTCCAAGTGGTTTTGGATTGGCTTAGCTGAAGTCTTGGCTAGAAAATAGAAGAGAGTAGAGGTTCAGCCCTTTGTGTGTGGCAGTGCAGTAGAAAAGATGGTTGAATAGTTGTTGACAATCATGGAATCGTATCATAGAATCACAGAATGGTTTGGGTTGGAAAGGAGCTTAAGATTATCCAGTTCCAACCCCCTGCCATGGGCAGGGACACCTCACACCAGACTCATGTCACCCAAGGCTCTGTCCAATCTGACCTTGAACACTGCCGGGGATGGGGCAGCCACAGCTTCTCTGGGCACCCTGTGCCAGCGCCTCAGCACCCTCACAGGGAAAAGCTTCTGCCTTAGATCTAACCTGAACTTGCCCTCTTTCAGTTTGAACCCATCACCTCTTGTCCTATCGCTGCAGTCCCTGATGAAGAGTCCCTCTCCAGCATCCTTGTAGCCCCCTTCAGACACTGGAAGCTCTTCTGAGGTCTCCACGCAGCTTCTCTTCTCCAGGCTGAACAGCCCCAGTGTTCTCAGCCTGTCTTCATACGGGAGGTGCTGCAGCCCCTGATCATCCTCGTGGCCTCCTCTGGACTTGCTCCAACAGCTCCATGTCCTCCTTACGTTGAGGACACTAGAACTGCACACAGTGCTGCAAGTGGGGAGTCCTTTTTCTTTTCAGTCTTTCACTGAGAAGTGGCATATGTTCACAAAGGTTGCATATCCAATTTGAAGGGCTCTTTTGTGCAGTGTAGTGATAGCATGGGGCAGTGGAAACTTAAGCTAAACACTACAGTCACAGAGCATTCCGAGGTTGGGATGGTTAGTAAAGAGTGGCTGTATCTTAGATTGAATCACAGAGGAAGAGAGGAGAAAAGTGGGTGGACTTTCAGGAATGCAAGGCTTTCTCCTTTAGCTGTTTTTAAAAAGAAATTCTGGAAACAAATTTGTGTTGTTCCTAAAATCAGGATGATGAAGCTGTTCTGTATTAAAAACCTGCGTTACTTCATTATATTCTAGGGATTTAATAGCTGCTACTTTTCCACTAAGCTGTTCCTGGTTACGTGCTACTATGAACGCGCCTGTCAAACAGAACGGTGTTTGTACCAATATACATGCAGTTGCACAATTAAGTGCAACAAAACAGTTCCAGGATATATTATCAGTTCTGGGGATAACACTGCATCCCCTCTGAACAGGGCACTTGCAAAGCTTACCTCATCTTTATAGGGATGACTGTATGCTGACAAGGAAACAGGTTTTTGAATGAGCTACCAGAATACCATTGCAAAGCTTTACTGTAACTCTAAAAGAAAATCTCTTGTACTGACTGTACATCTCTGTCTGTGATGCACTATGGAAAGTAATCTGCTTCTCCTGGAAAAAGTTCTGTGCTTCAAAATGAAGCTTTCCCAGAATTTTCCACTTGCCCTTCATAGCTTTCAGGTGGAGC
Source organism: Psittacula echo (assembly GCF_963264785.1). NCBI lineage: Eukaryota > Metazoa > Chordata > Aves > Psittaciformes > Psittacidae > Psittacula > Psittacula echo. Next base: position 2,303,570 of record NC_137738.1, on the reverse strand, counting down.
CCCATCACGAACAGCCTTCCTGGAAGTCAGTGAGTACTGGTCAGAATCAGACTCTGTGTGAGTCTTGCGTAATAAATGCCCTCTACAGCAGAACTACCACAACCTACAGCTCCTACTCATTCCTATCCTAGAACATGATGCACTTGCTCAATATACTGAATGTCCTTATGGAATTTACTGGGATGAACCCCAGCAGGTACCAGGCTCTCACAAGCTGAAAGACAGAAATGGCCAGTCAGCAAATGGAGAGTATTTTCACCAGCAATCCAAGTGGACCAGTAGAGTGCCTCCAAAACATAAGCCCAGAGCTTAATGGTTATAACTTGGGCAGACATTTAAGGACTGTGGTTTCAACTGAAGCATATATTTGGGACTTCATTTTGTCATTATACTTCCTGACAGCTCTGCTTTCACTCAGGCCATAATGAATAGCTTTTCTTTAAGTTCAATGATGATTAAGGCCCCTTCTCACTGCTAATTACCCTTTTCTCTAAAAAAATTGAGCTTTTGAACCTCATCAGGGTATTTTAGTTCTTATGAGACTTAAGAAGCTTCTCACACTTTTAACAAGTTAGATCTGTTGATCTGATTTTTAAAGAAAAATGTATTTTCTGTTGCCTTCTATGTCTGGAATCCATTTTCAAGGCAGACTAGAAGGAGTGTCTGGTGGAAGTTAAGAGCCAGCTATGTATTCCCTGACTCAACAGGGCTCATTGTTTTCAAGCAATGGAACTAAAGAGGAGCTCTTTTGAATTTCCTTTAATTATAAGCCTGAGGGCAGAGGGAAAGGAGGAGTGTTTTGTTTCTCAATATGATGTTTGTGATTTAGTGTTGCCTGAAGGAGCTGCTGTTTTGTTGCTAAATTATAATTGCACCTTTCCTGTGGCTATAGAGGAGATTTGGTTTTGTTACCACTTCTGACTTGTGGTTGTCTTCCTTTTTCTGTGGGAGCTCTCCATGAAGGTATATGGGAGTTTATATATCTGATTTAAATGTGCTACTTTCTCTCCTTCACAATCGTGAGGATTTTCTTTTGGTATGAACCAGAGCTGCATGTCAAGTCAGTTCTTGCAGTCTGGTTTTTCATTCTAGAGGAAACGTGATGCATTTGAAATGTATTTGAAAGCGAATTTTCTCGTTGGTTCGTTAGGTTATGCAAGGTGGAGGATGGCAGTTACCCTTAAAGCTATTTATTACGCTGTGGTTGTGAATCTAATGAGGGAAGATGGGATTCAAGAAGGGACATGATAAAAGGTTTTGTAGAAGTGGGTATAGCCTGGATGATGAAGGTATATGAGAAAATGAATGTTTAAAGACAGTTTACAAACCCCTCACTGTGTACAATTTTGCTATTACATTGAACAGCCCTTGATCAAGCATAGGCACTAAGTCAGTATCCTGTAGTTTTCTTCTTCATGGGAGATTCCTGGGGTTTTAACAGCACCAAAGTCAATTCATGGCTTTTTGAGAAATCAAATTATCTTACTCCTTGGGTGGCAACTTCCTTTCTTGGAGCAAGTGTATGCAGAATTACCAGTGATGCTGAGCATTTTTCTTTTCAGGTAGAAAAGAGTAGGAAAAATGTGAGCAAGAAATGTGCAGTGTACCACAGGGTGGTTTAGGTAAGTCCTTTAATGCTTTCTGGCAAAGAGTGATAGTATGTTTTGTACCTTAGAGCGATGTGGGGAGCATAATGTTGAGGCTGTTTATCATGTAAATGCCTAAGAGAAATAGTAAGTGCACATTAAAGGCTTTAGCTGTTTCTTTTGATGATTTACTTTCTGCAGGACAGATACTGCAGCATCTGTAGGAACTGCAACAATACAGTTATTCATAGAATCTGCTGTAGTAGTCTCACAAATAAATGTGTTCCGCTTGTGACATTTGTTACATTATTGACAATTTGAATAACTTTCCCCCAAAAGTCCCTTTTTTATTCCTGTCCTCAAATCTTGGTAAGAGTTCTAAGTATTCAGCTCTAACAAATTTTATGATAGTTCTCTGTGAAGTAATCAAACTTTACTTCACATCATAAGGTTATCAGAGCTTTTCATTGGACATGAAACTATTTCAGAAAGCTGTTCATTTCTGAGGGGCATTTTGTCAGCTTGTCCCTTCACAAGCTCAGGGTGATATTGTTACCTGGTAGTGTTTATCATGAGGGAATGAACTACAGAATTTATGAACTTATTGTTGCTACTGCTGTTTACCAACAGTGTAACTTGAAAGTTTACATTGAGTGTAACTCACAGAGTTCAGAACTAGATGAAGCCTTATTGCTGTGTTCTCCATTCTAATCCTCCCTGCTCTAGCCTCCCTCCCCACCCCAAATTAAGGTTTCCAAGACTGGAAAGTCAAAATATTTCACATAAATCTTCTTGATGCAGCTAAGGCTCTTTAAGACTTCTGTTGTTTGTTTCTTCTGAAACTTTGTGTCACTTCCTGCATATCCACTGGATCTTTGTTTGCTCTGGCATGATGTTGGCCTTTATCTAGGACTGCCAGTGGTTTGGAACTCTGGGTTTCAACTGCTCTTAAAAATGTGGACAACTTTATTAATGAAGTTCACAAAGAAGCAGCTGTAGTATACTGTAAATCACAATGGGAACTATATCATGCAGAGCAAGAACAGTTGTGTAAAGAAGTTTGAAACAAGTTAAAAACCACTGTTCTTCCCAAGGGCTCCTGTTTTTGTAAGTGTTTAGGTTTGTACATTCTTTGGAACCTTGTCTTTTGCTTTGGAATGCCTTACTGAATGTGAGAAGTTGAAATGGACTCAGTAGATAATGAGTACGATTTTGAAACTTCCATAAAGAACAAGGCACTGTGTACTGCAAAATATTTATCTTAAGAGAGCACGATGCTCAGAAGAAATCCTTAATCTCTGACTCAGTTGAATGCATAGCAGAAACCATGCATGAACACATGTGTCAAGGCAAGCTGTTTAAAACATCATCAGCAGAAATGCACCATGCAACTTACACGGGAGGAGAGAAGTGGTACTTTGTGAGAATTTAATCTTTCATTTCTTGGACTTTTCTGCATGTTTAAATCTCAAAATACATTTTTATTGATTGATTTGGAGGTAGTATGTGCTTTCTGCCCTACATGTAAAAGCAATGCAAATAAGATAAAGCTGTTTTCCAAGTGGAGTGTGATCCTGTGCCTGTTGAGCTCAGAGTCAGCTCTCACTAACTGAAGTGATGCAGGACTTGGCGTATAAGTTCTTGGATGGGAGAGCTTGCTCATTCTTGATTTCCTTATTTCGTATGGATTGATGTGTGACCAAAAGACACAGGTTTGGCTGCTAAAACACACAACCTGAACAGTATTAAAAATGAAGATTGGTTTAAAACTTGATTTCCTTTTTTCAATCTATTGAAAAAATTATTTCAGTGTACTGATCATTTAAATACACTGATTTTCTTTGTATTCTGTTGTAAATTGTATTTCTGGTCATTGAGTTGTATTTGAACTTAGATCTATGTTGTTGCAAACAGGGTCTTCCAAGGTTTTCTAAGTTTGCATACTTTCTGGAACAGAGAGGCTTCCCACGAAAGCTTATTCTTCCTTTGTCCCAGTAAAATCACTGATTTACTTTTGGCAATCCATTTTAGTGATGCCTAATGAGAAGCTGAATTTCTTTAAGCCTTTAAATTTGATTTGTTATAAATACTGAAATGTTTTTTTTAAGGATTGAGTTGCATATTGCTTGAATGTTACTCCAGACTCTCCTGAAAACTTATTTTCATTTAATTGTCACATAATCTCTCATTGTTTGTTCACGTTTTAGATAAATAACTGCACTAATTTGTCACGGTAGCTTGTGTCCTAAAAGTAATCTGGAAAAAGAATGATTTTTAATTTGTGTGCTATACTAAACACAGTACTTCAGTTTGTTTTCGATTTAACTTCTGGAATTTGGATTGTTTTTACTAACTGATTGCAGTGCAGTATCCTGCCTGCCTCCTGGGCTGCTATCCTGTGTTTAGTGCAGTCTTCGTAAGGGCTTGAATGTGCAGAGAAAGAAATCCAGGTTTTATTCTTTTGCTGCTTCAGAACTGCTGTAGAGTTTTGTTGTTTGGGGATTGCTGTTCTGCTTAAATGCCAAGTTACTCAGCACTGAAAAGAAAAGAGACTTCAGCTGCTCAAAATCGGAGTGCGTCTGTAACAAAGGTGATGATGATATATTCTTATTCTTGTTGTCAGTTCTTTGGGAAATACAATTTCCAATCTAAAAAGGCATATGCTTGTTTATTTAATGATCCTTTTGAGTACGTTCCTGTGTCACTGAGATCAGTGATAATAGGATAAGGTAAGAATGGATTATTAAAGGTAAGATTCATAAGTTTATGGAGAGTGATTCTCTAGTGAGTAATACTCTGCACCAAATAATGTAGAAATTATTACTTCTTTCTGAAGTAATTAAGGTAAGGCTGAATTTGCTGAAGAGGTCTGTTTCCACTCAGAATATGAGGATTATCTGTTGACATATGTATTTAGACCAAACTGGTGTGAATACAAGCCAGATGTTTCTTGGGAACACTTTTTTATAGTACATTTGAACCGTAAAACAAGGTGACACATTTTTTTAATCACTATTCCTGACTTCACATTGAGGAAATGTGTATTCCGAGGTTCAGTATTACCAGTGTTACTGTGCAGATTCTTGTCCAGTTCCAAATAGCCATCTTGTACAATATTAGGTGCTGCAATGAAAATCTATGAATGACCATCTGTATAGGGGAAAACTACATTTACCACACATAGTTGCATTGATTCAAGGGTACCTTATTGTTACAAAACTTCCACTGTGCTGTTCATTCTCTTCCTGTAAACCCTCCAAGAGTAACAGTGTAGATAAATGATGTCCTTAATCTTACAGTCTCTTCTCCCTTCTGGAATGTGCTTCACAAAGCCAAGGAAGAGGTGGGACCATGTTGTTTTGAAGCTAATCCCTTCTGTACAGGAGTAGGTTAGTTGCACCTAGACTATAGTATTGGAATGTGTTAGTGCCATAGGTGCTGATTTGTGTTATTTCTAGTACCAGGAGTAAGGGATGTTATTTGGACTTCTTTTTACCTCCCCCCTCCCACAATGTTTCACAAAGATGAGCTTGAAAGTTTCTGGTTTATTACAGTGCTCTAGCATTTATAACAATCATTTTATTGTGATGACACTCATGAAAAGTAAGACCTACATTTTGGACAATAAAGTGCTATAAACTGTCTCTTTAATGTGTTGCATTGTTAACTCTTGTTTCAATCAATCACAGTTTATATTTCAATCACTGTTAATATGATTAGGAAGGTAACTCTCATAGTCTTTGCCTGGTTTTGCTTAATATGTGGATCCATAAGAAAGCATTTATTTCTCACAGAATTGGGTTAGAAGTTTGTAACAGAATAAAGCAAATTAAAAGAGAGCAGTGGTACAGAGGAAGAAATATTTTCTCCCCTTTCTTCAGTTTCCTTTTGTTTTCCTTGTATGAAACAATATGCGAAGAACATGCTTGAAAGCCACTTGTATCCTTTTTTGGGTATCTCAAGATACCTTTTCTCCAAAGCTTAATGGTTTATGAAGAAATCTGGAGATGACCTGAGGTTTTGCGTGTTACACTGGCGATTGTGTTAGTGGAGTATTGTCTAACATTCAGATATGGCAGTGTGTCCTTCCTGCTTGTTTCTGCTTTTCTAGAACTTCCATTTTGGGATGTTGAGTGTTAGTTCATCTTCTGATACAACAGGGTGCAAATTGTACATAATGTCTCACTGTGTACAGATGGATGCAGATTGGAACCAACTTTACAGAGATCAGATGGGTCCTTTTCTGAAATACATTCTGGATGCCTATACCATCTAGTTGTACATACACAGAGAATACCTAAATCCTGAATAAGCCCATGATAGCCGTATGGCACAGCATAGTGTCTAGTTTGGGGTTTTGGTGTGACACAGTACTGTTGTGATTGAGTTAATGTTGAAATTATGGCTGAAACAATATATAAGCTCATATTGCATATTATAAACTTATCTTTAGCATTTTTGAAACCAGAAGGTTCAGGTTTAGAAGGGGATAGAGGCAAAGAAGATGTTGTACAGTATGCATACACTACTCCAGTAAGATAAATTAGATAAGATTACAAACTTGCCAGAAAAATGTAGTAATAACTTGACCTTATACACTGAGCTATAGATACATAAGAAGTAGTGCAAAAATGCAGTTAGGCATTTACATGCCTGCATGGCTTTGTCAGTATAGTACAGCTGCACAAAGGATATGTTCATTTATCAAATGGCTGAGGCTGCTTTTTGTTCTGGAGTCCTCATACATTTTTTTCCTCTGCTTGGTGACGTTAACCCCTTGGAAACAGGCAAGAGCATCTTAAATAACATCTTTTTGTTGTGTGAATAAGCCATAGGTATTACCAGATGTGCTAACAGGTCTCCAACAGCCACAAGAGTTTCTGTCATTGTCTGTGAAGCCTGGGTATATAAACTCCAACATGGAGCTGAAAGTGCTGGCAGATTTACTGGCAGTTAACATCATTTGTGAGTGCTCAGAAATCTGTGAATCTGACTATTCACAGACAATATGTCACTTTGGGAACTTCAGTCATCATTGTTTAGCATGTACCCAAGGGTTCAATATCAACTGGTTTGGGGCTGGGTTGTTTTTGCATCATGGCTTGTTTGCTCCAAATGCTATTGAAAGCAGCACGAATCTCTCCATTGACTTTGATTAGTTCATCACCATATGACATAATAAATGTGTGTTGATTAATTCTCTGCAGTTCCTAATATACATCCATATGTAATGAAGGACCATTAGTGGCCATTGTCACTGTCTGTTTCCAATAATATCTCATTTTCAGGCTGAAACCTCCAGTCCTACACAGTATTACAAATAAACCATACAAACAAGAAGTTCTTGCCACGTAACTGGAATAGTAGAAACAACGTTTTCTAAACTTGGACCTTTCCCAAAATCATGCTCACAGATCCATGTGACACATTACAAAAGTTGCTGATTTCATTGTTTGGTTTTGGAACATGACTTCCAACTTGTGGACAGCTGAAGGTTGCTGCAGCCTTTAAGCAGAAGGGCACAACGGGCAGGGTGTCACATAATGAAATGTAACTGTGACTCAGCTTTTGCTGAAAGTAACGCTCATTTCTCCTACACTTCCTCCCAGTTATCAAGAAATGCCCTACAGCACTGGAGTAAAGGGACACTGCCTATTTAAAGAATACTTCAAAACTTGCTAGAAATAGTGAACTGCAGAGAAGTAAAGCAGTGACCAGTACTGTTCCTTTCTTAGCTGTGAAACTTGTGGGAAGTACTCATGCTACAGTGCTCTTTCTAATTTTAGGAGCAAAATATCATGTACATAGATGTCATAAAACATTGGTAGAAGTTGAAAACTTCCTGTTAAGATATTCTCTAATGTAATTCAGCTTTGTTATAAAGATGTTGGACTGCGATAGTAGCAGAAGTGTTTGGGAAGACCTAAGCCATGGTCTACTGGTAGCAATGTGTTTTGCATGCTTGGTATGTGTGTATATCGGACATCAGAGATGAAAAAATTAGTAGCATCGGGGTAGGATGGGAACTCTTCTCATTCAGAGCTTTCTGACCTTTCTTTTATGTAACTTACAACCTTGTTCCAAGGTTTGGCTGCCTTTGTGGTGAATAATAGCTGATCGAAATTATCCTTGTTGCAACTTGTGTCCATTGCCTCATCAAACACAGATCTTTCACTGTGCATTTCTCAGGAGAGCTTGACTTTATCTTTTCTACACCCTTCCATTAGGTCATGGAAGACAGCAGTAGGACTCCTCAGGACCTCTTCTTAAAGCTGTGCAAGCCTGTTTCTCTCAAGAGTGCTGCTTTAATGCTATTTAACTCTTCTCTGTAAGTTTGAAGTACGCATCCTGTCTTGAAACAGGAAAAGGTTTGTCCTGTCTTCAAGGCATTTTTGTAGGATTCCCAGAGCAGGACCCAAAGGATCACTAAAAAGCATCAAGACAGGAAAATACATTGGGATATCTTGGGTAACAGTTTGTGACCTTTACAATGGGGAATAACAGAAAGAGCCAAGGCTTGATGTTTTCTACAAATAAGACTGGTCCTGTTGTCTGTCATTACAGCCAGGCACCATGACAATCCCTGTTAGAGATTTATGTGACAGCATTTGTTCTGTGGAGGAAAATTGTTTTCTTACTTTTGTTGTCTCCCTTGTTAGGTGTTAAAGTATTCTTCCCATTGCTGAGAGTTTTGGCATGGTTAGTAGTTCTTACCTGGGTATTCCTTTCCCTCTTTTGATTTCAATGCCACTATGAATTGAAGTGTTGGCTGGAAACCTCTAATGTCATTTTAATTTGAGGCTGGTGCCCGCACAGGCGTTTCAGTCTCTACTGATATTAGAAGCAGCATCAGACTGGCAACACCATCCTATTTTTACTCTTGATATAGCCCCACCTGTGCCAATAAGCTGCTTATGCCCCCAGCTAAATTCCAGATCTGCTGGAAAAACTGCACGAGGTGGATCCAGGAGGAGTTCTCACATGTTTTCTCTGCCATTCTCTGTCCTTCCTTTCATCTGGATATATATTTTCTTGAAGTAGGAGAAACAGAACAGGGTAAGAAAAAAGGCTGGAGATTAGTCTAGATTGTGCTCTGGCGACTTGCCATTTACAGGTACTTCTCCTGCTACAGGACAAGGGTGCTGCTGGGAGCTGCAGTTCTGCCACCCTTGTCCTCCAGCCATATTTGGATTGTATCTCCAGGGAAAGGAAGATGTCAAAATGGTGGCATTACTCTGTGCTCTGTGTCAATGAGATCACATCCTTCATGATTCCCAGTTTGTGATCTGCTGATCTAGACTGGTGGTCCAGATTATGTCCAAGAAATTTATTTCCACAGCAGAGAATAAATACGCCATAGACCCAGACACAGGTCCCTGGAATTAGTAGCAGTAGTTCTCTTTGCCATGGCCTAGTCTGGGTTGTACCTATTCCTCTCTATAGATGGTCTTGCTTTACTAATTCTTTTAAATATGAGTCACGTCTTCCATCACCTCCAAGGACTGTAGTCAGCTCTGTATCTCACTTGTGCAGAGTCACCTAACGTATGTGAGCTTGTGTCTTACAAGGTAGAGTTTAGAGAACTTAGCATCCTGTAGGTTACTCATAGTATTTTCTCAACATCAAAGGATGAAATAGTCTTTAGCTGTGTCAGATGATATTGATGGCTGCTAAAGAGTTGCTGATGTTTCAATGCCCCAGGATGCCTCGTCTTCAGTCCTGGTGCTAGGTAAGGTCAAGTCTATTCATCTACTATGGAAGACCTCATTACTCTGAATAACTCCAAACTAATGTACTTGTCGCTAGTACCAGCAGCCTTTTTTGTCTCTTTCTACAAGGGCAAAGACTTCTGAGATTTTATCTAAGTTTTTGACAGAAAGAAGCATTGACTTAATTGCTATTATTTATCTTTCGTTTTCTTAGCTGAGCTTCGTAGGCATAGGGGAGAGGGAAGATTTGCAGCTTCAACTGTTTGTCTTACCCTCTGTTATCCTAAAACTGAAGCCTTGGTGTTACTCTGTTCCATGTATAGAAAAAAGGAATGTATATCTGCCTGTCCATAGAGACTTTCTAACAAATACTTGCTGGATAGTTTCTTATTGAGGACCTAAACTGTCAGCTTGTAGTGTGTTCAGATGACCCATTTATATCATTGCAAAGCACTGTCACTTTGAGGACTGGTGTCGACTTGGTAATGTGCATGTCTTCCAAATACACTGGGATTCTCAGGATTGGTGAAGTATGTTTTGAAAATCATATAAAGAAGAATTATAAACACAGGCAAAGTATTAGTTTTATATAATTGCCTACTGTATGAGGTGCATTCTGCTTTTTCTTCCGTTTCACTGTGTGTATCCATCAGTAGTTTCACATGGTGGAATGGAAAACAGGCCAGAGTGGTACCTACTCTGGTCAAAAGCACAAAAAAGTGCTCATTCCACTCAGTGGCAAGAATAACTGGCTTTAGTGCCCAGTATGTGCCTCAACCAGGAATGGAAGAGGTGTATCTACTCCAAAAACAGGATATAGGAAAAGATTAGTAGCTGGGTTTCCCTCCTACATAATACACATCCCTTAAAGTTAATGGGATTATTACTGTCCCATTATTACTTAATGGGAATTATTGATGTCTTTGAGAATTGTGTACACATAAAAGTCAGTATAAGGAACCACTACATTGCATTTTAAATATAGATGTGTTTGGGGGAATGGGCTAATTTATCCTGTAGTAGCAGTCCTTCTAATGTTGCTGTTGTCTTCAAGTCTAGGAAAAGAAATGTATAGAAGCAGAATGTAGACTGTGGTTTTGTTCTGTGCAGTAATGTTGCTTTATTTCTTTAGAAAAGGCAATTAGATAGCAAAGTGCATGTTAGAATATCATAGTGACATCTGTACTCACAGATTAAGATTTTAGAAGGAAAATTTGCTGATGGAACTTCTTTGATCTTCTTAGGCAGTAGTGTTTTTCTTGATTACAGTCTCATTTCCCACCTGAGAAAACAGAAATAGGCAATAACTGTAACAGAGGAAAAAAAAGGAAGTATATTTTTAGTAACATGTCAGCGTGATTGTGTACTGATTCTACATTTAGGAGCCATGTTTTGGTCCCACGTGCAGATATGAGGGGACAAGAGAGCAAAAAGGTCTTGTCTTCCACCCTGTATGCCGGTTCTATGTCTCTTCTCCTCATAGCCATTACAGCATCCTGCCTCTGCATCCCTGGCCCCTGTACACAGTCTAAGCACAGAAGTAATTCGAGGGGAGGGAGCAGTCAGAATGCTTTTGTGTACAGATAGCAGCTCTTTGTAATAATTTATAAGGACTGCATCAGGAGCACAGGTTGGGAAGTCTGGAGAACAGCCCTGTATTGTGTTGATGGTTGTACATGAACCTGACCCCCACTGAGGAAGGTGCAGGCCACCTCCCTTATAGCCTTGTACCATTGCTGGCATAGGAACAGCGGTGAATATGAGTTAATGTGGACAGTCTGCAGGTATGGAAAGAAACCACATGTAAGGACTGCTACTGTGAACTTGTCTCCAGACAATGGACTTTTTTCTTCTGCTGTCTAACTCATGTCCTAAGTTAGCTTTAGCAGGGATCACAAAGCAAAGTGATTCTGTACAAGAAATCCACTCATTTTTGTGTGCTGGCATAAATTCAAGTGCATATTTCCTGAATTCTTTTATTGCAGTGGATTTTGCTACTCTCTGAATTATTATGGGATTGTTTGTTCTGGAGACATGGAAATAATTGTGAACATCTTTGAAACACCAGTCGCACATAGAATCATAGAATGGTTTGGGTTGGAAAAGACCTTAAGACCATCCAGTTCCAACCACCTGCCATTGGCATAGATGCCTCACGCTAGACCGCGTCACTCAAGGCTCTGTTCAGCCTAGAATTAAATCCCCACACTACGAAGTGGTGGTGTGAGCAACTGGTGTGTGAATTGACCTTTACCTGTGCTTTAATTTTCCAGTGCCTTATCAAGCTACGTTTGGGGTTTTTTAATGTATAGATATGATTTAAAGTCACTTGCCACTTGAGCTGAGATTACAGCAAAACCACATCTAAGACCAAATTTCAAAGCCTGCAGGAGTGGCTTTTAGATCAAAAAGTGATAGCTGATCTGACTTACCAGCCTCATCCATGTATGGGCCTTCTGAAGAATTAAAGTATTAATTCCTATAAAGGCAAACCTACAGAAGTGAGGACACTGATCATCCAAGCCCATCCTCTGAATTAAAGACTACAATGAAGCACACTTACACATTTGATTTGCTGATCTTGTGTGAGGATTCGAAGTGTATTGCTGTTGCAAAGCTTTCAATTCCATTGAGCTTCTGGCTGCTCAAAGTAGACCATTTTGCTAGCCACTGCTGAGCTCCATGCTGCCCCACCTAGATAGCTACAAGTATCCCAACAAATTAAAGCTAGAACAGGCATGTCTAGGTTATACTGCAGCCAATGTTATGACTGCATTTTTAATTACTGTGAGTTAACATAATTTTTTCCTTCATGAGGACAACTCTTGGAGACACTTCTCTTTCTCTTTGATTTTATTGTTTCTGTTGATGTGAGATAAAAGCCACTCAGACTAAAGGAGCACAGAAGTTCTCTTTCTTATGGGAAAAAGCCAGTGTGAACACCTCTTACATGAAAAAAATAGCTTGTTGGTTGCACTTCACACTTTGAAAATCCTAAGCAATGAGGTACCCAAGAGGTTTTAAAGTAACTTCAAGCAGGACCTTATCATGCATACATCTTGGGTAATTCACAAGCAAACATTGTGGGACAGAATTAGTTTTACACGTATCCAGATTTAGTCATGTGTAGATCAACTATGGATGGCTCTGTAGATGTTTTGTGATAGAGAAGTGACATAGCAAGCAGCACAGAATATCAAACCGAAATGGACCATATTAAATTAATCTTTAGAGTTTGATTGATATTCATAAAGCATTTAGTTAAATCTCTAAATCCACTCATTCGCAACGGGTAAGAATTAGAACGTTTCTATTTCTAGTAGCAAAAAAAGGCTAGAGTACTCCATGACGTGGAACAAGGGCATGGAACTGTTGGAACAAGTCCAGAGGACGTCCATGAGGATGATCAGGGGACTGGAGCACCGTCTGTATGAAGACAGGCTGAGGAAGTTGGGGCTGTTCAGCCTAGAGAAGAGAAGGCTGCGTGGAGACCTCATAGCAGCCTTCCAGTATCTGAAGAGGGCCTATAAGGATGCTGGGGAGGGACTCCTTATTAGGGACTGTAGTGATAGGACAAGGGGTAATGGGTTAAAACTTAAACAGGGGAAGTTTAGATTGGATATAAGGAAGAAGTTCTTTACTGTAAGGGTAGTGAGGCACTGGAATGGGTTGCCCAGAGAAGTTGTGAATGCTCCATCCCTGGCAGTGTTCAAGTCTGGGTTGGACAGAGCCTTGGGTGACATGGTTTAGTGTGAGGTGTCCCTGTCCATGGCAGGGGGTTTGGAACTTGATGATCTTAACGTCCTTTCCAACCCTAACTATTCTATGATTCTCTTACATGAAATTTTCTAGTCAGTGGCTCAAAAAAGGTTTTATGTTAAATATTACATCCTCAAAAATCACTTGGCTGAGGTACAATGTGTTTATTGAATAGCCAGTGTTAAGACCAGTATGTACAACCACCAAAACAATTGTTTAACGTGGACAGCAGCTCTGCTTTACAAGAATGCTCTTCTGGGAGCTTGTGGGATTAGTTTCCCATGTGAAGGTGGTCTTTCTCTTCCCTTCATACCTGCACATCTGTATCCACTTCCACCTTCATGAAACTTGGTTTACCTTTTGGCTGCATTCACTGACAGGTCCTGTTGGCATAAGGACAATATAACTGTACCCCAGAAAAATAGAATTTCTGGATTCTTGTTTGTTCCATGCAATGGATGTGCAGTGCCTGTTCTTTCACTGCTCTGAATGCTGAGCAGACATTGTGCTGAAGTGTTAATCCTGCATAGATAACTCTTCCTTCTAGGTCATCACAAATGGTCATGGAAGGCCTAGATACAGTTCTGCATTTCCATTTTTGGTTGGAATGGCCATCTGTTTTACTGGATAATGTGAATTTTTCCCATGAAATCAGGCAAATCTATTCAGTTTGATGTTATCAGTTCAGAACTTAAGTACTTTTTCTAATGCAATTCCATATGTTATTCATAATTATAAAGTATAGTTACTTAATTAACCATAGAATCACAGACTGCTTTGGGTTGGAAAGGACCTTAAGATCATCCAGTTACAACCCCCTGCCACAGGCAGGGACACCTTCCACCAGAGCAGCTTGCTCCAAGCCCCATCCGACCTGGCCTTGAACACTGCCAGGGATGGGGCAGCCACAGCTTCTCTGGGCACCCTGTGCCAGCGCCTCAGCACCCTCACAGGGAAGAGCTTCTGCCTTAGATCTAACCTGAACTTGCCCTCTTTCAGTTTGAACCCATCACCCCTTGTCCTATCACTACAGTCCCTGATGAAGAGTCCCTCTCCAGCATCCTTGTAGCCCCCTTTAGACACTGGAAGGCTGCTGTGAGGTCTCCACGCAGCTTCTCTTCTCTGGGCTGAACAGCCCCAATGTTCTGAGCCCGTCTCCATACAGGAGGTGCTGCAGCCCCTGATCAAGCACATTTGAAAATACATACAGAACTGTTCAGGATAATTGTCCAGTAACACATCACATGTGGCTGTACTAATCTGTAATCTTTTCTGCCAAGTTTTCCACAAAGAATTGTCAGACTCACTATATTTTGCATAACAATTTACTGGTTTTTTTAAATGCATAAAATGTCTGGCATGGTTTTATAAATGTACATTGGATTATTATGTGCCTCTCCATATGACAGAGGGATATCAGTGGGAGTGCTGTGTTTAGAATAGGATCAGGCAGTCTGTTCTGTATGGTAGATACAGCATCTGTATTTAAGATAGGCTGGGTACAATTTTCAGTGTACATATGTATTGATATATCTTGGTATACAAACCACTGTATTCCTATACATTCTTTATCAAACTGGTGTTCTAGGTGAGCACCCATCATACAGTTTAGTAACAGGTAATTTATTTTACATGTATGTATGAATACAAATAAAAGTACCATTTATCTCATAAGTTACTGCTATTGCAGTGGATTTTACATTTTTGTTTTTCTCATTGGTTGTAAATGAGGTTTCTTTCTCCATGTTAGTATTTGCTGTCTGGCTTTCTCATCAAGAGTTCTAGCATGCAAAAGAAGAAACCGGGTGAAGTTATTCAAACCTACCTGGCACAGATAATGTACTTAGATTTCCTTGTAGCAGATGTTGCCCCATATTGTCACCTTTTTACAACTGATGGATTATTAGGATTGCAGCATTGTACACCTTACAAAACCAACAGTCATTTACTATAAATCTGTCATTTTCTTTAGTAAGGCTCTTTGGAAAGAAGCCATGTATTGGCATTTTGTGTGACTCACTGGGGTAGGTAATTCTTAATCTCTGAAGAATACGCATTCTACAGTCCTTGGAAAGTACACTGTATAGAAGGTATTTGATTTGCTTAATGTATTACCAAATGGTTGATTAGTAAATAATCTTCACCTAAGTGAACTTTGCTTACAGAGCAATTCCATGCTAGATAGAGTATACCACAGACTTAAATGAGAACATGTTTTGTGTTTTTCAAACCTGTGATCTGAAATGAAAGCGCAGGAGGGAGTTATGCTTTGCTAGAAGCTCTTAGTAAAATCCAACATCCCCCCACCCAAAAAAAAAGCCTCTAGCTTTATGTTTTGTTGTGTACTCTGTATGTGAACAAGGCTCATCCACACTAGCAAATCTTTCTAGAAGATTTTGCTGTTATTACTGATGTGGATGTGTAGAAAATGTGTGCTAATGTATACAGACATGCAGAGTACATATTTCTGGTGTTGAAATCGTACAGAGTTAATGAAATTGCATGGTTTTGTGGCAAGATGGCAAAAATGTAATTATTCAGAGGCAGGGTTGTGAATGCTTTTGGTTGGTTTTTGGCATTGAACTTGGTGAAGTTCACTTTGTTCCGTGAAGTAGAAAGTCCGGGTTTGGAATGAGATACATGTTAGATTTTGTAAACTTGTTCACAGTGTTTTCTCTCACTACCCATCATCCTTATACCATGTGTTCTAAACCAAACAGATTCCAGATGAATGTTGATGGCTACAGTACAAACATCTGTTTTATCATACTTTAGTACTGGTGAGTTATTTCCTCGGTTCAACATTAAGTTGCCTATGGAAAAATTATGCATCTATGAATTGATCAGGTCCCATTTTTCAGTTCCTCTGGCTTCAGCCAGACTTTACCATGTAAGATTCACTGTGGTTATTATTTCAAACTAGGCCTTGCTCTGTTACTAGCATTTAAAGTTGCTACTGCTCTTTACAGAAATGTTTTATGCTTTTCATAGGTGAATGTACGAAATAGGTTTTTGTAACCTACTTTACCTAAATTTAACCTTTTTTTCTTTAATTTTGCTATGGTTTTGCCTTATTTGGGTTACTCCTTCTCTTCCTATAATCCTATATATTTGAAAGTTAGCTGTAAAAACCTGTGCTAAACTTCTCACAGTGTGATTTTCTTCATGGAAGTCATATTTCATATTTAGTTGTTTACTTCATTGGGCTTACTTGCTTAAATGCTCTGCTACATCAGGCTTTAAGGATTTAATCCCTTACAACAGTAAGTATTGCATCATGTATAGAAGATTAAAAAAGCCAGTGATGAGGCTGGATAATGCTTGGAACCCAATTTCTGTGTTAATCTGAGGAGAACTGTGACTTCTCAGACAAGTTAGTTTTTTCTCGCTGTTTAATTTCTGGTTTGAGCCTTTGAGAGTTTGGATTTTTCTGAAAGAAGCTGAAGCCCAGGGTTGTTCTCAGAAGTGCATGAAGACGGCAGGATCAAAGTCTGAAAATAGAATTTCTGCATGGAATCAAATACAAGAACTCTATTAGAATATTCATTGGAGATTTGTATTACAGCTGTGAGATTAAATTCACTTCATGAAATAAGAAACAAATTGCAGTCTCCTTCGTGTAAGGGTCTATTGTCCATATATAAGCATAGATTCAGGTCTTTCTCAAAGTACATATCCAGTGGGTTTTGTCACACTTTTTGGTTTCCCATATACTGGGCTACATCAAAAGGAGCATGAGCAGCAGGTTGAAGGGGGTGATCCTGCCCCTGTGCTCTGCTCTCGTGATAACCTACTTGCAGCACTGGGCACAGTTCTGGTGTCCCCAACATAAGAAGAACATGGAGCTGTAGGAGCAAGTCCTGAGGAGGCCACGAGGATGATCAGGGGCTGCAGCACATCCCATATGGAGACAGACTGAGAACATTGGGACTGTTCAGCCCAGAGAAGAGAAGCTGCGTGGAGACCTCAGAGCAGCTTTCCAGTGCCTGAAGGGGGTGGATGCTGGATGAAGGGACTCTTCATCAGGGACTGCAGCGATAGGACAAGGGGTGATGGGTTCAAACTGAAAGAGGGCAAGTTCAGGTTAGATCTAAGGCAGAAGCTCTTCCCTGTGAGGGTGCTGAGGCGCTGGCACAGGGTGCCCAGAGAAGCTGTGGCTGCCCCATCCCTGGCAGTGTTCAAGGCCAGGTTGGACAGAGCCTTGGGTGATGTGGTTTAGTGTGAGGTGTCCCTGCCCGTGGCAGGGGGTTGGAACTAAATGATCTTAAAGTCCTTTCCAACCCAAACCATTCTATGATTCTGTGGTACTGGCTGAGCAAAGTCAAGTCTAACACCCAAAGCATTAACATTTCTCTGAGTACAGTGCCTTAATTTTTAATGAAGCCATACTATTTATTCCAAAACTTCAAGGAATGTCCTCGGTATTGTTTTGAAATTTCCAGCTGATTGTGATTACATATGAAGGATCTAGTTTCTCTTGAGTTTACTTGATTTTACTTTGTGTATCTTAGCCCCATGGAGCATTTTTGGGTGGTCAAGCAAAGAAAGTTAGAAGTCCTCAGAACAGAAAAATCGGGGCTTCCATGGGGGAAGGAATAATGAAAAGTGAGAGGAGTTGTAGTTGGTGAAGTGGATGGAAGTAAGATTGGTGAAATGAGGATTCTGGTAGGTTTTTTCTTTTGTTGTCAGAAAATGATTTTTCGAATGCAAAATGTTTTCTTATCATGAAAAGAATTATCATCTTGTTGAGAAGCAGGAGAGCTGCTGCATTTTATCTCTGTTTTCCAGCCAAGCAAGGAAGAGCCTGAGGGAAGCATGGAGGTAGTTATTTCATTTACTAAAATGCAGTTGCTATTTCTTCATTTTCAAGGCCTCCTTATGCAGGAGGCTTCCAGATCTGAAGATCAACGGTCACTGCTTCACATGTTGCAGACTGAAAACTATTCCACACATGAAGTCTTGTAGCATGTCGCAGTACGACGCTTGGAGACAGTTTACGCATTGCTCAATATAGAATCAACCATGTCGGAAAAGACCTTTAAGCTCATCAAGTTCAACCATTCCCCCACCAAGTCCACCACTAACCTATGGCACTGAGGGCCTTGTCTACATGGTTTTATGTGCAGGGTTTTGTTTTGCCACTCTACTGCGGAAAGAACTATTGCCATTAGACAAACTCTGTTTGGATCAGGAAGGCACTTAAAAATACATCTCCCTGCTTGCAGGATTTGGGAGCTTTATACCTTATGAAGCAGCTTTCTGCTATTCCAGTCCTTTTTTGTTTTCCTAACACAAATGGCTTTATGTGGACTGGTTTACTCATTGGTTACGTCAGGCATGTTTCATGTGTCACATTATTATTTACCATTGGAATTGATCCACTTCTGACTTCTTGGGTGAAATGAATAGCATTGTTGAAAAATGTAAGCTGCCTCTGGCTTCATTTATAGTAGACTTGTATGGCCATGGTCATGATGACATCTACAGTTTATTATCAATCTGCAGCAATTTGAACAAGGAATTCTGAGGCTTGGTAAGCTGGAAGATTAAATTACGCCTTTCTTGGTCCTTCTAGATGTCACCAGTTTGTCTTTCACACATCTATTATTCCTTAAGGGTGGCTTATTAGTTATATGGAGTTTAAAAGTCACAGTGTTATGTAGTTCCTTCCTGTTTCAGCAT
Organism: Psittacula echo; assembly: GCF_963264785.1. Lineage (NCBI taxonomy): Eukaryota > Metazoa > Chordata > Aves > Psittaciformes > Psittacidae > Psittacula > Psittacula echo. The sequence goes on along the minus strand of NC_137738.1, from coordinate 2,284,834 downwards.
TTCACAGTCTGGTAGTAATATACAGACTTTTAATGGAAAACTTATAGTAAGTTAACAGTACAATTATCCCTTAATGTCTGTGTTTCCAGGAGTTAAGAACAAATAGCTGTGTATCAGCCTCACACTTCAAATAGGTACATACGATTAACTCGTATGGCGCACACAGTATTTCTCACTGTGCTTTGATTTTTATCACATCTTGTGAGTCAGGGTCCATTAGCTTCAATAAAAACTTGGATTACAAGCATCCACTGACTATAACTGTGTTCTAGGAAATGGTATTCAAAATTCAGGGTTTGGGATTCACACTTTGAGGAAGGTGTAGTGGAATGCTGTGATACAGAGGTGTCTTTTGGAAAGAAACCATTTGTGGTGAGTGAAGATTCTTTTCAAGGTTGTTAACCTCTGTATCCTTCAGTTACAATTAGATAGCTGCTTAAATTATTGCTGCAGTTTCAGTTGGAACATATTCCACAACCAAACCAATTGTGTAACACAGCTGTTACATTTTGCCCTGTAACCTTTCAGTCGTGGCTGAAGTAATCTCTGGGTAACTTCTAAGATAGTCACACTGGTAAATCTTTTCATATGCCTGCATTTGAATATTTATTAGGTTGTTAGGCTGATTGACATTATTATTACTGCATTTTGTCAAGCCACAGGACTGCCATCCACCAATTCTATCTATTGGCTTGCAATCTTGCCTAAGGTATATTAGCTTGACAACTGTTATGATAGATTTCAGGTGTATTTGTTGTATTCACCTGTTGTTGCTAAAATATCTAATTCTGTAATGTAAATGCAGTGGAAGGTTATGATAGGGGTTTTCTATTAGAAATATTTACATTTGAGTCATGTATGAGTGCATGTTCTGTGCAACTGAAGATACAGAATCATACCTTGTTCTATTTCATTTTCCCTTGACAGCACTCATACATTTTCTTCCTCTCTTATCAGTCTCAGCTTCTGCATCAGAATGGCATATTCCCATTTGAAAAGATTTTCGCCAGAGGCGTTTTTCAGAATCCTGGAATCTTACCCAAAACTTGTTTGATAGCTCCAGAGATCAGTGGTGTGAGCTAAGACAACCCATTACAGCGTGAGTCTTTCCAAAGTCCATGTTCCTCGCTGAGGAACCGTGTCATGACGAAGTATTTTGAGGTTAGTGTGAAACTTGTAGCCTCAATTTGCTAACAAGTACTGGGTCCAGATTTGTTCAGCAAATTTGCCTCTCATAGAAATCTGGGTCAGCTCATCTTGTCTTTTTGCTTTCATTACAACCCAGGTGAAAGGAGCTAGGGACTGATTTTTATCATGTAAGATACGATGAGGCATATCATATGAATGAGAGTAGTATCATTTTGCTTCTCTAAATCTGCATGCTTTGGTGGAGGGACTTGAAAGAGCAATGATAGAAGTTTTCTGTTGAACATGAGAGGAGGTAAATACTTAGCTAAGGGCCCAAGCCAACAACATGGTAAAAAATGAGGCACTTCAGTTTCCTAAAGCTCAAATTATGTTTTTATGAGCAAATTCCAAACTCTGAACTACTGGAGTTTGTGTAGTTAAGTGTCACAGTGATGTTTTGTACTGCCTTTAATGAAATGAACCCACAACTTGCAGCATGAGCTATATCTACCTGTCCTGTATTTTATCTAAATCTACATGTCCTGGAAGTGTCTTTATGTGGGTCTTTTTTCAGGTGGGGAAGTCAGTCAGTCTTCATTTTGATACTCTGGATAGGCTGCCTGTCCTTTCAGTCATATTGATAGTGGGCAGCTCTATTGGATTTGCCATGGCTGTGGCCATGAATGATGTTTCTGTAGCATCTGTGGGACTGGAAGGTGTTCACCACCTTGCCTGAGGTAATAGTGAGGCGGTTACATTACATCAGTGTGCACTGTGCATGTCAGTTTTCCATATCCCTGATCTGGTAATTTAGCCAGAATCATTTTTAAGCTGCATAAGTAAGAACATTTCTGCAGTGTGCATTTTTAAGTTCTCCTCTAATGGGGAGTTGTTTTGTCCTTTGCTAGGCCTTTGTATTTTAATGGTTTGCAGAGGTTAATGGGATGTCTTGTCTTCAGATTTTAATGCTACTATTATATGGCTGCAGAAAATAGCTTAGTGATACAACCTTTATACTTGTAAGCCTGAGGGTCCCTGGAAGTATAGGTCAGATGCACTGTATTAAGGCTCTTCTTCACTCAGAGCCACTAAAATATTAACCTTTTTTGTGTTTGCATGCAAATAACCATATATTGTGAGAGCTGCACAATTCCCAACTCCCCCCCTCCCACTACTCCCACCCTGAGCTTTTTTATGTGTGCCACTGAGCTGAAAATAAGAACCTATGCCCCTTTCTTGGGCTCTGTTCCAGCAGAGATTAGGTACTTGGGAACAGATGCTTCTTCCCCTTACTGTCTGCTCTTTACTTGCAGTTCTTACCCAGTTCCTTTAAATCACAGCACTGAGATGCCAGCAATCCAGATAGCAGAGATTCTGCTTTGTTTCTCTCATAAAGAAATCTGATTTGGCACTTTTCTATTCTTTGACTGGAACATTTCAATACACCTTCATTTTTCTATATTTCAGCTTTCTGTAAAATACTTCATGCTTAAAAGAAGATGTATCATCTCCGAAGCAAGAGTCACATGTTTAATTGCAAATGACTTAAGCTTACTGCAGTTTGGTGTAATTCTCTGATGTCCTCACCCAAGAAACAGCACATGATTATTTGTAAGCTTGCCATATCTACGAGGAAATTTGATAAGGCTTTCAGAATCTGCGTTGTAAGGCCAGTAATTGCTGTGATCCAATAAGGGAGCCCTCTGTGGTGGCATCACTCGAGAGAGTAAGCGTGGTGTGACTGCTGCTGGCTTCTCGGATCATGCTGTCTAATGAAAGATTAATGAGGAGATGAGGCTTTGTAACAAACATCTAATACTGCCATCAGGTCACAAGTTTGATTTGAACCAATCAATATCATTCATTCTCCTAAAGGTAGCTAATGATAGCATGCTTATGAGAAATGAAATGGCCTGCAATCTAAGACAGCCTGCTTGTTCTTACTGTGTCAGCTTTAAAGAAAGAGCATTCATTTTAGAATGTAACCTAAGCCTCAGGAAGAAAGAAGAGTTTAAATTCTGAGTGAAAATGTGGAGAAAACTTTATTTTAAAAATGAAAGTCAAGAAATCTGAACTAAAGAAAACCTTACATTAAAAGTAAATTAGAATTAAACTTGATGAAACATAAGGGGGGAAAGAAAAGAGTCTTATATTCTCAGTGTTAATACTATCTGAAAGAGAAAAGAGAGTTTGATTTGACCTTGTAGTTTAAGGATCAGATGTACATTAATGTCTGTGTTCTTAATCTGAGGAGGGACTCATTTGCCTAGGAAAGGCAGGGGATCAGCTCCCTACCTGTGTGATGTTGACCCATCTGAGGAAAGAGGGAAAGAAACTGGACCATCATTTTTCTCCTCTTGTACTACAAAAGGGCCAGATAAGTTTCTGATACAACCAGATGAGTTGTCGGGAGAGTTTTGTTTGGTTGCTTGGGTTTAGGTCTGGGTTTCGGGTTTGTTGGTTGGTTGGTTGGTTTTAATTATACCAGCAATACTAATTCCCAAAAGTAAGTCTATGACACAGAGGAGGGTATGTATTCAAGTATTTCCCTCAGAGGTAATCCTGTAAGAAACTGAACAATCTGAGAATTAGAGGACAGAAACAAAAAGGCAAGATTTTCTGGTGAAAAACTGCTTGCTAAAACCTTTGAGCTAGATTTTGCATTCTTGCTTCTATCTGAGTACTGTTGTGCTGTGAGTTACTGTAGCTACACATGGAATAAGATACTGTAAAATATGAACTTGACTTTTAACAATGTTAATTCCTAAAACCTGGAACAAATTGAAATTGTCACCAAAAAATACGAGTTTCTCATCAAAATGTCAAAATATCAAACCCAGATCTAGAAAAGACATTAAAAGCTGGGAGTATTTTCATGCTAACATCATTTTCCAGGAGTCCGGGTGCACCAAAGCACTCGCTTGCAGTGAGTAAGCAGTTTATTTGGTGAGTAAGCCACTTCGAAAGCACTGAGCAGCAATTCTAAGAGCAATTTCAGGCTTGTATTTTACCACTTTTACACAGTTGTAAGAAAGATGTATATTGTCATTAGATGACATTTCTTAATGTTTAGCTTCTTAGTTTCTGTTGTATAATAGGGATGAGAACAAGTTCATCACCTGCAGCTGCAATTCGGGGATCTTTGCTTCAGTCACTGAAGCACTATCATTTTTATTTGATTTCTTCCCCTCTGTATTGATTGCATTTTCCTTCCAGACTGCACTGGGATCAATTGCTATCGTGTTTCTTGGATTAACTTGGATTTCTCATCTTTTCTATTTCCACTTCCCTTTTTTTTTTTATTCTTTAATTCCAGTAAATGCTTTAAAGGTTTTAAATGTTTAAATAGAGCCTGTTTCCCATAAAGCTTGGAATTTGCCAGGATCCCTTCCTAGAAGAGTACCATGGTCTAATGGTCAGCACACATCTGGGAGATGAACATTGCTGTGTTCTTATCCTAGTGGATTTACTGCTATGGCTTTGGGCAGGTTTCTACCTACCAGGAGAGCCATTAGGAACAGGCAAAGTGTCACGTAATGCATAACATTATGTCTGACTTTAAGAATACAAAGTCTGTGATGTTAGTGGGGGAAATTGTTCACTTTTTGGTTGGTTGGGGATTTTTCTTCACTGATTTTGCCTAAAGAACGGCGGTAAGATTCCTGATTCCAGCCATACGAATTCATAATGCACAGACTTTCTTTTCATGAGGAAATCAAACATTCTCATTTGTGTTTCTACTTGGTAACTGATATTTCTGTTTGAATTTCCTGTAACTCTTAGCGAATATCAGAAGTTTCTCTGTATTTGTGAGGATCCATGCTTAAACACACTTCCAAGTTGTTGCTATCAATAGATATCCATATCCATTATTCACACATGAAGGATATTGTAAAGGAAATAGTCAAAGTAATGAATTTTGTCAGCTTGTTAATAGTTTGATCAGACTTTTCTTTCACAACAGTCATTTTAGCTGCATCTTTAGCGTTTATCTTATTTTTATTGCTGTGTTGCCTGGGAGCCTAAGTCAGACTTTTCTGTAATTGCTCTATTTTGATTTAAGTTTTCTTGACTATAAGTGACAAGATCTTACAGATCTTAGCTCATTGTATTCTGACATTGATACTTCTCTATCTTCTCTGACATCTTACCCGGAATATCTTAGTGTAACTCTGCCACATCACAGTGGTTGTTCATAGTCATCCTCTCATGCATCAATACACCCTCTTCTTTCTCCTCATTTGTGATTTCCAATTTGTTACGGGAAGTCTTATTCCTGTGTGTATGACCATGCACTTGATTTTATCTAATATCATTCTGTGTCTGTTATTGCAGTTACCCACTCTCCTTTGGTGTGGAATACAGTCTGTCTTTGTAATGACAGCTTATCACAGACCCAGTTGCTGTGCCAAGGTCACAAGGCAAAATGTTAAGTATGTCCCAAGACAGATACTTGAGGAATTACCCTAACGGTGTCTCTCCAGCCTGATACTTTCAATTGTTTTCTCTTTAGTGCTATAGAAATACAAGGACATATATTCCAAATTTTCTTGTGATGTTTATACACATATCTTGGATTGTGTAAGTCCTACTGAAGTGTGAAAATTGAGTCCCCAACAGGAATTAGGGAAGTCTCTAAGAGGTTCCAAATATTCTCCTTATGTTTGCAAAGCAGCTTGACTCAGTCCATTGTGTCAGCACTAAAATTTCCAAACTGACCATCACATATAACAAGGCATCCCTGTGATTGTTACTTGCTCTGACTCTGGCCTCCCATGCAGGGCTGTGCTTTGGAGCTGCCAGTGGTGGCTTGTGGTTTTGAGCACCTTTCAATAGCAGAGCAAGCCAGTGTTTGTCAGTAACTAGAGTTCAAGTTTTGGCACCCATGCTCAGAGCATACGCTGAGACCTGTATTCAGTCAGGTCTTCAATACTGCCAGGGACCTCTTTGGACAACCTGCTCCAAGGCTTAGCTGGTGAAAAAGTTTATCCTTATGTTAAGTTGGAGCCTTTGTTGTTTCTTGTCCTTTTATGCCTCATCGTTCTGCCATGCAGTGCTGAGAAGAGTATGGCTCCATCTTCTTGGTAACCTCAGAGGTATATTGAAAAGGTGCCATTAGGTCCTCCCAAAACCACCTCTTCTCCAGGCTGGACAAGCCCACTTCCCTTGGCACCTCCTCACTCAGCCTCTGCTCTAGCCCCCTGACCATCTCTGAGGTCCTTCAGTGAACTCACTGTGATTTATCAACATCTTTCTCACACTGGGAGGCCCCAAACTTGTTGCAGTATTTGTGATGCAGTATTCTCCATTCAGTCAAAAGTGTCACTTCTCATGTTCTACTGGCTGATGGTACAGCCCAGGATGCTCTTGCCCTTCTTTGCTGCCAATGCGGACAATGGACAATGTTGGCTCATGTTATTGTTGCCAGTGTCGCTTGCTGTCCAGCCAGTCGGTCTCCAGTCTGTACTGCTGCATGGGCTTTTTACTTCCCAAGTGACTTGCATGTGTCCATGTTGAATTTCATCATTTCGTATCAGCCCAACCCTCTAGCCGCCTAGGTCTCTCTGACTGGTGACCCTGCTTTTGAGCATATTTGACTGGTCTGCCCAGTTTGGTGTCATCTGGAAGCTGGATGAGAATGTACTTCATTGCCTCCCGCAGATCACTGATATAAAACAGAACAGGTCCCAGTACAGAGCTGTGCATTACTCCACTTGTTACAAGCCTCCAGGCTGAGGACAACTCATTAGCCGATACCTTCTGAAGCCAACTATCAAACCAGGCTTTTTTACCCATTACATCAATTCATCAATGTCACTTTTATTTCTTTGGTAATTCAGTTATTACATTAAGTAGCATTTTATCATAGAAATGCACTTAAGCCACGATGGCAAGGGACCAGGATAGTCTGGAGAAAAGAAAGCTGTGGATAATAACAGCTGTTTTAAAAGTAACCTTTTGAACACAACAACGCCTTGCAACACTCCAGGCTTGGGGAAGAGTGGCTGGAAAGTTGCTCGGTGGAAAAGGACATGGGGGTGCTGGTTGATGAAGCTGAACATGAGCAGCTTGTGCCCGGGCAGCCAAGAAGCCACCAGCATCCAGGCCTGTATCAGCACTAGTGCGGGAGCAGGGCCAGGGCAGTGATTGTGCCCTAGCATTGAGCAGTGGTGAGGCCGCACCTTGAATCCTGTGTTCACCTCTGGGTCTCTCGCTACAAGAGGGACACTGAGGTGCTGGAGCAGGGCCAGAGAAGGGCACCGGAGCTGGTGCAGGGCCTGGAGCACAGTGTGATGGGGAACGGCTGAGGGACCTGGGGGGTTCAGCCTGGAGAAGAGAAGGCTCAGGGGGGACCTGATCGCTCCCTACAAGTGCCTGACAGGAGGATGGAGCCAGGAGGGGCTGGGCTCTGCTCCCAAGGAACAAGGGATGGGACAAGAGGAACCGGCCTCAAGGTGCACCAGGGCAGGTTTAGACGGAGCTGAGGAACAATTCCTGCCCCAGAGGGTGCTCAGGCATTGGAACAGGCTGCCCAGGGCAGGGCTGCAGTCACCGTCCTTGCAAGGGTTCACACCCCGTGGAGACGAGGCCTCAGTGCCATGGGTTAGTGGTGGCCTTGGCAGTGCTGGGGCAATGGTTGGACTGGATGAGCTTAAAGGGCTTTTCCAACCTGGTTGATTCCATGAGACCTAAATTGAGATCATATATTCTTAGCTGATCCTGAAATAAGAATTCTCTGAAACTGGCTGCTCAGTGAATGCAGTGTGGAGGCACCCAGGCTGGTGCATTTTAAGAATCTGTAATGATATCTCGAATCTAGTGAGGTTCATGAACTCAGGTGCAGAGCTCTGTGAACCATGTTATTTCTGAACTCAGACCTGCCTGAGAATCACTGTAGTCATATTTGTGTGCTGTTGCTTAGGTCTGGCATGCTTACCCTAGTATGCTCTGTTACATTTTAATGCACATTCTATTTACTGTCCTGATTTATCTGCAGAGTAGGTAGCTTACCCAGGTATTTGACTGACTTACTGACTCTGGGCTGACAGTGGGGTCTCTTAGTCACTAGTCGAGTGTGAGCATATGTCTTTAGTTCATATTTTCCAAGGCAACGTCCTGTTTGTATTTTGCACATGATTTGGCAAGTATAAATTGAGTCATTTGGTAAGCGTGTTACCTGATGTCATTCACAAATGAAGCCCATGTTTAAATTGTCCTTTTTACCTTTCTAGTTATTTGCAATTGTAGAATAAATGGTGAAGCAAGAACCCCTTCCAAAGCAGGCCTTGAGCATTTTGGACTTGAGTTTCAGCTGAAGTGGAAACTTTTGGAAACCTTGCCATTAATGTCAATGGAAATGAGGTGGGCTGTATTTATGGAATAAAGACATGATGTTGGCTGGTAGTGGTGCAATGTATGTGAATAAAAATAGTTTATCTCACTAAATGTTAAGAGCTTTGCCTGAAATCACTTGCAATGTCCTTTCTTGTTCTCTATACAGTAAAGGATGTAATTAGGGACCATGTTATACAGCAAACTCAGTTTGAAAAATTGATTTTTTAAAGCATAAAAGAGGCAGTGACTAAAGTCCTGCCAGGTTCTATCGAATACTCACATGTATTATATTGTAAACATAATATGATTATACTGTATGTTGTCATAATCATTGGCAATGGTATTGGAGCCAGTCAGTGAGTGCTTTGTTCATGTGGTAATAGATGACAAGGGCTACAACGTTCGTTGGCAGCAAACTTGTTTTCCTTTCTGGTTTTCTTAGTAAATTGGTTTTAAAATAGTTTTGTGGTTTCTTGAGGTTTTTTTTAAATCAACTGTCTTAGGGCCCAGATGGCTTTATCTCTTTTAATGAGATTTGGGACACGGTCCTTAAAAGTGATGTTCACTCAGTGCTGCCACAAAAGGCCACGTTCTTCACTTGTCTTAAAGCATGGCACCGTGACAATAGAGATAAGGAAGACATAGCGGTGATCAACAGCACAGAGGGGTGGATTAAGTGAGATTCATTAGGATCCAGGGCTGAAAGGTAGCATGAGTCAGGAGAGAACATCAAAACTGAGTCTGGAGGCCAGCGACTCATTGTAGATTACAAGATAGGAACAGCTTATCCATTAGTCTCTGCAGGCTTGATTCCTGACTCACCCAAGCTATGTCACTGGGTTCCAGTGGGCTGCGTGTGATGGGGGCTAGTCCTTGTGAATAAGCATGGTAAAACCACTCTATTTCTTTGCAAAGGTCACAAAGGAGCATTTTTCCTGCTGAAACTTCAAGACATTTGTTCCTGAGTTGCTAGATAAGGCCCTCTTAAAATTACTCAGACCATATGGATGGCAGGGCTCTGTGGGATTCTGACAGACAATATGCTGTGGCTTGAGGCATTTGCAGTAGGCATGCATTGCGGTTAGGATGGAATGAATTTCACCTAATACAAGTTTAGCGGCTGAAAAAGGTTTCCTGTACCAGCTTTTTGTCTTCCATCAAATTCAGACTGTAAGCCTTGACTACTTAGCTTCAGATTCCTGTGAAGTCAGCATCAACACACACCCTGTGCATCACCATTCTTTTACCTTTACGTGTATCCTTCACTTTTTGCCAGTTCGAGTCAGCTCTTGCTGACTTCAATTGCACATGATATAGCCATATGCTTCCACCCTTTCCAGGCTTCCATGCCTTTTCTTGTACTGTTTGTGTGCCTATCCTGCCTGTCCCTGTGTCAGTCATCTTCCGTTTCATTTCATGTTGTGTACCACTCTCCATCTCAAAGTCAGTTTGTGTCTGTCTTCGTTCTCAGTGTTATTCTTTAGTGCCTGATTCTTTTCCAGTAGCCTCCTTTGGATTACTTGCGTGTGTCTCTAGACATAGGACTTGCAATATAATCAGTTCTACAAGAATGTATGCATCAAAAGGAGCATGACCAACAGGTCAAGGGAGGTGATCCCCCCCCTTTACTCTGCCCTTTTGAGACCCCCGCCTGAAGTCCTGTGTCCAGCTCTGGGAGCAACAGCACAAGAGAGATATGGAGCTCTGCAGCCAGGCTGAGAGAGCTGGGCTGGTTCAGCCTGGAGAAGGCTCCTTAAGGGGAGACCTTAAAGCAGCTCCAGTGTCTAAAGGGGCTACGGGAAACCTGGAGAGGGGCTTTGGACAAGGGCCTGTAGGGACAGGCCAAGGGGAATGGCTTTAACCTGCCAGAGGGGAGACTGAGATGAGCTCTTAGGCAGAAGCTCTTCTGTGTGAGGGTGCTGAGGCGCTGGCACAGGGTGCCCAGAGAAGCTGTGGCTGCCCCATCCCTGGCAGTGTTCAAGGCCAGGTTGGACACAGGGGCTTGGAGCAAGCTGCTCTGGTGGAAGGTGTCCCTACCCGTGGCAGGGATTGGAACTGGATGAGCTTTAAGGCCCTTTTCAACCCAAACCATTCTGTGAATGTCTGTTCCTATAAAGCAGACATAACTTTATTCCATTTTGCACTGATGCATACACTTTGGCTTTCTTTGCTGACCACACAGGTGTTCTGATTCTGCCCAGGCAGTTACACAGAAGAGATTTTATTCAGCTGCTATGATACGTCTCTACCAGTAATCAGCATTTAGAAACACTGTACCTGAGAGTGAAGAACAGCACCTTCAGTTGAATCTTCAGAGGGAAATGAAGATTGGTAGACTACTTGCCCAAAGTGGTATTTAGCATGTGCTCTATAACTCTTTGTCCTTTTGAAAATGCTACAGATGTGTGATCTCCTATGGGGCCTGGTGCTTCTCAAACAATATGGGGTGAGTTAGCCCAGTATTGAGTCATAGGGGAAAGGGGCATCTCTAGTAATATCTCTGGTTCTTTAGGGATCTCCTATCCAGGGGATGTCCTTCTACAGCTGTATTTACTTTGTGAACATCTTTTAAACATCACCACTCAAGATGATTCAGTAATTTAAGACTATGTTGAAAACCAAAGAGTTGTAAATACATTATCTCAACAATTCCCACTTAGAAAGCACAAATATTAACATAGTCATGTTTTTAAACATCGTAAGGTTTTATTTACCTCCTGGGGTATCATTTGTTGTCTGATGAAATGGCTGCAGTTTTTACTCACTGAGATGTGTGTGTGTATCTTCTAATGCACAATGGATTTCAACTCGGACCTAATCATTGCAAACTGCAGCTGTTCCAAGTGCTTTTCTCCTCAATATTCTGATTTTTAATTATGTGGCTAATCAGCGTTTTAAAGCACAATTTGCACATAATGAGTCTCTTCATCCAGTGGAGACACGCTAACAGCTTGTCTCCCTACACAAGTGCTCTGTACAGTAAGACAGGCATTAGCTGCCTGGGATGAAAACAGAATCAGAATAGGGGAATTTTTGTAGCATACAAGGTAGCTGAAAATTGTATTTCCAAACCACTATGAATTTTTCTTGGTGTATTTTGCACTCTGGGAGGGGAAAGCTATTCATGTGACTCTGCCAAATACTGGAATTGGGGCTGATGTAGCTTGTACTTCAACTATGCTAAAAAATCCTGGTATCTCCAGTCTTTTGTGACTTCTGTCCACTCTGCTGCTTTAGTAGCCAAGCTTTTTAGACCATGAAAAAGCTTGAAGGCACAGCTGCACTTAGCCATGTATCTTTCTCTGTAGGGAATGGCAGAATCTGATAGAAAAGTTTTCTGTACTAAATCCAGTAACCAGAATTTGGGCCTGTTTATATCCTCGACACTGGAAAACTCAGAAGAGGGTAGCTTTGACATTCCTGAGAGTCTAAGATAATATGCTTGAAGGCACACAACAACCTAGCCTTAGGAAAATACCCTCTCCATGTGTTTACAGCTTTCTTGTACCTTGTACCAAAGCAGGAAAGGAGCACAGAGGCACAGCTTTTCCCTGGTGAGTCATCTAACTCCTTACAATTCTCCCTTTGATAAAATTATTTGCCAAGCAGCCTAAAGCTGTTTGCTTCAAAACGACAGACACCATTTATTACAAACCCCAGAAATCAGGACTTTGCTTCTGCTTCTTGCACGCTGAGATACATTTGCACCTATCTTGCTTTGGAGGCAACTCAAAGGGCAGATGCAGTTTGTAAGCATGAGTGCTGCACCGCTTTGGAGTCATGCTGAACTCTTTGTACTTGGTGGTACCTTACCCTTTCCACAAGTACTGTGGAAAATGTTGGCTGTCATCCTTTCAACAGGGCAATATTTGCAGTTCTCTTGATCATCTGTCCCAAAGCAAAGGTCAGTGGCTTGAGGAAGTATTGTTGAGTGCAATTGGTCTAAAAATATATCAAGAGGAAAACTACTGTATGTGAACAAATTCTATAGAGGCTTTATATAGGCTTGTTGATGTCTGTAAATACATCAAACAAGGAAGCAGCAGCTTAGGACATGGTTATTTCTGGAAAAGCGGAAGCTCTGACTGTCACTGTTATATCAGGCATAGAGCCAAGCAGTTGCTTCTGAAGAAATTATGAGTGTAATTAAGAACCTCCCAATTAGAACATTAAAACTATTTCCATAGTTTTATGATCTTTGCTCCAGACCTTGCCTCCGCAAATCAATGACAAATCACAGTTGATTTTGTTCCCATTCCCATAGTAATGTCAATGGGATCAGGCATAGGATTTTCGCTGCTCTCTCCCCCTACTTGTTCTTTAAACAAAGCTCTTTTACTTTCCAAGGAATTCCCATTCTGACACTAAGCTTGAGGATCTGACAGTTTTTTATGATTTCTGACAGATCTCAACACAGAGTATTCCAAAATTAGTGATGTGGTCTCAGCTCACTCCAGAAGAAGGAAAAAAATACATTTACGGTATCCACAGGAGGGAAAAAGCTAGAAAGAACTATTAAGTCAGTTAATTTGCTCCCTATATCATAGGTCATTATTACCCAGGTACCTCTACATAGGGTGTTTTATGTTCAGCTGAAGTAGTAAGCATGCAGTTTGTTCAAGGTGCTGTGTTTCCTACCTGAACTTAGAGTTTATGCTAAAGAACTTTGTAGGAGCCAGTATTTTCTGGGATAGATTAAGTCAAGCTAGTGAATAATGTTAAAAACAGTCCTTTAGGTCTTTCCTTCAAACATGCCACTGGAAGATGATTTCCTCTTCAGCTGATTTTGTTGCTTTTTTTGGTATTCTTTCTAAAATGTGAACCTCGTGTGGTATTTCACTGCATGGCCACCAGTGTTGCAGATAGCTGCATAAAGCTGCTTTGCTTTTGTATCTCTCCATGCAGGGATCACATTAGTTTGGGGTTTGGTTTGGTTTCTGTTGTTTGGGGCTTTTTCCGCTACAGATGTCAGCTGTTTGTCACCTGTACTCTTGGTTCCTTTCAGACCATGTGGAAAGAGACTTGGCTGCTGGTGGAGCTTTTAGTTCAAATCCCTTTGCATTTGGCTGCATTAAGACATGTTTAATTACAACTGGCTTTGTTTCATGCGCGATTCAAATTGATCTACACAAGTGTCTTCAGGTTTCATCCTCATCATTTTATTAATCTCACAAATCTTATATCATAGATATTGTCTTGTGCTAATTTTCATAATGAGAATGTCATACACTATGAAGTCAACTGTTCTCCACAAATGTATTGCAGACATCCAGTGACTTCCATCAGTCTAATGTCTGTCTCATCCAACAATACAATGACTTTCCCTTACAAGATCTATTTGAAACAAAACTGGATCGACTGATATTATATTCCGGTACTTTAAGTCTTTATTAATTTTTATAACAGCTTTATTACCTGGAAGTAACATCAGACTAACTATCCGTTAGCTCTCTGAGTTATCCTGCTGCCCTTTGTTATTATTGGCACAACATGAGCATTTTTCCAGTCAACTGGAATTTCCCCTGGAATGCCTTAATTTATTAAAATAAACATGATTAATTCTCAGGTCTGCTCAATTGTACTTCTTAGGTGTGAGGGAGATGGAGTGGCTGATTTTAAAATGTTTATTTCTAGTACCTGTTGGATAACATCCTGCTGGTTCCTAAGGGACTGGAAAAGGGTTTGACGAAGTAACATAAGAACATCTGTCCAAATATGGAACAGGAATACTTCTAAAAATGTCCTGTCTCTCTTGCATCACTGTTAAAAGTTTTACCATACAGAGACAGGCTGAGAACATTGGGGCTGTTCAGCCTGGAGAAGAGAAGCTGCGTGGAGACCTCAGAGCAGCTTCCAGTGTCTGAAGGGGGCTACAAGGATGCTGGAGAGGGACTCTTCATCAGGGACTGTAACGACAGGACAAGGGGTGATGGGTTCAAACTGAAACGGGAGAAGTTCAGGTTAGATCTAAGGCAGAAGCTCTTCCCTGTGAGGGTGCTGAGGCGCTGGCACAGGGTGCCCAGAGAAGCTGTGGCTGCCCCATCCCTGGCAGTGTTCAAGGCCAGGTTGGACGGAGCCATGGGTGGCATGTTCTAGTGTGAAGCATCCCTTCACACTAGATGTGTGGAGGGGTTGGAACAGGATGAGCTTAAGGTCCTTAAGATCATGACCTGGCAAAGGGTTTCTATAACTGCTAGGACTGTTGTAGTCTTAATACTTTTTAGTTTTTAATTCTTCATGTTACATTGGTCCTGTCAGCTGAGGTCTTCCCACTGATGTTTCTAGCTTGCCTGATTGATATTTTTTCCCCTTTGTAACTCCTAATTCATATGGGTCATCACTACTTATCTTCATTTATTATATCGTACCTTTTATTAGGAACTGCTGCTTACACTTGAGTAAAGAAGATGCTTTTTTAAGCCAAAATTATCTTCTCCTTGACTGTACATTTACAAATTCTCAACCATCCTAAGATGGTTTCTTACAGAAACTTACCCCTTTTGACTGTCCTACATCGATTTCAATCATTATTTGAATTGCTCTGTTAGGATACTGAAGTTGTGGATTACTGACAGCTGTAACACAGGTACCATGCTCGTGGCTTTATGCAGCAGTGTCCCCCTTTATCTCTCCTATCCTTTCTGCCCTTCTAGCATGGTTTTGTAGGGGTTTTTTAGCATTTGAATCAGGTGAATCATTGCACCGTGTTCACCAATTATAACGGCATCATTCTTGTCCATTGGTAAGAATTTCATGTTCTCTGGCTTACTACCTCTTCCAATCTCAACTCATATAGGCCTGAAACATATAATCTTTTGATGCTCTTTGCCATGCTAAGTCAGTTTCTTCAGGGACTGTTTGAGCACGTGCTGTGTTTGCCTTCTTACCAATTTCCTCAGGTGCTATGACTTGAACATCCTCCTGCCTACTCCAGCTTATCTTTAGATCAGAAAGAGGTAACACTTGCACCATCCTCTCTTTGAGTTTTGCTAAGAGGGGAGTGGATTTCCATCAAGCCCTTCATGAAGTCTTCCCAAGTCATGCACTAGTTTGTCTCTTATCTATCTGACCGTATTTACTCTGAGGATAATGTCATCTGTTCCAGAAGTGGTGCTGCAAAAAGGGAATTTCAGATAGATTTCATCACAACATTATGTTCTCTATGGACAGTTCTCATCAGTGTGACCTCCACAGTGGAATACCAGAAACCAAAAGAAGCTTTGTTTTTTGCAGGCCCTCCTTTTAATTCTGTGCATTTTGCCTTGTGACTCAGACTCCTGCATATCTGGAGGCTGTGTCAGCTTCTTATTCCAAACTAGTGTGTGTTTTTCTTTCTTGTTTTAGAACAGTGTGTAGTAAACTCAATGGGATGGTATAAAGGGCGTTGAGGGAACTGCAGCATCCAGATGATGTTAGTGGTATTAGAGGCTGCTCTCAAGGAGTAGAGCACATTGCATGTTTTGCAGTGAGTGTTCAGATTTGGTCAGCATTCAGAAGCTACAGCCATTCAGAGGTGACAAACCAAAAATGTGGCTTGGCCATACCTCCTTGCTTTAGTATTTGAAATCAAATGCCTTCCAAGGGCAGGGCCCTTAGCCCAGTTTTCCCCTCTGACTTCCTTTTTCCTTCCTGAAATACAATGATTGCCACTGTAGGTTCTCCTATCTGCAGCAGGTACTCCCAGCAAAAACTGTTTCCTTAATACATGTATGTTGCAATTAAAGTAATATTACTGCTTAACTACACAATCCTGTGCTCATTAGCACAGACTTGACAGGAAGTAAAGATTTCTTTCAGTATGTTTTCCTATCTGAGAACAGATACTGATACAGGATGAGCAGAGAGGAAAAGACAGCTGACAAAATTCAACTGCGCCTCTTCTTTCATGAGCTTGCAGTCTGCCTTATAACTGAGGAAGGAGAGGACAAATAAGCAAGTGGAATTAGAATGTATGAAGAAGTTTAAATGTAGGCTTTTCTTTTCCTATTTCTTAGCAATTTTGTACTCTGTAAAATGGTCATCATCTGATACAGATTTCATCTGCTATTTTCCAGTGATAGAGACTCAAAACTTAATGGTGCCTGGGTGTCACACATTTAACCTGTGGCCTTGATATGATTTGTCCAGATCATGTTGCTAAAGAAATCTTCAGATCTCATGAGTACATAAGAAGATACATTTCCTTCCTGAATGAATATCAGGGAAGTCCTTTCTGTAAAAGCCAATACCATCCTACTGTTGTAGCAGTGTTATATTTGACATGATACATACAGAAGAAGTACAAAGAAGAAGCCGCAGTGGCTGAGCCATACAGTCCTTCTGAATCCAGACTTGTTTGGATGTTCTGAAAGAGAAAATGAAATTGTCACATGGCTGCTGATTACATAGTGACTGGATTGTTTCAAAGGACGTGTGCTTTGGGAGACAGTCTGCAGCAGGGAAATACCCAGCATGTGACTGGTACAGCTCTGTTTGCTAATGTGATTAAGGTTTACTGCAAACCTGAGTGTTTCACCTCATTGCACCTGTACCTGTAGGGTGTCTGCCTGTTGCAGCATCCAGGTAACTGCCAAACATTCTCAGTCTTTCAGAGTTTACATCAGCATTTGAACATCTGAACTGCTTGAGCTGTGCTAACCTCTTGCTGACAAAGCAATGGGGAAACAGAGTCCCAAGTGCAGCAAAGAAAATTTCTCTTTAAGGGTGAATACAGTAGCCTTAAGTCTGCATTTGCGCCACAATGCCAAAGGACATTAATAAATGCTTAGGAAAAGGAGAAACTTGGACTTCCGCTTTTCACCAAGCTATTTTTATGCTTATCCATCCCCATCTTGTTCCTGTGTTTCCTCCTCCTGTGACATCTTGTCAGCAATCGCGATGGTGTGTTGTTTGGGATGGGAGCTGTTTGTTACTGCTACAGTGCCAAGGATAAGAAGACCCAAATCCTCATGGGGTTTATAAGATTTTCTGTAATACAAATCTGTAGTTTTAAGTCATGGTTTGATGGTTGACTCACTTTGACCCACTAATACATAGAAGTGTTAGGCACTGGGTTTGCAACCACTATCTTGTGTGAAAAGGGAGATGCTGTACCGTGGCTTTGAAGTGACCCCTCGGAGGTTTGCAAAACAGGCCTCCAGCCACATGGTCTAGTGTGAGGTGTCCCTGCCCATAGCAGGGGGGTGGAACTGGGTGATCTTAAGGTCCTTTCCAACCTAAAGCATTCTGTGATTCTGTGAAGTCTGGATCACTGACAATCACAAAGCATCACTGTGGTGACCTCACCTGGTTAGTAGGCAACCTTTCTCGCAATTCTGCCTCTCCCTGGAGGTGTTTTAACACACTGTGGGCTCTGCTGTCCCTCCCAGATACAAACTCACAGTGCAACCTGGAAGCGAGCAGCAAGCTCCGTGACATTCCAAGAAACCATCTCTTCTGAATTTTAGAGTCCCAATGGTCCCTAGCATACTATGATCCCTGACCAGAGCGAGTTACTAACAAATAACTTGATCGGATTTAGAAGGGGAAAAACCTGCAGTGAAGCACCAGTTCACAACATCTCACAGATTGTGAAAAACATGGACTGTTTTTCACTGTTTGCAAAACACTTGCAGGATGGTGTCCCTTGAAAATACATTTAGCCTTTGCTTCTCAGATTCATCCTGTTTCTTTTCTATGTATAATGGCCTGGTAGAATCCAATGGGGCCCTGATGTTTCTCCTCTGTCTCAACTCTGTTGGTGTGGGGTTTGGATTATAATGGTGCTGCTTCAATCTTCCTGCCAAAGCTTTGCATAATAGATGCTCCCTACAAGTGCCTGAGAGGAGGATGGAGCCAGGAGGGGCTGGGCTCTGCTCCCAAGGAACAAGGGATGGGACAAGAGGAACCGGCCTCAAGCTGCACCAGGGCAGGTTTAGATGGAGCTGAGGAACAATTCCTTCCGCAGAGGGTGCTCAGGCATTGGCACAGGCTGCCCAGGGCAGGGCTGCAGTCACCGTCCCTGCAAGTGTTCACACCCCGTGGAGACGAGGCCTCAGTGCCATGGGTCAGTGGTGGCCTTGGCAGTGCTGGCAGCGGTTGGACTGGATGAGCTTAAAGGGCTTTTCCAGCCTGGTTGATTCCATGATTCTAAAGAACAACCTATGCCTTAGTTGATCTGGTTAATTGTTCAAAGGATAGCAAGAGATGACACAAAGTTGTGATAGAGCATGTAGTAAGGATTAGCACAACAGCAAAAGGTCATGAGATGAGCTATTATTATCCCCCCAGTTTGTTGGTTCCTGTTTTCTGTATGTTATATATATTTCTCTGCATTGTGTTTGAGCAAGTAGTCAGATGAAAGGTCACAACTCTTTTATGAAAGTGAGTGAATCATATACTGATTCACTATGTGCAGGAAGTGTATGCTCAATGTATTTGGACTACCCATTAGTTTTTTGCCATCCATTCTACTCTGAGAACCTAATTTACAGGACATGAATTGGATTGCCATTTAGTTAAATAGAAACAGTGTTGCAATGAGGCTTTATGGACTTGAATGGGAAATTGCGCAGTTCATGTAAATTGCACACTCAATACAAATTTAGGCCATGTCCCCCAAATCTTTCAGATGTAACTTAGATGAGGTGATCCTGTCCCTCTACTCTGCTCTTGAGATCCCACTTGCAGCATTGTCTGCAGTTCTGGTATCCTCAGCATAAGAAGGTCATGGAGCTGTTGGAGCAAGTCCAGAGGAGGCCATGGGGATGAGCAGGGGCTGCAGCACCTCCTGTATGGAGACAGGCTGAGAACATTGGGGCTGTTCAGCCTGGAGAAGAGAAGCTGCGTGGAGACCTCAGAGCAGCTTCCAGTGTCTGAAGGGGGCTACAAGGATGCTGGAGAGGGACTCTTCATCAGGGACTGCAGCGATAGGACAAGGGGTGATGGGTTCAAACTGAAAGAGGGCAAGTTCAGGTTAGATCTAAGGCAGAAGCTCTTCCCTGTGAGGGTGCTGAGGCGCTGGCACAGGGTGCCCAGAGAAGCTGTGGCTGCCCCATCCCTGGCAGTGTTCAAGGCCAGGTGGGACACAGGGGCTTGGAGCAACTTGGTCTTGTGTGACGTATGCCTGCCTGTGGCAGGGGGTTTGAACTGGATGAGCTTTAAGGTCCCTTCCAACCCAAACCAGTCTGGGATTCTATGATTCTTATATAGTATAAAACTAAAACTAAGAGCTGTGGTACATTAAGGGCACTGCATGTGCCTTAAGCAATTGCATGCCTGCTGTGTAGACTGAAGTAGAAGGAAACAGTTGCTATTAGCAATACTGGTAAATCTACTGTAAACTACTTGGAAGCCCTATCTGTACTTAGGATCCTATCTAGGAAAGTACCACTGAACTTCTGTATAGTACTCAGAAACTGAAAGCTAAGCAATTTCATTGATACATTTCTGGACTGAGGCCTGGGATTGCTTCTAATGACAAATATAATTGCAGCTCCTCTGCTCTGACCTTTAGTTGGCTTAATGTAGGCATCCAAGCTTGAACGTTGTACATTGTACAAAGGGAGTCTGAGTTTTATTTTCTCTTACTACACCTACAAGTGGAATGCCAGTCTGATGTGCTCAGAAATGAAAATAAACACTGAGTAGAACAAGTGCAAGCACTGTTGGACACAAGCGTTCAGTATAACTTGGGCACCAGAACTTCATTCTTATAATGCCAGCTTGAAGAGGTTGGGTTTCTTTTTAAGCAGGAATTCAAACGAATCTACTTTTCAGCCTTTCCTCTTCAAGTGATGTAGGATTAATGCACATGGAATTGAACAAGTTTTGTATTTTTTACAGTACACATCTTTCGGGTTACTCTACAGCTTCTCTGTTTACTTGCTTCATTCCAGCAACCACTGTGTTTTCTACAGCTAAAAATGGTTTTCAGCCCTGATTTGGAATATGAACTGACAAAACTGGGAAGAGAGAGGATGTCTCTGTAAAATGTCTGTAATGGCTTATCTTCAAATATGCAGGCTTTATGCAATATAGGATGGTGAAAGTGATTTTATCCCCTCTTCGTAGACATGGAGCTTCTCTCTGATACAATATTCAAGGGGAAACATCAGGACTCCTGTTTCACCTTAGAGTTTTTTTCACACTTATTTGTATAAATTATCGTCTATGACCAATTGAAGCTGTTTGTTTCGTATGTAACTGTATCTAAGGGGAAGATGCAGCTGGGTTAAATATATGCACTTGTGTGTGCATTAATATCCATTGTTAACTAGTGAGGTGATTTCTGAAACCAGGCGTGGGTGACGTGATCTAGTGTAATGTGTCCCTGCTCATGGCAGGGGGCTCGAACTGGATGATCTGAAGGTCCTTTCTAACCTAAGCCATTCTGTGATTCTGTGTAATTTTATTTACTAAACATGTCAGAAATTCTGGGAAAAAAAGAAAAGTAAGTGCAGGATTCTTGGATATTTGAACAATTTGCATTAATGGGAATATGGGCACTAACAGTAGTCTCGAGAGGGGGGAAGCACGTATGCAGGAGAAAAAGAGCTGAGTTTGGGAGCTAAACCAGAAAAACCAGAGGGAGCAGGAAGTGTATCATGGGCAAGGGTAAAGATAAGCTGAGAGAGAGCTCTTGGAACAGCCTCCTGCTTTACCTGCTGAGGGCACTTTTAGCTGTCTCATTTGTTGATTCCTGTACAGCTGGAAAAGGTCTGATGGGGTGGCAAGTCCAGTGAGTGATAACAGGCACAAGAGGATGGGGGAATGCCTTGAAATGATAAATGAATGCTAGTTATTGAAACCAAGAGTTTAATTTTTATTTGTGAACTTGATAATAATGAAACCAGTTACTATTTTAGAGTTAAATCTGTACCAGCATCTTCTAACTGGAAAGTCCACCTGAGTTTTGTCTAGGTGCTCAGGGTAAAATGTCAAGAGCTGAATAGTTCAGCTGGTACCAAAGTTCAACGGGCTTCAGCAGCCATTAATGATCAGATTCCTCCTGCATAGTCACTTGCCCCAGTGTAACAGTTTGTGTGAACAGATTGCACAGTTAAATAGATTGGGAAACTAATTCAGTTTTCAAAGATTCTGTTTTGGGGGCTAGGAGAGGGTTATTTTCCTCAGTGCAGTTCGACGTGTGCCTGTACCAGCAGTTGTTGTGGCATAAATAAGGTTGTGGTGTAAGGTGGGAATAAGCTGGATGGAACAAGGTGTTAAAGCCAGCACTGCTGCTGAAAGAGGTATTTGTGAGAATACCCCTTGTTTTGCTGCAGAGCAGCAGGAAGGAGGGTGTAATTAACTCTCCTGGCAGCTGCTGGGTTCTCTATGGTCATTTTGCTCTGACCTAGCCCTGAGTGCCTGCAGACCCTCATTCAGATCCCTTTCTACGCTAAACAGAAGCCTCATTGCTTCTAAACCCTGGCAGAGCAGGCTGTGCCAGGCTGGAATGGTTGTAAATTTACTCACTGATAAAAAACCCCATCCAGCCTGAACCTGTCTGTATGATATAGCTGGTCTTTGGTGCAGTCATCTCATTGTCCTTTTCTCCACCTTGCCCTAGGCACTGCTGCCACAGGAGATGCTGCACAGATGTATGTCCCTTCCAGGTATTCACCTCAAATCTGCCATTCCTTGTGCTGTAACTCAGCCCTTCTCGACTGCAGTGGCTGCACAGAGCCTGTTCACTCCTTTCCTGTGTATCTCACAACTTTCCCATAACTGTAGATCCCTCTGGTGCAGAAATTTCTTGCCTTCCTTTTTCCAGGTGTAACATAGTAAGATTTTCCTCTTTTTCAAGTGCTTTCTACCTACATCTGGGATTGTAGCAACAGGACAAAGGGTGATGAGTTTAAACTGAAACAGAGGAAGTTCAGGTTGGATCTAAGGCAGAAGCTCTTCCCTGTGAGGGTGCTGAGGCGCTGGCACGGGGTGCCCAGAGAAGCTGTGGCTGCCCCATCCCTGGCAGTGTTCAAGGCCAGGTTGGACACAGGGGCTTGGAGCAACCTGCTCCGGGGGAAGGTGTCCCTGCCCATGGCAGGGGGTTGGAACTGGATGATCTTAAGGTACTTTACAACCCTAACTATTCTATGATTCTATATCATATCCCCTCATGATTTCTTTATTAATTTTATTATAAAACCTCATTGATCCCTTCAGTTCTGTGTAGTTTTTTCACAGATCAACTGCTTGAAGCCTTTCTCCAGTTTTTCTTCAGTTATCAGTTGGGCAACTTTCCCATCAAGTTGATGCCATTTTGCCTGAGTAAGAGAACCAGTGAAAAGGAGAAAGCATTTTAAGATCTGTGTGATACAACAGTGTTAAGAGTCTTTAAGACTTCATCTTACCCAGCAGCCCAGAGAAGCAAAGACACCCCATCAGGTCTGCCTGGCACTTGCAAGCATGCTCACTCCCAAGATTATCGTTCTTGTGGCTGCACGTTGATGCTCCTATCGATGTCCCAGTAAATCAGTCATGTGCTGGAGTTTGTCTCCTCCTCGCTTTACTGCACAAAGTCCTCTATGTTGAGGCTGTCAGATTTCTAAGCAGGATTGAAGCCAGGAGTCTCTCCTGCCAAATGCAGTATTCCAGGAGGTTACATTACACTGTCCTCTAGTGGTAAAGTACTCTAGTTGCAGCCTTATCTCAAAGGCAGGGGCTTTCAGGCCGTTCAGTCTCTGTGTTAGTGTATTATAACACTGTTCTTGAAGAGCCATCTCGCTTTGGAAAGGTTTGGTTGGCTGCCTCAAGCGAAATTCTGTGTTGTTCCTTGATCTCAAGTGGAAAAATATTTGTTGGAAAAGTACAAAACATGAAGTCAAGGGATTTGAGTTATCCATTTCAACTGTGAAGGCTTGGTGAAACTCTGGATATCATTTTTCCCTGCCGTTTTCTGTATGGAGAGTAGGGTGACAATAACAACTATTTCATCATGGTGTTTGAAGACTGTTGATGGAAACACGGTCCTTGGTGAAAAGAATATATGGTGTAGAAGAAACAGTAATACATTGCCTGTTACAGCAGGACACAAGCTCTTTGGGAGAATCCAGTCTCAGAAGTGGTATTTTTTTTATATGCTTGCAGAAAATCAAGATGAACCCATGCTCATCATTTTTAAGTTCAGTGTTTTTCAGTGAGTTCTTACCCAGTATCACAGACTGCAAAGCAGAGGGAGGCTAAGGAAAGAAAACAAAAAGCCACACAGATTTCAAATGTTTCCTTTACTTTTCATATGGGTGTATTAGAATACATTTTGTTAATATGTTCAGACCTAAATGATTAAATCATTTCTTAGTGTTAATCAGTTGTTGATTTAACTTTTAAATTAAAAATCTTTTGAGATAAATAGAAAGTAATAAATTATTTCAAGTTACTGTCTGGTATCACAGAACCACAGAATGGTTTGGTTTGGAAAAGATCTTAAAGCTCATCCAGTTCCAACCCCTGCCATGGGCAGGGACACCTTCCACTAGAGCAGGGTGCTCCAAGCCCCTGTGTCCAACCTGGCCTTGAACACTGCCAGGGATGGGGCAGCCACAGCTTCTCTGGGTGCCCTGTGCCAGCGCCTCAGCACCCTCACAGGGAAGAGCTTCTGCCTCAGAGCTCATCTCAATCTCCCCTCTGGCAGGTTAAAGCCATTCCCCTTGTCCTGTGCCTACAGGCCCTCATCCAAAGCCCCTCTCCAGGTTTCTTTTAGACCCTCTCTATGTATGGGAAGGATGCTGTACAAACCCCCTGAGCCTTCTTGTCCCTGTTGATAATTAATAACTCTTACAATAGAATAAAACTCACATGTATTTTTCTGCACTCTTCCAAAGTAATAAATAAAGAAAGAGGGAAGGAAGGAAGGAAGGAAAGAAAGAAAGAAAGAAGTTCATTAGAAATTGAGTATCACCTCCAGCCAGTGCCACCTTTTTCCCCCCAGTGGAGCTGTAATCTGACTTTCTTTAGATCTCCAGGGTACAGCAATTAGGTAAGACTTAATGATTTTCATGAGTCCATGTGTCTGGTTTTGGAGGCCACTGTTCAGGACTCAGCAGATAGACAAATCCTCATCTTAGGTCATTTGAGTGAGGCAACTGGACAGTTAATTTCACACTGATCAAAGGTAATTTGAGGGGTGGCAGATCTAGGCTAGCTGTGCTGTAGCTCAGTGTGTTACGAAGGATTACTCTAAAGGCATCAGTGAAGGATTTGCTGTGGAGGAAATAGCAGTAATGTAAGTTCTGTGGTTTGTCAGATAAATCATTCTTCTGTGCCCTGTACTAAATTGCTGTTTGCTCAGGTGGCTTGCTTTATATGTAATAGGTTTTTGACATAGAGGTTTTTAAAGACACTGAAGTGTTGTTTAGATTTTAAAACATACTTGGTTCACCAACTGTATGCTCCACCACCACATGAGGCCCTGGAGCTCACTATCAATATTGGTTCAATATTGGAGTGAGGCTTGCTGCCAGCTGACTTGCTACTGGTAATGGAGCTTGCGATGGAGGTGAACATCACAGATCAGTGCTGAGGATCTCCACCTGCATAAATGAATCATGGATCATGTTTGATCACTTACAAACACAGGGCACAATATAGAAACCAAATAGCCCTCATGTACATAGTCAGCAAGGAGAATATAAGCTTTTTAATCAGGTATTTTCATTGCCTTGGGCAGATGGGGGTTGCTGATTAGGGATGTGCCAAATGGGTACTCTGATAGATCCCATGAACAACTAAGAAAAGATTTCAAAAGGAAAACTAGCTCTACCACATGTCTAATAATTCTTTACCTTCTCTTTGTTGGGGAGGGAAGAAGGGGGAATTTCTTGTAGCAGCACAGATAAAAAAACTTTGCAAGGAAGTGATTTTAGCAGAGGGCACAGGACAAGACCTGAGCCACCTTCTGTTGGGGTTATTTTTGTCTGTCTTGGGGGGGGGTTGTTTGATTTGTTGTTTGGGGTATTTTCTTCAGGGAGGGGTTTGTGTGATGGATTTTTCCATACATGTATGCAGGAAGAAAGGAACCAAATTTCTTCTTATCCCAGGTATGTCAGCTTGTTCTTAAGTAGCATGTCCTGCTAGTTTTGGGACATCACATTACATTATCTGGTTTTGCCATATTGGCTGCATACAGTTTTCTCTTCAGAAGCTGGGATATTTGCTCGTAGCCCTTAACCAGCACCTCATCCTACACTGTGGTAAGCAAAGTCAGCAATTGCCTGCCTGCCTTCAATTCTTCACTAAATATGGAAGAATTAACCCATTCTTCACTATCTTAACAGAACTTTTCCTATCCATCAGGGTCAGTCCCTTTCACAAAATGAACTATTTAACATATAGCATTGACAAAGTTGATTTTTGCAAATAAATTACTTCTAAATTCATATTGCTTTGTCCAAAAGTTTATTCATCCTGTCTTCAGATTTTGAGTTTATAAGCCCTTTTGTGATGATTTATCCTTCCAAATAAGCTGTCTTTTTAAAGGCAAGAAGTAGTTTAGATGTGACAGGAAAGATATGGATTTTCTTTTTAATAACAAGTACTGTAGATACTACTAATATGTATTTGTAAATTTAATAATCTGTTTCTCCCTGCTCTTAGATGAAGATCAAATCACGTAATACCAGGATTTACCACTGATTCTCTGGCATTTTTTATCAGTAATGACTGGGAAGTCTGTTTACTATGCAGATAAAAATAAGTAGTACAAATAGAGTAGAGGTTAGAGAACGTATTTGAATAGAAGATAGTAGATGTGTAAAGTACATGTGTGCATGGCAAACAACTGGAATGAGATTCTGGGTTGACACAAACCATTACAGCTCCATGGAAGTTAATGGACCTGTACAAATTCACATGAGTTGAGAATCAAAGTAATGAAGTTTAAACTGAAACAGGGCAAGTTCAGGTTAGATCTAAGGCAGAAGCTCTTCCCTGTGAGGGTGCTGAGGCACTGGCACAGGGCGCCCAGAGAAGCTGTGGCTGCCCCATCCCTGGCAGTGTTCAAGGCCAGGTTGGACACAGGGGCTTGGAGCAACCTGCTCTAGTGCGAGGTGTCCCTGCCCATGGCAGGGATTGGAACTGGATGAGCTTTAAGATCCCTTCCAACACAAACCATTCTGTGACTCTATGATTCTAAGAGAAAAAGAGAGAACTGTGGATGGGACTTGGAGTACACGGCAAGGAAGGCTGTAGATTGCAGGGGAAATAGCACAGCAGACATGACAGTGGTGCTTAAGACACTGGAATAATTGTATCTCTGGTTCTGTATGTGTGGTAGTTGGCTCATAAATGGTTTCTTACACACGCAAGAACTTGAAGTAGGTAAGAATATAGTTGAGTTTGTCTTGGTAGGTCAAACAGTGCATTTAAACGGTCCAGCCGCTGGATGTCTCTGTTGTGCTTACATGAATGAGGACTGGCCTTTCAGAGTGAAAACCCTCCGTCTCAGGAAGATAAATGGGTCAGTCTGGAAAGCCAGCTGTCCAGATGACTGAAATGATGTGACACCAGGCCAGCTCTCAACATGATAGACTGTAAGTACGACACATAAGCAAGATTAACAGTTGAGAAATGCAGTTTTCCTCCGTTGCAAGAGCACTTCTTCCCAGCCCCGTTCTTCTCGGTTGTGCTCTGCACAACTGTATTAACGTGCTGCCAGTAACTGAATGTGATTTGAGAAAACAAGTTAAAATCAGCAGTGCCTTTCTCAATAGATACAATAGGTAAGTAAAACATATGTCAGTGGAAATGCACTGGGATTTCTGGCTGAGGTCAGTTTTAGTTGGTAGTAACTTCAGTTAGCCAAGAATTCCCCTTTTCTGGAAGAGTCTGCACCTTCTATTTATTTCTCTAGTCTGAAACAGAATTGAGAGAGACACATTCAGACCTTCCCATGAAATCCTGTTCTGGAAAAGTAAACATTAGGAGAGACTTTTGGCTATTTGTATGAGTCGGGGGTCAGGACGAGGTCTTTGTTTTGCTCAGCTGCATTGCTTAAGCAATGGAACTCTTTCTGCATGCACGTTATCAGCCCTTGTTTGGTTGAGGTGTCAAAAATACATGACTGGAGGAAAATGCTTCAAAAATCCTTTTGAGGTTAAGACTTCAAGGCCTCTGACTTGTGCAGAATCAAAGAGTTTCGTCGTGCTTTGTAGCACATAGCTTTCAGTGCTGTGAAATTTAGAGAAGAACATAGTGAAGCCTCAGGCTGTGATTTCAGAAGGACCTGTGAAGGTGAGTGCTGAGAATTTAGGGCTTCAGTGATTTAAGTAGAATAATACAGGAATTTGGGGCTGTGGAGGGATGTAAAAGAGATCTTTAAGTTTCAGAGTAATGTGATGACTGGTTAATTTTTTCCATTCTTCAATTCTCCACACTATTTTCAGAACAAGTTTCATATGTATATTGTGAACTAGCGTCTTTCTTTATACTATTTGTTTAATTCTTTCTGTTAAAACCCAACTTACATTACAAATTCCGAATGCTAGAAATCTCTTCTTTATTCTGGTATCTTTCAGAATTGGGCTGGATTTATTTTCTGCATCTCTCAGGATCTGTGGAAGAAGTCATGTAACGTTTTACTTCAACGCTTGGCCAGTATTTGCGCTCCTCTGGTTTATTTCTGTCCCAAATATTGCCATGAAGTGATAGATCTTTGTGTACATTCTTTGTAATCAAAGTGGGATTAAGCTGAGGACCTGTTTCTCTGAATGTAGCAGGAAAAAAGACAATAGGAAACAGCTCCTTTGGCAGTAGCCCAAGTCTCTCTCTTCTCTTCAGTCAGCGCTGCGCCCAGAAAATCCTCACTCCCTATTTTTTTCCTCCTTGTGGGAATTCAGGATTGTTCTACAAAGTGTTTCAATGTTTTGGGGTTTTTTTGCCTGCATATGTAACATTTAAGACTGGCTTGGTTACCCCATTTTGCTAAAATCACATACACACCTTTGTGTTCGCATCCACATGGATCCCACTGTTTTTATTTGCCTGTTTTGTGGTTGCTGCCTGGGGAGTGATCCCTGTTTGTCTGCATTTTCTGTTTGCCCACAGTTATATTTTAAAAGTGTTTTCTTGTCTAGGGCTACAAACTGGTTCCATTCCACTTTGTTTCCTGCTGGTTTTCTCTGTGGCCAGCAAGGAAAATAGGCAGGGAAAGTGTGCCTCCTGTTTCTTTGTAATGGGTGGGTTTAGGAACCAATCTATTACCATATGCTAAAATGTGCTGTCACCAATTCTTTGGAGCTTCGCTTCTTTGTAAAGGACCTAAAAGGCATTTTTGCTCTGTCTTATATCATACTGTGAAATTTAAATGCCAGAAATGTTGTTTAGCAGTCTAAAGCCTTAAATAGGGGATGTGTGTATTGCAATGTTCTCAAAGCTTGGGGCAGACAAACCTGCATTTTGCTATACTGAGTATTTTAAGGCCTATACTCCTGGAGTTTAGCTTTTCCAAGGTTAGTGTTGGGAAAGATCTTTGCCTAATCCTTCTTATGTATAAAAACAATAATCAGAAGTGGTTATTCAGTGCAAGAGCCAGATTGTGTGCTTGTTATCTCAGACTTGCAGTGAAACCCCTAGAGAGTTATTTCATTTTCTAAATTAGTGTGTAATTAGAAAAGGAGAATGACCTTGATTTGTGGGGGATATTTGGTAGGTTTTTTCCCTGGCAAAATCAAGAATAGGCAGCATCACAATCATAGAATCATATAATGGTTTGGGTTGGAAAGGACCTTAAGCTCATTCACTTTCAACCCCCTGCCATGGGCAGGGACACCTTCCACCAGAGCAGGTTGCTCCAAGCCCCTGTGTCCAACCTGGCCTTGAACACTGCCAGGGATGTGGCAGCCACAGCTTCTCTGGGCACCTTGTGCCAGCGCCTCAGCACCCTCACAGGGAAGAGCTTCTGCCTTAGATCTAACCTGAACTTCCCCTATTTCAGTTTGAACCCATTACCCCTTGTCCTATCGCTACAGTCCCTGATGAAGAGTCCCTCTCCAGCATCCTTGTAGCCCCCTTCAGACACTGGAAGCTGCTCTGAGGTCTCCACGCAGCTTCTCTTCTCCTAGCTGAACAGCCCGAATGTTCTCAGCCTATGGTTTCTTTCTGTAGCTTTCATCTAGATTTAGTGGGTCCTTCAGAGTTTTCATCATTAATTCCCCTATACTTTATCTTGCAACAATATTTGTCCTAGTGTTGCCAGAATTCCCTGTTGTGTGGATCTATTAAAACCCTGCAAAAGGAGACATGAAGGGAAAGGCACGTACACAGATTAGCACCGTACAGAGCTCTTGAAGTTCCAGTGTATTTTTAGTCAAAAGCAAATGTGTGTTTAATGCAAGAATTAGAAAATTGGATGGAAGAAAAGTTGGTCTGTAATTCTGTTCATAATTAGAGAGGTCCTTTTTTGGTGCTGAAGCTAAGTAATGTAAAATATGTAGGTTCCTGAGCACCATAGAAAACATCAAAGCTGATAATGTAGGAGGTTCTTGTGGTCCAGGCAAAGGAGGGGGGATTAGATTCTAAGATAGTGAAAATCAGCACCGCTCAGTTGGAGCTCTTGGTTTCTGTTGATGTACACTAGGTGGAAATCGGGTTAGGACTGCAAGTTGTACAGAAACAAAGCAAACCAGAGAAGCCGTGTTGAAAGCATCCATCTAGGAAAACATCGGGGGAAGAAAACCGCAGTGAAAACAGCACCCTTGCTAAATTCAATTTACTATGAAATTTAATAACGTTTCCTAGTGGGGAGTTGCTGGAAAATGTGGCCTGCAATATGATTGCTCTTTTAGCTGCCTTGACATTATATTTACAAGAACTATGTTCCTTTTCTTTTGTTTTCCATTACTTCTAAAGAAGCTTTCTGGAGAAGAATGCCTGTGCTTTATAACAACCTTAAGAAGCATTTGCTATGGTTGTTTCCAAAGGAACAGCTTAATAGTTTCATAAATATCCAAGTTAATAGGCTCCTAAAACCAAGGAGAGTTGCCTGTAGGGGATTTCTACTTACACAGAAATAGCTACCCTTGAACTGAAACTTTCCCTAAACTTTCCCTCTAAGCCTGTTACCTATTACCACATACATTGCTGTCCTGATCCTACTTCCTTTCGCTGTTTTGAATCAACAGTGGGTAGGGCAATACTTCCATAAAACGGACTTGAGGGTAAAACATGATCTAACAAATTACAGCACATAAATGACATTAAGTGTAGCTTGGGCCTGTAAGATCAGAAACAGGCTAATGTCAACACACTCTTTTTGCAGATGCAACAGTTGTGCCACATCATCATAAAGCCCATTATGGCTGGATTTGAAGAAAAGATCAAATCTTTCCAAAAGTGGCTTCCAGAGAGGAGAAAACCAATCTGTTTTTTCTTGCATTGGGTTGCTATTTGATACGCAGTAGGAGCTGCTTCTCCTTTATTTTTGCTGCATTTTCCCCTGATTTAAACTGGAATGGTGTTACAGTACCTAACAGTCTTGATAAGCAGCTTTTACTAGACATAGAAAATCATTCTTTTCTGCATAAACGTGGTAATGTGTATAAGCCTCATCATGGTCATACTTAGAGAAAACAAGCTCTTTCCTCCCCGTAGAGGCGCAGGAAAACCCAGCTGCTGGCAAATTAACTTACATTGTCCTTTACTCTTCTTCTATGTAATAGTGAAGTTGTACTTGGGGAGTGGGGGGTTATCCTTCTTAGGCAGCTCACGGAATCATGCTTAGGAAAGGCCATGTGAAGCATGGAAAGAGATGCTAGAAAACTGGGTCTTCCTGTTAGGATTTTGGAACAGGCCTGAAGTCCTGTTGGACTTTCTGCTGCTAAAGCCTTAAACCAGTCTGAATGCCATAGTGTTGATTTTGCATGAGGAAGCAGGAGACTGAAACAAGACTGAGCAGTGCTGGTTTGTCTGGTGCAAGCTGCTGGTACTCTGCCCATCACAACTGAGCTGATTCCACCTAGGAAGTGTAAGCGAGCTGTGATTTAGTTTAGTGTCTCTGCATCCCCATCTGGGGTGGCCATGAGACAGACACTAA
This sequence comes from Psittacula echo, assembly GCF_963264785.1. Classification (NCBI taxonomy): domain Eukaryota; kingdom Metazoa; phylum Chordata; class Aves; order Psittaciformes; family Psittacidae; genus Psittacula; species Psittacula echo. Next base: position 2,253,363 of record NC_137738.1, on the reverse strand, counting down.
GAAGCCCTTGCCCTATCCTTCTTTATTGATCCTGGGTTTGGTGATTTCTTTTGATGTGTAGACAGCTGTTGATCATGTTAGGTATTTGTATTTCACATTCCTCAAGTCTCCTAAATTCTTTGTCAGTGGGGAAGAAACATCCATAAAGTTGTTTATCCACTGGCAAGTTTTCTAAGTCTGTTATCTACAGTTTTATGTAAGAGCTTGTATCAAAATCCTGATTTTTGAAAGGTAATTCTAGAAGTACTTTGTTCCTATGGGAGACTGGTTCCCTCCAGAAAAATGCATGCCTCCTTAGGAAGGATGATGAGATGTCATAGTTTTGACTTTAGAGTGAGCTCTTAATTCCCTCAACTGCTGTTTCCTGACAAATCCATCCCTGATGCTCCTGATTGCAAGGAAAAACATCTTTTCTCCTTCAGGCAACAAGGAAGCCTCTCCCCCTTTCCCCTCTGCTCAACTGCAGTTGAACAAAAACCATCATAAAAACCTAGAGGGAGGAATAGAATTCAGCATTTCTTCTAATCACCAAGCACAATATAAAATAAATCTTAATCCCCAAGAGTCCTCTCTTTGAAATGTGTGTATCTTCTTTCCCCACTATACTAGGCTGAAATAATGAGGAAGAAACAAGCCCCACTATTAGGCTGGCTCTGGTCTTCGATTCTGCTGTGGCTGATGGCATCTATTACCTTTCTCTTGCTTAATTTTGGGGGTCCTTCTCTATTACTCTCCTACTCCCACTGATCACTCCCTCTTCCTTGTGTCACTCTCTCCTTTTCTTGATTCTCCGGCAGCTTTGCAGTTTGCTGCAGGGTTGGACCTCGAGTATATTCTGTTCTGTCTCATTGGGGAAGCTGAAACTTTGCATCCCTTGAATTTCTCTGGCTGTTGTGTAATTGAATTGAGAGGGTCAATCAGCATTTGATTATTCTGACAGTCTTCATGGAAAAGTTTGTACATTCAAATCATAATGTAATTACAGACTTTGCTTTTAGCATGAATATATTTCCTCTCAGTGACACTGAAATTATTTACTATTCCCAGTGCTTATGTATTATTTTGACAGAGATGCAGTGAGCTATGAGTAGTTTTAAGGTGGCACAATTTAGCCCATACAGCTTAAAAACAAGGATTTCCCCCCTTCCCTTTTGCCCCATCACATTTGATTATCAATGGACACATTTGAATTGTCAGCTTTCCCAAAGCCTTGGTGTACAGCCTGGAATGATCAGATTAATTTAATTGCGTAACCACACTGTTGCTAACTAGTACTGAACGCCCTCTTGTTCTTGCTTTATCTTTTCCCTGCCAGTTCTTCTGGGATTTATCCTTATTATTATTATTATTATTATTCATCCTGTTAGTTTAAACGTAAGAATTCCAGGTCAAAATAGCCTGTAATGTGGAAATGTAGGCTTCCGGGAGCTGTGTGGGCTAGGAGTAAACTTGTGACTTTGTCTGGAGGCAGGATGCTAAGATGGCTCAGCCGGCAGGTTAATGATGATTGCCATGAATATTAAATGATAGAAGCAAAACAAAACTCCCAGAGAGACTCTCAGGCACAAATCTTACCCAGCAGCACAACCAGCTTGACAGCTGCCTCGCAGCAGACTGTCTTGAAAGGAAACAGTGCTGAGGCATTTTAGGATGATTTTTATATCCCTTAAAGCCAACTTGTGATGTGCTGTTTGAAAGCTGGAGGCCTTAATGATTTATGCTTGAAGCATAAATCTGTGTGCTGAAGTAGATAAATAACAGGTAAATCATGTCTGTGCTCTTCTCCCTTGCATTAAGTGTTTCAGAATATTTTTGAGCTTTATGCTTGCTAAAACTGTGTACAAGGGGCAAGCCTTACTGTTGAAGTTGATACCAGCTCTTTTGTGTGCAGCTATAATGCCACATAGTCCCACTTCTTCCTCTGAAGTTCTTCTATTCCCTTCTTTGGGGTGAGTTTATTTTCCTCTCTAAAAAGACCCCATTGCAGGGCACAGAATGACAAACTACAGATGGGTTTATTCCTTTCTTGTGATCTGTCGCAGACAGGATCAGAGCTTGCTGTTCACAGAGCTCCTCCTCAGCTCCAGTGGTGTAAAGCCAGTTCCTGCTACATGGAAAAATTGCTCCATTACAAGCAAAAACTTAAATTCAAGCATCTTGGATTCATTTGATGTAATCCCAACACAGCTCTGGGATGATCCCACTAACAGCACTGCAGTCATGCTCCGTTTCTGAAAGGATGTCTAAAGGTGAGACATTCTGTACAGCGCAGAGATAATCTTTGTTACACTAAATAAGTCAGGGTCAGATTCTTGCACGTAACTTCCTTGACTTTCATGGTTATGTAAATTTATACCAGCTTAATATGTGGTTCAGTGATTTTCAGACACCAAAAGGAAGGAGCTGAAATAACAGAGTAGGTTTTGTCAGATAACTGCATGTAGGCATGATCCATTTTGTGGTGTTATTCTGAGTATAAAAAGATCAAGTAAATCTAAACTATTTTTAGGTGCAGTGAGTCAGTCTAAATGAGTTGATGGAAAAAGATACAAATGAAAGGACAGTCCATTTAGAGGAAGTTATGGAGAGTACTGCTTTTATATAAACATTCTGCAGAATTTACTTGGCTTTCCAAACCCTGCCTGTAAATCAAGAAGTGCTTTCCAGTGGCTCGTGGAGACCTCTCTAGTCATACGGTACTGTCTTTGTTTTCAGTTCAATTGCATTAAAACCAGGACATGTTTTAAAAGTAGAATTCTTCAAGTATTGATGTTAAGTAATTGATGCAGTTACTCTAGTGACTATGAACAATGTGTGCAATCAGAAAGGGAAGCGGCCAGCACCATCCCAGCTGTGAAGAAACCACATTGAGTGATAGCATGTTTGAGCTAGGATCAGGACAAGCCCTGATTTATTTCTGTTGTTGTTAAATCAAACAGCCTAGTGAATGGGAGTGATTTTTTATTTAAGGGTAACATGAACCAGATCCATTTAAAAGACTTAGGCTAGCTTCTCTTTGTGTTGTCACAGTACCATGAGGAATTTACACAGTCTCTGGCAGGGCTTGCAGTAAGGTGAGCTACAGTATTGTGCAATAGTAGTTTGTAACTATTTCCCCATGTATTAAAAGTTTCCCATAAATACATGTTACTTTGCAAAGCCAATGCTGCTAACAATCATTCAAATAAAATCTTGCTTAGGAATTTAGGATTTTTCAAGCTGAAAAGTTTCTTTAGCTACTGAGGGAAATTCACATTAATGTATCGTAGTCTGCAAAGGCTACAAACAGTTGTTTGGGGATTGGAAGCTCATTTCTTATTTGAAATATCTAGTCTATTTTATCATAAACTAGCTAAGCCTAGTAGATGAATGCTGAATGTATCATTGAAACTCTTGAGAACGTTGTGAAACACCTTTTATACAATACCTTTAAGTGGCTGAGCCAGAAATGCTGCTGGGGATTGTCGTGGTTTCTACCAGTGGACATACAGGCAAATTGCACGTGATGACAGACATGGAAGAACGTGGGCAAAATACACTCACTTCAGCTGAAAAATGGAGCACGACAAAGCGATACCCCTTTGGAGCGAGGAAATTGAAGCTGGAGCTTCAGAATGCAGCATTCTTGATACTACAGCCGTCTTAGGATCCCATGAGCCTACAAGTCCAACCAACATTACCTTCTTCAAATGGCTGGAAGTCCCAACAGGGACAAAAGATAAAGGGACTTCAAAGGAAGCATCAGCTCATTTAACAGCCAGGAAACCTAGCATTAAGGATTGTAACACTGTAGTGAAACTGGGAATTGTACCTTCATCTCTGTCCCTGGTCACCTCTTCAGCAGCAAAACTCCAGCCTTCTTTCTTTAACTAGAATAAGCATCACTTAAAGACAAAATGAGAACAATTAGTAAGTAAAGTACTGAATAGCAGTGGTTTTCTATGAATCCAGGCACCTGCAAGATATCAAAGCCAAAGGCATCAGTATTTTTTGAAGATGAGGCTGAGGATGTCGAGCAAGAAGCCAGCAGTCACAAACTGTTTAATTCATGTTGATTTTCCCAGAACTGTATCCAAGGAGGATGTCACACTTTTCTGTTCTCAACTTCAACCTTATCTCTGAGTGCATCAGCAAGTTTCACCTCTTCTGAAACTGTATTCTTCAGTGAGCTATTTATAAACTCCTGCTGCTTCTCACAAGTAGAATTTCACTCACTCTCTCTCTCTGCCTCAGGTTGTTATATTCCACTGATATGCTGCTGCTTCACATATAAACCTTTCAGCAGCCTGTTTCTTCCAGCTCCAAGATGTGCTAAACTCAAAGGAAAACATTCAGAGAAATGGGAAGGAAGTATTTATCCTTGGGAGCAGCAATTTAGGGACATATGTAATGTTTAATGTGTAGAATCATAGAGGCTCAATACATACTCAAACATCCCTACTAAGCATGTGTTCTTAAAATCCTTTACTTGTAGTGATAGGACAAGGGCTGATGGGTTCACACTGAAACAAGAAGTTCAGGTTAGATCTAAGGCAGAAGCTCTTCCCTGTGAGGGTGCTGAGGCGCTGGCACAGAGTGCCCAGAGAAGCTGTGGCTGCCCCATTCCAGGCAGGGTTTAAGGCCAGGTTGGATGGGACTTGGGTGACATGATCTAGAGTGCGGTGTCCCTGCCCATGGCAGGGGGTTGGAACTGGGTGATCCTAAGGTCCTTTCCAACTCAAACCATTCTGTGATTCTGTGATTCACTAAAACTGATAGGCTGGTCTTTTGCACGCTCATACTGACAACTTTTCAGGTATCCAGAGAAGTTGTCACCATCATTTCACTTTTGCCTCCCATTTTTGTGTCAGAGATCAGAACTCTGCAGGGTGTCACTTCTGACCTGTTCAGTTCAAGAAATAGATGGAATAGAACATGTTTTAGAAAGACTGTAAGACTCTTGCCTTTGTCTAAATTGCTAGATCTGTCTGTTGTGTATTTTAACCATGCATGTTTGTCTTTCTGTAACACAAAAATACATCACCAATGCCTTGAAAGTCCTACTGCCCTACTCTTATAGATTACTGCATACCTATTTTAAAGGACAGAGCATGGTTAAACAATAAACAAGGAAAAAGCAGTGGCATTCTTAGAATCATAGAATAGTTAGGGTTGGAAAGGACCTTAAGATCATCCAGTTCCAACCCCCCTGCCATGGGCAGGGAAACCTCACGCTACACCATGTCACCCAAGGCTCTGTCCAACCTGGTCTTGAGCCCCGCCAGGGATGGAGCATTCACAACCTCCCTGGGCAACCCATTCCAGTGCCTCACCACTCTCACAGTAAAGTTCTTCCTTATATCCAGTCTAAACTTCCTGTTTAAGTTTGAATCCATTACCCCTTGTCCTATCACTACAGTCCCTAATGAAGAGTCCCTCCCCAGCATCCTTATAGGGCCCCTTCAGATACTTGATATTCTTGAGACACTTCCAAGCATAATTTAGGACACACACATGTTACCTAAGAATATAATCTCAATTTAAATATGTAATCCTTTCAATTAACTCTTTTGCCATAAGTATATTTAGGTCTGGTGCTGCACAGTTCAGAATGTACATGTTTTGGGGAGCAATATTTACTCTTTTTAATGCTGTTTTAGGAGCTTTGCTGAAACATAAAGATTATTAAAAGGTTCACTGTAATTATCAAGTTTGATTTACCAGGACTTTTATCTATGATCATTACCAAAACACCACTTTAGTGTAAAACAAAGGGTACGTAGCTGCAGCTTCCAATGAGAAGAGAAGCCTCCCAGGATACTCTTCCTCTGCCACAGCTATTTTGAACCAGTTATCAGTTTCACCTGTAAAGTTACCCTTCAGGCACTTTAACTGCTCGGTAATTAAGCTCTGCATATCCAACACGGCTGGTGTTAGTAGCTCTTTGAAGGAGCACAGAACTAGACACAGGGAAGTTTTCCCTTCAATTGTCATCTAATTCTATCTGCCCAAACTGCCTAAATCAAATGCTACCTCTAAGATGGTTTTTTTCATGCAAAGATTCTGTTGTCTACAAAAGAAGGGTGCAAAGTTTTAAGTTCAGCTTTACATTTAAACATGCCTACAAGTTTTAGATTCAGCTCATGTGTTTGACTCTTTGTAATCAGTCTACTATCTGTGGTGTTGTCATCTCTGAAGCCCAAGTAGATGTGGCAAGAAGTGGACTCAAATTTTCCCAAGGCAAGGGTTAGAACCATGTCTCGGCTTTACCTGCTGCCTTTGCACAATACAATCTAGAAGGTAAAATACAGACATTAGGACATGGCTTTCTTTTCCTTTTTCAGAGAGGTTTCTTTAAGTTGAGGGAAAATTATGTTGTATTTTGGTTTTTCCTGGATGGCGTATCCCCGAGATGGCTTGCACCCACATTCTTCTAAACTTTTCACTTCTCAGAAGTACAATGTCTCACATCAGAAGGATAAAGGCTCATGTCAAGAAGTACTGCAGAACACAGTAATCTGCACATGCATTAACAGTGCAGAATTCCTGATGACAACAGCTACAAATAACCTATGGGAAGCAGGAATAGGAATTTATTCAGGAATACTTCCTGTGGCTCTGCAGTTCATCCAGGTCCACAAGCTCTGTTTCTCACAGGACGTTAATCTCTCTTTCTGTTATTTGGGATTTCTTGTCAGCAGATAACCCAAGCCAAGAAGATCTAAGCCTAAATTTTGTAAACAAGTAAACTAAGACTCACACCTTCTACTCAACAGGAAGAAAAAAGCCAGACCAGAAGGCGTTATACAAAGATCGACAGATGGGGCAGGTACAAGTTTACATCCTTATCATTGACCGTATTTGACAGAAGCAACTCAAGGAAGTGCTGCCTGTTATCAGACCTGCATGTACCGCTCTGCCACCTATACCTTACCAGTATGAACTGTCCCAATAGCACACTATGCTACGTTCTCATTTCCCACCTATTTCGTTTTCTGGGTTAGGTAGCAGTGAAAACATGCTAAGGATACGTGCCCACTTAAAGCTTTATCTTAACAGTGTTCTGTTGAGTGGGAGCCTCAAGTGAAATAGCCTAGGAAGTGATTAAATGTTGGTTGGACAGAGCTGACAGAGGCTGACATGCTCTAATGCTGACATGCTCTAATGGAAGATGTCCCTGCCCATGGCAGGGGTTAGGACTGGTTGATCTTAAGATCCTTTCCAGCCCATACCATTCTATGAGTCTATGCATAGGAAAAGCAGGGAGAGGACAGTAACAGTAAGCCACTCACTAGTGATGAGTTATAATCTAGCTACAACATTTTGAAATGCAGCTGGATATGCTGGTCCCAGATGAAGCCAAGACGATTACAGTCATCACAGCAGCACAGCTACTGAAGCCACCCCATAAGAAAGCAAGCAAGGAAGGGAAAAGAAGGGGGAAAACCAGTGGGCATTGGAAAATTATTTAGGAAATGCTGGTACAAGAATAACCACCATTACCACCAAACCCACATGAATCCTCATAAAGCTGGCAGGTTACACCCATACCTCTGGGCAGGCATCATCAAGGGGACAAGTCCCAGCTGCTGCTGGTACCTAATCCAAAGGTCATCAGTAGTAATAGTATTATCATAAAACAAAAATAATTCTCTGAAGCAACAGTATTCTTAGAAGTTATTTATTCCATCCCAGAGCACCATCCAACAGCAAGGGGGGCCCATGGAGTCCCTCCTGCAAATGAAGAGATCTGTCGTAAGACACAAACCAAGTTTAGAAATCTGTAACATCGTGAAAGAAAGGACAAATAAAATAGAAACAGCTTTTCTGGTTATTCAGCTGCCAGGTCCCTGCAAACCATGAAGTGGAGAATCAGCTCATAAAACCTTTCCTTCAAAGGAAACCGCCAAAATGCTAAAGAAATAGACCAAAAGATAGAATTGTATTTTTATCTATATTATTAATGTAGAATTGGGAGCAATTTACATTCTCCTTAAGTTAGTGACAGTCAGTGACTAGCAGCAATTTATACAGCACATGCTTTTAGGGCTCTCTTGTTGCTGAAAGCCTGTCAGAGAAACCTAGTAAAGGGGGCTGCTTTCATCCATCAGGATGTGCAGCTTTATATTAGATTAAAACAAGAGGAACGGATGAACGCACACTTCATGGCAACAGCAAGGATGAAGGTAGAGTAAAAACAAAGAAAAACTAACAGAAATGAAAAATGAGAGCTGCAGTTGTCAGTAGAAAGAAGCTAACAATATCCACAGGATACTAAAGCACTATTATAAACTTGTGCTGTAAGAGTATGTGCGAAACAGTGGGCTACAATTTCCTTTATGTGTTAGAGTTCAGGAAGCTACAAGGAAATCATCATAATCTAATACAGATGTAGGTCTTTAATAATCACGTAACAAAAACAATGTGTCGTTTATTCAAAACTAACATAATAATAGTCTTAAAATCTTACAGTAGTTCTCATGGGGGAAAAAAAAGGTTTATTTTCCTTGGTTTACAGCTGTAGGCTTGGCCTAAATATTCTACAGTAACTGCATTTGAAGCAATGGAGTGGGTTCAGATTCAGTATTCTCAAATCTGATGTGAGATTCAGTATTATCAAATATTAAGTCCCACAGTGCTTTTTAAAATGTAAGCCTCTATTACACCTGTCTGTACATCTGATACCTACACTCACTTGGAGCACAGAGAACTCCTGTTAGCTCAAGGCATTGTGGCAAGGTGTTAGATAAAGCATTCACACTTTTCCAAGGAGTGGGAAACAACCTGGGATTTAAAGACCAGTCATGTTTCAACTGTTAAAAACTTCCTTATCCCTTCTAAACAATGTAATTTTACATTACACGCTTGTAAACAGAGAAATCCAGGCAGAAAGAATTCTCAAATGAAATAGTTCCTGTAATCCAGAGCAAAGAGCCCAAGTGTATGACACTGATCCACTGTTTCCTCTAAACTACGTGTGTACACACATACATTGTTTTCTGAACAGAAAGTTGACTCATGAGAGCTAATTGCTGTAATGAACCTCAGAGAACAAGGAATCGAGCTAATATTCCCTAGGAACTCAAAACTCATCTTTAATGTTGAAATGTGGCTGATCTTCAGGTTTGAAGTCCAGATTGGGGCTGCCATCCTCATTCAGGATTCGTCGAGAAGTATAGCCAACAATTGGATATTTGGCCTTATAAACATTATTGAAGATATCATCCAGGGACTTCAGTTCCTCTTCTGAGAGTCCTGTCTGAATGAGAGATGGAAATGAAAGTCCTGTCTCAAAGAAATAAAAATACAGGTATTTACATGCATTTTTCTTTGTTACTGATTACTGTAAACCCTGTGGTCAGCTTTTGGGTTTGCTTTGCAGAGTGTGAATAACAAAATTGGCAGTATAATCTGTAATTTTATTCTTTTCATTCAAATTCAGCCTTGACAAAACTTTTCATATATTCAGGTCAAACAAACCATTCATCTCCCTTGGTTTTCCCTGCAGAAGTAAATCACCTCCAACAAGCAACAACCCACTGCGAGAGGCAGCGTTCACTGCCAAGTCAGTGACACAGGATACACTAATTCAATTGAAAAAGGGATTTACTTGCTTTGGAAGCATCTTTTTAAACAGCCAGTAATTTCCCCTTTATGTGCTTACGTAGGTTGTATTGATTCCACAGATTAAAACCCTTCCTTCCTCTTTAAGGCTGTTAGCACTGCACCCTTCCTGAGCAATACACACATATCCATTTGATGTGTTTCAAGAATATTAATGTGTTTGGGTTTTAAACATGGAAATCAACGGTAAATTAATGCAAGTAATTTAATAGTATCACTCATCAGCTTGCAAAAGAACAAAACTCTGCAAAATGGAATTAAACTAATGGTCTATTTTCTTACTATGTCATGTGTCAGATCTGCTGGATCCAGAGACATCTTTGCAACTCCTCGTGTTGAGTCTTTCCCAGCCAAAGCATTGTAGGGGGCCCCTTTTCCATAAAACTCTGTCAGATAAATAATAACAATACTCCAGTGAGGATGTGACACTGCACAGGGTATGTTCAGTGCTCAGGGTTTTCAGCCTCTACTTTTCCCCACCCTGTTACGCTTGTCAGTGATACTGCCAAGTTCTGACACTGTTCCCCAGTTACACTTGAGCAACAACTCATCTAAAACTCTTCTTTCCAAAACTGACTTTTGATGTTACTTTTTGTAATATATCCCAGTCCCTAAAATCAAAACACAGCAGAGGGTGGGTTCTACAATACAATTGTTGAACTCCTATGCTGCACTCTTAAAACCTACCTGTTCCATAGGGTGCTCTGCTTTATGTTCTTGTGAGAGGTTTGCAGACTCAGAATTTGCAGTGGCAAGCCTTGCCTAACTTAAGATTCAAAGGGAAGCCACCATCTATGTCCAGGGAAGCCACCATCTATGTCCAGACAAGCTGCATTAACAAGCTTAGGCCAAAGGCATTAGTTGGCTTATGATGACATTAAGGCAAGTGTCCGGGGCCCCCATGGTCCCTTCAAACATTTTACAGCAAACCTGGATGAAGTATCCGAAGTTCAAATTAAAACATCTGTAGTTCTTAGGGAAGGCACAAACTGCAAATACAGCACTAAATGGTTGAGTGCTAAATGGGGATTTAGAAAAGGAGAAAAGTATATTCTTTCTGTTGTGATTGAACTGCAGGTTTCTCATACATTGGGAATATTTAAAAAGGAATTCCTGAATAGTAACATGGACAGGAGAGAAGCAAACTCACCTTTGCCAGAAGTGACATCAAACACAACTCCCTTCACCGCCAGGTAAATGGGTTGCCCTTCCTGGAAAGAAAGCCATCAACATACCCTCAGCACTTCGGTGTAGGCAGACAGCAGTTAGCTTTAGCTATGAAATCCATAAGAACACAAGGATGAACATTAAATTCTCTGTTGTATGTTTTTTCCTGTTTGTGTGTATACAGCAGACACATCCTCTCACTTGGAATTTCTTGCGCTTTAAACTGTCCCTGAGATTTATGGGCATTTTTTGAGAATTTAAGCATATGCAATGAGAGAGCTTTTTTAATCTAAACATCACACACAAGACACATCCCTCCTGCAAGTCACCTCCTGTCTGCTCAGTGATGATCAACTGCATCTATTCCTAATGCAGATGGATACTGCCCAAGACAAAAGGGTGTATGGCCAACAGTGTTCTTTATTCAATTAAGAGACCAACATAAACACACACAAATCTCATCTGCTGACATCTGTTTTACTTAATAAGCCAGTGTTTCTGCTTTGTCTTTTACGCGTAAGACATAATTTTAACTCAGATGCTGGTAGTTTCTTGGAAGTATCTAGAGAAGGCCCTGAGGAGGGCCAGCTAATCTATAAAAGACACAATATGTAGGAATATAGGACTTTATAATCTTGAATGTGAAGTTCTGCTGAGATTTCTGTGTCACAGAAAGCCAAGAACTCTTAAGTTGAAATCACTTTGTTATTTCTATAATCTCATGGGGAAAAAAAGCATCTACACTCATGGTTTAATGAATTATTGAGGAAATATCACTTCGGGTGCAGTTATGGCAATCTGCAATACGCTGGCACGAGCACCTTGCCAAGCAGGCAGTGAAGAGAACAGGAACATTCGATTGCACGCAACTTCAGCGGACCAAACCCAGGAGGACAGAACCCGCGAATGCCAACTGCTCACGGGCGCCCAGGAGCCGAGTTACCCCGGGAGGGAGGCACAGCACGGCAGCAGAGCACGAGAAAACACGGCTTAACGAGGTCGCAGGGGCCCGAGCAACCGGGGCAGGCGGCCCCGGCCCCGCCGCGGCCCGCCCGCCCGTACCTGCTGCCCGTCGTATCTGGCCAGCTCGGGCTCGGTGAAGAGCCGCACGGGGGCCTCGGCCGGCGGCCGGAACCGCAGCTCCCGCTCGGCCTGGGCCGGCAGCGCGCCGAGCAGCGCGGCCAGCAGCACCCGCACCGCGCCGCCCGCCATGCCGCGGAGCCCGGGCAGCCGGCCCGGCACCGCCTCCTCCGGCACCGCCCCCGACAGCCGGGGACGGCGGCGGGAGCAGGTTCCTCACTAAGGGGTGGTTCGGTTTTAGCCGGAGGTACGCGGGCGGAGTGCAGCGTACGCGGTGAAGGGAACGAACTCACTGCTTGTAGGGCAGTAACGGTGTAAAGCACATCGAACCCTGTGCTCTGTTCTGGGCCCCTCACTACAAGAGAGACATTGAGGTGCTGGAGCAGAGCCAGAGAAGGGCAGCGGAGCTGGTGCTGGGCCTGGAGCACAGTGTGATGGGGAACAACTGAGGGACCTGGGGGGTTCAGTCTGGAGAAGAGAAGGCTCAGGGGGGACCTGATCGCTCCCTACAACTGCCTGAGAGGAGGATGGAGCCAGGAGGGGCTGGGCTCTGCTCCCAAGGAACAAGGGATGGGACAAGAGGAACCGGCCTCAAGCTGCACCAGGGCAGGTTTAGACGGAGCTGAGGAACAATTCCTGCCCCAGAGGGTGCTCAGGCATTGGCACAGGCTGCCCAGGGCAGGGCTGCAGTCACCGTCCCTGCGAGTGTTCACACCCCGTGGAGACGAGGCCTCAGTGCCATGGGTCAGTGGTGGCCTTGGCAGTGCTGGGGAATGGTTGGACTGGATGAGCTTAAAGGGCTTTTCCAACCTGGCTGACTCTATGATTCTGTAATTCTCTGGTTCTAAGTGTGCGGTGCTGCCCCGAGGAAGGGCCATGAGTGTGCAGAGGGAGTGCCCTGCCCTGGGGGCATACAGCAGGCACGGTAACTGCTGACAAATCTAACACAAGACCCCTCAGGTTTCATCCTTCTCCCTCTCTGAAGCTTCTCTGCTTGCTGGTCTGAATATTTGTTCACAAATCAGCACACAAAGGGCAGGTTTCATCTTCTATGACTTTAAACTGTCTTTATAGCCTAAGGAAGGAGAGAATAAATAGGAGGTTCTCAAATGATGTGATTTCCCTGTGCTATAAATGCAGCACAGGGAAACACTCTGGGCTGGCAGAAAAGTAAGCAGTTTGATGTTTGTAACTCTATATAGAATTAAGGAAATTAGAACCTTTTTACAATTTAGATACATGTATCACATCCCTCACTGTACTGCTGGCAAGTGAGGACTTGAAGGATGTAAAGCCTGGATGTGTAATGCCGTGGCACCCCGTCTTCCCGACTACTGGGCTGTAATCCAAATCCCTGTTTGGTACCTCTGCTCAATGTACAGTGTTTTGTGAAAGCTGAACAGTTCAGAGAAGGACCTGGACAGCAAACAGGAGATAGAAACATCCTTGTTTTGAGGATTGTTTATAAATGGTGCTTGTATAAAATCCCTGTGTCTGCCTCAGAGCAAACCTGTTCCATGCTGCCTGAGCTAACACCCACAGGCTGTCCAGAGGCAAGCAGAGCTGAAGTAGCTAATCCAGAGCAACATCTCCACCGTTCTCTTCTGGATGACAAAAGCAGCTCAAGATGAGAACTCCAGGGCAGTGAGGACGTGTCACCACAGTATGAGGATGACAACCACTGGGGCACATCCCCACATGAGGAGCCAGGCCAAGCCTGCAGAGCCAGGGAGCTCCATGAAGGAGCCGACTGCCGCAAGCTGAGTGTTGCGGCTGAGTGTTGGTGCTGCAAGCTGAGTGTTGCTCCTACATGGTTGTTCCTGTGATTCTCCTTAAGCAATGAAGTTTGCCTGCATTGCCTGAACGGTAGCTGGGCTTCACAACAGGCTTCTCATCCCACCTGTCCATCACGTCCATGTGCTGACTCCACACACTACAAGGCAGAAAAAGGACCTCGAGGAAGGCTTTGGATCAAACAGCTCATGAATGCTTCCATTACATGCAGAGCTCCGGATTTGCCTGGTTGCTCTGCCTGCCAATCCCCTACGTGGCTTTCCACAGAGCCCCGTGTTGCTGGGAAAGAGGCAAAGTCCAATTTGGCAGTTTGGTTCAATACTAACTGAATACTAACCAACAGCTGCCTGAGGTGTTAGTGATTTGGGGCTCAGTTAGAGCCTGCCTTTGAACCACTGACATCTGAAAATTGAGTAACAAGAACTAAAACATTTTCCTTCTGAAAGGAGAAGCTGTATATTAGCATTGCTGTTGTCAAAAGACTTCAAACCTCGGTTATTAACTCAGAGGTGTGGGTCTTAGGCATAGGGAAAAGGTCTGAGCGGCTCCTCTACAGTATTGCATTTCAATGCAAGAAATGTTGTGCATGCTTTTCCCAGTGATGAAACATTAACGATTACTCCCGTGCTGGGGAGGAAAAATAGCTGCGTAGGTATTTGTGGACGGGTGGCCCATGAGTCAGCTCACATGTGGTTTTGCCTTTTATTTTCATGGAGCACTCCATTGCTGCCACTGCTGGGCTGGTGCAGCAGGGGTGAGGCTTCACAGGAGCCCTGCAGAAGCTCTGTCTGTTTGCCAAGTGCTCCCGTTGGTTTGGTGTTCTGCAAACAGCCCTGAGCAGTGAAAAACTGACAACTAAAAATATGAATTGTGTGCGTCTTGGGGAGAGCTGGCAGGGCTGGTTTAAATGGCTTTTTCCATCGAGTTCATTCTTGGGTAGGAGAATTCACATTATGAAGTGTGTGATGTGGAGGAGACTCATTTCTCTGTCACCACAGAGTGCACTTCTGTGTCCTCAGTAGAGAGAATCCCAGCATGGTTTGGGTTGGAAGGGGCCTGAAAGCTCATCCAGTGCCAACCCCTGCCACAGGCAGGGACACCTTCCATAGAGCAGCTTGCTCCAAGCCTGTGTCCAACCTGGCCTTGAGCACTGCCAGGGATGGGGCAGCCACAGCTTCTCTGGGCACCCTGTGCCAGCGCCTCAGCATCCTCACAGGGAAGAGCTTCTGCCTAAGGGCTCATCTCAATCTCCTCTCTGGCAGGTTAAAGCCATTCCCCTTGGCCTGTCCCTACAGGCCCTTGTCCCAAGCCCCTCTCCAGGTTTCCTGCAGCCCCTTTAGGCACTGGAGCTGCTCTAAGGTCTCCCCTTAAGGAGCCTTCTCTTCTCCAGGCTGACCCAGCCCAGCTCTCTCAGCCTGGCTCCAGAGCAGAGCTGCTCCAGCCCTCGCAGCATCTCCGTGGCCTCCTCTGAGCTCGCTCCAAGAGCTCCACGTCCCTCTTGTGCTGCTGCCCCAGAGCTGGATCAGCGCTGAAGGGAGGATCTCACAGCGTTCACTATAAACGTTGCAAACGCCGGTTACTCGGGTGAGGAGCACCTGCGCTGCACTGGGCGGATCTGCGCTGCCTAGAGCGAGGCAGCTGTGCAGGAATGGCCCGGCCCTCCGCAGAGGTCGGCGGCCATCACCGCGGTTGGACTACACCTCCCAGCAGCCCCCGCGGCGCAGAGCCGAGGCCGCGGCACCGGGGCGGGAAGCAGACGGAGAGCGGGCGGTGGGTCCGGGCGCCTGCGTGACCCTGCCCGGGCAGGTCGGCTCGGCCTGGCGTGGTCCGGCCGGGCCCGACTCGGCCGCGCTGCCGCCGCGCCCCGCCGATGCCATGCTGAGACCTGAGACCTCCGCATCCTACCAGGAGGTACGAGGGGCCGGAGCAGGGCTAGCGACCGGTGACCCGACGGGAGGGGCTGGGGCAGCCCCTCTGGGCAGCGGTAGCCTACCCAGGGCTTGCCGAGCGCTGTCGCTGTGGGCTCGGGCGGTGAGGGGATGTGCCGTCCTACGGCTGGTGCAGTCCCAGCCCGCCCGGTGCCTGCACCGGCACTCGCGGAAAGAGGCGGGTGCTCCGGGTACGCTCCGTGTCTTGTTTTACCCTTCAGCGTGGTTAAAACGGCCGGCAGCGGCTGTCTAAGAGCATGAACTCGGTACAGCGACCGGTGAGCTCTCTCGCTGGGGTTTCCATGACCAGGAGAGGGTCTGTCGGGCGTGAGAAGCGCTTTGGTACTGGAGCTGTCGCACACGACACTGAAGCCGCATTATCCTCCTAAGGCCGAGGCAGTCCGTGGTTTGCATATCAGTGTATGGGCTCGTTCCTATCGCTCGTGCTAGAGATACGAGCTGTTGGTGCCAGGTTCAGCAGCCGTAGAGACTTGCAGCAGGGCGCTTTTATTTGCATCTTGCAGGCGAAACGAGTGCAGATGTTTGCCTTCCTCTGTATGTGATGGGTGGTTTGGGGCTCTGTTTTAATATAGAATCATGGAATCACAGAATGGTTTGAGTTGAAAGGGACCTTAAAGCTCATCAATTTCCAACCGCGTGCCACGGGCAGGGACACCTCACACTAGACCAAGTTGCTTCAAGTTCCAGTCTGGCCTTGAACTCTGCCAGGGATGGGGTAGCCACAGCTTCTCTGGGCACCCTGTGCCAGCGCCTCAGCACCCTCACAGGGAAGAGCTTCTGCCTTAGATCTAACCTGAACTTGCCCTGTTTCAGTTTGAACCCATCACCCCTTGTTTTTTTTTAATTTAGTATTGTCTCTTTAGTTTTATCTTCTGTTTTTTGTGCCAGGCTAGAAGGCATTGGAAGGTGATGTATCAGTGGAGCAGCAAAAAGCCTGTATGGACAAGTTCTCCTTTTATTTAAGAGGGTTTTATCCAGAAGTATGGTTTTATCCCATGGTTATCAGGAAGAAATTAACTCATGTAAGAGCTTGCATGTAGGGAAGGTACTTGAGAGGGTTTTAATGAAGTCACATTGATGCCTAAAGTATGGCCTCGACTATGCATGTTACACTTCTACTAAGTGTATCAGCCAGGACTGACACTGCACCATATGTTAGGGATTGTCCCAGATGCCATGCCACAAGTCTAGATGCTTTGTAAGTGCAGTGGCTGTGTTTCCATCCCTTCTCCAGCATGTGGGGCAGTCTGTGATGCTCCTGTCCCTAGCAGGGGTGCTTAAATGTCTGGAATTGCCTTTTCTGATCTTCTCTTTGTTCAGTGCTGTTCTATGTGCAAGCATGAAAAGGAGCCGCCAGGTCACGGGCAGGCTCCTGCTGTTGTTTCTCACTCAGCTGTAAGTGCTGAGCCTGAGGAATGCTGAAAAAAAAGTCTGTTCCATGCCCTTCCTGCTCTTGACGTCCTATCCTATCTGCATCCTATTGCAAGCTTAACTACCCTGCAAGCTTGTGTTCCTTCTGCATTAGCACCATGCTTCACCTCTTTGCCAAAAATAGGATGTAGGAAGATCTCACCTATGAGGGTGAACACCACTGGCATACACCAGCTTCACTGTTGTCCTTTGCCTTGATGTGGGGATTCTGTCAAGTGTGAAGAACCTGTCATGCTGTGCTTCCTGTTGCTATGAGGTAGTAGCTGAGTGTGTCTGTGAGCTATTGGGTTTGTAGGTCCGTGCTGCTGTGCCCTGTGGAGTCTGTTTGCTTAGAATATGGTAGTTGAGCCAGGCTCCTGTTGGTCTCAGTGGGTTTGTGCAACTTCTTGCAAAGTCAGGTGTTCAGCATTTGCAGTGGCATTAATTGGTTTTAGAGGTCTTACACATCAGCTGAACCTCATCACTTTGCCTCAGGCAATGTTGGCACGCCTGCTTTTGACTAGCTGTCCTCCCCTGGCTTTATGCTTGAAAAGCTTATGAAGCCCTGTAAGCAGAGATAAGAAACCATAGTTCCATGTTGGTTAAGGGTTTGGTTCATTTCTAATGAATGCTAAAAGGCTACATTTTCTGAGTTTTTGTTCTGTGTGTTGAAGAGTTGCTGTAGATGCTCTTGAGAGGGTAAGAGATGTAGCATATTGTGATGTTTGAACTTGTGCTGGGATCTCCTTGTTCTCAGGAGAAGAACTTGCTTAAACTCTGCATACCCTCAGTTGATGAGGTGCCTGTGCATTGGGAACTCTGGCTGAACCAGAGAGATGGTGGAGTCAGCTTGAGAAACAGCAGTGACTTTATAATTGATGTTATAAACCTTTTGGATCATCTGTGTGTGAAGAATTTGCATGAGTGTAATTTGAACTGGTTTGTTTGCTGATTCAGCTTAACCAGTACAGGAGGTTCAGGAATCATTCTTCTTGTGTCAGAATAGCTTATTTTGGGTCAGGTAAACAAATAGAACTGGTTTGTGTGTTTCTGCAAAAAGGAGCAGGGTGTTAATTTAGCCTTATTTTATGAAGATAATTGGAAAAAGTATCTTGTACTGGACCCTGCAAGTGTCCTGCAAGTGAGATGAGTTTAGCCTATTAGTTACGTGTTCACTCCATGCCTCACACCATGGGAAGCCATGCTTTATTTATGTGTAAAGCATTTAAAAACAACTGGGTAACTGCTTTCAACTTGCTTTGCATGGTGGAAATCAACACAGGAATCCAGCAGGAGGTGATGGAGACTTTACGTCAGACTGTGAAGACGTAAAAGGAGTGGACTCTTTCCTAATAAGTGCAAATGATGGTTTGTTAATGGTATAATGATGGTTTCAATACTGAATTGAAAAGCACTTGAAATAAAAGCACTTCCTTATGGATACACACATGTTACTGTTGAGTCAGTTGGGGGTGTAAGGTTTAATAGCACTCTCTGTGGCTGCTGCTTTAACTGTGCCCCCATTTGCCTTGAAGTAGGAACAAAGCTAATCGTCCTTTCCTAGTGATGTAGGTGATGCTGAGTGTTTAGCTTGGACAGTTACTGTGCAACACTGTGCAAGGTTTGCCTTGCTGTGACTTGTTTGTCAGTCCCTGCCACAAAAGAAATTTGGAAAACATACAGGAGATGTGTTTTATATGAATGTATATATATGTTTTATATATATGAAGTCTAATGCTTCACGATCTCCTGTGGTGCCTCTCTGATGTGACAAGCTGCTGCATTTGACAGAAGTGTCTTGGCAGTTTGGGCCCAGAGCTCTGAATAACAAAACAAGAAAACATCTGGTTTTGGAAGGAGTGGAAGAATAATTAGTTGTATAGCCACTGATAAGTAATAATATGTATAGTGAGCTCAGCTAAGTACCAGAAATGTAGATGTTTGATTGTCGTCTTGTAATATCCACTACCTATGTGGGTGAGGCTGCATTTGAGTTGCTTGTCCTAATGCCTGTCAAAATGCAACTCACTCTTTTTGCATCTCTTTCCTAAGATGTGCTAATGCTCTGTGTGCTGGTATGTGCTGTGGTTTGTCTATGCCTAAAACTACGTTGTTGAGTGATGAAGTTCCTGCTTATTTCAGAGGACATTGTCCTAATTGGGGGTTTAAAGTGAGCTGAAGCTGCCAGGGAAACAATTGCTTTGATCTTGAAAGAAAAGGTGATGTTATTGATGAAGTAGCAGGGTAGAAGTAGGTTAAATTTAATGTGCTGGTTCTCTTTTTTGCAGCAAGTCACTTAATTTTTAGCTGTAGGTCTACATAAATGTGGGTCTAGTTCACAAGTGGAGCAGATGTTGGGTGCTCTTGGACTGGGGGCGTGTTCTTGTGTGTTTAGTTAGTTGGAGCCTCTTTTATTTGTACCATAGAAATTCCAGCAATTGCAAGTTGAGAGCATGTTTGGAAATTGAACCACTGTTTTAACTACACAGCTGAGTGAAGATGTGGAGCGAGCATCTGAAAACCCAACAGATGAGAGAGAAGGAGAGATGGAAGTGCATGAAGATGCCAGCTCTGTTATTCTACCAGGTGAGATCTGTTGACTCAGAAATTACCCATTTTAAGTGTCTGATAAGCTGCTTCTGTGTATGGATTTGGTTGTGGTTTGTTGTATTTATCTTTTTAATTGCACTTCTGAAAGCAAACAAGCCACTAAAATACTTATTTGGGGGAATAAACTACTAAATTACTTATTTGTGGGATAAGCACTGATGGAAAGCCCAGGAGTTTTTTGAAGGATTGAGATGAGAACATTTCTCCATCATGAGCTGTGCTCAGTCAATGAAGATTGAGCATATCTAGTTCTGAGCTAGCTCAGTAGATCATCTTCCTGTATGCTGTATCTTACCTGAGTTGCAAGTGAAGTCTGTGCCACGTTCGCATGAGCAAGATGTGATATTGAACAGATGTGCTTTTACACAGATTTTAGTTACTGTTCAGTCCTGCTTTGGAGCATGCAGGCAAGTGCTAAGTGGGCTGATTGCAGCTCAGGTGTAGGCATTAAGATAAGCCAAGCTGCATTGAGAATTATCTAAATGCTTTACAGCTGTTCCAAGACATACTTGTTTCCATAGTGCAATTTTATGCATATTAGTGTCCTAGTTTCTTTGGCTGTGATCTCTTGGGAATGCGTATTTGACTACGGTAAGAGGTTATGTGTTCAATAGGATTTACTAAAAGGCTGGTGTTTGCTGTGGTAAAGAGCAAACACCAAACCATACTATTACAGTTGAAGGGCAGAATGTGGCAGGGCCTGACTCATTAAATTACACTACACAGAAGAGCCAGCATAAAATACGCCTACTTATCTCCTTTTGTATGTTTTAATGCTTATGGTCAAAACATGGTGTGTAAATCAGGAGCATGTGAGCATTTTCCTTAAAAGTATTGGCAAAAGAAACGGTGAATGCAAGGAGTATGGTGAAAGTAGTGTCTGTGTACAAGTGAAACTAGTGTGAAGATCTTCAGAGAATAAGCTTGGAGGGCAAGGAGACTGTGGAACTTTCTGTAGTACACAGGTTATGAACTAGAGGGTAACAAATATCTAGTGACTTGTACTGTGGTGGAGATGCAGTGCAGATAGCTGTGGGTATAGAACTGCAATATTAAATCTCTCTGATGCATATACTGCATGTGTAAGAGTCACTTCAGACTGGGAGGGGAAAAAGGAGTTACTTTTTCTAGGAGGAAAGATTGACTATCAACAGACTTTTTTTTTTTCCCCTTATGAACTTTGAACTTTGCTTCTGAGTGTCCTTCTTGAAAACAACCCTTGTTTCCTGCCTGCCGTGTCCTGAAGCACAGTGCCAAATTCAGCTAGTGAAAAAGAGGCACAATCTGTAGATGATTATAGCTCATGTTTGAGAAGGAAGCGTCTGTCTCATCATCAAAACCAGCAATAGTTGTAGGGTTTTTTTTAAATCAAGCCAAGTCTGAGGGTTACTTTCCTTGAGCGATTGATCTCTAAATGAGCACTTCATAAACTGAGCCCAAATATCTGTGTTTTGAAGTCCTAATCCATATTCTGTTTGGTTCCAGATAGTGAACTGGGTACCACTGCCCCTTCTTTGCGTTTCAGCAAGACCTGCCTAAAGAATGTTTTTTCAGTAATTCTCCTGTTTATTTATCTGCTGCTCATGGCTGTAGCTGTGTTCCTTGTCTACCAAACCATCAGTGACTTCAGGGAAAAGCTCAAGCACCCAGTGATGTCTGTATCTTACAAGGAAGTGTCCTTGTATGATGCACCTGGTAAGAGTGGTAACAAACAAAATGGGTTAAGTTGTTGTTCACATTTATCTTAGATGGCTTTAAATGTTTGGTGTTGATTCTCCAGAGTGATTCTAATGCTTTGACCCAGGTCTTTCACTTCCCTGTGTTTTTCAATCTCTGTTGTGTTAACTTTGCACTGAAATGTTAATATTATGTGGGTGATTTTGGGAGCTTTCATTGAATCATAGAATGGTTTGGGTTGGAAAGGAACTTAAGATCATCCAGTTCCAACCGCCTGCCATGGGCACTCACACTAGACCAGGTTGCCCAAGGCTCTGTTCAGTGTGGCCTCAAACACTGTCAGGAATAGAGCATTTACCGCTTCTTTGGTGTGGAGTGTTAGGCAACATTTCATAGATAAAAAGTGGTTTCAGACTCTAGAATTAGTATTCTTTTAGAGAAAGGAGGTAATTCCTTATGGAAATAGTCCCAGACCTGTATTGTTCAAACAGGGTAGCACATAAGATCTTTATAGCGACCTTGGTGCTGCACTGGACAGTGAGATGCTGTTGACAGTGAAGAAGGTGAATTTCTCAAACCAACCACAAAATAACCACAGTGCCACTTTCTGCTTCTGTTGTGCATTGTTTACAACTTGGTGTTACATCAGTAGGCAATGCAAGTGGGATGTGACTGCAGGGAACAATGTTGGCATCAAAATGCAGTGTGGCATCAGAAAACTGGGTTGCAGCTCGCAAGGAGGGATTACGCCACAGAAGCATTTGGGAATAATGTGTTCTATTGTTATTATCTTCGTAAATTATCCAGTAACCAGTCATAAATAGAGCTCTGGTAGCAAATGCAGCTCAAACAGTTGTAGGGCAGTTTCCAGTTTAAAAATTACACTTTTGCTGAAGTGATACCACATTTTACAAATGTAATTGTGGCTGAAAGGTGTTTTGAGTTGTTACCATATTCCTGTAGTTGTTTTTCTATATGATCAGTTAGGCTCAGCTCTGTAAATAGATCCTAGCATTCAGACCATGCGGATCTGACTGTAAGAGCAGGCTCCCCCCCACCTCCCCTTTTGTTTTTCCTCATGTGAGGTTTCATACAGCAACAGGAAGCAAATGTCACTTAAAGCAATAGAGCAACATGCATATAAATCCAAAAAGTATTGTCAGGGGTCCCTACCAGACAGGTCACCTCAGCTGGGTGGGTTAATCATATCTAATACCTCAAATCACAGGGTTTTTTGGTAGTTGGTCTAGATTATCTTCAGGCATGCTTGTTTCCAATAATAAATGTGACATATGTGGTGTAAAAGGAGTTTTGGTTTGGGGCCTTGTGTTTTGCTAGCCTTCTACAGCTGAGGTGGCTGAGGTTCTTAAAGCATGCAGACTTTGGTCTGAAGTGATAGGTTTATGGTATATATGAATGTTTTTCTTTCTCTTCCCAAACAGGTATTGCCTTTTATCCAGGCAAGGCTCGGCTGCTGAGTTGCAAGCATCATTACTATGATCACATTCCACCTCTGATCAATCCAGGTCAGCCAGGAGACATAGAATGCACCACTCAGAGAATCAACTACACAGATCCTTTTACTAATCAATCTATGGTAATAATAATACAATACAACAAAGCTTGTTTAGGGGAGGGAGGGTGTTCTGCTTCTAATGATATTTGAAAGTAAACATACTTACTGAGTGCTGCAAAAAAATCCTTGCTTCTATTTCCTTTCTTCAAGCCATCTGTCCTTTTGTTCTCAGAAATGTAAAAGACCCCAGTCAGTGTGCGTGTGTGTGTCATGGAACATCAGCTGTCACGTGGGGGTGTGCAGCATGAAAGCCTGAATGGGACAAAATAAGTCATTTTTCACAATGAAACTCTCTCTTCATTCCTCTCCTAAATGAACAGCCAAGCATGCTCCTTGATATAGTAAATCTGGCTTTGACTGAAAGCAGGAGCAGTTGTTCTCTTAAAGCAGGAGAGCTTATTTCTTTTTGTATGTTTGCTGGGAATTAGGCACTGTTTTTGTCACACTTGAAAGAACTGTAACTGGGCACCAAGCGTTTCATTACACTGAAATGCTGTGAGCCAATAAAATGAGTACACTGAGCAACAGTCTGTCTTAAAGTGCCCTTAAAAATCCAGTCTAGCTTCTGTATAAATAAATGCTGAAAAAAATGAAGTCTTAAATATGGTCATCTGTATCTAAATTAATTGCTCAGACTTTTTTGAAGGCAACTAAGTGTGAACAAGCAAACTCTGTAGGTACCCATTTAGTCAGCTATTTCCTCTTTATGTTTTGCCTTTTGTCTAGTCACCGTTTCTTTCTTAGTGTATGTTGAAAGTAATACTCTAGGTGCAAGTCTAATTTCTGCCACTCACATGCTCTTTTTGCATGTTTTAACAAATGAAGAACCTGCATTTTATGCTGTGTGGTACATTCATTTAGAAGCTTGCTGATCCAATAAGCTCTAGTCCTGCAAGGGAATGGAGAGGCACTGGAGACAGAGACCTCTGAACCATGTAGAGTGCTGTTCACGCTGTCTTGAGTCCTTTCGCAAGCAGCAGCTTGCTGTTTGGTATGATGCCTGCACTACATCAAGTTGTATTCTGCCTGGCAGCACTTGTTGTGGTTTTTTCCTTTTGGCAGCTTACTTGAGGTGCTGGGGGCTGCAAAACTGTTCCTTCGTTTCACATCAGAAGCCTGATGTTCTTCTCCACACGACTCCACATTGACTTGTTTCATGTCAAGAGCTGGAAGTCTGTAGACTTTACTGCTCAAAACAGCTTGGAACGTCCTGCAGAATGCAGGTTCCACATGAACCCAAAGGACTATGATACAACTAAAGCTGATTTCCTAGGAAAACACTAAATGATGATGTAAAGGCTTCATCCTTAAGCTGAAAGGAGGGATCCAACTGGCATTCTTAGGTATTGTAACAGGGGCATACTTAGTAGCAGCCAAGAAAATCTGGATGTGTATTAGATTTCTATACGGTATTAGTGACAGATGGCAAATTCATGAACAGGACATGAGGATTCCTTTGCTACTCTCACCACCTCTCTGTTTGCTTACAGAAGTATGCTTTGGTTGTTCGAGGCCCTCGTGATGTGAAGAAAAAGGAACTGGTGTTTTTGCAGTTTCATTTAAATGGAACAGACCAGGATTTTAGTGCTATTGACTACCTTCTGTTTTCTTCTTTTGAAGAGTTCATCAACAGGTATGTAAAGGGCTGAGCCTGTTAACTGCATTGAACTAGCTGCAACAAAACTAGTAAAAGCAGGGCCTTTTTAGCTCAAATCAGACAGATCAGATCCCTAGATGGATTTGTTGTGATTTCTTTGGAAGCTTGGCTGTATTGTTTTGCATTACAAGCTTTATGTAAGATTCTACAGAATGTGATAATTGCATAGTTGAGGTTTTCAGATTTGCTTTTCATTGGTTTGGCATTGGTGCCTTTGGAGTGACTGATCCATCTTCTCATTTTAGCAGGAGTGGAATCATAGAATCATACAATAGTTTGGGTTGGCAAGCACCTTAAGATCATCCAGTTCAAACCCCCTGCCATGGGCAGGGACATCTCACACTGGACCATGTTGCCCAAGGCTCTGTCCAACCTGGCCTTGAACACTGCCAGGGATGGGGCAGCCACAGCTTCGCTGGGCACCCTGTGCCAGTGCCTCAGCACCCTCACAGGGAAGAGCTTCTCCCTTAGATCTAACCTGAACTTACCCTCTTTCAGTTTGAACCCATCACCTCCTGTCCTATCGCTGCAGTCCCTGATGAAGAGTCCCTCTCCAGCATCCTTGTAGTCCCCTTCAGACACTGGAAGCTGCTCTGAGGTCTCCACTCAAATCCTGTCTTGACCTTTCTTGAAAGCCCCACACTTTTTATGCACCTTGTGAGAATCGGTTCATGCTTGAATTTAAATTAAAGCAAAAAATAAATAATTAAGTACTGTTCTCTCTGTGATGCAGATTAAAAGGTGGTAGTCAAGGTATTAGTCACACTGAGACCTAATAGAAAGCCTTAACTTGGTAGGAGTCAGGTGGTCAGTGAAAAAGGGACAGGGGATAAAAGCCATAAGCAGAACAGAATTAGGTGAGGAGAGGAAGAGAAGTAGCAGATTTTAATGTAAAAAAGCATTTTTTGAGTCTTGGACATGATGATACTGGTACGTTTCAGATGGAGCAAAGACTGGAAGTGTTCAGTCACAGTAGCTCTGGGTGGCCAGAGACCAATTATATGAATTTGCTTTTTACAAAGCATTTTTATTTTAGTGAAGGAGAGCTCTTAAGTCATTAAATGCTTTTTATAACTGTACTAAACCACCTCATAGAATGCTAATGTTCCAGGTATTTTAAGCATTGATGTTTTAGGGTGAGAAGGTACCGTTTAAGAGTAGTGATGTAAAAGGTGCAACCTGTTCTTCTTGTGTTGTTTTTTCTCAAGTTTTTTGGCCTGTGCTGCAGTTAGTGGTATGTACAGCTAGGTGCGCAGCTCTTTCTATACTGCAGGACACAAGCACTGAGACACAACCCCATGAAACACAGAACAGAAGGCGCAGTTGTGTTGCATCTGGTTCCTGGCTCTTTGCAGAATGAGTCAACTTGCCAAGACACAGCTTGGTCTGTGCATACAACCAAGACTTGGAAGCCCCAATTCTGTGCTCATTGTATCAGTTTGCACATAAGCCATTTCAAAGAGCTGCTTCTTCCCAAGTTAAAACATGTATGTCCTATTTAAGCTGGCAGTATTTCTGCAAGCAAGCTGCAAGTCTGCATGCTGCTGTCCCAAACACCTGTGCCACATGTTGTGCACAGGCAGGATGGACATGCAAAACAGCAGTAAGCAGTCCAGCAAAGTCCTGGCTTCAAGACTGTGTTTATGCCAGTGTAGGTGAATTGGTGAGAACTATCTGTAAGCTGCCTGGGAGAACCTCGATCACAGCCTCCTGTCTCCAGATTTGTCAGTTCAAACCAGTTAGATGGCAGAATCAATCCCCAAAGAGGTGGGGATGTGTTGCTTTGTTCCTAGAGAAGCTGCCTTGTCTTGGTGTTAGAAGGCACCACAATGAAGCTGGGAGTGAAGGCTGAGTCTGGGTTATGTTGGAGCAAAGTGGAAAGGTAGGAAATGGTGGTGCCTGTTTGAGGATACATCCTTTGTGCCTGTTTGCAGCAAGCAGTAGGAATGCGAGTTGAAACTGGTTTTGAACTGACCCAGATAATGGTAAACTGGCCAAAGGTACGTAGGCCTTTAAACTTAGTGGTAAATGATCTGTGTGTCTAGGTGAAATGCAGTAAGAGAACCAGTTGTGCACAGGAGGCCAGCAGTGTCTCTTTTATAGCATCCTTCAAAGCTTGGTGCAAATTGTATGGCTTGTCTGGCTCAGTATTGGGTATTGCTGGGTGGCATCCCAGGGCAGGAGCTGGACAGGCGCAGGGCAGGTTGAAAGTTTGCCTTTACTCCTGACTCTGAAGTGAAACCACATGCATATGTGGAATGTACTCATCCTGTCCAGCTTCCAGCAGAAGAGAAAATAGAAATGATTTCTGGTTCATCAGCGGATGCTAAATTTAGTTGAAGGGAAGTCTGGGCTAAGATGCATGTAGGAACTGTTGTGTGTCCTTCCATACTGCCTTGAAAACTTCAGTTACTGGCCACTGTTGACTACTTTTTCCAAAGCAGGTGTCTCCCTTACTGGTTATGGGAGCATATTCTTAGCACTGTGTCCAGGAATTCATGTAAAGTGCTATTAAAGATGCTGAGATATATGCTAAAACTCCTGTGTTGTCATCATGACAGCTTTTTGCCAGGGCTGCAAAGGGCTTAGATTGGGCTGGACAGGCAGACTGCTGTAAAGTATATGTGTAGGGATTCCATCATCTTAAATCACAGTACAAACCTCCTTGAAACTGGTGAGAAGAGTCTTGCTGTATCTATACCACAGTGTGTGTAGACAGTATTACGTGCAGTTTGCTTTGCTTTAAATAGCAATAATCACATCAGTGAAGGCTGCTGCAAGCATCAGTCATAAGCAGTAATAAAAATGGCATCTAGAGAATTGTATCTTTATTTTCTGAAGCACAGCAAGTGGTGAGGGCTCAAGTAAGGTCTAGTTGTTTCTGTCAAGGGTTTTATTCTCTTCTGTTAGAATTGGATGGACAGACTACAGTGAATCTGGCACTGCTTGCTAGTTTTGTTCTGGCCTTCACAGAACAGCACTGAACTGTGTGCTATTGTTGGCCTGTGAGTTGGAGGGATATAGCCACTGGCTTCTTTCTTCTCCTTTCTGTTTTTAAGCCAGCAGCAGCTCCTGTCTCTACCATATTAATTGGAGGGAAGGAAATAATGAAACCCTTAAAAGTGTAGCTAAAAATACAAGTTCCTTTCCTGAACTGTCATTAGTATAATACATGGGTTTAAGAGGAAAATCTCTGAGCACATTACTGACAAAACTATTGTTAGCACAGCATGTAAAATAACTTATGGTCATGTAAAATGGTGAATACCAGTCTGAACAGATCAGAGATTATTTAAGGGTTGAAACAAAGCTCCGCGTTCATGTCTGTGGTCTGGCTTGGTGTATGCAGAGAAATAAGTTATAATATAGAAGGGTCAAACCTTTTGGTACTGTACCATCAGAACCTATGTTAGACCCCGTGGCTGGCTGAGGGCTTCTCAGCCTAGCGAAGAGCAAAGGCAATAAACACAAACTGGGTTTGGCTCTTGCTGGTGCATTGCAATCTCCTGGTGGGATGTCCTAAGCTGCCTCTGGCTCCTGTGGGTTGGTCCATAGAGATTGGTGTTAGAAGGATGCACTGCAGTGCTACAGCCCAGTCCAGAACTGGGATCGTAACTTCCACCTTTGGGACAGATCCCATCTGTCATGGTCTGATGTTGATCAGTCTGTGCTGGGCAGTGGTTACCAGGGAACGTTGGCTGAGTGAGGCAGTAGCCTTGTGCATGTCCCTTTCCCTGCTGTGATGTAGGAATTCTGGCATGGTTTTCAGGTGCAGTTAATACCCCGGGGAAGCCTGGTGCAGGGTATTCCATTAATGTAAAGGACCATGTAAGAGAGAACTTACTGAACACAACAAACAAATGTGCAGCCTTTGCAGGTTGTCTTTGGGGTAAAGGAGTAAAAAGAAGCTGCCTGGAGAATTGATCTTCAGCTTAAAGTGCCTATATCATGTTCACTTAGTGTGTCTGGGGTTTAAGCTGTGTTATTTGCCCTCTGCTATCACTTATGCAAAGCTTTTGCCTCTCTTTTGACTCTGTGGCAGTGGTCTGGATTATGGGCACTTGCAAAGAGATCCCATCTGAGATCATTCCTCCACAGCTTCTCCTAAGATATTATTAATCTTTCTTTTTCAAGCCTACAATTACAGTTGAAGGCAAAGTATACTGCTGCTGTCTGCCTACCATTGAAGTTGTGGCTGTAACGTTCAGCTCTGTGTCATAACTTCCTGCCTCAATTTTCCATGTTGGTTTGGAAGGTTTTCCTAGGATGCTGTATTTAGTCAGGCATTAGGCATATGACTGGCTGGCAGGGTGCTAATTCTGTATGTTCCCCTGAGTGGCAAAGCTGTGCTCTTCCTCCTGTCCCATCAGCTGCTGCTGTACCCACATAGCAAAGGGGGAAGAAATCAGTGTCACAGTAGGTCTCCCTGTGTCATTGGTTTGAGTGGTGAAGAGCAGTGGGCTTTGCGCTTAAGCTTTGTCCATGTCCTTCTTGTGGTGCCCTGCCATCCTGTTAGGATGACTAAACAAGCACCTAATGTTACAAATGCATAAAGACAGTGCTGACTTGGACAGTCACTCTTGGGATATCATCTGCCTTGATGGGCAAAGCGTGTTAGTTCTTCTTTCCAGAAACTCTTCTCCTTTCTGTTTGTATGCAGAATTTTTACTTTTCCTTAAGTCTTTTTTTTCCTTAGTTTCCAGAATCAGGTTCCTTTTGTTCCTGCAAACCAAGATATCTCGTCTACAAGGCAGCAATAGTGCACACTGATAAAAAGAATTCATACTGATGAGTACTCTGTACTATGCTGCCTGCTCGGGCTGAATAGATGAGCACGAACACATTCATAGGAAGGCAAAACCTAGCAAAGCCATTGCTCTGCAGCCAGGCCTTCAAACGCACAACTGAGATGTAAAAATCCAGTCAGTGCTAGGACAGGACAAATCTGTTCTCTGAGACAGAAGCTTGCTGCTTCAGCTCAGCTTTTCTTCATCTTTTCATCTTTCTCCTGAAAGACCAAAATACTTTCATTTCCCAGCAGACCCAGTCATGCACCTGGTGAGGCCCCACTTGCAGCACTGTGTGCAGTTCTGGTGTCCTCAGCATAAGGACATGGAGCTGCTGGAGCAAGTCCAGAGGAGGCCACAAGGATGAGCAGGGGCTGCAGCACCTCCCATATGGAGACAGGCTGAGAACATTGGGACTGTTCAGCCTGGAGAAGAGAAGCTGTGTGGAGACCTCAGAGCAGCTTCCAGTGTCTGAAGGGGGCTACAAGGATGCTGGAGAGGGACTCTTCATCAGGGACTGCAGCGATAGGACAAGGTGTGATGGGTTCAAACTGAAAGAGGGCAAGTTCAGGTTAGATCTAAGGCAGAAGCTCTTCCCTGTGAGGGTGCTGAGGCGCTGGCACAGGGTGCCCAGAGAAGCTGTGGCTGCCCCATCCCTGGCAGTGTTCAAGGCCAGGTTGGACACAGGCGCTCGGAGCAACCTGCTCTAGTGGAAGGTGTCCCTGCCTGTGGCAGGGGGTTGTAATTGGATAATCTTAAGGTCCTTTCCAACCCAGACCTGTCTGTGATTCTATGACCTTCTGTCATAGAAACAAATTATACTCTTCACCTAGAAGATGGATTTTCTCTGAGTCAAAGCCCTTTCCCGTGTCTGGAGGATGCTGATACATCTCTGCAGCCTGAAATCCATCTTTAGTAAAGCTCAGCTCTGTGCTCTAATGGTTCATGACTCATCGCAGTGGTTTCCCCCTTCATTTCAAATGAAACCTTCTTGGAAAAGCAGCTGCAGGGCCGGGCTTATTTCATAGGGATGACGTGAAAGTGGCTGAAATCCCAGTGCTGAGGAGCTCCAAGTAAACAGCACGGTTCATTCACTGTGTCCTGTGCAGTTTGTAGAGAAGGATGGAGACCAGATATGCCTTGGAGCTACCTCCTTGCCACTTGCAGCATGAGGGAAGCCTTAAAATGGTTTATGTTCACTGTATTTAAAAACAAGGCACAAACCAATCCTGCTGTTCTGGGGCTACTGGGAAAACAGCCATGGTATTGCAAAAGTAACACCAAAATAATGGGAATACACCAAATACAAATGTCAAAGCATTTTATGTGTGTCTGCGTTGCCACCCATTCATTTGCATCCCAGAAATGGGGGGAAGCAGCCTGCCCTGCCTCTAGGCTCTTCCTTCCACCTATTGCATTGGGGTGAGTTGTTTCCTGGGGTCTTGGCTCTGCTCTTTGTCCCAGAGATGAGTAGAATGAACTCCCCTATAAGGCAGAACCCTAGGGTGATGGTAGGGTACCAGGTAACTCATGTTCTTCTGCAGTTAAGAACCCAAGTGCAGGTGCTGTCACTGATCACAACATCACTGCTTGCTGTGGTTTAGATATGCTGAATTCTAGCAGCTGGGTTTTGAACATGCTTTGAAGTGCCTGTAGGTCTGACATTCTCCTGCCTGCAGCAAGACCTCCCAAGCTTGGTCAGTGAAGTAATGATCTTTTTCCTTTAGTCCAGAAAAAGCAGAATTCATGAAGGACTGTGAAAGTTCATATTCCAGCTGGAAGTTTTCCGGAGGCTTTCGAACTTGGGTCAAGATGTCCTTGGTGAAAACAAAAGAAGAAGATGGCAGTGAGACTGTTGAATTCAAACAAGAGGTAAAAAACCCAACCCAACCAACCATTCAGAAAGAGTGTTTAGGGACGTCTTAGTTTGTGACTGCAACGATTTTAATACTAACTGGCCAACTGAACCAGTTCTTGAGGCTAACAGCAATATGAGTTGGAAGAAGGGTGTGTTGGCTGGTTAAGTGACACATCAGGAGCTTGGGTTTTGTTTCATTGCATCCATTGCACCGTGCATCACAGAGCAGGTTTGGCTGTACAGTTACTTGCATTCTTAACATGGAGAGGTTCTGTAAAAGCCTCAATGTCTTGGTGTGTTTGGCTCTTGGTGTGGCTTTGTGAAACACCTCAGGAAAACATCTCCTAATGGGGAGGCCAGAAAATGCAGGCCTTGAATGTGGTGGTATAAGTGATGCTTGTAGTCTGAGGTAAGGGCTTGAAGAAGCCAACACAGAAGTACTAACATGGCTTCCTTTAGATCAAGGTGGGGAAGAACAGCTAAAGGAACTGCCTAAATAACAGCTAATAGTGGAAAGAGCAACTGTTTATCACAAAGGCAGATGTTAGGATGAAGAGGTAAACACAAGCCTTGTATCTTTTGTAGCATTCTTGTGTCTGCTTGTTGTTTGGGTTTGGGATTTTTAAGCATTGAGTATCCTTAGAAACATGGTGTAACTTGAACTGCTTGCATCATTTAGAACTAGAAAATACGCAGGTGGGAGATGCAAACTTAGCTGGAGGTGAAATGAGTTTGACTTTCATTCCTGTTCTTTTCACACTAATGGACAGGAAAAGAATTGTGGTTTGGGTTTTTTACCTTGCTCTCAGTGTTGGTTGGAGGGGAAGCATCCTCAGCGATGAGAAAGGAGAATCTGAGGAGCAGTCATTTCCAGAGAGTGTATCTTTCAGAGACTACGCTTTATCTTAGTGCATGGTGTGCTTGGAAGGAGTGCTTTGTGGAGATCAAAATGAAGCAGAAGAAATCTTCTCACTGGTAGGGCATTATATGGCAAAGCCTTAAGGGGGGGAGAGCAGTGCCTAATCGAACATGGCTCAAAGTGGAAACAAACTGAGTCAAACTCAGAAAAAGCTGAGCTTTTTGGGACCATAAACACCCATTTAATCCAGCAGTTATGGGCTCGGACCAGTAGGTGAATGCTGCGTTGGCTTTGGGTGGATTTTGGTATGGTTTGTGGGTTGGTTGCTTTGGATTTTAATAAAACCTAGGAAATAGGAATCAGTACAAATGTGAATTTGGGGTTCAGATGCCCATTAATGATATAGTAGAAGCTGAAACAGCTCAGACATAAATTGCCCTTGTTTTCTTGACAGTTTGCTCAAATTGCACAAGGAAGTCCATTAGCCTCTCACATCTAAAGCTGGGAGATGCCATACCAGGAAGATGGGTACAAATATTAGGTTACATAGCGCAGTCAGTCAGTCTGCTAACCAGCCCAGTAGTCATTAGTTGGTCTTTCCTTCCTTTTCCATTGCCTTCGTTTAGCTTTGTGTACTGCTTATTTCCTGGTGTGCACTTTTCTTGGCTGAGTGTAGCTGGGGTGCTGGTACGCTGTAGGAAATAGATGAGCTGTAGAAATACAGGGTAGAGCTGCAGCAAAGGGGTTGGACCAGAAAACACAAGCTCCATGTGCTCTAAGAGTTACAGTTGTAAGTTACAGTGCTGAAAAATAGGAAAAGAGTATGACCAAGAGCTGGAAGAAACATCCCTTCCCATAGTTTGGGAGCCTGCTGTTCCAGGTAGAGGAAGGCTAAACTGGAAGACCCTGAGCAGTGTACTCTTTTCACCTTCTTCCAAGCCTTTTCTGTTGCACAGCAGACTCATCGCACCACTGCAGCAGGTAACCTGCACCTTTGTTTTCTCTTTTCCCCTCTCCCCAGACCAGCGTGGTGAACTACATTGACCAGAGAACTAAACCAAGAAGTGACCAGCTGTTTTTTGTGGTATTTGAATGGAAAGATCCTTTCATACAGACTGTGCAAGATGTGAGTAACACGCTAAGTCCTTTCTTGAACCGCTGCCTGAGTGTCCACGCTCATGGCTTATGCATGCACAGGCCTCTGGTACCTCATTCAGAGGAAGAGTGAGAGGTTACTGCTAAAATGCCAGTTGAGGCTCTTCCTTATATCCAGTAATGCATGTTCTGCAGAGGTCAGGACCATCTGATGCCTTTCCTTGGCTTGGGGACACTCAGTGTTCTGTTTGCAGCTGGAGGTACACGTAGCTAAGAAAAAAGCACGTCTGTCTTACAGCAAAGGGTAGCTTCAGGTCAAGCCTGAACATTTTTGCTTAAAGAAGTGTGCTTGACAAGCAAGAAACCTCAGCTTGCATCAGAACAATAGCAATAGCCTGGTCTAGCTTTTATTTGTTACTAGAATTTGGTACTGCATTCAAATGCAAAAGTGCCTTCCAGAATCGAGCTCAGTGTGTACCATGGGCCAGATGGGACCATGGGCGGGCCCTGGAGTGCTTAAAAGATATGCAGGGGGGCATTGCAGGTGCGTGTGCCTTAAGCATGTGAGCTACATTTTGTCCTGGTGTTCACGGGGGAGGTCAGATGCATTTGCCTTCCCCATAGAGAATGGCAAAGTGTGCAGAGGAAACCTGCTCAATACACTGTGTTTTACATGGCCCCTTCTGACAACCAGAGTCCATCACAGGATCACCTGGGTTGGAAAAGCCCTGTAAACTCATCAAGTTCAACCATTCCCCAGCACTGCCAAGGCTTCCACTAACCCATGGCACTGAGGGCCTCGTCCACAAACTATGAACAAATGTAACTACTCTTGAGCCAGTTCCTCTAATTACTCAATTTCTAATTGAGTAATTAGAAACATCAGATACTTGTGGGTCTGCAGAAGGAGATGCTGCTCTCAAAGGCTGCTTTAGTATCACACTGCTGCTTTGTGCTTTGTCTTCTGGAAGAGCTTCTTTAATGTGATTTTCTTTACAAGAAGCAAACAATTAATTTAAATCTATTATCTTAAAACTGCCAGTTTAACTCTCTCTAAAGTTTTAAATTCAGGATCCTTAAATAGCTTATCTATAATAATATTATATTTAATTATATATTTATAATATATATTATATATTTATATATTATATATAAATAATATATATTATTTTTATATTATATATATTATATATATTATATATTTATTATATATATTATATATAATAATATATTACTTATATAAGCTATAATAATAGCTTATACTGCAAGGAACCTTGCAGCTGGTACAGCGCATCTTCTTCCTGATGGAAGGAATTGGAAAACCAGGGCATGACATGCGTGGCGTAAGGGAACATGCCCCAGAAGACAGCAGTACGTGTTTGATAGATGCTGAGTCAGATGAAGGGAATAACATTTTTCATCTCTTCCAGATTGTCACAGCAAACCCCTGGAACATGATTGCTCTTCTCTGTGGCATCTTTCTGGCTCTGTTCAAGGCCGCAGACTTTGCGAAGTTAAGTGTCAAGTGGATGATCAAAATCCGAAAGAGGCATCTGAAGAGGAGTCATCAAGTGAGGAACCACATAAACTGAGCCTCTGCAGGCTGCCCTTGGACTGCTTGCAGCGGAAGGGATAGAGAATAACTGGAATAAGCTTCAGCCAGCAGTGACATGTGCAGAACAGGTATGTTTGTTTGCTTCCAGACAAGCCACGGCTGGAGGAGCAGCCTTGGACTTCAGAAAGGAGCTTCACTCTAGGACAGGTCTAATGGACTCACGCTTTTCTAGTCCAACTTTAGCAAGCGTACCTCAGGCTATGGGGGACCAGGGGGACAGAATTCAGCCATGGGCAGAACACCAGCGCTCCACTGGCTGAGGTTTCAGAAGAGGAGCAGTCTTTGAATGCTTCTCAGCACTGGTGAGCATTTAAGTGCTGTAGGAGCTGGGTTCTGCAGCTGCCCCCATCAGTTACTGCTGGGACCAGGTGTAGTGGAAGGTAAAGCACTCAATGAGAATCTGGCCTCCCCTGCCCAAAAGTGTGTGTTGTAACAAAATACACTGGAATTCTATGACTTTAATATTAAACCGTACTTCAAGAAGTTGCTGTGTGCATTCTTTGGAAGCACCTGCTCTCACGTTCAGCTTCACCGCTGGATCAGGCAAGAGCAATCCTGCACGAGGATGAGGTGAGGAACAAAAACTCATGGATCCAGCTCAAAGGAAACTTGAGCAGCTCCGTACCTGGGCATCTGGGCAGAGGTGGGTTTGCTCTTCTCTCTTTCCCCCAGTCTTTGTTGAGGAAGTGAAGATGTCTTTCAGGAGCCTGGCACTTGGCTGTGCTCCTGCACTACCCAGGCAATGTGTGCTCACCAACCGTGCTGGCGAGGGGACTGCTGCTTCCTTACAAGTCCCTCGCTAGTCTGGATGCCCAGCTCAGAGCTGTGGAGGCTGCAGGGCAGCAGTGCCCCATGGTGTGTTTGCTCCAAAGGCTTTGGTGCAAGGAAAGGAGCACACCAGGTCACAGTCTGCTGCTTCCATCCTCTACTAACAGAGGATTAATGTAGCAGTAAGCATACCAAAAGTACTCCCCTTTTTACTTTTGGCCTTCTAAGGAAGCATTTGGGAACAAATGCTTAAACTGAAACAGGGCAAGTTCAGGTTAGATCTAAGGCAGAAGCTCTTCCCTGTGAGGGTGGTGGGACACAGACACAGGGTGCCCAGCGAAGCTGTGGCTGCCCCATCCCTGGCAGTGTTCAAGGCCAGGTTGAATGCGCCAGGGTGGAAGGGGTCCCAGCCCATGGCAGGGGGCTGGAGCTGGATGTGCTTTAAGGCCCCTTCCAACCCAAACCAGTCTGGGATTGTATGATTCCATAAAATCTACTACTTTCAGCTGATTTCCAGAGCAAATCATGGCAGTGCACTGACCAAACACAGCCAAATATGGGAGCAACAACTCACTGTAGTAGGACAAAGCCACCCTACTCACCAAACACGCAACCCAGCAGCCTTCACCTCCCTCCACAGATCATTCAGAGACTTGGGTGGTTAAAAGGTGCTTTGTGAAAGCCCTTCTAAGTCTCCTGGTCTTTATGAACACAAAGATATGATGTACAGCACTAAATACAAACATAAAGACTTTATTGAATGCTGCTCAATTCCCCAAAGGTCTTTCATTACAAAAGTTTTCCACACAACTGCAATTGAAGAGATTGGAATGGTACTCTGATAAAAGATGTGAAAAATACTTGATCAAGTAAACAGACAAGACTTCTATTGTCAGCTTTCCACTGGTAAGAAACAGACTGCATTTTCTTGAAAGAAAACAAGGAACTGTTTATTGACATCCTTCCCTCCTTACTAAAAAAAGAATTAATAATCCAAATTTTGGTCTCATTCTTCAGTCCATGAGATGCTAAACCCAATACAGAACCATCCCAGAGCACCACTCCGCAGGGCATCCTCGGGCTGATGAGGAGCATCATTGATGGGCTCTAGGAGAAGCTCCATCCTCAGCTGTAGCAGGAGGAAATCTCTTAAGTAGCCCAGGGCCAGAAGGCAGCAAGAATGGAGTGGAGGCACTCACCAAGGGGGAGCTTAGTCACATGGACACTGAACCTGCTGTAGTTGACCTTCCCTCCTTACCTTGCCTCATTCTAACATGAGCACTAAATAGATCTGGATCCAAATCCAGTCAGGACTTCAAGGACAGCGCCATATCCCAGCTCCTGCTGCTGCTGCCGCTGCCAGGGGCACATACCGAACATCTCAAGTTACTGGTAACGTACCTTGGTTTTATTTGAGAAAATACAGCACAACTAGAAGCCTTTTCTATCGTCTTAACCAAAGTATGCAGCGATGTGAAAAGCACATAGAAAACAAGGAAAAATGTGTACAGAGCAAACTCTACCACCTATGTGCAACACAATCAGAAATTCAAGTCATAATTCTCACCACTCCCGGAAGAATTTCACTCATTAAAGGATGCTAATTCAGGCCTAGGAAACGTTGGAGGTGACAGGATACCGATAATCAGACAGGTTTACAATATGCTGTGGTATGACATCACTTAACTGCTGTATTGAAACTCAGATCTTTACATTTGCCAGAGGGAAATAAAAGTGGCTGCTGCTGTTATACTGATGAGGTTTCTCTTGCAAATCCTTACGTATCTCAAAAGGGTACAAAAAGTGTGTGTCTGCCGAGCAGGGGCACCCAGCTCTGTTACTTGGCACTTGTGCTGTGTGCATTGAGCATGGTGTGGGAGCTGTTCTGCTTCTCTGCCATCGCCTTCTTCAGCTTTAACTCCTCCAGCTTTCTCCACAGCTCTTCACGTTCCAACTCTTTCTTTTTCTCTCTGCAAAGAGCAAGGGATCAGTTTCAGATGTGCCTGAAGTGCCATGTGGAGACAAAGTTACTTAAACCCCACGATTCACATCTCATAGAATGGTTTGGGTTGGAAAAGACCTTAACATCATCCAGCTCTAACCCCCACACTAGACCTTGTATCCCAAGGCCTGTCCAACCTGGCCTTGAACACTGCCAGGGATGGGGCAGCCACAGCTTCTCTGGGCACCCTGTGCCAGCGCCTCAGCACCCTCACAGGGAAGAGCTTCTGCCTTAGATCTAACCTGAACTTGCCCTGTTTCAGTTTGAACCCATCACCCCTTGTCCTATCACTGTAGTCCCTGATGAAGAGTCCCTCTCCAGCATCCTTGCAGGCCCATAATTCCTCCTGGTTTTCTCCAAAGCTCTTTTTAGTGGCAGTTACAGTTTCCTCTGTTAAAAAGTGAGTGCATGAACTGGTAACAGTTAGTGGCAAAACTCTAACTTTGCTCCAGCAAGCCCACAGAACTGCTGTAGTGTGGCTCTGCACAAACAACTGCAAGCCTAAGGAGGTTCTTTACATGCAAATTAATGAAGGGACTACACATCCTTGGGGGAGAGAAGCACAGCTACTGCCAGGACACAGAGCATGCTGCCCCAGCTGGCCTAGGACACCCAGCACCCCACCTCCCTACTCCAACAGCAGGTCAGCAGGGTGAGGGAGGAGTTTGAGCTATGAAGTATTCTCCAGCTCAGCTGTTCTCAGCCAAACACCCCCAAGAGCAGCAGACCCAGCACCAGGCAGCCCCTAACAGCAGCCCCTAACAGCCAAGCCTGGTTTGACCCCTTAAGGGAGGGTGGGCTCCTTGCCCCCGTGCAGGACAAGCTGGGCCCTGCCTGCTGTAACCTCCCACTGCTGGGCAGCTCCACATCAGAACCGCCCCAGCCACACCAGGTAAGCTCTGTTTCTTTTCATCAACACATGTTTGGAAGCACTGGTCAATACCTTTGTCTTTCTGCCTTATATGAGCTGGTGAGTTCGTCAAAAAGCTTGCCATTCATTTCCATCAGGGTTTTCAGCACGTTGTACACCAGTGCCACGATGGTTCTGCAACAGAAGGAACACGACCATGAGCATGACTCAACACAAGATGCGCTTCGGTAAACAAGTGCTCAGTTTCTGTTTTGGACGCTGAGCTTCCTATGGAAGATTCCACTGAAAGATCAGTGAATTTCTGACACAAAATCCTCAACCATCACTTCCTCTGGAAATTAACAAGTTGCACATTTAAACATGCTCTGTTTAACCTTAAAATCCTGATTCTTGTCACTGCACAGGGTGTAATTGCCAGTGCTGTGGCTGCGCTATGAAGCCATTCAATTACATTAACATTTAAACCAGGTTTTAACAACTATTTTATAGGATTTGAGTAATGAAATATGAGAGTCCAGAAAAATCAAACTCCTGGCTCACAGCGCCAGGCCTGGGCAGAGGGACCACAGGTGCGTGCTTTCACACAGTCACTAAAAGGGTTTCTGGGCAGCAAGGAGCTCTGCATTAAGGAACTGAATGGAGACCATTGGATATTGGTTCTCAGGACTTTCCTTAAACTAAACAGCTTGAGCAATAGTGGCTGTGTCCTGCATGGCTGTCCGTATTTCCACCTTGGGTATTAATCTTCTTGTGTGAAAGCATTTGTATTTCAGTAAATTACCTTCAATATTGTGGTGGTTATCTCCTGTAAATCCACACTCAGTTACACAGAGATGCAAAACCAGCAATCAAATAGCAATGAAGAAGGTGCCCAGCATTAAGCTTAACACTGATGAAAAGAGACAAGAGTCTTCCCATCTTTTCCCTCGCCAGCAGTTCACTTGCATCAGCAGCATTGAGTGCAAGGCTGTGGAGCAGGGAAGCCTTGAGAAATACGTGAAAGAATCACCTAAAGAAGCAGCCAGAGGTCCAAGTTTGCCTTTTCCATGCTCTCTGTCCGCTGTGGCACTACGAAATCTCCCAGCTGCACATCAGAGGCCTTACCCTCATTCAGAGCACACCTCTGCGCTGAGCCCAGCCACATACCTTTCCTGGCTTGACTTGCTTTGAATACTGGCTTTCACGTGGTTTGAAGACAAAACTTACTCAGAGTGTTGGCTTTCTGAGGAAAAAGCTTGATTTTGAGCCAGTGGCTAAGGCCATATCAGACAGAGAGATAGGAGCATGTTTCTCTGCCCTCCAAAACAGATTAAACCCCAGACTTTCTTCCCCAAACTTCCTCATCCTCAACATACACTATGATCCTAGGTCTCCTACTTCCTTCATAAAGAGCAACTTCCATCTGCAGTCAGGAAAAAGAGGGACATCCTTCACATTTGTTGAGATCCCAAGTATTATCAATGCTCCAAGAACTCGTTTATATTCAGGCCTAGCTGATACATGTGCAGCTACACACATCACCTGCATAGATCCAGAATGACTTCAGAGCCTCCAAGGGCTTAAAGCAGGGCACCAGGTTCACTTTGGAGTTGTGGGAGTACCTGTCTACCCTGGCTTTTGAGCTTTATATGAGCTTTATGAGTTCATACGACCTTTGTATGAGCTTTACCTCCTGCAAATTGACTTGCAGCTCAATGCAGGATGCTGGACAGGAGCAAACTTGCTCTTTAGTATTTCAGTGAGATTACTGCTTCTTTCAAACACGATACAAAATTACTAGTAGTTAACTTCTGCCATTAAATGTAAGGTGAAGCAGTCACTCCTTTCTCACTAGCACCCTTTATAGTGGTAGGCATTGCTGTTCTCTGTGTGTATCCTGCCCCCTTCTTATCCCACTGGTCAGCAATAACTTCTTATGGAGACACTGACAGGATTTTGTTGAACTGAAGTAGGAAAGGACAGCAAAGCATAAATACAGCAGAAACATCCTTTGGAGATGATTTTGGTCTAAGTAATAGTAATTTGCATTTTTCATTAAGGTGTAAGACTAAATGTGATTACAGGATGAAGAGCAGCATCCCATTTCCTCATAGTTTCCCAGTAAATTCCAGGTCTCCATAACATCGCAGAATAGAGAACACATGCCATTGCCAAAACTATTTAACACCCTTCATCTCAGTGAGCTCATCTGATTTAAGTCAAAACAAAGTCACATTTGCAAGTTTCTCAGCCAAACCCAACCCAGCAGCCAACTGATTTATGGTACCACAGCTGGAGTTAAACATTACATACGGATTCCAGTGTTCTTTGGAAATCTTGTACAAACTGCCAAACATAATGGGTAGGATTTTATCAATGTTCTCCTCGATCAGGCTGAGGATGTATTCATTATTCCAGAAGTACAAAGCTCTTTCCGCAACCTGAAACACGAAGTTTAGGGGTCAGCAGCCACAAAAGATGAGTTACTGCAAGTTCTTCTTTTGCTTTTAATACTCTTTTTTTTACCTGAAAATGGGAACTTGACACACACTTGGATATTTGCTTAAATAAAGGCTCTTCTATCTTTTTGAACTGTGTCGGTTCTATTACATCTAAGATTTCTTCAATTTCACCTAAAAACATGACCTGTTGGTATAAAAGAAAGACATCAAAAAGCATGAGAGTGTTTTATATCACCTCTGTCAACAGAACGAAGCCAAACAGCTCATACATCAACTCAGGAATCCTGCCAAGGATGCTGTAACTGTGTGTGCCAGAGCCACAGGCTCTGTGCAGCCTGGAAGAGCAGCATTTGATGTCTTCAGGCCTGGCTGCAGGGATTTCTGTCACCAGAGGTCTCCAAAGGGGCTTAGCAAGTGAGAAATAGCTCATTCCAGGTTTAAATTACAACCAGAACCAGGTGGGTGCCACAGGAGACTTCATGAACACTCACATAAAGAGGGACAATGGCATTAAGGGACCCTGCTCTTAAAGAGCTGTCAGGGGGTGGGAGCTGGTGGCATCAATCAAACTCCTGATCTTCAGACTCATTTTGACTACATAGAAGAGAGCAGAAAAGAAGAATTTCCCAACACCATTGAAAGCTGTGCTTGTACTATGGAAAAAGAACATGCATTCTTCACCAGACACCTGCTATCTCAAGTGCTGCATCAGTGTCACATTGCAAGTGACTACCTCCAACCTGCTCTTTACCTAATAAGAGACTTCTTACATCAGAATAGTTTCTCTATAGGATATCTTTGTTAGAGTACAACCAATAATCTGGTGGAACATGGTAACACCACATTAAGAACAGACATACAAAAAGCCTACACTGAGTTAACGTGACAACACCTCAAGAAGCTCCAGGAAGAGCAAGATTGCCGCAGGGGCCCCTGGGAAGCAGAGCAGAGGTACCTGCCCCTGCCCCACTGCCCTGCACAACACAGCAGGCACCACACCACCAGAAACAGGAGACAGAACCAACCTCTTTCTGACTGCACGTTTTTGGCCAAAATTTCAGCAGTCCTCTGATGACCTACATTAAAAACACAAGTTAAAGCAGAACAAGTTTCTGTGACATATCAGAGAAGATTCAAACAAAACAGAAAAAAACACCCCAAAAGTCTGGTTTTCCTCTTTTCTTTACCCAGAAGTTGAATGAAAACTGAATACAGGTAAATGTAGCTCCACTGAAAACAAATACTGTGCTGTCTCATTTCATATTCATCAGGTTTCAGTTATCAGGGTAATTTAGACCCTGATCACTTCACAAGTCTTTGATTATCTGGTCACACTCCATCCCTTAGGCTGCAGCACCTCCCATATGGAGACAGGCTGAGAACATTGGGGCTGTTCAGCCTGGAGAAGAGAAGCTGCGTGGAGACCTCAGAGCAGCTTCCAGTGTCTGAAGGGGGCTACAAGGATGCTGGAGAGGGACTCTTCATCAGGGACTGCAGCGATAGGACAAGGGGTGATGGGTTCAAACTGAAAGAGGGCAAGTTCAGGTTAGATCTAAGGCAGAAGCTCTTCCCTGTGAGGGTGCTGCTTTTTGCC
The DNA here is from genome assembly GCF_963264785.1 of Psittacula echo. Lineage (NCBI taxonomy): Eukaryota > Metazoa > Chordata > Aves > Psittaciformes > Psittacidae > Psittacula > Psittacula echo. Next base: position 2,210,950 of record NC_137738.1, on the reverse strand, counting down.
ATGTTGATGTTTTTCCCCAGCTCCCAGCTGTTCTATTCACAACTCTGTGTACTGTCAAGGTGGCTTTCCAGAGATGAGCCTGGACCAGGCAGTTCTATCCGGCTGGCTGAATGGTGCAGGCAGCTGCAATGCCAACCCCAGTGCCTGATGCAGGAGCAATCAACCCCAAGGGTGACATCTTTGCCTTTGTGAAGGGGAGGAGAAATGTGAAGCTCCCCCATTTCACTGCTGTCACCTGATGGGGCAAGCCTTCACTCATTCACTTCTATAAATGAATCACATTTGTTTCTCTGGAGTCATGACCTGAAGCAGTCTGTGTAAATCCACTTTAAACCTAGGGCCATTGCACTGTTGGTTAGCTGGTAACAGAATGACTCTGGGATATATGACTGAGATCTTGTGTTTTTCAAGAACAAAGCCCAACATTTACAGGTACCATAGCTCATTCTGCCAACACTCCACCCCTTACAATGAAAGCAAGCCAAAAAACTTCAGACAAGCACATTTGCCAAAGAAAAGCTGTGAGAAGCCACCAAACACCCCAACTGGAACATGAATTTACTGCTCTTGAAAGCATAAAACTGAGACTGCTGGAAGAGTCCAGTCTCCAGCACTTGTTATTGTAAGAGTGCTGAATATACTTAGCTACAGAGACTCATACTCTCAATAACATGATCAGAGTATAAGAGGGCAGACCTCAACAAGATACTTACTCCTTGCTCCTCAGAGAGGGTATCAGCTTCCAGCTTGACTATGCCTTCATATTAAAAAGCTTGTATATGTTCATTTAGGTTCAAAGATTGTATTCAAAGGAACATTCAACATGAATGCGGGGCTGAGATCTTGCTGCTCGTACTACACAGAACTCCTAAGTTTAATGTTCTTTCCTGAGCTCACAAAGTGACTTACACCAGTAGGCACTGCCTAGAAACCTTATGTACAAGAACCACATGGTTAGCCCGATTCCTTCAATGTAAAGGCCACTGCACTGAGCAGGGTTAGGTAACTCTTCTTGTCAAAGAAAGGGAGCTTGCTTCTCGGCAAGCATCAGGACTGACCTAAGGCAGCCTTCCATAGCTACAAGAGCGTGCACTGAATGTCCTCTAAATTGACCCAGAGTGACAATCCCTGCCAGAAAAATAACAGGAAGGTACTTGTGAAGGCAGCCTCTGATGAGCTTCTTAAAATATCCCTTGACCTAAAGCCAAAGAAAAACTTCCAGATGCTCTCTCATCAGTTGCCCCAAGATGTAACATTGGCTTTTCAAGCACTGCAGAAAGTCTGAGCTTTGCTTTCTCATCTGACCAACTTCTATTCCTTTATAAAGCCAGTTCTGCTCAGAGTAATGGCCAAAGCAAGCAAGGGCAGTGACTCTGCAGTGAGTTAACCTTCCCGGGTCTGAATTTATCTTTAATGATCAAGAGGCAGCCAGAACCACCTGTATCATCCAGATGGAGCCTCAGAATTGCACCATGGCACTCCTGTTTCAAAAGCACTGCCTTCTTCACTGTCAAATGGGCTTGGATCCTGCATCACAGCTCTGTGAATTCGGATCAGTTCATTCAATCTCACAGGTCTCCATGTAATACTGCCCATTTTCTGCTCACATGTCAGCTGTCAAGATGCCTGGGTGGTTTGATCACTTGGCTTAAGGAATAAGGCTTACACAATTCCCTTCTCCTTGCCCTATCCAACAAATTAAGCTTATTGACCACTGTAGCTAACAACACTGCAGTGCAGGGGGAAAGAAAGTGCTTCAAGGAGGCAAGGCACATTTACAGTCAGGTCAGCCACCTTCCACCACCTACAGAGCAACTTTTCTGATAGGGATAGGAAAAGGGGAAACCACTTCAAACTGAAAGGGGAGATTGAGATGAGCTCTTAGGCAGAAGCTCTTCCCTGTGAGGGTGCTGAGGCGCTGGCACAGGGTGCCCAGAGAAGCTGTGGCTGCCCCATCCCTGGCAGTGTTCAAGGCCAGGTTGGACACAGGGGCTTGGAGCAACCTGCTCTAGTGTGAGGTGTCCCTGCCCATCGCAGGGGGTTGGAACTGGAGGAGCTTTAAGGTCCTTTCCAACCCAAACCATTCTATGGTTAATGGCTGTGCAGAAAACAAGCTTTCACTGCAATGCCAGTGAAGATGCGCACTGTTCATCTTCTTTTTCTTATGCTGAAAAGCGTAAGCTTTTCATTTTCCTGTTACAAAAAGGGATTTAAATATCAACTTATCAAAGGATTTAAACATCAGCATACCCCTAACGGAAAGGTTTCCAAGTGCCCAACTAAACCCAGTTTCTGTTGGGGCTGGTCTGACATCAGCCCTTGTCCCCATGAGCTGCTGCACTGCCCCAAGCCTGCGCTCTTCTTTGCAGGCATTGCCAAAGCCCCAGCTCAAAGAAGTGCTGCAAACCCCTTTGAGCTGAGCTGTCAGTGTGGATCACAGAGATTGAGCCTGGCAAGAGCCTGAAGCACCTGTACAGCTGCTGAGAGGCACCCAGGAACTGAAGGGACAGCATAGGAACATTCAGAATTTCAGAGTCCTTCCTGCCTAAATGAAGTGTTGTTTTTCTTTCCATCTTTTATTTTGGGATTGTTTATTCTCTAAAATATTTCAGCTTCATGCAGTGGATGGTCACAAGCCACCAGCACCAAAAATACTGGGATTCTAGTTGTTACCAGGAAGGAAGACAGTTGTTACAGGCTTTCTCATACGAGGTGATCTGCATGATAGCAGTGGTTTGAACATCGAGTTACATTTGTGCCCTATCTTGGTCACAGGTTAAGAGGTAACTACCCTTTCAAACCCCGTTCTAGAGTAAAAACATCCCCTCAAATGGCTCTGGCTCACAAAGGCAGCACAGGCAGCACTGCTCTGCAACTGCAGCAACTTACACTGCAATATTTAGGTGAAAGTAAAAATAGAAAGCCATCGAACTGAAAAGCACACTTACAGGCTCTGTTAAAGTTGTATCTTTTTCCAGGAACTGTACAACACAATAGGCGAGCTGGAATGGAAGGCAGATGAGTAGTTAGTTTAAACAGACACTGTTTAGACATTGCAGCATAACTAAATATCACAGCTTATAATGGAAGCACTTAAGATCGGGGCAAAGGGGGACCCAACCCAAACCCCACCACAGAACAGAACTAAACAGAACAGCAGTTAAAGCAGCAAGATATACAGGCCTGCTCTATCTTACTAAAGCTCCCTGCATACCAAAACCCTTGCTTTCTTTTCCCCTCACTCCCCACACCCTGGAAGAAAATCACTTTTAAGCTTGACAGATATTCCCCCAACTCAAATCCAGTATCCAGACAGACTTTCCCTCAACATATTAAATATATACAGTAAGATATATTTCCTGTATTAACATTACAAAACTGTAATTTCAAACATCTATACCAAGATAAAAAAGGTGGTATTTTGAATCAAAAAAGGAAGTTTTATAACAGGTTTGACTGAGCACACATTGCTCGAGTACTAGACACGTCCAGCACACAACAGTCAGCAGTGAGATTACAGGCAACAGCATTGGAAGGTGTTGCATGGCCACAAGAGATGAGCAGCCCAGCAGCCTGTCCTGAGCAATGGCCAGCAACAAACACCCATGAAGAGTGTCTGAAGGAGGGGAAGCAAAATGTCATCAAGTTCCCAGCACGCTCTCCCGGCCTCTTGTGAGTCCTGTCCAGGAAAGTCTTCTTAGGCCAAAGTGTGATATTGTGTTATCTAATTCTTGTTTAGTTACTCAGCACATAGTCAAGTAACTAAACAACCATAGCTCTGCCCAGTACACAAACTATACACGAATCCTATCACTGAAGTAGTTACAATGCCAGATTCCATTAAGACTGAGTTTAAGAAGTCACAGTCTTTTTCATCGCACAGTATGAAGCACAAAGGTTATGGCCATGTATTACACTGACATTGCTATACTTGAATTCAAGCATCACCTTTCTTTCTTTTTTTACTCTGTTATCCCAAAGCTGATAATTACAATTCTAGAAGTACAACAGGTCTAATTTATTGCTGTTACCCTCAGGCTAAGGATGCATACATGTAGCTTGAACAAATAGTAAATGTCACACTTTAATCTCATAAAATCCCATTCCATGTATTGTGCAGTAATGCTCTATTGTTCACAGACACAAAGACTCAAGCTTAATTCAGCTTTAAGGCTTTAACTTTTGAGAATAGGCTAAACCTGTCCCCTACAAAGCAACCAGACCACCCCTGCCTGCAAAGCTGATGTGATGCTGGTCTCCACCTCCAGGATAATACAAACCCAGAAACACCCAGTGCTGAAACTGCATGGAGCAATAGCACTTTATGAAGGCAGGGGGGGCATAGCCTGGTCAGCAAACCAAATGTTACTTTGGGTACATGCAGTACATCTGAATTAATAGGACTCTTTCAGGTAGTGATGAACATAACGTGATGTTAAACACACCACAGCAAAGAGGCCAGCTTGCTGTACTGATCTGCCAGTGAGAGGCCCTTTGGCAAGCCACTGGTCCCTTCCATATCACCGATTCATTCAATGGAGCAGCCTACTGCACAATAAGCCACAAAGACAAGTGATTTAATTAACTTAAAACTTTATAGGAGAATCAGGAATTAACTTGAGCTCTGACTCAATCCTGTTTGTAACTCTACAGTCATAATGACTTTGCTTTAATTAGGAACTCATTTCCTTATATCATTAGCCTATAAGGAGCTGTATTAGTGAGTTAAGTTAACAAAGCAAGTTTTTAATTAGCCACAGCAGAACTGCAAGTCTGCATCAAATGGATTCAATACTCAAGTGCCATATGTCTGGAAAGGACACACGTTGTTCCTCAAAAAGCTGAATGTCTGTGCGAGTATAAGAATGGAAGGCAAATGAACTGCAGCATTCTGACAGTGTGTCAGGATCTACATAATTCCTAGCTGGATTGATCCAGAGAGCTATTAGACATCTCTGCCATTTATATCCAACATTCTCCTCCCTTCCCTGTCACTGGTATGGCTTTAGAAATACAAAAGCACTTCTGAAGTACGTACCTGGCCATCCTCAAGGTTCCTTTATGCACAGCATTTAGGTTACATAAAGGAACTGGTAACAGCACAAGGTCCTGGGATTAAATGAGGCTCAAAGTGTGACGAGACAAGCAAGCAGAAAAGCCTCTCACTTCAGTTGACGTGACTTTGACTCACTGTTACATTCTTTCACTTTTAATATATGCTAAATATTATCTCAAAAGTAACATTTAGACATAAGATCTGTCAAATTATATTTTTTAAGAGTGACCAAATTTGCAGATATTTGGGGATATTGACAGAACAACACATTCAGATTTCCCTAGTTTCAAATGCAAATACACCCCCACCCCCCCCAACTCATAAAAATAGGCAAAAGCTTACCTGTGCATGAAACAAAGCTAATCCCTTTGCAGTATGCATGGGAATCAGAACTTTCATAAGGAACTGTTTGTGTTCTGCTTTCAGTGGCAGTGCAAAGCCATTGATAATACTGAAAACAGGAATAAGCAGGGTTTATTTTTGATGAAAACCTGTTTTTCCCAGCAAGTCAAAAGAATTTATGTCGGTTCAAGAGACGTCCCATTTCTGATTCTGTTTCTAAACCTGGTTACTTTGAAGCCATAAAATAGCTCTACATATGCATAACCTTTGAAGTGTTGGTATCATGAGAGTTTAGAGTTTTAGTAGGAATACCCAAGAATCATAGCAGGAATCAAATAATACTCATTAGATGAGCTGAAGCATTTTGATTGGGACCTTGACTAAGTAAAACCATCCACAGTAAGCCTTGCTGTCTAACTGTAAACCTGAGACAGATGCATGAGGAAGCTGACCCATTCCACCCACAACCACAAGCCACTTGCAGAGAAAGAGACATTGTGGCATATGGTTTGGAACTATTTTAACAGTGCAGTTTGAGGCTATTGAAAAGCCCTCCCCTCCAAAAACAACATTCAAGAGTTCTCATTGATTCAGTAATCTCATTTCTAAGAGTTGAGCAAAAATCCTTCAGGAAGGGGTTGGGGTTTCTGTTCTCCCTACATCTTAGATAAATCTGAGAAAACAATGGAATTCCTTTCATTTGCTTTTCATGACAATTTGTTCCACAACAAATCGGTTGGATTTTGGCTGGATTTGTTTCACAATGGTTGGATTTTCAGTTAGACCAGTAATAAAGTTTTCTACTGTAAAATGTGTGTGCCAGTTGTGGAAACACAGTAAAATATTACCATAAAAACCTTCAAAGGTAAAGATTTGTATTCGTGAAATAATGTCAAAAGAAGATAACTCAACCCCCCCACCCCCCAGCACTTACAAGGCTTTCCTGAACAGAATTGAAAGAAAATCAACCTGCTGAAGATTAAGGCATTTCATTCTTTACTGTGAGGGTGGTGAGGCACTGGAATGGGTTGCCCAGGGAGGTTGTGAATGCTCCATCCCTGGCAGTGTTCAAGGCCAGGCTGGACAAAGCCCTGGGTGACATGGTTTAGTGTGAGGTGTCCCTGTCCATGGCAGGGGGTTTGGAACTAGATGATCTTAAGGTCCTTTCCAGACCAAACTATTCTATGATTCTACAATTCAGTATAAGAACAAAAGTTAACATTCATTTTTGGAATACAAGAACAAGGGGAGTTCAAACTGGGTGATCTTAAGGTCCTTTCCAACCCTAACTATTCTCTCATTCTATATACAAGACAAGGAAGAGTAGATATTCCTGACAAACAAGGAGCCGTGAGAAATATTTTGCCAGTCATCTGTAAAACTTGCACCAAACCAGAGTAATTTATACTCTATACCTTCATTTTATATTCACATGGTAACCCAGACACAGTATTAGATCAGTGACTGCACTTCATTACTCGTTACTGTAGTATTCCTCTTCCCCTCCATTCCCAAATCAAGAAAGCAGAAGCAAACACCCACAATGTTTTGTATTTGCCAGATCGAACTTACCTTCCTAATATCTCAAGGAGTTCAGCAACACCATTGAAGTGCTCTGTTTCATATATAAACCTGTTACAAAAAGAGACATCAAAACAGAGGATCAGAGATCCCAAAGAAACCATAAAGGCAAGATGCAATATTCCTCAACCTAGTCACACAAACACACAGCATACCTGAGGAAAATGTTGTTGATCTGTTTCCTGATGAATGCTCTTAAACCGAGGAATTTCCCATAGATTCGATGAAGAACTGTCTTTAGGAAATCACGTTCTCGTGGGTCTTCACTATCGAAGAGCTCCAACAACTTGAAATATGAAACTGAGATGTATTACTTCTGAAGGACTTCAATTTTGTTATGTTATAACCAACTCAAGTATTAACTTTCATTTACAAGTTGGCATTAGAAGAATCAGTTTAACCTAAAATCATTTTAGGGTCAATATATCTTCAAAGTTAGATTTTTAATAAAGCTGCTTATATTGAAAAAGAAGGCAACCAGCAGCTTCCTTCCCTTCAGAAGCCTGTATACAACAGACAAAGCAATTCCAACAACTATTACACTATCAAAAGGAAAATTAAGAACAAGATTATTAAACCTTAGGGGAAGTGGTTTACATTTGGTCTTAAAGAAATCAAAGTGAACCAAGTCTGTGGTACTGCTCATCTCAAAACACCACTTGTCTTGAAGGCTAAGCAAAACCATTCCCCTACGAGAAATGTCACAATTAATAATTTAATATGGAGGGGGTCGTGAAAGAAGCATAAGATCCACAACTATTAACCAGTTCTCTGTTAATACAGACTAAATGCCACAAGCAGCTAGGAAGATTTCCCACCCATTGTTTTCTTGTAGAAAGTTTGCCAAGGAAAGGCCATACACTCTTGAAGACATCAAAAGATATTCCCATCCCACTACAGACCATTATTGTAGTGATTTCATTTCCCCTGTGGATCCAAGTAAGAGCATGTTCAGAAACACTATCTGCACTACACAGGTTAGTAACTTATCTCAAGCAGTCCTCAGCCTCTGCTCAGGGTGGATCTGTGGGCTCAGGTATGCCTACAGCAAGCAGCAGAAGGGACTGGGAACAGTTGTTCAGGAACTTTGTTCAGGCTCATTTTGATATTTAGAAGCAATTTCTCAAGGTCACTACTACACTTCTTTCCCCCCCTCATATATCTATATACCTATAGATAGATAGGTATCTCAGTTCATTGCATTGTCAGTCTTGTACTATACAGAAAGATCAAGTGAAAGGTCAGGAATTGAAACACTGCAATGGGACTTTTAAGAGCCACAGGTCAATATTGGACACCCACAGCCAAAAGTTCAGCAGCAGCTTCAGGCCTAAGTTTTTGTGGGAAAGTTGAACAAAACAGAGGAGAAGGAAACACCTCTAACCAGAAACAGCAAAACCAAGTAAGTGGAAATTAAATGCAGCCACTGAAGGAGGGGAGGGAAAGAGTCCATCTATGTTTGTACTCTTCATTGCAGTGCTGTGCTGGCCTGCCACCACTCACTGCAGACACTGAGCTTCTCCTTAACAAACATTTTGACATGGTAAAAGAAAATCCCCCCTGAGTAACCCTGGACAAAAGTTGGTTATGGTATTTTACAGCCCAATTCCCTGAGAAGTTGTATTTAATATGAAATCTCACTTCACTTTCCAGCTCATAATTACTGTGCAAGGTAAAACATGACTTTCCTGTGTACTTTCTTCCTTGATTTTCCTTCTTTGGTTAACACACAATAGTAAAGAGAATGATGCTATCTAGTCACAAGTTAGCAGATGTTGGAACACATTTCATGTCCAATAAGTACATGAGGTTTTTGCATGATAAATCTATGACAAAGCAAACATAAAAGCACTACAAAAATTCAATTAGCACATTGCTGATTTGACTGGAAGTTACAAATCATTAAGAACACAACCTTTATCTCCGAATTACAACTATCTTGCATTGCAAAGCACTAAGGTTGATAGTTGAAGACAAAGTGTTTCTGAAGCCAATAATTACATCTCGCCTGTGTGGTATGATGTGCTGTTTACGTGGTGCTTGGCAGAAACCACTACTGCAACAACTAAGATTTAACCCTGTGTCAGCATGAAAGCTCCACTTTCATAAGGAAAGCACAAGGACATGGAGCTGTTGGAACAAGTCCAGACGAGGCCACGAGGATGATCAGGGGCTGGAGCATCTCCCGTATGCAGACAGGATGAGAACACTGGGGCTGTTCAGCCTGGAGAAGAGAAGCTGCGTGGAGACCTCAGAGCAGCTTCCAGTGTCTGAAGGGGGCTACAAGGATGCTGGAGAGGGACTGCAGCGATAGGACAAGGGGTGATGGGTTCAAACTGAAAGAGGGCAAGTTCAGGTTAGATCTAAGGCAGAAGCTCTTCCCTGTGAGGGTGCTGAGGCGCTGGCACAGGGTGCCCCCAGAGAAGCTGTGGTTGCCCCATCCCTGGCAGCATTCAAGGCCAGGTTGGGTGTGGCTTGGAGCAACCTGCTCTAGTGTGAGACATAGCTGCCCCATGGCAGGGGTTGGAACTGGATGATCTTAAGGTCTTTCCCAACCCAAACCATTCCGTGATTGTATGATTCTAACATTCTCCTTGTCTGTACAGTCCATCTGGTAAGTTAAGCTGTAGAGGTGATCTTTAACTCTGGGGGTGGGAAAACTCTGTGCTTACCTGCTGTACAAACTTCTGGTCAATATACCGCTTTGCAATGCTAGGCTGAAAATCCGGGCTCTCCAAAAACCTCAGGAAGAATTCATACACCAACTACAAACATCAAAATGAAGAGTCTCAAGTTAGGAAGTGCACAGTAACACAGACCTCAGGCCCACCATCACAGTGTCAGTGGGGCTATTCACAGGCTTAAAAGGTCCAAAGGGAAACCGAAGCCTGACACATCACTGCTTAATCACAGCCTTTACTGGAACTTACCAAAACAGTTACAGTAAGTAGCAAGAACACTAATTCCCAGAAGAATCAAAGTTTAGTAAATAATTGACTGAAAATATCACTATTAGACAAAAAGCAAGTTTAACTATTCCACAGTTGTTTCATATTCCATAAATTCACATTTCCTTCTATATTAAGAATCTATTTTGTAGAAATAAGTTACCAAACACTTTACAGCACTGAAGGTAAAATTAAATGTTCCAACACCACGAAATTCCTTAAACACGTAAGAAAAATCTGCTCAGTATTCCTGAAATTAAGTTACAGCTGAAAACTCCAAAAATTAAAAGTCATTAAAAAGCTGAATGAATACACAGAAACTGAAGAGTCTGGCTCAACATTAGGTTTCTATATCCTGGACACTCAAGTCAAACAACAGGACCTTCATATTCTGTAGTATATTATGTCTATCAAGTTCAAGTCCCCATTTGCTATGAAACCACGATACCCACAGATGGAAAAAGAGACAGGAGAGAGTGCTAGTGAGGGCCTGAGGTAGCACAGAGAGGCAAGAAGAAGCCAGAGCACAAATCCCATATTTTGGGGTTTATCAATGTACTACAATTGAGAGGTCATACCCACAGGCAGGTATCTGAACTGTTAACACTCTGAGTACTTACTAAACTGAGTAATTCAGGATTATGAAGTTCACCTGAGAAAAGTGCTTGACAACAGGTACTTTTTATCTAGAACATTTGAGGTGAGTTACTTACACGTAGCCTCAAGGAGGGTATTGCTGTACCTGCAAAGCAGAAGCTCAGAAACAAGTTCCCCCTTCACTATTTCTTCCCTCTGACAGACTGTAACCAGAGCTTTTCACATCAGCAGTTTACATGTATACAGATTTCATGTAACAATACTGTGCTAAAACCCAAGCTTCCCTGGACAGCCTTAATTTGTCTTCTTGTGCATAAACACACTAGTTGCACAAGAGACAACATAGGACAATTTTTTACAAGCTTGGTAATAGACAATCTAATAACATATTTCTAAGTATTACCATACTCCAGCCTTTGCCTTAGAAAGAGAGAACCCATGGCTGCTTCATGTCTTCATCAATGGCACAGACAGCAGGATCAAGTGCACCCTCAGCAAGTTTGCAGGTGACATCAAGCTGAGTGGTACAGTTGATGCACCCAAGGGAAGGGATGGGATCCAGAGGGACCTGGACAAACTTGAGAGATGGGCACATGTGAACCTCATGAGGTTCAACAAGGGCAAGTGCAAGGTCCTGCACCCGCGTCAGGGCAAACCCTGGTATCAATATGAGCTGTGGACACTGTCCAGTCCTACACATGCTTGAGGAAATGTATTCAAACCTGACAGGATACACAGAGCCAGCAGAATTGTCATGGGACAGAGCACCTTTTACAGGTGAAGACTAAATGGGTATGGTTTGTTTTCCCAAAAGGACACGCGGAGGCAAGGACAATTGTGGCTTCTTTCCATAAATACATACAGGGACTGCAATAAATATCAAGCAGAACTAAGTTAAAGCATAGCTCTGTAACATCTTGGGACTAGCTGTCCAAGATCAAGTCTAGGTATTAACTACAATGACATCCAATGGAACATCTTGTCTATAAAACAGAACAAGTCAATACTAATCCAAAATCCTCCATACTTGATGACAACTTAAACTGTCACGTCTCATTTCTACTAAGGGAAAATATGCACTAGTAACCTTCTGGATGCTTCAGAGAAACACATGCAAGTCCAGAATCATGACTGCTGCTACTGTTCTTAAAGGGCTTTCAAACAGCATGCTCAAAAATCCAGTTTCTGAGCTGTAGCACAGGGAAGTTTTGTGCGCTGCAGGAGTATTTCTGCAGTTCTGATGCGTACAGAATTGTCAAGCTTCCTGATACTCAGTACCACTGCTCCTATAGCAGGTACAGCTGGTAAAAGGTATCAATAACTTTGGAAATCCTTGGGAAATCCATGAAGCTTTACCTCAGGCATTTCAGGAAGCAGGCTGCAATGGCCACTTCTGGATAGTCAGCTTCTCCCTTCTCCTGCATGTTGATGTTTGCAAACTTAAAATCGTAACAACCATCACTAGAGACTACAAGGGGCCTAACAAGGATGATGGAGAGGGACTCTTCATCAGGGACTGTAGCGATAGGACAAGGGGTGATGGGTTCAAACTGAAACAGGGCAAGTTCAGGTTAGATCTAAGGCAGAAGCTCTTCCCTGTGAGGGTGCTGAGGCGCTGGCACAGGGTGCCCAGAGAAGCTGTGGCTGCCCCATCCCTGGCAGTGTTCAAGGTCACGTTGGATGCAGGGGCTTGGAGCAACCTGCTCTAGTGTGCTCTAGTGTCTGTGGCAGCGGGTGGAACTGGATGCTCTTAAGGTCCTTTCCAACCCAAACCATTCTATGACTCCACGAGACAAGAATGGATTCTATCCACAGCTGATACTGGCTGCTTTTACCTAAAACCAGAAAATAAAAGACAGGCATGCTGAACCTCCTTGAGTTTAACTGAAGCATTACCATTGGAAATACTAAATTGGAAATACATTTACATTGGAAATACTAAAGCAGGGGAGAACTGTCGGATTTGGTCATTTTGGCTCTCAAAATTGGTTTGCTTGGATCAAAAAGTTACACAATAACTCCTGCTACCTTTGGTGTTTTCATCTTCTTTCTCCCAGCCATCACTAGAATGTTACTGCCTTAAGCTACCAATTCACCAACTCTGCAACTCCCCAGGCTTCAAAATACACAGCAGCTTTAATGCCAACCTGTTCAACCTAGTTTGGCTGTTACAAACCATCTTGCATGTTGCTTTAAAGCAACGTCTTTCAAATGGTACTCACTGTACTAAGTCTTAAGTTGTGACTACACACACTGGTAACTTAACTAAGCCATTATCTAGCATGTTACTTTATAGAGAAATACCAACGGATTCAACCAGAGAAGAATAAATACTCAGGTTTTTCTTTCTTTCTTTTCCAGAAAACTGGTACCCAACTGCCCCATCAAGATAGAAATATCCATACCTCCCCTCCCCAAGCAGGTGTTCAGACTATAGCAAAAGTAATAATGTGGTCCCATGGAAGGGAAGAGGAGTAAGGGTTGTGCACACCCCATGCCCAAAATTTGATGCTTCAAGCACCTTTGTGCTACTGGAAGGCAAACAGTAAGTTATCAGACTCAGTCTTCTACCATTCAATAGCACATAAACTGTAAAAGAAAGAGGAAAGCACAAACTGCTTCCATTGTGCTAAAGTGAGGAATCTATTCCAGGATGAACCACGAGTGCAGGAGAGGGAAATCCACAAACAATGATCAGACAGCCTGGCCAAAAGTCATTTAGAAAAAGGCTACAAACCTCTTTCAGTTTTTCTTAGATAAGCCTAAAGCACAACTGAACTGGTCACAGAAAGCACAAGTGAACTGATCATAGAAAGCACAAGTCCTTTTCTATACAAAGAACTATAGTTTACTTATGACCTAAAGTGACCTAACACATACAGTTTTACTCCTGAGAGACAGGGATATTTTGAAGTCAAATGATGCCACTACAGACTGTAAGGGACACTTTCATAGCCCTTGCACCCTTCCACCTTGTCCTGATATTAAGGTCCTTTCCTACCCAAACCATCCTACGATTCCACGATTCTACAAAGGGATCACATACCTGTATGTGGGGCCATGAGGCTTCAAGAGTTGGCTCGTCTTCTTCTGGATCAAAATCTGGATTATCGCTAGGTGGAAGTGTTCTGAAAATATTAGAACTAATCTGCAAGAGAAGAGAATTTAATTGTACCACTTTTTATGCTTGCACAGGTCACGCTCAGCAGGGTGCTGCTGTTGTCCTCACACTACATGAAACAAAACCATATTTTAAAAAACCGATATAAAAGATAAATATTTTAATGCCCTTTTTTTATCTCCTTTCCCCCCCTCCCCTCAAAACTGCTAAATCCAAACAGCCAGAAGTCTGAAACAGGCCAATGGAAATAAGAAGAAAGTAATATATGTCTTTCAGCTGGGTTACAAGCTTGGAGCTCGACACGGTTCTTCTCTAAAACCAAGAAAGTGAAAAGAAAGTTGTAGTTTCCCCTTACAAAGAGCAATTTTTAACTCTGTGTCACCAACAGCTGGTTTGACTGGCACAGGGTGCCCAGAGAAGCTGTGGCTGCCCCATCCCTGGCAGTGTTCAAGGCCAGGCTGGACACAGGGGCTTTGAGCAACCTGCTCTAGTGTGAGGTGTCCCTGCCCATGGCAGGGGGCTGGAACTGGATGATCTTAAAGACCTTTGCAACCCAAACTATTCCATAATTCTATATAAAACAACAAATAGAGCATAACTAGCCACTAATTGTTTCTGCTCTCCATATCTAAGGCAGACAACCCATCCCCAAAATATCTTTCATTTTAGAGTTCTTCACTTAATTTCAAGCTATTTCTCACTTTAAAGAAAGAACTGAAGAACTGTTTGCAATTTTTCACCTGTCATAATTTCAAGCTGTTCACAGTTTTGGGCAGTCAGAAATACATTAACAATTGTAAATGTCTGACTTAACACAGAGTAACTTTGGACAAAAACCGAAGAAAAATAGCTACCAAGCTACTTGAAGTACGAACTGTCAAATCCAATTCAAAAGGGCAAGTTTGAAAAGGTTTCTTCAGGGATTTTTGAAGCATACATTAGTCTGGAAAGAAGACCAATCTTTCAGATGGCAAAAGAGAAAGAAATGGCATCTCTTCTGCCAGATGTAACATACTGGATTTTAAGCCTCTTTAACATGAACAGAAGAGAACATAGAGTTCATTTTGTTTCTGCATTTGACTGCTTTTTCACTTGTAGCCCAACTTTTCCAATTGTCTTTCAAACCCTTTATTCTTTTTGACCAAATCTGTTTCAAATAGTTGCTAACCACCCAAGCCTATTGAACACCACAGAAGATGCCAGTCTGCAGCAAGTGCTGCTGCACAGCTCCCAGGGAGTCTCCAAGGTGTCTGAAGAATCCTGCAAAAGGACTTGAAAAGATCCTGAAGTCACCCAGCTGGCTCTGCACCGAGGAATCAGCTGCCTCATTAAACAAGATACAAAGCTATTGCATAAACTGACTTTTCATTTCCTCCTATGTGCCTCATCCTGTGTCCTGTCACTGTCTGTACGGTTGGTACACGGTAAAGCTGCAGACACCGCTGCTCTGGAGTAGAAGAGCAATGATGTTTTGTATGGATGAGCACTACAGCAGGCTCCTTGTTCACTGCACAGCAGGAAAAACCCAACCTGAAACAGTACAGTTGTCCTTGAAACTTGTAAACACAAGGGACTGGGGGCTCTGGAGCACAAGAGAAACTGGGGGGAAAGAAGGAGGAAATAGGATTCTGAGAGAAGGTAAAGTTTAATCAAGCCCAAAACCCAAGGCTGGTTCTGTTATTTGATATTCTCAGTAGGTATTCAACAAAACCATCAACATACAAGTCAGTCCCTTACAGAGGCTTCCCCACCTCTGCTTACAAGTCTTCTGGTAACAGCTCTTGAAAACGCATCTTTTTATTTCTAGAGGCATCTTGCTGAAACGGCCCAGTCAACCTTTGAGCACAGAACCTCGGTGCAGAGAAAGCAAGTTTCAAGGCCCAACCAAAGGTACTACCTACTGAAGATACTTGCGCAGCAGAAACAAGGAGCAAGCCTCTTGGCCAGACCTTTAGAAAACTAATGCTATGATTTTCAGAGCATTCAGTGCTTCTCCTGGTACAATCAGCCTCCTGAGAACTAAGAATCTTAGAATAAACGGGGTACTATTCTTATATACAAGCCTGTCTCCCTAAACCCAGAGTTCATTTACTTCATTATGTTTTGAATACTTTGCTTCCTGTCTCCTTTGATTTTTTCTAATGTCTTGCTAACAGTACTGATGAAAACTGTGGTTTGGGTTAAAACCCCCATTATTTTTCCATTGGCAAATTCTTCACTATATCCTCTTATTTAAAACATCCCTTTCCTTTTGTAAGCGGGGTCTTACCCCAAAACTGTGATTTGAGAAATACAGACCCTAAAAGGCTTTTAGAGCTGGATAGGTTTCCACAGAAGCCCACCATTAGCTTCCTAAATTAAATCTCAGAAAGTCTGGTGACAGTGACATCTGGAAATGTGCTAGTTCATGTATTAAGATACAGCAATTCTATTTTATTAAAACAAGAAAGAAAAATGTCCCTTATTATTATATTGGAGCAAGTCCAGAGGAGGCCATGAGGATGATCAGGGGCTGGAGCACCTCCCATATGAAGATAGTTGAGAACACTGGGGCTGTTCAGCCTGGAGAAGAGAAGCTGTGTGGAGACCTCAGAGCAGCTTCCAGTGTCTGAACGGGGCTACAAGGATGCTGGAGAGGGACTCTTCATCAGGGACTGTAGCGATAGGACAAGGGGTGATGGGTTCAAACTGAAACAGGAGAAGATCAGGCCAGATCTAAGGCAGAAGCTCTTCCCTGTGAGGGTGCTGAGGTGCTGGCACAGGGTGCCCAGAGAAGTGGGAAATGCTGCATCCCTGGCAGTGTTCAAGGCCAGGTTGGACGGAGCTTGGAGCAACCTGCTCTAGTGTGAGGTGTCCCTGCCCATGGCAGGGTGCTGGAACTGCACGATCTTAAGGTCCTTCCCAATCCTAACTATTCCAAGATTTTATGATTACCTGTGCACTTCCCAAGGAGCTAAGCTTCTGGAGAGACAGAAGATTCAATTCCAATTTCTGAGTGTGCAGATAGGGATAACTGACAGGTTTTGAAATGCTGAATTCCCAGCTCATGCAAGCTGCTGGGACACTCATTTACACTGGATTTTGATATGCTGGTGGGGAAAAGGAGGAGGCTGGCAGGGACAAGGAAATGGAGGAGTCCTATACTGGAGGGACATTTCTGTTAACACTCCCACACCGAAAGGTTTGGGATAAAGGCTAGATAAAGGTTAGAGCTTGTAAACTTCCCAGGATGTTTTCAAACTGAACATATTCACAACGCCAAACCCAGATTTGCTGTTGGCTTCAGAGTACTTCCAACTGAGAATTCCCAAACAGAGAAGACAATACTTTTAGATGACCAGAAAGGAGGTATTCTGGGCTACCCCTTCAAAACTATTTAGTAAAACTCTTCCTCAGTTCTTAATTCAAAGGCTTTTTTTTTTTGGCAAAGGAATTATATTGAAATCAGGTTGCATGGGGCACTAAGAAGAATCTATGTCTTGCACATCTGCCTAAACAAAGGAGTTTTGGGGGGGGGTTATGGCTTGAAGACATTGGTATCATTTCCACCAGTGCTCCCTACCTCAGGATCCAAGCAGGGACAGCTACACAAATCACTATTGCATGGTACTGGCTATCATGGTAACAGAGACCATGTGAAGGGAAGGAATGCTCGGAGCCCTCCTCTCCTGCACAGACCTTGCCTATGCACTGGTCAGGAACAACACTTATTTTCCTCTTGATATCTGTAAGGGATTGCTCACTTTGCCTCCCCAAGACTTTGGTAGCTCCAAGGTAACTGGGCTGTTTCCACCGCAAGCTGGAGGAAAGGTGTCCCAGGCCTAGGGAAAGACAAGGGGCTTTCTGCCACTGATGCCACTCTGGCTTTGTCAGGGAATTTTTGGAGGCTGTTCATCCTTTATTACCAGTCAGGTAATAGCTGGGTTGTATTAAGGCTGAATTCTACTTTTTCACCCCAAAATCCACTATCCTTCAGACTCTGCAAAAAACCTCAAATGCTTTTTGTTTTAATGTAGTAACACTGTCCAAAATCTAAAGAATTAAAAAGAAAAAGAAAAACCTCTTTTAAATCTCATTGAAATTTTACTACAAAGGAAGGCCTCAAGGCTGACACACGTGTTGTCTGGAGGGAGAGACCCAGCCAGAGCTCCTTCTGAAAGCTGGTACTTGGGCCTGATTCACAGCAAAGACCTTTGCTGTTGCCAGTTGCCTGGGAGACCAGAAATAGTATTCAGGCTTGGAGGGATCTTTTGTCTCAAGCTCTGAAAAAGCTCTCACTGAGCATTTTAAGCCTTCTTCATTTTCGGTCACTTTAGCAGACAAAAGGAGACACAAATTTGTTATGGAAGGAAAAGCAAGCATCCAGAGAGCCCAATCATTGGCACAACAATAACCTCAACACCACCTTATCTCCAAGAAAAGAAAACAACTGCAGTGTAAAAGAAAAGCGCCCTTCAACAAGTATGATAAGCTAGTTAGTATACTCTTTCTTCTAAGAAAAGGCTATAGAGAGCACACAGGGTAAGAAAATACTGCAAGGGTTCAGGCTTGCTGCCACCAGCAGCAACAAAAAAGCCAGAGAAGAGGTGGACATGCTCTGTCCCTTCTGTCCTTGATTTTCTTGCGTAGAACACATTGAGGACAGAAACACAGGTCCTTTAAAAAAGTGAAACTATACAAAACCCCCCAGTGTCCTAGATCTTTTGTAAAACTTACTAAGCACCTGGTGAACCAGCCAAAATGATTAACAGGGTTTCAATAATTCCAGCCCTTCAGTACAACGGCACATTTTCACGCTTATTTCCATTAAAGATCTGGTATCAGCTGCTCAGAGAAAAAAACCCAACAAAACCAAACAAAAGCCAGTGAAAAACCTTAAGGGAAAAAACATCTTGCACTGTATAGAAAACCACAAACGACATAAGCCATATGTTTGAGCTTGGTCTGCTTACGTTCCTGATAGCTACTTTTGAAGTCAGTGTTGCATATCTGTAAACTCAACTGAAGCTTAGAGAACCATTAGCCTGAATACACGGGCACTAAACAACATTCTTTCTACACTGAACATCTCTAGAAAAGACAAGTTTTCAAGTATTCCAGACGATTGGCAAACGTCCCTCGGTTGAGCTCCCTGTGCATGGAGTATAGGCACAGCTGAAACATTGCTTAGGTAGCACATGAAAATGAATCTAACACACCTGGGAAAGTCAGCAGATAGTAACCACAACTATTTTGTTGCTTATTCAACAAGCCATTGGTAGAAACTGCACAGGATAAATCATCCCATGGTTTACAAGTCAAGCAAACCACTTAGACTACTCTAGCACAGCTCTCCAAGGCCAGAACAGTAACAGCCAGACACAGAAAGTATTTACAAAGTAGAGTTGCTTCCCCACACTGATAAACCTTTCTGTTGACACTAGTACCCACAAGAATCTTTACTAGAGAACTTTAGCCTTCACTCTAATGCTATTCTTAAACAAACAGACAGGCAGCACTGAAATGTGGCCTTTTTCTGAATGAGAACAACTTCAAAGCTTACCCAGACTGCAAGCATCTGCAGTATACCTGCTTGCTCATTTTCATTAACCTGCATGCATCATATTTCAGCTAGTAATTAAAACAAGCTGTTTTTACAAGCCTTTCTAAGCAATCTTGTAGACCAAGTTATCATTCATGAATTATACTATATCACATAAGCAGAATAACCAACAGCAAGCCTGAGTTAGATGCCATCAGAGTCATAAACCAATTAAGATATCTTATTAACATTGAAAATGTAATGAGCATTTTACATACCATTTTCACTATGTCAGCATAAGCTGATTCAACAATCACTCCACGATTCGTTGAAACATATTCAACCAGTTCATTCAGTGTTGCTCTCTTAATTTCTTTGCTTTTCAGGTCTGAAACAGAGTCCATGAAGTCAAAGAGGACACAACACTGTTGTAACTTCTGACAAAAAAGATCTTGCTGTTCATTGAAGGTGGCATCTGTGAAAGAAAAACCAAAACCCAACAGTTAAGTCCAGAGAAACAAACTCTGCATTGCTAAATCTCTTTTGCTGGCTAACATTTGCATAGCCACCAGTTTGTTAACTATGGGGAATAGTATGTTCTGTATAGACAGCAAATTAAGAAATGATATTGTCAAAACTGAAAATATCTGTTTAAGTATATTAGAGAATGACTCACTATTCTCAACCTGTGGTTCATACAAGAAATAAAGAATAAGCATATGGCAATAAAAGTATTTATGGAAAATGAACTCCTGAATTAACTTTATTTGAAATATAGACATGAATTAGTACCAAGTCACTCTCATCAGAAGTCATACACAGCAGCAGTGCATCATTCTAACCTCCCATTCATCCGATTTGGCTCATTCTGTTCCCTAATCTTTTATTATGTAACCAGGCTTAAAAACTGCAAAAGCTGCTTTAAAGGAACCTTGTCTTTTTACCCCAATACAAAATACTTCACATACTTTAGACCTCATGTGATAAATGTTTTCCTTAAGAATCAACTCCAATAATTCTAAAGGATTAACCCTGAATTTCCATGCTTTGGCCTAACTAATCTATTACAATCTTAGTCACATCAGGTTTACCAGCTTTTTGGCCTATTAAGACAACGTGTTTGGCTATGACTTGGCATTTTCATTTGAAAGTGCAGTTTCTCTCTATGCTGACAAGCAAAATCCCTCAATTCGTATTTCACATTAGCTCTCAAAAAGGTGGGTTAAGTGCAGTACACTTCATATACTGTAACTGTTCAAAAGTTGCATGATCACAACAAAAGAGCCATGGTTCTAACTGAGAAGTTGGTTTGGTTTAATGCATCTTTTGTTCTTGTTTTAAATTGCTTGCTGGGGTTCTGAGCCACTCCAGCAACATTGCATCACCTCATTTAGCAGTCAGTTGGGATTCCACTTGTTCTGGTGACAGATTAGTTCTAATTTCATCTGCAAGAAAGGAATGTTCTCCCTCTGAAGCGTTTTCAAGGCCTGTCTATCACCAGACAACTAATCCCTTAGCTTCACGCGTTCACTGTAGTATTGATACTAGCACTGCTGCTCGTCATAAGGAAATTATCAAGACAAGAAAAAGGCAATTGCCATGTAACACTGAATATGCAAAAGTCTCACTTCAAAATTCAAACAAACCACAGAAAGACCTCATGCTTCTCCTGACTGTTTTAGGATTATTCTTATTAAACCAACTTCCATTTAGTGGCTGGAACAACAGTTAACAGTGGTTTTAATATTCTGTCATTCTCTGATAGACTTTTTGTTTCCATAAGCAAAAAGTAATTGCTACAATGGACTGCATTAGCAAAATGCAAACCCTCTGCTGTAATCCCAACTGCTCTCTCTGCCCTGAGAGTTCAAACATCACAAGACTGTAGTGTTCCCTTCCACAGCTATGATCCTATGAACTGAGAAGAACAACTTCAGTGAGCTTTTGGGAAGAAGCTACCAATTGCTATTCCCTTGCAAAGACCAATTCATACTTTGGAATGGTAATTCTGCCATTGCACCATTTTTCTTTGGAATAAATATCTTGCAAGCTGCTTATTTCACTCGGAGAACAAAGGTGTAAAATCATGAACATCAGCTGTGAAAACAGTCGTAAGTTACACAACATTTCAGCTCAGATCTAATACTCTACAGCGGATGGCATGAGTAAGTATTGTATCACAGCAACAAAGCAGCAACAGTGACATGCCGAGGATCAAATCCAAAATGCCTAATTTAAGGAAGCGATGCAGGCAGGACAGCTCTCTGACACTAGCTCCAATGACAGCCAGGCTCAAACAAGAGTCAAACCTACTCTTCTTTTTCTTCCCTACAAAAACTTAACTGAATTCCAAAGTGCAAAAACCCAGCACTGAGCTGGGTGTATTTAGCTGATGTTAAATAAAATGAAGTGTCATTAATCAAAGTTTCCCAGCAGACAGCACCCCAGTGCTCCTAAGAGGGGTTAAAACAGACTAAAGATCTAGGGTTAAAAGCAAGTACCAGGAATTCAGGCAAAATAATCAAATCACTTATTCCCTTCCCCAGAATTATCAAAGAAACCCCTGCATTAGCCCCTTTCAGTTAGATATGAGTAACAGATCCTATCTCTCCTGCCATGCATCACCAGTCCATTTCATTAGCAATCTGATCTATCTCAACTAGACATGTTTTCTCTAATGAAAAACTGCCCATTAATCTGGTGTGTTACTCTTATCATTTAAAGCAAATTCAAAGCAAGTCTTCTTCTACACATACATCCATTTGCCATACTTACAAGGGAATCATAAAGACCTCTACAAGAGATAAAAATTATGTGTGCCCATGGTAATAAATCAGGTAATAAGAAAGCCAGCTCTGTTGTATCAGCACTACCCATCTTCATGCACTCAATTCCTGCTTGACATATCACACATTTGTCCCAGGAATGTTATCAGAGATACCATGGGAACTACCAAGTGATTTGGGAGAATGTGTTTGTCAGATAGCGCTCTGAACTTTTACAGCCTTGTATTTAACCATCTCACTATCCCAGCACAACAGAAGCTACATAAGTCTACACCACAGTAAAATCATATTGCAAGGGTTTATCCCAGTTCTATGAATAAAATGAACTGTGGCACCATAACTTCATCATACCAGAGCTTTTAGCTTTAGTAGTTTAACAACCTGTGACATGACTTTAAAACCAGTTTCAATTTAATACCTATCAAGATTTACACCATACATCTGAAGCTCAAGATAACGGCTTCTCTTCAAATACCCTAAATAACATAAGGACCACAGAGGATAATGTAGGCTCAAAAGGAGGAAAGGGGGGAAAAAAACCCAAACACACTCATAAGGAAGCCTGAAGCAGAAAAAAAAAAAAGGAACAAAAGCATTTTATCCCATCTAGAAGAGTATCATATGCTAAAGCACACCCCAGAAAATAGTCTACCCAACATCTGATTGAAGTGATAGAAATGCTATTGCCTCGACTTTGTTTTCTAGATGCTGCTCAACAGAAGTGTGATTTAGGGAATCCTTTAAACCCACTGTTCTGTTCCTTGAGAAGTTGATTGTAAGTTGATCTGAAGTCCCTGGGAAAGTAATAATGACATTTTTAGGCAGGGAGAGAAAGCTGATTCTTAATCGTGTGGTAGGAAACCCTAAAGACACTGATTTCCATCTGACACCAAAAGAGCTGCCGTAAACTATGATCCACTTTAACCATGCCTCTTCCTAAGGATATTCATTGCCTCTGGGTGTTTCCACACTAGATGGTAGAAAGTTTGCAACAGATGGAAACAGTTCATTTGATCACTGACCTTCATTAACACTGGAATTCTCAACTGACTGTTTCTACTACTTACAAAAACCATCACAATATCAAAGGATAAAAAGTTACAAACAAGTTGACTCAAAGTTCCTCCTGAGCAGAGGTTATGAAACATCAAAACCGTTTCATTGCACAGATTTGTCTGTAAATCGAATGCTTTCAATTTTTTAAGGTCATCAATCCAAGTCTACCCATAGAATATTGAGTTAAAAGACTAATTTCTTTCCGGGAAGGCCCAAACAAAACATAGATAGGGACAGAGAGTTCACAATCACAGAGCTACCTCCCTAGCATGTAACTGGAGAGACAACCACCACCATATCACCAGCCAAAGGACTACAATGACGTCTTTCCACAGCATATTTATCTCTTATGTTTACAGGCCCTTCTCCTGGACGGAAATGACAGATTCTTCTTTCTCAACAGAGCTGTTTTCCCAAGATCTTCTGTACAAAGCCAGAGAAGCTAACGTAATGCTTGCTTCAGTAGCAGGAGCCAGAAGCTGAGTCCACAAAACCCCCTCTCTCAATTACACAAATTAGAAGTTCAAATACCATCCTTCCCTGCCAATGGAAAACAAACCCTCTCAAACATTTGCAACAAGTTCCCAGTATTGTTTTTATATCTCTGATTCAAAATTTCTACTTTTCCCTGAAAAAGCTACCCCAGGAAGATGCAGAAGACAGAGAAACAACCATGCAACCTCTTGAAGCAGTCCACACACAGCCCTTTCCAACACTTAGAGGACAGCGTTCTTATGGAATGAAGTACTGCATCTCTCCTTACAGTAAACTGGGTAAGGAGAGATGGCAATCCTACACTTCTACGTAATTCCCTGACAAACTGAAACACAGACAAGGCCTGATACATGACAAGGATCACACCACAGTTATGTTACATATTCCACAATGCGAAGTTCAACATTTAGTCTTTGCTGTCTGGTCACATTTACTGTACTATATGCAGCTGTACTCAACAGTGGAGGGATTTGCTAGAGCAGAATGAAGGCATAACAGACACGGAAAAAGGAGAACATTACTATGAGTTATCAAGTGTTCGGGTTTGTTTGCTTGTTTTCTTTCTTTCTTCACATCACTGAATTATCAACACTTGTACAAGCTCCTTTCAGTTTGGTATTAAGTTTGGAAAGGGTTAGTCTGGTAAACTCTGCCCCAGCCTACATAAATCAAGTGTAGGGAGTCCTGTTTAACCTAAATTTAAGATTTACTTTTTGCCCTGGGAAGTTCTTGTGTGTCTTGTGATCACTCGTAGCATCTGGGCATCAGTGGTTATGTTATAGGCATGGTAAACCATTAAGAAATGGAGTTTTGATGCCACTGATGTTACAACAGGGGACAGTGTGTTTCCAGGTTCTCAGAAGTCTGCATCTTCAGCTTGACAGGCAGCAGAATAGTTGGCCAACAATGAAGAGGAAACAAGTCTCTCCCCACTACCCCTCTGCCATTTATTCCTCTCTTCCCCTCTTCTGCTCCCAGTCACATCCATCCCTCAACACTGGCTCTGGAACTTGTCAGACTCCTCTGTGAGCTGCTTTAACTCAATAACATGGCTGTATTAGTGAGGTTAAATGGCTTCTGGAGGGGCCTGATGTGCCCTGGCACAAGATCAGTGCTGGGAGCAAAAACTCCTTTCAGCTGCAGTGAGCTGTTCGTTAGCTCACTGTGTCCTCTGTAACCACATCACCCAACTCTAGAGGTATGAGAACTGAAAAACCCTACCCACACATTAAGCGAGCTACTTTTCTGAATAATAAGTTTTGGGATATGTGGGGTTTTTTTAAAATCATTTGGTTTGTTTTTCTTTTAAGTTCCTTTTTAAGGGAAAATGTAGCCCCTGTATAAAAGCCTCACAATATACTTGGCTATACTGGTAAGTCTATAACATTCTCCAGTAACACCATACACCTGTAACAGAAGCTTTCGGTAGCTCAGCAGCCCAACTGAAACTGGTGAGGGTACTCAGATGAACACTCATGCAGTACCTTAGGTATCCAAGGAGTTTTGTCACCAGCATTTTAAGGTCCTCCATGTAGAAGAAACACTTTCTCACCCTATGAAATAAGTACCGTTTCTTAATAGACCAGGGTTGTAGGTTTCCCCCTTTCCCCTCCATTCAGAGTTTAACAGCATGAATTTCCACATTCCCTGTTACCCCAAAGCCTACAGCTGAACTCTGGAAAGGCCTGAGTAAGTTCCTCTGTGTGTTGTCAGTCAACAGAGCTCAGATTTTCCAGGTCAGATAGAACAACATTATGCATCTTAAAAGTCATCCAAGTCCCTGCACAGTAGTATGTTTGTTCACGAGAGGAGTTTGGTAGACAACAGTACAATAGTATTCTCAAACACTAGGCTACAAGGAAATTCATACTACATATAGGAGATAACCAAAACAAAACTTGGCACAGAATTCAAGGTACAGAAGGCATTTTGGTCAATCCTGTCTAGGACCTGTGTAATCATACTAACCAGCTCTTCGTTTCAGAAATCAAAAGGACTGCAAAGGAGCAATCTGAGATAACGAGCAGAGCTGAGCTTTTGCTGTGCTTCACCAGGAACTGTAGTGATAGGACAAGAGGTAATGGGTTCAAACAACTCAAACAGGGGAAGTTCAGGTTAGATATAAGGAACAGGTTGCCCAAAGAAGTGGTAAATGCTCCATCTCTGGCAGTGTTCAAGGCCAGGTTGGACAGAACCCTGGGCAACATGGTCTCTTGTGAGGCACCCCTGCTCATGGCACTAGATGATCTTAAGGTCCTTTCCAATCCTAATTATTCTATGATTCCACTTACAGGTACACTACTCTGCAGATGGTGGTCAGGCAGGACTTGCACTAAGAGATCTACATGAACAATACTTCAAACATAACTGTGACACCCTACTGCCCCTGTAACACATGATTTATCTTAGTTAATATACACCTTTCTCCAACCAGCTGTGCAAAGTCACATTAAAACTGCCCAAACCAACCAACCGGATAAAAATCATCCAAGCAACCCTTCATTTTTCTTTTGAAATTGATAAGAAACCAGAACATTTTCTCATTAGAATATTCTGGATTTAAGATTAATTCTGTGATGCAGGCCAAGGGAAAAGGGGGAAAAGAAGAAAAAGGGAAAAAAAGAAGAACAGGGGAAAAAATGAAGAAAGGAAAAAGGATGTTTATGAAGTTACAAAGGCGAGGCTACAGACAATTTGAAGTTGTTTACTAAGAGCACTCCTGGAAAGCTCTCTTCCATCCAGTAACAGATATTGTTTGTTCAGACAGTCTCACATCTGCCACTGCACGTGGCCAGCAGTTGACCTTAACAAACCAGTCCTGAATTTCAAAAGCCTATGCTGATCTAACAACATCTGTCACAACTGCTGTGCCATGACTCCTAGCAGTGATGGGAAACTGCAAGTGTCTTATCCTGATTGTTTCTACCACCTTCCCAGCTTTCTTATAATCTCATAGAGTAAGAATTTCCAGCTACCACATTAAATCTCCTGATTTTCATGAGGATTTCAGTCAACCAAGACACTTTATACAGTAAGAGAGTACCCAGCTGAAGTGCTTTCATATCAGTAGCTTGTTTCCTGCTCTTTAATTACAGAAAGCAACATGCAGTCAGATGCAAGTAGTAATAGAAATTACTCTCTTGGTCCTAAAAAAGACAGTAAGCCTCTAGAAACCAGGTCTGCCACAATTCACCTCATTTCTACCATGTTTTCCCAAAACGGAGATTTAAAGCACCATTGATTCCTCAAACAACCAAAAACCTCAACCATACCAATGACTGGAACCAGAACGTAAAAAACCCCAACGTCATCCTTAACAATGTATGGAACTCCAACACCACAAAGGTTTCCTTAAGAGCACACCACGAGTTCAGAATCTAACTGAAACTCAGCTGCATGCAAGAACAAGAAAGGTAGAAAGTAAGAATATTGTCCAATGACCTGACACAGCTGAACCAGTGCTGCTTGTCAAAGCACTGAGGAGTTGAGCAGTTTGTGCTGTTCAGAGTGATACCATATTAATTACAAAAGGCAAGGAAGTTTCACTTCTTACACAGCTGAAGTGTATGTTTTCAAAACCCATTATGCTACTCCTCTTGTATTTGAAAGCAGCTTTCTTCCACAGCAAGCCAAATGTTACACTCCCCAATGCGTTCATTTCTTGTTTTGGCAAACACTGCTACTGTATTTACTGTCTTATTTCAAAATCTTCAGGCAGCTTTAATGCCAGGACGGGCCTATCTTGAATATAACCAGAGACTCTAAGAGGTTAGTGATCCTCCCCCCCCTCCACTCTATTCTTGTGAGACCCCACTTGCAGCACTGTGTGCAGTTCTGGTGTCCTTAGCATAAGAAGGACATGGAGCAGTTGGAGCAAATCCAGAGGAGGCTGTGAGGATGATCAGGGGAGTGGAGCACCTCCTGTATGGAGACAGGATGAGAACATTGGGGCTGTTCAGCCTGGAGAAGAGAAGCTGCGTGGAGACCTCAGAGCAGCTTCCGGTGTCTGAAGGGGGCTACAAGGATGCTGGAGAGGGACTCTTCATCAGGGACTGTAGCGATAGGACAAGGGGTGATGGGTTCAAACTGAAAGAGGGCAAGTTCAGGTTAGATCTAAGGCAGAAGCTCTTCCCTGTGAGGGTGCTGAGGCGCTGGCACAGGGTGCCCAGCGAAGCTGTGGCTGCCCCATCCCTGGCAGTGTTCAAGGCCAGGTTGGACACAGGGGCTTGCAGCAACCTGCTCTAGTGTGGGACATCCCTGCCCATGGCAGGGGTTGTAACTGGATGATCTTAAGGTCCTTTCCAACCCAAATCATTCTGTGATTCCATGATTCTCTCTTGCATGCGAGACATTAGCCCAAACAGTGGTTACACTGGGTTACTGAAGGTGTATTAGTGATCTTAGAAAGAGGAACCCTGCCTCTTTAAGGAAATAGTGATAAATCCTATCACAGAATTAACATGCACAGCCAGGTCATTAAACTGGGAAAGAGGGGAGAGTAATTGATTTCTGGACTAGGAAATGCCCTCTCAGAAGATGTGAATATGGGATAGATGGCAACCTTTAACTTAAAATGATCAAAGTTGATACAAACACCTGAGAATTCAAACTGCTTTCCCAAACCAGAAAATACAGCTCCTACAGAGCATACTGAAATGCAACACAGGTCTTTCTTATGGTAAAACATGCACGCTTCCAAGAAGTCCTCCTAATAAGAGGGCAAACACAGGTGAAAAAGTCCTGGGTATATAAACAGGTCTTCTCTTCAAAGTCTAACCCAGGTTACACTGTATCAGCCACAAACCCAAAGCACCTACAGAGAGACTGGTACACAACAACCTGTTAACTCCCAGCAACTCCCTTCATGTGCCAGGAAAATGAACCAGCACCAAGACCCAGGAGATTCCACAGAAAGAGAAAAAGAGTACAGAGGTTGTGATGAGGCAGACTCCAGGAACTGCTTCACATTTACCTTGCTAAGAATCAGAACAATCTGAACAGCTCTGCTCCCTATTTTCCTGCTCCAACCTCAGGAGCTGTAGTAGCCTCTAAGTACATTACACAGGAGATAAAGACAACTGAAAAGCAGGTGACAAGGTTGTGTGCCACAGACTCAGTCAAAACTGCAGCTCAGTACCCATTACACAGTGCTGCACCAAAGCCATTCTCTAGTCACAGGAACGTTAACACTTTGCATGACCAGAACCAAACAACCAAACCAAACTGATTTGCACTTTTTAAGCTTGAAAGGGCAGAAACTGTATTTCAATTTAAGTTCCCTTTTATTAAGTCAACTGCCAAACTTCTGTGTGACTGAAATGATGGTATTTTATAATGAGTGAACATTGATAAGTATGCCACAAGTGGATCTGGTCTGGGATATTGTTTTTAAATACATTAACTTGTATTCTTCCCCGATCATTCCCTCACCTTATCAAAGCATGAAGCTTATTTTGGGTAAGATGCTGAAGTTGCTCCACTTTGAGATCACATTGGAAAATGCAAATCAACATTACAAATCAAGTTTGTATTTTCTCAGAAACTGAAGAAACACATTGTTTTCCCATGGCAAAAATCAGTGCTGAGTGCCTTTTATTTGAAACCAAGGGGTACTTGCTGTTAAAGAATACTGCAGAGAAGCACAGAAACTCATTCTGCAGTTCATGTAGCACTTAGCTGTTATAAATGTGTGAAGGGGATGTATAGGGAAGTAACTTAATAGGAAATCTGTGCCAGAGGAAATGTGCAATCTGGCTTTTCAAAAGCCATGGGGAAAAAATTCCTCTGCCCTTGAATCTCTGTGTAAATCCAGGTGGAAGTTACAGGTATTGGATTAATTCCTCAGATAAATATGTACTTTATGAATCAGCTAAACCAGTGTTTCTTAATTCTCAGTTTTGTGAGGCAGATGAGATACTTTATAGTAAGTGGTGTAATTAGTTCTTCCTTACGGTAGGAAGAACTGAGGTTAAATTCAACTGGAAACACAGGTGAAATCCTGGTTCTGCTGCATTCAGTGACCCCACTCCCACTGACCTCAATGGGACTACGCCATCCTGAGAGGATGAATATGCAGGCACTTGCAGGATATCCTCACCCACTTCACTTAAATATTTAGCCTCCTGAAGGTTGAGCTACTTTTCTTGTCAATTTTAACCATACTCTAAGAGTTCTTCCTATCAAAACCTGTAAACATGAAGCATTCAGTAAAGAGGGATCCTACACTTAAGTATATTCTCATTTGGCAAAATCTCTTGACTGCTTTTAAACTGAATTTACACAGTTTTGATGTACTGAGTTGCTTCCTACTCTTAAGGGAAAATACACAGCAATATAAATCACCAGTCCTTGCCCTTCCTGGCTGTACTGTGGGACTCAGCCTACACCTCTTTCAGGGTTCCCACACTTGCGTCTGGATTTTGCATCTCAATATAATGCCTGGATTCTGCTTCCCTATGGAATCCAACAGTGCTGAAGTGCACAAAGTGATTTCACATCTAGAATTCAAAATCTAAGTTCAAGTCTCATCACTTGTTGCTGTTACAGCAAGTGTGGAACCAAAATTTACGCTGCTTAACTGACTTCAGTCTTATATGTATGCCACACTTTCAGCACAGGATTTTGAATAAGAAACATTATACACTTGCCAAAAGCTTTACCCAATTATACTAAATGGAACTTCTTTTTCTTTCTAGATCCATTTTATTTCCCTGCACTTCCTCACAGAATTTTACTTGAGGAGACATTAAGAAAATAAAAGCTGTGGTTCTATTTTTTAAAGGCCCAACCATCTACAGAGCCAAAGTAACCTATTAAATCACTTCTGAAAGTTGCCTTGTTTATGCTAGTTCTCAAATACAACAAGAGCAGAAATCAAGCTGCTTCCCCTTTCATATTCAGACAAATTACTGTGACTTTTATTCCTGCTCTTCTTCAGAATCGTAGAACAGTTAGGGTTGGAAAGGGCCTTAAGATCACTGGACCATGCTACACTGCCCTTCTCTACCCTTACCCCACCTCCTTTTTCTGTTCTTCTATGAAGATCTACAGTGCTGCTTTTGCCTCTTATTCACAGCTTGACAACTCTCCAAATGTGTGATGGTTCTGGATATAAACTGAATTGGATACCAGTCAGTACTTTGAAAAAGCAACTCTGCATAACACACTGAACGTTTTCCTGGTATGGTAGGGAGTAGCTGTAATGTCTTCAATTCTTAAGGGTTTAAAAATCACTTATTAGAACATCTTGAATGTACGTGTGCAAACAGCATTTTTGTTGTTACTCACACCTTGACTTCCCAGCTCCATAGCAAAATTCATACTTCTCTTCTGAACCCTATCTTATCCATGAAGCTGACAAAAGCTACCAATGTCACCAAGCATAGCCTTTTCCCTTCACCATATTCATAGCAGCAATACATACTGCTGCTTTAGCAGGCTACAAGTCACCTACAATTCTGATCAGACTGCTGTGTCTTCCCATAGCCTCCATACACTTAAAATACTAAGGCCTAGTATCCTGCATCTACATTTTAGTGGCCTTTCTCAGCTTCACTTTCCCTTTCCTCCCCAAACATGTAGTAGCCAGAAGCAGTACTACTCAACACAGTGAAAGTGAATTTCGTGCTCTACTCATGGCTGCTGCAGTTGTTCTTGTTTTTAAATTCTCAAGACTCTCATTTTGTGAGCCAACTCATCTGCCATCAATTCCCGATGTACAGAACAAAAGCCCTGAGCCCATGAAGTTTCAGGAAGACCATGGAAAGTTCAAAAACCACGGCTGCAAGGGAAAACTATGAAGACACCAGAAGACAGTAGGACAAGAAACATTTCCAGTAAGTTTCATGGCCAACAGGAATGCTGAGACTCTAAATACTGAGCTTACTACAGCTACTGGACAGGAGGTAGCTTCTGCAGTCTCTTTCCACTCAAGCTTCTTTAACCAGCTCACCACTCCCACACTATTCCCTCACCAGTAACACACTTCTGGGTTCCTGCTTGTAGAAAAAGACAAGTTTTCCATACACTTAGTTGCTGTGCCTAGCAGTATCACAGGCAAGAAAACCAAAGGAAAGCCATGCACAGCAGCCTCACACAGCATAGGACGTGAGAGTAGCTTGCCTTCAGGGTAGATACTTCAGTATATCCTGAAATATCTATATAGAATAGCATAGTAGATACTGAATCATCAGTCTTGTTACTGACCTGCAACAGGTACTGAGCATGTTTGGAAATTTGAAGCAAACGATCTTCATCAAGAACTATGTGCTAAGCTCTTAATGAACTTCTTCATCAATAACTATGTGCTAAACATTAAGCCTCAAGAATCACAGAATGGTTTGTGTTGGAAAGGACCTTAAGATCACCCAGTTCCAGCCCTCACACTAGACCATGTCGCCCAAGGCTCTGTCCAACCTGGCCTTGAACACTGCCAGGGATGGGGCAGCCACAGCTTCTCTGGGCACCCTGTGCCAGCACCTCACCACCCTCACAGGGAAGAGCTTCTGCCTTAGATCTAACCTGAACTTCCCCTGTTTCAGCTTGAATCCATCACCCCTTGTCCTATCGCTGCAGTTCTTGATGAGGAGTCCCTTTCTTTTTATCTTTTAATCTTTTTCTTTTCTTAATATTGACACTACACAATTTATTTTCCTTCCAGTCTCAGAAGCAGTTTGAATTGGTTTTTTGCTGAAACGAAGAAAATTAGCCTGAGGAACAGTTCCAAATCAAGCTGTCCATACTTGGCATGGAAAACTTCAGTCCAAACGGTTTAGCAATGCTGTAAGCAGCTGAGAATAAGGTCTTGTGAAGGAAAATTGTAGGCAACCTTAACTATGAGGAGCTCTGCCTTCAAGTCAAAAGTATATCATGAAATAGGCATCCCGTAGACAACATACTTCATTGGCCATGAACTCAGCAAAACTTCACAGCAACTAGTTCAGTGACTCTGTGATAAAATCAGTGATTCAGACATTCAAGAGAAGCTGTCACTGTAAGTCCAGTTCGTAATAGCGCATTTTGCCACAAAAGTCTTATAAAATAGGCGTTACTTACTACCTATTCATCTAGTTTGGCTGTGGTTCAACCTTCCAAATCCACACACTGTTATGAGACTATAAATAAAATTTTAGCCTGCTAGATTAAGCCAAGAGTCAGGACTACAATGGCATAGAAGCTAAACGTTATACCTTTCCCAATGGAAGGGTCTTTTTTCCTAAGAACACAACACACATCCCTTCTATGCTGATATACAGTATTAATCTGTCCAGAACTGTTGGCATCACACCTTTTCAAAAACACTGAATGCTTTTTAGATAGGTACTTCAATATATACATATACACACATATAAATAAATCTGTAGATTGAAGTAATCTTCTTTTGACCAGATAGCCTGAAGCAATAAAGCAATTCCATTTGTATCTCCTACAGTAACTAACATTAAATTCAGCACCTGCAAAACTAATATCTGCCTCAACTAGAAAGCAACGAATATGGAAAAAGAAATCTGATCCTAAGCTGGCACACAGAAGATGTGAAAGATTTAAATAGAAAAGTTCATGTGAAGACTGTCAATAGGCTCTATATTTAGGAGTTGCTCTTGATGGAAGTATATTCTAAGACCAAAAATTCAAGTCTAAGGATAAAAAGGTCGATTTGTTAAGAATTAAAGACTAAATGTTCCACTCAATAAACGAGGAACAGTTCCTTAATATAGAAAACAAAAATAATAAAATTAAACAGAGAACTACATTAGAATATTAAAAAACAACCCTAAAGCTTTTTTAGCTATTACAGGTTCTCCATTTCTCAAGACCGCAACTTCACTAACCAGAAGTTTTGACTGGTTTACAGTATACCCTCCTCAGGTTATACATAAGAGTTAAATCTAAATTCCTTACAGAACATCCTCATTCTTCACCTGACATAAAGATTCTTTCTCCTATGGAAAAGCTCCTGCAAGGATTGCAATTGCAAGGGATGTTGAATACAAAAGGTAGAGGATGGGGGACTACAGGAGAGGAAATAACAATGAATCACAAGGGATGCAAAAAAAAGTGCATATCTGAGACAGCAAACTGACATTTCACAAGTATTTATTAAGGCTGTAGTAAATGTAAACCATCCTAAAATTCTGAAGGACATTTTCCTTTGGGGAGCAAAGGCAACTTAATATGAGAAGAGAATTCCTCTCAGCTGTTTTTAACTCTGCTTATTTTTGTCACTCAAGCGCACACTATATGACTCAAACTAGTCAAAGCTGAAGGTCTGAAATGACCCTGCTACATGTAATAACATTAAAATTCTACCCATAAGCAAGCTTCTTAGGCCTTCCTGGAATATTCCCACAAAAGCTTAGCTTGAACACAACACCTGGTTTTCAGCCAAACCCCACCAAGATCTCTCAAGGGGTTAAGTAAAGAAAATACAATTGTTAACACCTGTTTTAGCCTCCTTATTTCACTGCTGAAACTACACACTGGAAGGTTGTCTTAAATATGCCTTATTCCAGGGTACTTCACCACTTCCCCAGCCCCCCTATAACTATATATAGTTTTATATATATATATATATAACTATCATTATAACCATCACTTGCCTATGGCTGAAAGATTTTTGGACCACTTTCCAGTTGTTCTGCTGTAAGGAATAGAGATTTCTCTGTGGGGAGAGAGTTTCATTTGGAAGCGAACACTAAGAATTTCTTTTCAATGTATTTGTTTGCTGATATAGTATATTTGTTCGCATGATATAGTAAATAAGCCTGTGGTGACATGCATCTTCCCAAATGGATATTCACTACTGAGAAGATCACCGAAAAGCATCAGGAAACATTTATCCATTCCAGCTGCACTCGACATGCTTGGTACATAGGGGAAAAGAAAAAGGTATTATTTACTTTACAACCTGACAGACCATATTAACAGTACTAAAAGCAACAAGTTGTGTTTTCTATTCACCATTTCCACCTCTATTTTTACACACTTCTTCACCCAAAAGCGATAGAAACAAGTAGGCATACTTTTACTTTATTGAGTCAAATCAAGCTCCGAGGTCAAGTTGCACCTCTTTTGTCAAAAAATGAATATAACCATACAGTCCTGCAGTCTCGTTTTGAAACACCTTGCTATTGAGACAAAGACATTAAAAGATGTTAAGATGTTACAAATAACACTTCCTTTGACAGATTTCTTTAAACTCAACACTCTGAATTGCCCATGGAGTGATAAAATCCTGCTGTTAACCAGCATGTTATTTTGGCTGAACGAAGTAACAGAGAAAAGGAGATGGGGAAAAAGTAACTTCAACTTCTAAGAGGTTTAACATTTTAAATTCTGTCACTGGGTCTGCAGTTGTTTCTTATTCAGCTGCTACAAAAAACAGTAAAATGGACACTCTCCTGAATAACACACACATAGGAAACCTGCTTAACTGAAGAACACATTGCTAATTTATTTTATGTATGCTGACACCAAGCAGGTTTTGCTGAGTTTCTAGCTAAAATGATAGCTATATTCACATACAATAAATAAGCTGAATGTTAAACAACACACAGTCTTGCTACCCCTCATCTCAATCTCACTCCCACAACAAAAACCTCTGAAGAGAAATTCAACTACTATTTGGGACTGTTCCCTACTAGTTACAGATAGATTTCTTCTCCTAGTAGCAATACACTATGCAGGCGAATTAAGGCATTTTGGTCATACACAGCAGCAGGATGATTAACTCCAGAAATATGTACTTTTAAGATTATCTGTCTACAGGCTTTCCAACAACATAACTATAAAAGCGTGTTACACAACCTGATCTGGCCATTTCAGTGCCAAACAAACAACAGTCCCTAGATAAAGGGGAAAAAATACCCACAACATCATCTACCCAAGAAGGGAGTTTTTAAAGTGGCTGAGTACTTTTTCTTCTGGAACATCTCTCCTTCCAGGTAAATCAGAGCAAGTCTTTTAGGCCAGTCTGACAAACCTGTTGTGGAGGTTTATACTTCATTTAGAATATCTGTTTCTGAAAAGTAATGAAAGAAATAACTATAAACAAGATGAAAGATTTTACAGCAGATTAATACCCAACTGCTTTTTTCACCTACAAAACACTACTTTTCTCCTAATACAGGCTTCAAACACCTCTGATTTAAAAATTTATTAGAACGTACCTGGAAAAGCAAAAAGTCTTCATTTAATTTCCTAAGTGCATGCTTATAGGCATCAGTATAATGAATGTACTTCATATCCCCTGTCAGAACACTGCCTACTACTCTGTAGATGATACCACACTGGCAGCATCACAACTATTACTGAATTCCATGTTAACTTCAAAGCAAAGCTTCATCTTCCCTTGATTAGAACAAAATGGCTTCTAAATGTATATAGAGAGCAAACACTTCCTTTCCTAGACCCTGTTTTGGTGTGGGTGGCAGGGGAGGTTCAAGAGAGAAAAGGAAGAGTAACGCAGATGGAGAGGAATCATCCTATGTCTTATAGCTACATTCAGGTCAAATCTAACATCACAAACCCAAGGGAGAAAACATGCAGAGCAGTGCTGCCCAACTTTCTGACAACTGCATATTATAACTCATAAAAGCACGTTTTGCCCACATTTACGTTCTGAAGCAGGTTTAGAGGACAAGTCTTTAAATCCTAAGCATAAAGCCAATTGTGATTTTCCTTTAAGAACTTAAGGCAATTCAAACTCCTATAAAACTCTGCCTAACTGAAGAAATTCCTCTGATAGTTTATGACCTCAAATTTCCAAACATCTGAGCTGCTGATGCCATGCAAATTTTCACTGTATTAGAAGTAAAAAGCTGTAAAACCACACTCACAAAACTGTAAGACTTAATCATATGGAGTTACAAATTTAATATTAAAGTCCCAGTTCAGCAAAGAATGTAAACTTGGACATTTTGCTGATTGAAGCTGGAATTACTCCCTGCATAAAGTTCGTATGTTTAACTGTTTGCTGGATCAGGACTCCAACTTTCTGAAGTCTGCCACCTATGTGCAATATTTACCAAGTGCTTTTACAAGGTCTCAAGTGTTGCTTTATAAAAAAGCTCTCTGAGGAAAATACACTGTCAAAGCAGCACGTGAACAGCAGGAACTAAATCAGTTTAAAACAGATTATTCTGGTTATGAATCCCTCAAATCAAACTAGTGCACTAACACAGGACACAACTTCACAGAGAAAAGCAAGCCCCAAACAAGCAGCAAGAACACCCCTGCTGTTGTTAAAAGTAACACCCAAAGCTGCTGCAACAAACATGCTAAAAAGCCCCGAAAACTCCCCTTGTTATTCTCCTGCCCAAGCTTAGTTGTGTTTAATAACACTTCTGCCAAAAGCCAGTTTGTTCGTGGACATCTGCCACTCAAGAGTAGGGAAAAATGAAAGCCTTGAAATACTACAGCCACGGCAGTAAAAGCCATAGAAATCCAACAGGAAAACAAAACTACGCAGTATGCCTGAAGATTTTTAAGTTTGTTCTATTTAATTCAGATTTTGGGTATTTGCTGCCAGTCAGACTTTTTCCACGATCATATGATGCAGCGTCAAAAAACATGAGACTTTAACACTTGTGGAAGTAGAATTAATACGCTGGGTCATGTTAAGGTAATCTCTCTCCTTTACTTCCCAAGTCCCCGTCAAATACTTTAGTAACAAGTTTGTATTCTCTGCCTAATCAAGACTTTGTAAAAGAAGAAATACCTGGAAATTTATTTTGATGTTTAAATGTTGCAATTAACTTCCGTTTTATTTCTGCAATCTAATAAACTGAGTCTTTTCAGATTTAGCTCCCGTACAAAGGATAAAACCTGCACTACCTATTTTACTGTCAGCAGTGCCAGCATCTACAGTTTCCATTCACTTGTGAGTGCTCCCAGTACACCACTATGCAGGAGAAGGCCTCTGAGGCAACTCCTGATCATTAAACTAAGCCAAAACGCCATTCAAATAACTACCCAAAAGTGATGGAAAGGAACCTAGAAGCCAAACGCCAACTCTCTCCGGTAAATCAGCATACTATGCTACAGGCACAGAGTTCCTCTTTGCAAAGTCCCCCCGTGGGAGGAGCCACCACTCGCTCCGAGGTTTAGGAGCTCGGTTGCCAGCACTCCTGAACTCAACTTACCGTCCACACCTTCCGCAGAAAGCCCTCAAAAAGCAAACCTGCCCGCCCTACGCTTCCTCTTAAGTTACCCAGGAAAAGCGTGGCGAGTTAATGGAGTCAGTCCCTGGGGCAGTAAAGGAGCACCAACCTGTACACCACCTATTTACACGAGTAGAGGAAGCGCCCTGGAAAGCACCGGGAGCGGAGGAGGACACGGCTAAAGGGCAGAGGGTGCAGAGAAGAGGGCAAGGCAGGGCAGGCGGCCACAGGGCAGCGCGGGGCATGCGAGCGGTGTCAGAAAAAGACACCCGCGGGCGCCCGAGGGCACCGGCACCTGTAGCCGGAGGGCTGGGGTGCGCGGGAGAGGAGCGGGGGAAAGACGCAGACGGGTACCTTTGAGCTGGGGCAGCGGCGAGAGCTCCACCTGGCTGCTCTGGCTGCGGAACTGCGAGGAGCCCTGCGAGCGCTTCTGCCTCTGAGCCTTGCGCACCGATTTCCGTGTGAAGCCATCCACTTTCTCCGCGGCAGAGATGGCCGCCGACATGGCTGGGCGGTGAGGCGGCGCGGGGGGACGTCGCTCTCCAGAAGCATATATTAAAGCGGAGGGAGAAGCGGGCGGCCAAAAAAGGGGCTTAAACAAAAACCACAAAACCCCCACAAAATCCAAGAGAACGGCAGACCCAGGTCTCCCTGCCCGCGCACACCACACGGACGGGAAGAGGGGAAAAGAGAGTCTGGCGGCGGACGCTGGGGAGGCTCCCGGGTCCGAGCTGAAGCCTGGCTCCTCTGTTCCTGCTTCCCTCGGCGTTTCCTCTGGGCGCGGGGCCGGCTGCCGGGGAGGCGGGGGGGAGCGGCGGCCGGCGGGGGAACGGAAAAGGGGGAGAAGGGAAGGGAAAAACAAACAAACCAACCCAGCGACAACTCCGCTCCGCAGGGCGGGCGGGCGGCAAACTTTCCCGCGGCGGGTGGGGGCAGCACGGCCGGGGCTCCCGTTTTCCTCAGGGCAGGGCCGGTCTCGGGAAAGCCGCTGCCCTGCTCCCGCCTCGCTCGCTCCGCGTTCCCTTCAGCCGGGCTCGCCTGCGCCAGCCCGCGCCGAGCCCGCCGTCATCGGCCGGAATCGCCCCTGGGCCGAGCTCGCCGGGAAGGCGGCTTCCACTCCCCGCTCCTCAGCCGCTCGCTTCCACACGCCCCTTATTCTCTGCCTTCAACTGCCGCTGGGTGCTCCCCGCGCCTCCGCCGTCATCCTGCCTGCTCCAAGCTGGGGCCGCCGCGAGGTGCCTGCCCGCCCGCCCGCCGCAGCCACAGCGCCCCGGAGCCGCCGGGCGAGGGGCCGCGGAACTTGGCGGAGCGAGCGGAGTTGAGGGGAGGAGGGAAGGGAGAGGGGCGGGGCGAGGCCACCGCCAAGGGGGCAAGAAGGGCGGAGAGGAGTGGCCGCTGCTGGCGGCGCTGGATGATTGACGGCGCAGGACAGCCAATGAGAAGAGAGGATCGTGGGACATCCCCCGCCGCCCTTCTCCTCGCTGAGGGGCTTGGGGAGGGCGCGAGAGTGAGGCGGAAGTGATTGACAGAAGGCTTGTCCAATTGCGAGGAGGGGCGGGGCGGTAGGCGGGGCTTACCGGTGACGTTCCAAGGCGAGGGAAGGGGAACGGTTGGATATAGCGGATTGGACGGACGCCAGCCAATCCGCGCTGGGGGGCGGGAATGTTGGGTGTGTGACGTCACCGCGCAGTTACGCCCACCGGCGTGAAGCCGGCGGAGGCCTGCGTCGCGTGTGGAGTTCGGGCCCTCTCGGTGGGTGGCTGGCGGCCGGCAGCCGGGAGGAGGTGGCGCTGGGACCGGGCTATCTTCCCGCCGCGGGCGCCCAGCCTCAGCCGGGCCGCGGGCGCCCAGCCTCAGCCGGGCCGCGGGCAAGCCGGGCTCCGGCTCTGATGTCCGCCGGCGGCACCGGCGTGGCTACGAGTGCAGCAGCCCGCTGGGTGCATTCAACAAGCCGTTAGCAGCCGGACAGGGGATGCCCCTTACGGGGGAAGCTGCGGGAAGGGTGTTCAGCAGCGAGCGACGCGGTTTGTGCCGCTTTACAAGTGCTGCTGCCTTGTGTTTCCCCTCCCTCCCGGGGCATCCACGTGTTGTGGCTTCCGTGCCTCTCCGGATGAGTTCGGCCCTGGCGGATCCGCGTTACCATAGCGCTCACTTTCTCCCCCGAGTCACAGTCTCGTTTGTAGGCTGAAGGCACAGAACTGCCCCGGACAAACACGTGCTGAGCTTTCCAGGAGGGAATGTTTATGGAGTAACTCATTGCTTCTGCTTTGGGCTGCGAGAAATGAGACCCGAGGCTGCAGCATCACATCAGAGTCACGGTGGTGTGTGCCAGTCTGACTGCTGCTCGGTCCCGCTTCCATATGGGAGCAGCTTCCCCCTTTGGAACTCCACACATGTGGGATGCCTTCGGCTCTAGTCATTCCCATAGAAGTTTTATGCACATCAGCACATTTCTTCTTCCTACATGGTTTTAGGTACCAATTCAGCAAATAAGTATTTGTAGTATTTTAAATACACACTCGAGTTTCAGTAGCTGTGGTAGGACATAAATACTGCAAGGTAACCATAAATGTTTGCTAATTTGCCCTCATGACTTAGAGTTTAATTTTTATATGTATAAGCCATAAATCAAAAGCCAAGTGTAGATTATAGCTTTGTGCAAACATAAAAGAAGACTGAGACTGTGGAACCCTGTTCAATAGAAACTGTTGTCTGTGTTTTCTTCTGTCATTCCTTCCTTTTTACCTTCCTCTGTCAGCACAACGTTTTAATGTATGATTACTTGTGCATCTCCCTACTTTGTTGCCTTTGGGAAGTCATCTTCAGTGTTCCAAAACAGAGAGATGGAGAGTTCTCTAAGAGAATTCTCTTTCTATATACTTTAGTTTCAATTCTGGATATAGCATAGCTAGAAATAGCAGCGGACAAGCGTAATATGCTGTTATCTTTCTTGCAGGTATGTAGACTTTGTAGTTCTTTGTTTATTACCAAATACATCTTAAAGACAACATGGCAGTCTTTGGGTGCTTGTCTTTTAAACTGCCAGCTCATGGGCTTGTTGCAGTAAAGATACATTTGCATTCCTTACTTGGTTAATTCACATTTTGCCTTATGGCTCACAGCTCTTATCAAGAGCACTCAGGCCCAGACCCTGTGTCGGTGTGTTCTTCTGTTCCTGCCTGCCCTCCACCAGCTGTCATTTTCTTCTGCACCCATTTTTAGAAGCTGACACTGCCCAGTGTCCCCTGTACACTGTTTATTGGCAACTCAAGCCTTGCTGCCTGCTCCCAGTGTGAAAGAGGCTGCCTTAAAGTTTCATCAATTAAATAGTTTGAATTTTGTTAATGAAGAGCCTTATCCAAGTCCTGAGATATAAAATCTTTTCTTCTTCAAGTATTTTCTTCTTATGGGGCTTTGCAGTGGTTTTCATTGCTGTTTATGTTGTAAAAGCCTGTTGGCAGCTGAAATTCATGACGCAAAGACCTTGGTAAATAATAGGTGTAGGCTTGCGATGATAGGATTTTCATATCAATTGCACTGGGAGATATTTCCAGAGCGTATCTTCGTGTATCACTCGTAACAGAAACATTGGTGAAATCTGAGTCAGCCAAACAAAAAGAAGCTGGTTTATTCTCTCAAATAAATGAAAAATGTGTTTACCTGTTGAGTTTTGTTTTGTCTTCTTAAGATAACTCTTCTGTTTCAGAACAGAATCGGCAACAGCTCCACAGACCAGCTAGAGCTTCCCAAATTGCAATGGTAATGTTTGAATTAACGTTCACTCGAAGCTAGTGGCGTTACATGGGAAACCATTGGAGCATGCAGGCCTGTGGGGCTGGGGTGTTTGGAAAGAAAACCAAAAGCAAGAGCTCTGGCTGTCAATCTGAAATAGCTACGTTTGAGAAGGCTGAAGATTGCCCTTCCCTGCTTTCTGCACATACTGCTTCCTACACAGCTGCCGGAGCTGCTCTGAGTCAGCTTCTCAACCTCCTGGTTTTGAGAGTGTATTTAAAGGCACACAGTGATAATGCCAGGTTATAAGCTGCTGGCTCCAAACCCAATTCATCAAAGTCTGAGGTCTCTGCAGAGAATGTTGTGAATAGTAATTTTATGCCAAGCTATTCCCACTCTTAAGTCAGAGCCCTCAGTATTCACTGAAGCATTGATTCTGCAAAACCACACGCATGTCTGTAACTTGACTTGGAAGAAAGCTCATTATCATTCACAATCATTATTCAAAACAGAGAAGCAATATTCTGGAGCAATTTAACTAAAAGTCACACTTGCAGTTCTCTTCATTCAATCATAAGAGATTTATTTCCTTCTTAGCGCCTTTTTACCCAGAAGTGAGACCTTTTGAAAGGTGAATGGGAACATGACATACCATTAACTTGCAGAAACCTAACTTGGCTGAAACCTAAACCTAACTTGGCTTAAAAGTGTGGCACTTCAAGTACCAGGTTCCTATGGAGT
Source organism: Psittacula echo (assembly GCF_963264785.1). NCBI lineage: Eukaryota > Metazoa > Chordata > Aves > Psittaciformes > Psittacidae > Psittacula > Psittacula echo. Next base: position 2,168,815 of record NC_137738.1, on the reverse strand, counting down.
TTTTACTACAGGGAGTTGCCTGGCTGCTAGCAAACGAGGAGTTAACTGTAGCTCTGCTTTCCCATTCTTCTGTACTGATGCTTAGAGGCCAAGTTACAAGGAACGTAGCTCTTCTCAGAGACAGTGGGAGGAATATCTTAGTAAAGATATTACGGCATATCCTCTTAGTAAAGAGGATGCCCTAAGTGGGTGAACCCTCAGCCAGGAAGGTTTGTGGAGGAAGAATATAGAAACTTACTTTAATTTCCCTTTCAAAATGAATATTTTTAAGGAAAAGCTCTGTTGGCTGCAGCCATGCTTGTATTTACTACTGCACTGTCTTTACTACTACCCCCATCAGTTTTTTGGGGGTATTTCAGCTAACTTAAAACACTTTTTGAGCTGAAGCTGTGTTCTTTCAAGCATACATGGAGTTAAGTTTAAGCGCTTGTACTGTCCCAGTAAAACCAAGTGTACTATTACTCACTTCAGGTTAAACTGTATGGTTACGTATTCTGTGGCCTGCACTGGGTAGTTGCTATCTAGAAGTGTTCCTAAGTCTATTGCTTGATAAATCCTTAAATAATACAGCATTGGTTATCTCAGGGACCATCTGGCACCGTCCTCCCAGAGCAGGATTTGAAATTCTGGGATTGGAAGGCAGAGATTAGCTGATGAGACCTTTGTAAGAGCCTTGGGTTTGATTTCTTTTGGCATACCTCTGGATAACATCATGACAGTCTTCTCAGGGAAAACTGTGTGAATGGATATGTGCAGGCGTTAAAACTAGCTCTGTTTCATGTTGTTACTTTAAAAGACCTCTTCATTTAATCTTCTGTCAGGCGATCCAGCACGATTGTGTCGCAAAGAAAAGATGTAGTTTATCAAGTTTCTACACACAGGCACACACATGTACACTGATCCAATGAAAACGCGTCCCAGTTTAACTCCTTAATTCTACCTGTATCTTGAACCGTCATTTTGGGTGGAAGCAGTGCTGTCTGAGAACTCACCAGCAGTCACTCTGGCTCGGTAAGATGCAAAGCGTCCCTCAGGGATATAGGTTTACAGCTAAGCTTTCAAAGTCAGTTAGCATCTTTGCCGTAATGATGTTTCCATACAGAAAGCTACAGAACATGAGCATATGTGTATTTATTAAGCTGTTCTCTGTGCTGAAGATTTGTTTGCACTTTATATATGAAACAGGGAAAGATCTTCAGCAAGAGGAGTGGATTCATTGCGTTTAAATGTAATAAATGGCACCTGTATTCATTGAAATACAAAATAACACTCCCCAACAACCAACCACCACTGCCAACAACAAAAAACAAGGTAGCCTTTCCACTACCACTTTCTAAATGCTTTTGTCTGTGGCAAAGCAGACCTTTGTAAATGCCAACGATCACTATCCTCGGCTTTACAGTGTTCTATAAAGGTTGTTTGACACAGCATATAGAAAATAAGAGGGAACTGTTTCTGTTACGTAGTGTTTGCATGTAAAAGTGAGCACCTGGAAGCTTGAGTTCTTTCGGAACTAATTCCTAAAGCTCAGTGAAAGGAATTAAACAAACAAACAGCAAGGTTTATTCTGTCAGCTTCTCAGCAGGCTCACAAGAATTACTGCGTGCTAAGAATCAGCTGCTCTTGGAAACTTAATGAATGTGGCAGCCAGAAAAGTACAAAACGTGGCCAGGAGATGCAAACCAGATATATAGGCTGTAGCAGAGCGTGATGAAGAGGATTGGGAAATCTCTCTATAAATCCAAGGTGGAAAGGGTTCACGGTACCAGGGTTTCTGAGCACTTCGACAGTGTAGAATGTTTTCTGTAAGGAATTGGGTTTGCATTTCAAATTGTAACTCTATTCCCTGGTAATTCTATTCTCCTTGGAGAATAATAGCAGAAAAGTATTTTTCTATTTTCATCTGTCCCTGCTGTGATTTAGCAACTGGAAACAAAGAGCCAAGTCAGCCAAACAGCCACTTCTCCATGGCCAGCTAGCAAGTGGGCTGGCACCCCTTGTCTGCAGATCTGCCCTCTCAAACCAGGCTCAATGTCCAACTATCACCTTCCAGGGGCATTGTTGAAGCTTCTTCTGCAAAACCAGAATGAGTGCTCCTAGCAAGAAAGAGACCTAAATACTGATTAATTATAATCAAACCTTCCACTCCCTGGTTAACAAATGAAAGCAAATCACATGCACTTGTGGATATTACTCATTTGTTGTATTGGTTACAAAACCTTTGTGTGCAATTGTTTCACATTTTCAAGTTTTGCTCAACTGTTTCCAGAGCTGCAAAAGAGACTTAAGTCTGTGATTCTTAGGAGCAGGATTCCCAGGGCTGGATCTTTGGGGGAAAAATAGAAGTAAGACTGGAGATAAAGTCCTAAGTGTGGGTAAGCACACAAAAGAGATTGATGGGAGCTTTACAGAGATGTAAATAATGTTCATGGTCATTTGTCTTTTTGTAATATCTAAAAAGATTTATTTTTGTCAGCACCTGAAATGAATAGTCTTACTGAGATTTGAGGGACATGTACCTCCACGTTAGGGCTTGTCTACCTTGGGGACATGTACTGCCTTTCCCATAGCATAGAGCCGTAGTGGTGGAATTAAAGCAGCACAGTAATGCCTGTGATTTTTCCTTATGCAGAGGAGCTCTTAGTCACGACATTACAGCAAAAGCTGTCTCTCAGAGGTCACCATCCATAGCAGGATCAGCTTTTGCTGAAGGATGGAGCACCTTCAGTGACCTGACTTGCGCTGACACCCCAGCCGCTAAGCATGGAGCGTGCGGCAAGCTCACTTAATCCTCCCCAGCGAACACATGAGCCACAGTTTGCGTTTCAGTCTGTAAATTGTTCTTTTGTTTTGCAGGCTTTACTGAACACGGTTTTATTTCATGTGACTGTGCTATTTATGGCGGGGTAAATATTGCCGGGGGTCTATTGAAAAAGGCCAATGACCTGGATTTTGTTCCATTTGAATTATCTCCAAGAGGCAGGCATGTTTAACAACTGAGCTTTTTCTTGCTTGTTGCCGTAGCCTGCAATTGCTTTTAACATCTTAGATCAACACCAACTAAAAAGACAGAGGTTGTGAGGGGAATAAAGCTGCATGTAGTATGAATGTGATTAGGTAGCGTGTGACCTTGCTTTTTTGGAAGAGATGAATTCCACCCTGAATTACCAGGTATCAACATAGCATGTTTTTAAGCCTGATTATGAGGCTTTTCATACTGCTGCGGTAATTTGAGTTCAGAACTCCGGTTTGTTCCTTATCATTATTTCATTTTACAAAACCAGCTATCAATCAAGTGTTTCCACTCATTATAAAACCAGCAAACAAACCAGGTTGGGGAAAATTCAAACAGAGCAAATGTTCTTCTTGCTGTTCTTGCAATCTGAATAGCAGGATTGCTTGACTGTTTAAGAAGCAGAAAGTTAAAGATTGCTGGTAAAACAGTGCCATATTTTCACTTTCAAGAAAGAGCTTTGTGAATGCAGGTAGCCAGATGTCATGAATATTAAAGATGTTTGATCATTCTTAAAAGATGAGCCAACCATATTTTATAACGTATAACAACATACTTTTTAACAGTATAAAATTAGTTGATCACAGGAAGTATAGTGGGCTCCAACCTGAAATCTTGCTGTAGACACACTTATCTTTACCCAGTCCTGGAAAACCATAGAATCATGGCATTAATCAGGTTGGAAAAGCCCTTTAAGCTCATCCAGTCCAACCGTTCCCCAGCACTGCCAAGGCCACCACTGACCCATGGCACTGAGGCCTCGTCTCCAGGGTGTGTGAACACTTGCAGGGACGGTGACTGCAGCCCTGCCCTGGGCAGCCTGTTCCAATGCCTGAGCACCCTCTGGGGCAGGAATTGTTCCTCAGCTCCATCTAAACCTGCCCTGGTGCAGCTTGAGGCCGGTTCCTCTTGTCCTGTCCCTTGTTCCTTGGGAGCAGAGCCCAGCCCCTCCTGGCTCCATCCTCCTCTCAGGCACTTGTAGGGAGCGATCAGGTCCCCCCTGAGCCTTCTCTTCTCCAGACTGAACCCCCCAGGTCCCTCAGCCGTTCCCCATCACACTGTGCTCCAGGCCCTGCACCAGCTCCACTGCCCTTCTCTGGCCCCGCTTCAGCACCTCAATGTCCCTCTTGTAGTGGGGGGCCAGAACTGAGCACAGGGTTTGAGGTGCACAAGTCTCACCAGTCCTGCTTAGCCCATCAGGAAAGCACCAAGAAGCAGTGTCAGAATGTTTTGTCCTGTTGATGTCTCAGGTAAGACAGTTTGAGCTCTTGGGAAAAATAGTGAAACTAATAGAAACTTGCATTGATGTTTCTTCAAATGAAACAGAACTGAATCCTTGCAAAAGATGTTTTACGGAGAATAAAGCCTTTTTTGAGGGTTTTCCACTCAAGCCCACCACTGTTACTTTAACCTTCTCATTTTTAGTGTCCCTTTTCCAACACTGGAGTTGACCAGTAGGTTATTTCACACTTTAAAAAGACATCACCTTCCTTGGGTCCAAATTGGTATTGTGAATGAACTGCTGTCAGTGACACTACAGCCTCCGTTGAGATGAGCCGTACAAGTGCTGTTTCATTCTCAGTTGTAACATATGTTTTCAGTTCTCGCTTGTGTTACTCAACGAGAGTGTGCAGATTCTAACGCAAACCATCCTTCATTAGCTCTAGCCTTAATTAGCCAGCACTGATCAGAACAGATTGCAATGACTATGTATGCTACTCTGATCTAGCTCTTTGTTATAAAGCTGCCAGCTTTTAAGGAAAGAAAGGATTCAGGCTGTTTTCTGGCTTCACAGACCTCAGAACTTGCTTGAGGTGAAGCAGAATAATTCTGGTATAACCAAGCAGCTGGTGTCATTCCTGTCTAGATTATTTCTTATTGATCAAAGAGTTAAAACATGCAACGGACTTTAAAGGAAAAACATGCTAAACTGTTTGGTCATGTATGCCCTTATACAGGGGTAGCTTGGATTCCTCTTCCGTTTTCCCCCCTTCTGTAAAAGCCGGTGGCCTAATTCTTCTCTACTCCAGTTTTTGGAGACCATAACACTACCAAAATGGTTAAGGTTACAGTGACATAAAGTGTACTAACATATCACTAAGGACCAGCACCTCAAACAAGCCTGGAGACCAGATTTCATCATTAAAAATGTAAAATTAGGTTTTCTGAAATTATTTTTTTTTTAAATACTAAATTTTCCTTAAGAAACAATATTAAAGTGGGTGTCTGGAAAGTAAAGCCAATCATTTTCCTACAGAACAGGTAGGCGGCAGAAGTATGAGCTGATACGGAAGTAAAGCTCAATGCTATTCTAAGACTGGTTCTAAAGGGAATTCATGATCCTGATCTCCCTGCCGCAGTTAAAAACATTAAGTATCTGTTTGAATACGACTGGACTAAAACTATACATATATACAATCTTAAGTATATATATTGGGTATATATATCCTGAAATACATGTGCATTGGACCAGGACACCTCTGTCTCTTTGAGTAGTCCCTGGCCTGGGTTAGACATCTTGCTGACTAGCATTCATCCCCATTGCTGTTGCTTGTGTGACTGCTTCTGGTGTCCTACCACTGTGCTATGTTAAATGACAAATTTGTGTTTCACTTTATACTGTATGTTCTATTCCAATTATTCTGTTAAGATTAAACCGAGTTCAAGGCAGGGCCTGCAATGTTCTGCCTAATAATTGCAGAGTTTGGTGTCAGGTCTCCCAGATCCGTGCAATCCTTCACACCAAAACTATCCAACAAAGACAAATGCATTTGCTGCACCCTTCTGCCAAGTTAATGTGATGATCCATAAGGATTCTGCCCTGCCATGAGCAGGGTATCACACAGAGCACCCATTCCTAGCCTTTCTGTAGCCGACACCCTTTAATGCTCACTCCTCGCGCTGTGCCTTGCTGGACCTCACACACTGCATCCTTGCTTCCCTCATTGCCCTCAGCATCTTTGGGCTTCTCTGCGTGGCTGCTGCTTCCACCTCCCCTTTTCACCCTGCTCTCCTACCACTTCCACTGGCTGCAGCCAGGACATTATCTGGCCCCTGCTGGAAAATCCACACAAGTCTGTCCTGAGCTGTCTCTGCCTATAGCTGGCACAAGCCCCACAGGTGCTTTTGTGCCATTTCCACTGAATACTGTTGCCTTTATTTGAGTAGTTTTGTGGACTGAATGGGTGGTGTGAGCTCCTGTACATTTCTTCTTTGCCTGCTTTTTTGCTTGCTTATGCTATCGCCTAGCACTGGCTCTCTTTTGCTTTTACAGTGGCCCATTTTTCTTTGTCATCTATTTCATTTTATGATCTCTCTCCTTCTGGAAAGCGATTGGCCTCGCCTTTGTGATCTGTCATCCCCTAATGCTGCTCCAGCCCTTGAAAAGAAGTGTGAATTTCAACACCTCATGGCTGCAAACAAGTTTGCAAACCCAAATCCTTGATAGTTTCATGTACAATAACTGTACAGGAAAGAAACAGATGTGGTTCCAGGGCCCAGCTGAAATGCACATGAAGGCAGTGCTCATAACCACAGTGGTGAAAACACTCCGTAATGTTGAATATTGACATCTTCTCACTATTGGTGAGTAAAGAGAGGTCCTCATTAGGGTCAGGGAGGGGGATTTGGGATCCAAGCTGGCCCCTTTGAAAGACCTGGTTTATTTGTTTCTCATGAAGCTATGTCTGATGGTGGGGTTCTGAGCAGCAAAACTCACCGGAGGCTGTCCGGAACCCCTTGCATAGGGCAGGTTTTCTATAAGGGCTCAAAAGGCTGCACTTCTACACTGCAACTTGTGCACGGGGTTATTTCTATCTCTCTCCCAGCATAACTCCATGGCCATTCCCTTGGGTGCTGGACAAGCCCAGAGATATACAGTGACTATTTCAAATAGGATATCTGTGTCAGACCTCAATACTTGTACCAATTAACACACATGACTGCATGGACTCATACAAACTCATCTTGGGCACGTAAGGTGCCGGAATTAGAGATCTATGCTCCCTCTACACTCAGTTGATAGAGGTACTGAAGGTGCATTCTTGCAACCTCTCAGTGAGCAGGGAATGATGAGGCATTGGTGCTGAAGAGGCTCAATTAAATACTTGGAATCAGATGGAGTTAAAGTTTCCACCTTTGAAAGATGCAGTAAAAAGGGAGGGAGAAAGGTAACTGTGTCACCTTGGATGAAAGGCTGTTTTGCTTGCATTGTGCAGCCTGTGTATGCGCAGTCATGCCAATGGCAACCAGGAATTTCACTGGAAATTAGGTGAGAAGCAATATAGGTAGGACAAATGGGCACATGACTGTATGAGAGGCCTCCTAGAGCCATAGCCAGGTGAAGGCATAGGAGAAGATGATATGCCAAGCAAAGAAGTGGTCTGGGTTGTTCAGCTGGCATCATATTGGGCTGAAAAATGTCCTTTTGTTGTTGCTGTCTCCTGTTTGACCGGTAGTAACTGAGTAATGGGGATGGGAAGACAGCCTGCAGGAGGACTCATGCGGGATGGCCAGTTTGGGGCAGGGTAGAAAGCCACAAAGCAGGTCTCAGTGAGGATGCGTGGATGGGAAGCCTCCCATTGCTGCTTGTACTGGTGCTGCTGGGGCAGCTGGGAAAGGTAAGGTTTGTTATCCAGGCACCACATCTCAGCCCACTTGTGAGGTTGACAGAGCACTGCCAGGGAGGCCAACAGGACCTCAACACGTCTTTGTTTCTACTGCAAATACGGGCAGATCCATATCCCGCCTGTTTTGAATCACATCCAAAATGTTTGCAAAACCCTTGCTAATAATTGTGTTAACTCAAAATAGCACACTTGATAATGGCCCAGATTGCAGGGAGACCACGTGCTTTGGTTATGGTTTCGGTCTGGTTTGTTCTACTCGAATTGGAAAGGATGCTGGTTTTAATAAGCTCTTGAGAACAAGCTAGTGCTGTGTAAACAGAATGAAGCAGCCGATTGATGGATTTGGAAGTTCTCTTCTGCTGCTCAGGGCTGCTATTGATTTTTTGCTTTCTTAAGTATTTCCTCTTTTTATTTGGGCTTCTCCCCTGGGGCTGTTGGATTCCACTGGCACTGACTGATTCCTGGCATCCAATGGCTCTAGACAGGGATCATCACTGCCTGGACTTTCTGAAAGCTCAGGTTTTTTGGGTCTTTCCCTGGATCAGCCTTTATAAATAATGTGGTCCATCTCTATTTGTTGTATCCCTTTATTTGAAACCCTGAACAATGTTCCCTGAGCCTCATTTTGGAGCAGTCGCTTATTTGGGTGACGTGGGACTGCAGTGACATTCAAATTACATTCAGATGAAGCATTTTACCTCTTGACCTCCTAAATCCAGACTGCAAGTCGTCACAGTGAGGTGAAGCATTTCTGTATCATGTATTTACTCTTGTAATGAATTTCTGTGGGTGCATCCAAGGCAAGGCTTCCCTCTAGAACACCCAGGAATGAGCACAACCCTATACAGCATTTCCATGCTACTTGTCCAACCTCAAAGATAGGTTTCTTTGCAGCTTAAGGGAATCTTAGGATTGCAAAGAACGATGGATTTAGTTCCTAGATTCTTGAGGTCCTTTTGTGAACCAACCTATCTGCAAAGAAAAGCAAGCTGATGTGGTGGAGACCTTCAGGCACTAAGTTCCCTCCTGAACATAAGCAGGGTTCTCTTAGCTTATGGTTCCTTCTAATTCACACTCTCGTTACTCTTTAAAACTCAGGTTCCTTGCAGCAAGGCAATTTTGTGTTAAAATCGCTCTCAATCTGACTGTTACCATAAATAACAACCCGCTGGTGAGCTGCAGCCCGGAGGGTAAGAAGAACCCAAACCAAAAAGCCCCATGGTGCCAACAGTTCAAGAAGGTGGCTTGCAGACCCCCTGGCCATGCACTGTGCTGGAAAGTATGGTGTGCCTCTAAACACCACAAAGCGCAGGTTCTTCTGTGAATGGCCTTGGCAAGGCACTGCCACAAGTCCCATGCACTGCAGTGTTCTCTCTTCACATCCAATAAAAAGAAGAGGTGAAATTGCTGAAAGATGAAGCCTTTTGCTCTGTGACTTGCTAATTTCAGTTTCCAGACATCTCTTGAGTTAGGAAATGAGTCAGAGGGCTATTATTTACTCATGTGCTCTGCAGTTTCTGCTGTCTTCATCATTTTGGTTGTAGCTGGGAGTGTTACCTTCTTCAAAATAAAGGCTTGAAAGATGAGCAGCTAATTGCAGTCTTCATTCCTTTGATTACAAAACAGCAGCACGTACAAGGCTGGCAGTTGTATTAATGCCTAGGATGAGGTACTTCCTGCAGTGTTTAGAGGGATCCCCCGAGTATTTAGCCTGTAAGGAGAGTCAGAATAGATGCAGTTAGTAACACAGGGATATCCAACTACAAAGCCACAGCCCAAGGCTTCCTAGTGCCCCTGTGCATGGATGAGCCCTGATCCCTGCCCTCTTTGGTGCTCACAGGGCTCAGAGCTGGTGCATGGATGTGAACTGCCATCCCGACTCCCAAGGGTAAGACAGCCCTGCTGTAAAGCATCATGATTTGTTGCTTCCTAAACAGAAGTAAAAAACCCAGTCCCGTAATTCCTCTTTTCTGGTGCTTTGATGGTGTCCAGTTGTGACAAGCAGACTCTTTTCACTTGCAGCCCAGTCCCTCTCATGTGAAAATGGAGAGTTTCCGTCTACAAAATACTTTCCAAGCCTGAGTACATCTGCAGCAGCCATGGCTGTGGTACCTGAACACGCCAGCAAATCACTGCTGCAAGCTCCAACTGCTGGGGCTTGCCCACATATAGAAAGTGTGGTATATTTGGGGCTATCTGAACTTTGAAGTGACTTGCAACATTCCCTGTCTTGCTTGTACCATCTTCCTTCCTTATGCAACAGCTGGGTAGCTCGGTGTCATTTGGTTTTGTTCTCAAAGCAGCATGATAGAGGTACAGGCTTCTCTACACAGATCTCACATTCACCCACAGCTCCTAGTGCTATAATTGTTCCTTTGGTAACCAGTGCTGTTAGTGCCTTGTTTGCTCTCTGTATCACTGTCACATAGCAGTACTAGATGTCACTTATCACTGGAGCACTGCCCATTCTATGAGGGGGGGTTTTCAGTAACTGTTTGAGTATCCCACTGCATATCCCTGTACGATTACTCATACAACTTCTTTTGTTACAGCAGCAGCTAATGGTCCCAGTGAAATACAGGAGCTGCAGTTTGAATCCGGCATGCAAATCCATAAAAACAAGTTGTCCCTTCCCTAGTTAAACATCTTACAGTGTAAATAAAGACAAGAAAAGCCACTGATGGGGGAGAGCTAAGCCATTTCTCTACTACTGCATTTCTAAAGCTGCTAGCATTTAGCATCCCTCTCAGAATTGTTGGCAGGATCAAGATGCTCCAGGAGTGTGAGTGCTGGTTCCAGACAGGCTCGGGAAAGAGGAGGGGAATAAATTCATCAGTTAACCGAAGAGTTTCTTTTTATTGCAAGCTGTATACAAACTGTAACCCAAGCATCACACCATCAGTAAGTCTTATCCATTTACCTACTTCATTCGTTCAAGGGTGGCCGTGCTTTTAATCTTTGTGATCTGGGTCAATGCAGGATTCAGGCTGATGTCTGAGTCAATACAGGGCTTCGGTTTCCTACTCCTGCCACTGCGTGTTGTGCAGTCTGCCTGTTCTCTCTCAAGTTAACGTGAAGGAAGTCAGACTTTGCAGCTTGGCTTGGTTTGTCTTTACCGGTCACCCCAGTTAGGTTCTTCCCTTGGTTTGTCGCTAGGTTGTTTAAAAGACTGACACAAAGCCATCAGGGATCAGACCCCCACCACACTCAGCACTGTGCAGCCCTTTGCTTCCCCAGCTCCCGGGGGTAAAAGCCTGAGCATGCTTCAGGCACGGGCAAGTTTCTTTGCTGGGGTTGTGGATTAGTTCCCTCAGTGCTGTTTTACAGCAGCCTGGTACCTACCCCATCTGCAAGGAGGACATCGGTGAAGCGCAGGCAGCTCCCCAATGCCCTTTTCATGCTTCCTCTCTGGAATTCCAACTAATCCTGCCGCTGGCATAACCAGCAGGGATGTAAGCTTCAAGTTTACCAGTCCGAAGAGCGGCAGGACAACTCCCATGGCAATCAGTTAACATCAATACACAGTTCCTCCTATTCATCTTTAACAGAGCAGCCTGGGATCCCAAACCCCCTTCAAACTACTGGGGTAAGCTTCAGTCTGAAGACTTGTACTTGGAGTCCTTGCTTCAGATGGAAGATTGTCCCCCTTTTTGCCTCCAGCTTGTGATTGCCTCAGAGAAGGGTGTGTTAATGTGTGTGCAGGGGCTGAGGGGATGCTGACTCCCTTCAGGAAGCATGGAGGAGTTATTCCGGTCAGGAGGAATTATCTTGTTGCTGGTAGAGAAGCAGTAAGGAATATAGATGTACACATGGAGGTGCCTTAGCCAGTTTGGTGGGGTAGCTGTTAACTTCTAATTAAAATATCCAATGAATCTAAATAGGCAATAGCCTCAGAGAGAACTTATGTGGGGAAAAATAAGGTCTGTGCTTAGGGAAACCTCTTTGCAATGGAAAATAGGCTGGTGACGCAGTCTGATGGTAAGAAGAAAAATTATACCTCTCCCAAATTGCATTCATTCTCTGTCTTCCTATAGGAAAATCCAGGAATGAGCAGGTAAGAGTATTGCCTAACACTCACCTGTCCTGCTGGAATAACTGGGCTCGTGTTGGCCTTGTGCTGCAGCCGGTTTGGTAACCTATCTGATTGATAGGAAAGAAGAAGTGATTGTTGGAAGGAAAACTGGAGTTTAGATGATCATTTGTACCCATAGGTTTGGTCTGACAGTGTTGCAAGAGGACTGGGAAGCATCCAGCTTGGAATCAAGCCTGGGAAGAGGTTTGGAAGCTGTGGAAGCACACATGGAAGCACAGCAGGGAAGGCAAAGGGGGGTTGTGATAAAAAGATCCCCAAAGCAAAATCCTGGAAGAAGTGATGGAGACATACGCAAGTTCAAGTAAAGGTGACTTTAGCTGGGACTTACACCTGGTTGATGCTGAGGTTTTGTTAACAAGAATATGACTTTTCTATTGAAATAACATATACATATAGCCAGTAAAACCTGCATACGGAGCTATGAAACTCAATGTATGGCAGTGTACCCTGTTTTGCTGTAACTGGACTAAACTGTACCAGCATTATTGCTACTGTGCCAGAAAGGCATTGTGCTGCTCTGGGTTAGCATGATCGACGTAGCAGGACTGGTAAGCGTAAGTGAATCCTTGTAGGCTTTGGCATCTTGTTTGTAGTCAGGAGGAGCTGCCGGTCTCATTTGTATTGCATTGCTTTTGGAAGCTGTTCTTCTGCTTTGGTTTCTGCAGGGAAAGGTTTCCTTATTGCCATATAACCCCTGTCAGAGCGCTGCGTGCACCCTTCGTTTTGGAAAGGCTTCCCCTCTGATGTGCAGGGCTGCTGAGGCTTTGGAGAGAAATCCTGGATCACTCTGTTAATGAGGTGTGGAAAGCAAACTGTGGGAATAAGAGGACTTGTCTGGACTAAATTCTCTTGGTCCCCTGGGAGTTCTGAGTGTCATTCAAAGTGAACAATAGCCCAGAAACATGAAGTTCCTGAAGGAAATACTGATCGTCCTCACATGCATCCCAAGACCTTGCAGCTCATGAGATTTCAAGCTTTTACACTCTGTACCCCTTTACTTCAAAGGAAGGATGACTGAAGGGAGTAGTTAAATGAATCACAATAAATCCCATCAACATTGTGAGGCAGTAAAAAAGTGTTCTAAAACAATTAATGACATTAACAACCTGTCTGAAATACTGTAACTTCAGCCAAATGAAGACTCTGACCTCCCTCATCCTTTGAGAAGGGCAGAAGAACCGTTCTAGATAACAGGGAAAAGAATAGCAAAGGATCATCATGCCCCAGCCCTTGGGAAAGATAAGCTAGATCCAGAAAGTATGAGAGGCATTTCTGCAAGCATCAGTGCAGAGAGGGGACGTTTCTCTGAAGCACTTCTCTGTTTAGGAGTTATAGCAATAGTAATCAATGAGATATTGGCTAAGAAACTTGTGAAGGAATCAACCAGGAGGATTTTAGATGGAGAGAAGCTGTCCTTGGGGGCTTGTATGTGTATGTGCAAGAGAATAAGAAGACAATGAGACGTGACTTTTCACTGTGGTCCAAACAGTGCTAAACGCAGATGGACCTTCTCTTTACCTCAACTGAAAGGATCCTGCTTGTGTAATCAAGAATATTTGGGTTCTGCCTGCGAGGTGTAGCACAGCTTTGCATGCTGGGCGCGCAGCTCGATTCGTGCGCAATGCTGGGTGACCACAGACCCATTTCCATGTATGCTACAGCATTCCTTTGGGAGGAGAGGTTCTTAATAGGTCTGTTCATAATGAACGTGTGAGCATGCAAGCGTTGTTACCTGCCCCTGCCAACTCACCAGGAAAGTATGCCATTCCTGCGCTGACGGGTATGTAACCAGGGCTGTCGAGTTATCATGGGCCTGCGCTGCCAGAAACTCTGGCTCGCTCTGTCCTTGGGCTTTCCACTGATATACACAAAGCAGGAGGCTCTTGCACCTCTGGTATTATTGCAGGCACTGGAGAAAGCAAAGGGCAAACCAGGACAGAGTTAGGTGCTCTGCCTGTGAAGAAAGATGAGGAGCACTGATTTCAGTGCGAATCTGTGACTTACAGTGTGCCTGCAGTGTGCATGCCACTTGAGATAATTCTAAACACAAACCAGCATTTCAAGGCCTTCCTGTAAAGCCATGATTATAGTGTAAATGGTAGGGTTTGGACACAGAGGGTTTTTCTCTGCCCCTTCCCATGCTTGTGGACTAATGCTGTCAGACAGACCTGCAGCGTTGTCATTTCAGTGCTGTGCAGAAGAAGCCTGATCATAGAAAGGCTCTTACAAGCTTGAGGGGCAGAAAAATACAGCAAAAGAAAGATGAGGTATTAAAAAGGAAAAGAGAGCGTAAACTGCAGCCAAACCAAAGCCACAGGAAATGGGGTCTGAATGTAAGAGCAGGATCTCGATACAAAGGGATTTGGCAGGAGAGAAGTCACTGCAAGGGCTTCAAGGAGAAATATAAGGCCCAGTCCTATAAAAACAGTGCTTGTGATGGGTCTTTATCCCTGCAAATGAACTCATTCGCATGGCACTGTGGTAGTCTATAGGTCCAGGATCTTGGAAAAAACTGTGGAAAAAAGGGCAGCAATACTGGAAAGGGAACAAAAGGTAGGAGCAGGGAATGGAGGAGGGACTGCTCTCTCTATGCTCTCTTTGGCTGGGCAGCAAAGTCCATATCCAGAGTGACAGGTAGCGACTGTTCTTCTCCAAAAGGGCCGGGTGTTTGTTGGGAAAACAGTGCCTCCGGTTGTGACAAAAAGGGGTACGTTTCACATATGCTTATTTGCCAGTTCCTCTGTTTCCATCAGGATACTCCTTGCGATGCTGGATTCTTTCCCAGCCTCCTGTAGATCCTGGAAAGCCTCCCATTCAGCTGCCATGTAGAAGGCTTTGAACTTAAAATGGGAACAGCCGGAATGCACCCAGCACTGGGGGGGCCCTCACAACCCTCTCCCCATCTCTTTCTTCCCCATCAGGACCACCAGGAAGCTGGCAGGCGCCATCCTGGGACCAGCAGCGCTGGCAGTGAGGAGAAGTGGGGTTTGCAGCACTGGTTCTGAGGATGGAGGCTGGGATATTTAATTGGAAGCCAGTGCCTGATTAGTTTTAGGACAGAACTAAATCTCCTTATGGAAAAGGAGGCACTTGAGCACAGAAAGGCTTTAGTTGTGCAGAGTCTGGTGAAGAGATACCTGTCCCAGAGCCATAAAAGAAAGGCTGCAGAGACAGGTACTCCATTGCTGTGGGGGAACAGGTAACATTGCTATTTCTTTGTATAACATCAACAAATTGCTTTCACTTCAAGGAACAGGCACACTGACGACGGGAATGCCATCTGTGCATCAGCTCCTCTCTGACTACAGATGTGCCTTAAGTCAGGAGCAACAGAACTGCAACCTATTCAGATGATAAGCACAAGCAGTTAATTTAGCTGTGGCATGCAGAAGGTAAACGTTATGCCAGTGAGAGCTGTGTGCAGCTAAATGTGGCTCATAAAACAAACATGACTTTGGGCGGCTGCTCGGCAAAGGCCTATCCTGCTTCATCCCATTTGGAGGCATAGTCATGGCACTGTGTCATGTATTTATTTGTCGATATGTCTGATGTTTGCATATAGGGTCTGAACTAGAAAGGCAGAGATAGCCTGGGATATGGCTAATACTGCCCTCGATATCCTTGATACACCCAGTGTGGTGTTTACCTATCGTAGGACATTCAAGAACCCCTTCTTCCTGGCCTGAGGAGCTGCAGAAAGTTGTTGGTGTGAGACAGGGTGAAAACCAACTTCCTTCACTTCCTTCCTTACGCTCTTGCATAAAGCTGTGGTCACCAGCATAGAAGATAAATAATGCATCCCCTTTTTGTCCTTCTTTTTAAAAGCTTTATAAGGTTTCTTCCCTGACACAACAGAATCAGGCTTTGGTTCTGCTGGAGAGACCCTCAAGGTTGCATGGACACTGCAGAGCTGCAGAAGCATGGGGAGGTACAACCAGCCCCATACAGGTTGCCTTGGGATGGAGCTTAGAACAGCAGATCGAGCAGAGATGGGGAAAAGTATCCCATCAGCTTACAGGGATTTCTTGCAACTTCGGAAGTGGCTGCTCTGTAATAAAGGGTATCTCAGTAAGGAGGGGCTGGAGCCACACAGGAAATTCAGATGTCAGAGGGCTGCGCATGGCACTGCAGGTGGGTTTGTGGGATGTAAAGCATACAAGATGAGAGCTTTGTCCCTCTGCAAAATACGTGGGGGAGAGAGAAACATCTGCGTGAGCAAATGGGGCAGTTTAAGAATAGCTTAAATTAATACATTAATACAGCTTAATACATTGCCAGATTTCACACAAATACAGCTACCCACTTTGTCCATCCATCGACAGAATCATAGAATGGTTTGGGTTGGAAAGGACCTTAAGATCATCCAGTTACAACCCCTGTCATGGGCAGGGACACCTTCCACTAGAGCAGGTTGCTCCAAGCCCCTGTGTCCAACCTGGCCTTGAACACTGCCAGGGATGGGGCAGCCACAGCTTCTCTGGGCACCCTGTGCCAGCACCTCAGCACCCTCACAGGGAAGAGCTTCTGCCTTAGATCTAACCTGAACTTGCCCTGTTTCAGTTTGAACCCACCACCCCTTGTCCTATCGCTGCAGTCCCTGATGAAGAGTCCCTCTCCAGCATCCTTGTAGCCCCCTTCAGACACTGGAAGCTGCTCTGAGGTCTCCACGCAGCTTCTCTTCTCCAGGCTGAACAGCCCCAATGTTCTCAGCCTGTCTCCATACGGGAGGTGCTGCAGCCCCTGAGCATCCTCGTGGCCTCCTCTGGACTTGCTCCAACAGCTCCATGTCCTTATGCTGAGGACACCAGAACTGCACACAGTGCTGGGGGGTTGAAACTGGAAGATCTTAAGGTCCTTTGCCACCCAAACCATTCTATGATTCTATGATTCTACCTCACCCACCCAGGAGAAGCAATTCTGGTGTGGTGCAGAGATGCTAAAGCAGCTGTGGAAAGGAATATCAAATCCCATAATGAAATTCAGCAGATTATCTGGGATTCCCCCCCCCCCATTATCTCCTCTGCTGATCACTTGTATTTGGGCAGGTACACAGTACCCAGGAGGAGAAAAAACCTCCACTGAAGAAGTTTCTGAAAGAGAACAGTAGGGAAGGTAATTCATTGACAGAAGCTGCAATGCTAGAAAGCTTCCTGATATTTAACTCCCCATAACTTGAATAAGCCAGGTCCTGATAACTGAATATCCTTCTGCCGCACAAAACTGGGAATTGGTTGAGTCAGCAGCATTGATTATGCTCTCTATAAGCACAGTATATCACCTATCATGTCATGAGGGAGAGGATGAGTGAAGTGAATGATGCAACAGGAATACTTTGGTGCCATCGCCCTGAGAGGAGAGCCGAGCTGCTGCCGCCTCTGGACAGATGTGTCACAAGTGCCCTCTGCTCTTCCAGCACATCTGCTCAGGAGGCAGCCATCAGCTAACCTCACCTTCTCTCAAGGCTTTGGCTTAAAAGCAAGTGTCAGTCAGGTGAAAGGTTTGAATACTTGCATTGGGAAAAGTGCATGATCAAGGACTTCCTAAAGCATGCAGTCGATCTGTTTCCAACTGAAATACCAATGGTCAGGGATTTATGAGATGATTTATTGTGCTAGTGACCACTTAAATACTTCATATCAATGGGTTCTTTTCTCTGTCAGAGGAAGAACATTTTTATCCAGGGCCAAAGCCTGAAGTCATTATTCATTTTGTTACTTAGGCAAAATTCTCATTAAAGGCTTAAGTGTTTGGCTCAAGGCTCGCTATTTCAAAGGAGAGTGTATTTGGAATAGGAAACAGAAGGAAGATCTTTGTAAACACCCGAACACGTCTCTTTAAACTCATCCTACAAACACATCAAGTCCCTAGCCATGCAAACAGCGGAAGTTAACTCAGCCATAATTCGCACCCTTCTCCTGTGCCAAGAGATGGATCTGTTTACTCCTCATGAAGACAACTTCGTTTATGCTCTCCCAAGGCAGCCTTAGCACCTCCCCTCCTACCACCTCCATCGGAAGTAGCCCTGGAAGCCTGCTCTGCAAGCCCGCTGTGATGCTTATCGCCTTGGCACCCGAAAACATCTCCAATAGCCTGTAAATAAAACCAAGCAGAGCGATAGAGCCTTTCAAGTGCACTGCAGTGAACAAATGATGTGGTCGCTGAGGGAGCCTACAATGGAAATAAACAGCCTGGAGATTTCAGATTGGCCCCAGGGAAATACTGAAGGCACACAGCGCAAACCTATCAGTGAGCATCGCTGATGTGTCCTGGGCATACATATTCCCTCCTAACTCCATTAGGGAAGTCCTGCCTGTATGAGCACAAGGTACCAGGTGATTCCGCAGGTGTATTTCCAAGTTTAATTGGATACTTTTAAAATCTGGAAGTGGCTTATCTGTAATATATTACACTTTTGTCAGTCTTCGACTGGATTTGGCAATTCCTGAAGGCAGGAATTGCGTTTGGTTTTGGTGCACCTATGGATGACAGTTAAAAATTCAGTGATGTATGTGAGGAGGATTGGAAATGGCTTTGTTTTTCCTGAAGAGTCTCATAACTTGTTTCTGCACGCTGAGACTGTGGCAGCTCTATGTTTGTGCAGGGGCAAAGCTATAGGATTTCAGAGGTCATTTTTCACTGTTAGAGTTTCCTCATGTAAATTATACCACTTTCCATCCTGGAAAAACATTTTCCCTCTTCATCCATATACCAAAGCAAAGAGTGACATCACTCCCTGAATTCTCAGAATTAAAGTAATGAATAGGAACAATTTAGGAAGGAGCGACCTACGTTTCACTTAGTCCAGCTTCCTGATAGCAAAGACAGAGAACTTCGAGTATCCAGACTAGCATGAGGATGAAGCAGCCTAATTCACCTTCATTGGTACAGCTTTAAGGTTTTGGATTCACATCATCCAATATGATCTATTGCCCCTAGTCCAAACATCATTACCTGAAATGACCCTCCTGGCCTGTTCAACCAGAGATAAATGTGTATAAATACCAATTGGACTTCAGCTGCAGGGTGAATCCGAGCAGGTCTCAGACAGTGGTGCATAGATGTGAGGCAGATCCATCATTCAAATAAAACACGTATTTGTTAGGTAACCTCCAGCTCAGAGCTGTGTAAAGGCCATCAGCAATGGTCAGATGAGACTTTTTCCTCTCCCATGTTCACCAAACAGTTGTTATACACATGGACAGTTGATTTGCCCATGTTTTATTAACCTGGACAGCACTTAGGTCTTTCAGGTATTCAAAAGTAAGTCTTTTCTATGTGATCTAGGAAAAATGGGCAGCAGAAAGAGATTAATGGCCTTCAGTATGCAATTGCCATATTTAACATACACAGCACCTGGATTATTTCGTGCCCTTTCACTCTCCTTTTTAAGTCGCAAATGCAAGTGCTTAGGGCTGCTGAAACACCAGAGTTTAAAAAAACCCCTATGCTTATAATGCATATTTCTGTCTCTCTCCGCATGCATTAGCACAGACTCCAGTCGCTACCTTTTGGCAAGCGATTTGACCTATCTGCAACATCCAGATGCGTGGAAAGGTATTTTCCCACTGGAGCCAAGACAAGCCTTTCGGGAACAGAGCATGTGCTCCTGGGCTGCACAGCCACCACGTGATGATGCCGGGCTCCCAGCTTCCCTTGGCCTGGGAGAGCAGGCAAGACCTCTGGATGCAGAACAGGCAGATGAATGCAGCGCCGTGCCACCTCGGATGGGTCCATTCCACCATCCTAAGTGTGCTGTGCCCAGCCTTCTGCTTTCTAACCTCGTTGCTGCCCTAACCTGTGCCCAGCCTGGGAGCAAACACAGCCAGCGTGCTGGGTCGCTGGTGGTACCCAAGGTGCTTGTGCAAGCTTGCAGGGGAGATAGTGAGTGCATTTGGTTTCCAGGGCAGCCTCTAGGTCAGCCGTAATAGGTCACCCTTAACTAACAGCGTTGACACAGAGCTGGAACAGCAGCGAGTGAATGAAACTTAGCTCTCTCCTATTTGAGCAATGGAATTTATCCCCAGCTCTGACCCTGTGCAAACCCTGTTGCCATATTTATCACATGGAAAGAATGACTGCAGCCGCTGCCAGCAGCATGGGCAAGGAGGCATCCTCAAGCAGGAGCAGCAACCAGCCTGGTCCAGACACTGAGGAGCCAAAACACACCTGGCGGTGCTGGGGAAGGAGGGATGTCCTCTGCTTTCCCACCTGGAACTGGGGATGTAGCAGATCCAAATGGCACCCAGGGCATGGATCTGTGAGGGACGCTGGGATCTGCTGCTGGCCAGGGTTTCTTTTCCCCCTGGGAGTGCTGCCCTGAAGTGCTGCTCTCTCCAGAGGTGCCATCGCTGCTGAAGGTGGCAGGGCAAGGAGGATGCCACCTTCCTGTCCCCCTCGTGCTTGAAATCAACTGCTGCATCTCCGAGATGTGGGCTTGCGGCGAGAGATGCTGTAGGAGGCCAAAGAGAAGGGGGACTTCTGCATGAGAAACATCTTCCCTTCAAACACACACCCCCTCTTGTGCTGGCAGGGGCTGCTTGTACAGAAACTGCCTGTCCTGTGCTCCCTTGTCTCCTATGTGCCCCTCTCTGCTGGGAATGTGCTTGGCCAGAAACAGCAACGAACCTCCCCGAGCATACAGGAAACACCACAGGAAGCTAAAGTAAGAAAGCCGATCGTGTGAACAGAGCTGAACTTCTCACAAAGTGTGACTTTTCTCCCTTTGTTACTCTTAAATGCAAATACATCACGACAAAGCAAACACAGAGGTGGTCTAAGAGAGCAGGGGCAGCAGCCCGTGGGACACATCTGCTTTGCATCTGGATATCCTGAGCCTAGAGAGACATTCATGCCAAAGGTTATTGCAAAGCAGCTCGGAAGGGAGGCTCGTTCTTGCTTAAGGTTTTGCGTTAATCAACTGTGACACAGCCCAAACCCATCACCTCTTTGGGCTTTACCTGAAGTAAGTCCATGCTTTTCAAAGCCCCCACGTTGCAGGAAGAAAGCCTCCTATTTTGGCCGAAGCTTAGGTGTAAAGGCCTTACTGTAGTGATGCTTCCTTGGGTTTCCCCTCCCTGCACCCACAGTGAGATGCCAGAAAGAAGGAGAGTTCACTGTGAAGCATCTTTCTGGCATCCCCAGCTCTGAGGCAGGAAGCTCTTGGGATCTGCAGGACTCTCTCCGGTTGCCCTGGAGCTGCGAAGTGCATCTCTGAAGCTGTCCCATCATGCACTGATTTTAAAGCATTTGGCAAGTGGGAGGTGCCACCAGCATCAGACAAAATAGAGAGGAATAACCTTTTTACAAAGGAGAAACAAGGGGAAAACACCATCAAATACAGAACTTGCTGCTGGCAGAAGCAGGGCTCAGCTCAAGCCTCTTGTCCTGTAGGCATCTGCAGGGATGTGGCCACCCTGCTACCTTGGGTTCTTGGGATGTGCCTCTATATGTGACAAAGGAATGTAAGAGGCTACCAACAGATCGCATCCATGGCAGAGGAACGTTCTGTTGTATACTCTGACGGTGTTCAAGCCCCACAGAGAAAGCAGAGCTGCAGCAGATAGAGCTAAGCAAGATCAAACTGCTCCTTTTGTCTGCTCTGTTTATCTTTCCCCTCGCCACTGCACTTCCCCGCATCCCTCTGGTGCGCTTTAGAACAAGTGAGCCTTTGGAAACGCTTCTCCTAGCACACAGAGACACCACCTCGGGCGCTCATCAGAAAGCCAGGCTCAATTGAAGTGAGGCATAG
The DNA here is from genome assembly GCF_963264785.1 of Psittacula echo. NCBI lineage: Eukaryota > Metazoa > Chordata > Aves > Psittaciformes > Psittacidae > Psittacula > Psittacula echo. The sequence goes on along the minus strand of NC_137738.1, from coordinate 2,147,333 downwards.
TGGCAAGAGAGAACAGAGGTGAAGCTCTTTGCCTTGAACAAGTGTGAAGCTGACTGTCGCAGCCTGCCACAGAGGGGGGTTTATTTAGAAACACACATACAAACGCGGTCATGTAAGATGCGTTCAGGCTCCACTGGCGGCACTTTCTTGCTAATGACGTGGTACAAAAGGTTTGAGGCTTAAATCAGACAAGGATAACAGAGGAATATTTATCTACTGCTCTTCTGCCTTTCTGTTGGCTTCACACAGCACCATCTTCATCACTCCTCTTGGCATCAGTTCCTCTCTCCCTAACATGGGCCTTCTACTTCCCTCAGGCTCTGGCCCTTCGAAATGCTTTCATGAGAAGTGCTGTAGGGCTCTCATATTTAAAGATGAATATTGATTGTAGAGGTATAAAAAATACATTCACACTTACATTTGAGCCGGAGAAACATGCTTCTAAGGTATCATCATTTTGCCATGGCAGGATGCTGCAGAGACATCTTAATGTTTGATTTGCCACAGCATGACTTCGGCGGTGGCAAATGAGCAATGTGCAAGTGCATCAGCACAGCGCACTGAGAAAGTAGCGAATGTTTCCATGCATTGAGCTGATGATTTGATATATTAAGAACTTCTGCCTTTAAAATGACACAGGAGGGTTTCGGAGGCTTTCATTTGGAGATGCTGCTCTGCTCTGAGCTGGGATTTTTGCTCTCTTTAGCTCAACCTTCATAGTTTCCTTTGGTGGGAAAAGTTTCCAGGTTGATGACGACAATGCCCAGACTGGATGCCTGGCCAGGAACGCAGGTGACAGCAGTGGAAACCCAGCTACAGTTACACCAGGAACTGCCACCAGTGGTACCTGCGCTTACAGAGACCCTATGAGGAAGCGATCGCTCCGTGCACTGAACCTGTTTGGAAATAAGTGTATGGAAAATAAACAGCTTTGGTCGTGCCAGGGTTGGTTGGGAATGCTTCCCCTTTCAGCAGCTATTCAAATGCCAATCTATTTTTAGCACTCCAAATGCTCTTACAGCGCAGTTTTGGCATGCATTTTCATGCCATAATTTGGAAGGACTAAGTTATAAGGTCTGGCTTTTACTTTTTCAAATGAAACCAGAGGCATAATGCCATGCCTTCTGCCAAGAGCCTGCCAGTGAGTGTGATCTGCCTTGTAGTGGGATAGTGAGCGAGTATAAATCAGAATCTAACACCTGAAATACAATGGGCAACACCTCCCGTTAGTGTAAACAAGCAGAGCTGCAGTGTCGTGGAGCCTGGCTGATTTATACCTGCAGGAGTCTGGCCCTTTGTCTGTGTAACTCCCATCAGCCATGGCTGGCTGATCCCAAAGCAGCCTCGTTTTCTCCTCCGGGATAGAGACATTCCCTTGGCTGCCCCAAGGGACTCAGCGGATGGGTCCTGCAGGCCCAGAGTTAACCCATCAGGGGAGAGCTTTCCCCTTCTGCCTGACCCCATTCCTACCAGTTCACCTGGGCATGAGATATCACTTGTCCATGAAGGTCTTTGCAGAGCCAGATCCTGATTTTGGCTGCCTGCAGTTACCACCACCCTATTTACTGAGTCAGGCCTTAATGCTGAAATGTTCACTGGTGCCAAAGGTCCTTGGAAGAGAAACTCCTTCTTGCAAACATCGCTGCAGCCTGCCTGGAAGCTCAGGGTATGAAGGCTCCTCAAGGATTCAGGCGCTCCTGAAGATGAGTGGGAAGGTGGGAACTAAAAGCTCCCATTTCCAATCCCGTCACATCCTGCCCACGTTTCAGTGGCTGATGCTCCCCTACTTTGCTCAACGGTAACACTATCATCTTGTTGTTGCTTTTCTTTTAGTTCACCAGGATACAACATGAAACAGAGGTGATTTGGGTTGCGAGCTGTCAGTAGGCTGCCCATCAGTCACGACGGATGCGCTGTGCTTTGATCGATGTCAGTTGATGTAGCAGCAGAATTGGGATGGTGTTTTTGTGCTGTATCGCAGCACCTCAGCCCGAAACAGGAGGCTCTGCCCTGGTGTTGACAAGCCACAGTGATGAGATGGTAACTTTTGCTCCTGGTCAATGTGCAATTGAATTAGTCTTGCTGTGGTAGTGGGGCAGCAGCACCCGAGAGTTGCTGAACAATGGGAAAAGCTGGCGGGTGTCAGAGCAGCTTTCTGAGGAGTTTTCTAAAAAGCATAAATCATGAGCAGGGTTATGGCATATTTGGTAAATAGAATCATAGGGTCACAGATTGGTTCGGGTTGGAAGGGACCTTAAAGCTCCTCCAGTTCCAACCCCTGCCATGGGCAGCGACACCTGCCACTAGAGCAGGTTGCTCCAAGCCCCTGTGTCCAACCTGGCCTTGAACACTGCCAGGGATGGGGCAGCCACAGCTTCTCTGGGCACCCTGTGCCAGCGCCTCAGCACCCTCACAGGGAAGAGCTTCTGCTTTAGATCTAACCTGAACTTGCCCTGTTTCAGTTTGAACCCATCACCCCTTGTGCTATTGCTACAGTCCTGAGAAGTTGACACAAAGCTACAATATCACTGCACAGGCAGAGGTGTTCAGGAAGCCACTGCGTGCTCTAGCTTTGTACCATTAAATAGCTGCCCTGTTTCGACCCAGAGGTGGTTAATCTTCAGCAGCAGATGAGCCACGTTGTTTGTAGCAGGCAAAGGCAGCCTGCAAAGAGCTTTGGTTAGATGCAGAAGTCACATTGTGAACAAGAATAACACTTGATTACTAAGAGCTGGAGTCCCGGCCAGGAATAACACATCTTCAAGTTTAGCCCTTCTGATCAGAAGGATAATCTATTGATAACCTATTTGTTTTAGGGAGAATAACTGGAAAAGCAGTCTGTGAGCAGCTGAGCCTGCATTCTGCTGGGCACTGGTGCTGAAAGTACGTATTATCACAGGCTTCAGCACTTAATCATTGAGTGGAATACACAAAAATAGCCAGGAAAGTTGTAGGCTGTGCTGAATGGGTTGAAAGGTTGTGGGAACATGTTCTGGCACACCCTTGTGCTGTGGTGAGACACATGAAGAGGGGCAAAGGGGAGGGAGCATTTCAGTGGGCCCGAACAAAGGGGAATATATTCTTGTTTCCGTATAAACCCTCTTCTCTCTTTCACTTGGCATCATTTTGCTTCCTGGAGCAGAAATCGTTTCCATTAGTCATTTAGGGTAACACTTTTCTAACGCATATAATGTGGAAATGTCTCAGCTGCATATCTCCAGTGCAGTTCAAACACTGGGGAAAAGCTGTTGTATATTACACAATAAACCATTCGTAAACACAGATGATTTGAGTTCCAAAGGAACTTTGGTCAGCTGAAAAATAAACCAGCACAGGATTACAACATGACAACAAATCAGCCTCATGGGGAACCTGCCTGTGGCTCTTAATAAACCACCACCACTGCAAGAAAAACCCAAAGCCCCTCATAGAGCAGGTACCCCAAGGAAATCCGGATAAAAAGCCACTTGTTTGGCCACCTGTGATGTACATTACGAAAAAAGCCCATAAACCACAGTTAGGATCAAGTTAGCTGCCTTGCTGCCAGCCCAGCCAAGGCGTGAATACTAATGCTCCCCTCAGCTGCCATAGACGTTGCCTCTTTGCATAAGAGCGAGGAAGACCTTTTGTCCTTAACTCACTTGTGCCGGGACAAAGCCGGGAACTGCAGCTGCCTCTGCAAGCAACAAACTCGGCTTAGCAGCATTGAACTCACAGCATCGCATTGAAAACTCAACTCTTGTCCACCGCCCATCAAGAGGGAACGGAACAGGAGGCTGCACACACGCTCCTGGGCAGGGCTGGCCCCAAGCTGGTGTCCCCACAGCGTGCATGGCAAGCAGAGAAAAGCACAGCCCGAACATGCTCTTCGGGGCTCTTTGGCTGTGTGAGCGCAAGGGGACACACAGGACCCCCTCCGAGGGACAGAAGGTGGTGAGAGGCTGCGTGGGTGATGCAGGGCTATGCTGAGCCTGGCGACGGTGCGGGGATGCAGGCACAGCCTGAGGGACCCAGGGGGGATGAGGCAGCAACGGGAAACACCCCCCTTACCTGCATCCGGTGGGCAAGTAAAGCAGAGCTTGCACAGATCCGGAAGCAGGAGAAAGTCTTGCTCTCTCAACAGGAAAGAGAGGGCTCTGCAGCAGTTCCTTCAGCCTCGGACAGGCAGCAGGATGTCAACAGCCAAAGCACAGGTTGTATTACACACCATAGGAGCTGTTCCGAGTCACTCTACCTGATACAGAATCATGGCATGATAGAACTGTCCCTGACGAAGACTGGGGGTGGCAAGGCACTAACATTAAGAAGTTTGTTTTCATGGAGAAAGGTTTCCTGCTGCCTCCATGCTTGAGAGCACCCTTGGGTTTGGGCTATAGCACTCACCCAGCAGACTCACATCCCTTTCTTGAAGGATCGCCTACGTGGTGGAGTTAGTGCAGAGCTGTTGTTTCTGAACAGCCATCTCTGAACAGCCCCGTGCAAAATCAGGCTTGTTCTGAAACAGGAAAACATTATTCAGGTTGATCTTAATACTCTGTCGTCTTCGCAAGAGTGGATTGGGTTAGATCAGGCTAGGTGGAAGAAGAGTGCCCACACACAGAAGGATCAGGAACTGCCTTCAAACTCGCACCCTTTCTTAACCAGGGTGGTCTGGCAAGCATGGACAACTGTCCCATTAAATAGGAGTATGTAGATAGAAGTCTGATACGAAGGTGCAGCATGGACCTACCCTTTCTTTTAAGTATGTAACTATGGGGTGAAGATCAGTTTCTGCTGTTGGTTGCATCTTTGATGCAATGTACCTGGTTCTTTCAGTTTTACTCTTGCACAATATTTCCCCTGCTAACGTCTGCAAATATCAGCTTTCTCTCTATTGCTCCAGTCCTGCTTCTTTAAACAAGTGCACGTGTACAAACTGCTGATGCCGTATGACACAACACTTCCAGATTTCACATAAACAGCTTGCTGTAACCTACCTGCAGCAAAGCAGCCTGCTCGAGCAAATCAGAGCTCATTGCATCTATGTCAGTACCATGTTGTTTTCGAGAATCCAGTGGCTCTCTTGATTTCACAGGATACACACTCCCTTCCTCCATCAGGAAATCCATCAGAATCAGCAGAACAAAAATAAGGGTGACACTGAATAATTCAGTAATACACTGACAATGTCTGCTAAACTCCTGTCAACACAGCCTACTTTGCTGTTGCTGCAGCGTACAGGGGAAATGGCTTTACAGTCCTACAGTCTATTATTAGGCTGGGATATTAGGCTTGGATACTTAACACCTTTTGCAAGAACAGGAATAGCACACTAAACTGAGACTTTTATCAGAAGGATCTTACCTCTAGAAGGATAAAGCCCCAACCACACCAGAGAATACTGACATTTTGTCACAGTTACAGGTAAGTCGATGGAAGAACGACCAGCTTTACAAGGTCAGCTTAGTCTTTGCTTGGCTTTTTGTTCATCTCCTCCTCTGCCGTGCTCACAACAGTACGAAGTGAGAGCTCACTACGAGACAGACAGGGAGTCATGCACAGAAGTAGATGGTTGAAGATACTTTACCTAATGATTCATTAGACAAGAGGGGAGAAGTAAATCATAAAGCTGAGTCCTTGAGCTGAAGGAAAGACACAGAGAGGCTTTGTGTTAACACAAGTGGAGCTACTTCTGTGGCACCTTAATGTGAAGGAATGGAGCACTTCCTTAGCTGCTTTATTCAAGCTTGAGAAATATTTTGGGGTTTATATGTAGAATCCCTTTAGCTCATCAAAGAGGAGAACAAGAGGTGGCTCAGTCTCATGTCTGGGCTTCCTACATGTTAGATAAGCTCCGTAGTAGTGGAAATAGCTTTAACCCAGACCAGAAGGTGGAGAATCTGAGCTAACATGTGAAAGGCAAAGCTAAACTGATTCAAACTGTCAGTCAATCTTTCCATAGCATTTCACCTCTAGAATAATTTATGTAAACCCATAATTGCCCTGTTATCACTTGAAGCCTTTAAATCAAGGCTGAACAACTTCAACATTAAGAAATGCTGTAGCTTAAACAGAGTTAAAGATACCATGTATATGGGGTATTTGGACTTCATTATACATCATGCTTTCTGATCTTGAAGTCTCTGTCTAGTTGCACCAGCCTGGAATAATGGGTCTTCCTGTTGTAATCTAGTTGTACTATTAGTCCCCATAATTTTCCCATAATGTGCAAATTAAGATAGAAAATTACTTATCCTGATTGAAAGAATACATAGTTCAGATCCAGGCTTAAAAAGGAAAGGCAATCCTTGGTTACAATTTAACCTTTTCCCTTCTGAGTTCATGCTGTCCTCATTTCATGGTTCATATTTCTGTAAAACCATTGACATGAAATGTTTCTTCTCAAGTTATTTGTGTATATATATACACGTATAGTTATCTAACAAGAAGTTACATGTGGGCTTCTTTGTATTTGCTTTCTCCTCACCCTTGCTTTCCATTGCATTTGGCATTTTGTGCAGTGCAGACGGACAGCACTTAGTTATGGTCAAAGCTATGATTTTGTTCTATGAAGGATGACACACAGGCAGTGTATAGGAGCAGAATGTATTTTATTTACTGTAGACTGGGCCATACACAGATCAGAGAGGAATCAATGCACACCATTGGGTTCTGGTCCCCTGTGTAGAGAAACAGAAGCTGATAGTGCGGTATCTCTAGCTTCCTATGAAATGCTTTTGGCAAAGCCCTGGCTGGAAAGCATCTACTTCTAAACAAAACTTGTTAAGGAATTATATATATACCATATACAGATGGCACCTAAAACGCTTTCTGTGCCACAACAGTGTTTTCTTTAACCTCAGTAGGTCACTTATGGTGGTGTGGACACCCAGGTTTAAACAAGGGAAGTTCAGGTTAGATATAAGGAAGTTCTTCGCTGTGAGGGTGGTGAAGCACTGGGATGGGTTGCCCAAGGAAGCTGTGGCTTCTCCGTCCCTGGCAGTGTTCAAGGCCAGGTTGGATGGAGCCTTGGGTGACATGGTCTAGTGTGAGATGTCTCTGCCCGTGGCAGGTGGTTGGAACTGGATGATCTTAAGGTCCTTTCCAACCCAAACCATTCTATGATTCTATGATTAAGACGGACCATTCAGATTTCAGCCACGTTCAATGGCTGCAGGAACAGCAGTGCCAAAGGAAGATTTTAGCACTCCCTGACGAACACAAAGCTACCAATTCTACACACCAAGAGATAGTCTGACTATTAATAGAGTTCCCTCAGTAGCAATGCTGCCCCCACACCCTCACTGCTTTCCGTATAACCAGTCAGGGAACTGAGGCAATTCCATTATTGGTTTAATTTGTAGTTAGCTTCCCCAGGGGATTCTCAAATCAGTGCTGTTACCAGAAGGAATGCTTGCCAAGGCTTGCTGGTCATACATCTGTACACATCCTGGGAGTGCCTCTTCAGTTTTGCTAAGCCAGGTTAGCTCAAATCACTGTCAGGCTGCTATTAAACTAAACTAGTTGGCTGCTCATAGCTGAGCAGTGAATCACTTAACTTCCTAAAAAGCAGTAGTAACAACTGTTGGAAAAACTACCAGCATAAACTGGCTTGGTAATTCCCAAATTCCACTTGGCAGCTAGAGGCTAAACACTGAGGACAAAGACAAGACATCAGGAAGCAGTATCACCTGCATGGAAAAATCTGCAAGATACAGAAGGTGAGATTTACATAGATACATAGAGTTTGGGAGTAATATCTCCAAAGGCTTAATTTGATTATAAACCCTTTAGAAGGAAAGCAAACTGCTCAAAAACAAGAGCTCAGTTCTTTGAATGCTTAGTTCGGTGCCTGTCTCAGGTAAAGACAGCACTGGTTAGCTTAAACCACAATTTGTATCAGCAACTAGTCTATGCTTTTGCAATCTTGATTTGATCATGGTATGGTCAAGGCAGTTGGACATAGAATACGCTTCAGTTAATTCTCCTAAGCTCTGACCAACATTGATGTCAACTTAAAATGAAAGAAATTATGCCTGGTGGTCCATAAAACAAGTTGTTCCAACAGCAAACAGTATTTAAAAGGAGAAAATCTCACATCTCCACATCACTCCTGCAAGTGGTAATCCATTAGTGTAAATCAACTCTAGGTAGTCATTTACAAGATAATAGGAGATAATGGTTTGGTTGCAGAACATTCCTGGAGGAAAATGCTGTGGAGGAAATAGGGGAATGTGAAATCCTGTTGTTGACGTTTCAGATCGACTCTCACGTACTTCACTAGGGTCCACTCTCCTTATTCTGCAGCCCATTATTTACAGACTGCATGGAAGTATCCTGCATGGAAAACTGGCTGTAGTCAAGCAGGTTGTACCCTACACAGTTGCTCTAATAATTAAGACAGAATTCAATCCCAAACCTACCTATTTTAGAATACATTTCCTAGTTCCATCTACGTTGATGTCCAGCAGCAGGTTAAAACTAAAGAAACAGATACTTTATATTCCTGTTTTGCCCCAGATACTAGATCTGTTCAATCACCTTTAAAAATCCATCTTCCTTTAAAAACCAAAAACCACCTAGAAAAGCCTGAAGCCTTCATTACCTTTCCCACTTTCCTAATGGCATCTCCTCAAAGCTCATGGGATCATGGCCTGTAACTCAGTAAACAGGAGAGAGCTGTTCGGCTCCTGTATATACCTGAGTGCTCCTGGTAAAAGAAGTGATATGACGATAAAAAAGCACACTACACATTTGCTTCTGCTTTGTAGCTGTGAGAGACCTTTCACAAAAGCCACCTTCTCTCGAGCTGTCCATTTCCTTGCAAAATAGATCTACAAGATAAAATAGAAACCAGCAGGTTTTCCTCTGATCCTTTTCAGCTTCTGTACTGGTCAATGCTACTATAAAGCAGGCGTGGAAACCTCAGATGGAAAACATGAGTTAGCTGGAACACATCCCTTTCAAATACCTCCATTCTTTAGCAGCAGAAAAACTTAACAGGGATTCAGTGGTTTGGTTTTGGGTTGGGTTTATTTTGGTTTTAGGTTCATAGGACCTATTATTTCAGAAGACATGAAATGCTCCAACCTAAGATAAGGATCTTCCACAAGCTCCTCTGGCAAAAGCATGACAGAGGAGTTAGTATCATTAGCCAGCAGGATGGTGACCTCGTTTCAGTGACCTTCTATCGGCCTCAGTGACGACTTACAGTGGCAAAGCACTTAATATTAACATGTAAACTCTGTCAAGTGCTTTCTAAAATGTCAAGTGCCCTTCTCCCAGTTTACAAGCTATTATTGTATAGATTCTGTACTAGAAAAGTGTTATGGAGTTATAATAACAAGCAGTTATTAATGCCTTTCCTACAGGTTGGATCTGTAAATGATGACTGATAATGGGCTGTTATGGCAATAAGTTTGATCTTCCAGAGAAATAAAAGGCCTCAACAGCTGTAGTGCTGATGGTTCAAGAGCCAGCTAAGTTGGTCAATACAGAAGTTTTCAGACTGGGGAAGAAAGGGGATGGCAAGAGGAGTACAGGCATTACCTACTTCGTTATACTTTGTCTCCACTTAGACTGTAATCACCATAGGAAAGATACAGGGTGTTTAAGTCTTTTATACTTCACACATTCTTAAGCTCCCTGCTGGAAGTGGGTGGTCATTGCAGTACTAGAAGAGTAACTGCAGAAATACCATTCAGACCTACCTCAACAAAGTTTCTCTACACACATTCCGACAAACACTTGCTTTGCAGGAGGGTGCAGTGATTGACACATTATTCTTAAGCAGAGGAAGTTTCAACGGCAGCTTAGTAACCTCAACTGACAAGCTGTATGTGCCTGTCAACAATGCACAGCAGAGCTGGTGCTGTCTTTGGACTCTTAACAGTTGCCATGTGAAAAATACTCAGGTTTTCTTTATTAAAACAATCCGTCATCCAGAGTCAGTATGGACCACGGGTAAGTGTGGTGTAGGTTGCCCACACTCAGCTGACTTCTACTGTTAACAGCTTTAAAAGCAGAAGAACAAACCCCCAAGTTTGCGAATGTCTGACAACAAACTGTAATCCCGGCGCATCGTTGTCGGAGATGCTAAATCTGGTCTTGATAGCACAGTGTCGACATCCGTCAGGTGCCACCGCCGCGTGCTGCTTCAGTCATTCTGTGGCTTTCTGTGGAAGTATGTGCAGATTTTCCTCATGGAAACTGAAGTGGTTGCAGCCTAGGAAGAAGGAAAAACCAAACAAAACCGACAAGAAACGTTTCTAGGTTAAACAGTTCATATGCTGCAGGAGCCCTGAAGTCTCCTCTCCATCACTGCTCCAGTTTGTTTAGCTTCCCAACTAAGATAGTAAAGGAAAGGTTCTTTACTATAATCTGTCTCACAGATAAGAGGCTTACTACCTACAGGAAACACTGGCTAAATCCTAGGGTTGTCTTCCTGCCATAAGAAAAGCATTCTGGCTGCAGTTTCAGCTTCCCCACAGCAGATGAGAACTGCAGATTCCCACGACATAGCAGATCAATGAATGCTGCTGGTATTCCAGGCACCTCCTCAGGCTTTGAGTGCAACACAGGAGCAGTCCAAAACCTGAACTAGAGCACACTGGGCAGGGAAGGTAATCATTCCATAGTAATCTCTCCCGGGGGCAAATCTTTCTGACTTGTGTTTAAACATGTACAGCATAAAGCACAAGTAGTTGTAGGTTTCCTATAACCAAGAGTTCTTGGTACAACTTTATATGAAGAGTTCAGCTTTAATGCGTAACTTAAGGAGTGATGGCTTGCCCACTTTATATCTGATAGAAATGCTGGAAGAGGTGAAATCAGGTAAGAAATGAGATACCAAAATAAGCCTTAATGATGGCAATGACTTCCAGCATCAAATATCCAATTGAGAGTACAACTAAAATCTAATGATTGAAAGTTATACCTAGCATTATACTGAAATTAGAGTCAAAGACACTGCAGGACTTGGAGTCCAGTTTCAGAGATGAGCCAAGTCTGGTTTGGTTTAATAAGGTAATGATCATTTCTCAGTTTGCATGTTAAACCCTCATGCCCAACTATTTTAGCTGCTTTGTAAGCTTATCTTTCAGATCCTAGAGTGAGCTCTGTGCCAGGGTTCTTCTACATCAAAACCAGGATTACTTAGGTCGAATCCTGCCCTCTGACTCTTTTGTGATTCCTTTGTTTTCTGACAGTTTTCAAGTGAAGGAACAGAAGGCAATATTTAGCCCCATGGTTTTAACATGGGTAACAAATCCCTTTGCTACCAGGGCTAGAATAGAATTTAGCTTTCTTCCACTGGCAAGTGGCTTTCCAGTAACACAAACAGGCAGATGTGGCAATGAACACATACACGGTAGATCTGCCAGGAAAGGTGCTGCCAGTGTTGTGCTTCTCGGAGTAGAGATGATGGCTACATCCTCTGAACATCCAGCCTGCGACTGCAAGGATCTCTGAGCAAATCTGTGCCCTTTAAAATGAGGGGTACCACCATCCTAAAAATGATGCTCCTGCATGGAGAGGATTAGTAGATGACAGCATTAACTTATCTAACTTACTAGGCCAGAAATCATCCCTTTTGTCCATAACCAAAGGGGATTGGATAATTCTTTGAATGTCTGAGCAGGAGAGAATGAGCAAAGGGAAGAGTGGCAGCTAGGGACAACTTCCATGACCATTGTCACTCATTGTCCTACTTACAGTTCTTGGTGGAGCGGCTGCTGCCTCTTGTCGCTTGGCACCAGGACTGCAAGATGCTGGGGGGCTGTTGGATGCGTTCTGGCTGCCAGCTCTGCCAGTCCGTAACTTCTCCCCCAGAGCAGACAACCAGTTTTTCCTTTCAGGTGAACTATTCTCTTTATCCATCACTTCAGTGGCTTTCCCGCATGGAGGTCTGATAGGATGGGGGGCAGTTTGAAGGCTCAGTTGATTCATATGGCTTCCAGGAAAGGAAGGCTCTTTTGGGCTGTGGTCGTTATCCAAGCCAGCCAGGCTGAGGGAGCCTTCATCACAAGCTTTTTGGTCTGCAGCCAAGTGCCATAGATTCAGCTTGGATTTCTTCGCTGCATGGTCCAGTTCAGTCACACAGCTACAGGCCTGCAGACACTTCTGCCCGGCCTCATCCTCCTTGCTGCAGTCAAGCCTTCTCTTGGCACGCTTTTCAGACTGTGAGTGCGGGGCTTTAGGAGGGCCAGTGGCTTCCAGGACACCTTGGGTGACTTCTGCCAGGGCTTTTCTAGGAGAAGGAGCCTTTTTGCCCACTTCTGGAGAAGGGGATGGAGTCCTTGTAACCCAATGTTTAATGGACATCTTGGAGGAAGGGATCAATCTGGGAGAAGCGCATGGGCTGGTTCTGCTCTGCTTGCCTGGAGTGCAGGCTGCAGCCAACTGGGTTTTCAGAGTGCCTGTTGGAGTGTTTGTAGACAGGGGAAGGTCTCCAGAGTCAATGGGAGCACAGGCAGCAGGCTGTGGAGAGGACACGGACAGGCTGCCCGCTGTGAAGGCCTTGGCAGGAGTACTCTGTGTGCTGGCTCGCCATCCTGGTAGGGGAGAAACAAGTAGCCTGATGAGGAACACAGCACAGCAGATTAAAGACAGCCCTTGTATAAACAGCCCTTCCAACTAGGACATGAATTCAGCACTGACCCTGCTTCTCAGGTATACCCTTTGCATTAAGAGGTCACATAAATCCATCTAATTTTGGTTAAACGTCTACAAGTCTTATGTAAAGCCCCCTGTCATATTGGCAAGTATAATACAGCATGTTTGTGTAACGCCTGACATCTATCCCTCCTGTAACGAGGACTCTCACATAAGCTACAGCCAAGGGACTTGGCTGCATGGAGACCTCAGAGCAGCTTCCAGTGTCTGAAGGGGGCTACAAGGATGCTGGAGAGGGACTCTTCATCAGGGACTGTAGCGACAGGACAAGGGGTGATGGGTTCAAACTGAAAGAGGGGAAGTTCAGGTTAGATCTAAGGCAGAAGCTCTTCCCTGTGAGGGTGCTGAGGCGCTGGCACAGGGTGCCCAGAGAGGTGGTAAATGCTCCATCCCTGACAGTGTTCAAGGCCAGGTTGAACAGGGCTTGGGCAACATGGTCTAGTGTGAGGTGTCCCTGCCCATGGCAGGGGGTTGGAACTGGGTGATTTTAGGGTCTTTTCCAACCCAAACCATTCTGTGATTCCATGACTGATGGACAGACAAAACAGATCTTGAATCTCTCAATTTTATCTAGCTTTGCTGGAAGCCTTGCAAGGCTCAGTCCAGCCAGCTCTGTACTGAGATGCTGCCTGACAGAAAGGCTGGTCCTCAACTGCACCACCACCTTTAGCGGTTGCACAGCTGAGCTGAGGGACAAAGGCACTATAAGCAGGTCCCACAGCTAACTACGATACCATGGTAGCCTTATGCTACCACATGAATAATGCTCCTAGTCAGGTGTTAATAGCTGCATATTTTAAAGATGGGAAAAGAAAGGAATGAGAACAGGAAAGGACATACTTGCTCTCTTGCCTTTTTGCTGGAGGATTCTTGCAATGCTATATGAAGTTGGTAGTTATTTACCACACCCAGGGAGATGCGAGACATTCCTCACCCTCTGAACAAGTACTTGAATTCTGAAGAAAATCAAATCTGTCAATCTAGGAAGTTATTCTTTTAAAACAAATGATTCCCAAACAGATATTTCACAGTGGCTTTTGAGCTCACTAGCGAACATGTAAACCCCACTGCTTTTAAAATGAGCTTCTGAATACCCAGCTTCTTAGAACAGGAGTCATAGGTAGGGGCATAAGGACCTTACTAGTGACAGTGTGAATCACACATAGCAAGATCTCGATCTGCAGCAATGTTTGAGAGGTTTGGTTTTGCTTTATTTTGTTTCGTTTCTTTCTGTCACCCTCCAACAGAGAGCACATCGGTGGGTTTGTTAGATGCCTGCTTTCTCATTCATCTAACCTGGCGTGATGCAACTGAACAGGGTAGCACCTTAGTTACTCTATGCATTTCCACTGCTGAGCACAAGAGCTCAAAATGTTTTCTGTATACCAGAGATTTAATCTCAGCATTAGCAGTATAAAACAGTTCATTAGAACAATGAGAAGCCTAGTGTGAATAACCTGCCATTTTCTTTAGGGCGCCAGGCTGTCTCACAAATAACATGTCAAGTGAGCGCCTACAAGACTCTTTGATTATATACCATACTAAGCCTCTTTTACTAGCATTACCTAGTATCCAAAATACAAGTACCGGTGCATCAGAGCAAAATTAAATCGGATTCCATGCTAACGCATCCCACTACAAATCACTGTAACACACAAAACGGAGTTAAAGGCTCCTTTCCCCATAAAACCTGCTACTTCGTAACAACTTGCTTCAAACTGGGCTAATAGAAAGTAACTGCCAAAATTGCTTCTCATATTCTTTACTTTAATGAGCACTTACAAGACAATAATATCTCAACTGGGGAATTAGTGGCACTTAAAAATCTGAGCTCCTAGAGGAAGAAGAGAAGTAGCAAGCTCAGCAACTCTTGGTCCCTTAATGATCATCTACAAATTCATACAGTGGAAACATTGCATGACTAGCTTGGTATAAGCACTCTTGATCCCAGAACAGCCTGAAAGTTATACTGTGGAGACACTGGATAGGGGAAAACAAAGCTCTTGAGAGCTGGATGGGCACCATGGCAAGAAGCAAACCCAAACTTGAGAAACATCCCCAACCTTGAGATAAAGAATATGAAGATCAGGTTTCTTTTAAAGACTGCATGCATTATTCAGGCTTCTACTAGGCCAGTTCCAAGCTGTTGCCTTTTATGCTGCCATTGCATGTCATACAATACTGTAAATACCTGCAGTCAACCTGTGTAACACCAAAGGAGGTTATTTCAGTTGTTTCCTACCTTCTCTGCTACAAGTCTTCTAAAGTGATATTATCAGTCCCTAGATTGAAGTCACAAACAGCCCATGCACAGCCCTGCTCCAGGAATTTGATTACACAAAAGAAATGGAGAAAGTGGGAAACCACAAAAATCATTTCTAAAGGGCAGGAAATTGTGCTTGCTACACTTGATGATACAGGTCAGCAGCCAACACACAACCTCAATCTCACCATTTGTTCCACATAAATGGGTGGGGAGCTACCTAGCTCTCATCCCAGCAGGTCTGAAATAGTACTTTGCTCCTTAGCTCTGAATCAGTCTCTGCAGATAACTCCTGCATGCTAACAGCACGTGCTTTGTGCTCAAGACCCAAGGTCAGCAGGAAGCCTGCCGTTGTGTTTGCAGTGTCTGTGTACTTCCTCTTTCCTCCTGTGTTGCTTCAATGCAGCAAGGGCGAGGAGAAATAAAGGATTTTTCTGGTATAATTGCCAAAGCTGACTTGTGAAGCTTTATTGTAAAAGCTACTTCAGGTTTCAGGCTGCTGGACTAGACCTGTGCCTACTTCCTTTTTGCTGAAACTAGTACACAAAGTGAATTTTGAGCCCTCTCTGAAGCAGAGCATGCACACAAAGCATTTACCAGCTACAGAGTAGACCTGGCACTCGCCCTGCTATTGTCCTGCAAGCTTCCTGCAAGACTGCTACTCGCTGGCAAAAGGTTAGAGGTAATGTTATCCTAGAGGTAATGTTATCCCATTAGGAGGATTTGGAGACCTTCAGCCTTTATTTGTGTTAGCCAAGGTGAAATTCATTTGGAAGGTGGCTAGAAAAGATAGGTGGAACACAGGAAGTCACACCAGCAGCTGCTGGGAAGCTATTGTATTCTTAGCTTCAGAGCTACTCCACAGAGAAGCTCATCTTATTTCACTTTCTGAGGGTTTATTCACCTTTCACCTATAACAAAGCATAAGTTTCAAACAAGTTAAAGTAGTGTTATGATTCAGGGACCTTCTTTCTTCTGGTCTAGGGTACTGCCCAGTGAGTAGCAGTGGTGAGCTGTGAGAGCCTACTGCACAGCTTGTCTGATCACCTAGGCATTTGTTAACTAGCCTTAACACGTGAATAGATTAATGCTACTGATTAATTCTGCAACATTACGATCACATCATGATTGTCTACACACATTTTGGAAGTACTTTCACTATGTGGCATTTGTCTGCATAGACAGTACCACTGTATGAAGCTGAGGAAAGAGCAGTAATATTGATAGCAGCAGCAAAGAAATCTGTGTAGAATTCAACTGTAAGCTTAAATTTTAAACTAGTCGTGTGTGTGCCTTTAACATAGTAGAATAGGCCAAACTGTTCTAACTTACTAACACATAGAGAAAAAGGAATGTTCAGCTGATGAAGGAAGGGACATCATGGGTCTGATAACTAAGGAGACAGTAAATAAAACCAAGGATGCCAGCCTTTAAGATAGGAGAGTGGCGCTCAGCTTGGAGCAAGACTGGAACAGAACAGAAGCAAGGACATACCAACTGCTAACTGAGCACTAGGACCTTGTGAGCACGAGCAAGCACTGAGGTCATTCAATAAACACAGTGAGGAAGACTGTCAGTGACCACCAAAGACCCCCACTCAGCAAGAAAGTGCATGTGTAATTAGGATGCAAATATTACAATTAGTTCAGGGGTAAATAGTTTCACGGGAAAGCTGTGAATATGCATGAGTATGCTCAATATAGAGCTGCTGCCAGCAAGTATCGGGTGCACTCACCTTTGTGAAGGTACTTTCATGTGCGCCCAGTGCTGCAATAAAGAATGCTGCTTTCTGAAACTCCACATTGACCCTTAGCTTCTCCGACTGACTTTTACAGTAACACAACTACTGGGCGGGAGGAAATAGTTCAGAGTTCCAAGGCTGTGTATGTGCTGTCAGCCCTTTGCTGGGTTAACTAGCAACCAGGAAAAAGCATATGATCTTACTGCTTTCAGTCATTATTCGATATAAAAAAGTGTGATTTGTTGCTACAGTGCACACACACATTAAACAGCACACACGACATCTCCTTTGGCTATTCAGTTACCGAAACTTGCTTATTCCCACTAAAAATCTGGCTGCCCAACAAGCTGTATCAATGAATATTTGCTCTGCAGTCTGGTCATACTTCAGCATACTTGTCAGCTATTTCAGCCTGCTTGTCTTGCAATTACAAATAGAAGTGTTTGTCTGGCTGTATGAAAAAATGGGAGAATAATAAGACAAGCCAAAGGTTTTTGTTGGTACAGAGAACAGCCAAACTTCAGAAGCCAGGCTGCAGAGCTGGGTATCTCAGCTTAGGGGCCTTACCTGCTCCATGCTGTTCTTGTGGCTTCTTCTGAGTGACCCAGCCCACCAAGCTGATTTTGCCGGATGCTGACTTCTCCTCCTCAGGACGATGTTGTAAGCGCCAAATCCTCACAGTGTTGTCATCAGAGCACGTGGCAATCTACAGTAAAAATCATTTTGTT
The DNA here is from genome assembly GCF_963264785.1 of Psittacula echo. Classification (NCBI taxonomy): domain Eukaryota; kingdom Metazoa; phylum Chordata; class Aves; order Psittaciformes; family Psittacidae; genus Psittacula; species Psittacula echo. Next base: position 2,129,950 of record NC_137738.1, on the reverse strand, counting down.
GGAGTAACCAGGGCACATCCTATGGGTCACCAGCCAAGTGAACTAGAACAGCTACACCCGACACACCATGCCAATATGAATGAGGGTGAAGCCTGGTTGGGGGGTACAAGATTTGCCCATAAACCAAACAAAACAACTCTGTTTCATTACTATAACAAACAGCGGTATTTGCTTTAAAGCAGGCAAAGGCTGCTGCCTTCGTGTCTTTTCTACTAGAGACATCACAGTCACCAGGAACCATTTGCCTCGTGTAACTCTGTGATAGGTGACAGTCTGCTCAGGAAGGGCCAGCACATGTTTAGAGATCTCAATCACCCAGCAGACAAAAGCAGCCATGCCGCTCTTTGCACCTGCATCTAAGTCTGTCTCTGTTACTCAAGGCTGTTCCTGCCTGGGGACAAACAGTTGCAACACACTGAGAAGGCCAGGTTGGACAGAGCCTTGGGTGACATGGTCCAGTGTGAGGCATCCCTACCCATTGTTTCGTGGCAAAGACAGTATTCCAGAAAACAAACCTTAGTGAAGTCTGAAGGACACCAAGCAATGGAGGTAACTTCCTGAGAGTGACCAAGGAGCATCCGTGGAGGAAGGCTGGGCTCAGAAACCTTAAAAGTTCCATAGAAAAACAAGTATTACAGTCGGAAGCCCTGCAGTCTAATACATATCACTGAAAGACCCCTCAGCATATGAATACTTTCCATCTTTCCTATACGAGATGGATAAATCAAATGCTCTCAGCCTTTCATCATGAGGCAACAACTAATGGAACCAATTCATGTTTCATTTCTAGGGGAAGCAGCTGATCAGCACTGAGATGTACTGACTTGCCTGGAAACACTTGTTCAATTCCTGCTACACACTGGATTTCTGCCTCCAGAGTTGTCACCCCACAACACAACACAAGCATTTTACTCTAAGTACCTCTACCTATTGTAGGTAAGATGCTGAAAAGCTTGGGAGGCTCATACTTTGAATGAGGATAGGCAAATACATTCTGCTGCTCTTTTACAAGAGCCCCAATAACAGGTCAATGGTTCATTGAAGGAATAAAACTGCCATCAACAAAATCCTGTAGATGAACCTTCCATGGCTTCAGAACCGGCATTTGTGTGACTGCAAGCGCCTGTAGCTCCTCTAACCAACCAGCTGGACCAGAGATATTCTTAAGAGTTCATGAAACTACATAGCAATCAAAGTATTAACATGAATCCTTGATTACAGGTCATGTTAAGTGCTAGATACAGCTGAAGCTAGCATTAAGTGGCCCAAGGAAGAAAGCACACATCCATGCACATACACACACAAGATTATACCCAAGTTTTCATGCTTTCAGCAGGCAATCCTCTCTGAAGTTATGAGTCACTGTTATCAATGTGACATTCATAAGGGGGATTTATTAAGGGGATTTGCATAAATGACTAAGTGAATGAACAGACCCTTTACTGTGTGGGCAAAGGAGTAGACATTACGTATAGATTTCAAAGGAAGCTGCAAGACTTGTGATTTACACTCAAGTTTTGCTCTTGTGAATCACCTCCTACAACAGCCTGCAAACCCACAACTGAATATCCAGCTTCAGATCTTAAAGCTGTTCTGCTACAAACAGGTTCATCCTAACAGGCAGCTTTTTCTTTTACTGGCATAGCAGAGGCAATCACTTGACTAAATGCCTTGGTCAGAATATTCCCTTCTCTGCCAAAACATGCAACACCACGGAAACTAAATCCCTATGATGGGAATAAACAACAGGAGATCTTGGTGCAGAGAACACCTTTGTTTACTTTTAATAGCAATCTTGCTCTACACACATAACAGACACAATAGCGTAGTGTCTAATCAGTGGTAACTGATTGCTGAAAGGAAAGCAGAGGAACAGAATTACTCTTGCTGAGACACACTGTTTTTCCACTATGCTGGTGCGGATTAAATCAACTACACCAAACGGATATTATGGCAGACTAAAGGGACGTGCATAGCTATAGCTGTGTCCACTGTGTTTGGCAGAAGACAGTAGGTCAGTCTGTGCATATTAAGCCAGGATTAGCCAAAGCATATGCTGCTTTTTGCCTGATTTGACAGGATATTGGTGCGGAAGTGGGAGCTATTGTGGAACGGGTAACAAGAGAAAACTAGGAAATGAGACTTTGTTAGTTACTCTACTCACTGAAACAGATGTTGTATCCATCTTCAAGATGCGGCATAGAATGGTATACGTATAGCTTAAAGTACCACAAGATACAGAAGCGCTTAGAATTCCAATGCTTGGAGAGACCTAAGGGTAACTTAATCCACCTCAGAGTTGTCCATACCAAAGGACTCAAAGGACAATGGAAGTATGTCTATATAGGATAATTTTATTACCAGAAGGTTTCTCAGGTACCATTTTTGTTCAGAAAAACCTCTCTGCTTTCTGGCTTTTATAATCTTTGGGTTCAAGAGTCAGTTCATTAATCAACGGGCTAGTAATTAAAAAAAGCCCCAAACAAACAACACAATAAAGCAAGTGTTCAGTGCCTGGAAGTTATTTATATATGGAAAAAAGACTGAAACAGCATCCTTGTCAGCAATAACTTCTAGCCGCAGTGTTCTTGGGAATGCTGACCCAAACACAACTTAAACTGCTGCAAAAATCTCTCGAAGACATACTCTGAACAAGGTCCTGCTCTGTGTTTCATTCCTCAGCAAGGGCTTCCTCTGCCTTCATCCTTTTCTATATAAGAAAGCTAGCGCTCTTCATTAAATTCTTTCCAACGTTACCTGTTAATTGCTCATGCAATATCTAACCATGGCTTTTTGACAGCATGAGATGTCCTCATGCCAGGAAAAGACACATGTTTCAGAGTAAGATCTGCCAACATTTAGAACAAATTAAGAAGCCTCTGCATATGACGGATCTGTAAAGATAGTTGTGCTCCAAGTCCCACTTTCTAACATGACTATGATTAAAATAAAAGTAATCATCTGATGATTTAATAAATATGCAATATGATCTGTCACTCATATGTGATAGCAACAGAAGCCTTCTGTACAAGAATGCATTCTCAATATGCCTAAATGCTTAAACTTTGAGGTGTAACGACATGCATGAATGCTCTCAACCCAGTCCCAGCCAGTGTTCCAAGAAAGTATCAAAGGACACAGATGCAGGATGCGCAACTCGAGTTTGCACAGGTATTTTTGCTGAACTCACACAGAGCATGAGGAAGGTTAAAATTACACCACTTGGCATGGGAGTAGCCATGCTACAGCACTCCTGCTGCTACTGAGTAAGCAACCCAGCTGCTTACAAGTGTTCTCCAATCAAAGAGACTACATGCTCAAACCACAACCTCAGCAGGCTGACCCTCTGCTCTGAAAGGTTTGTATTTTCCTTTCAAACTCATCTCAAAAAGGGTAAACAAGTCAGCAGTCCCTAAAAATCCCCCGAAACCTGAAACAGGCAGTCACCTGTGGCTGCTGCCTATTCTATTTCAGTAAGAAGTCTATTCTGCTCCAATACAGTGAACAGATCTTGAAGCATGCCTTATTCTGAGGTCCCTGCTATTAACTTGACATTTGCATTTCCTACATGTCAGTGCCAGGTGCCAAATGACGAAGCCTCTTGCCTGTCAGATGGTGCTTTTGAGTTTTGATGAAGGCTATGGCTGAGCTCTTGCTGTACTCCAAATGCCGTACATTAAGCATGAGGAAAAGCTACGTCTGAAGCAAGAGCTTGAAAAAGGGGAGGTGGGGGCAAAGAGTGCCCTTTAAAACAATGAAATTGTTAGATTTTGGCTAATACTGCTAAATATGAACCAAGAGCTGTCTGTCTACTTGTCACAGCTGGCTGAATCAACGGGATTGAAAGAGGATTTTAATACCCATTAAAACCAGATTAAGATCAGCAACTTGCAGTAAGCAGCAGTGACGAGAGATGTATTGATGGCAGGAGGTTAGCTCTGTTTTACATTAAACAGTTACATCCAGCCTTGACAGCAACAAACAGACTCTGGACACAACATGCCAGGAGCTAAATCCATGCTGTTTTGAGGAGGAGTGGGAAGCAGGGAGTGTCCTACATGAACATGAAAACTAAATTAAATGGAAGAGCGGAGCAGCCCTGGGTTGCAGAGCTGGGTCTCTCCCAGCCACCTCACCTTCCAGATGTATGCATTGCAGTCACTTGAGCCACTGACCAGGAACTGGTCATCTGGGCTGGTGCTGGATTTGATGTAAAAGGTTGAATTCTGGTGCCCGCTGAAAACTGCCACTGTGAAGAGAACAGGGAAAAACCCAGTAAATAAAAGCCCGACTTGATGCGCAGCCATGGAGTCAATTGTACAAGGAGAGCTGATCTTACTGGCTTTTCCTGCCTAGCCACATATCCTCTGGAGAAAGTGGTTGCTCTGCTGCTCCCTTGCTCTGGGGCTCTGGCTTTTCATTATTCAACGAAAGCCCTTCAGGCTTTCCAAATGAAGCAACAACTCTCTCCACATCATTAGGGAGCAGTGGCAGCTTCATCAAAGCTTTAGCTTGCGCCGTATCACAGGAAGGCTGAGACCTGGGCTGTCCCACTAATCCAGTAAAGGTTCCTTGTCTGTTCCTCCCTCGGTCACCATCACTCCACTACATTAACAAGAGCAGCTGCACAGAAGACATAGCAAGGGCTTTCTTCCACCCAGGTGTCAACAAAAGCACTCACTGCTCCTTTGTCCTGCTGCCAACATCTTTATTTCATCAAGACTTACATCGTGTCAGCCACGCCGCCTGTATTAAAGCCTCAGTAGTGTTTGCTAAAGCCTTGAAACCATCAACCCCAGTGCTTGCCATTCCCTCTATTGCGAGGACCCAAAGAGCTGGCAGCTGGCACAAGAGCTGAGCATGGAGCTACAGCACTTGGCTGCATCGCGTCCCATCCTCTCAGCAGGGCAGAAGGGCTGAGTTTCCCGACTTAGTACCCTCTACCAGCCCTGTTTTAATAGTGATTTTGGTAGAGAAGGCAACCCGCAGACCAGAGGACGTGCAGCTGCCTTTAGCACACATTGAAATGTTGCAGCACCCCAAAATATGCCCCAGTTTTCACCCACAGCTCCCTCAAAGCAATGGCTACCAGACAGCAGGTCCCTTCCTAAGCCAGACCAACCAGCAAGTCCTGCCACAGTGGGGATGAACTCATGTCCCCCTGCAAACTAAAGCTGTCTCAGTACTACATAGAAGCAGTCACAATCTGAATAGAAGCTGCTGAGCAAGGAGAGAGGCAGCATCCTGCAGGCAGGTGCTGCCCTCTGCGGGAACAGCAGCACATGTTTTATCCGGCTGGATGAATCCAGGTTGCTTGCTGGGCTTTGTCAGCTGCACACAGAAGCGAAGAGCTCCTTGAGAAGGCTGAGGATGGGATGTGCTGTGCTTTGGAGGGACAGGCCAGTGAGTGTATTTCCACACCTCGGCGGTGGCACTGGGGTTAACCTCAACATCTGAGCTAGTAATATTTACTACTTGCAGCACTTCTGGCCTCTGGAAGCATTCCCACCCAGCAGACCGCCTTCCTGAGGAGCAGACAGAAGGACACATTGTTCACTCCATGTCAATTAACTGAGAGGCTGAGAAAAAGCAATGGAAACTGAGTCATGTGTGCGTCTGGAATGCATCTAACAAGTCTTGCTGCCTTCTGAGGAGCACTCACTGGCTTGTGACAGAGCCGCTCGGTGCAGCAAGAGCTGTGGGATAACCTTGCCAATGGAAAGGTCACAGATGCAGAACTGAAGGAACCTGAAAAGCTGAAGCATCTCCCAACACCTTCTCCCAGAGACTGTTATAGAAGCTACATTTAAAAGACACCTTAAAATACCTGAATACAACATCTCAGGTGATAACTCTACATGGATTCATACCTAAGAGTTTGAGACATCAGTGACTGCCAGTAAGCAGATTCAAACTTGCTTCAGATGGGTAGCAGCTGGGCAGTAGCCATTCCTCACCAAGTAACTAGGATCAACATGCAAGTCACCACTAGTCTCTGTCTGGGTGAAGCAGCATCTGCACTTAATGTAAATTTTTTTGCCATTCATTTTATATGGATAGCTCATCACAAAATACCAACAGTCCTTGTAACAGGTAACTTCAAACAGAAGAGGCTGGAATAGGTTTTCTAAGTGTTCAATCTGGTCTCTGTTTCTCATAGGGAGAAACTCACATTTCTAAGCTCTGTAACATCTATTTTTTGTGGCTGTTTTCACAGATACCATGCTTACCTGGAGTGGTCCTCAAACTTGTCATATTGAACATGTAGATACTGTCATCAGTGCAGTTAGCAAACAGATTAGCACCGGTGGAATCCAAAACCAGGCTGGAATATCCTATTGACAAAGAGAGAAATTCTTTATAGGAAATAACTCCACAAAAAAACACCCCAAACAGTTTGGAAAACAGGCGTTCTCAAAGAAATACCTAGAGAGGGAACTTGGGAAAGGATCTCTATCACGTATGAGATTGTCATTGTACAGTTTGTTTGACAGAGCGCTTCCTGGAGAAGGGAAGTTTCTATAATAACATATATTTAGGAAGCAATCTCACCTTCAGAGCAGGGAAGCGATTTATTTGCTAGTTTCAAGTGGATAACAGGAACAAGCAATTGTAGAAGCAGAGATTAGAAAGAAACAGAAACCCCCAGGCTTTGGTAGATTAAACCATCCTCTGATTCACCAGTGATTCAGGCTCAAGCAAAATCTTTCCCCGCAAGCAACTTACTTCACAACCAGCTCCTTGAGGATTTCCCTCATGTTCTTGGGACTGCCACTCGACCATTACCATGTTTAGATAGGGGATGAGACACGCCAGCAGGAATTGCTGTGTTGCACCACAGCATTGTAAGGCATTAAGATACAGAGAAGCACAGAGCAACGCAGACAAAAGCAGTACTGTTTTTGATAACAAACAGCTTCAAGTGATGCTCAACTCTAGAAGATTATAATGTAAAAACCCAGTCCAGTCTGTTGTCTTTGCTAGATAAAGTGCAAAGAAAGAGTTCAACCTGATTTCTACTCATGCATCAAAACACCTAGCTAAATTCTGCTCTATTGTGCCTTCATCTTCTTTTCTGAAAGTGCACGGGTGAAGCTTATTCAAGCCTTTATCATTGTAGTGATAATACGTAAGTGGGGCACTTTCACTCTTCAACTTGAAAATTTGGTATTGGCCATCAAAATACCCTGCTGAGCTCGTCAGTCTGATCGATAATTGCCTCAATTATTAATGTATGGGATCAAACTGAAACAGGGCAAGTTCAGGTTAGATCTAAGGCAGAAGTTCTTCCCTGTGAGGGTGCTGAGGCGCTGGCACAGAGTGCCTAGAAAGCTGGGGCCGCTCCATCCCTGGCAGTGTTCAAGGCCAGATTGGACAGAGCTTTGGGTGACATGGTTTAGTGCGAGGTGTCCCTGCCCATGGCAGGGGGTTGGAACTGGATGATCTTAAGGTCCTTTCCAACCCAAATCATTCTATGATTCTGAAGTGAGATGGCCCTGACAGTACTTCTTAAAGTCACTTTGCACTTTAACAACTACATCCTCCAGTAACTTACCAAGTTTGCGAGTACTGGTCCCAGGGTAGCAAAAGGACTTGCAAGGCACCGCGTCCTGACGGTAAGCAGCATAGTGCTTGCGCAAGTCCCATACTTTGATCACACTGAAATAGAAAAGCACAAGTGTCTTTAGCTTCAAAATTCCTTTTGCAATGCTGATAGGACCTTCTAAGAGCACGGGAAGCCTGGTCACTCATTCCTGAGGAGTGTCCAGTGCTTAGGAAGACAACGGAGCAGGAGTAGAGATGTGCTGGGTATAGACGAGGAAACAGTACTCTCTTCTGTAACTAACACAAGGTACAACAACTTTCTTCAGCTAGTAAAAGGCAATACAAAGATACCTTTATACTTCTGCTATGTAGGCTTAAAAATAAAGGCCTTTAAGTTTTCCTTACTCTCCAGGAGTAAGCCTCTCTCATGAGCCATAGGCAGGAGAGTCAATCTGATCTGCCCTAGAAAGCCTCTGACCACATGGAGCCTAAAGAGTAGAGTCCTGGGAGAGGAACCTCCATGCTAATCAGTGAGACAGTCTGCCTGGGCTCAAAGCTGCTGCAATGGATCTGGCACCTAAAAGAATTCATCTTTTGTAACTCAAGGCAACATTTTCTCAAGCATGCCTACACATATCCAGGCACCAACCACCCACTTGCATCCCAGAACAGCTCACTATCTAACAATAGTCTGTTTATATGTGGTCCCATAGGTCCATGAGAATGGATAGAGATGGTAAGAACTGCTCTTGTCCTGTCCCATAGCCAAGACACTAAAAGGAGCATTTACCACATAAGCACAATTTGTCCCAGTGCTACAATCTCCAGTAAGGAAGAAAAGTGGCACTCAGCTTTGCCAATGCAAGCTGGCAGAGTAGCTCTGCTAGATTCTATGTAATAGTAACTCTACAGCCTTGTGGGCTCACTGAGTGATCTTAGGGAAAAAACCCTCCCAATCTTTTTGTGCCACCAAGAACACACAGAATAGACAGAAAAGCAGGTACCCTCCCTCCTTACCCATCAACAGCTCCTGCAGAGATAAGAGTATGCTCATCCTGAAGCAGCACCACAGTTACACTCTGCTGGAAATCCTTCAAAAGGAAAGAGAAATAAAGAACTTTATTTGCTTTCAAGGTCTTGCTGCTTACTTCAAGGCCAAGTGAAAACCGAGCAAACCTCCTCCAGCCAGGAAGGAGAGCCTGGTAATAGCAGATGCCATTTAAGACATAACAATCCTCCAAACACTCCCACCTGTGAAATTGCCACTGAGCAGTAAGTGTTTGGGCAGCTGTTTGAGATGATAGCTTTCAGGTGAGAGATGAGAGCTGCGTTCATCACCAGGTTTAATAGATTAAATAAGAGCAGGACATGGCACCTGCACAAAGATGGCTTTGATTGCACATGGGTTGTTAAACATCTAAACAATGTCTAAAATTAGCCATAAGAAGTGGCCGTGACACAAAAAGCTACCTCTGCAAAGATAAATGGAAGCATTTAGCACATTCAAGCCAGGTATTTCTCCCAATGACTACTTAGGGAGACTTCTGTGAGTACCATTGTCCCCAGAAAAGAGGCCTATATTTTGTTTGTACCCCAGTTACCTACCACCAAGGGAGCAAGTCCCCTCAGGTTCTGCCTCTTCTTCTTCGGTTTGGAAGGAGTCTGTTTGTCAACCACATTGTGTGCTCCACTGATTTGCTTCACCTGCCTATAAAATCCATCTGAAAGAAATCAAAGTCACCTCAATTATGGCTTCTATGCAATTTTGTTATCACTTTAATAAACCAGGCATCTGCTTGGAATAAATCCTAAACAGTGGCTGAGACTAACCTTCAAAATCATCTCTGTATTCTGGAAACAACAATGGTCAGTTACATACAAAGTGGATGAGAAGAACACAATAGAAAACAGGAGCATATGTTGCAAAAAATTACAGGTCAGTGCAGCATGGACACTGAAACTAACACTGGCTTTTGGAAACCATTACCCCTTGGTCTGGTATTCAGCGTGCACCCTGGCCCGCAGCATTCAACCCATCTCATCCAGAGCAGAACTGCACTCACAGGAAGTTTTCCTGTGCTTTTCCACTCTACTTTATAATCTTCTATTTAGCCTCTTGTCTGCTACTTCCCATTTTATGAAGCCTACTCCTTTACTACTGACTTTTCTACTTTCTTTCCTATACCTTCTGCTTCAGCGATGCGGAGCCCCTCTTTTTCCCCACTTGCCAGTTTGAAAACCCAGGGAAGCTGGGTCAGATGGGAGAATGGGATATTTTCTGGCAGCACAGGCCAGGAAATTGCTGGGACAGAGCAGGGAACTGGAAGAGGCAGACCTGACTGAGGAGGGAAAAGCTCCAGGAAGCAGAAAGAGAGGAGCAGAATGAGCTCACCCTGCATTTAGTAGGTGTTCTCACAAGATATTCAGTTGCTCCCAGCAATCACAAGCTCCGTTGATCCTGCATTTTCTGCCTGCTTTCCTGCTTTGGCAGGAGCCTTCCCAACTTTTCTTGACCCATCTGGATGGCTCTGACCTAAACACTCTCACCCAGCCCATCTATCTCTGTGCTGTCTCCCATAGGGATGTATTCTGTATTCCCTTATCTCCTTACCAACCCACAGGGTATTATCAAGCCAGCGAGTACATCATGCTGCAGATCTGAGACTGTTACAAAGTGAAAAATGCGTTCTTTATAGAAGAAATACCCATTCCACCTTTTCACTCTATTAGAAGAGTACACTGTTATCTGGCAATCCTCCTTTCCTTACCTGAAGTGTTACCTATATTATAATCAAAAGCATTATTAGTCCAACAAGTACATCTGGGTACTATTTTTACACGAGATATCGGGCTTTTTGGATGCATATCAGAAAGTTCAGTTACCTTTCTTGTTGCATCTGGTATCCCAAACCATGATGTTTCCATCTCTGCCTCCAGTACAGAAGACAGCTGAGATAGAGAAAAAGAGTGCTATTAGCTTTCAAAAGCGTTAGTGTAATCGACTAAACACAGTACATTGCGATCTATGTGCCTCTGGCTCTTCTGCCTCAACAGAAGATGCCAGTCCTAGAAACATGAAATCAGTTTGTTGTTCTGCTGTACTTTTTAACTAATTTCCTTAATCTTACTATTCTTTTTTTCACTACTACTCCAGAGAAACCTGCTTATGAAAGAAGCATTTACACACTTAGGTATGGAAGTAGGTATCGTATCTTAACCTTGCCCAAGATCAGAGATGTGCACATGTTAGCATCAGGTCGCTGTGAAGTTCCAAGTTAGCTTTGCTTCACTTGGCTGGGCTGCTGCTCAGTTGGCCTGGGCTGTTCGTAACTGTCAGTTTGCAAAGCCCTTTTTTAGGCCCCAAAGTACCGATGTGCCGGGGGGAAAGAAGGAAAACAAACAGCAGGGAATATCAGCATTTACCTTTCTCAAACCTAGAAAAAGCAACTGACTTGAGGCTACACTGGTGACCTTTGCATATGCCAAGAAGCTCGCCAGCTCGCACGTCCCACACCTTGGCTGTCTGATCTCCTGAAGCAGTGACCTTCAGAGGAAAATGTAAGAAGCTTTAGTCATTCTCTGCACACAGCTGCCAAAGCATTAAGCATAAAGTTAGGTGGCAAATGACTGCTTACAATCCTGTGTTCTCCTGGTACCCAGGCAAGGTCAAACACGGCATTGGAGTGAGCCTGCCATTCTAAGGAGAAAACAAAAGCCAAGATTAGTTCCATGCATTGCAGGTGGTTTGCAGAAGACTAAGGAACATCAGGCACTGAAATCAGACAACTTGTCCACAGCTTGCCTGAGGCATGAAAAACAACACAGAAGTTCACCTACTACTGCTGTTGTAAGAGCACAGACCTGCTGCTGCTTTGTAAAGAAGACTCAGCAAAGTACATGAGGGGATTTAAGTATTGCCCTCATTTATGTTTAAAAGACTTGCAAAAAGCTTTCCTTGATTCCAGTAAGTCATATGCTTGTCACACCAAATGAAGATCACATTCTGTATAACATTTACCTTTAAAGATGTGTTTGCTGGGAGTTTGAGCTTCAGTATCATACAGTCTAACAAACCCTTCTTCATTCGCAACTGCTAGTACATGCTCCGAATTCGGGGCTGAAAAGAAATGGAAATGTAGTTGTGTATTAATGCAGCTGATTCATAATCATTTCCCTGCTCTTTGTGAAGGGCCACAGACACATTAAATCCCGTTAAATAAGGTACACAACAAATAGATGGCTGTGAAATAAGCAGTATTTACATAGGAATTTAAATTACAATGCAGAAATATTTGCAAGCATCTTTTCTAGATGCTCCATGCAGGAACTGCTATGCTACACATGGGCAATCAAATGGCTCCAGGAGCAGCTTTTGTGGTAATACCCTCTGTCACCAGCTGTAATAGCTCTCTAGTTACAGTTTTATATATCTATACTACTTACCACCTCCAACCTCCAGCACTTTCTATAGAGCCAAGCTGGAAAAGCAGGAAACTGTCTTGGACTAAGCTCCCACCAAATTTAGAGTACTACAAATGAGTTTTGCCCTATATATGCATCATTTGTCATGCATTTACCATGGGGAAATGCTGCGTGTAGGTCTAGTGGCATCCATCCACCTCTGGATTCTATGTACTGTTCTCCAGCCTATTACCTCTTCTATATATTTTGAACAAAGCCCAGTTTTTCAACTCTGTATCCTAGCACTGTCACCAAGAGGATGCACCTTGAAACAAAGAGCCATTAAAAGGAATGCTTTATAGTTGCTTCTTTAAGGGAACACATTCCACCAGGATATCTAGGAGCACCATGATCCAATTTATATCACATCTAAGTGCAAGTACAGTATTCCCAGCTCACTTTAAAACAAGAAACTCTGAAATCGAATCACAGAATCATTGAATCGACCAGGTTGGAACAGCCCTTTAAGCTCATCCAGTCCAACCATTCCCTAGCACTGCAAAGGCCACAACTGACCCATGGCACTGAGGCCTCGTCTCCACGGTGTGTGAACACTTGCAGGGACGGTGACTGCAGCCCTGCCCTAGGCAGCCTGTTCCAATGCCTGAGCACCCTCTGGGGCAGGAATTGTTCCTCAGCTCCATCTAAACCTGCCCTGGTGCAGCTTGAGGCCGTTTCCTCTTATCCCATCACTCCTTACTTGGAAGAAGGCACCAGCCACCTCCTGGTCAGATCAAATTTACATCACATCTAGGTGCAAGCACTCTATTTCCAGCCCACTTTAAAACAAGAAACTCTGAAATCAAATAATGAAGTATAATTAAAACCACAAGCCCCGCACACAAAACAGTAGCAGACAGCTGTGCCCTCACCCCGGCCCAAAAGAAGTCCTTTCGGAGGTGACTTTACCTGTAGAAAAGGCGCAGCCGAAAGGAGGAACCGGCATTCCCATTTCCCCGTAAGACAGATGATCATCTTCCCGGCTGCACTGGTAGCTGTCCAAGAGGTGCTGCAGAGGAAGCGGCGAGCACTGACCTACAACGACACAACGAGACGAGACCGTAACTGCAGCAGACGCCGCCCGGGGGCTCTGAGACCACCGCTGCGGCAGCGGGCGACATAGGGCTGAGGCCGCCGCCGTCCCGCCGGCCGGTGCAGAGGTGGCAGCGGCGCGGTGCGGGGCTCGGCCGCGGTACTCACGGTGCGGCGTGGCCGAGGCGCGGCGGAGCAGAGCGCGGCACAGCATGATCGGAGAGCGACCGAACCCGAGTCGTGACGCCAACTCCCGCCACCGACCCGACCCGCCAAAAGCGCCCTCGCCCCCTCATTGGGCAGCAGGTGCCTTCGGCGCCGCGCCTTCTTCCTCTGATTGGCTGGCGCGAAGGGGCGGGGACTTCAGGCCACACCCACCACGTCCGCTTCTTGTTCGCCGGTGTGCAGCCTCCGTGAGTGGCCGCGCGCTATTGCGCCTGCGCTGAGGCGACGGAAGGGAGACAGCGCATGTGCAGAGCTTGTCCCTTCTGAGGGTGTCGATATGGCGGCCAGCGGCAAGTCGTTCCTGGCTGATGCGGGCTATGGTGAGCAGGAGCTGGACGCTAACTCTGCCCTCATGGAACTCGACAAAGGTGAGGCCGAGCGGGGCTGGGATTGCCTGCCCTGTAGGGCTGCCATTAGGGCCGTCGGCTTCCACTCTCTAAGGGACGGTGTTGTCCCGGCCTGCGGTCCCCAGCTGCCGGGAGCTCGGTTTTGTACTGTGAGCGGGGGGTGGAGAGGGGTCTGACTGGGAAGGAGTGCCGGTATCTGCAGTGACTGTTGGTGTCTCGTTTAGGTCTCAGGTCTGGGAAGCTTGGGGAGCAGTGCGAAGCCGTCGTTCGTTTTCCTAGGCTCTTTCAGAAATACCCTTTCCCTATTCTCATTAATTCAGCTTTCCTAAAGTTGGCTGATGTGTTCAGAGTCGGGTAAGTAGCATCAGTCAGTCTTTATAGCAGTGTGTTGTGTCTTGGAGTGCTGCTGCACAGGAGCTTGGGCAGCGGTGGGGTTTTTTCTATGTGTGTGATAATACTGCTACACTGAGGACAAGTTGTGCTTAGTTGAAGCTTGCTTTCTCTGTCCTTAGTGGGCTTAAGTGTCTGTGAGTGATCAGTGGCACAGTTCTTTTCCATCTGGCCTGACATGAGGATTCACTTGCTGGTTGGTGTTAATTCTCCTCCAAAGACACGTTCCAATTTGTAGTTAATAAATAAATGAGTGATCCTATGTGCAAATTCTAATCCAAGGGATGTTAATAACAAAGGCTGAAGTGTAGCTTTTCCAAGTGCCTGATGTGTAAATAATGCATGTGATGGAATTGGAGCTATTTTGTCATAGCTTACAAAATTATCTGTTGCTGTTTGCTCAAGGAAGGAGAAGAAATTCACTCATACCTGGCAATAGCAATTAGACTTTTCTGGACATGCTTTTCTATCAGATTTTTATCCCTAAGTGTGCACAAAACAGGTATCCAGTATCAGAAGGGGACTATAAGGATGCTTGAGAGGGACTGCAGCAATAGGACAAGGGGTGATGGGTTCAAACTGAATCAGGGGAAGTTCAGGTTAGACCTAAGGGAGAAGCTCTTCCCTGTGAGGGTGCTGAGGCGCTGGCACAGGGTGCCCAGAGAAGCTGTGTCTGCCCCATCCCTGGTAGTGTTCAAGGCCAAGTTGGACACAGGGGCTTGAAGCAACCTGCTCTAGTGTGAGGTGTCCCTGCCCATGGCAAGGGAGTGGAACTGGATGAGTTTGAAGGTCCTTTCCAACCCAGCCCATTCTATGATTTTCTGATTTGCTTACACTCTCTTCACTGGTGTCAGTGAGTTAATTTCCCTGAAACTGGGCCTGAATTTGACCCTACCTCTACTAGAAGATAAAACAATAGTGTGGCTATAATCTCTTTTTTTATTCTATTAGTCAAATATAATGTTTCTAAAGCATAGACCTTTCCTTATTTTAATTTACTCTTGGAAGGTTGTTTTGGTTTTTATGATGCTTTCATATTTAGAGTGCTTGAATATTTATTATGAAACAGCCTGATAAAGAAATGTGTGTGGAAATGTGTGTGTCTCCTAACAGAAACAACTTCCTGAGGCTGTGTGTGCTGAAAGTTACTCAGCAGAGTGAGAAGCACTTAGAGAAGATCCTAAATGTGGATGAGTTCGTCAAAAGAGTTTTCTCAGTAATTCACAGCAATGATCCAGTTGCTCGGGCCATTACACTTCGGTATGTAATGACATTATGATCCTAATGTTCTTAGCATGCTGTTCTGGAATAATAAACTACTGTCAATGAAATTTAGGAGGTGTTTTCTACGTTGCTCGTAGAGTTAAAAGTAAAGACGTTTGTGTTTAAAGGTGATGAATGATAAAGATCTGAGATCAGAAGAACAAGGGTATTAACCATTGGCAATGGCAAGAGGTTTGTGGATGGCTTTGGGCAAACCAGGATTTGCAGCATTGAAATTTTGTGTTCTGAGGAGAAAAGTGAACCTCTTTTATGCATAACCCAGAGAGTAGCTGGATGCAATATATCCTATGTTGTCTATGATACAGTTAGGCCAGGACCAAAAGGAAAGTGCTTCCTTACGTGTCAAAAATTGTTATGCTTCCATCTGTATTTCATTAATGGTTGTCATAGAAGTTTACTGCTTGTTGGTCTCTGGTCAGTAACTTCGAAAGAAGTTCCATTGTATTGTTGATTGCTTTGGACTTCCTGCAGTAACATAAAGAAACAAATAAAATTAAGCTATCTTTCAATGTCACTGTCCTGCTGCCTTGGTATCTATGTCTAACAGTGTACAACATTATTATCTTAACTGCATCTTCCAGCTCCTGTGCAAGTGAATTCAAATGTGAAGATTAAACTTTCCTTTCTCTGTTTGTATTCTTTTCTTCAATCCATCTAGAACTGTTACTGACTTCACTATCGAAAGATGGGGGGCATTAACAGGGATTTGTTTGATGAGCTGCTATGTCCATTTCTTTCTCCTTTCAGTATTTTGAGATTATGCTTTCATGATCTGGTGTCTCAGAAATCTGTAATTACAGCACATCTCCATGTTTTATTGTAGTTCCACTTCATTATTCTAATGGAAGATTACAGTTGTTGACTGGTATAGAGGGCTATCTTTACAGACTGTCAGAAGCCCCAGGAATCTGCTTAGTTTGAAAAAAAAAAACTTACATCAAACCAATTCATGGGATGCATCAAGTGAAAGGTTAAAATGGCAGTTTCAGCTGAAAATCCTTGTTGTTTTTGTCTTCCTTAAGTAGTGTCAGTAAGGAAGAATGTGCTGAAAGAAAATTCTGCTCGAACACAACTTTGTGTCTGTGGAATTGCAGTGCTGGATAACTGTGTGTAAATATTTGCATTAGAACTCTTGCAAAAAGTGCCATCAGTGCAAATCCTGCATTTGTTCTTAATGAATTGGTTTGTGCTCAACAGGTGTAAAAAGTATCTTTGGGATATTGTTAGCAAAGTATAGACTGATTTACTCCTTTTTTAGCAGTTACACAAAAGGTAATGCACTATTCCCAGTAATAACTTTATCTCACATCAGCAAAAGATCTTAGAAACAAATGATGCAAATCAGCTACTTGTTTGCTGACAGTAACACTCTACAAACTTTGCTTTCTTAGCATGTGGTAAAAACTGATGAGTGTTCAGAGGTTTGTCGCATATTTAGTTTTACAGTCTGAATTGGGAAGAGAGTTAGAAACAATGGAAGCAGTTCTTTAAATATGTGGGGGGATTTATCCCCCTATACTAATACGTTTCTGAATTTATATCCCATAATGGGTACTTCATGTGTGTCTGAAAAGAGCCATTAGTGCACTTTAGCATTAAATCTCTTGTGTTGATACCAGAGTTTGAATGTAAAAGCACCTTAAAAAAACTTGGTCTAAGTGCCGTATTGGGAAGTTTCTCATTGTGCCCATTTCAAGATGAAAGGTATCAAACTGTAATTCATGTTTTATTAAACCA
The DNA here is from genome assembly GCF_963264785.1 of Psittacula echo. Lineage (NCBI taxonomy): Eukaryota > Metazoa > Chordata > Aves > Psittaciformes > Psittacidae > Psittacula > Psittacula echo. Next base: position 2,112,929 of record NC_137738.1, on the reverse strand, counting down.
CTGCCATAACCCACATGACAAAACTTGTTACCTTCTAATTATATGCCTGCTTTTAGCATTATTGCTCTCTGCAACTGCCTGACAGGAGGATGGAGTGAGGTAGGGTCAGTCTCTGCTTCCAAGGAGCAAAGAACAGGACAAGAAGTAATGGCCTCAAGCTGCACCAGGGCAGGTTTAGATGGAGATTAGGAACAGTTCCTTCCCCAGAAAGTGCTCAGGCATTGGAACAGGCTGCCCAGGGCAGTGCTGGAGTCACCGTCCCTGCAAGTGTTCACACACCATGTAGGCCCTAAGTAATGTGAGTTAGTGGCGGCCTTGGCAGTGCTGGGGAATGGTTGGACTTAATGATCTTTAAAGGTCTTTTCCAACCCAGTTGATTCTATGATTCCGTTTGTTTGTTTCTGTAATAGATGTGGATGAGTACATTTATATCAAAATAGTCTTTTAACCAGTCCTTTTCCATTTCTATTTGGTTTTGTCTTGCATTTCTTCACGATCACTGTTCTTCCTGAGTTTGCTGTGATCTATTTCTGTAGGATGCTGGGCAGCATGGCATCTATAATTCCAGAAAGGAAGAATGCACATCACAGCATTCGTCAAAGTTTGGATTCCCATGATAATGTGGAAGTTGAAGCTGCAATATTTGCTGCTGCCAATTTTTCTGCACAATCAAAGTAAGATGTCATTTTTGTTTTCAGTTTTTCATATCGCAGAGAATGGGAACTCCATTAGCACTGGCATTCACAAACTTTTGGTAGTGCTAAGCATGTTATTTTTAGCAAAACATTTAATTGTGTGGAATAACAATATCTAAGCACAAGTTTAACAGATTTTTTTTTTTTCTAAAATAGTAATAGAAAGCTCATAAATATGGGAATGCACAGTGGAATAGCAGCTTTAATCAATAATTGTTTTACATAAGTCATATTCTGGAACAAAACATAGTGCTGCTTGTCACTTTGACTTGTTCTTGGAAGCTTGCATTTGATCATGCCCATGTGCAGGGTTTCTAAAAGAACTTAGATCTTGGAAAGCACTCTTTTGTGAAAGCTTTTATTGTTAAAGCACCGTGTTTGGTAGTTCAATTGACTTTTATTTTTAATGATTTCTCTGTTGTATTTATCTCACCTGATACTTTGTCTTTTCTCTACAGGGATTTTGCTGCTGGCATATGTAATAAAATCAGTGAGATGATACAAGGTACATATGTATATTGAGTGATAAAAGGGAAACCTAATTTCTCTGAGAATTCTTTATTATCCACATGTAAATATTAGATGCTGTTGCCCTTATCCTCAAATGATTCCTGGTTTTAAATTAAATTAGCTAGCCATTAATCTAATGCCTGGCTTTTACATCCTCTTAAAATATAAGTTCTCAAAACACCTGTGTGGTAAAGAGTAAAAGCTCATCTATAGCATGATGTATAAACTTGCATAGCCTATCACAGGTTGCTTCAGGTGAGTTAATCGTAGAATCATTGAATGGTTTGGATTGGAAAGGACTTTAAGATCATCCAGTTCTAACCCCCTGCCACGGGCAGCGACACCTCACACTAGACCAGATTGCTCCAACCCATCCAGCCTGGCCTTGAACTCTGCCAGGGATGGGGCAGCCACAGCTTCTCTGGGCACCCTGTGCCAGCACCTCAGCACCCTCACAGGGAAGAGCTTCTGCCTTAGATCTAACCTGGACTTCACCTGTTTCAGTTTGAACCCACCACCCCTTGACCTGTCGCTGCAGTCCCTGATGAATCCTTGTAACCCCCTTCAGACACTGGAAGCTGCTCTGAGGTCTCCACGCAGCTTCTCTTCTTCAGGCTGAACAGCCCCAATGTTCTCAGCCTGTTGTGTATGGGAGGTGCTGCAGCCCCTGATCAACCTTGTGGCCTCCTCTGGATTTGTTCCAACAGCTCCATGTCCTCCTTATGTTGAGGACACCAGATGTGTGTGTTACCTATAATGAAGCAAGGAACAATCTTCTCCAAGAACTGTGGAAGTGCTTGGTACTGCTGTCCTTATGCTGGTAGCTTGTACATCAGTTATTTGAAGCTAACACAGGTTTCTATACAATCTGCAGTCAGCAGTGATAGCAATGCAGGCATACTTGTGCCTCAGTACTGCCAAAAGCCAGTACAAAGAACTAACACTGCCTATGTTTCTCTTCCCTGTTGCAGGTTTGGCCACACCTGTGGACTTGAAATTGAAGTTGATCCCTATTCTGCAGCACATGCATCATGATGCTAGCCTGGCCTCCAGCTCCCGGCAGCTGCTCCAGCAGCTGGTAACGTCATATCCCTCTACGAAGATGGTCATTGTTACTCTGCACACCTTTACTCTGCTTGCTGCTTCTTCTTTGGTTGACATTCCTAAGCAGGTAATTCTTCCTAATTAAGTCTTTCAACTTAAAGTGCATTTAAAAGACCTCAGATTCTAGCTGATGCTGAAAATAAATTGGTGGATATGCTGGGATGGTTGCTTCTGTATGGTGTAGAGAAAGAATACCCTGAAAACTGCTGCTGCTTTCATATTTTTTGCCCTCTCTGGTCCCATTTCCAGATAACCCCATCAAACACAGGAACCCTTCTTTACAGGTCATGACCTGTCTTTCTTTAAAACAACTGAGACTGAAATCAGCTAGGACCTTGACATCAACCCTGACCTACTCTAAAAATATGTCAACTTTACCTGTAGAACCCAGGCTTCACTTCTCACTACTGTGCATTCTCTCAGGTCCTGGGTGTGTGTTTTGCCTTCCTTGCATGCAAGCAAAGGAATATTTCAGTAGCAGAGTGCGCATTTGAAAATGTATTTCTTGATGAATTCTACGGAGGTTGAATCTGTTGCTGTAATTTAGGACTACAAACCAAGGTTGTTGGAAAACAGTGATAGGAGAATACAATACTTTTATGTTCTGTTAACGTGCTTTGTGGACATGATTTATGTAGCAGGTCCGAACACAGTGACATTTGAGACTGACTAGTCCTTGTAGTCGTGTAAGTCATTGCTTTCTCTCCATCCTGTACAGCTATGAAAGGCTAGTGTCTGTTACTATTAAACCAGTAACACTGATCTGTCTGAAACTTTTTTTTCGATATGGCTTATTTCTGTATTTCAGAGGATGCTTTCAATAGTACTGAATCTAAGCTAACTGAAACAACATTAGAACACTCTATAGGCTTTTTGGGGGGGTTTTATGAGTAAAGAGTGGTGATTTATTACCATTATGAGGTAAGACTGGTGATTTAGGCTGTATTTCTGTAACAGAACAGCCAATGCTGTGTAAAAGTGATATAGCCACTGTGGGGATGGAAAGCAAAGCCATGGCCAGCATGTTCATGCTTTTTCATATGCTGGCTATTCCATCTTTCCATCTCTGTGAAGTTTCAGGAAGAGAACACCACAAGGGACATGCAGTGAAGTGTCGTTTAATTTGAGATCAAGGCTTCAGAGGCGGTGGGTAGGGATTTGGTGTGTTTGTGTTTCAGGGGTTGTTTCTGGCAACTGCATAGAAGATGTCTGTGTTGCTGTCTGTTAACTGCAGCCACCCAAATTAGCTTTAAATGCCCAGAGTAGTTGCTAGTAGCATAATCACAACAGTATAAGGTTTTTACTGAACTTCTTGGAGATGTTTTATGGTAGTTTCTGAGAGTGTCAAAACAGCTTTCAAGGCTTCTCAGGTATGCAGGATGAGGAAATAGAGAAGGATGTTTGAACAAGCAGAGCAGCATGGTAGAAATCAGCTGTCAGACTATTTTAGCTTGCCATGGCATTACAGCCTAATCAGTGGCTTTTCCGTGTGGTGAGCAATCAGACAGATATGGCAAGTTAGTTTTGTCTGAGTATGCTCAAAATTCCTTCACAAGTACCTTTAAAAAGACCTTCCTTCTGGTAGCATCTCTCTTAAACAGTGAATTTACTTTGTTGCAGATCCAGCTTTTGCTGCAGTACTTGAAGAATGACCCCAGGAAGGCTGTGAAGAGGCTTGCAATCCAAGATTTAAAGTTGTTGGCCAACAAGACCCCGCATACGTGGAGCAGAGAAAATATTCAGGTTGATACATTCTTTTAAGCTATAGTTTATTATGGAAATTTGCAATTAGTTGCAGGATTTTTTCCAGAAGAACAATTTTGGAGGTAAACAAACTGTTACAAGGTAAAACAATCATGTATGTGTCTAAGACTGGAGAACTGTCGTAACATCTTTACCAATATTTGATCAATGAGAACTGATAACATTTTTGCAACTGATTTTTAAGTAAGAAATGACTTATAATTGATGTTTCCTAGCATATGAAACCCACTGTCCTTTTTCTGCAAGCCATGTCCTAGGTCTACTACTAAAACAGATGCTTCAGGACATGACTTCTAATTTTGATTTCAGTGTAGTCTATTTTGACTCTCAAAACTTTTCACAGCCAAGTGCAACTAAACTTTGAATACAGATAGCTCATGGGACTTCCTTCCCTCTGGATCTTTTCTCCTGCTACTCTTTAGGCACTCTGTGAATCTGCTCTTCATACTCCTTATGACAGCTTGAAGCTGGGCATGCTCTCTGTTCTTTCTGTATTATCGGGGACCATTGCCATTAAACAGTACTTCAGCACTGCTCCAGGTAAGAAAACAAGATCAGATGATTGTCTTTGGCATTTTGGATGCTTTGACATGTCTGTCTACTGATAGTCAGTTCCATCTGAACATTTTGTAGTGTGTTCTTAAACTGGTTTTGAACTTCAGGATACGAGGTGAGAGTCAGAATGTGTTCATCATATGTAAACTTAAAATGGGATACTTGTATACCCATGAATAGTCATGGTCTAAGATTTTCTTCTTGATTTTATGGTTAATGTGTTTTATGAAAGATTTTCTTACCTTTGGGTCTTATATGCCTTCAGTGATATGGTTTAGTGGTGGTCTTGGTGATCCTGGGATAATGGTTGGACTTGGTTATCTTAAAGGTCTTTTCCAACCTGGTTGATTCTATGATTCTTCAACTTTTCTTCATCAAATGAAGAAATGTAATGCCTCCCAAGTGGCTGTCCTGCGTTCTGCTTTGAAACCATGGATTTGCATAGTTTTTGAGTAGCATGAAGACTTAATGGTGTGAGTGTGGGCTGGCATATTATCCTGGCTCAGTGAAGCTTTACCACATTTGTGGGAATGACCTGCTTCAGTACCAGGTGAACCTTTCTGCCTTGTGACTGTATTTTGAAGAAATAGAGTAGACATTTAAAAGTGATTCAAGGTATCTTGTTCTTAAAATGATGATCACATGGTTTTCTTTTTCTTCTCAGAAGCCAGACTGCCCTTATGAGTTATTACAAGCCCAACTACATGGGCTGCAGAAACAGAGAAAAATAGTACATCCTCTTCAGTCATTCTGGCATGTCTTAATAATTAATATGTTCACCAGCTTTTTTAATCAGATATAATAATTCTTAAGGCAGTACTTCTCTGAGTCCCTGAAACATCAACCTTTAGACCCAAATATTCTTTCTCATCTCTGTCTAACTTGTATAGTCTTCAGGAATGGAGGGAGAGCCTCTGTGTGTGCAGAAAGAGATGCTCTCATCCTATCCTTTAAACATACAAAAAGAAATAATCCTAAATCAATGTAGGCTTTCTGTAGAAATGTACTGTAAGAGATTTGTGGTGTAATTACAGACTCTGCTGATTTGTGTCCTGTTTGCCTTGTCTTTGTTTAGGAACAGCAGCTACAACTACAAGGTCATTTGATTTAGTAAAACTGGCACAGGAGTGCTGTTACCATAATAACCGTGGCATTGCAGCTCATGGTGTGAGAATTCTGACTAATATATCAGCCTCTTGTCAGGAAAAAGGTAAATGAAAGCAAGGACAGTGAAATGTGTCTGTTTACAGTTAGGCTTATGCACTTCACATGTGCTAACTGGTCATGTCTGAGAACCTGTCTGTAAATCTGTCTGATCCTTCATGCTGTTTTGGGAGAACGGGGCCTGTAATCTGGCAGAGAATACTCTGTATGATTTTATGAATGGTTAGAAAGATTCCATTTTTAACTTAGAATTGTTTGTCAGCCTTTGAAAACTCTTTGCACAAAGCCTGTTGCAAAAGACTAACCGGGCATTTAGAAGCCTTGGTCCAGGGACTTACGCTCTACAAACGGCACAGTTGGTGTGACTGCAAGATAAGTTACCTGAGACATGGAATAGCAGAATTGTTTCTAATCAAAATAAGGTGATGCAGAGGTATTGGGAAGATACTGGTCATGAATGCAACACCAGTCCAAACGTTATAGCACCTGTGGCCAGAAAATGTAGCTGAGAACTCACTTATTCTGGTTTTCTTTTCTTAGATCTTCTGCCTTTGGAGCAAGATGCAGTTTTTGGCTTAGAAGCTCTTCTTGTTCTTTGTAGTCAAGATGACAGTCCAGGAGCTCAGGCAACCTTAAAGGTGACATTATGTTGTCTTCCCCTAGCACAGCTGTAAGTTTTACAGTAATATTCCTCTCAGAGGAACAGCTATAGTAAAACATGAAGTTGAATGTGGCATGGAGGTGTCTCTGGAGGACAAAGAATACTGAAAAGAGCTTGCTCTTTGGAGATGTATAGGATTACAACACTTCTCATTTTAATTTTCCCACTTCATAAGCTGTTCCTGGCAATTTTATCCCGTTATTTTCCTGTAAAGGCTGGTGGTGTGAGAAAGATTAGGATTTCTTGAATTTGTCTTCTCTATTCCTGCAACCATACTTGCAGATAAGTGTGTCTGGCTTTTTTAGTTTCAAGTAGACATTATGTTTATTGTGCCTGTTGGTTGTGTGAGTTGCAGATCACGTTAACGTGCATGGTGAAGCTGGTCAAGTGCCGTCCTCACCTGAGCCAGTCAGTAGTTGAATCTCTGCTGACCCAGCTACACAGCGCCCAGGATGCTGCCAGGATTCTCATGTGCCATTGTTTAGCAGCTATTGCCATGCAGCTGCCTGTTCTAGCAGATGGGATGCTAGGAGACCTGATGGACCTCTATAAATTAATTGGACGATCTGCCACAGATAAAAAACAGGAACTCTTGGTAAGACCTCCTTCTGGTAAATAGGCCTTAGATTCATAGAGTCATAGAATCAACCAGGTTGGAAAAGCCCTTTAAGCTCATCCAGTCCAACCATTCCCCAGCACTGCCAAGGCCACCACTAACTGAGGGTCTGGTCTACACAGTGTATGAACACTTGCAGGGACGGTGACTGCAGCCCTGCCCTGGGCAGCCTGTTCCAATGCCTGAGCACCCTCTGGGGAAGGAATTGTTCCTCAGCTCCATCTAAACCTGCCCTGGTGCAGCTTGAGGCCGTTTCCTCTTGTCCCATCCCTTGTTCCTTGGGAGCAGAGCCCAGCCCCTCCTGGCTCCATCCTCCTCTCAGGCAGTTGTAGGGAGCCATCAGGTCCCCCCTGAGCCTTCTCTTCTCCAGACTGAACCCCCCAGGTCCCTCAGCCATTCCCCATCACACTGTGCTCCAGGCCCTGCACCAACTTCTATGCAAACTACTGTGGATGGATTTTATTTAAAAAGCCAGCTAAGTCATTTGTTATGTCCTAGTTGATGTGCCAGTCTACAGCCACTCTTTTCAGTTGTGTTTTAACTTTTGATGACATACATTCAATGTTGAAATATCTCATGGCTGGAGCTGAATTATGTATTTATAAGTGTATTCCATTAGATTTTCCAGCAGGTGGCACTGCTTAGACAAATCCAGCTATTGAAATTAATGGGATATCTGTAAAATAATGGTTAGAGAAAAGCAGAATGGCAGTTAGCTCACTTCATGTCTGGTAACTCTCATGCACATGACTTAATACATTCTTAAGAGATAAAAATGCTTTCTCATGTCCATTTGGAAATGAATTTGAATTTTAAGAAGGAAATTACAAGCTTCTTGTTACTTCATTCATTGCATTTGAAACATCTCAGTTAAAAGCCACAGTGAAGATTTTTTTAAATGAAAGTGACTTTCATCTCCAAGAATGAAGCTACTTAAATAACTACTTAAAAGATACATGACTGAGAAGTTCCTCAGTTAAAATGGTTATGTAATCTTCTGTTTAGTTTTGAGTCTAAAATCAGGCAGATCAGTTCTGGTAGCGTAGGAAACAGAACTGGCATTTTCTTTCCTTTTTCATTTAGCTCCTGCTATATAACCTTCTTCCTCACCATTCTTTATTAGGTTTCTCTCGCCACAGTGATATTTGTTTCCAGCCAGAAAGCTTTATCTCCAGAAATCAAAACTGTTATCAAACAGCAGCTGGAGAATGCTTCCAATGGATGGACAGCCTACAGGATAGCTAGGCAGGCTTCCAGAATGGTAAGTGAAATACCTGGAGGAAAATGGTTTAGTGCTGTTGGAAAGGTGCTAGTGTCTTCTTTGAACTGGAAAAAGAAAATAAGGAACATGGTAGGACTTGGGAGGAGGAAATGAATGGGGGGTTTGGAAACTTCCATCTTAATTCCCTGGAATGTGACATTTAGGGCAGTCATCCCATCGGGATGGTTTTTCACTTGTCTTTTTGAAGTATTTGAAAAGGAAGTGAATAATGGTACTTTCTTGAGCACATGCCTAATCTGCATTGTCTAGCTGTTCTTTAGAAGGTGATATAGGCCATCCTGATGTGCGCTTCTCTCTTTTTCAATGTGATGAAAGGAAGAAAAAGATACTCTTTCCCTTTTCACAGGCGGGGTTAGAATGATGTAGAAACCCTAGTATTGGATGCTGGTGTAAAAGTAAATTTTAGTATTTGTTTCTCATATTGTTGAATTGCCTTGCGTAAATAAGTACTATACTTACTCGGTATAAATATATATACATATAGATAAGTAGATACACAGGCTGCTATTTCCATAGAAAAGGCATTTGTGCTTTTACTTATTGTTAAGATTGTCATGATCAAATGATTGGAAGAAATTTCACTGTTTCTAATGTTAAAGTAAGAGTTGTTCTGGAGATGTTAGTGTTCTCTTATGTATATTTGTGTCATAGAAATGCACAGCCTTCATTAATGTCCCCTCTTAAAAACATTCTTGTCATTGCAGGGCAACCATGACATGGCCAGAGAACTGTATCAAAGCCTGCTCACTCAAGTGGCGTCAGAACACTTCTACTTCTGGCTGAACAGCTTGAAGGAGTTCTCCCATGCAGAACAGTGTCTGACAGGTCTGCAGGAGGACAACTACAGCTCGGCGCTGTCTTGCATTGCTGAAGCTTTAAAATCGTATCATAAAGGAATAGCATCACTGACGGTTAGCACAGATATACTTTAGTGATGATTTTTCTGTATACTGTAGCATAGAATCACAGACTGGTTTGGGTTGGAAAGGAGCTTAAGATCTAGTTCCAACCCCTCTGCCATGAAGAGGGACATCTCCCACTAAACCACGTTGCCCAAGGCTCTGTCCAACCTGGCCTTGGACACTGCCGGGAATGGAGCAGCCACAGCTTCTCTGGGCACCCTGTGCCAGCACCTCAGCACACTCACAATGAATAACTTCTTCCTTATATCCAGCCTGAACTTGCCCTGTTTCAGTTTGAACCCAGTCCTATCGCTACAGTCCCTGATGTGTTTGGTTTCTGTTCTTAAACCTCTGAAAAGTTTTTTGACATTTGCCAGACTCTGTGTGAGAGGACTGCAGGGAAGAGCCAGTTGTAACACACTGCATCTGCAGAGGGAAGATCCTGTAGCTCAGCTAAGTGTGATTAGCTAGACTTCATCACCACCACCCCTTCCTGCCTTGATCACATCCTGTGATATGATGACACAGACACATCTGGTTTTAAAGTTACAGCACTTAAAATTTGCCACTCCTTGTTTTGGCTGAATAAACACTATTGTAATAGTCAAGCCTGGGACTTTGTCTCCATTGGCTGCTATCTTCTCAAGATATGGAGAAGGATTTAATTGTCTTCCTCCCTCCTGCTGAGTTCATGTTGCTTTCTATTTGACAAAGTAATCCTGTGGAATCCTAACAACATGGCAGCACCAGTTTACTGGGAGAAGGGAGGACAATCAAATCAGCAGAATTCAGATGATACCTGCTTTTCTGCAAATACTTTCTGTTTCTCTGGAGTGGTGAAAATAGCAGGAAGCTGTCTGATGGCTGAAAATGTTAACAAAAAAACCCATTAATGAACATGGACCAGCTCTTTACTGTGAAGTTGCTTCTTAACGAAAGACAATCCAGCTTCACACAATAATTCTGTATTTTAGTTTCCATAAAGGAATCTTTACGTGCAGTTCTTTGTCTTTTGAATTAGGCTCCTTTTTTTCAGTTACTGGGACTGTCAAGTGCTTTGACAATCCAGATGATATTGTTTAATAAGGTTCAGATACTACTGCTTATTAATAAATATTCCTCAAGAGGCAGGAAGGATGTAGGTTTTACACCTTTGCCTTCTGAGAGGAAGCTCTATTATTCCTGAAGTGTCTGTCTTTAACTTGTTGGCTGAGTGAACAAGGCTTGTAACTCAGCATTTCAAGATTTCTCTAATGTCTAAAAGACACTGAGGGGGAGCCCTCATCTAATTAGATGTTAATATTTAATAGAGGCAGGAAAATAACTAGCTTCAATAGGTCATTCTGTGAGTCAGTAGTTTAATGAGCCTTTCCCTAGGGTTTGGGTTTTTTTCTATTGAAGGATTCCTGTCCTCATCAACCCTGCTGACTTCATTTCCTGGTTGCACATAGTGCTTTGCTGAGTGTAGTACCTTCCTTGTGGGTCGTTGTGGTCCAGAGGAGCACGTACAGGGTTTTGAGGGCTGCAGAAGAGTAAGTGGGGTTTATAGCTGGCTGTTGCATCTCTCGGAACAAATTCCTAACCTTGTGTGTACCAGTTGTAAAAGGAGCCACTCACTGCTTGCATCTACAGCACCCAGCATCTCAAAGGGAAGCGGAGTGTAATGTGCACGATAGTCTTGCTGCTGAAGACCTTTGCTGTCTCTTCCCTCTGAGTTTAGCTTTACTGTTGCTACTGTTTCAGTGTAGGGCACGACTCAGCCCTGTTGGTACTGTAGAGCACTGTTAGTGCATATGATGAGCCCTGTGTAGCTGTCCACTTTGTATCTGGAAGACCACTGTGTCAGTAAATCTGTTGTAGATGTTCACTCAACCCAGTTTAGCAATGATGAAATACATGTCAGAAGATTTCTCAATGCCTTCTTGATAGACATGCAACTGTCTGTCTTGCAGTGCTCTGTGCAACACATTCTGTCACGTTGAGTTAGTCCAGTTGAGGAAGAAGTCCCATTACTTTATGGATGCTGGATGGAAGGCAGGGTCTTGTTGTGGAGCAGATTGACCACAGTCCCCATCTGCCTCTGTGTACTTGCTTGTATAGTTAGTGAATTTTTAACTAGGACCTGCTCTTTCTTGCACAAAACATGCACCTCATTTGGTAGCATTGTGCTTATTTTTCACTGCTGGCAGTCTAGTGAAGATACAGAACTTGAACAGAGCACTAAAATAACCACCGATTAAGTAGTGCTAACTCCACATACATTGATAAGAAGTGGTGGTGTTGAAGAGCTTGGCTGAGCCAAAGAACTCTGCCGTTTTCTAGAAAGAATTGTAACTCATTTATTGCACATGGCTTATAGGGGTAGCAGATAAGGTAAATTGAGTATTAATGAGACAAGCTTGTCTTTCCATTTGCAAGAGCCAAGTCCAATTTGTGCTACTAAAAATGTCTGGATTTTCTGCTCTTAAGTGCTGGTACTTTACTGTCTATAAAAGCCTGTAGTCTCTGTAGAGCCATTACAGTGCAGTGAGGTCTCCTACAGAGGGTTTTCTGATACCACCCTTGCAAAATCGGCTGAACAATTTCCATTCAAAAGGGCTCTCTTCTGTTTTTTTTTAATGCCCTTGGAGAGGAGAAAGCAAAGGAGTGGGTAAGAAGGGCTGAAGCAGCCTTATTTGCTTGAAATCTAGCTCAGTAGTTTAAAGTGGTTGCAATTGGCTAATGTTTCTTCTCTTTAGTCAATAGTGGGCCAGTTCCTAGGTGTTTTGTGAGTTTGCTGCTTTCCTGTTGGCAAAGAAATGGATCTTCATAAGGTTTTTGGAATGGGCTATAACTTCTTGCTTTCAGCAGTAACCTTTTCTGTTGATGAGTAAGAAGCACAGGAGATGGTGTGCATGGGTTTAACATGTTGCCATTCTCTGAGTAAGAGATGGTCCTAGTGCTTTGTTTTACAGAAGGCTTTTCCCCCTCCTAAAGAAAAGAGTGTACTCAAAATCCAGCAGTATAAGAAAAATCAGTGGATTTCTGGCCTAACTAGTGTGAAATATTGGGTGCTGCAGTTTACCCCCACCTTGGGTGTCCTGAGGTGTCACAGATGCTTCACGCATCAGATAAAGTCTTAGGGAGCAGTTTCACAGGACTGCATCTTCTAAATAACCACAGCATGTCTGCCCTCCTGGAGTTCTGTTACTTACTGTTCTTAGTTGTCACTGAACTCTCTCTTGCCTGCATCAAATGCAAGGTTGAGTGCCTTTGTAATGTTCCATTTCACAAAATGTACAAGGTTATTGCCCTTTCTTCCTGCTGCAGGTAACTTCAGCCAGTTCCTTCTCTTCTGGCTGATGCAGGGAATCGCTTTGTCAGTCCTTGTGTTTCCCTTCCAATTCAGTGTGCTCTCTCTTATGGATAAGGACTGTCTGGACTAATGTCATCTGACTAATGGCTTGGCCTTGGTAAAAGAGGAAATAGGTGCCCCAATAGTGGTATAACAGCTTGAGTCACATTTGTTACAAGGGTGATACACTTGAAATAGGGATTAATAAATTACTTCGGTGTTGTTTATATTCAGTGTGATTTTAAATTGAGCAAATCCCTCAAATGTGTTTTAAAACAGCAGCTTTTAGACTTGAATTCAGTTGTAGGATGAGACAGTTCGGTGCCATTGCAATGTTACTTTATCATGGTTGCTTTTGACCTAGATTGCCAACATTCCTACTGCTGTGTTTCAGGCTGCTAGTACGCCGCTTAATCCGCTGAGCTTTCAGTGTGGATTTGTGAAACTCAGGATTGACCTTCTGCAAGCTTTTTCTCAACTTATTTGTACCTGCAACAGCCTCAAAACAAGTCCTCCACCAGCTATTGCCACGACGATTGCTATGACATCAGGAAATGACCTCCAGAGGTGTGGACGCATCTCTAACCAGGCACGTGTTCTTGTTCCATGCTTGTGTTTGCCATAAATTTTGCTTCTCAGCAAACGTAGCTGATGAAAGGAATGAAAAGTGGTAGTGAAGAGTTTTGCTAAATAGTGGGCCTTGGTCTTCACCTATAGTTATGCAAATATCTCCCTGTAGCAGGTTGTATTATGAAGTTATATACATAAGTTTTCTCATACTTTTCATGCACATAGCTTCCAAGATATCCGTATAGTAAGCCCCTTGGCAAGCTCAAACTTGCAGCAAGACCTTTCACACCTTGTTTTGAAATGCCACAGGTACTGTGATTACACTAAGGAAGAATATATGATTTAGGATCCTATTACAACCACTTTTGGTGAGCGTTGGCAACAGACTTGCTACCATATAGAACACCAAGACAGTTTGCTTCTAAAATGCATGTAGTCTGCAAGAAGGCATCAGTGGGTAGTCTTTGAAAGAGCAGTTTGATTTACCTTAGGGGATGGTGGAGGTTGTTGGTGGGGTTTAGAGGCTGTTTGGTCTGTTTTGCTTTATTTTTAGCCCAGGGAGGGTATGTTGGTGCTGTGTTACAGGAAGAAACACCAGTTTAATGCACAGATAACAGCCTGTCACTATGGTGACTTTTATCTGTGTGAAGAAGCAAGAACTTGGTATATCTTGCTAGAGTATACTGGATGTGTGGGGGGTTGGTTTGTTTTGCTTTGATTTGGGTTTCTTTGACTACCAGCATTGCCTCTGCAGATGAAGCACTCAATGGAGGAATTTCGGAACCTGGCTACCCGCTATGGAGAGCTGTATCAGGCATCTTTTGATGCCGACTCAGCAACTCTAAGGAATGTAGAACTGTATCCTTTTAAAAATCTTAGGATTTTGTAGAATCAGCCAGGTTGGAAAAGCCCTTTAGGCTCACCCAGTCCAACTGTTCCCCAGCACTGCCAAGGCCACCACTAACCCATGGCACTGAGGGCCTCGTCTACACAGTGTATGAACACTTGCAGGGATGGTGGCCCTGGGCAGCCTGTTCCAATGCCTGAGCACCCTCTAATACGTTGACTTCCCTTCTCATGTGAACAGAATGATGGTGAACAATCCTCTTTTCTGCAGAGACTGGCACAAAATCATTTTGAAACAGTAACATAAAAATTAGGTACTCGTTGCTTAAAACCTATTTAGAAATAAACATTGCCATACTATTGCTTGGGATTGCCTTATGAAGAAGTTAGGACCCAAAAATTGCAACAGCATAAAATTGGGGATTTTCATGGTTCTTGATCTGTTTACTAAAGGAGTAATGACTGTAGGATTATTTTGCAGAAGGTAGAGAAGTAAGTCCAGTAACCATACTGCATTTCTTGGTTCAGGTGCAATCTTTGTAAGTCTTTTAACTCCTTAATATTAACGTCAGACAGCAGCAGAGCTGCCTGTTGATTTCGCATGCAATAGAAGCTCTGATTTTGGATCCAGAATCTGCAAAGTAGGTCTGATAGTTAACTCCTTTGCTGTTTGTATCTAAATCCCTGGGGGCTTTAAGCCCAGGAATTCAAAGAATGCTCAGAAGGTTTCTCAGTAGGGGCTTCTAATGCCACTCTGGGCAGGCTTGAGGACCTGGTGCTGCTGTGCTGTACCTGGCAGGCTAGGGACTGTGTTTTGGGTTCCACATTTGTTCTGATTTTCTCTGGGGAGTACTGTGCTGGGCATGTTTTAAATATAGGCTTACATTAAAATAAACCCCAACTTTTAATCTCTTCTTGAGCCACCTATTTCAGTTTGTGTCATTCTGTGTTGGCTCCCATACCTATTGTTTGCACTTGGAAGCACATATTCGTTTCCCTTAGAGTCCTGCAAATATATGCACTAACTTAGTTTAAACTCTTAATGCAAATCCATAACCTCTGACTCTTTTTTTTTTTTTTAACTTTGAACTTATACCCACTAGGAAATGAAGTTCCTATGAATCGAATCACTCTTTAAAACTCCCAGACTGGGATTAAATTGAAGATAATGTGGATGAAGAGCTTTAAATGTGTGATTTTTATAACTGGAAGTAAAAGTGAACATCAGAGTGTTTGTCCTACTCCTTATGAATTAAGCATTGTTTAGAAGGTGTATTGATCAGACTTGTAAAAAGCATGAAGCTGGGGACTTCAAAACATTAGGTGTCTAGGAGATGGAATTGTGTTCAAGGCATGAGATTACAAACTTCCAGATTTAGTCTTAACTCTGGCATTCTTGCTTTTCCTTGAGCTGTGAGACTTCTAAAAGCATTAGAAACGCTACAGGCTTAAATAAAAGGTAGGGGTATTAAGTGTACTGAGCCTGTTAGACCCCTAAATGCTTCACGTGAGAAAGGATGGGGACAGAAGTTGGGATAAGATGTAGTTAGGGGTTTAAACGTAAAGGGCAAGTCTTACAATGGAAAAATAATAAGGAAACAGAGTAAACAGTTTGAGCAGTTATTTCTTGATGGATTTTGAGTTGTAATAGGGGATGGTCTTGTTGGGTCTGTTTGGGAATAAGCCTCCCACATTACAAAGAGGAAAGTATGTCAGACACAGTGAAAAGTTTTGGGTTTTTTTTTTTTTTAGTTTCCAGGAATACAGCTCAAATGGAACAGCACACGTTGAGAGTGAATATGAAAGAAGAATGATGTCTGTATTTAATCATGTACTGGAAGAAGTGGAATCCCTCAACAGGAAGTATGCTCCTGTGTCTTACTTGGCAAGTAGTGGTTTTAAATGTATATTCTATAGACAAACCTTCCAAAACCTCAGCAACTCCATGTATCTTTAGTGGCCAAGAAACTGAAGAACATGCTTAACATAAGGTTTTACTGGCATAAACACTCTCTAGTGTCCGGCACTAGCCTAGCTTCAGTCTCTGAGCTGCTGGCAGTTAATACTGTGTTTTGTGAGTGTAGCATTTCTCTTATCAATGCAGGTCATCAGAGAACACAAAGTAAAGTGCGCTGAATGCAAACAGTGAGCTGATAACGTACTGCTTTACAGGGCTAGTATGGTTTCCTCTTTTAGTGAACGTCATAAAGCTGTAGTGCATGTTGATGGGAACAAGGTAGTTCATTTGTCATGGCTGGCATCTCTTTGCCTAGTTTCTAAATTCAACAGTCTTTACCAATTCCAAACACAATGAGGAGCTAGTTGTGTAAACCATAGAAAAGGTAAACCCTGTAAACTCAGTTGTCACTAGCTGCATGCAGCTTGGTGACTTCAGTAGCACTACCTTGGCTCATATGAGCTAGAAGTACAGTATAGTGTAGTGAGGAAAGAAAGAGTAGACAGGAGGCTTAAAACTTAATTATTGCACCACATTAAGTTGTGATGCTTGGAGGGACTTGGTTGCTTAAAGGGGAATTGTTGTATGTTTGAGGTGTTGGGTGTGTTTCAAGCGGATCCTACTCTGCTGACTCTCACACTATGACTGAAATGATTTGTATTGTTCTTTTCTTGGCCTCCTTGTTCTTTCCAGAGCAGAATACTTTCTTCATAAAGGGCAGAACATAAACAGAGAGGCTGAATGTAGCAATAAAACCATAGAATGGTTAGGGTTGGAAAGCACCTTAAGGTTATCTAGTTCCAAAAAGGCTGTTATCCCATGACTGTATCAATATATTTCTGGACTTCCAGTGGAAATCACTGCAGTTTCAGTCCCTCAAGTGTATTTCTTTTCCCTGTACTATGAATGATGTATTTTTCTCAATGGCTTGGCTCTGTTTCTTGCAGCATACAGCTTGCCTGTGCAATGCTGTTATTGCATTGTTGAAGGTGCCCCTTTCATTTCAAAGGTACTTTTTTCAAAAGCTGCAGTCTACAAGTATTAAGGTAAGCACTGCTCAAATGTGGCCTGAAATCGCTCTTTGTAGAGCCTGCCTCATGAAAAAGCCTCCCTGACGGCACAAAGCTTTGGCATTTTTAGGGAAGATACTTAACTGCAAATAGCATCTGGGGTTATCTGTTAGGAATAACTTGAATAATATGTACATATGGTCATTAAGAGCCACTAGACTGTGACTTAGGCAAGTCAGATTCATTTCTTTGACTGCAAGGCCTTAAAGAGAAAATCTAACTGGAACTGGTGTTAGTTTTGAGTCTGCAAAGCTGAATAATGGTCTAGTCCTGGGAAGGCAATTTTGATATGTTTGTATTGTTTTTCCTTTTCCTTTAAAAAGCAACTTTTACTATCTTGGAAGAAAATGGTAGTGTTTCTCAGGTGACTGAGTAAGAATGGCTATATGTGACCTGCAGTGGTCATCGTTTTCTTTACTCAAGTGCTCCTTTTGGCTGGGAAAAGAGAAAGCCTTAAGATTTTTACTATGAACTCTTACTGCATTTTACTTCTTTGTTCAGCTTAGTATATACTTCCCTGGGCTATTTTGTGGAATACTTTATCCACTTCTCTTGAAGTGCAATTAATGAAACTGATAGACCACATCTGGTACTGGTGTTGATGCTTGTTAGTTATGATAGTAATGGTCCTCAGATAGAAGTTTTGTGTTTCCGTTTGCTGGTTTCCCTTCCAAACCCCTCGTTTGGGATTTTTGCTATAAGAAGGTGTTCTGTTTCATCCTGGAATTGTGTTTGCTTTCCTGGAGGTATAAAATCACACTTGTAGCCTGGTTTCTTGTGTTTCAGCTTGCTCTATCCCCATCTCCGAGGAACCCAGCAGAACCTATTGCGGTACAGAACAATCAGCAGTTGGCTCTAAAGGTGGAAGGAGTGGTTCAGCATGGGTCTAAACCAGGCCTTTTCCGTAAAATCCAGTCCGTCTGCCTAAATGTCTCTTCAGTGCTGCAGAGCAAATCTGGACAAGACTATAAGGTATATAGATAGAATAGAATCAGGAGGAGTCTTATTAGCTTTCTTGCTGTTTTTTCCTGCTCTTCTGTTTGCCTCTGATTTAGCAGAATTTCAGGTTGAAATGAACGAGTTCTTCTGTGATCCTCTCGCTCTGGGCAGTTGACATTTAAGCCCATGCCAGACTCAGGCATAGTGTATGAGATTTTTAGGTCTGCTGTATGTTGATGTGTTTTTAGTAACAGCTTTTCCAAACAGAAGCGTCTGTGACATTCAGAACAAGTCAGGAATCTGCTTGAAGTTGGGGGAAATTCAACCTAGGTATATACTATATTAAACCACAAAGGGGAAAAGGCAGATTATTCTCTGCCATGTAGACTCTAGAACTTCTTTATCCTCATTTTAAGGGTGGATTTTTCCATTTGTTTATGGAAACTGGGAGGACATGTTGTCCAAATTAAATAGCACCTGAGGAGATGCATATGAAACACAAGTCAACAATTCTATCAAAGACTGTGTGCTCAGAAGTTACGGTTCTGCTAACATGCCATTTAATGAGAAGCCTGTTTTGGTGGCTTTGGGATGGTTGTGTTTGTTCTGTTGTTTGATTGGGGTTTTTTTGAGGGGAGGAAAGGAAAAAGTTGCTTCTAAAAGAACATGACTAGGAAGTGTGTAATGTTTATCTGACTTGTATTAGTCTGTGGAAAACTAGAACCTCAGGGAGAAACAGATGTGTTAGCTACCTTGCTTTTGTGAATAGGTATCAAAAGAATGCATTCATCAGTGATGAAATATGTCAAGCTGGTTCAAACATGCACATGCATTGGTTAGGAAAACTGAGAACAAAGATTTTTCTCTAATCTCTCTCTCCTTTTCAAATGGAGAGCAGAAAACTTACTTGTACAGGTTTCTACAAAACGGGATTTTAACCTTCCATGTGTTCTCAGATTCCTATTGACAACATGACCAATGAAATGGAGCAGAGGGTGGAACCACACAACGACTACTTCAGCACTCAGTTTCTGTTAAACTTTGTGATACTTGGCACCCACAACATCACAGTAGAGTCCTCTGTGATAGATTCAAATGGTATTGTCTGGAAAACTGGGCCTAAAACAACAATTTTTGTTAAGTCTCTTGAGGATCCGTATTCCCAGCAGGTTCGTCTTCAGCAGCAGCAAGGACAGCCACCGTCGCAGCAGCAACA
Source organism: Psittacula echo (assembly GCF_963264785.1). Classification (NCBI taxonomy): domain Eukaryota; kingdom Metazoa; phylum Chordata; class Aves; order Psittaciformes; family Psittacidae; genus Psittacula; species Psittacula echo. The sequence continues at coordinate 2,093,744 of NC_137738.1, read as the reverse complement.
GCAGAGAACAGCATACTCACGGTTTTAATTCCCTGAAGGAACTCTATCCTGGTCAATGGCATTACAGCTTTTCTTGGACTCTTCTTTTTGGTTTTTGACAGACCTACAATTTTAACCTTCTTCTACAAAATCTCAGATGCCAACTTGTGCTTTTTAAATGGTGTCGGGTAAATTTGAACTTGATTCAGCAGAGCCAACTCCATTCGCATTTCCTTTTAATATAAGAACTTTTGCCCCATCGCTTCTGTTGACAGATGTGTGGCAGCAAGCTCCACAAACTCTGACAGCAGGGGACACTAAGAACCCTTTGACTAGTGCTTTCTTTGAGGCACGTAGGTTCTAATGTTAGGCTTATTGGGGTATCAGTAAACACTTTGGCTAGTTATATGGAACTGAGTGTAATACAAAGTCTATATCTCTTAATGTAAAGGAATTAGCAGGAATATCCACAGGCTTGGGGTTTTTTTTGTGACATTTTAGTAGCAACTTCTAGTAGGATGTGTATTACTGCAATTCAGCAGCAGTACTCAATGCATACATCTGAAAGGAAAGAAGTTGCGGCTCACTTCTCATACCTAGTTGTAGAGGGAGCTGCTGTCTGGGGAGTCTTACAAGAAGCAGAGGTGGGAACAAGAACTATTTCTCAGATGATACAGAAGAGATTACTGTGGTGCTTTTCAGTCTTCCTGCATTTTGGGAGGCTTTGGTTTTGTTGGGGTTTTTGTTTGTTCTTTGAAGAGAAAATCACAGTCGTCATTTGTTGTAACTGTTTTGTTTTAAAAAAGGAATTTAATATGCCAAAGCTTTGTATTCTTGTGTCTTCTTTGACCAGCTCAGTCAGTCTTCACTGTTCCTTTTACAGGATAACTTGAAGGAGAATTTTATCAGTACTAGAAATTGATTCAGGATAATTTTGGGAATATGATGCTTCATACATAGATTTTGTGCTTCTTTTGAGACGTAAAAGGCTGAACTCTGCCTCTGTTTGGACTCTCAGGCAATAGAACATATAATGTGTCCTTCACCTGGTCCTCATAAATAATCTCTGCTTATTACTCTGCAGGAAAATAGGAGCCACTTGAATGGGGAGGAGGAAGAGGCACTTCTTACAGACTTCAGTTTGTAGATGGCTTAGTACCTCTCATTGGAGCATGACTTTTCAGTTACTTAGTAAGTTCCTAAGATATTGTTACTGCTTCAAGTTGATTTCACTGTAGAAGCTGACTAGAGCTTGCAGATTCAGCTTGCCTTACATGCAGAGAATAGGATAATGAATTGTTTGAAGCTTAGGTTTTTTGCAGCATAGCTGGATGAAGAATTGTTTTCGCTCTGTTTTCCCATAATAGTTGCTTAAGAAATCAACTTTCTTCCTCTTGGCTTGAGACTAACACAGAATTGGAAGTGGTGATGGTAGGTTTTGTAATAGCTTGGTCATGCTGTAATACTCAGCAACAAAGGTAATTGGGATGCAAAGTGGACTCAAAATCAGTGGAAAATTCAGCAACATCCTTCTTAAATCTGGTTTTTATTTTGTGCAGGAGATGGAAACTACCTCTGCCCTTCAGGCTGCCTGAGGGAAGTGGCAGTTGCTTTCCCCCCCTTTATGGTTACTTAGTTTTGTGCGTGTGTGTGTGTGTACGTAGAGAATCATAGAACAGTTTAGGTTGGAAAGGACCTGCAAAGCTCATCCAGTTTGAACTCCCTGCAATGAGCAGGGACATCTTCAACTCAGGTTACTCAGAACCACATCCAGCCTGGCCTGCAATGTCTCCAGGGATTGTGCATCCAGCACCGCTCTGAGCAGCCTGTGCCAGTGTTTCACCATCCTTATTGTAAAGAATTTTTTCCTCACATCCAGCCTGAATCTCCCTTTTTTAGTTTAAACCCATCACCCCTCGTCCTGTCACAACAGGCCCTGCTAAAGTCTCTCCGCATATTTCTTTAGAGGCCCCTTTAGAGCTCAAAGGCTGCAATAAGGTCTCCCCGGAGCCTTCTCTTTTCCAGCTGATCAACCCTAACTCTCTCAGAGAGGTGCTCCATCCCTCTGGTCATTTTTGTGGCCCTCCTCTGGACCCTCTTCAGCAGGTCCATACAGCTCTGTGTGCATACATATACCCATAGGTACATATAGTTTCATGGTCCAGAAAGAGATGCATGTTGTGCATGCTATCACATTGAAGATCTGAACTATTTGTGACAGGTTGGGTTCTTTCATTAAAGTCATAGATCTGTGTCTTAACCACAAAACCCTCCTTATTATAGTAAGAAAGAGACTAGGAGGTCAAACACTTTTTTTTTTCATCCTGCATAATGAATGTGTGTTTCTTGCTCTGTTATTGACCAATATGTTGCTGGAAGCCTGTGATGGCAGCATCCCAAAACAACTCAGCCTTTCCTCCTAAGTCATTAGCTATTTCACAGTGAACAGCTGAACCTGGGAGAAGCCTAATGGGGAAAAAAACTTATCCAGGGAAACCCCTGACCTCACCTGAGGCTTCATTGCCTGTGACTCAGTCAGATTAACCCTGCTGCAGAGGGGAAAAATGGTTCCTTCTGCAAACAAGTTTCTTCATGTGATCTGAAAGGCCTCTAGAATTCCAGGAACTTGGATCAGTTTTGGAGCCAGGCAAATAATAACTGAAGTCTGCAAACCTGGGTGCTAGGTATGGGTGATTGCAGGGTGAGGGTAGATGCCTTCTGGAAGAGGGTGAGTAGCATTTATTGGAGATGAGTTTGTACAGGAAGGTGGCTTGCAGCTGAATTCCTGACGTGCTTAAGGGTTTCTCATGCTGGCTTATTTGTAGGTTTGTATGTGTGGGTGCTGATCAGGCAAGACCCTGGACCTGTTACTGTATTGTCCTATGTAAGCAGTGGTTTATATGGAGTTTGTAGTGAGGTTAATCCCTGGGTGTTTGTTTTCAAACATCGTGTATCTTTGTTCCTAACACACTTTGAAATACACTTTGCAAACCAAGGTTTTCATAGAAATCAATGACTCAAAACACCCAAAGAGAAGTGAAGAAGGGTGTTACAGTTACAGCAATGCACAGAAAGCCATCAGCAGTGAATATGATCCTTGACTATTAATAGAAGCAGGGAGGTTGTCTTGCTTGAATCCTGTGTTCTCTTTCTGGTGCCTGTGCTTAAAGATGTGCAGCAAAGAATCTAGACAGTACTCCTATGATATGGACCCAAGTTAAATGTCACTAGTGTTCCTCAATAAACAAAGCAGTAACTTGATCACTCTGCATAGCTGCATACTGATAATGAGAGACAATTCAGCTCTTCTTCGCTTACTGGCAGAAGAAGGAAAATATGCAGTGGCTAGACATGGGTTTGAAGCTGCTGCTGCGAATTCAAACAACAAACAGGCGTATGCAGGCAGCTACCATCATCATCTGGTTTTCATCTAGCTCTGATAAATAGTGGTGCTGGGGAATGGTGGGGATGATCAAATGAAGATGACAGCAGGCATTCGTAATGTGCAGTTCTGCATTAAGCTAATAGGAGTAGTTCCTAGGCTTGAGGATTTAAGCTGACTTCTCTGTGGGTGATGGAGCCAGATGCTCTCAAAAGTACTCGCTACTTCCCTTTTTGTGGCCCTTGTGCTCAGACATGCCAGAAAGTGTCATGTCTATAGATTCCTGGCTGACCTCTTGCTCAAGGCAATGTGGAACTCAACAAGGGGTAGGGAAGGAATTCCCCCTGTCAGATTCTGCCTTCTGCTGGAATTTAGTGTGTAACCTCCTGCTAAGGTCATTTAAGTGTTTTTCACAAGTGATTCCCTGCAGTGTCCCTCACTGTGTGTATTCATGGCACCTAAGACTTCCCTTTCTTCCCAGTTTTGTTCCCTTGGTAATGCACTCGTTTTAACCAAGGACTGAAATGACTTGATTTAGCTAAGGCTTTTGGATCTGATAGTGGATATACATTCACTTTAATCTGATTTTTCTGTTCAGTTTCACAGGACTTAACAGGTCTAGAAGAAAGCTCAATGATCCTTTAAATATATGCATAAAGTTGTGACATCAGTAAAGAAAGTAATTTTACAACTTCAGTAAGTTTTGTTGGGTCTTTTAAACTCAAGAGCCAATAGAATTTGAACGAATTACATTCATTCCTAAAATCTCTTATGAATGATGTTCACCATGTGCTTTGCTGTCTGCTTGCTCAGCACATTGACACGTGCCCTTTTAGCAGCATCTCAAAACAGTTTGTTCCTTTGTGGCAGTGCAGGTGTAGTAAGGTATCTGCACTGTCCAAACCAAGTGTGTGTATGGGAAAATAAAGGGGAGATGGGTGTCTTGAGAGCCCTGCCAGCTCACAAGGCGGTTCTGAGTTGAGTAGGGCCCAAGAACAGGTAGCTCTCTCTGCCCAACTGCTGTAATGCAGCATCCAGCAGTATTGAAGTTGCTCTTGCTTCACCTGCATAGATGCCTCCAAGGACACAACCTTAGATGCTAAGCAAAAGGAGACTTGGCCTATATTAATCTTCAAAGCAGAGAGAGTGATAGAGACAGAAGCACTTCTTAAAAGCAAGGGGAAAACAAGTGTTACGTTGCTTTTCTTACCAGATACTACACAGTGTTGCAGTTACCTTCATCCCCATGTGAATTTTGAAGCCAGGTGCTGGTTTGTGTTACTGGAAATAAGCTTGTTTTGATGGTGACCCTAGATAGCTCCCAAGTTCTTTGTACTCCAAGGGATATACCTCTGACAAACAGCAGCTGCTCAAACTCAGCATTGAAGTCAGAGCTTACAGTGAGCACTCAAGCCAGCAGCTGTTCTGCATGCTTCAAAGTTGCTCTGCTCTGCTGACTGTCAACAGAGTGCTGAGAAATAGCAAGTGTCATTGTGACGTTCTCATTTGCTTTTAGGATAGTTGTTATCTACCCCTTGCGTACTCACCTCAAAGCAATGCTATTGAAATGAAGGACAGCTTGGCTGTATGATAATGGAGTTTCCAGTTAGCCTCAGCCTCCTGATCCAAGGACCTTAACAAGGTAAGAAGAGCAGTCAGGGAATACTGAGAGGAAAAGCTTTCCCAGGCTAGCAAGAGAATGAGCAGTGCCTTAAACTCTGTGTGCTGGGCACCTAAGTGTAGTAGAAAGCAGTTTCTGTGTTCTTTTTTGTCAGTGTTGAACCAAAGACCCAGTAGAGCAGTCAAGGCAATACCTCTCCTATTGGGTAGAAATAAAACTTAGGCCATAAGCACCTCGTAGTCTTAAAACTCATCCTTTTCCTTTCTTGTTAAATGGATAGGGAGTCTTGCATACACATTCCCTCAGATTGGCGTTTGTGGGTTTCAAGAAGTCTTTCAAAACTCTGATTAATAAAAGCAATTATTTTGGGGTGTTTTCATGGGTATTAGTGGTGAGTACAAAGCTCCAAAGAAGAAGATGGCTTGTGGGGGTTGTCTGATTTAAAATACACTTGCTCAACAGTTTAACTCTTATGACTTGCTGGCAGCCCATCTTACAGACTCCTTCCCTGCTTACTAGAAGTCCTAAGTTTAGGAATACAGCTAATTTGAAATTAATAGCTGGCCATGCTTAAGAGCTTCTAACTAGAGAGCAAAACCCATGAGCAGCAGATGAATTAGAAGAGATGGTGTGTCATAAACCAAATGGTATGTGGATGGATGGACTCTGCCACAGATGGTGGGTGAATCAGGGTATAGTTTTCATGCTCTGCTTCACACAGTGGAGGGGTGTGGTGCTGCTGATACGGCTCTGTCTGCAGCTTGCTCCTGCCTTTGTCTTTGCTCTTTGCTCAGATCCCGAGTTTATCCAGGTAAAAGTTTCATTTTTAGGGTGTTGTTTCAGCTGAATCAGCAGGCTTGGCTTGGCTGACTGCAGCAACTTCACAGCGCCAGTACAAGGAAGGCGCTGGGGAAGATGTGTGGTGTATCCTTGAAAGTAATAATCAACTGTTGGGCTGACTGAGCACGCATCTGTGGTGTATCTCTGTATTTGACACAAATCTAGAGGAAATAATCTGTTCACACAGGTCTGATCTGTAGCATTTCTGCATGGCCAGTTTGAGAGGGCAGAGATCACTGCAGCAGTGACCAGCCTTCCCATGTGCTGTGAGGCAGCGGAAGGGGAGGAATGCCCTTGTGGTTCAGGGGATGAGGCCAAGCCTGCAGTGAGTTGTCAGTCTTTGCTCTGGAGTGGGTGAGGTGTACTTGAATGTGCCCTGATTCACCAGCAGTGCATATGGGCAGCAACTAAGAGTGGTGAGTGATGACAGCCATCTGACTTGCCTGCTTTTACTAAGCCCTAAAGTATGCAGATGTCAAGGTTCTGATTTGATGTTGTTTTGTAGTTACACTGGTATTATTCCTACATGAACACTTGGAAAGTTTGCCCAAAGCCAGGCTTTTATCACTTGAGCTGAAGTCCACTGGCACTATTTTTACAGGTGTGTATTTGCAGAAACTGGCCTGTGCAAATGACAATGTTCAGACTAGGTGGTTGTGCCCTGAGTAAAGCAACAACATGGATGGGGACCTCTCGGAGCTAACCACCTATTTCAGACAGATAGGAAATTCCACGTGTTGTAATAATCCACAGGAAACGCTGTTTCACCTCTTAAGGCCTCTTCATTTCGTGAGGCAGGACCAAAAGCTATTATAATAAATTATACCAATTACAGTTAGTGAAGCCATCACTCTGACGTGTCTTTCCTCAAGCAGCATGAACTGATCCTGCCTGCAGCATGTAAACTCTGACAGCTGATTTCCCTTGTGTCTCTGTCACCAATAAAGAATGGATGTGCATTCTCATCCTTGCAGAGGAACATTTCCCCAACAGTCTTCATGTCCTGTGAGAGAGATGCAGAACCTTGCCTTGTTTTGCCCATTGGAAGCATTTGCATGTTCATGTGGACAAAGTCTTTGTGAGTTGGGTAGGCATTTCGGAGCATCCCACATGATAGGTCCCCTGCAGAGATTTGTGTTTTGTTAGCATGTGTACAGTAGGTGAAGAACAAAAAGAGACTCTGATTTTTATTTCTGGGGGGGGGGAGTTTAGTTGTCTTCCTATTTTTGACCTGACCTTTAGAAAAGTACCCAGTTCTGTGTTGTTTTTCCCATTGAAACAGAAATACCCCACAAAACAAACCCAAATCCTAATTCCCCACAATTTGCTGTTTTAGTAGCTCATTGGTCTTATGGAAGTACCAAATACTGTTCTGCTGTTTTGCAGAGGGATGTTTTCCTTTTTGTGTAGGAAAAAGGAGCTCCTGTGACTACTGAGAGTGTCACAATACCTACAGTAGTCCAACCTGGCAAGATAACGAAACCAGTGCAGAGCTTGCACAGCAGTAATGCTTTTGAGCAAAGCTATTTCAAGATGCCATGGTGATGAATCAGTCTTTCCTCCAGCCCCCTTTTCTTTTTGAAAGGAAAACTTATCTCAACCAAACCCTGTGTTGCAAACCCGGTACTCGTGTACAGCTCTGTCCTTTAATGAGATGAGTGTACTAAATGGCAGATGGGAATGTTGATGATTCACTGAATGTATTTATGTATAGGTGTAAACACTACCTCACCAGAAAAACAGCTTCCCAAGAGGGATATGGGAGCTTAACATTTGTTTTCAGTGAAGCCCATTCTGTAATACAAACATAGTGAGCTCCTGCTGTGACAAGACAGATGGGAAAGGCGATGCCTGCCTCATCACCTGAAACGTGCCTTGCTGCGTCTCTTGGGGTTTGTGCTGTCTGGGCATTGCCCTTTTCATTGTGGTTAATAACAGCAGTTCCATGCTAATAATCTATTACCAAACCACCTGCTCTTTACCTGTGGTACAATGTACTTCTGACTTTCGAGTTCTCACCTACATGTGACCACATGCCTTCTGCGGGCAGAGCTGGGAATATTTGATATGGAAAGCTGCTGGGAGCTTGGCACCCTCTTCCTGTTTAAGTCTTTGACTGCTTCCAGCAGCTCCATCCAAGGCAGCCCAGGGATAAGTTGGCATTGGCCACTCTGCTGTGCAATCTGAATGCATCTTAAAAATGCAATTTTAGATCTCTTCAGCTTTTACTTTGAGCTGCTTCTCCAGTCACGATAGCCATAAGTTATGTTTGGATAATTTTATTCCTTATTTTTAGTACTTGACTCCGGGAAGTGTGGCTTAAAAAAAAAAAGATACATTAAAAGGAAAAAGAAAGAACCAAATGTTCAGTAAGATCTGTCCTCCTGACAATATTGTTAGACAATCCAGTTTCGCTTTGATTTGGCCTTCAGATGTCCACTCTTGCTGGGTTGTGCCTGATGTACTCGGCCATTGAAGGAGTAAAGGAGCGGCAGAGTAGGACCTTCACAGAAGTTTTCCAAGCCAAGTGTCTTCCACTGAAACCTGTAGGAAAGGCAGGGTGGGCAGGAGGTGGGGAGCACTTGTGTGAGCCTTGCCAGTTGCCAAAAGTTGGCTGCAGGTTTGCTATTTCCAAATGTTATCACTTTAATTATCACCTGGGTTATTTCCTCATCTCTCCCTTCTGGAAGAGAAGAAACTCAGACACCCTCTATGCTCATAGAAATGATTGCAACTAGTAAAGTTGCAAATAAAGTTCAGTAAACGAGGGGTTTGGAATATGGAGATGAACTGGGACGGAAAACGTGACTCATTTTGTCTTTTACCTTCAACGAAAGATCCTGAGCAGTTTCTAAGGAAGCTGGAGCCTGGGTTACTCAGAACAGTTGAGCAGTTTGAGCAGTGATTCATTTGTACCTGTTCTTAGGACTAGTTGCAGTGTGGTAATGAAACACTGATGGCTGAAATGACAGCCCAGAGGTGGAAGTGGTCTTGTCTAACAGGAGAGGAGCAGTCTGCAGCTGTGATGGGGTTATTTGGCATTTCACAGGAATCATGCTTCTGAACAGAATGCAGACAGAAGTTTCCTTCAGTGTAGGATGAATGCTGTAGTAGGATTGACTCAGGGCCCAGGATCTCTGCTATAGTTTTGCAATGGACCTCTCTTAAAAGGAGGTACATAATTCATGCTCAGCAGGAGCAGTCAAGCCCGTGACTCATTTCTGCCACTCTGAAATATTAAAACTGGCAGGTCACTTCAATTACAAACCTGGCAGGACATAACCTGATACAGTGAAATACCTATCCGTTATCCAGGCAATGCAAAGAATCCAGTCGTTGCAAAGAATGCTCCTTGTGATTAATGATGGCATTATTGAGATTGTTTCTGGAATTCTTTTGACTACCCAGGAGCAGGAAGAGCTACAGCTGAGTGGGCATTCCACTTACTGGAGAAGTAGGAGAGTTTTCTACCTTTTCCTCAAGGATCTAAGTCTTCCTTTGTGCCTGTGTAAGCACCTGCGACTCTGAAGGGGGATGGGAGATAAGAAAAACTGGACACATGTATGTTTCTGTAGTAGTGAAGATTAAAGGTGAATTCTGAAAGAGAATCTGGGAAAGATCTTGAGGTATTTGAATTGGGGGGGAAATGTGAACAGTGCATTTCATAAATGCACTAAAACAGCATACGTTGTGCTGCAACTTTGCTGATTAACCACTCATCTTAAGTGTACTCAATCAAGTCTAATCTAACAGAATCGGTACTTTTGAACTGCTAAAACTCGGATCTTCTTCATGAGCATCCTTTTTAATCTAGCTGGTGGCAACAGCTAGAATTTACATGCTCCTGTGCTTGTGTGTGACTTGGTTTATTAATGGCCAATCCAGTAGCATTGTACCCCAAATCAGAACGTTATGGGTTTGCATTTATGTAGCAGCTCTGTTGAACTCCGTTTGCAGACAACGCATGTACTTAGGAGTGGACTTAGCCTGGAACTGAATACATGCAAATAGCTCTGTGTGTGAAACTGTAGCCTGGAGCGAACAATCTGAGCATTCCAGCTAGTGTTTCCCTGAAATGAAGTCACTGACTCAATCAGATTATACAGAAGTTCTTCGGTGTATGTATATTACCTGGGTTCACATGAATTTAACCAGTAATTCATGCTGTTCATCTTGCATGACAAAAAGGTATCAATGAGCGTACATTTGTGTACACAGTGATGACCTTTGTAGAAACCCTGCAGTGTTTTTATAACAGTTCCACTGAAATTCGGTGTGAGCCGCATCAGCTGGTACAGGCTTGGTAGGATCCCAGCAGTATGGCTCCCAGGATGAACAAGGGCACAGAGACCTAGGAAGAGCTGGTGAATTAAGTAGAGGTTCTACTGAGAAGCAGTGGTAATATGTAAAAAACACAGGTTTTTCAACTAAAATAGCAAATAAATAGCTTTTTCTATGACACTCGACTCTGTCCTATTGGAACAGAACATTAATCCATTGTATTCTGTGAGGATATTTAATTTGTCATCTGTTCGTAAAGCTCGTGACCAGAGCTAGTGTGAGCTTTGGGCAGTTGCAGGTCTATGACCTGCAGGATGGCAAGGCTCAAGTTGCAAGTTGATGTTTTTATGGTTTTGGTTTGATCATAAGGTCAAGTAGTGGTATTTTCTAAGGTAAATACTGGTGAAAAATGACTGCTTCTGGGGGTGTTGGTGAAAGCAGGGATTTGCAAATCTTCCTGCAATGGTTTAGGCTTCTCTAGAGTGTATTACTCAGTATATCTGAGCAATGTAAGCACTTGATTAACTTTCTTCCCTGCAGTCTGTTGCCTTCATTCTTCCAATTCGCAAGTGTCTTTCTACTCCATTGTGTCTTCATCCAGCTGCTATCTTGCATCTTTTGCCCATCTCCCCAAGACATAATCCAAAGCTTCATCCCATGCAGCCGTGCTTGCAGCCAGTCCTTCCAGATACAGCTGTGATTCTTTTTGTCATTCCCTTAAGTTATCTTTGCACAACTTGTGACCCTTTGGAATTTGTCAGAGAGAAGGAAGAGTAGAGGGATCTGGGAAATAACATGCATGTGTGTGGCGGGGTAACAGTAGGGATCACCCTTGCTGCTTTACAATGAGCAACAGCCTCTGCCTAAGCAGGCTGTGTTAGGGCTGCTTTCCTCCTTACATTCCATTAGGATAATTTAATGGCCAGGAGCAAGCATTAAGATGTTTGGCACCATAATGAACAGCAGAGATCTAAGAGCATTCCCTCACCTGGAATGTGAGCCTTTCTGCTATAGCTTGGCACACACGTGATTTATGCTTGCTTGCAGTCCTAGATAATGCCTCTGCCATGTATGAGAGTGGAGCCCATGGAATGTTTTTGTGGCCTCATCCAATGACTGCCATGGTTTTGGGGTTCAGGCTGGTTGGTTGGGGTGTGGGTTGTTTGTTTTTACAGTGTACACCATACTTAGGGGAGAGATGATCAATAGTTGAGGTATGTAACAACTCCTACAGCACCTCTGCTTGGAGACAGACGTTACCAGCGTGTGTGGTAGGGAGCAGAATGTGCAATATAATTTGCGTATTCTAAATGACTGGCCTCCACCCCAAACTGAGATAGCAATAGCTGATGTGGGGCTAGCAGGTATTGAGCCAGCCTCTGCTTCCACTCCTCCCTGCCTTCAGGAGAAGAAACAGTTTATAGCTGGGCACAGCAGAGCCTCCTGCAGACTCCCATGTCCAAGACATTGCCCTAACTGGGATTGTTCCTTACTGAGCTGCCAAGTGGTAATCTCAGGCACCAAAATAGTCTGGAATTAAAGTACCACCCCATAGTTTCGCCTGTTTCTTCACCACTCAAGCCTGAGAATCCTTACTACAAGCTGTAACGAATCCAATACAGTTTGTTCTTCAACTGCTGGATGTTGTTTTGTGTTTACCTTTAGTAGCTTTGCTTTAGTAAGGCTCTAACTCCAGTCATCACTGAGTATTAACAGTGAAGAAGAGGACATGAGGCTGGTTTCAGGAGGCAAGAATCCTCTGGAATACACAAGTTCAGAGAAAAGAACATTGAATGGTAGCTTAACGCCTACACTGCTGTATCTAGTTATTTCTCTAGCATATTACTCCTTTGAGCCTTACTTACAGTTTGCTAATCAAGACACATTTTATGACGAGATAACATTTTACTTACTTTTTGCATATTGCTCTGAATGGAACTTTCTGCTTCTCTGTACTTTATTTGCCTAAAAGGTTTGAATTGGTATATTTGCTGCCATTTAGAAATACTATCAAAAAGACATGCAATTAAATTTTGACCCCAATTACATCAGTCCAAAGTTCTCACAGCGGGGTGTGATGAGCAGTTATGGTTCTGCTGTACTGAATTTGCTGTGATGGATCATTTTACCACTCAGGATTAACACAAGGCACATCTTGTTTGAGAATCGCTCAGAACCTCAGTACATCAGCCCGTTTCCTCTCCTCTTCCCCCTTCCGCTGTCTGACAGCCTTGACAAGTACTAGTGGAATCAAGCAGTTATATCAATAGCCAGACTTCATTTACCAATCTCACAATTTCATTTTACTACTGTTTTTTAATCCTCAAAGATGAGGATGCATCCCCACCTGAACAACATGGTGAGTACCTGCAGCATACTTACCCTAGGACACTATGTCCTACTCACATATGCTGTCAGAGCAGGTCGTGCTCTTCAGTCTCCTCTTGCTCTGGGCTCTTTTGGCCTCAGCTTTCATTTGAAGCCTGGGGGTTATAGAGTGCTAAGAGGTGAAATCTGGGGCCTTGGTGAAACTGCCTTTGAGGCACTAGGCATAAACTACTGGTAGGCTGGGTCAAACACAGCCTGGGCCAAGTGGGCTTGACAAGGGTTTATGTGTGTCCAAAGGAGCTCAGTGCAACTGGGACTACTGAGGGCAGAGTATTCTTATCAGGGGACAAGGAATAATAGTTCAGTAGATGTTTCAGAGGGTTTTGGCTTTTCCTGTTGCATCACTTTTGTGTAATAAAGGGACCTTCTCTTGTGGTTTTAGGTTCTTTAATATTTTTTCCCCTAAAGACATAGTAGATTAATAAATCTAAGCAAAAGTAGCCTTAAAGTTATGTCTTTATAATTTTGAAACCTTAGGTTTGTTTTCCTCTCCCTTTTTGTTATGAGACTTAGGCTGAGCAAATCAAGCTGTGTAATCCCTTGTGGTCTGGCTGGATTCATCCACACCATTAGGATTGCTTTTCTTAGCCACAGTTAACAATGGAGTAATGGCTTTCATAACATTTTATTAAGTTGAAATGCATCAATAGCACTAATGATAAACAATTGTGGTATTTTAGGAAGAACAATTTCCAGCACTTGCTGCACATGCCAGGCTGTGGAGCTTTTGGGCAGCACTTGACTTTGTGGCATGAAAACATGGAATATTTGTCCTTTACAAACATGTTTGTGCTATGGCACAGGCTTAAGGAAGCTGGTCTTGGATGTCTGTGGTAAGAAGTATATAAAAGCGTTACTTTGATCTCACTAGATTAAGATTCCTCTTTTGACTGATGATGACTGTGGCTTAGTACGTATTGGGATGAAGTGGCCTAGCTTGGATTTGCTGTGGGGAGGACAAGAGGGGCCTTCCCATTGATGCCAGTCATGAGACATGGCAGTTGTGCAACCTCCTTCCTTTCTCTCCCTCTGATGCAGGTTGGGACTGTCCCTGGCTTGGGATGATAACCTTAGCTGGAGTTTCACACTAAGATGTATGAGGGTTTTCTGGGCTTCAACCTTCTCCTACATGTTTAACTCTGAAGGAGAAAACCAGGCTACCTTTTAATGCCTAAGTGATAGTGTTATCTAACTCAGTGGTTACTGTTTAACCAGCGCCAGCTTTAACTGAACTTTTCCCAAGGAAATGATTAATTGCCATCAACCACAGACACCCATATTCAGCAGGGAGACAGCAATAGCGTGCTTGAGCCAAGAAACAAGCTGGCAGTGAGACTGAACAAGATTGTGGGTGAACATGGCTTAAATGCAAATGATGGTGTGACTTCTCCTTTTGGATTTCCCAGAGTTTGTGCTATTTCTTCAGTTAGCTTCAGGTTGGCAAAAACCATAACCAGCCTGCAGCATGGACATATTTATCATTGCCTTCTTTTTGGTAACCCAGTTAAAGATAGTCTTGAGGAGGCTAAGAAGAGTTGCAAAGCTGTGTTTGGCATCATAAAGCAGGGAGGTTGCATGCTGTGCTAAATTGGGGGAGGGAAGATGAAGCATTTTTTTGATCGACCCGAATCCTGGTCAAAGTGAATATTGCATGTATTTTACAATACCTACTTCCTAGAAATGCCCAGTGGACCTTGGCTCAGACCTGATCAGTTTGTCCCCAGTTCTTCAGTCAGCTCAACTGGAATGGATCTTTGTACTTTGCACAGTGCTGTCTGAAGTTGCTGGAGTTCAGCACATGGACAAACAGACTCCCCCACAAAGGTGGCTTTCGTTGTTACATTGGACTCTTTACTTTCTTTTTCAGCTAGAAAAGCTACCGCTTTTCTGAAACATCAATGTTAATTTTAGCTTGTACTGATATAAAATCCAACAAGCGTAAGAATGATCCAAGTAGTCTGAATACCTCTTCAATTTTGTAACAAGCTATTCACTTTGAATTTGAGTGTGAAAAACATATTAGTAATAGGGATAAGTATTTATTCTCTTGTATTTGCGGTTTGATCTACAAACACCAGCTGGACGTTGATAAGAGTTTACCAAAATCCAGGTCAGTCCCTCTGGTAACAGCTGACTTGAAATGAACTTGAACAAGCTTGAAGAAACAGGAGCTTCACTGAATGACTGACCTCACAGCACGTGATCTTTATGGTCAGGAGCATGCAGTGTAGTGCCTAATTTGCCACTAGAGATGGAGAAGAATATTAGGGATTAATTCAGTGGAGTCAAGTCCCCATTTTTACTACATCCCTTTTTTAAAATGGCTGATCACAAACCAGTGTGATATCTAGAAAGTGTTAGGAGTCCCATCTGCCTAAAGACAGATTGACTTAATCTTTGCGCTTGTATCATGCTTCCATATGCAAACTTTATGGGCTTACAAAAATCTTGCAAAGCACATGCTTGTATGTAATCAGCATATCATCATTGCCTGAAGTAATATGAATCTATAGATATGATTGAAGTAAATCAATGTCACAGAAAAAGAACCAAGCTAACAAAGAGGTTGAATGTTCAGCAAGTAGCTGGAGTGGCTCTAGAGCTTCTTTCTTTAAAAACAAACAAAACCCAGACATGGCCGAGACAAACCAAAAGCAAACCCTCAGCTCAAACTTCCCTTGGTGCCAGGAGTGTCAGTGGCTGAAGAGCACCTATGTAACTGAGATGAGAACCCAGCTTTGTTGTGCTCTACTTAAGCCTCCAACTGATTGACACACACACAGTATGGCACAAACCCATTACACTGCAGTAACAAATGAAAGCCTTCCTTGCTTGCTGACCATCTGGTTGCATTGTGGTGTTATCCGTTATCCATCTTTAATAACTGGTCTCTGTTGAAGTCTTTAGTTTTAATGAGAAATGAAACACCTCAGAACACCTGAATTATTCAGCTCACAGTTACAGGCAGTGGTACTTGAAAATACGGTGTGGTGTGACATGACATTGCAATACAGGAACAACGGGGGGGGGGGTTCCTGTTAGGAGATGTATATGTTAAGTTACTGCACTGTTGAGGGTCAGATCAAAATGTGTATTTTGTTAAAATGAACAAAAAGTTACAAATCTGAGACTCAAGGCATTGTCCCTCTGTGATTAATGCTAAGTTCTTGCTAACCTTATACCCTTATAAAAACTGTAGCCAGAAAAGGGAACTTCAGGGGAGCTTTGCATCTTTAAGGAGACTGAAATGTATTTTGAGGGATTTAGCTGTTTAAAACCTAACTTTTGTTTTTGAGAGCTGACCTCTCTTGTTTCTGAAGGCGATCCTGATTTGAACAACTGTGAAATAGCTTACAAGTTATCTTACCAGATCTGCATATGAGTTACAGGACATGGAGCTGCCACAGGAGGGCTTATATTCCCAATATGCTGGACCAAAAGGAGCCAAAAAGATTATACAGATGATGTATACATTTTATGTAAAGCAGATTGAGATGGAAAATCCAAGAGTGGCATTGTTGTGCAGGCTAATGCGCTCTGCCGAAGCAGAAAATGATGGTATTTCCATATACCTGGTAGAGGAAAGGGAGAGATGGTTACATCTGCCTCACCTTCTGCTAGTCATGACTAACTGGCAAATAGTTCAAATGTGATGTATTCTGCTTTTTCACCTTCCTTACAAATGGTAAGGTCATGAAAGCTGAGTGTGCTGTTCTTATCTAGGTCCAAAATTCCTTGATCTGGTCTTGCTCTGCTATAGGAAAATTACAGATACTGGTTATGACACTGCTTTAGTGCTACAAGGGAAATAAATGTGTCAAAAGTAGTTAAAAAAAGCCCCAACACTGACAAATCATAAATAAGAGAGTACTTACTTTCAGAGCATACTCGAAAAAGTTTACGAACTATCCCTTTGTATGTGTCCCTACCCAGCAAATCTGTTTTGACACTGCCTTGGCCTCAGGAAGCCGCTGGAAAACACATCATAAATAAGAATTAGGTATCAAATGGGGCAAGAATGCATCATTGTAGACAGCACCCAACTATTTTTGGGCTCAAAAGTCACGTAGAATTTAGTGTTCACAAACTCTCAATTGCATGTGTTAGTGGTGGCCTTGGCAGCGCTGGGGGAACGGCTGGACTTGATGATCTTGAAGGGCTTTTCTAAGCTGGTTGATTATATGAGTTTTACGTTTGCCAGTTAAATTGAGCAGCAGTGATCCAACAGATGAGCTCAATGTGAAGTACAGAGCAGGAGAGTGCAGATTTCTCCCTGTTCAAAGATCCATTTTGCAGTAGGATTTACTTAGATGGAGTGACAGGGCCAGCATTAGATGTGAGTGGTCTCTCTTCCCCAGCATCACATTTGATAATGTGCACTTGTACTGACGTAGCATAGCTGTGTCTTCCATGTCATCTGGCCTCCTTGGCTATGGCTCGCCTTCCTTTGTTTTGTTGAAACCCAGGAAATGTTCTTTGTCACCTTCTCCCAGGATAAAAAAAATGGCCCTAAAACAACTCAAGGCCTTAACCTGGCACCCTGCAGCCTTGTCAGAACTAACCCTGTCTGAGATATTGATACCAACTCAGGCTGGTAGAGCACGGGGAAGCATGCGTTTGTCATGAGCCTGGAATTTTTGGTCCCGCTAATGATCCATTTTCTCTGAGGCCTGTAATTTTTAATGTGAAAAAACTTAGGTTCTGATTCAAGAACTTAAAATCTTAAAGAAAGTGAGCACAAATGACAACTCTCTGTGCTAGAACTGTAGGAACTGACAGAACTGGCAAGGCTGACTTGTCTGCAGCTGGCTGATCTTGGTGAGGGATACTGCATGTGGCTCTGGAGAGGGGGGCAAGGGAAGGGAGCTGAGCTCTGCATCAGGACAGTTAAAGCCTTTTTTACATAAATACAGGAATGCAACAAGTACTGAACAATGGCAGATTTTACTTCTGTTTTCATGTTACCCTGAGGTGTCCTTAAAGGAACTAAGATGCAAACAAAAGCATGTTGGACCGGAAGGTCAAATAGTCTGATAACATTCACTTCCCAGAGAAAAATCAGAAAATGGCCTAGGATTTGCATTCTGTGTGGGATACATGCATGTGAGTCTTCAAAAGCAACTCCTGTATTTGAGAGATTACTGAAAGTAAAGCTTTTAAGAAGTGTAGTCTGCTGTTGGATGAGTAAGAGAGGATGCAGAACAGCTTGGCACTGAAGATTAAGGGACGTTAACAAGCATATTTCCTGTGTTTCCCCAGAGGTACAGCTGGTAGAGATGGAGTGACTGATTCCATCCTTTATAGCGAAGAACTTACTTGGAGAACAGAGGGGATTTT
This sequence comes from Psittacula echo, assembly GCF_963264785.1. Lineage (NCBI taxonomy): Eukaryota > Metazoa > Chordata > Aves > Psittaciformes > Psittacidae > Psittacula > Psittacula echo. The sequence continues at coordinate 2,075,916 of NC_137738.1, read as the reverse complement.
GCCTCTCATATGGAGAATGTAACGGAAGCTACTGTTAGAGCATATTAGGAAGGATTAACTGTTGTTATGAAAATGAATGCAATGTTTAATGTTCTCAAGACAGCAATGCAAAAATTCTCCACACCAGGGTATCTGACACTGTAAAGCAGCTCAGAACTGGGCGTTAAAAATGATTGGGTTTACGGGCCCACAACTTGCTCCCTATTATTTTGGTAAGTGCCCCATCCTTGGCAGTGTTCAAAGCCAGGCTGGACAGAGCCTTGGGCAACATGGTCTAGTGTGAGGTGTCCCTGCCCATGGCAGGGGGTTGGAGCTGTATGATCTTAAGGTCCTTTCCAACCCTAACTACTCTGTGATTCTTTTCCCTTCTTTCTTTATTGCAGCCTGTAGAAAACACAGTTGTTCTTTTTGGTGCTTCTTTAACCTGTTCTTTTTCCAAACCTAATGCTAACAATTCACTTGCGATGCTTTCCAGATTTATGGTCCCTCGAGTATATGCCCTGATTCATGTTATACATCTTCCAGCAGCCTGTGCTTTGCACATGCTCCCATCTTTGTAGCTCCTCATGGCAGTTTGTCTGCTTACATCTTTTCTTTCTGAGAGGTTGGGAACAGCAGTTGTTTTCTGCTCTATAGAATATCTGAGATTTCTCAGGCTATTTTCTTGTCTCTGTTTTCTGCATGACAAGCCTTTATGGTTTTTAAAGGTAATTTTGGTTTTGGTGTCATCAGCACATGATGCATCTTCCTAATCCTTTTTTTTTTTCCTCTGACCATATGGCATCTGTGACTTCAGTTTGCTACAGGGAAAGCAAGCAGAGAGAACTGATTGAATCTGTCAGGACGAATGAGCAGCTTTTTACTTCCCAGTCTTTGACCCAGACAGAGGTTCAAAAGCCTTCCAAAACTTGCTGTTTCTGAATAGAGTTCAGAAACAAAGCTCTCAGTTGGTTTGGTGTTTACAGCTTTGGACCTGGATTTCATTATGGTTATCCATGCCTCTGTGACTTGTGCACTACTTGAATGCCTGCAATGCATTCCCGCCTTGCAGCTACGCTCGCAGGCTGCTATAATGCTGCGGCAAAGTCAAAATGCAAATACCTGCCACTGAACTGGTACCGTATGAGAATGCCAGTCGCTCATCCCGTCTTGAAGTATGCCCAAAGACACAACCCAGGATCTTCTGAAGTCTCTCAAGGGGTTTATGACCAAAACCTGGCTTGAATCTTGCCGCCAAGATCCAGTGATCAAATCCAGCCTGTGTGAGTTAAGAATCTTCCAGACTGTGCAGCTCCCTTGCAGTAAACTGTGTGCTGTTTAAAAAGCATAGCTTTTTAAAGTAACTGAATGTAACACGTGTGTTTGTTTATGACTGTGTTACATCCTCACCTCAGTAATAGCATGTTTTTCCTTCTTACAGGCAGAAATAACCTTATTTTCCTGTGGTTTTGGTTGTGGGGTTTTTTTGGAGGTGAGTGGGAGAATTCTTCTCCAGAATTTAATTCTCTGCTCCAGCAACCCTTGACTTCAGTCAATCACCTCATACTACCAATGGTAGTATCTGTTTCAGCCAGTTAATAAGCACATTAAAATGTATTTGTACAACGATCGGTAGCGACATCCCTGTTAGTATTTGGGTGAGGCTGAGAAGACATAGTTACAGGGGGGTATTCCATCAAAAAACATGTGAACTTCAAAGAAATGGTTAAAAAGGAACACAGATTGAGAGTTTATTAATCTTTTGCCTTTTTTGCATTTCTAATAGTAAAATGACAAATGGTATACAAAGAAAGCTCATGAAGTTCAGAGATTGGGAGGAATTGCTTCCAGAAATGAGAAACACTTTTTATTCTTAAATCAAAACCAAAACCCAGTTGTGAAACTTCTGAGCTTCAGCATTATTGACCAACTGAACTGAGTTTCTGCTGCTTAGTTGCTTCCAGAAATAAGAAACACTTTTTATTCTTAAATCAAAACCAAAACCCAGTTGTGAAACTTCTGAGCTTCAGCATTATTGACCAAATGAACTGAGTTTCTACTGCTTAGTTGCTTCCTTCTTTTTGTTTGCAGTAATGGCACATATACACGTGTGTGTTACATTATACTAGAGAGGATCCCTCAGAGCCTCGGGCCGGATGACAGACAGCAGGCCTCTCAAGATCCATGAGAGGTATTTCGTTGTGCACACTTGCACAACTTGGGTTGTCCATGGCAAGGCCAGGAAATGAGGAATAGGGGTGGGTCTTTCCTAGGAGCTCATTCAGCAAACACTTAAACCACAGCTTCCTAAGCTGTAAGGCAGTCCGTGTGACAAAGAATGCTTTGTCACTGCTTCCCCATGTGCAGTCCCTTTCTGCAGTATAAATTGCCTAATTCATCAGTTGTCTGATGTAATTTCTGCTGTCCCTCAGTTTGATGCATCAGACTTGAGAATGTTACTCCAAATTGTACAGTGTGTTAATGTAATTAAGATACCAAATTCTACAAAAATTCATTATAATTCATGGTTTTCATCTTGGAATCATAAAAAAGGTGCTTTTTTTGCTGTTGTTTTACTTTAATTATGGCCTAAAAATTGTCCTTTCTCTACCTGAGGATGCTGGAGCTAAGTTTTGCTGCGAGTAAGTTCAAGTGTATGCCCAGAGTTGTTTGCTTAAGATAGAAGATACCCACCCAAGGCTTACTGAAGCTGGTAGCACTTCAGAACAACTCAATGACTTCACAGTGATTAGAGTGCAACTGTCAGATTTAACCTAGTAATGAAAATAACATAGACAGAAAACCAGCCAGATTTGGAAACACTTAGGCAAGATGCATCCTTTCTGTGCAGAAGGTCAGCAGTTTTGTTTTGCTCAAATAGAACATGAGGGCATTATTTGGTTGTTTGCATCTTTTTAGATTCTCAAATGAAATTTATCTGCAGTTAACAACTTTCTTTGCTGCCTGGAATGGAGGTTTGGATTTAATTTAGTTGATGGTACAAGTCGTCTCTAAAGCCTCATTGTCTAGGAAACAGCGGGCTAACTCTACGCATGGCCTTGTTTGTATGTGAAAGCGATATGGTTTTCAGTCTGAAGTATTGCCATTTGAAAACTGTCTCCTTTTTCAGCACAAAAGACCTTCTGGCATGTCTCCTTCTTAAGGCATAGGGGTTTTCACCTGCTTCTATTCCTTCAGAACCCAATCAGGGTTAAAATCACTTACACTGAGCCATTCTGCCCAGTTGTAGGTATTGAAAGAGTTGAAGTAAGCTGAGGAAACTGGGCTGGGTCAGACAGGAGAGGGCTGAAGGAGCTCTGACAGTGCTCTTCCGAGGCCTGTACCAGGGTTACGGAGGTGACTGCTGTCAGGCAGGCACAGTGAACACAGAACCCTGCACGGGTTTGTGGGGTGCAGGTTGTCAGGACACGGCTGCGAGTCTGACCCCTCGGCTGCTGCTGGGCCTGGGTTAACCGTCGCTGGAAGCAGATGATGGTGTCTGTGGCTGCAGGGGAGGGAGGAGAGAGAAGGAAGCAAGCTGGAAGTTATCTGTAAAAAGCACGTGGAAGGGACGCACACCCCCAAGGACAAAACGCGCTGTTGCTGTCTGGGCCAGAACGGACTTTCTGGGGGGCCCTGTACCCAACTTTAACCAAGCAGGGGGCAAGGGGGATCAAAGCAGTAGGTCGCCAAGGCGAAGGGGGGGGGGCGCATGAGGCCGGGCCCTGCCGCTTCCCGCCCGTCCCGCTCTCGCCCCGCCGGACGGCGGCAGCAGCCCCACGGGAGACCCCTTCAGGGGCACCCCCTGCTTCTGCCCATCCGCGGCGCGGGGCCGGCTCGGGAGACACCGCCGAGGGCGGCGGGGCCCTGTCGGCGCTGCTGTGTCTGTGTGAGGGGACGGGGGGCGGCGCTCGCTGCAGCGCCGGCCCCGCTCCTCGGCGGCGGGCGGGCGGTCGGTCACGGCGGACACGCAGCCGGCGGGGGCGGGGAGCGCGGCCCCAGCGGCCGGCATGGAGCGCCGGCGGCGGGCACCGAGACAGCGGCGCTGAGGTACGGACCCTGCGCGGGCCGAGCCTCCGCCCCCTGGCAGGTGCAGGGTCCTTCCCCCCGCCCGTCCTTACGGGGCCGGCGCTTGGCGCTGTGCGGAGCAGGCAGGGAGGAGAAAGGGGAGGGCGTTCCAGGCCCGGCCCGGCCCGGCCGCCGGCGCGGGAGAACTGAGGTGAACCCGCGGTCTGCGCCTGCCCGCCCGGCCCGGCGCTCCCGCCTCCCCGCCCGCCGGCCCCCGCGCTCACGCCGCCCGCCCACCTCTCTGTGTCTCCGCAGGGAGCCGCAGGGCGAGTAGAGCTGCCGGGGCCGAGCCACGCACCTCCGGGTCCGCCGCCTCTTCCAGGTCCATGAGCCGCCGCCGGCCGGGACTGCCGCCACCGCCGAACCCAGCCCCGCCGCCCTGCCGGAGGTGAGTCCCGCGGCCGGGCCCGCTCCCCTCAGCGCCGCCCGCGGGCCCCGGCTCCTGTCAGTCCCTCCGGGGTGGGGGAGAGGCCGCCGGCAGCGCAGTAACGCCCGCGACCTTTCCTGGGGGGGAAGATGGAGGCCGGCAGGGACCGCACCTCTGTCCCCCCTGAGGCGAGTTGCGGGCCGGGGTCCTCCGGAGCCCGCTGAGGGAAGGGGAGGGGACGCGGCCGCCACTGTGGCGCCGGCGGGAGGGTCGAGCCGCTTCCTCCGTGCTCTCCTGCAGCGGGGGCAGAAGCTTCGGTGACCGGTCAGAGGCAGGTCCCGGGGGCAGGCTGGGGTCACCCGCGCCTCGCCCCGCTCGGACAGCGCTCCCTGAGCTTCGTTCTCCCTTTCCCTGCAGGACGGTCCCGCGCCCTCCGCTGTGAAGAGAATGGCCGTGACTCTAGAGCAGGCCCAGCGGGTGGGCTGTGTCTGTCTGAAAGCACTCCTCAGGTTCGCTTTTATGGTCGCCAATAACCTGGTTGCTATTCCGTCCTACGTCTTGTATTTAATTATGCTGCAGCCGCTCCGAGTGTTGGATAGTCAAAGCTTCTGGTATATTGAAGGAGTATTATTTAAGTGGCTTTTAGCTATGGTGGCTTCCTGGGGCTGGTGGGCAGGATATACAGGTAAGAATGTCTTAATAATTTCAAATATACAAATATAAAGGTGTAAATAAGCGCTAAAGCACAGATGTTGTCGTATGGGGACGTGCAGGGGGATATCTAAATATAGTGGGTGTGTGGGATGTTTTTCTTCCAGGTTTTTTACATAGATGCATTGTATTTATGGTTTGAGATGCTGAGTGTACTGAAAGTCATAGTACAGAAATACTGTTATTAAACTGTCTTTATTTGTTACATGAAAAGGTGCATCTCTTCAAAAGAGTTGACTTGCACTGTGCATGTAGGTGATAGAGCCAAACTTCTCTTTAAGTCTGTGCATCTCTTAATCGTCTCCACTTGAAACTATCAGAGCACAAGGTTAACAAGTTTGACATGAAGCTCATGTCAGAAGGGTAGGTCTTCTATTCCTTGCAACGACTCTTTGCTGCTGCTTCAGAATGGAGAGGAACAAAAGGGAACCTCTGTCATACAAATAGCCCTGTGCAATGTTTCTCGACTGTATGGCTCTTCGTTTGCTGTTAGCAGAGCTAATTATAGAATCTGTAGGGTTTTTCCCCTTTGCATGCGTGCTTGGCAGTTATTACTGAACTTACCTTTGCTTGTTAGTATTCATAGGCTCATATAGGTGATGGACTGTACTGAAATACTAAGGAAGGCTCTAGTCTTGTCCTCAGATGCACTGATTTTCATCCTGGCTACTGCACTTCATGCAAGGAAACAGCCATGAGTTCTTTGTACGTGCTTAAACCTTGGAAAGGGGTGGAGATGAATCTGCTGCGTGCAAAGTATGAATAGCCCTCCTAAAATTCTTTCCCTCTCTTCTGACCAGGCTGCATCCACAGGTCTTGCCATGTAAACAAGGGAAAAAAGGAATGGCAGCACGCAGCTCTGGAGTCTGGTCAGACTCCTGATTAGTCAGAAAGGCAGTGTTGATGCACATGGAGCACTCTTTTTGTTAGGCTACAAGAGCTGAAGCTTCTGTGATAATGTGCCTTTTGGTACCCTGTCATGTGCCTTTCCGAGATGCGCAGTGTTTCTGTGGATACTCTAGGTGAGCTTCCAGTTCTTCTTAAGGAGATGGTGGCGGCAGCAGCAGCAAGCTAGATACTGGTCTCTCGGGCTAGAACTGTTGCGATGTTGCACTGCTTCAAAATTGCCTTGCTTGGTACAGCTCAAGCTTTCCCAGATAATGCTGTTCTAAAGATCTTTTCCTATGTTTGTATTTGCTCATCAAAAGAAGTCCACATAGTATTTGCAGTGGCAGGGATACTTTGAAAAGTCTGCTTTATGCCTTAAAGCACAAAGGCCTTCCAGAAGGAAGGATTGACTTTCAAGGTATCCTGCGTTATTACTAATTGGAAGTGGGAAAGTTCATGGGCGTAATGGTGATGTTAAAGTCCTGCAGCATATGACCCTGGGGACAAACTGGGTGTATTGAACGTGGTAGTTAAAATTCAAGCCATTGTCCCATGACAGTATGGTTGTCAATCTTTGAAAGCAGTTTCCTTGGGATAGTTTTACTGCTGACTGCAGAACTGTGTGGTTTCTTTTGCCTATTGCTTGGAAAGTGGTCTTAGCATGATCTGCATACCCTCTAGAGTCTTCCTGAAGCATTTGTTAGTTGGCGTTGCTGATGTATCTTGACAATTGGAAATAATTTTGTTTTACAGTCTTGAAATGTCTTAGTATGTTTGTTTGAAGTATCATTTACAGACAGCTACACAGAAGTGTTTGCTGGGATGGTGTATGGGTAAGGAGGCCCTTTGTTTTGCTTTTCCCTATAAAGCATGGCTCTTGTTTTGGGGAGGATTTTAAGCAAACAGTTACATGAAGTCAGTTTAAATATATTTTATTTGATATGAAGATGTTAACATGTTTTATGCTGAAAGCTACAGAATAGAAAGGATAGCTTGGGTTTTTTTGTCCATTCTTTCTTTACCTTCCTCAGTGCTCAGCACCATATGCAGAACAAGCCTGGAAAGCCTATCTTTATGACTTCAACATATGTAGACAGAGTAATTTATGTGTTTGTTTCCAGACGGATAGATTTATAAAAGACTGTCACTAGGTCTCCTCCCTATGGAGTATGTCATAACTAAATCAGAACTGATACATTGCTTCGTTATAGTTGGTATCTAAGACTTGCAGTCGTGCATCTCAGAGATGGTGCTCCAGAATTATTCTGTGTTCAATTCCAAAAACAAAGTCAAAGATAGACTTCAGTATGTTTCATCTCTATGAAAGGAAATACAAGATAGTAGGTATGCATGGGTTCATTGAGAAGATTAAGGCTTTGTCCTTTCTTTTAGTAGCAGAGCAGCTGGTGAGTTGGTTTTCTTCTTCATTTTTCTTCGTGATTGAGAGAGTGACCACCAGCTAAATAAGTTTACTTGTCTTAACTAGAGGTAGTGTTCTGCTTTAGTTGTGTTGAAGATGTATTGCAGGTTTTTAACTTATTTACCTTTTCCTCTTCTGAGCTTGGGTCATCTGTTGGATGAGAAGTGACATAACCATTTGTAATTAGGGACTTAAACTCAGCCTGCAACATAGATTCAGGGCAGGCTTTTATTTTTCCCCTGTAACCTTGTGTGTAATGTGTAGGTGAGAACTCAACACTGAATGAAGGAAACCTGGTGAGTGCTACATTCTCCTTCTGGGCTTTGCTGTTGTTGTGAAATTGTTGGTGAATTTTGTGAATAAAGCTGGAAGAGATGAGGAAAACTCATGAATAAGGTCTGCCCTTCTCCTCTCCATCACCACATAAAGCTGTGTTTCCATGCTAGTATCCTAGGGGATTTGTTACAGAAATGACATGATCTGTCTATATGAACAGCTCTAATCTGTGCTGTTTGAATGAGGTGTTTCTGTTTGCAGATGCACTTGGTGTTATGTAAAGAGAGTGTTAACTGGATAAGCAAAATAAAGGAGAGAATGGGAAGAGAAGTTGCAAAGGACACTTTCCTTTCCCTGATCTTTTTCTTCGTAAGATTGCAAGTCTGAGAGGGAACCGGGGTATAATTGGTTGCCTTTGATTTTTAAAGGGCAGAGTATGATCAATATCTGTGTTGTTCTCTTGAAGTCTGTAATGCTTATGAAAAGGAAAACTGAGTGTCTTTTTGTGAAGCATGTTTAGATAGTCTAGCAATGATATTTTTATATGCTTTCAGAAAGGCCTTCTAACTCTTCTAAGCCTTTTTCTTCTTTTAAAGCTTATTGTGTATTGCTGTCACTGGAGGAGCTGTTCAGTCAGGAACTTGGAATCTGCATAGCAGTGTGATTTGAAAGGCACCTTTAAATAACACTCCTCAGTATTTTCCGGCATTTTTTGGAAGATGCATTCTAAAAAAACCAAACTTGAGAGTGCTTGATCCTTTGTTGCAAATACCTTTCCCCCCTATGTTACAATTTGGCATTTAATATACAAGTAAGCCAGAAACCACAAAGCAGCGCAGTAGATGTAATGGGAGGGAGATGGAGCATATCTGGAGCATATCTGTTTATCTGTGGTAAATATCCTGTGACCTTCTGCTCACTTACAAAGCTAGTTTTAAAGCAACAGTCTTTTAGATTAGAACATCTCTGGGCAAGTAAGTTGCAGACTAAAGTTTAATATAGCTGTATCTAATAAAATTGCTAAGAATAGGACTACTAGAGAAAAGCTTGCTATGTGTAAATACACTTAGACAAACTGTCTCGAAGTCTTTTCCTGCTAAGTGTAGAAGTTAGCATTAGTGTGATAGTGTTGCAGTATTGCAACCAGAAGACTCTAGGCCAGCAGAGTAATCGGTTAGTAATGCAGTCCTGGTACTCATGATGTTAATCTTGTGCTTCACCCTGCGCCACACAGCTCAATGGTGTGTGCCCAGCCTACCTCTGGCTGGGGGACAGGGAGGACCTGGCAGAGAGGGAATGTCCTCTTATCTGCAGCAACCATCAGTGTTGTTCTGATGGTAAGAGCAAAGGAGGAGAGAAGTGTTGCATGTGGCCAACAGGGCCATATGTATCTTGGGAAGGGGTTTCCTTGAGAGTTGTGCTCAAGAGTATTTCATACCCCAGCAGTGAAGAGGACAACTCAACAAAACCTTCTGTTTCAGCCTCTTGCCAGCACACAGTCTTGCAGTAACGTTGGACAGGCTGATGGGCTGTGGGTTGATGAAAGGAAGAGTAATAACTTGTTACCACATGCGAAGTCTTAGTGCTGTGAGTATGCTTACAGGTGTAATGATGTAGTGCCTAATAAACAGTGAACAAATCCTATGGTTTTGCCTGCTAGTGTTTTGTGCCAGCCAGGAAGGTGACATTTAAAGAAAGTCTGTAAGAATCATCAAGTTTTGTCAAGTGAGGGCAATTTCCCTTTCTTCCTTCTCTGTTATTTAGCCAAGTAGACTAAAATTGAGACTTGTATTTTTAGTTGTGTCCTCCCTTTGTTCCCCTCAAGTGATTCAACATTATTGGCAGATCTGTATGGATGATTAAGTAGTGACCACTCTATAACTTTTTCAGCAGTCGTACTTCTTTTTTTCCCCTCTAATTTAAAATCATCTTAGTTTCACTGCCTCAGACAGCCTTAACTCTTCTGTTCTCTAAGAATTTTGTCTTCCAGAACTGTGAGAGATACAGGTGGAGCTGCTGAGACAACACTTCCTCAGTGCAGACAGTGTGTGCTGTCTGCACTGCTTCTCATGACAAGTCAGCCCCTCTCCTTGGGCAGGAAACGCAGCAGAAGCTGGAGAGCAGCAGATGAGATAAAGTCAATTTGTTGTCCCAAATAAGGCAGGAGGTGTTGTTTCAGGAGATCTATCTATGCGTCTAACCCTGCCATTGTTTTCTACCCTCCTGTATTCCTACAGCGTGATTTTTAATGGGCAATATCTCGGTTTTGAGACCGGTCACTATTCTGAGGACTGGACAGGAAGGGGGGAAACAACTTGTGGTTTTGAGGTCAGGCATCATGTGAAATGGTGAAACAAAATTGTTCTAGTTCTGTGTTTTCTTTGAACATGCAAAAATACCTGGTGGGACTCAATAGACTTGGATAGCAACATACTACACAGAACTTCTAGTTTATGCTATGGCTATGTGTTGGGTTTCTAGGTAATCCTTGGCTTTAATGCAGCGTTCTCTGATGTGTATGATTTATGTGTAGGTTATGCACAGCTCAAGCAAGGATCTTTGAATTTATTTTTTACTGTTTGTGAGGAGAAGTTTGTGTGCAATTTGTGAACTGTCTTGATAAGAAAAGGTCAGAGTTGAATGAATTTGGAACATTGGAGCTGTTCTGACTGTGGCCTCAGAGCAAAGGCTCATTGTGCCTTTGCGTAAGAGGAGGTGAGGAGTACAGTGAACTTGCTGTCAAATTCTTTGTGCAAGTCATGTCTGTTTGTAGGGAGGGCTGTATGGTGACCCTTGTCCTGTTTCTAATAATACGTAAAATCACACCAGGAAATTCCCATCTCTCCTTTTTGGAGCAGGAGTTACAGGCTTTATCGTACTTCTTCGTAGCTCATGTAGCGTCAGCGACGTGTCAAAAGCAGTAAAGCTTGTATTCCATTTTCTGTTGTTTCATTTAGCTCATCTTTTGGAGTGATCATTTACAGTTATTGAAATGTTCTCTGAATTTTAGTTTTAGGAAACTCCTGCCTCCTGGCACTAAACTTTGAGCAGAAGCACACACTGTTGGGTTTATGTTAGTGACAGGTTTGTATTAGTGACAGGTTTGTTGTTTGCTGCTTTTTAGGTCCTTTTTTTTACCTCCTCTGGATAATACAGAACCTACTGCAAGCATGCCAAATGTGTTACATCTGCCTGAGGATAGAAAAGATGAAATTACTGAGGAGAACCTATACAGAAAGGTGTAATTATTTACTTTTAAGTCCAGGAATAGCTGTAGGATGTGCTAACAGCCAAAGGAAGACAAAGTTTAGGGAATTCTGGGTTCTGTTCCTGCTCCAGGCTGAGTTTGCTATTTTTAGACATGTTTGCATCCCTCCTGGTTCTTCTGGGTCTTTGTTTTTAGTGTATCTACTCACACTAGTCATCTTTCAGGTTGAGTGCCTGAAAGGATATGACTAAGAATACCTGAGAGATGTATCTCCATTCCTTTTCTTGGTCTTTTTCGTGATGGTAGGCTTTTAGGAGCCAGATGAAATAATTACAGGAAAGCTTTTGTCTGGCTCTGATTTGGAGAAGCAGAATCTTAGGGAGTTAAATTCTTCATCCACCAATTCTTTGCTGAGTGTATGAAAGAGGAGTTTTTTTCCACTTCAACAGTGTGATTGTGTCTGTATCGGAACGTGTCAGAGATGATGCCTTTATGTCAGAGATGCAATTTTTCATTCTCATGTAATGTAACTGTTCTAAAGCACAGAAGTTTTATAGGTTTTCCAGAGAACTGGAGGAAAAAAAAAGATATTTTGATGGGGATAAACCCTATTTTCTGTGTCATTTTGTTCTGGGAAATGACTTCTTCAGAATGAAACTCAAACAGGCGAACAGAATATATCACTTTTCCTTTCTCTGTCGGGTGTGTTTGAGGGACAGAGAAGTCTTGCCAAAGGTTACTTTGGCAAGGGTTTAAGCCTCTGAAAACAGGATCTTGAAAATGGAGGAGTTGTGCAACCTTAATTAGACAGGGTAGTTAGTAAATCCAGTATGGAATATCAGCTTAGTGGTGTAACTTTCCAGTGTGAACTGAGCCAAAATACAGCTCCAAGATATGTAATCTGCTTGCATTTATGATAGTGGAATATAAACTCTCATGCTTCAGATGACATGTTAAATGTGTGATTGTGTAGGCATGTAATTGCACTGCTGTTGCAATCAGCGCAGTGGAGATAATAGTCCAGCCATTTGTATATGCACTTACTGAAATAAATAAGGATAATACGTTTGCATTCCTAAAAATGTTCCATGACACCAGCGAGCAATTCTGTGTATGAGGCTGCTGGAGTTTTGTGCATGTTTTGATGGGTTTTGTTGTTTTCTTTGCCCAAAGGCATTTCAAGCAGGGAGTGCCACTGCAAAAAGCCAGTCCCAGGCTTTCAGGCTCATTCTGTCACTGCTGGTTCAGTTTTATTGGCCAAATATTTTAATGATTGTGTGGTGATGTGGATCATGTCCCTGATCCACACTAAAACTGCCTGCCCCTTTTTGCTGGAGACACAAAACACAGTCCCTAACCCAGTTCATTTTGTGGGTTTGGTGAAAGAAGGCGGCAGCACAGTTAACAAAGGGAAAGAGGAAGGAACTGCATCTTTTGGTGACAGTACCAGCTTTAATATGTTTGTTGAGCTATTGCTTATGGCCCCAATTTAAGAGAGCAGTCCTATGCAGGATGTGGCTTTAGTATGTGAATAAAGTGTCACTGAAGTAGATTTCTTGGCCTTTTCTTTCTCTTTTGTTGGCTGGTTAGTGTCCTTTAGACTGCAAAAGTGCCTTCTGCAAAGTTCCTTTAGAGAGGAAAACTAAGTGTAGGGTGAGAACAAAGGATTATCATAAACTAAAAACTGGTTGGTAAAGGAATAAAAAGACCAGTGTTCATTTGGATGAAAGCTTAGCAGTGGGGTTCCTCTGAAGTTTTCTATTTGTGCTTTTTGAGTTCATCAGCTACACAGACAGTTGTAAAGAACTTCCAAAGTACTTAAGCTGTATGCATAGCCAACAAAATGCAGAAGTTGTTCAGTGTTGAACAGTCCAGAGCAATCAAGGTTTAAGTAAAGTAGCGGTTTGGGAAAGAGATTAGTATCATGGTGGAGAGCTATGGGGAAGTTTTGGCTCAATGCACAACTATACCTTCTGTTATTAATATATGTAAAGAACAGGGTGGAGACTAATACTAAAAATATCAGTGGTTCAACTTCACACTTTGCTGGTTGTGCCTCAGTTGTTTTAAAGCTATTAATTAAGAAGGGGCTCTAAGAGGGTCAACAGCTTCACTAGTGCAAGCTGAAGTCAATTCAGAACAGCTTCATTCACAGCTGAACTTGAATCAGAACTGAATCGAACAGCTTGGAGATTCTCTTTCCTGAGGAGGAGAGATGCAGTCTCACTGCTGCTCTGTAAAGAAGGGCGCTTTTAGTGTTACTGCAAGGTAGAAAATGAAAGTCTTTAAGATTTAATAAGACAGCAGTGCCTGGGATTTGTTTTGGTTTGTTCTTTTAAGTACTTTCATTATGTCATTTCACAAGTATTTACTTTACGGGCTAGTGCCAGTGGTGTTACTTCTTTTGACATAACTGGAAAGCCTGTTTTTTGAATGTTATAGTTCTAAAAAGTATGGAATTGTCCCTGTTTAAGGACTCTAATAGTTTAAACTAGTTTAGATATTCACCTCCGGTCTGTAACTGAAGTAAAGGAGGAGAAGAAAGATTAATAGCTTTATTACAGCTTCTCGCTTATGTAGAACTATAAATAGAAATGGTGTTCTAAGAGCAAGGGCAGCACTGCTGTGGTTCTGGAAGGTTGAATCCTTAGGACTATGGCAGGAGTGCTTGTGGATGTGGGGTTTTTTTGGTGACGGAAAGGAGGAATTTATCTGAGGTTTTTCATTTTAATTTGTTTTCAGGCAAAGTTACAAACATGCACTTTGCTGTGACTGTAGTGTCTGAGTTTGCTTGCCAGAAATTGGAGGGGGAAATTAATATTAAGTGGTTTTGGTTAATTTAGGTGTCAGTTATGTTCCAGTGTGGTGTTAAGGGTGGGCCACTGAACACCATTTTAATGTAATTTGGTGACTTGGGTGTTATCAGTCTAGGTAAATGTGACAGTGTTATAAGCATACTTTCCTGATGGGATGAAGCTACGTGCTTAACAGCTCTTCTTTCTCTTGCCCCTCCCACACTTCTGATTTGCTTCATTGCAAATCTATGTGTGACTGACCAGATTTCAGGCATAGAATCATAGAATAGTTAGGGTTGGAAAGGACCTTAAGATCATCCAGTTCCTACCCCCTTCCAGGGGCAGGGACACCTCACCCTAGACCATGTCAAGGCTCTGTCCAACCTGGCCTTGAACACTGCCAGGGATGGGGCAGCCACAGCTTCTCTGGGCACCCTGTGCCAGCGCCTCAGCACCCTCACAGGGAAGAGCTTCTGCCTTAGATCTAACCTGAACTTCCCCTCTTTCAGTTTGAACCCATTACCCCTTGTCCTATCGCTGCAGTCCCTGATGAAGAGTCCCTCTCCAGCATCCTTGTAGCCCCCTTCAGACACTGGAAGCTGCTCTGAGGTGTCCACGCAGCTTCTCTTCTCCAGGCTGAACAGCCCCAATGTTCTCAGCCTGTCTCCATACGGGAGGTGCTGCAGCCCCTGATCATCCTTGTGGCCTCCTCTGGACTTGCTCCAACCGCTCCATGTCCTTCTTATGCTGAGGACACCAGCACTGCACATCATCGTGTTCTCAGGAGTTCTGTGAAAACTGGCAGCTGAGCAGAGGCGAGAGACCCAAGTTAGCGCCTCAGCTGAGGGCAGTGCAGACAGGTTTGGCCATCCTCTGTCTTGTTTGACATCTGCTGCATGTCCAGCCAGTGCATCAGTGGCTTTGGATTTGCCACAGTGCTGACATATCTTCTCCAGCCTGTTGAGGAGAAGAAGGTTGGACAACCAGTTTTTGGGAAACTGGGCTTTACTTGTGCTGCTTCTGGAGCAACCTATTAATCTGGCAGTGGCAGCCTGTGTATGAAGCTGCATCCTTTCCTTTAGGTGATGTTTAGTCCACCTTGCTTATCATACCCTTTTAGACCCAAAAGGCATATGCAGGTACCTGTTTAGTCTTAATATCAGGAAAAAGGATAAGGTGGTAAAAGAATTTAAAGTATTGTTGGGTTTAAGATTTTCTACTCTGTATATAAAAACCCAGGACAGTCAGTTATGAGTCTGACCCAGGGACATGCAGAAACATGAGGCTGGACGTGTATTTGGGTGTATCTGGGGAGACCTTGGAGAAAGCAACAGTGCGGGTGATAAGAAGGGCTCTGTACCACTGTGCAGCTCGTGTGAAGGTATTGCATTAGAAAAGTGGCCTCTTGAGTTTTGTACCTGAACCTGTTCTGTTTTGATATGCGTAAATATATACAGATGGCCCGGCAAAACTCCAGCTCTGGTAACTGCCTGTTTTGTTTCCAAATGTATTCTTCTTTCATACCCTTTTTTATTTCTTGTGCTTGTCTCTGGCATAAAATTCAGATGTTGTTCCTCCTAGCAACAGCTTTGCTTGGGAATAAATATAACCATAGCCTGTGTGTAACTAATGCAACATGAAGGACCTATGAAGTTCAGTTTACATTGCAAAAAGCTTTTGGATGCAGGTGTGGTGAATATAAATGTCTGTTAGACCTCTTGCACATAGGGGATTGCATAAAAACAAAAAAGAAAGAATCTGTTTTAATTTTAAACACTTGTATCATCAAACCTAATACTACTACATTAAAGGGAATGTGGCAACAGCAATGCCTTTGCCCTGGTAATCCTGTTGTCTTAGATGGTTTAAAGATCATTTGATGCCTACCTTGGGCTTCTGGAGGTTGACAAGATTTGTAGAGGCTGGAGTAGCACTTTTATCCCTCACTGGTTTCAGAGGGAGAATAAAATGCTGAACTGTTCCCCCCTCCTGTTTACTGCTCCCATTGTTTGTAAATGTTTTAACAGCCCACTAAACCTTAAAAGCTCAGATGCAGAGCTGAGTTCACATAACCACGCGTGCTGTCACGGTGGGTCGCTGTAGGAAGGTTAGGGGTCGTTCTGGTGGCTGCTGTGGTGAAGCAAGAGCTGTAGCAGATGGTCTGCTCCTTTCTTTAGGTGTTTTGCTCCTTTCTTTTCCAGTCCTATTACCTTTTCCTCATACCTGGCAAAACCAATGTGGTAAATCTGGGGGTCTGATCACTCATGGGGTTGTTTTGAGACAGGGTACGGAGGATTTATTTGGGTAGGTAGAGTTCAGTATTGGGAGTGCACTGACCAAAGCTCTTGCTCTGTGGGAGTGCCTGACTTCTGTAGCCTGAATAAACTTACTTATGCCTAGCTTTCTTTTTGTCTGAAGAGAGTAATTTGTAAGACACTTGGCAAGTGCTTCATGAGTAAGCCAAGGCACTTGTAGCCACAGATCATGACAAGTTGCATGAAAAGGGCTTACAGTACCTATTGTTACCCACAGACTTCAGAGTATTCACATTAATCATTTAATTGTAAAGTGAAATGTTGAGATTCATAACATCATCTTGCATTTGTGGCTGTATTTGAAATGAAGAAGTCCATTTCCACAGTCTCTTTCACACCCTTTTACAGGTGCTCTCCAGGGAAACTGCTCTGCAGTGAAGCACTGGTTTTAATTGATGTACTCTGAAGTCTGTTCTTTTTAGTTCCCCCAGCATTTTTCTGCTGTCATTTTCACCATTTCTTCCCAATGTATATAAAAGGGTTTTGATCTGAGATTTGGATTTTAAATACATCTTACTTTAATTTGAGGAAGAAGGAGAGAAAGAGGAAGAGAAACCTCGGTTACTGTCATTGCAGCAGCGTATTTCAAAACGGGGTCCCGGATATTTCACTGAACATTAGGCTGTGTACTGAGGGTGAAGGGTAGGTATTGGAGCCAGCCATTCAGAATGTTGCAATACATTGGTTTGCCTCAAGTCTTACCTTTTAATGTCAGTAAAAATCCTACTGAAACTCCCAGTAAGACAGTCAGCCACAAATCCAAGGTATTTTTGTGCAGTTGTCAGCAGATATAAGAGGATTACTTGTTTTGTAATAGTAACAGATGCCAGAGAGCTAAACTTCACCAAATTAGGAACAGTGAACTTTTTGCTGCTGCTTTGGGGTGTAGAAACAGGAATAATCTAAAGAGAGAGGCTGGTTTTTTTCTGTGCTAATTACTTCATTTGTGGTAGCCTGAGAGAGCCATGAAAGGTGTTGCTTCTGATCTGATGATGATGAATTTATGCTTCCTGGCAAGCTGAAACGTGGCCACACACTTAATTCTAAAGAGTCTCTGAACTGGTGCAGGATAACCTGGGGTAAATTTAAGTATGGTAAGATGCTTTGTCAGCTTGAATCATTTGCTGTGTCATATCAGTGAAAGTACTAGCTTAAGTTCCCAGCTAGAATTACTGTCATGCACTTTCCAGCATGCTTTTTAAGCTTACTGTAGCCTAGTGTTTTAATAATGGGACTTGCATAAACAGGAACATAAAACTGAATGTCGGAATTTGCTGTTTCCAAGGGGAAATATTTTTCATGTTATAACTTCTTTGTTGTAAAGGCTGTTTGTAGCGTGGGTGAAAAGTTTCACAGAGTCCTTGAAACCTGATGGTGCAAACATTTAAGGCTTCTTTTGAAAGGTTTCTCTTTCTGTTTCCTTGCATCTGTATCAAGTTATTTTTTGATTCTTTCATTATGAAGTTTCCCCCTCCACACTGCAGCTTGAAAATGGCCAGTGAGTTGGTTCTGGTTCGTGCCATACGGCAACATTAACCCATTGGAAGTGCAGGATGGTGCTGAGGTGTAGAGGAGAGAAGAGTGTTGCAGCTGTGCTTGAGGATATTGATTTTTAGATTATGCTGTTTGTTGTAGCCAGCTTGCACAAGGCTGACTATTTTACATCAAGATCAAGTTAAGAGCTGATGCTGCAAAGCGGGTTTCAACCATTCCCCCTGCTTTGAAAGAGGTAGTTCTCTCCCTGGAGGAGGCAGCACTGCTGTTTCACAAGTAATTTGCTTTGCACAGACCATTGCCCTAATGGGATTTTTCACACAGTTGGTTTGGATTTACTGTTCTTTGGTGTTGATCACACAATGTAAAAAGTATCCCTTTACTCAGGGCTGTGCACCTGGGTGTATTCTCTGGGCATTGCCTCCCCTGGAACCTCACTGAGAAGATCTGCTTTTGTCTTGTATCTGTTTTCCTTTTTTAAGGCTGTATGATATGGTAGCTTTGGAGTCACCTTAATAGTTGAGGGAAGTGAAGTACCTTATGAATGACTCTTCAGCATCACAGGGAATTTCACATCTGGAAGGACAAGCACCAGGATCAAATGAGTAATGCGTACCATTGCCAGTGACTCAAAAGGAAACTGTAGTAATGGTATTGTAGGATTTCAGTACTGCCCCTGAGTAGATTCTGCTGCATAGTCAGTTGGCTCTGCAAAGACAGCTCAGGTTATTGTTACGACGCAGTACTTGGACTGTGATAAAGGATGTGCTTTCAGAGTGCTCTCTGAGGAAGAAAATACTTGCTTTAATTTGCTTCTCCCAACCAAATCCAAAGCCTGCTAAAAGTCAAACAGCTGCCACCCTGACCCTGCCTAAATAGTGGTTCTGTGGTGTCTGTGGCATGTGGCTTTAGAATGTTTGTAACAAGAATATTTCTCTTTTGTATTTAAGCTTACAGGGAAAAGGTGTGAGTTGCATGCTTTTAACCTGTTCTGACATTCTTTAAAAGACCAAAACTCTTCAACTTGCTGTGCTCCAAAGACCACAACATGCCTAACAAGTTTGTTTTTAAAAGAAATCCATAGCAATTTCAAAGGTAATTTAGGTGACTCGTGCTGGGTATGGTTTGTGTGTTGGAACAACCAGTCTTGCCCAGCAGGTCTTCCAGTGTAGCAGACCTCATTTCCATAAGGATCCTTTCTGGTCCAACTGTTGTTTGTTGCCCCATCATCCCATCTTCATCTGATAGCTGTGGTTGGGCTGACTTTTATCACATGGTGTTGCAGTGGCTCTTTTCTGCTTCTTGTGTGTTAGAGCATCTTGTCCAAAACTGGAAAAACAAGAAATATCTTGAATAAAGATAATAGGGGAAATAATCGAGGCCTTCCCACTTTACATGTTGGGTTTTTTTTTTTTTGTTTACTTATTACTAGTCTAAGATTTAAGTGTAATTAAGTGTCAACAGCTATATCTGAGCATTAAGTAGTAATTTGAATGTTTAGGGTATTTGAGTAACTGAAAGTAGCTCAATTTCAATCTGGTTGCTTGTATGCTTCATGCTTGACATGCAACAAAGCAGTCTCAATGGAGTAATTTGCCATCATACTGTGTAATGTAGCGAAAGATACAGATATAAATGAAGTTCTCAAGACTTCATAGCAGTGATCACAATGGCTTATTCTGTCTAAAATGCATCATTGCTTCAAGCTTGTGGTGGTGTTTACTGGTCCTACTTTCCTGCCTGAATCTGATGATCCCAGGTGAATCATTCTGCTTCTGTAATATGAAAGTTTGAGCTGTCCTTGAAATTTATGTCTATGCTGCAGTTCTGTAGGAGCAAGATAGAAGAACCTTTCCAGTTTGTATTTGCAGTGTGTGCTTTATGACTATAAAGGCTGCTCCTTTTCATGCTGCAGGAGGGAAATGTAGATTTTGTTGTAGCTGGTGGTATCCACTAAGAAGGAATTCTGTTAAGACTGTGTTTTTCCTCCTAGCGTCAGGCTGTGGATCACAGAGTTCTTTAGTTTGGAAGGGACCACAGGATCATGTAGTTGAACACCATGCAGGGTCAATTAGAGCAGGTTGTCCAGGTCCATGCCCAGTCAGGTTTTGAATAGCTCCAAGGATGAACACTTCACAGCTTGACTGTGTGACCTGTGCCAGTGTTCAACCACCTTTAGAGGATTTGTTCTCCTTCTGTTGAAGTGGGGTGTCCTGTATTTCAGTTTGTGCCTGTTGTCTCTCAGCCTGTCACTGGATACTGCAGGAGTCTGGGTAAATCTAATCCCCTCCCTGCACCTCTATTGGTTACTTACACATGGGTAAGGTTTACCCCCCTGAAGTCTTTTCTTCTCCAGGCTGAATTAGTCCCAGGTCCCTCAGCCTCTTCTCTTATGAAAGATGCTTCAGTCCCTTAATCATCTTAGTGGGTCTTTGTTGGACTCCCTCCAGTAAGTCTGCATCTTACATTGTACTGGGGAGCGCGGGACCGGACCCAGTGCTCCCCAGCACTGAGCAAGCTTATCAATCACTCCTCCCAGTTCTTCATTGTCTGCAAGCTTGCTGCCAGTTTAGAGGGTGCACTCCATAGTTCAGGCTGCTAACAAGGATGTTGAACACTACTGGTACCAGTATGGAGCCTGGGGTACAACCTAGTGATTGGGCTTTTTGCTCGGGGGATGATCATTTTCTCTCCTACAGCTTTCCTTCCTCAGTCTCATGTCCCTGGGTTGCCATACTGAATTTCAGAAGAGCTTACCACCACCCTTTTTTTGCTCTAAAAAAATCTTCCTCTTTCCTCCTGCTTTATTTCTCATTATTTTCATATCTACAGGAGGAAAAGCTGCCTCAGACTTTGTCTGACTTGAATCCTGGAAGAAACAAGTTCTCCAGCTCATGCAGTGGATGGGAATCTTTGTAACGATACTTGTAGTTTTTAAAGGGAAAATAAAACCAATAATGCCTGGCAGACAGTGATTGATGTGTCAGACCCTGCTTGTCAGCTCTGTTCCTGTTTGGTTAGTTGCAGAGCAGTAGTGATGGGGCAGATTGAGTATGGATACAGCACTGTTGTAACCTGCTGGGTTCAAGTTATTCAAATACAGAGCCACAGCCAACTGTTCTTTGCTTGAAAGGGTGATAAGGGTAACAACAACAGCAGGCTCTGTATTTGTGGCATGTTTTAGTTACCCAGCTGCACTGGTATAGTTTTCATCATAGAAAAGACACACTTTCTTCTCCTCTCACTGCTCTTTCACAGAGGAACGTGCTTGAATTGTTGTAATGGGGGTGGATTCTGAAACTCCCCTGATTTCAAAGTCACTTTTCCTTTTAACTCTAGAAAAGCCAGCCTGGTTTTCATAAAGCAGCCTTACAGACACAATTTTCTTTGATCTTAGGATGTGTTTGGCATTGTAACAATACTTAAAATACTATAGTTTCAATGTATGACTGAGATTGTATGACTGAGGAGGACTTTTAAGACTGTGATACCAACTTAAGCAAATTTGATGTTGGGCTGTCTTCTTGTTGAGAGTAACCATCAGTGTTATGGGTGAACAAATGGAAGTGTTCTGTGGATTTATTGTGTAAAGTCATATGCTTGAGCAGTGAGAATCCTTTCTCACTCATAAAAGTTATCACTATAGATAAAGAGACTGAAATATAGGACCCACAACCCTGTCTGATAAAAAGGGTCTATTTCGGCAACTGCTGGATCTCTTTGTGTTGAGGAATTGACTGTGGTGTTTCCATCGTTGTCTCTGAGCAGGGTTGAAGGGCAGAAAGGTAAAAAAGACCCTTGTATGTCTTCATTCTTCTGAACATTTTCAAGCCCATACTCTCCATCTAGGGAGCAGGAAACTCCAGTGGAATATTTTGTGGGTCTCTTTACTGGTACAAGCGGTCTTGTGGCCCCGTGATGCCAAAGGAGGGTTCTCACCACTTAAAATTGCATGTTCTTAGCAAATCATGTCTTTGCTCTGTGTAACAATTTAGCTGAGTTCCTTCTGTTCAGAGTCTCTGTCTCTTCAGTGCTTGTTTTATAGAAGCCTGTTTCTTTGCTTCTATCACTTACGGTGTTACAGCTTTTTGGTCATCCCCGGACTGTTCAGAAGGTTTTAACCAGCAAATGCCACAAGTTCCACTTCAGCTTCTATTTTGGTCATGTTGAGGGCAGTCCTGTAAACTTTGTCTTTATTTGGTGTTGAAAGTAAACATTTTTGAACGTAGATGAACAGTGTTTCTTTGCACAGTATAACTAGGAATGACCAAATTAATGCTTTAAACATGACCTGAAGTGACAGCAGTTAACCTGAAGTCTGTTTACCGTTGGTTCAGATTCTTCTGTCTTTTTGGGACCTTGCCAACAATGTGCTTCAAAGTAGGTAATTTTTTGTGCATCCTTTGAACCCCTTAGGATTGTTTCTACCTTTCAAGCCTTACTTGAGTGATTGGCAATATCCCTTAACCTTTACCAGTTTTATTTCTTAAGTGTGCTAAATACACAGGATGTATTCTTTTGTGGTGAGGAAGATTGCAAGACTGCCCCATTGCTTTGCTTCTCTTTCTTCTAGGCTTCAAACAAACTGATTTTTCCTGGCCACTATAACATCTGCAGCATGTAAGGCATTAGAGCATTAGGGTATTATTTCATGAATGCATTGATGTTCCTCTGGGTAGTTAATGTATTTTATCTGTCAGCAGGGAGGAATGTGCTGTACAGCTTGCTCCTTCTGCGAGTGGTCTGACTCATGAGCTCGAGGTACTTCAAAAGGATTTCAGCACTCCATCCCATTCTTCAGTCTTGCAGTTGCTTTTCTAATAATAGAAACAGCAGTACAGACAGTGGAGTGGCTCCTTGGCTGCTACAGTTTATGACCAGTATAGCCATGAAAGCTGATATCCATCACAGTCTTCACATTTCACAGTCCACATTTGCTTATGTGGCTACAAACACTGTTTCTCTCATACTGCTCCTTGGAAGCACTAACCACTGTATACAGCTGAGGTTCCAGTTTGGATGATCAGAACTAGAAGCTGTGTGACTTTGGTGCCTCTGCGTTCAAGCACTGTCGTGGGAGCAACATAAATTGGTGTTGGGAGACCTCCAGGGTATGTCTAGTGAGAGATGTGTTCTTGTAAGACTTAGGACGTATTGAAACTATTCCTTCAATATCTATAGTGAGCATAGCTTCTGTATCCTGACAGAATTTGTTGACTTGAAAAGTTTTCTTATCATATAAACTGCTTGCCTAGCATAATTGTGAGGAGGTGAAGCTCTTGAGATGGTGCTGCCTCTATTGAAGTCAGTGGAAGAAGTTTGCTTCACTGAAGATGAGCTGAGGTTTCACTTTTATTGATTCTTGCTCACAGATGGGTAAAAGGAGGCCTCTCTTCAGCCACAAGCATCATCTCTCGTGCCAGTGAATTATAGAACTCCAGCAAACTGTACCCATGAGGTCTTGAACATGCACTCCAGGAAAATTGTCAGTCTTCAAAAGCAGTCATCACTAGGGCCCATTTCCAAAAGGAACTGCTGTGCTTTAGGAAGAATGTGGTTCTTGGGTTGGCTCAAAAGAGGAAAGAGCCAGGGCATCTCTATTGTAATTGTCTCCTGTTTTTAACACCTCTTCCTGTCAGTGAATTGAAGTCAGAGTGTGGGCTGATTAAGGGCATAAATATTGTGACTGCTAAAGTCCTCTTCTCCACAAAGCAGTTCTGCCTGTCAACTGCAGATAGAGAGGGAAAGGAAGCTAAAAAGAATGGAACTGAAGGCCAAAGGAAATGTGCATTGTTTCCTACGATGAAGCGTAGAGGTGTGCAAGATGGTTTGTCACAGAAAAACACAGATGGTGACTGGGCCATGTTAAACCTAATCTTGGTTTATTTAATGTGGAGTCTGGAAACTCCCTTTATCTTCAGGCTTCTCTTCCCCAGCTGCTGCTTCTTTGACTTCTCAATGATGAACACTTTTCTTGATGGAAATAAAAGGGACAGTTTGTCAGCACAGGTCAGTTCATCATCACTATGAAAGTCTGAGCCAAGTTAGCTGTAAAAGAGGCTTCTTTTGGTATCAAAATCTTGTTTGAAACAGATTTTCACAACCTTAAGGTTTGTATATTGTAAGAGCATTGAAATTGCTAATACTTCTGTAGCGAGGGTACATTCTTTAATGGGAAATGAAAGATAACACATTAAGTGAAGCTGTGTTAAGGAGATGTTATGTTGTGTGCATGTTCTTTTCCCTCCTTTTCCAGACTACTTTTACTGATCACTTGTATGTCTTGTGTGTACATAGGCACAATATGTGAAGGTTTCCTTGGCAGTATGAATTTTGGCAGGAAGGGGTGGGATAGGAAGAGCTCTTTTCCTCTTTTCAATAATATTTGTCTGATTTAACATAGGTGGTTTAAAATACTTTCTAACCCTAAAATACATACTTAATAAGTGTAAAAACCTAACTGTATGCTGGTTTACTTAGTCCACTCTTTGGTTTCCCTTTTCTTCGTGTAGGCAACCAATTCAGAGAGACAAATGCCTTGAACCTTTTTGTTAAGGGGCAAACCCCACACCTGTACTATATCCATGTGTTTTTTTTAATGCTGTCTAGTCATGCTAAGTAATATTCAACCTCTCACATCACTTCTGGGATTTCTTAATGCCAGCTATCAAAGAATCTCATCTATAGAAGCGAGACAAATGAATTTAACAACTCTACATAGCTACTCTAGCTGAAACATGCTTTGATGAGCCATTTGTGAATAAGAGTAAAGCAGGGTGCAACTTGCCAAACAAAACTGCTTGAGTGTGAGGAGTGTTTAAAACATAGAAACCTGCTTGAGTTACAGTCACTGTTGCATACCTAATAGTAATGTTCCCTCTTTGAGGAAGCAAAGGAGACTGTCCATTAATAGTGCCAAGTATTAACTACTGAAGGTTTCCAAGAGATTTTACTCTTCAGTTCTGTGTGTTGCCAACCTGCAGCTTCTTGGAACAGCTTTTCTTGAAGCCTTGCCTCATGGATGCAAGTGATCATGAGTGATGAGAAGAAAACTGAACGAAGGAGTGGGAAGTTCTGGAGTAAAAGTTCTCCAGTTGCTAGAGAAAGCTATGTGTCTTGTGTGTAGACTCAAATCTAAACAGCGAATAAAATGGGCTTCCAAATCAATATATTTACATATATGACAACTTTCAGGGGATTTATCTAGGCTGGTTTATGGGTTTGGGGGGTTCAATAATTGTGATGAGAACACTTAGAGTTTCCCTGACCTTGCTATAAAGCATGGGTCTTTCATCTTTTTTATATATGGAATTAACATGGTAGCTTGTAGGATTGGGTGCTTGTAGGAGAATTGCCTTTGGTTCCTTCACTGCCCATTTCCAAATGCCTGGAGGCTTTTTCTTTTTTCCTTGCTTTCCAATTCAGTGGGGAAATAAGAACTTAAGACCCGATACCTCTTGAAACAATAGCCCTAGGTATTCATTGGAACTTATGTTGCCAATAAAACTTATGCTGATTTTTACACACTGTAGTAAAACTGTTAACTCTAATGAAGAAGAGATGGTTGAAAATCTCAGAACATACCTGAAGTTTTAAAACGCAGTATGCAAAATGAAGTTAGTTCAAATTCATTGCTAGGCAATCGTGCAGATACCGCCATTCTTGCCAGGCATGTTCGTAAGTATAAAATTGATCTATGGAATTGTTAGTTAGCTGAGTAGTCATTTGCCCAGCCTAATGACATACTGCAAATAAAGTGCTTGAATATTTATTCATAGCATTGCTTCCATGCACACAGTTATGTTAAGGACAAAGCAGCCAATCATATAGTCACAGAATGGTTTGGGTTGGAAAGAACCCTAAGATCATCCAATTCCAACCCCCTGCCAGGGGCAGGAGACACTTCACCCTGGACTGTGTCGCCCAAGGCTCTGTCCAACCTGGCCTTGAACACTGCCAGGGATGGGGCAGCCACAGCTTCGCTGGGCACCCTGTGCCAGCGCCTCAGCACCCTCACAGGGAAGAGCTTCTGCCTTAGATCTAACCTGAACTTTCCCTCTTTCAGTTTGAACCCATCACCCCTTGTCCTATCGCTACAGTCCCTGATGAAGAGTCCCTCTCCAGCATCCTTGTAACCCCCTTCAGACACTGGAAGCTGCTCTGAGGTCTCCATGCAGCTTCTCTTCTCCAGGCTGAACAGCCCCAATGTTCTCAGCCTGTCTTCATACAGGAGGTGCTCCAGCCCCTGATCATCCTCATGGCCTCCTTTGGGCTTGCTCGTACAGCATCATGTCCTTGTGCAACCAGAGCTGGATGCAGCATCCAAGTGGGGTCCCATGAGAGCAGTGGGGCAGGATCACCTCCTTCCACCTGCTGGTCACACTCCTTTTGATGCAGGCCAGGTTTCTGGGCTCAATCGCAAACTGAAGCCAGCTCATGTTCAGTTTCTCATTAACCAACACCCCCAGGTCCTTCTCCTCAGGACTGCTGAGAATCACTTCTCTGCCCAGCCTGTGTTTGTGCCTGGCATTGGCCCAACCCAGTGCAGGACTTTGCACTTGGCCTTGTTGAACTTCATGGGGTTGGTAATGTTCTGAGAACTCTCAATAGATATATTTAAATGTGTAAAAGTTCAGTAAAAACATGGATAAAACTCATTGCTTTTATTTTCTTCTTTAAGGTCTGCAAGGATGAGCTCGTGCAAAGCTCAGTTTGCAGCTCATCGGATGAAATATTTTCTTGATGTTTTAGAGACTCGTGTCCGTCTTGGACTTCTTGTTATAAGAGAAGGGTAACTCTTTCTTGTCTTACTGTGGATGCAGTTGCAAGTAACATTGTCTTCATCCTTTCCTGGAGAAGCCTTTTCCTTGCAATGCTAAGTCACAAATGAAGCATCTCTTACAGCTAAGCCAATTCTGTCTCAATCTTGTGGGGGAAAGATGTCATTACTCATCAGGATTACCAGATCTGCTTGGTACTGAGTGTACCATGATTTTGAATTTCCATGTTAAACTGATTTCCTGCTCTTTCCTTACTCTATTTCACTATATTAAACTGCATTTTCAGAAACCTAACTATTGCGAGGCTGTAGACACAGACCCAGTATCCCTATAAAATGTGCCCTGGCAATAGAAGGAGGCTGAGGAGCAATGTTTGCTGGTTTTCAGGCTCCTGAGTGACAAGTAGTTGTCTTTGAACTGATTTTTGTCTTGTTGCAGTGGAGCAAAGCAGCGTTCCTGGTTCTGCTGGCGTGCAGCTGGGGTTTTGATGCGACTGTTTCCAACTGCGATGGAGCAATGTAATAGCACAAGTATTTCTTAAAGCAAAAGTTGCTCCTTCGGAGTATTTCGGTGTGGTGGAATGATTGAAGACAGGCATTTATTTCCCCCACTGACTTTAAAGGGACACAATGAACTTAAGATTCTAGATATTTGAAGGGGTTTTTTCTTCTTTAGGAATGTGTGGTAATGGCAGTGGCTTTTCTGCACACTTGTGTGGTTTGCTGTTGGGTTTCCTATCCAGAAATGCTCTGGGAAGGACTTGCACAAACTGATTCCTTTCTCCTTGGTAATCAGGTCAATCGATTGACCATAAAGCATTATTAAGCACAAGAGACAGAGTGATTGCCTGAGGAGAAATGACAGGGCAAAGGAACTAGAGGATGTCCAGCTGAATCACTGTCAGTTTAACAGCTTCCTACCTGTCCGCTGAGCCGCAGAAGTTGAGCTGTTAGCCTGGCCAGTTGGTGGATAAAGAGAGTTCTCCTCTTTAGTTGTTTTAAAGTGCATGCACTTCTTATGGCTTACGTTACATTCTTCAGTCGTGAGCTTTAATCCTGCAGAAAGTTAGATCTGTGAAACATTTTTGAAGGCTAAAAAGAGTTTCTTTTTCAAGCTGCTCTGCAGTAGAACTGATGAGTAGCATTAATCTGTGTGTTCCAGGGCAGTATCTGTAATAAAGTAATCCATTTTTCTCTGGGTGATCTAGAAATAAAAGAATTGTATTTGGAAATCATAGAATCATAGAATAGTTAGGGTTGGAATGATGAGCTACTTGTGAGAAACCTTATTTTGCAGATGCTGAATGTATCTAGTACTTAGTTTTTATTACTGTTGGAAGGCCACACTTCAGTAAGACAATTGCATACTGGCTTCTTAATAAAGACACTGAAGTTATACTTCCAGAATAAGTATGTGTCATTTCTCTGTAAAGCAATTCTTGTTTCATCTTAGTTTCTTGCTTTGTGGGGTACTGCCATAGGTGGGCATGTGAAATACTTGATAGGGAAGGTGCATGGTGAACTGTGGCTGCCAGAACCAGGCATTTCCCAACTTCCATAGCGTTAGAGAGGACATTAGAGGGAATTTGCGTGTAATTGAGGAGGAGAGATAAAGGGGAATCTTCTAAGATCATGTTAAGAATTAAAAGAGAGGATCTGTGCTTATTAGCTTGCCCAGGGAAAGGAGCTTGAACATTATGGAGTGAATACACCTCCCTACCTTTGTATCTCTGACTCTACTTGTAAATACAGCATTTCATTTATTTACTTTGTGTTCAAGTCTTAATTCAGTACTAACATAACAAAGTGGCAGTTTTCAAAGGCCTGTTGCTAAATGGATTTCTGCAAGGACATGGGAGCTATGCAGGGACTATAGGGTGTTGTCTTCAGTGTGTAACCTATGGCTTTTGCATCAGTTAAACCACTGCTTCAGAGACAAATAGTAGTAAAGTAATTAATTGTCCTGTGATGAGAGTTGTTCACTGCCTGGAAATCCGTTAATAACAGTGCTAAAGATTCAGCAGCAGAGCTGAAATACTTCCTTTGATGTTGGAAATAATAGCAAGTGAGAACCGCTTAAGATACTGAACAAACACAGAAACAATAATCCCATCCTACATGTATGGGCGATGTGTCTTACCTCTCCTTTTGAACTTCACAGAACTGCTCTGCTCATCTTTTCCCGTTACCCTGCACTGCAGTAACCATCCCTTTTATTGAAGAGAGACCAGACTCCACATGCTTATCTTTTTGTCCCAATGACAGCATTAGACATATTCTGGTCTTCAATTTACAACAGGCTTACAACCTGGTTTTCCATCCTGTGTTCTTCTTTGGGAGGCAGTCGTCTTGTTTTTCCTGATTAGTTACTTGGTGATGATGGAAGCAGCAATTTAAACTCCTTTTCCTTACCTCAGGAATTCTTGCTCGTCAGTGTAAATGTTGGCTGATGAGCAGCTGTAGCTTCCTCCCAACATCATTCTTACCACTGGAGTATCTGCTCTACAGAAGAGTGACTAATAGTTTCTGTCATCTGAGCAGCATTCTCTGAAGCCACTTTCTTGCCTAGAGCTAACTTATTTCAATGTGAATTACTGAGTTTGTTTAATGTAGCATTTTAAAGCCAATGATCCAACTGCAGACTTTCTGGTTTGCTTTTACCAGGGTGGTTTATTAATAGTAAGTGTAGAAATGAAACAAACTTGGTAAGTTAAAAAAGAATGACCAAAAACCATCTCTGCCAACATGATCTGTTTTTTAATCTAATGAGGTGAAACAGTTGAATTCGAAAGCTGGGTCAAAAGCTTATGTAATTTTGAGACCCTAAATATAGAATGGTGTAATGACACAAAAAGATCAATCTCTGTGCGTATGTTCTGGTAGAGAACTTTTGTTCTTATTCTGTGCATGCAATTTAAAACTAAGCTGGATACCCTCTGCTTAGAAAAATGGTCTTGCTGATATTCCTATCTTTATGCTATGTGCCAGTTTAAATGGACATGTAGCATGTAGCTTCCTTTGTTATAATTATCTGGGTCTTTGGGGTTTTTTTGGTACATTTATAGGCATTGTAAAATTGACCTTTTTATGTTATTTTTTTCAATAGTAGTGGAATGGGGTGATGATGTTAATGCAGTATCAGAAGATGAAGCCATGGTGCTGGTGAACCATCAAGCAACGGGTGACGTCTGCACTCTGATGATGTGCCTTCAGGATAAAGGCACGGTAGGCTACAACTGGGGAGTGGGATAGCTTCCGTGTGTGTGATCTGTCACCTTGGGTGTGGGGTACTCACATCTGTGTGAGGTATTGATGACTGACTTGGGTGTTAATAATCTCAAGGCCCTGAGCAGATTTGGTTTAATGTGACAGCCATTAGCTTGAAGCAGGTTTTAGACCATAAAGGTTGCCTTTAAAGAAGGCCAAATATGAGCTGAGTCAGTGTGCATCCAGACTAGGTTAACACAGGGAAGCAGATCTCCTGGCAGGTAATCATGTACTTGACTTTCTCATCTCACCTCATGCTCTTGTGCAACTTGTGCTAACTTTGCTTGAACCAGCACAAGTCTGGCTTCTTGGTTATGACTTTATTCCAGCATGGAATTTTTCTCAAAATTAGAAGCAAGTTGTGCATTGGAATTTTCATATATAGGAGTTCAGAAACTGAAGATGACTTCCCTATGAGAGCATGCCCATGCTAAGCCAGCTAGCTAAGGTCAAAATTGCTTGAGCTCTTATTTTACAAGCCCTTAAGCATTCTTTGGTGAGAAGTGCAACTAATGTCAATTGTTTCATGCACTGCTGTTCAGAAGATTCCCATCTAGGAAGTGTAGTGCTGGAAACTGGACTATGGGATCTAAACAGGCTATCAAACCTATGTGCAGGTCAGGAGGAAGAGGGTATGTAGGATTGGGCTGCAAAAGGTGGACAGTATACCTGGCAAGGTGAAAAAGTGCCTCAGCTGTGTCTTAGTATTGTCTTCTTTCTAGAGACCATACAGTGAAGAAGCAAGGAATGCAACTGCTTTTTGTTGCATCTGTAACTGTGGCACTGTTGGGGTATATTAATATAGATTGGGTGTACATTCGATCTCTTATCAGAGATTTCAGTTTTCTTTCAAAACCAAAACACCCCAAACCCTCAAACAAACCCAGTTCAGAAAAGGAAGTATGGAAATACCCCTCAGGATTGAGCAGAGACAGATTCCTGTCTTCCTCCTGTAGCCTAGAGAGAACTGGGTTTAAAAGTACTTTTAATTGCTTTAATTTCTTTGGGTATTGAGGCAGTTAAATGAATTCTCTACCATACCCCAGTGAGGAGAATGACAGAATAAACACTCTTTAATTCCCTTCATCAGTATTATGCATAGGACAATCTTGTGGTGAAGATACGACTGTGAGGGCGTAGTCCTGTGTATATGTTATTGCATATAATCTTGACTATGGATGTATCAGGTGGTTTTAAATATCACAGGGCTTCATTGACTCATGTATGTATAATAGTATGTATATATAAATCCACACTGTGTTTACCCTGTTTGACTTCATAGCTAAAAAATTTCAGTCAGGACAGAGCAGTGAATGTAGAGGATGTTAAAAACAGAGGAAGGAATGATCTTCACTATGGAAAGCGTTAGGTTTGCAGGCTTTCAGAAAAGCAAATCATCCTTAAAAGCACTATTTTTCCCTTAAATAATTGCAATCATTGCTTTTTGAATATATATGTCTAGAGCCTCGTATGGCTTTAATGGTTTTAGCTAATCAAGAGATAATTAAAAAGAAAGCTTCAATGCATGGTTAAAATATAGCATGAGTAGTACCAGTGGCTAAAAATAATGAGAAAGATCAGGATAGTTTATCCTTGATAGAACTTGCTGAATCAGGTGTTCTTAAATAGCATGCTTCGGATTTCTGAACAGAGAGGGTTGCCTTCAAGTGGCTGTGAAACCACTGGAGAGGATAAAAACCCAAACCTACCTGTCCAAAAGGAATCATTATACTATAGGCAACTACTTAAATTAGGCAGTCTTCTTTAAATACAGTTTAAACTTAACGTGGAGCCCTTCACAGCCTTGATATTCATCTGCTAGTAACATGGCAGCCTTCCAGTGTCTGAAGGGGCCTACAAGGGTGCTGGAGAGAGACTCTTCATCAGGGACTGTAGCGGTAGGACAAGGGGTAGGGAGTGGCCTCCTCTGGACTTGTTCCAACAGCTCCATGTCCTTCTTACACGCTGTGAATTTCCTCCTAGCACAAGTGCAGGATTCTGCTGTCTCAGATTGCCTCCAAATGCTGCAGTCTGATTCTTTTTCAGTAGAACATAAATGTTCAGAAAAGGCCTGCAGGCATCTGTCCTACAAGCTGCATCCAAACCATAAAATAATAATGTATCTTGGTGTGAATGGTACATACTAGCTTTGTAAGTGCTAAGACAAGACTGAACAATCATAACAGTAACACCTTCCACTAGAGCAGGCTGCTCCAAGCCCCTGTGTTCAGCCTGGCCTTGAACACTGCCAGGGATGGGGCAGCCACAGCTTCTCTGGGCACCCTGTGCCAGCGCCTCAGCACCCTCACAGGGAAGAGCTTCTGCCTTAGATCTAACCTGAACTTCACCTGATTCAGTTTGAACCCATCACCACTTGCCCTGTCACTACAGTCCCTGATGAAGAGTCCCTCTTCAGCATCCTTGTAGCCCCCTTCAGACACTGGAAGCTGCTCTGAGGTCTCCACGCAGCTTCTCTTCTCCAGGCTGAACAGCCCCAATGTTCTCAGTCTGTCTTCATACAGGAGATGCTGCAGCCCCTGATCATCCTCGTGGCCTCCTCTGGACTTGCTCCAAGAGCTCCATGTCCTTCTTATGCTGAGGACACCAGCACTGCACATCATGGTGCTTCAAGTGGGGTCTCATGAGTGCAGAGCAGTGGGGCAGGATCACTTCCCTCTACCTGCTGGTCTCACTGCTGGTGATGCAGCCCAGTACATAGGTGTTTTCTGGGCTCAAGCACACGCTGAAGCCAGCTCATGTTCAGTTTCTCATCAGCCAACACCCCTAAATATTGCTTGACTAATACATGTTACTGTAAGACAAGCCACATAGCAAGTTTTCAGGTGAATCAGAAGTGACCTAATTATACTTTTTATATAGTTCAAGAAATTGCCCCAGTTTATGAGAGTAAGTGTTAAAACACACTCCGTTTGTTGAGGTCTCAGGAACAGTAAAGGTTATGTGTTTAACAAAGAGAAGTAGGTTAAAATGCTGCTATTGCTGCTTTCCGACTGGATTAGGACTGATAAATGTGGCTATTTTTTCTGATTCAGAGCACAAAGCAGTGCCAGGAAGGGTGCAGTGAAGAGGAAGAAAGTAGAGCTTGCAGCTGGTTTGGGTGCAGGTTTCTTTGTTAAGGTAGAGGTGCTTGAAGGATGAAAGTTAGTCTATTCAGGTTGCTGTGTTCTGAAAGCTGTGCAATGAAAGTGAGTCTGTGAATAGGAGGCACCTAGATTTTGTAATAAAATTGGTAAAAGCTTTTTCTGCTTTCTGAACTTATTTAAGCAGGAAGGATGAAGCAAAAAGGACCTGAAACAGGATCCAAACCTTCTTTCAGTCCATAAACAGCTACAAATCTGTGCTCAAAACACTTCTGAATGTCTTTGCTTAAACCTCCTTGAAATGAAAGTGATAAAGACTCATCTCATGAGCATTGTTTCATTCCTGAGGATACTGAACAGAAGAGCCACCAGCAGTATCTTGCAGTGTGATCTGCCCTGGTAGTGGAACAGGATGAATATCCATTAGTCTAGTTTGCCTTATGGTTGCAAATGAGATGTGTGTCCTATTCTTTGAAGTCTTCCTTTTCAGCTTTATGTGTTCTAGTGTGTGTGTATATTCATTAATTCCTACATTAAAAGTATTTCCTCTTTGTACTTCTAACCACTGCCCAGGCTTATAGGCAGGTTTGTAATCACTGAGCTCTAGAGTTTTCCTCTTTGTAGCCCACTTGCAGCAAACTGCCTGTATGTTTTGTCTTAGTTATAACTTGTATGTCACACTCCTCTTTGACAAACTCACATCATTCCCTCTCAAAAAGCCTGAAGAAGCCTATGGATGACACAGCCTTTAGATGACCTGTGTCATCTAAAACATAGTGAGATGGACTTCAGACTCAGAAGAGCAATGATCAACTTTCAGGATACACCTACTGGCATCTAAATAGTAAAAGGCGGTATGGGAGGAAAGAAGCATTAACGCTGCTGGGAAAGAGTTCCTCATCCAGGACTGCCCTAGAACATCCTGGAGAAGAATGGCAACTTCTCAAAAGACAGAGATCTTTTTGGGGAAGCACATTATTAAGCTTGCTGACCTCCTCCAGTAAAGTAGGTTATGTTGGTTTAACTTCTGCTTGCTATAATAGAACAATAACTGTCAAAATGCCAACATATGAGGCGAACACTGACAGTCGTATGGGTACTGCTGCAGGCTGAGTCCTTGTCAGTGGAGTTTTGGTGGTGTTTTTATCCAAGGATATGGTTCCTTACACTGCCTCTCATCTATGGGCTGGTGCACAGGCATGAACTTAGATACTGAAGCGCCTTGAGGAATGATAATATCTCAGTGTTTTTTTTAACTCCTGTCCCTTCAGCTCACTTCTCCTTTTTTTGTTTCCTCCCTAAGGCTTTCTAATTTACTGAAATGGAAAGAATATCAACCTCTGCAAGAGGAGTTTTTGCTTTAAGGTCCTCTCTTTTATTGAACCCAGGCCTGGGGATAACTGTATGGGAAACCATTTCACCAGTATTAGTCTCAAGTGGGGACTTCTCTCTAGGAACAGGTTTTTCTTCTCTCATTCACAAATACCTAGTGTGTCTTTGTTCCCTTGGATGTGTAGCATCTAGTAGGAAATGGCCCTGGCAGGCAGGAGAGCATGCTAGCATCTCACAGAGAAGAAGTGGATGCTTGTTTCTAAAGCAAAACCTTTCATATCTTTGAGGGCTGTTCTCTTCTGAAAGACATGGATGCTGGGAGAGACTCTTCATTAGGGACGGTAGTGATAGGACAAGGGGTAATGGGTTAAAAGTGAAACAGGGGAAGTTTAGATTGGATATAAGGAAGAAATTCTTTACTGTGAGGGTGCTGAGGCACTGGAATGGGTTGCCCAGGGAGGTTGTGAATGCTCCATCCCTGGTGGTGTTCAAGGCCAAGTTGGACAGAGCCTTGGGCGACACGGTTTAATGTGAGGTGTCCCTGCCTGTGGCAGGGGGGTTAAAACTAGATAATCTTAAAGTCCTTTCCAACCCTAACTATTCTATGGTCCTATGATTCTATGCTTTCCTTTTCCACTTCCAGTGATGCTGAAGGGTCCAGAAATGGTGCTCTTGCATTATCCAAGATCTTCAAGTAGAAAGTTTCCTAGTATTAAAAAAAACCCACAGAAGTTGAGGTGTTCTTAACGTGCTCTTAGGCAAGGATGTGAATTTGGAATTCACTGGGAAATCAGCTGAATGTCTAAGGTAATCAAGTATCTCGGTGTTCTTTGGCAGCTGTGTTCTTGCAGATGTGTAAAAACTTCACTTTGAGCATCCAGCTGCAGTTGTTTAAGGTTAAGTGAAAGAAACAGGGTATGTGACAGTTATCTTGCTCCAAATATATGACCTAGGATTCATTTATAGCTTCTGTGGTCAAAAGGCAGCATAGGTAATCAGAGCACTCCAAGAGATAATTAGATTTCTTTGGACAAAAGATTTACTGATGCATGCAATTCTGGACCCCAAATGCAAATTCTGGAGCTGCTCTTACAAAACAGAATTCCTACATTAAATAGGATCTGCTTCCTTCTCCATATTCCACATGGAGATATGAAAACAGGGAAAAGCTACTGTCTTTCACTGTTACCGTTTTGTTGGAAGCGTTGTTAATGTGGTGGATGTGGTTTATAAGTATTTCAGTTACTGTGCAAGCTTTTGGTGTTTGTAGGTGTAATCAGCTAATATATTTTCCAGCGGAAATCTTTACTTCCTAGACTGCTTTCTTTCTGTCTTGGCATCTTTCAGTTCTATAGGATACATCATTGGAGGCAAAGCAGAAGGTGCCTGTTTAAGATTAAAGAAATTATCTTCTGACTACCAGAAAAATGTCATGGTTCTCCATATGCTGTTTTGATAGTGGTAAATGGAAGAGTACTATGTTACATGACTTTAAGTTTCACTGAACTTGAATCAGTCTTAGTGTGACCTTATAGCATAGGGAAGAGTAAAGGCAGTGAGCCTAGTGTGTGACAGCATGTAGGAGACAGTGAGTTTTTCAGTTCTGTAGAGCCAATCTGTATGCCTCTCAACATCTACATGTAGGAGCTATACAGGGGAAAGACACTGTTCGAGAAGAAGCTTTTTCCTTCTGTTATTTACCTCTTTTGGAGTGGTATTTCTGTTTTAAATCTCAAAGGACTGATCAGGTATATGCCTTCGCTGTCCCATAAGAAATGATGGTCAACGTGAATCTGATGGCACAACCTCTGTTTTTTGCCTTCTCATCATGCTTCTTGGCCAGGACAAGGAGCATGACTTCATGGAGTTCTCAGGAATGCATGTGGTGCTCTGCCATGAGAGAAATGAGTAATGGCATGTGGGCTGTCCAGAGGTCTCTAAATGCTGCTGTTTAAAGAGTAAGCATGTATGGAGCATGTGCACATCAGAAGCAGGAGAACAACATGATCTCATTCCCCAAGTACAAGTAAATATAAGGAAACATGTTTTTGTGGTATACATAAACCAGTTGGAGGTTTCCAATACAGATCTGTATTATTTTGTGTACTTTAATGATCACTGAAGATGGGTTTAGTTTGCAGCTGGCTTAAAATTGTGGTGGTACATCAGTAGAAGCATTACAGCACCTGTGTGAAAAGACAGAGTAGAAATCACTTTAGCATATAGCTAATAGTGCAGAACTGCATATTATATTACCAAAAGGCAGCTATTTAATCCCGCTCTTGGGGGAGAAATGTAGCACCTCTGCTTCTTTAGACTTAAGGGCATAGAGAACTTTATATACATTTGCTAGTTTTGTTGCTGTTGCCAGGGTGGTAAGAACGTGACCAGTATGTACATAATTCGCTGCACTTGGTATTTACTAACCTTTTGGTAACTTTTCAGGTTGTCCGTCAGATGATGTGGCTGATGGATCATATTTTTAAGTATACAAACTTTGGCATCGTGTCTCTAATCCATGGAGACTTCTTCATAAGACAGGTAAGTGAAAACACGTAGTAGCACTTTGAATTTACCCTTATCTTTGGAACATTGTGGTCTAATGGAACTTACTCATTACCTCCTGGATGGTTTGCAGGATGAAATAACTATGCTGTAATGTGTATATTTGGGTAGAGCTTTTTTCTGCTTTTGTTTCCCAAGCTTATTTTATTGTATTCCTAGACACAAATGTTTATGGAACCCAGCTGTGATGAGAGGCTTTTATGAGAGGTCTGCAAGCACAGTGCATAGGCAGGCCTTTTAGTCTCTCTGCTTCTTATTGCCATTGTTGGCACCTTTCTTCTTTCCTTAGTGACCTTGAAGCTGTGGAGTGCTTCAAGTCTGGCTAGGTCACTGTTCTGACTGTCGAAGTGTCAGATAAGGAAAGGCAGGACCATTCCTTTTGATGCTGACATGGTAGCAGACCAGTTTAAGGCAATGAAGGACCTGCATAAATAGTAATTGATTCTTGAAGGTTAATTCTTCTTTGAGCATCAGCAAAGAGTATTCACTGAGCTCAGCATCTCAAATGTTAAGGAGTGAAAACCTCAGATCATTTCTTACAATTTGGGGGGTTTTGTTGGTTGGTAGCTGTTGATCCAGCTGCACTCTAAAAGCAGAAACTTGGAAGTGTGGAATGCTGAGTATGAATGTGCAGCCAGTTTGTGAACTGCAGCATCCAGCATATTCCTTTCTTTCCTCTCCTAATTTTTATTTGCCTGGACTTAAAATGCCTGGGCAGCCAGAGAGAATTAATGAATTTTCACTTTACAGTGAAAAAGCAGCTAAATGACTCAGAATGAAATGATGAAGTACTTTATCACAGCTATACATAGCTGAAATTCTATTTCTCACTAAGACTAGAGGCATGGTTAGAAAACCTCAGGCAAATAATTAGATAATAAGATTAAGGTCTGTCGGGATACACAACTGTGTACTGTGAGAGGATGAAAAGGAACACGATTTGACACTGTAAAATGTCTATTTCAGTAGTTAAAATACGTCACATACACTTTTTTGACGTATTTTTTGGCTGTCAGGTTAACTGTCGTTTCTGAAGGTGGTGTTGCAATTCCAGTTACAAATCCAAACCATTTCTGAGCTCCAAAACCTAAGGCTTTTCCTCATTTTTGTCAAGTGCCTGAGATACGCAACAACATCACAAGTAAAGTGAGATCAGCATGAGTCTAAATATAAACCAAGTGAAATAAATTGTTTCCTGGCTGTTAGTTAGCCTTTGGGTGTAGCAAAACCACTAACTATAGAAAGGCCCTAGTAATGTTTGGATGAGCAAATATTTTTTACCCTGTAAAATAATCTAATCTGATTATGGTGCAATGCATCTGATTTGTTTGAAATGCACATTAGCTTCATTTTCATGAGCAGCCCCAGTGGCAGCTTTAGGGATGCTTCTGAGGCCTACCAGGAGTTGACCAGTTTTTTCTCTTCTCCCATTAAAGAGTTTACTGGAAACAGAAACTGTCAGTACCTTGCCATATCTGTGATGCAAAGTGCATCCTAAAGAATTTGGCAGTAATCTCTTGCTGCCTCTTTTCTTTCCTCTAAAGGAAAGAAGGCTGAGCCCTGTGATGGAGATCAACTAGCCATGGTCTTCAAGAGTTGAGTGTAATAAGGAGCTGCTTGTGTATGACTGACTTTCTCTTCTTTCTGGATAATATGTTAACTGTGTTTTATCTTCCATGGTTTTATCTAGCCATGGGTGCTTTTAAACACTCTTTTTTCCCATTTAGTCCATTGGGCTTTTTTGTATTGCAGAATCATCTGAAACCTCACAGGATTTGCTAAACTGCAGTTTATTCACTAGTCATATTTGTTAGGTTTGTTTAGGTTTTGGACAGTTCTGATGTCTAGCATGGGAAGAGATTACTGTTTGCTGTTTCCTTAACTGTTGTGCTACCCTGAAGTCCTGTGGTCTGATGAGAAAGATTTAACTGGTTTAACTGAGGGATTTTTAAATTGCTCTGTAATGTAAGCAGGTAGAGCCTTTTCCTTCACTTCCATCCCTGGTAGTGGTCAAGGCCAAGTTGGATGGAACCTTGGTCATTGTGGTCGAAGGTGAGGCATTCCTGCAGTCATGAAGGGCACGTCTCACTGTCTTAACTGAAGAAGCTGTGCTAATACATAGGAGAGGAGAAATGAACGAGTCACTTGAGCACCACAGATTTGGGTGAAAGCTGTGGTTCTGCTGTGATAACCCCACTCAGGCCTGGTCTCGAGGTCTGTGATGCCTCTGCAGTCCTAATAGAGGCTGGGGGTGAGGGGAGAGGTGCATAGAGGATAGTGGAAGCAAAGATCCTGTTTGGCTTGCAGAAATGCCTGATGATAGATAGACCACAGAACCATAGCTTGACCTCTAGGCTATGTTTGCAGAATTCAGTTTAGCAAATTCAACTTGAGATGCAGTAACAGCTAGGGAATCCTGCAAACGCATCCTCCTCTTACGTGGAGTTCCCAGTTACGGTCTGGATGTCACTTTTGCAGAGAATTCATCAAATCAGGAGCTTCATCCCCGGTTTCAGGAAGGTGTTTTCAGCCTCTCTGCAAAGTGGCATTAATTCAGCCACCAGTGGGTGCACTAAGGAGAACATTGGTTTGTGTTGTCTTAGGGGCTTATTTGTACCTGTGACAAGAGAGGACTCTTAGGAATGTAATAATTACCTGGCTAATGTTATCTCTCCTAAGCATTCATTTCATTTAGGTGATGTTTTATCCTTACAGGGAAGAGCACACCGTGACCAGCAGCTTGTGTTACTCAAGGAACA
Organism: Psittacula echo; assembly: GCF_963264785.1. Classification (NCBI taxonomy): domain Eukaryota; kingdom Metazoa; phylum Chordata; class Aves; order Psittaciformes; family Psittacidae; genus Psittacula; species Psittacula echo. Next base: position 2,036,592 of record NC_137738.1, on the reverse strand, counting down.
TCTAGAAAAGTATTACAGGAGCCGCAATCGGAAATGGATTGTTTTGTTTCCAGAGGGTGGCTTCCTTAGGAAAAGGAGAGAAACGAGCCAGGCATTTGCCAAGAAAAACAATTTGCCATTTCTTAAACATGTTACCCTGCCAAGACTTGGGGCAACACAAGTAATCCTGGAGACACTTGTAGCACCACAAGAAAACGGAACTCCAGTGGGTGGAGATGCTGTGATAAGAGGTAAAGACCACTTCACTCTTGTGGGGAAAAGGCAAATTGAATGTCCAAGATTGGAGTTACTGTGTTGAACTAGTCTCTTTTAATGTCAGAATGCATCCATAATGGACTATTGTATTTATATACGTGTTTTCATATTGACTTTTAGCTCCACCAGCTTTATTTTTTGATGTTGAGACAAAAAAGAAACCTGTAGTTTTAAATTGATAAGAGTCTACTATTTGACTGTGTGAATGCTTGCCTTGGGGCACATGATGGGTAAAGCAGACACTGGAATGAGTACTCAAAGTGAGCAAGAAGGTGGGCTGCTCCTTGGCAAGCTTGGAATATGCAAACTATGTCCAGATTCTTATTCCTGGCTTCAGAAGTTTATTTGCATTCAGTACTCTCCATTTTATCCCTCCTCTTGAATTATATTCTATTGAGTTCAAGTCCTCCTGTTCTTTACAGATTTTGATGGGAACTGTTCGCTTTGTTGCTGGAGTTAATTGTTGCTGATGACTAGATTTGAAGGATGGTTTTGGCCATCCTATGTTAAAAGAGTTATGAGAGAATAAGAATATTCCTGCAACATTATTATTCTGGGACACCTGGGCTGAAGGAGAGGGTATAGCTGGGATGTAAATGATGTCTGTAGTTACAGGACTTGGTACTTTTAGTTTCTTCATTTTTATAATTAACTTCTTAGCATGTTCAAGTGCAGGGCTAGATCTTGCTTAACCTAATTGTGGATTGTTACTTGTTATAGAAACAATGGTTGGGGGGTTGAGGTGGTTTCTTGGTGATGGGTGGTACTGGCATTTCCAGAGCCAAATAATGACAATCATTTAGCAGTTTGAACCAAAGATTCGTGGTAATGAAGCCACAGATGCAAAAGGCTTTGGGGTTTTTCTGTTCAAGTTTCAGGGTTAGTGGGAACCCTCAGACAGAAATTGCTTCCAGATAATTTTGTCAACATAGGAAATGGATGGAGATGATGCACTTGCCAGGAGTGGAGGGAGTCTTTTAAATCAGCTGAAAATGAAGCTGTGGAATGCATCAGAGTATTTTGTTTCAGGCTACGTTCAGAAAAGCAAGGCTGAAGGAAGCCCTTGTTGTCCTAGAAGGTTTTAGGTTTTAAAGAGAGAAAAAGAATAGGCCTTGTTAAGAGTTAACTTTTTTAAGGAGAACAGTTTGACCTGTTCCTGTTCTATTTCTTCCTGTCTCAAAGGCAAAAAGGTAGGAAAAGTGAGAAGTTCCTCAATTAGTTACAGGCTGGAAGGGGACCAAAAGCACTCATCAAATACCAACTTCATGTTTTCATACGCTCTGCTATCAACTTAGCGGAGCATCAGACCTGGTGCTCTTTGAGTGACATGAGTCAGGCTCCAGAGAAGTGAGCGTTTGACGGTGGTTGGCCTAACTGGGTGCTAAATGAAAGAGTTGTTTCAGAAGTGCATGGAACCACCGCTCTCCATCCTATCCAGAAGACAGCAGGAAAGATGAGTGGGCAAAAATAGGGAAGAAATGTGTGTGTTTAGCTGTCATTCTTTCAGAGTAGCATGTATGAAAACAAAAGGGATGAGAAAGAGAAGTGAAAAGTAAACTTTATATGGTAGGGAAGAGGAATACATTATTTGATACATAATGAAACTGAGGTATTTTAAGGCCTGCCAAACAGCTGGCACTTCGAAGGAGTTTGGAGCAATTGTTCACTGAATAGAGGCATTCCAGAGCTTATTTTTGATCAATATTGCTCTAATATGTTTTTTAAGTCTGCTTTATTTTACCATGCAGCAACTTTTTGCTTCATAAGAGGTTGCTATGAGCTTTGTTAGAGGCATATTGAAATCTTATCTTGCTGAATTCAGCTGCAGCACAGTACATCCAGTTCTGATGCTTATTCTAAGAGAAATTCAGTTTTCCTTTCTGCAGAGCTGGACACTGGCCTTCATAATTGGTTGGTTTTATTTAAATCAGACTTTTTGATTCACTGTTATGAGGAATGTGGGAAGGCTTGCTTTTTTTGTTATCTGGGAATAAGGGTTTCTTGTTTTGTTCCAGCTGATTTGTTATGGAGAGATCTTGGGATGATGAGTAAGATGTTCAGTCTGAGAGCTGATCTTTGGGGCAAAACATTAATTTTAAGGTTAGTGGTCCAGTTGAACACACAAGGACAAGTAGAGAACAAAGGATGAGTTACAAGAACACGTTGGTATGCACGGGAAGGCAACAGTGTCTTTTGGCTGCTATCAGAGTGATGTAAGTGTTCAGGAAACCACACCTGAATACTAGTGAATGCTAGCAAATATTTTCTTTTCCAAGTGGAAACTGTGGTCCTTAGGTCCGTGCCTGGCTGGTGCATTCTTTTCCACTCCGGATGCAATCTGACAGTATTGCAGAATCATTGACTCAACCAGGTTGGAAGAGACCTTTAAGATCATCAGCTCCAACCATTCCCCAGCACTGCCAACCAAGGCCACCACTGACCCATGGCACTGAGGCCTCGTCTCCATGGTGTGTGAACACTTGCAGGGACAGTGACTGCGGCCCTGCCCTGGGCAGCCTGTTCCAATGCCTGAGCACCCTCTGGGGCAGGAATTGTTCCTCAGCTCCATCTAAACCTGCCCTGGTGCAGCTTGAGGCCATTTCCTCTTGTCCCATCCCTTGTTCCTTGGGAGCAGAGCCCAGCCCCTCCTGGCTCCATCCTCCTCTCAGGCAGTTGTAGGGAGCGATCAGGTCCCCCCTGAGCCTTCTCTTCTCCAGACTGAACCCCCCAGGTCCCTCAGCCCTTCCCCATCACACTGTGCTCCAGGCCCTGCACCAGCTCCATTGCCCTTCTCTGGCTCTGCTCCACAGCTCAGTTGGATGCGAGGCTTCCTGCTGAAGGCTCTCTTCATAACTTGCTCTCTTTCTCAGTGGTAAGCACTGATGATCTGGTGGGTTTGAAGAGTCCTGTGCACAGTCAAATGAGAGTAACCCAAGGGAGGACAGAGGGGACAAAGAGAAGCTCTGAACCACAGTAAGTTGGTGGTTGTAGACAGGCTGTGAAAGGACCATAGAGCATGGCAGAGCACTGGATGTCTTGATAATGCTGACAGTAAGTTTCTTCATAACTAAATAGGAAGCAACTTATTAACACTGAATCTACAGCTAGAGCAAAACTAAGGAAGAAGATAGCTGTGCAGCTTTAGGAAGGAAAAATCACAAGTTAGGAAACTGTATAAACTTTATTTGATTTCTGGATTTTATGTCTAACCCTGAAAGTTACTGTTGTGATTGTTCAGTCTTGTCTTAGCACTTACAAAGCTAGTATGTACCATTCACACTAAGATACATTATTACTATATGGTTTGGATGCAACTCTGTAGGACAGATGCCTGCAGGCCTTTTCTGAACGTTTATGTTCTATTGAAAAAGAATCAGACTGCAGCATTTGGAGGCAATCTGAGACAGCAGAATCCTGCACTTGTGCTAGGAGGAGATTCACAGCGTGTAAGAAGGACATGGAGCTGTTGGAGCAAGTCCAGAGGAGGCCACGAGGATGATCAGGGGCTGCAGCACCTCCTGTATGAAGACAGGCTGAGAACATTGGGGCTGTTCAGCCTGGAGAAGAGAAGCTGCGTGGAGACCTCAGAGCAGCTTCCAGTGTCTGAAGGGGGCTACAAGGATGCTGGAGAGGGACTCTTCATCAGGGACTGCAGCGATAGGACAAGGGGTGATGGGTTCAAACTGAAAGAGGGCAAGTTCAGGTTAGATCTAAGGCAGAAGCTCTTCCCTGTGAGGGTGCTGAGGCGCTGGCACAGGGTGCCCAGCGAAGCTGTGGCTGCCCCATCCCTGGCAGTGTTCAAGGCCAGGTTGGACACAGGGGCTTGGAGCAACCTGCTCTAGTATGAGGTGTCCCTGCCCGTGGCAGGGGGATGGGACTGGATGAGCTGTAAGGTCCCTTCCAACCTAAACCATTCTATGATTTTATATTGTAACTAATGCAGCAATTTTTCTGTTCCAAGTTCCTGTTAGCTTGCTCCATTTAAAAATAATAGGGTTTATTCTTGTTCAAAGGTCTGCTTAGGCCTGAAAGCAACATCCTCAGAGGTACTCAGGTCCTACCCGTTGTGTTGTATGCGGTTGTCTGTTTCTTTTTCAATCTCAGGTTCTGTTAGAGCTTCATGGCAGGGCACAACTAAGTAGAACCCCCCAAAAAGGACAGCAAGATTTGCTTTACAGTTAAGTTTCTGAAATCCATGGTGACTTGGGGGTGGTTTTTGGCAGTGTGGGATCTTGGATGCTTAGGTAAGGCTTATGTTAAACCAGAGCATGCCAAAATATGCCTGTGACTGTGATTTGAGAGCACGTCTTGGTAATTGCACGTGGATGTAGCTGCACTAAGACCTGCTCACTCTACAAGAGTCTATAGAGGCTGACCTTACCTTCATAAACAGAGTTTTTCTTCCTAACCTGGGGTTCCTGGTAGGCTGTCAAAGGTGGGTTTACCTCCACACCCTACCCTGGAAGGGGCTGGAGTTGAGTTTGGAGCTGGTCTTAGGAATACATGCAGCAGTTCTGCTCCTCAGAAGCAGAAGGTAGAATATGGGCAGAGAAGAGGACTGCAGGAGCCTTCCTGTAATGAAGTTTGACCCATTATCCACTGAAAGAACAGTTTGAAACGCTAGCTAAATATTTAATAAATGATTTTAAAACATTTTACTGTAAATAAGATAATGTGCCCATATTCATCTGGCACTTTTTAATTGCAATTAATGATCTTTGTTGCGTAGTCCCTTAGACAATTTATTTATCTTTAGCCATTCTTCCTTTATGTCTGGGAAAATAATAAATTGAATGGCTTTGTTCTGAAATCCATTTCTAAATTAATACTTCTGTGGATTTACTATTAATTTCGTATTGGCTTCTCTCTAGTACATTACTACTTTAAAAATGAAGGACTCTGTAGTTAGTGCTCTTCTTAAGAGAGACTTGACAAGCACTCTGTCATGATGCTGGCAAGCCTGGAGCCTCTAATGGGACCTTGTGTTCTCATTTCATGTGTCTGTCAGGGTTTTACAATGCTCTATTTCCAGAAGGTGACGCTGGATGTTTCAGCTTGACCTGTGTAGCTTGCTCTGCATCAAAGTTTGGAATAGCTGTAATAACTCATCACATAGGAAATACTGTCTTGCCTTACTCAGGTAGCGTATGTGTGTTTGGAGCAAAGCAGGATAACTCTGTTGTTGAGTAGACACCCTGAAAACACTATCTGCATGTTAAAATGACTGATAGATGGATGTGATAATGTTGCTGTAATTGCCTTCTCACACTCAATGGAAGTAACTGCAAAGTCAGTTAACTGAAATGCAGGTAGAAACTTGCGAGTCAGCCCTTGCACGTCAGTTCTGGTTGGTGTAAATAACTGTGGGGTTAGAGTGCGCCTCAGACTGGATGTTGCAGGTGTCTTCAGGTACGTGGTAGCTCTTCTGCCAAACATGAGTGGTGATGCTGGGCAAGACCAAACATCTGTCTAGCCCAGCATCTTGTCCAGGGCTGCTAGTGGGTGTTAGGAAAAGTGGGAACGCAGCAGACGTGCATCATACATAGAATCAGAATAGTTACAGTTGGAAAGGACCTTAAGATCATCCAGTTCCAACCCCCCTGCCATGGGCAGGGACACAGCACACTAAACCATGCCACCCAGGGCCTCATCCAACCTGGCCTTGAACACCGCCAGGGATGGAGCATTCACAACTTCCTTGGGCAACCCATTCCAGTGCCTCGCCACCCTTACAGTAAAGAATTTCTTCCTTAGATCCAATCTAAACTGTCCTGGTTTCTGACTGTTTCCAGTGTGGTAGGTTTCCCAAGCCATGTGGGGGTTTCTGCCTGTTTAGTTCACCCTCCGTCCATGTACGTGTCCAATTTCCTCTTGAACTGTCAGCATCCTTGACATCCTTTGACAAGTTTTGCCACAGTTTCATTCCTCTCTGCACAAAGAATCACTTTTCTGTTTGCTCTGAAGACTTTTCCTCTTGGCTTCATGTTGAATACGTCTGTTGTTGCACTGAGAACAACGGTGAGCAGTCTTTCCCCGTGCGTGTTCTTCATGCCGACGGTGCTTTTGTCAACCTGTCATATTTCTTTCATAGCTATCTCACCTGCAGGCTTGCAGGGTCTTGTATTTGGTACTAAAACCTTACACCTCTTCCATGCTTCTGCCAACAGGTGGCTGTTTTCAATAATCAGCTTTTTAAATGCTTTAAGATGCTGCTGGGTATGATGTAAGCATATGCCTATACTAGTGCATTAAGCATGAAGTAAGCATGTTACTGTACTGACGTGAACATAACATGACCTCAGATACAAGAGGACTCCAGTTCCCACAGAACAGATACAAAGCTGACTGCAACTGCCACCTTGGCCATGTGCCCTCCTTCCTGGTTTGCTTTCCAGATCTCTGCTCTCCCTCTTTGCAAACCTATGAATTAAAGACATGCCAGAGAGAGGTTGTGGCTAGATTGATGTCTGACCTTGACTCTTGCTGGGAGTGACCTATGTTTGGATTTAAAGTAATCCTGAATAATCTTCATAGCTATTTGCTATGAAGCATAATCTTTGCTATTTCACCTCCTTTGATCCTATTTTTAGTGTGGAACTGTGCTGAGCACCATGTGAACATGTACTGGTGGATCAGTCCTTGTGGGACCTTGGGGATGCAGTCTCCATTGCTAAAACTGACCATCTTTGAGTGGTTGTTTTCTTGTCTGTAATACGCAGCGTGGTGTATTTCCTCCTTATCTGGACATGGAACTGTTGGAACAAGTCCAGAGGAGGGCCATGAGGATGATCAGGGGCCTGGAGCACCTCCCATGTGAAGATAGGCTGAGGAAGTTGGGGCTGTTCAGCCTGGAGAAGAGAAGCTGCGTGGAGACTTCAGAGCAGCTTCCAGTGTCTGAAGGGGGCCTACAAGGATGCTGGGGATGGACTCTTCATCAGGGACTGTAGTGACAGGACAAGGGGTGATGGGTTCAAACTTAAACAGGGGAAGTTTAGATTGGATATAAGGAAGAAATTCTTTACTGTGAGGGTGGTGAGGCACTGGAATGGGTTGCCCAGGGAGGTTGTGAATGCTCAATCCTTGATGGTGTTCAAGGCCAGGTTGGATGAGGCCTTGGGTGGCATGGTTTAGTGTGAGGTGTCCCTGCCCATGGCAGGGGGGTTGGAACTGGATGATCTTAAGGTCCTTTCCAACCCAAACTATTCTATGATGCTATGATTCTATCTCCTAACTCAAATTTTCAAGACCTTTGGAGATCTGCATGGCTGTTGCTTCATCAGGGAGCTGTAACTGCGAGCTCTTATGAAGGCCCAGTTGTAAATGTGCTTAAAGTGCAGACCAAGAAAGTTGATTTCTAGTTTTGAAGTTTTCTTTTTGGTGAACAGGGGGAAGCACCTGACTTTTGGACCAACGTGTTATGTGGCTGTGCTCATACCCAGGGAGTGAACTTGTTCCATTCGGAGTACTACAATATGTGAGAACAACAAAAATAATGATGAAAGGAAAATCTTGGTCTAGTTGAAGTTTTTAAGAGTGTTTCTGTGCTCTGTGATGAAATCTGGGTTTGGTTTTTGCCTCTCATTTTTTGTGTCTCACATCTCATGAAGTACTATAAAAATGGAGTAGGTGTCAAATAAGTGCCATGCACTGATTGCTTTAATACCATGCTTCTTTTTGTTCTTAGAGAGCAAATCAAAAGGCCTGCAGTGGGTGATAGATGCAACCATTGCATATCCCAAAGGTGAACCTCTAGACATCCAAACTTGGATTCTTGGCTACCGACAGCCAATGGTGACACATGTACATTACAGGTAGGAAAGAAACCTTCTACTTTTACATTGAACTAAAATACTGAGAAACAAGGTTCCACAAATGAGTTAACAGCATGTTTCAGGATATGGGAAATCAGTAGCAATGGCTTTTGTATGTGTGTCTCACACAGGTGGGCAACTCGTGCTATCAAAACTCAGCACAGTTTTTATTTGGAAAGTTCAGTGGCCATTTCATATCTCAGCACAGTTAAGTTTTGGCTCATGTCCTGTGGCTGGATATAGTTATAGGGAGTATATCTGATGGCTGAGTTGTCCTTTTCCACTGTCATGTTAAGGTGCTGGTAAACCCAGCTTGATTCTTTTTTATTTATGTACTTAATAATAACAACAAGCTAAAAATCACTGTGTTATTTAATAACAGGCTTCCTGAGAGATTATTATGTATTGTATTTGTCTTTCTGACAAAGGAATAACAGCTTTTCCAAAGCATACTGTTAATAGTTGAGCAGATCAGCACTTGGGAATTACTAATGAATCTCACTGACACCGGGGGTGGGATATTAAAACTTCCCTCCTCAGCAGCTTTTTGTCTCAAGACCTGAACTAATGGAGGGAGAAGTTGCATTTTGCTTTTGGTTTGCAGTTAATTGCAAGTCTGAAATCTCCAGAAATATTTTAACTTTCTTCCTATACCAAATAAGTTGATCACATTTTTATCCCAGGATTGCTTTATTTTGTCTGAATTCCCTTTTGCTGGTTTAGGGAGCTTTTAGGCTTTTCCAGTAAGCTTTTAGGTATCCCTGGGTGGCAGTTTACCTGGGAATGACCTTCTGCAGCATCACGGCTGTGTCACTGTTGTGTGATGTGAAATCCAGGGTGCTCAGTGGAGCTCCTTTCCACAGCCATGCTTAAATCTGTGCCTGCTTTTTATAGAACTCTACCTTCAAGTTTTTCTGAAGGTGAACATACTTACACTTATGTAAGACTATAATATTTATTGTGCTTTATCCAGGTCACCTTAGTGCTCTTCCAGATCTCTGCGATAATTGGAAGTTGAATGTATTTAGAGTTTTACTGAAGGGTACTGCCAAAAATACTTCCTTTAATGAAGTTATCTGAAGTTGAATTAACTTCCTGCTTCTAAATGTGTATATTTGAAACCTATTTTTGAGCACAAGCACAAAGATGATGTAATCTTCCTTGCACTGAACTTGAGTGCTCCTGTTCTTGTAGTACTAAAATCCTGAGAAAAACATTAGAAATGGTTTGTTGTCAGTGTAAGTTTGGTTCTTTCTCTACCATAGGCTCTAAATCCCTGCTTTAGCCAGGGCCAAGCCTCTCTATTGGATATTTTTGGTTTGCTTTCTTTAAAAAAATAACCTCTAGTTGTTACAGGTGACCCTGTAAAACCATTTGAAGTATGTCCTAAATGGAAGCTAAAGCAGCAGCCTGTCTCTGAAGGCTGAGCTCTGGATATCATACATCTGAAACAGGAACTGTCCTGGGTTTAACTGGAGCTTTGGCTAACTTTTCAGTCCTGGTAATACTTAAATTGGCATATCAAGTTTCAGCGTGCGTCCTCTGGACTGGAACAGCTATTGTTGAATGCAGGGTAGCAGTTCCTAAAGATGTGTTTAACAAAGTCCCCTGGCCTGGAGCAGGTCCCTCAGCGCATCAGCACAGGGTGGCTGTACTGTGTTCAGAGCTGGCGTCACATCTGGACCACTCACTGATGGACCTGGCCTTCATCCCCTTGTCCCGTACAGGTTTTAACGTGCTTAAGCTTTCTTTCCCATGGCTGTTCTTGAGGGTGGCAGCCAGGACCACTTCCTTTTTGCTTGTATCGGGTTCTCCACGTGTTGCCTTCACTGGGTGCACCCTGTGTTCCCACATCCTGCCATCACTGGATGAATCGCTCTTCAGTAGTGTGCTCTGTGGCCTGTGATTTTACATAGCTTCCTCATATCCTGCCTTAGCTGCCCCTGTCCCCCTCCCAGCCTCTCAAGTCTTCATCTGCTTGCTGTATCCTTACACAAAAGCCTTTCCGTGATTATCTTGTTACTTTTGTCTGTGCCTTTTCTGGTACTGCTGTAACTAGTTCTGAGACTGACATCCTGAATTTCCCCACAGTGAATTCAGGATCACTGACCAGAGTAATAATAGCTGATCTTAGAGGCTGTGGCAGTGTATGTGTAGCTGCTGGTGCTTTTTCCTTCCCCAGTATTCATTGCCTTGCATTTACTGGTATTAAGTTTCATCTGCAGCTATGGTCGGGTCCTTCTGCAACCCTTCTGCTTGATAATTCTATACCCAAAAAGTCATCACTTTTGTATCCTTTTGTCCAGTGTTAGCATAGCATCTAGCTATCATATGCTAAGACCATTTAATGTATCTGGAGTTAAAGCTGTAGCTTGGAAGGAATGTGGTGAATTTTCACCTTCAGTGCTTTTGACAATAACAGTTATTTTTAGATGCTTTGTGTGGCTTTACGAATATTTTCCTGTTTTATGTGAAGGATGCATTTATCCATAGCAGGATTAGAGGAGAGGGACTGAACAGTGTGTGTGCATGAATTTACTCACGTTGCATCATCCTTTTCTATTGCATACACAGAAATTTTCCTGCTGGATTCCCCTCAGGGCATTACAGCAACTGATGTTTTGTATGTATTTGGTTCTCCCCGGATGACCTGAGACTTTCCTCAGAAGGGGTTGTCTTTTGAGCAGAATGCTGTAATGTGATGGGCACCTTCAGGGTTTTGACAGCTTTAGATCATGTACTGATGATTTGATGAAATGAGTTCATCATGTATTGATGAGCAGAGCTGTTGGTCCCACTGAGATCCTGTGAGATGTGCCTGAGAAGCTGGGGATGCTGAACAGGGAAGAGTTAGGGAACAATTGTTCCCTCAGGGAGGGTTTCTGATGTTAAAGAAAACCTTGCAGCTCTGCTATCACTTTATTGGACCTTCTCCAGGACTGAAGCCCAGTGGGTTGACATCAATGTCTTAGAGCTTATATTTGAAACTATAGGTAAGATGAGTGGAAAACTGTCTCTTAGGAGCTTTGCCTGTGTGCCTCCTAGGTCCAAAACCACAGTGATGTCTGGAGCCTGTTTCCATGTCAGATCTTGCTCTGGAGCAGTTGTGGGAGGTTTCTGTATGGTGCTGCTCCCTGAAAGCCGGTCAAGCCACAGGGTGGAGGCTGATGCACCAGAGCTGTGTAGGTGTAAGACTTGACCAGGGAATCTCAACTACTTCTTTAAGTTCATCTTCTATGTGGAGATCAAGACATTGCTGTAAGAGTGATGGGGCTGTCAGCTGGGAACACCAGTGCTTACTGTGCAGGTCACGCATTCGAGGTGGCTCCTCAGCAGTTCTTAACATTGATAACAACTGAGTATTAACTGCTCTGTGTCCTTACCAGTGTAGGCAAGGATTGACTCAGTGGCTGAGGTATGAAAAGGCCTGTGCTGTGCCGAGCCCTGGGATGTCCCTCGGAAAGCTGGTGCATTTATTTAACCCTTTGAAACAAACTCGGTTAGTAAAGGAAAGCCAAGGTAAAGTGGGCTTCATCTTTAAAAGATGGATATGTCAGAAACATCTTCCAAAGACAGAAATGTCAGAGGTGTTTCTATTCTTCTGTGTTTGATACAGATGTCCTCTAAGATGTTCATGAAATGTATATCAGATGTGTCTGGATTGTTGGTTTTCACCCATTTTCCTTCATTTAGTGCCATAAAAATTGGCACATTGTAATTTGGAGAATAGTTTGACCAGATGCCATCTCTACTGTATGAAAGGAGAATCGGGATTTAAAAGTGCTTTTTCCCCTTTAGAGTAGGGCAGAGTGAGGAACTGATGTATGACAGCAAAATGCCCTTGTATGACCATATCCCGCTTTTTCCTTGTGTGCTAGTGATTGAGGCCCGAAGGCAGAGCCAGCCACAGGATAGCTGCACTTCATAGAATCATAGAATGGTTTGAGCTGTAAAGGACCTTAAAGCTCATCCAGTTCCAACCCCCTGCCATGGGCAGGGACACCTCACGGTAGAAAATTCATGCTGCATGAAAGTACCATGCTATTTCCAGCTAACTCAGCTGTCTTTGTGCCATAATGCAATGAGTACGATGTCACCTTCCTTCCTTGTACCACTTTTGTACCATGCTGCTGTTGAAACAAGCTTTCAGCTACTGAGGAACTTCCTTTCTGTGTCCACATTGATAAAGATCTATTGAAGTCGATGAGGCTGCTGGCTATAAAGTAAGATGGAATACATTGTGGCTGCTGAATGAGCCTCACAGAAGTGTCCACAAAGGGCATCCAGTTGGCAATATATTTTACGATGCTTTATTTATGCAAGTGACTTATTTTTGGCCATGCCTGAGATGTACCAGCAGCTTTCATCGTGCTGAGGTTATTTAGAGAGTCACTGAAACAGCAGGTAATATTATGATTTAGAAGTATGATTATTAGGGGGTAATAAAGAACTTGTATTCAGGGTAGGACACATAATGAAAGGCAACTACTACTTAAAGGTGGTATCTATGAGCTTTAGAATTTTAATGCAGAATCAGAGGCTGTTTCTCCATTAAGGACCATTTAAAAGAGATTAAATGTTTCTGAAAATGCCATTTGGCATCTTTTGAGAAATGGCCTGTGAGCAGCTAAGTCTCCACGATTCCTTGTGTGTGCCAGCAGTTGTATCGTTTAAAATCCTTTCTTCTTTCCTGGACTGTCATTTATGCAAATATGTTCTGGTTTCAGACACTGATACACATCTGTGTAGTGCTTTAAGAAAGTTGATGTCTCTCAATCACCTACATGGGGTGTCCCACAGCCATTGTCACCTCGCAGTTGTGGACAGGAAACCTCCAGCTAGCAGATGATGCTTCATTACTGAGACAGCTTTGCAGACTCCTGTCAGAGTACGTCCTTACTTGCACCACCACTTCTCAGGCTGCAGGCTGTGGTGGCATTGCTTTTACTGATGTTCAGCTCCCCTCGATGATACCAGAACAGCTGCACCCTTGAGGAGAAATCAAAGGAGGTGTTGCCATTCCACTTGAATTTCCTGGTCAAGTCAGCTTATCCAGTGCTATCAAATGCCTTGTTTGCCACACTAGTGACAAAGATGCTCTTACTTTCATGCAGTGTGAGGTTAGTTTTGTCCAAAAGCTGGAAAGATTTAAGTGCCCAAGAGAATCTAGAACCTTCAGATACTACCTGTTGACCGTGTTCCTTGTCAGGACAGTTCTGTGTGGTGATAACCTTGTCTTTCCCTGAGGAGATCAGCAAACTGCTTGCTTTTAGTGGCAGTCCTGGTGCTGGATACCCAAAGGTGGTGTAGAGCCATGATGGTGCTCATGCTCTGACCATACTGACACCTGCTTACATGTCTCATTGGAAAGAAGGAACTCTTTCCTGCACTTTTGGACACGAGGCCTGCCAGATCTCACAGCTGATGGTTGGGGATGACCCTGCTCCAGTCAGAGCAGTGGCTTTCCACTGTTATTGTGGGTCATCTGCATAGTTTTGTATCAAAAAGACTTTCTCAGTTACCTTCCCTGAAGCCAGTCTCTTTAAAGAGAGCATTCTGGTAAAACACAGATGCCAGCTGAGCCATCTGATGGGCAGAGGATGATGATATCAGCAGTATGCTTAGTGTAAATATGGGGGGTGAGAGGGATTAACTTCACCTTATCTAGTGCAGGATGGGCTTGTTTCCAGAGCTGAAGGATTTTGTAATAAACATTTCATCTCTGATTTAGCTCACTCATTAGTAAGAATATTCTGCTTCTAAAAATAACTCTGGATAATCTAAAAATACATTTGAAAATGCTTCTAAATACACTTGTACTTACCCTTGCTAAATTGTGGCAGCCTTGCTGGAAAACCAGTTGTTTTCCACTCTGCATTAATATCCATTCCAACTGGGTGATTGCTTCTTAAAAGTTGAAGAAGCAGACTTGATATCCAGAGATTCAAAGCTTCTGGTACTGTATTGATTAATACAAGAGCCTCCATGGATTCAAGCAGGAAAGTGGTGTGCTGCGTTCCATTAACCTCTGGCAGTACTGGTATCACTTACACTGTGTTGCTGCTCCATTGAAGTGCCAGCTCATCAATTGCTCCTAATGAGTATCTTGTAAGATCTTGTGATGTTTTCGGACTAGAAGGTACATTCTTGGGTAAATACCAGGCTTACTTGGTTATTGAGCAGTAGAGTTGCTACCCATTAGGTAACTGAGCAGCGGACATGGAGCACGTCTGCAGCTTACAGACAGCAAAGCCAGGTAACCTTAGACTTCTGTCCTGAGCCCACACAGGCATCCTGTTAGTTCTGAGCCATCTTCGAACTTGTGTAAGCAAGCATCTGGCCTTCAAAAATACACTGTGAAACACAATATTCAGTTGCTGAGTCTCTTTATCTCTTCACAGCAGACAGGCAGAAGAGAGTAAAAATAGTGCTTGGCAGCTTGGTTATGTCTGGGGACAGAGAATAAGCCTGGCTTAGTGTTATAGCTTCAACAGAAATGGTCCTTTCTCAGGGGTTGTGTTTTTTACTTGCCTTTCCATGGTTTAACTTGCTGTACAACATCTGGGCTTCGAGATAAAATAGCTCTTTATTACCTGTCTTTGTCATCGTTCTTAATATGCATGCTGAGGACTTGAGCTGTTTACTGCACCACCAGCTACTTCATCGTATTTGTCTTTGGTGAAGACTTTCCTTCAAGCTGCATGTTACTAACAGTTGCAAGTTTCTAGTTCCTGAGCCTGGCTTTACTGGAGCACAGAGAACTCCACCGTGTAGAATTGCTGCGAAGGTTACAGAAATACCTGAGTTCATGTCAGTGCCATAGTTAGTGAATGTAACTGTTCGTCTCCTAATAGTCAAGTTCTCTCTGTATACTGAAGCAGGTTCATTAGAGCAATGCTTTGCTCCTTTTCTTCTCCACTTGGAGCTTATTTTTCCATGCATCAAACTGAAAGGAGCAGGAACAGATGATTTGGCAACAAAGCAGGCAAAGATGTTGAAAGCAGCAACAAAAGCATTCTTCAAGACCATCTTGTTTCTGTACCTGATATTCCCATTTCTGTATCTGTTATTCCCATATCTGTTCAGACACTGCCCAAATGATTGTGACATTTCAGACACTTCAGATTCTTTCCAATCAATCAAGACTGTGTTGAAATGAAAACCCCACTGATGAAAGTAGAAGCACGGTGTAGATGAAAGGGAGCTCACCTGAAAAGGAAACCCACAGTCAAGGTCTTACATTTCAGAGTATGAATTTTTTAGGGTAGCCTGATACATAAATCTCTGCTGCATTGGCCTCCCAGTGAAACCCAGCAGGTATGTAAGTTCTTCTCTGTAAGGGCCCTTAGGCACTTGGGGTCTGCTGAGGAGACTGCACCATTACTGTAAGACTTGAAATTCTATTTTGAGTAAAATAAAACACTGTGAGGTAGGGTGGGTTATTTGGGAGTTCTGTATGTGAATTCTACCCTGGATAGCTGATTTTCTAGGTAGACCCTTAGTATTCAACGCAGAAGTACCAAAACATTCATGATTCTTCCACTGGGGTTTTTAAAATAGAGTAGCAATACTTGAGTACACTTATGTGGGCAGTTTTCAGTGTGGAACCTGCCTTAGACATTTCAGACAAGATGCTGCCTCCTTTGGAAAGCTCAGAGGTCAGACACGTTGGGACTTAGTGACGCTGTAACGTGGCTTCTGCCTATTGAGAACTGTTTCTTCAAAGCTGCAGACAGACCTTCTCAGTCTTTCTGAAGCAGGAGCTTCATTGCTTGGTTTGTATTATTTTAAGGATAGCAATAGTGTGGTGGGTTTGTATTTGAAAAAGCCCCAGCAACTTTTCGGCTTTGATCAAATGATGGAGCACAACATTTGAGAGATGCTGATAGTGTCTGTGTGTATATGGCTGGTAACCTGAAATATTCCACTTGGCTATCTGTAATACCTCTGTGACCTGTGAGAAGGAGAGAGAACAAACCATGCAGTTAGATATATACCCGACTCTTGTTCTCTGTTTTGGGGTGGGCTGGGCAGAAGGGAAGAGCTTTGCTCATCACACATTGCCTAGGTTTAATTTATGCTTGTTTCTTTGGTAGGGTTTTCCCAGTTAAAGATGTACCTGCAGAGCCTGAAGCTCTTACACACTGGCTTTATCAACGATTCATTGAAAAGGAGGATCTCTTGACACATTTCTATGAAACAGGTAGGATGATACCTAGCAAAGAGAATCATGCTGTGTAATGGTTTTTCTTACAAGGATCTCAAAATGCTTTAAGGGATATATATGCATTCTTCAGATGAATATAGTAGATTTAAGTATTACTACTTTTTATGTGGCAAAAAAGTATGACAAAAGTGATCTAGGAAAGGTAAATTACCCCGGTAACATAGGATAGTTTAATATTCCAGGGTTAGTGGTTGGCAGAAGGCACATTCAGAACGAATCTAAGGAAATCCTCTTTTTTCCTGCAATAACACATAGTTTAGCTGTGAAACTTGCTGCGGTGGCATTTCATTGAGTGGGATAACTTTGCAAGATGCAAAGAGGTAGCAAACATCTACATCTGTAGTAGAAGTATTTAGAGCTTAAGTTTGGAAGGGATCTAAAACCTTCAGGGTTTAAAATGAGCAAGTTCTTGAGTTAAAGGGATTAAATAAGACTCTTAAATGAGGCAGGTTATTTTAGTGTGGCTATTTAGCATGGGCCTCTGGCACTTTTACTGTTGGAGAAAACTGATTTAAGTTGTCTGAAGGTCTAATCCTAAACTATGGTCCTCTTCAGTTTCCTGTTAAGCTAAACAGAAGGATGTTAGGATTGGAAGGATCCATAAGAGTTAAATAGGAGGAAGTCTTTGGGGTCTTGATCAGCAGCTCTGTGCTGTCGGTACTGGCCTCGTTGCTATGAGATACTGAGGGTCACTTCTGTCATAATATACAATATATATACATATATATTCCATCATAACATCCAATGTTGATGGACCAGAGGAATCTGAATAAACTTGGGGCATTAATAACTTTACTGAAGAGATACTGGCAAACATGGGATTGAAAATACCACGTAAATACTCTGGAACTTGAGCTGGAGAAGTGCTTCCCTAGGGCTCTCTCTTTCCATGCAGTTGATACTGAAGTATGTCATTTGCCCTCTGGCAGGTGTGTGTGCAGAACACAGAACAGAGGAATTTGTCATGATACAAAAGAAAAAGAAAATCTAGAGGGGGAAAAAATAGAGTTTTATTCCAAGGAAAGGGAGCTTATCCAGCATAGACTGAGTAGACTCCAGATGAAATAAAGCAGCTTGCTTCTGAAGACAAATAATCTCTTTATTAGCATGTATCACAGTCTGTCACATGAACCGAGTTTCATATTCCAGAGTGACTATGTTAAAGATGCTACTTGTTCTAGATGATTTATTGCAAAGACTGCTTTAATTTGATTTGGAGTGCTTAATTTATCAATTGGAGTGCTTCAAAAGATTCATAGAATTCTTTAGCAACCCAGAGCTGTATTTTGTTTTATGAAATAACTGCTGTCACTCAGCCATCAGTGATGGCAAAAGTCAGACCCTGCTCTATAAGTCACATCCAAATGCGTATATTAGACTTCATTAGACAAATAACTTTGTGAATCTGTTTAAAATGACAAGTGTAGCTGGTAGGAGGTAAAGAATTCTTGTTATTGAGACATTATTTCACAAGTACTAATAAAATGTCATAACCCCAAGATCGGTTTCAGAGTTTAATGGGTATAATCAGATTTATTCCTAGAAATGAGCTTCTAAAATAGGATAATTGGCTATAATTTGCCAATGTAATCAGTATAAATTAATAAGACATTTCAAATGTAAATGTGATGACATAGGACCTTAGTGGGCATAAATTAGCATCATGTAAAGTTACTACCGTTTGTGCCAGTTGAGCACTTGCTCACACTGTTTGTATTGGCTTGTTGCAAAAGGGCTGTTACAGGTTGTGGAAACCCCCTGGAAAAGTCTTGGGGCCTAATGGGAGGGGGATCCCTGAACCTGCCCAAGAGCTGGCTTTGTATTGCTGTGTGCATTGTCTCAAGTCATAGAATCTCAGAATGGCTTGGGTTGGAAAGGACCTTAAGATCATCCAGTTCCAACCCCCTCTCTTTACAGTTAATATCTGTAGGTATGAGCAAAGACTCCTGTTTTAGCAGCTAGTGGAAAGCTCAGCGAGTTCATGATTTCTCTGAAGTCTTTAGCAGGAATAACCTTGAACACTGCAGTAACCCCAATGAGATTACATTTGGCAGGACAAAAGCACTTGGAGACTAATTAAAAACCCCAAACTATAAACCAGGAGCTTATCAGTTGGAAATGAGTAATTGTATACTGAAGTCATCATGTTCCTCATTCACTCTGATCATAAGCCAGCTGGTGTGTTGTAACCCAGGAAGTCAGCAGTGTCATCCTACAGGGCAGCGGGAGAGGGTTTTCACCAGTGCTACAGAAACACTCTCCATCATAGCAGATCTGAAACCTCATCTGGAAATGGAACAAATAATAGGTGCTGGGATGAGGAAAGGGGAAGGAGGAGTCATGTCTGTGAAGGACAACTCAAAGTGTGTGGCTTGTCTTAGCCAGGAAAGTGAGGGATTGTTTTCTCTGTAGGATTTGGGTGAGGGGGAAGGGACAGTTGCTGCCTGTACCAAGGAAAAAGGAAAGTTCTTTAAACCAAAGGTCAGCCTTAGTGCAGGAAAACTAATGGGCCATGGAAGAGCAAATGTATTGTGGACAAATAGAAGCTTAGCAGTGAGAATTGCTGAGGAATAAATGGTGTGGCAAATCTGCCCACATGGGAAAATACATACTGGTGAGAGGAGGATGGGGCTCATCGAAGGTTACCTATGGGGTTTTTAATTATTCTGATTTTATGTTTTAATTTAAGAGTGTTCATACAGGAAGAAAAGCTTTGTCTTAAATGCTTGATTGCAGTTCCTGCAGTGACTGCAAATGTGAAGCGCAGAGCTAAGTTGCTGATGGTATCTAATAGCCCAAATTGTGTGGTTTCTGAGATGGAGAATTGACACTGCTGTGTCTCTACTCTAAATCATTCATCTCTTGTTCTTCTGGGAGTGGTTGTGACTCCGTAATGCTGCAGCAAGCACATCATCTTCTCTGGTACATTTAGAGGTTTTATATCTGCTGTTTAGGAATAACCACAACAAAAGTGGTTCATCTCATATAGGCTTTGTGCAGCACAGAAAATTAATGCAGATTGAATATGCCTATGTAAATATATGCAATGTGCTGATGATCGGAAAGCTCTGATGTATTCAGACGCATTTAATTTAGTGTTGGAAATCAGAAAAAGGCAAAATAGGGAAAAAGGATGGGTTTTGTGTCCTGCCAGTCGTTATCATCTAAAAAGGCATTTCAGTAAAGTCTTCCTAGAAACCCGTGTGGTGATTGACGGTGTTTCATGCATGTGTGTGAGTGACTGGGCAGTGGATGTTCAAACCACAGGTGACAACTTGCTTAAAAACCGTAAGTGTGTGTATATACTGATATATTCCTAGAGGAACCTTGAGACTGTATTTGTGTTGCTTCTTCATACTACACAACATTGTTAGAAGCAGCTGTAAAGTTTCCTATGGAACCCACTCAATGTGATCATCCAGGTGTTAATAAAAGTTCACAGGTAACACAGAAAACTCGGTTCCAGCGAAGGCTGGAAATAAGGATTGTCACTTTGAAGGAATGCTTTGAAGTTTATGCTTAATATGCAGATGAAAATGAAATCGTTCTTAGTAATTAAGATAAAGGGGGTTAATCTTATTTTCTTGAAGATAACTGATGATGCTCCAGAGTAATTTGAAAGCTTAACAGCCAAATACAGAAGTAACCAAACAATTGGCTGTGGCACAAGTGATAGTGGTAAAGAATTGTGCATTAAGGCTCTTGTTCCTGCTGCAGAAGCATTAACCTTGTTTTCTTTTCTCTTTCAGGAGCTTTTCCTCCACCGCAGGGTCAAACAAAAGCTGTTTCTCGGGAGATGACCCTCAGTAACCTGTGGCTAGTGGGTGTACAGTCGTTCGCCTTCCTCTCGGGGGGTATGTGGTACTGCATCTTTCAGTATTTTTATCATTGCCTCTTTTAAAAGTGGAACGGGACCTGAGGACACGATGGGAAGCCAGGCTCTTGCAAATGAGTATCATGTTGTATGTGCAAATGTGAATATTCAAGAGTAAAGGAAAATACTGGACGGACTCTTACCTCTCCCCAGGGAAACGTTGAACTCTGCTGAAAGTGAAGATCAGTACCATAGTGACCTGATGATGTATGATTTTAAGAGTTGTCTGTATTTTTAAAGATGTATATTCTCACCCACACTTAAGCAAGCTCCGCATTTGGACAAAAGGTGCAATTGTACAACCACCGTAGAAGAATGTCTGTGACAAGAAAGCTCTGTCACCACAAGTACTTCTTGGCATTGTAGTTAGAGCTCAGAAAACTCAGCAACTTGTCTCTTCAGTAGCCTGTACAGCGTTGGTGTGGTAGAGATTCCTCATTTGCACAACTTGTACTTTATTGCAGCTCATTGTGCTGGAGTCAGAGATACTCGACAGAGCTGTTGGCGGTATCTTCGCAGCTACGCAGTTGTTGTATGAGACACATTGATCTAAACCCAAGTCCCAGATAAGATCCAGCATCAGGTGCGTTTTGTGAGGGATCAGTCCTCCAAAAAAAGCATTGCAGCATCGTAGTGTGACTCAGAGCTCTCCACATTTGATGGATCAGCCCATCCTTGCTGTGGGTGTGCCATCGGCTTTCCGAATTCTGTGTGTTGCCAGTATCTCGTGTTCTGAGGAAACTTGGAAAATAGAAAGTTCACTTGGTTAATTTTCCCCTTTTGCTCAGAATGCATCTCAGCCATCAGTATCAGCTTTGCAAATGCACTTTTAAAGGTGAAAAGACATGAAGGAAAGACATAAAGCTTTGGGAATACAGGGAAACTTTATTGGTCCCGCATCAGAAGCTGTTTCTGAAGGTCTGCTGGTGATTTTGAGCCACCTTTGTGTTTTGTATAGTGCAGTCCAACCAAGGTGACCTTTGAGTGCTTCATTGAGGCCTTTTTCTCCCAGCTGGTTGCAACACCGCTAAATGTACTTGTGGGAGAGTTGAAATAATTCAATGCCAACCATCTTAATGTTTTGCTAAGGAGTCATAGAAGAAAAACTAGGTTCTTAAAGAGAAAAAATAGGTGTAATTTCTGTTATAAATCTATAGGTGGATACTACTGCAAAAAAGGATGGTAACTACTCTGAATAACTACATGGAGGGCAGTATTCGTTAGCTCACCACTGTGCTAAAACCATACCGGAAGAAGGATGAGTTGTCTTGAAGGGCAAACTGGAACAGGAGATGCTTTCAGATACGTAGGATGTCTATGACGTACGGTCTCACTCCTGGCAGGTCTAGTTGGCATTGTATTTGTGTGATTATACACCGATTTGAGAGAGCTGTTCCCAAAATAAACCTGATCTCTAAATACACGCAGGCTAGCCAGCACTTCAGATGTTGGCATACTGCCTTTTGCAGAGTAATTTCACTGAGAACAAAGTAAGCCCTCAGTAGTTTTGGCTCTGAGTTAGCAATATTGATCCCCCTTCTCCTTCCCTCTCCTGCTGTGTGAATCACAGCAGGTGGTGTGCAGAATACAAAGCCTGGCCAGTGTTGCCTTTGGTGGGAAGCTAAGAGCATCCCAAAATACCAGGCAATGCCCATTTCCCTGACTTAATGGAAAACCACCGGGCAACTCTGGCACCCCTGTCCCTCCTGGGGGTGGCTCAGTGGGGATAGTTGCAGAATTATATCCCTGAACTGTGTGTGTCCGCTCATTGACTTAACCCCTGCAGCTGGGAGGTAAAGAACAGTGGTCACCCTCAGCTTCATGTTTTGGTGGGGTCCTGTTTCTCTGTCCCACCTCTTTACACCCAGTCACACACCTGAATTCTGGTGTAATGGGAGATCCATTTTAAAAGAGGCATGCTCTGAAAGGAAGTGGGAGCGTGGTTTTGTTTGGTGGGCTTCTTCCCTCTTGCTAAAGTACAGCTGATGGATTGAATGTATTTAATGTGCCCTTTCGCAGAAGGGTGCTGTTGAAGTGGTTACGTCTGATGTGCATGGTGTAAACGGGCTCTGGAAAGTGCAGAATGCAAATGGCAAGCTCTTAACTCCTGCCCTTCACCAGGTGGTTTGGTCACAACCATGGACATGCCCACGGTACAGCTGGGTTTATTTTGAGCTAGGACAGGCTGGAGTGATACATAAAAAGGGAAGTTGATCTAAGCAGATTGCACAGCAGTAGCTCACATCAGGAGACTGTTCTTTATAGACCCTGTGACCTCCATGTAAGAGCATATTGTTTTTTCAGATGCAGTGTTTCTCTTGTTCCAGTGGATTGCAGTCAGTAGTGAGTGTTCACATGCTGCCTAAAGAAATTAGTAATGCGCAACAATGATAATAATTTGATTTATCTGGTCCTGTTCATTTTCAGTTTGTTCCTCTGTAGTGCTTACTATTGCGAGACGTTTGTTTTCAAGCACTGATTGTTGTTTCAATAGGGTGAGTAGATAGGATTAGGTCTTAGGCTTCTTTCCTGCCTGCACTGGCAAATGTGAAGAGCCTGACATCGTGTCTCCTTACGGCTGAGTTGCTGTGGATGACAGTGGAATGAAACCATTGCTAAGAAACTCCAAAGTACCCTCCCAGCGTGAACTTGGATGCTGCTCCATAAAAGAGAATAAATTGGATATAAGAAGTTTTTCTCTTCAGGGGCAAAGTGGATCCAGTGCATAGGAAATTCCATGCTAAAAATACCGTGCTGGTCAAGCCAGTTTGGAGCTCAGCAGCCTGGCTTGAGGAACGTGAATTCCTGTTGGTTGCAGTTCGGTTCTTCCTTCTGGTGTTACAGGTTGGGGGGGTTGCCATGCCATCCATAGAAAATTATGTTAATGAACCATACAGCTGATCACAAAATGGGTAATTAATACATCTTTGGATTTATAATGGGGGAAATAAAATGGAAGAATGTATGAAGTGCTAAAGACTGAAAAACTCCCAGACGAAACGCTGTTGCACACACAGGCGCAAACATAGTGTTTGAGGGTGTTGTGAATAAAGGTGGTTCTCTGCCAGGGTTGCACACGAAATATCTCTACGTTTTATGTTGAATTGTTTGTAAACAAGTTGTTACCATTGAAACGATACAAGTCCTCATGGTTTAGTGTTGCTGCTCCTCACGTCCCATTACAGGAAGAGGATCTGCCCCTTTGCAAGGAGAGGTGTTTTCTTCGGCACTCATTGGCAAGTGCGTGTCCTTTCCAGCTGCTCTTGTGTGCCCTGGACGGTTCTGTTGAGCATTGCAGCAGTGATGTCTCTCGCAGGAGGGATTTGTTTCCTAAGTTGCTCTCACCAGATTGTGAAAAGCAAGATTTCAGTGTCGGTTGCTTACTGAGAAATTAAAAGCTTCCTTCTCCACCTCCAGCATCACGACTCAGATGCATCTTACAGCAGTAAAACTCCAGCGATCACTGTGGTACTGTCCATTAGTCACTTGGTTTGCAAACGATGTCACTTCCTTTTGTCTGACACTGCCATAAAGTGCTGTTCACGTTTTCCACCTCTTTGTACGAGATAACGCGGATACCGATCACTGTGTGCGACAGGATTCAGCTGCTCCCCTTTGCCTTCACGTAACATTTTCGGACCAAAGGTACTTCAAACTGGCATTTCCAAATCATGAGTCCACGGTTGGGTGCATTCTCTTGCAAGTCAGCTGGGGGTTTTGTGGTGATGTGATGTGGTACAATCACTCAGAATAATTCTACACCGGGGGTACTGTATTGTTTGGAAATAATGGAGCCATAAGAAATAAAGGGTTATTTTGCAAAGTTGCATATTTGATAGTTTTTACACTGTTTTTTAAACAAAGCAACCATTGGGAGAGTAGAATTGAAGCCACGCTCTGGTTTAAAATGTCTGCATAGGTTACCAGCACCTCTGAGCAGCTTGGGTTGGCCTGTACAGCCTGTGGACTACCTGGCTGTGGTATGGAAGAAGTCTTTAAAAGGATTCTATGCATTTTAAAGTTAAAGCTTTTATTTTACCATTGGATGATTATTCACTGAACAACTGTCCTATTAAAGTGAGTTAGTTCCTTCAAATCACAATGGTGTTCATTTTGTATGATAAAAACGAGTGTTCTTGGTACCAGTTGGTTTTGCCTCCGATTTTCTCCTTCCTTCCTGTGTTACCTGCAGGTTTGGTTTGTGTGATTAAATGGATGCAGGAGCCTGTAGTGACTCTCAGTGATTTTGCAGAGGGCTGCTCGTGTTTGGTGGTGTTTCATGGAATTTATG
This sequence comes from Psittacula echo, assembly GCF_963264785.1. NCBI lineage: Eukaryota > Metazoa > Chordata > Aves > Psittaciformes > Psittacidae > Psittacula > Psittacula echo. Next base: position 2,012,134 of record NC_137738.1, on the reverse strand, counting down.
TCATTGGGCCTTTTCCTAATCAGACCTTTCCATGAGCCAGGACATCCCTCAGAAATGGAGACAGATACCAGAGGCAGCGTTTCTCTATGGAGAAATCAGGTGTCTCTTCCCATTATAATTCTGTGTGTGGCAAACAGAGTTGATATCCCCCCCCCCCCCGAATATTTCATGTGCTTTTAACCTTTAATAGATTGATTTTGTTGATGGTTGCATTTATATCTGAGAGATACACAATCTCTGTTGTACTTACCATTAACACAACACACAGTAAAAGAACTCTTTTGGTTCGCTATCCAGCTGCAGTGTTGCTTTGCGATGGAGAGAGTTGCTTAGCGGAGCGTTCCTGAGGAGGGACATGGAGACAAATGTTCCTGTGCCAGGAGTGGTAAGGGGAGGAGTGGAGCAGCAGGGAGCTGGGAGGGGAAGGAAGCTTCCACAGCACCACTTGCTGCAGCGTGCATTGGAGGCTGCAGAGTTTCTCTACAGGCCACTGTGTAGCAGTGCATACTCCTCAAGCTCCTGAGAGCTGAGGCAGGAGCAGAACCTGGATTGCCCCCATCCCAGAGAGATGTGAGCAACCTTTTAGTGTCATCCCTTTGTACATACTTAACACTTGTTAACAGTGTGCTGTGTTTTTAAGCAACTCCAGCCAGGCAGAGCAGTACAGATCAGATCAGCTCCCTTCGCTCCATGGCCTCTGCTAACACCAGCTCTTCGCTCTGTGTCGCCTTCTTTGTCACCCGCTGCTGTGTAATCCTGCAACACAGGATGAAGGGAAAAGGAACTCCATGAAGCCTGTGAGACATCTTGCACGACTTCCACAGCAGCACTATGGTTGTAGTTACGTCTACCTCTGTTTTCTTCCTGTTTTTCCATGTGTTATGTTTTGCTGTGAGGGGTGGGGAGAATTGGGGTAAATTGGGGAGGCAAAACTTGCAATCTGCATCTTGGGACACTGGTGGGGGGGTCCAGTGCTGACCAGCCGTGTTGTCACACTGAGGAAGCCGATCACAGGAATAAATCTGTATCTCTCAGGACTCTTTATCTTGTATTTTTACCCCTCTGGCAGCTGGGTTTCTGAGAGGCCACTGGGCATTGTCACGTATCTCACCTCCCACAGCTGCATAAAGGCTGTGTTTGTGTTTCTGCTTTGAAAACATGAACCAGACTTTGTTGTAAATTGTTATTAATTTACAGTAAGTTTTCCTGCATTGAAAATGGCAAACTTCAGTCTGTGCAGCAGAATGGAGGGGTTGGCCTTGGGTTGGGGTTTTGGGGGTTGGTGTTTCGCCAGCTCCCTTCAGCTGGTGGAAGCAGTGGAGCATTGAATGTGCAGTGCTCGTGCTGTTAGCCCACAGGCAGTGACTTATGGGGCCTGGCACACACAGCTTGAAGAGCTGTCAGAGCTGAACCTCGAGGCTCTCATGAGGGCGAGTTGTTTTTCCAGGAAGTTCCTTAACCAAAACTGATGACAAAAATGAGTATATTACTTTAATGGGCCAGTACGGCCTTAAAACTCAGCTCTGTTCATTGCCCACAAGTCTGCAGTATCCAGAATGCCCATTAACCAGTGGTGGATTAATTCCTGGCGAATTTACTCTTGCTTGCGTTTATTCCAGTGCTGAGTATTGATTCCATTGTCACTTAAAGCTGTAGCTGATGGGTTTTCTCATTCCAGCTGTTGCCCTGCAGTACCAAGGTGTGGTTTATGTTTATAGCTGTTATCCAACGTTCAGTTAAAGCTATAAAGGGAAAAGTGATTTAAGTGAAAGAGGTAATGGTCTGCTTCATTTACACAAAGGTGTGTCAATACAGTTCTGTTCTGTACAAGTACCCAGGAGGTGCTGTCGGCCATGGGCTCCTGCCTGTAAGAGAAGATGGAAGACGCAGCAGTTCAGTGCAGGACATCACTGAGGTCATGAGGAGGAAGCAGGGGAAAGGCCCAGCCTGGGTATGTGTTTGGTTCTCCATCCCTCCAGTCTTGAAATCAAAACTGTTGGCTTAAATCATTTATGACAAAGCTGAAATAGAAGTAGGTCCTGTTTAGCCTAATTATAGTGGGAGATTGAGACCTACATTCTGCAGATAAGTAAGACTTGATGGTTGTCATGATGGGTTTTCCTGAAAACCTATGAAACTTGTCAGTTTATTAGTAGCTAGGTGGCCGGTTCCTTTTATAGGCTTTTAACTTCCCACAGTGTTCCTGGTTTTTGCTCCAGCCTTACAAAGACTCTGATTCTGCAAGAAATAGCAACATTAAATACATTGAATACTCCGGTTTTTAGGCTATCCATCATTTTCATGTTTGGGGTACCTGTTAAACTGCCTTCCTTCATTATCCAAACACAGATGGTTGGAACTGCCTAAAGAATCAGGCCCCTGATACATCCAAGCCATTATCCTTATGTGCAAAATAGCCAAGGACAAGTGCCTCAGGGAAGAGTGTGAGGATCCCTGGAGTGGACAAGTGTGGAATAATCTTGCTATATATAGGAATTTTGTTCCTTACCCTTCCATTAGGAGCTGGCTCTTATCCTGGCCCATTGGAATTTATGTCCCTGTTTTGTTTTCCTTTTAATTCACCAGTTTGGTTTTATTGTCCTGGTACAGTTTTGAGCCTGGGGAGGTCAATAAGTCCTGCAGGCCATTTACAAGCCCCTCCAAAAGTTCACTTGGTTTGTTCCCTGTGGATGTGCTGATTCTGCATTGGTTGTTCTTTCCCTCCTGTGTTAGGAGAGGTTGAAACAAAAAGTACCCCTTTCCCTCTCCCTTTCCTGGTTTTACATCTCTCTGTCAGCCCACCATGACTGAGGGTTTCTCTGAACCATTCCAGTTTCTGTTCTCATTCTGGTACATCCATCCCTTGCATAGTTCAGTTCCTTCTGCTTTTTACTATAACATTCAGAGAATTGATTGTCCTGTCAGTATAATTTACCTAAGCACTTACTTAAGTACAGCTTGAGAGTGAGAGGATTAGATTTATTAATGGGTTTACCTTTAGTGATTTCCTGACTCCAGTGAAACACACATAAATCAGTGACTCTGTTAGCAGCTACAGCAACAAAACATCTGCTGCAGATAGGTTTTAATTTCCTGCACAAAATCACACCAGTTTAATTTCATTGCATAGTGTAGAGGACTAAGAATATAAAGCTGTTCCATAAGGCAAAGTGAGCAAACAGGGAGTTTATTTCCTTCAACCTGGCCTTTCTTTAAGACAAAACCACTCAAATGAGGTTCAAGTTCAATGAGCTCCTGCTGGGATCTCCCTGAATCACTGAGACCCAAGCAGTTAGATACCAGCATGCTGCTACCCTGAACCAGAGCCCCTGGTCGAGAGCTCTTTGGGGACCAGCTCTGTCTCCCTAACGGAGCTCTGGGATGTTGGCCTCTCATTTGCATTGGTGGCCCTTTAATGTATTGAAATAAATCCAAAGCACTCGGTTAAGCTGAGGGTGGGATGTGGAAAAGCCACACTCTGCTATGCAAAACCTCCTGAGCTGTGTTTCATGCACATCCTTCTGCAGTGCTTGTTGTGTAAGGAGGTGTTACCTCTGCTGTGTAAAGCAGGCAGTGCTTCAAGCCCAGCTGTAGGAAGGGTAGGAACCACAAGGTCAGAAGTGCCAGCTGTGCACTCACTAGTGCAATCCTGACTCAGGGCAGCCACATGGCTTTATTCCTAATGAACACAAGGATTATGGGAATTCAGATGGAACAATGATCTGGTTTTATCTCATATTTTGTAAGCTCAGAAGATGGATCAGGAATAAGCTATGCAGTGAGATAGGCCAGAGCCAGAGCTAAGCCAACACAACTGCAGGAACAAAAAGGTCCTTGCTTCGCAGCACTGCGTGGAAGTCTCCAGGTTGTGATGATATCAAAAGTATGTGTTACAATGAGATGGTAATGTGCAAGTGTGGCTGGGAAACTGAACAGGCCTTCCTTAAAAGATAATATTTGGGTGTTTGCAAGTCATGAGGGAAAGGAAATGGATTTTGCCAACAGTTCATTACACTCCTGATGGCTGCATCATCTGCTGCTGAAGGTTAAGGAAGCCAAAACTGCTCAAAGGGTCAAAAAGAGGCAACAACAGAAAAGGAGCTGTAGGAAACTGCAGTATTTGAACCTATCAGTCATCTTCTCTGTCATCATCTGACAAAAGGGGTGTAAGAGTCACGTTGTAACTTCGCCAGGGGTTCTTTGAAGGCAGTGGTGGTTGTAAGGAATAAGAGATGCCTAATGTGTAAGTTTGTCAGTCAGGTTGTCATTGCTGTGTATGGCACTCGATTAGAGGATGCACCTCGAAGCAGTTTCACCAGCTACAAGCTGAGAGCAAACCAGAGCAAGCTCAAACAAGGCTCCTGTGCCTCAACCTGGCAACTGAATGAACTACAGCTGGGAATCCATTTCTGGCTCTTTGCAACGTGTCCTTTCATGCTTGGGGGTGCACTGGGTTTTTAATTCTGATTCTTATGAGGATAAATAAGGATTGTTAAATAATTTTAAAGCATTGCGCTTTTGGGATGCGACTAGATGTTAATCCAAAGTGCCGTATTTAACACCCATATCTTCCAGAACCAGGATGCAGGAGAGCACATGGACTTTCTTCCAAGAAAGACCCCAATATTTCAACTTTCAAAAAGGGGCAAATCCATCCCACATTCAGTTACCAGCAGTCAGTACACAAGGCAGGAAGGAGAATAAGCAAATCTCAGCCTGGAGCATTTCCAACAGAGAAGAGATTTTACATCTGCATGTAAGTCAACCCCTACTCCCTGTGGAAGTACACACCCAAGCCTCCTGCACATGCATCATTGCTTGCTCATTGAGTCTTAAGTAACCATTATCATCACAGTAGCAGGTCTGGGGTAACTTAACACCCAACTTCACGTTCTAGGCACAGATTGACAACAGTGACCCAAGAACACAGGTTCCCCTTTCACAGGCATGTCAGATGGGTTTTCCCCTTTTGTAAAGTTGAAATACCATGGTCTTTCTCGGAAGACAGTCCATGTGGTGTCCTGCATCCTGGTTCTGGAAGATAATGGGTGTTAAATACAGCATTTTGGATTAACATCTAGTCGCATCCCAAAAATGCAGTGCTTTAATATTATTTTTGGAGACCTCAGAGCAGCTTCCAGTATCTGAAGGGGGCTACAAGGATGCTGGAGAGGGACTCTTCATCAGGGACTGTAGCGATAGGACAAGGGGTGATGGGTTCAAACTGAAACAAGGGGAGTTCAGGTTAGATCTAAGGCAGAAGCTCTTCCCTGTGAGGGTGCTGAGGCGCTGGCACAGGGTGCCCAGAGAAGCTGTGGCTGCCCCATCCCTGGCAGTGTTCAAGGCCAGGTTGGACACAGGGGCTTGGAGCAACCTGCTCTAGTGGAAGGTGTCCCTGCCCGTGGCAGGGGTTGGAACTGGATGAGCTTTAAGGTCCCTTCCAACCCAACCCGTTCCATGACTCTATGCTGTCTCTGGGTTTTTAACCAGGTGAGGCCTCACTGAGCTCAGGACTGTCCCATGCACCACAGAGTTAAGAGCTGGGCACTGCTGCAGCCCCAGCTCACACCTACAGGGAAGGTTCAGATTTAGGGACGGCACGGACCAGACCGACCAATCAGCGGCTGCCGGTGGGAGCGGTGCGGTGCCTCCCCCTAGCGGCTGCGGAGGGCACTGGCGGGGGGGTGTAGAGCAGGGAGGTGCTGCGGGAGTACCGCAGCGTTCCCGTTGTTTCCCTTCCTCTTGCCCAGCGCGTTCACTGACCACGCTTTCACCTCTCCTCGAGCCCTGGGAGCCTGAAGGGGTTCCTGCTCCATGGAGTTCTAAACTCCAGTTCTCCAAACCCATCACTTCTTCCTTGCCTCAGTGTTGGCCGCGGTCATTCCCTGCCCAGCTGCGGTAAAGTCAGTAAGTAAAGCATCTTGAGAAATAGAGTGAGGAGTGAAGGCAGGAATGAACACGCACCCAAACCTGCTCCAGACAGATTTCCAGCAGCTGTTGCTGGAAAATAACCCTCACCCCAACCAGACCTAACCCTAACCCTGCAGAGCTACAAGAGCTGTTGCTGCTGGAAACCCATCTGGAGTGGAATCTGGGCCCCTGCCCTGCCTGCCCAGACTGGATCCTGGCTGCTTTTGTAAGGCAGGATCTTTAGAGCTGAGCTTAGAGGTGTCCAGGACTCACCTCTTGCCTCTGCTGCAGCCTCCCTGTAATCCTATGGCTGCAATGTGTTGTAACACCACACCTGTGTGTGCTGAAATGAAATGCCAAAGGTCCTGGGTGTAAACCCACCACCTCCATCAGAAACACTTCATGGTGCACTGTCCTGAGTTCCCACCACTCACTCTTACTTTCCTTGGGGGAATAAACCCCGAGCTTCCTTCTTCCCTACTATTTCTTATGGATGAGCTCCCAGAATTTAGGGCCAGAAATCCCTGCTGTGACATCAGTCGTGATCTCATGCTCAGTGTGAAGTTTGGTACCAGTTTTACTGTCTGGCCTGCCCAGGCTGTCATTACCCTCTCAGGCAGTGTGCCACAATGGCACAAGTGCCCATGACACTGTGCTGAAGTGCAGAAAGTAGGCAAACTGCAACTCACACACACACGTTATTTAAGAGAAACTCAAAGGCAGTCTGATACAAGCATGTTACTTCTAGTTTATTCTTTCCAAAATCTGAAGAGAAAGAAGTACCTGACTGAAGCAGGGAATTTGAATGTAAGAGATAGTGAGCAGCTGTGTAGAAATAATTATGTACAAGCTTACAGTGGTTTAGTTGAACTGGTTCAAGCATGTGCAGGCACCCTTCTTTTGCTCTGAGACAGCTTCCTCTGTTGCTCTTGAGTCTCCAAATGCAGCAGTTGTACTGTTGTAAGCAGTCCCTTGAACTGGTACTGCTGTGGTAGCTGTACTGAATGTAGATCAATTCCCTTTTCTGTCCTACATCTACCACTGCAGACCTAACACCCTGTTACTAAGAGTTATTATAATGGTGAAATAGCCTGCTCTGGCGAACTGTACCAAGCTCTGAAAACAGATTAGCGTAACCACACGGAGATGATATTCTTACTCTTAGGGAGACTGAGAACAATGTCTTCAGAAACCCAGGTCACCTGCTCCTCAGCCCCATCCTCATGGGGGTGTCTGTTCACATTCCTGATGCAGTGTGTTAACAGGAACATTGATCCCTGTAAACTCCCTTCCTTGTTGACTAATGCACACTAATAGATGCTGTGGGTGAAGCATCCTTACGTAATTGTGCTTGTGTTGCAGACATGGAACCTCCCGTGACATAACAGATCCTGTATTAAAGACAGAAGCAGCTTTGTCCTAAGTATTACTACCTAATGTGAACAGACCTGAGCATGAGCAGATGCGCTGCTGCTGCATGCAGTGTTGTGCCACTGTGCCATTAATATTTTTCAATTCAAAAAACACATCCCATTTAATTTGCTCATAGAGAAAAAAGCTGATCTTTGGATCTGAAGACTTTGTAGTTTAACATCTGTGGTGTTAAAAAGTCCTATTAGATAATTGTAAGATGTGCATTAAGCAACATATGCTGACCGTGGCTGCTCAGATCTCAATCATTCAACCCCTCCAGTTATTATGAAAGGGGCCAGTTCCTCTGATGTCAACTAATGAAGATTAAAAATGAAAATGTTCCAAATCTGAAACCTCAAAACATATTTAGTGCATCAGCAGAGAGATTAAAACTCTCTGGAAGCTGGGAGGGGAGAAGCAAATGGAAGACCCAATTCATTTGAATACTATTGATTTTGACACTGAGATGTTGGAGGCCATGTCAGTATTTCACAAAACACTGCAATCCCTGTGGTCACTCCTCTGGATTGGCACAGGAAGAGACTTGGAAGCAGTGCCCCTCTGACCTACCAAGTAACCTTACTTCCCTGTGCTTTTGCATTCTGCCCTGAATAACACTGACAAAAACCTTATCCCCACCCAAACCCAAACCAGCTATTTTCTGTCAGCACAATATGCTGAATTAGCTTGTGGAGGGATCAAACAAGCACTGGATTCTGTGATTCTGTCTAAAAATGAAACTACAGATCAGTGTTTCCCATTGGATGTGACCAACCTGACTTTCACCTCAGAACCACAGGACTAACAACTTCAAGTGAGGTTCAAACTGGGGTCCTGCACCTTCTTGTGCATCTTTTAGCTTGCTTTCTGTTTTGCACATCCTGTGCAACCACAGTGTCCTCAGGCACTGATACCTTGCTTTCACTCAAAATTACAAGTTACCTTACTGTGATTACTACCCTAGTACACCAGCACTATTCAAGCAATGAATATTAGAGGACATTGCTACTTTTTACAAGCAGTTGACTCACAGACAGCTAAAGCAGCAATCTTCATCTGAAAAGCCTATTGGTAAAGAAATGTATTTTACTAGGCTGAATAGTAAAGATACTGCCTCTTCCTACAATCTTGCTTGAGTCATATCCATGTAGTTGCAATGACCTATAGGAAGTTAAGAATCCATTTTTAGGTTCTCTGACACACTATATAGCAGCAAAGCAAGCGTCAAGCTTCCAGGAAATGTGCTGCAGGGTATGTCTAAGCTGACCACATTAGGATGGGAGAAACTTCCCCGGTTTCCTAAGGAGAGATGATTTTTGTAGTTGATCTGTGTGGTTTTACTTTGCCCCATAGCTCTCAGGCCTGTTTGCCATACATACTCAGCTGCATTTAAATGATGTGAGCCTAAGAGGGTTTTTTACTGGAAATCTGACAGCTACATGGAGGGTAAATCCCCCAGTTTAATGACCGCCATGAGAAAACAGGCAGAATACAGCATGTTCTATAACCTGGTCAGCTGGCCAGTCTGTCCATGGCTGCACAGTAACTGCAGCGTGTGCTTTGCTGCCCATAGGACAGTTTGAGAGGATTTATCTTCCACATAGCTTTGAGGAATGATTCTTGGCTTCTGTGATAAATTGCTACAGGATAAATGTGTGAGAATATTAATGAAAGCATCTTTTTCTTCTGTGCTGCAACTCATGAAAAGATCAGACTCTCGATCACTACCTGTCTCCTGTGGAGTTGGTAGCAGAGCTCCTTTCATTCCAAACTCAGCCACTCTGCCTGACTTGCCTGTGGCTGCACAGGAAAACCAACAGGGAGGGGTTCAGTGCAAGCAAGCCGCACCACTTTTAACAGCAACATAAGAGTAGCTGACTTTCCTGTTGTCCTTTCTTAAAGGAAAGGAAGGACTCACTCAAAACTGGAGCTAGATGACTGTATCCTGGTTGCAGTTTATGGAGATAGTTGCTGGCAGCAGCAAATACGTTACTTGTCAGACCAAGCAGGCAGTTGGGGGTCATGGTGCACAAGTTGCCCATGAGCCAGCAATGTGCCCTTATGACCAAGAAGGCCAATGGTATCCTGGACTGCATTAGGAAGAGCACTGCAGGTCAAGGGAAGTCATCCTCCCTCCCTACTCAGCCCTCACCTGGCGTACTGTGTCCAGTTCTGGACTCCCCAGTAAAAGGGAGATAGGGAGCTCCTGGTGCAAAGTGAACACTGGCTTTTAAGCCTTCGCAGTGGAAAATGCCACTCCAGATGGTTGCATTTGAACTGTCTTGTTTTCAACATCTATTTTTGTCATTGCCACTGGTAAACCCACACACCGGGATCCCCACTAAGGCAATGGGTGTTACAGTGGTAGAGAGCTCCAAAATTCACATCTTTCCTGTTGAAAAGCAGGCAGCCACTTTCTTCTAATTTGAGCTTAGGGACACCAGGAGTTCTGTACCATATGGTACCAGAATATTTGTCTTCTGCCAAAAATTTCTGTCTCCCTGTCCTCTTGCTCCAACCACGTGGCCTTTTTCCCTTAACAGTCAATGACATCAGATGTAACTGATATTCTTGGCACAGGAATTTATTCATCTCCTTGAAGCAAAGGATTGTTATGAGGTTTCTGCATGGTTCTACAGGGAGCTATAGTATGTCACATACTTGCACTGTCAAGAGTTCCAACAGTGACAGGTGCCTCCTGTTAAAACAGTGCTACAGCTGTTTATGGATCTTGCTCCATGGAAAATACTGTCTCTAACCCATCTATCTAATGCGCTTGTAACCTTTAACGTGACAAAATCCGACTGTGCGTTCCGGGCAGTGCCCAAATAAGAGAAGGTATTGTCACTTGAGATCAACAGAGAATGTAAACTGATTTCTTTGGTGTCTGCTACAAAAAATACCTGAAGCAGGTATTCTACTTGTAACAGATAACTAAAGTTTTCTCCATTTGCTACTAAAGAAGTAAAATGTAGGACTGATGAGGACTGAACTCTGGCTTAGAATAAGAATAGGGGTGGCACTGCATCTCTGCTGGCAGTTGGTTTTAAAACTGTGTTGAGTGCCCTCATGGAGGTGTCCTCCCTGGGGATTACCTTTTTCCCCCTTTATGATGAGTTGGGAGGGGGTACCTTTGTTCTTAGTGTCGTGTATAACACGTTCATGGTGGACCAGTTTTGCTGGGCTTGCAGCCAGCTCTTCGACTGCACGGGTCTGCAGCAATTCTTGGGATAATGGGCAGCAATTCCTCACACCAATCCTCGAGATAATGGATGGAAGAGTGTGATCTCAGCTCTTCCCACCCATCTCGGAGACAATGGATGGTGGAATCCCACCTCAGCTTCTCATATCAGTCTTTGAGACAATGGATTGGTGGAGCCTGATTTCGGTTCAGTCTCTCACAGTATTAAGTTTTGGGGAATTATTAGTGAAATTTGATATTAGAAAAAGAAACCCAAACCAAGCAGAATAAAATGTTAGAAGCAATAATCGAAAACTATTTGGTAGCCTGCAAAGACCTGAAATCAAAGACTGGAAATCTAGAAGTTGCTCCTGACTTAGAGATCAGCATTGAAAATACAATGCCTGATAAAGGGGGTCCCCATTTCAAACTTGGGATGTATTTCTGGACTCTGGGTTCTTTTCTATGGCCAGCATGAAAATCAGACAGAAAAGAAACAGCACCTACTGAAATATTTAATGAATGCTGTTAGAAAAGAATTTTTCTCAGACTTAGCTCTCAAATGTAGGTATGATCAGCAGTAAAATGACTGCTCCTGGTGTTTTGGAGCATGACATTTTGACATTTCCCTCATTCAAAGCAGCATTTCTAAAGAAACTCTCAGGACAATCCCTGGACAAAACACAGTATTGAAATATAAAGGCTCCCATTGATAACACGGGGAAGACATGATGACCTTCAGCTCATTTGAAAGTACAGAAGCTGGAAACAGAGGCATTTGAAACCAGCAATGAAGCTTGCAGCCTGAATAATACATACAGTACTCCTGGCCATTTTTATTGCCTATTGCCATCATTTATTTATTATGCTAATGGCGTATGTGAGGATTTTCTTTTAAGGTCATTAAAATCAGTGCTAAAAATGAACCATTTAGAACACCATGTTACTCCTTAACAGGAAAACTAAAATCTCTTTATGCTGTATACTTCATTTGCTCATGTGATGAGGAGACCTTACCTACAGATAGAAAGCTCTAGGATTTTGGTAATGGGTAACAGGAGCTCTTGTGCCTCCTGAGGATGACAGTAAAGGGTTAGATTTTGGCAGACTAATGTAGGAATACTTCATGAACACTCAGTAATAGCATGACACCTACCCCCCCTCAAACCTTTCTCGAAGCGTGGAATAAAATGGGGGAATGATTAATGAGACCATTAAGTGGAGATGGATGCACTGTGAGAATCCTATTGCTGGATTCAACAAACACAACCGTTCCCTTTCACACCTGATTTGGATGTTATAAAATCTGTTACCATTCTTTGTTGAGGAATAGGAGTTCTTGTTTCAGGCACAGCCACTTCCACATGGAAAGAGATTGGATTGAGCCTAGAACTGCTCTCTGATACTTCAGAATTGGCCTAAATGATGCTAGAAAATACACGGCATGGTTCTTAAAATGTCTGTGATGTGATGACAGTATATTGTGGTGTTATTTAGTGTCATTTAATGTAACCATAGTAATTACTGGTTCAACTTTCGGGTACGGAGCCATGCATTCGTGTTTTCAAAGTTACATCACATGATTTTGACTTCTTTTCAGAAGGTGCTTGTGTATGGTATAACACAGGTGTTCATAGACGGCTCAACAGCAAAGCTACCATGACTTACTCTATAATTCCTTGAAGAATCATGAGGAATTTTCCTCATTGGTTTTAAAATGCAGTTTTCCAGACCAAATTTCTATTATTGTAAATAGCTTGAGGATTTTTTTTGAACACTTCTCAGTATTAGAGACCACTCTGTTGAGATCTCCCATTATCACAGAATGGTTTGGGTTGGAAAGGACCTTAAAGCTCACCGGGTTCCAACCCCTACACGGGCACGAACACCTCACACCACACCAGGCCGCCCTCGCTGCCGGTGCCTCACCGGGACCGCGGGCAGCGCGCGCCGCCCCGCCTCTCGCGATACCTGCCTGCCGCCGCCACCCGCTGCCTGTAACGGCCGCAACGGGGCCGTCGCTTGTTTACGGCGGCGTAGCCAATGGGAAGGCAGTTGGAGTGGGCGGGGCGGAGCAGCCTGGCCAATGGGAGGGAGGGGCGGTGCGTTTAAACAGCGCGGGTCCAGAAGTGGGGATCCCCGCAGCCTGAGGTGATTCCGCCGCCATGCCCGGCCGGCCCGACGATTATGAGGTGCTGCTCACCATCGGCGCTGGCTCCTACGGCAAGTGTCGCAAGGTGCGCCGCAAGGCCGACGGCAAGGTGAGGCGGGGATCTGGGCGAAGGTGTTGGGAGCCGCTCTTCTCCCTGCGGAGCTCTGGCTTGTGTGCAAAGCATTCCCTAAAGGTCGTTTTCCTCATCCTAGATCTTGGTGTGGAAGGAGCTTGACTATGGCACAATGTCGGAGGCAGAGAAGCAAATGCTTGTTTCGGAAGTGAACTTGCTCCGCGAGCTGAGGCATCCCAATATCGTCCGGTATTACGATCGAATCATCGACAAAAGCAGCACGACGCTGTACATCGTGATGGAGTACTGCGATGGCGGTGACCTGGCCAGCTTGATTGCAAAGTGCACGAAAGAGAGGTGTGTGGAATCTGTGTGTGGCAATTTCGTAGTGTCTAACTTGAAATATCACCTGTAGTGACAGGACAAGGAGTGATGGGTTCAAACTGAAACAAGGGGAGTTCAGGTTAGATCTAAGGCAGAAGCTCTTCCCTGTGAGGGTGCTGAAGCGCTGGCACAGGGTGCCCAGAGAAGCTGTGGCTGCCCCATCCCTGGCAGTGTTCAAGGCCAGGTTGGACGCAGGGGCTTGGAGCAACCTGCTCCAGTGAAAGGTGTCCGTGCCCGTGGCAGGGGTTGGAACTGGATGAGTTTTAAGGTCCCTTCAACCCAAACTAGGCTGCGATTGTATGAAATATCCCAGACAGTCTAAAGGAAAGTGAAATGTGTCCGTTAGTAACTTCTGGAAAGGTTTAATCCTTTGGACCTAACAGCTCTGAAATGTACAAAGTTTTGGCCAAGATTATAACAGTGGTGGGAGTTCTGCTCAGGAATGCACCAACTGATCAGATGCTTATGCTGAAGTAGTAAAAACCTGAGCTCTCCTATGCGGCAGAAGCTGTTGAATGGTTTCTGGTTGCAACGCTACTATGCACGTGGCTGAAAACAGAAACCAGCAAGTCATAGCTCTTGCAGATAAGCAGCTTGGTCTGTTGGCTTTTCTGGCTTGCCCATCAGTTAAACTACTTGTACCCTGTTTTTCGTTAGAACACCAGGGCACATGAAAGGGAAGACTGTTAAAAACTACTTTATGTGCCTGCATGTAAACTTTGTGAAGACACCAAGTTGATAAGACTTCACCTTGGTTAGATTTAGACTTAGCAGCCAAGTTGTTAAGTATAATATCAGTTTTAACATTAGTAAGTTAAACAAGTACATAGCACCGTGTGTCACTTTGTGAGGATAGTCTGAAATGGTACAGCAGCTGCTGCCAAACATCAGTGTTTTCATATGAGGAAGGTTATATTAACAATCAGTCCTGTCCTGGCTCTGTTGTTCTATGTTGCTCATTATAAACAGCTGGCAGTACACTTACACAAGTGATCAAAGGGACAGATCTCTTCACAAAAGCATCAAGTTGGTATTTGTGCTGTAAGCAGTGAAAATGCTACGTCTTTGTTAAGCTTTTTGGGGGAGGAAGGAAGTATCTCAGGGGTTCTGCAACAAAAGTACAGATGTCTTCCAATGTATTTGGAGTGATTTTTTTAATTTCCATTTTTAAAATAGCTTATCTAGATGCCTGTTGCTGTTAGTTTTCTGTGAAGGTGCTGGGGTGATTCAGTGATGTTTTGTAACGGTAGTATTGAAATGCTGCTGCCACACTAAGACTGGCAGCAACTACTTAAAAATGATGCATACTCAGAGAATACCTTTGTTAAACGATGTGATCATCTTTCAGGCATTACTTGGAAGAAAGCTTTGTTCTCAGAGTACTGACTCAACTGACGCTGGCCTTGAAGGAATGTCACAGACGGAGTGATGGTGGAGTCACTGTGCATCGCGACCTAAAACCAGCAAATGTCTTTCTAGATGGCAAGCAGAATGTGAAACTTGGAGATTTTGGACTGGCAAGAATATTGCACCATGACACCAGCTTTGCCAAAACATTTGTTGGAACTCCGTATTACATGTCTCCAGTAAGACCACCTTTCTGTGCCTCATCTCCCCTTTTGTGCCTCCAAGATCTGTTTTCTGCAGTGTTTGTCTCAGTCCATGAATGCTTAGGAGGTTTTGATAGAGTTACTAGTTGCTCTTCACTGTATAAGTTTTGATATGTTCTTGGAATATTAGAGAGATGTTGGAGTATATTGTTTCTGAAAAGGAACAGGGAAGCTTGAATGCTTTTGTTTCATAGTGTTAAAGTAAAAATCTTATTAAAATACTTCTTGGTGGTAGGATTTTAATTTGTGGAAATGAACAAGGACTTCCCTAACACAGTGCATTTTGTGTGAGAAAGATTAGTATTGACTGAAATATGGGATTGTATCAATTAAAGATTGGTGCAACACTTCACAGTCTTCTACAGTGTAGCACTGCTACAACTTGTTAAAATCCTGCTACTACTAGTAGCTGTGGAGATTAAGGTGGAATCTTAAAAGTAACCCCATTAAATAATGGTTTAATTCAGGTTTGAAGAGTAGCTGATTATCCTACAATAGTAGAACAATATCTTAGTTAATAACCCAAAGATTGTTCTCTTTCTTTAGGAACAAATGAACTACATGTCATATAATGAAAAATCTGACATCTGGTCTCTAGGATGTCTCCTGTATGAATTATGTGCTCTCTCGTAAGTATAGTAGTGCGGTGATGAATGTAGAGACATAGCTGTTAACATGTGTATAATTAAAATTTGTAGAGATAAAAGCATAAAGGCTTCAGAATCTAGTCCTAGATTTGTATTTCTATATTGCTCTTGACATTAGGTAGTCAAAACAAGCCTTTGATTGCAGCTTTTTTTCTTGGTCTGATTCTTTTATTTAAATGAAAAATGAATCACTAAAATTAGTGAAAGAAACCAAGAAAAATGTTCTTTTTCAGGCCTCCATTTAGAGCTTGCAGCCAAAAGGAGTTGGCAGAAAAGATAAAGGAAGGGAAATTCAGGCGAATACCATATCGTTACTCAGAGCAGCTGAATGAACTTCTCAAGGAGATGCTGAATGTAAAGGTAAGAATCAATTACTCATTTTTCCACCTAGAACTTGAACTGGTACTGAAATACTAGTTTTCCTTCTCAATTACAAAAGAAACTGATCTGAAGTAGCAGCTCAAGTATGTTCAGGATGCTGAAAGGCTGTCTCAATATTGTCTTACACAGAATTTCCTCACAGCATACATAAGACCTTATGTCTTTAGCGTTAAAATGGTTCCAGTGTGTTTGGAAGTGGGTTGGCTTTATATGGTTACCATATAGATCATGCCCCATGGCTAGCATGGGGGTGTTGAGAAGAACACTGCATGTTACAACAAAGCTGTAACAAGAACCCAAGTCTCCCAACAGGTATGGATTCTTCAGGAATCAAGTGACAACTACAGGTGCAGAGTGCTTGCTACAGAACTTACTAACAATTGCCCCTGTAGACTCACCACCCCATTCTGTCACTGAAGAGAGTGAAAGCCTGGGCTAGGAGAGCCAAACTTAA
Source organism: Psittacula echo (assembly GCF_963264785.1). Lineage (NCBI taxonomy): Eukaryota > Metazoa > Chordata > Aves > Psittaciformes > Psittacidae > Psittacula > Psittacula echo. The sequence goes on along the minus strand of NC_137738.1, from coordinate 1,995,929 downwards.
CAGCCTCTGGAGCTGAGGGCTTAGTAACAGCCTCCTGCCTTGGCTTTTGTCATCTAGCTGTGCTACCCCTTCCTAATTCCATTTTTCTCCAACTTCTCCTTCACTGTATAGCAGCTCAGCTGGTTTCCATCTGTAGTGGGTCTTGCTTGGGAATCTCTGGCCCTAATGTTTCTTGGTTGCAGATGGAATCTGTTGGTAATGTCTTCCCTTTAGGATTATTGCAGACCTTCTGTTGAAGATATTCTGCAGCACCCCTTGATAGCAGACTTGGTGACAGAAGAACAGAGACAAAACCTAGATAAAAGAGGCTGGAGATCATGGGAGCCAGAAAGGCTGCAGTATTCAGATGCTGCAGTGAATGAGGTGAAGCGGAAGGAACAGCAACTACAGGGACGAGAACAAGCCATTAAGGAGAGAGAGCAACGTTTGGAGCGTATGATATTCCACTTTGGGAAGAGGGTGGCAGTGGGGTTCTGATTCAAAAGAGTAAATATGGAGAAAGTAAAGCTAGATGGCTTTAAAACCCCTCATTTTAATGCACTAGGATATTGTAGTCTGACGTTCATTACTAGATTTCTGTTTAAAGACTAAAGCAAGAATGCCTGGGTTTATCTAGACTAGTTCTTTTTTCAAGTTACTATAACTGGCAGTTTGGATATAGAAGTCTGGCTTGGGAAGATTAAACATGAGTGGCAATTAGGAAAGTATAAAGGAAAAAAGGGTCTGGGTATATTCTGCATCGTGCGGTGTAAGTTGCTTTTCACTCACTGTGTAAGCTAATGTTGTTTGTGCTTGTATGTAACCTAAGGTCATCCTGATGTTGGAGCAAAACATATTAGAGTAAGCAAACTGTTTTATAAAAGCTGTACCCTACAGGTAGCTTACCTGTGAAACTATGGATAACTGGTCCTCAGGCATTGACATTTGCTGCCCACATGAAATATCTCTTTGCATATGCAGTAGACTCTGTATTACAGAGTTTAACAGTATAAATTGTTTTCTAAGCCTGAATAACAGCTGCTGCTGCTGTAAATGGGGTGTTTAGTCATAACTGAATCATAGTATCTGGTATCTAAATATTTAGATCTGCTGCTGTGCGCCATGAGTTAATGTGCAGAACAAAAAGATGCTGTAGTTTCGTTGTTGTAGATATGGCAGTTTTGAGGGAAGGGGGGGAAAAAAGACCTGCTGGCATTTTGGAGTACTTGCTTAGTGCTTTATCAGTGCATGGATAAAGGTGTATCTGCACAGCAGCTACCTTTGTTTAGAGCCATAAATGCAGGAAATATAGCCTGTCAAATGCACCCATAACTGTCTTTTCCTGGAACAAAATCCATCATGCACAATCACTCTTAACTTTAACATTTACATGTTAACACTGCATACTACTGTATTTCTACTTCCAGAAAGAGAACGGGAACTCTGTGTTCGTGAGAGACTGGCAGAGGACAAACTTGCCAGGTATCTTACTAGCCTAGAACTGCCTATAGCAGAAACTCCACAATCTTAGGACAAAAAACTTAAACTTTTCTTTTGAAAACAGAGCTGAAAACCTGATGAGGAGCTACAATCTTTACAAAGAACAGAAGGTGATAGCTTGTGCAGATGGTCCAGGTATGGAAACACACAAGAAGCCACTGGCACTGATAAATGTAGGCTGGAATGATGAGAAGAATGCCTCCAATGCTCAGTATGCTGTGCTTAGTCCCATTGTAGCAATACAAACCCCAGTATCTCTGCATTGTTGGGAAGAGACTTTTGATTTTGTACTTTGCAAAAAGACTTAGTGGATGATGCTCAACCATGAGTCTGAGCTACCACTGTCAGCACTGCAGTCTTGTGCTGTTTTGAAAACTAGATTCTTGTTGTAAACTAATAGGAGTGCTGACTTGTAACCCAACCTTTACTCAGAGCTGCAATTATTTTATTTATGGATGCCTTTTTACAGACTTTTGATAAAGTTAATTTTATTTTTAATTTTAATAAAAATTCACATTTTTAATCTCTTCAGCTTCCAAAAATTTGGTGGGAAATAGTATTTATTGCAAGTGACCTGGTTGTGAATGGTGCGTCATACAAGATCTAAAGATCTTTGCATCTAAAGAATACTAACTGTTAAGAGCCTACTCTAGTTTTTAACACACCGAAGGGGGGCTTTAAAAATGTGCTGTAGTACTTCCTGACTACCTGTAGTCTAATCTCTCTTAGAGTATTTGTTATGCCAGCAATATCTGGCATCCACTTTGGCCTCAGTTGTTCAGCCCTCACTATCATAAAATGTAATATCATCTCTTCATTGCACCCATCTTTTAATAGTAAAAATAATTCAAGTATCTCAATGCATTTTGAAATAGTGGTTGGAATATTAAATGGAATATTAAATGGCTGGATCCGAAGTAGTGCTCTAGAACAAAGAAACATGAACACCCTTTAACATGCAGCAATAACCTCTTCATTTAGTTTTGGTCAGATAAAGCAAGGTAAGCATCTCACATCCTCAAATACAAATAAAACTGAAGTTCAAGTGCTTATCACAGCATGCAAGAATACAAGCTAAATGCCACCAGACATTAGTGGTACTTGAGCTATTTCTAACATCCCTGTCAGTTTTGAGAATTACACCTCTCAACATATTGTCTGACTTTGATACATGAAAGAATATGAAAAGTGAACTTGCCTTGGGCTTTTCTGATGTTGCCTCTAATGTTGGATGACTGAAGTTCAGTAAGCTTCAGCATTTGCTTCAGTTCTCTTTTGCATCTCCCACCCCTTTACAAGGTATTTTGACCTTAACAGGGCTATTAATTTTTGAACCACTTCAACCAGTTACTACCCTGATCTGGATAATGTGGAAAAGTGAATATATTTATTAAAAGACTGACCAAATCTTGCAATATCTGTAGATCACTTGATTAAACACTTGTCACAATGTTTGCTACTCTTCATTCCACAGCATTCTTGTTAATACTGTTTCTAAAAGTCTCACTATTCTGATATGAATGAGCTAAGTATTTCTCCAGTACATCACCAACATCACTTGCTTCTGTTATCTTCAATTGTTCAAATAGTACTATATTTTTTTGAACATATCACACATCTTAGACCCCTAATTTCTCCTCAAAGTCTGTGTGTGGCTCACTTCACAGTAAAATGGCAAACCAAAAATCCTGGTTTCTAAGACAGAGTCCTAGACACTACCCTATTTTTGCAGGGATTTTCTGATTCTTAGGGAAGGCTTTAATGTTAAAACAGGTATAGTTTACCTATATGAAACTATAAAGTGCTGCAACATTCATTAGTCTCTTCAGTTTGGCCCTTCTCACTTGCTTGTTGCATCTTTGTTCCAGCCTAATAAATTGAAAATTAAGGTTTCAGCAGTGTTAAGATTAGGATAGTTAGACCCTTTGATTAAAAATCAAAGTAAACTCCCACACCTTAAGCTCAGCTTTGTAAACTTGGCTTTTATGAGAAGCAACTCAGCTGTTTTAATAGCTTTTGATGGTAGTTTTTGTACCCGGCATCATTAAAAACAAACCAAGCTAACTGCCTTTTCACTGTGGCCATTCTATACAGCTGAAGCATGTCTGCCCCTGCTATGAAGGAAAGACAAAGTGTTTCGTAGCTGGGACCCCCATTCTCTATTTCACTTTGGAACTGCATTATGTTACTCCTGGAAACGAAAAGTGGAAAAGAGTTGTTGCTGTGAAATGCATTTAATTAGATCACTTAAAGCCATAGGTAGATAGCAAAATGGGTAATAGGCTTAAAAAATATGAGCTAAGCAACAAATGCTGAAAGATGCACTAATTCAGTCTTTATTGTTTGACTTCTAAGATAATGCACTGCTGCTGCCCTTCCCTACAACCAAGAAGAAAGTACACTTTGGAAGTGAGGAGAATGCTGGGACTTCTGTTAATTTGGAAAACCATCCCCTGTCTAAAGGGAAATGCTCTGATCTCAGAAAACGTCTGTATGCTGCCAACCTACGGGCTCAAGCACTGGCTGAACTGGAAAAGAACTATCAACTGAAGAGCAGACAAATCTTGGGCATGCGCTGAAATTATAACACAGGTGTAAAATATTTAACTTTTAAAAGTTGATTAAATGCGCTGGAAGCTACTTGTGCCTCCCTCTTTTAAGCTGGGACCTACTGAAAGTTTATTTTAACAGCTGTTGTACAAGCTCTTAGTCTACAATAGGTAGCTCATGATCAAAGCATAAGAGATTATGAATTGTATTAAGAAAAAATATTTGGTCCTCCTGTTTACCATATATTACTCTTCTGAAAAAAGAAATATTGTCAATCAGATGTTTTTAAACTGATGTGAAAAGCTTTTCAGATGAAAAATGTACAGAGATTCACAATCTGTAGGTTAAAATGATGCTGTATGTAATGTACAATACTTGGTAAGTATATTTTGTATATGTAGAAAATCAGTGGCTTTTTGTCTGCACTTGTTTTTTAACTATCAAAACAGCAAAAGGAGATTTGGTGTTCTCTCTTCCCACTAAGTGTGTGACCTATCAAAGTAGGCTACTTGTAGTTGAATGTCTGACTAATGAGTGGCATGGGTCAGCTTAGTGTAATTGAGGAGTTTCTGCCTGGGTAACTGAAGGGCTTGTCCATCAGCTCCTGAAAGGCCTGCTTCAGGGCATAGCATTTGAAATAGTACCTTTGTAGAATCAGCTAGGTTGGAAAAGACCTTTAAGGTCATCAAGTCCAAAAGATAATCAAGACCTTTTTCATTTTGCCTTGAAATCAGTTACAAACTAATCCCCTGAAACTGCTGTCCTGGATGGGACACCATCTAGAGTATTACACCTCTATTTTGGGAAGGGGCAGTTGTACTTTGAATAGAAAATCTTTACTTTGATGAAGCTTATGAGGTATCTCCAAGATTCCCTTCAGAATTCTCTGCCGAAGTAGGAGCTGCTTGCTTACGCTGGTGTAAGTTTAATGAATTAAATGACTCATGAATTTAAAACAATCCTTTGGCACTGTAATGCCTGGCATCTATTTTATATAAAGATTTTTTATCTCTGGTTTGAAGTACCATGAAACAATTATTCTTAGAAAACGGCTGATTTTCAAAACACTTGTTTCCTTATTGGGCCATAAATGTTATCTATAATCTACATATCTATCTATGCAGCTAAGGATGTATTCTAAGTAGTTTTTTTACATGAAGAAAGAGAATCTTATTTGAAACCTTAATTAAATGTGACATATTTGCTGCTAGACAACTACTTGTGTCACCAAGCAATAGCACTGCTCTATTAGATTCTTAACTATCCAGCAGAACATATCATAATTGCTTGCCTAGTGGTTACTCTTTTCACCACAACCTTTGCTTAAAAGTTAGAATATGACCATTTTGTTTGCTAGTGTAAAACTACCACTGTTCTAGTGGCCATGACCTAGTGCTCAAGTGTGGTGGAAGTGTCTGGCATGTATGCAGAGCCAAAGCAGCTCTCAAATGTATTTGGAGGGTGAATCCCTGCTTTCTCACCATGTTTGTATACTCAGATCTTTACCTTCTAGGCCTCAACCAGAAAATCTGCACTGCAGTTCTACTGGCCTTCATGGCGATCCGCTTTGTACAGCCCATGGAATATCCAAGGCTACAGTGTGCAGTGGGGTTAGTCTGATCTGCAAAACATATGTAGAATACAAGAATTAACTGCGGGCTTTGTCATCCTCAAAACGCAGGTACCAGTGAGTGAAAGGAGGAAACCCAGCAACCGAGAACATAAATCACTAATGAATGGTTCAGGCAAGGCAGTGTTGTGTCATGGCTGGTGTTTGCAAATGCTTTGCTTTTAACAAGGCCAAGTTAAGAAAATGGCTTGAGAGGTTTGGGCATTTTCCCCTTGGAATATACAGTAATTTCTGAGTTTAAAAGTAAAACACCTTAGAGCAATCCTGCAGCTTTCCTCTTTAATTCTCTGATGACCTCAAGATGGCACTGTTGCCCTTTAATTGTTGGGAATTTCCTTTGGTCTATGGATACATCCATACAACATTTAAGAACTGATTTTAATATCTTTTTACCTGCTTTGTTTCAGAAAAATCATCAGTGTGTTGCTGTAAGATGCTGATTTTCTTGAGCTACAGATGCTTTAGTACTTAATTCAGTGTAATTCTCTCCAATTTGACATTTTCCATGTTTCATAAAAGTAGTTGAATCAAAGTCCTGGTTAACAGTTACACTTCTATGGATAAGAAATGCTACAGAGAGTGCAAACTGTATCAATCACAATGGCAGGAATAGATGGAACAGCTTAAGTTACAGCTGTAGCATTGAGCTATTTTAGCTGCGTGGCAATGTCTTCTTGAAGTATTATCACTCCAACATGATAAATGCAAGGTTTCTTCAGGTTTTGGAAACCAGACCTTCCTACCACTATGTGTCAAACACAGGGGAAGGCATCCTGGAGATGGTCTTTGTTCTCTCTCAGGATTTTTGCTTTGGAATCCTGAAATTCATGTTTTCCTGCAAAAGCATAATTGTTTTTCCCACAGCACATTGCAGTTGCCTTCAGGATGTAATTTTACAGCTTAAGCCTTACAGGAGGATAATAATGGTGTACACCATTGAATGCTGTGAGATAAATTCATTAATGTTTAATATAAATATCAGGAATTTTAATGATGTGTGGCTGTGGGTACACAAATGATAGACAGAAGGCACCTCTGAAGTTACAGATGTTTATACGTGTAGAATGTAATTTAGGTAAAGGATAGACTGGAGAGAAGCTGCGTCATCCTTGAAAAGCATGGACCAAATCCCTGACTTTCAGCCTTCATGTGTGACCTTGACCAAGGCCCTACCCCGGGCCTTGGGTTCCCATCTGTAACAGACTCATCACAGAGCGAGCTCAGAGACAGCACTGGGGTTCTGCACAGGTCAGCACTCGGGTGCAGCCACTTTGGTCTCCTCCTTCAGGCAGCTGTGCATGAACTAGGGAATGGAATTTACTGGGAAAACAATGGTGAGTACCAAAGTCATTTATTTACTGATAAGCCTGGTCAGTGTCCACTCTGCAGCCAGGTGACCAGGCCATTCCATAAACAGTGTGAAAGTGCTGGCCAGCTGGGCAGATAAAATGCTTAGAGGAAATCAGACTTTAATCTAGAGGACCATGAAGCTGCTTCGTAAACATAAATATCAATAGGTTGTTTAATCCATACTATATCATTGAGCAGGTGGAAAGATAAATCCCTCTGGAACAATTATAAGTACCTGATCATAGGGAATTTAGCATTTTTGCCTTTTTGCATTTTTGCCAGTGATCTGATCCTAATAATGGCACAAGCCAGTTCATAGGCACTTACTGCAGAATTCAATCTCATGCAGTTTCTTGCAGGTACGAGAAACAGTGCAGAGGAGAAGCTCCTGCTGTTGCTCTTGTCTTCATCTGAAAGGGAGAGACTGCTCCTCATGCTGCTGGTCACCTTCATATACACGTGTACCTCTCGCTGTGCTGATAAAGATGAAGCCCACTTCCCAGTAAGCAGTGTTTGCAGCATCCATAGTCCGAAAGACAGTGACAGCATTTGGGCCATGTCTCTGTCTTATTCTTCCCTTGTGTAACTTGTGGGAAGCCAGAGGAATCCTAGTAGTTAAAAAACTGTTGTATCAGTGTAGAAGCCTGCCCTAAGAGCCTGCTTAATACATGTTTCACACTGTGGAAGACTTTGGCCTAATTAAGGCTACGCACAGTATAATCCACATCAGGTATTAGAAGTGTGTTTTATTTATATCTCTACCTTAGAAGTTAGCTGAAAGTTAAATATTAATCTTTACAACTTTAAAAAGCTGCACAGGCTGATAGTGTAATGCCACATACAGTTATACTGCTTTTCTGTTCAATCTTGCCTTCAGCCACCTCAACGGTGCAGAGAAGTTACTATACTAGAGGCAACAGCACCTTTATCTGGTGTTATTTTGGAGACGAAGTGCACTTCTGAGGCTCAGCTGCCATGGAAAGATGAAGCTTTGTTGGGGATAAAACCCCTCTGAGTCTATAAAATGGACTCATGCCAGAGTTTTATGCTATAAAGGGAAAAGAAAGGCTACAGAGACACCTGAAATTAGCTCCACACAGCCTCAGTTTTCAATGTAGGCTCTTTCTGGGTAAGGAAACATATTTCTGGAGACTTTTGGCTGATTAACTTTCATTTGTGACTCGTTTCATTTCTGACTGATGCAGGATGCTTGTTGCTGGGCTACCTGCTTCAAGCAGAGGTAATTTACAGGCCCACTTACACCGTATTGTTCACCACTGTGAATACATTCTTGGTCTCAGCGCATTATGTCTACTTCCTTGGCAACTGAAATGCTGACTTGGGCACGACATGCAGTGAGTAATAACTAATAATACAGCTTCCACTGTCACCTTTCATATGTTTTTCAGTGGTAAAATGAATGCAACAAGCAGAGAGATTTATGAGGAACGTGGCAGGTACTTAGCAAGTACTTGAATACTTGACTAGAGTTTTGGGGTTTTTTTCCATTATTCATCCTAACCTGAAAACCTTTTGTTTTCAAGGACAGCTGCTAAATGCTTTTGTACTGTTTAACCAGCTCTTTTAGCAGGCCCTGCTCTTGCAAGGTCAGCAGAAGCTAGCATATCCACAACACAAAGTGTTGCAGGTGTTTGTGTCAGTCAAAGCCCCAAGGAAACAACAGGAGCCCAGTGAAGCCAATGACAAACTTTCCTTCAAATGCAGTGAACCCCTGGCTGGGCTTCAGCTTCATTAGCATCAGACATACTAGACATTCGTGAATGCTTGTTTGCTGTTTGGGGAGGGAGAGCATTGCCAATGGCATGGCAGGAACAAGTGATCCATCTTCCTCAGCAGAAGTGAAGACAAGCCACTTCTTGTAGAGCTCTTGATCTCGGCTTCCACCAAACCAGATTTCCCTTGGCAAGAATTGAGTCAGGAGCTGTCAGACCCCCAGGACTTGTATCTGGTATTAGAGAACAGCAAATGCATGGGGTTTTTTCTGCTCATAATGCATTTCATCATCCAATTGCAAACAGCAGCAATATTATTTACCTGAACTCTCAGCTCTCCCTAGATCAGCAGGGACCACTCCAGTGACCCCAGAGCTCGTGGCTACTTAGGTCATGCAGGAAGTTCAGAAGGCCCTTCCTGACAAATGCAAGTGTTAAAGTCACTGAGTGCTAATTGTCAAGTAAAGCCTCTGCTGGCTACTACTAATCAATCTTTAGATGCCACTAGGGAAAGATAAATATGGATTTTATGGCACTTGGATGATAACATAAACAAAGCCATCAGAGCAAATGGCAGATCGTGACTGATAATGATTTCCTGGGAGGTGAAGCAAATGCCTCCTATGGCAACGATCCACGTAATTAGCTTGTGCTGGATTATGAGGGTTTTGTGGTTGCAACTAAAAGCAGGAGGAAGCATCAGCATTAAAGAAAATTATATCATCAAAGAAATAGTCAGTTGGGAAAATAGCCTAGTTTTATGAGAATTATTACAGACTTGCCTTTAGGGCACATTTAAATCTTTCTCCCAGGTAAACTGAACGCTACGGAAACCTCCCTGGTTGTGCTAGCTCCTAAAGGGACAAGTGTGATCAGAGAACTGCTGCTGTGTGATGCAGAGGGATGTGTTTACCTTTAAGGCAGGCTAGGGACTCACTCTCATCAGGTGTAAGGTCATTTGTCATCAACCTTTATGCAGTCAAAGTCAGCAAGGTGATGGGCACAGATGAGCAAGGTGAGCAACCAAGAACGTGTCACTGAATTCCTGTGTAAGATACAATGAGTCAAATTCCCTGCTCTAAATTTCCCACTGTTTTTCACAGCCAAATTCTGGTCTCAGTGCTTGAGGTCTCAAGACGAAACTGGAAGCTACGGGGGTAACCTCACCTCTGTGCAAAGCCACGTTCAGTGGTGCTCTACGTGTTATCAAGAGGGGAAAGGGCATGAAACTGTACTTTCTAGTTACCGATCGTAAGTAAGCAACTGAAATCTGGACCCTGTATTGCCTGAGCCCAGGGAATTTCTCTGGGCAGGCCCTGGAAACAGTATTTCATACACAAATTCCATTCTAAGCTGCTGAACAACCACAGCCTTCACTTGTGCATGTTTTTAACCTCCTCCCATGTTCATTTTGCTGCCTCTTGTTCTGGCTCCATGGCAGACTCATCCTGTCACTGCTGCTAATTTGCACTTGCTGCTGGCATGGCTGTGGGTGAAAGCAGACAGATGAGTATTGGCAAGGAGCAGAGAGCTGATCACAGCCTTGGACGCGTGGTCCTCTGCTTGTGCTCCAGGGAATGAGCTCAGCTGAATGGCAAAGCTCAGCCTTGGGGATGTGCCAGACAGAAACCATAAGTTTTGTTTCCAAATCTGACACTGCAACAACTTCTTACATGGAATCCTACAGCCTGGCTTAGACGAGCAGATGTCTAATGGTCACTTGCTTTTTTAATTCTGTTTTTTACAGCTTAGATTCCACCTTCAAAGCCACTTTCTGGATGTGAAATAGCACTTGCTGGAGGTCAGTTCTAAGTTCAGCATTATTGCAATAGTTTGCAGTGTTTGCAAAGTGGCCTGTTATATGTTTTGTATGCATTTATTCTTGTTACTATCTATAAGATGCTGTCAGCTTTAGCCCTAGCCCAGTACCAGGCTGTGAACAAGTATCTTGAAGTGATTTCACAGTAAAATCACCAATAGTTCTCTTACAGAAAATCAGAAGCATCAACAAGGAAAGCAGTGAATAAAATCATGTCTTTGCAATGGTAAGGACAGCTTCCAGCATATGCAAACACAGAACTATCTTCTACTCTTCTTTTTAGTAACCAAACAGAACAATCAGCCTCTTCCCCCATTTACAGGTTCATTGTAAGAGCATTGTATTGGAAGAACAGTAGCTGCTCACTGCTTTAATGCCAGCAGAATTCTTTATCATGCTGTAAATCATGTTTGTAAATCATGCTGTCCCATTTCAGCCTCAGCAGTGCTGAGCACCCAGTCTCAGCACTGCATCTCCCTAACCACACGCAAGACATTTAAGACCCCTGATTCTTTTCCTGCCTTTGGTCAATAATCAATGACTACAAATGCATGAAAAGCACATCAGACATTTTCCACCCTTGATGTTATTCTAAGGAAACTCATTTCTGGGACTTGCATTACCGGGCAGTGAGGGTTTTGAAGGATGGATTTAGTAGAAACAAACCTATGCTGGTATCTTGTCTTTGTGCAGCTATTGGGTCCTTCCCAACACACCAATGCAGACCACTAAGTAAACTGCTCAGTGGCAACATCTACCCTTCTAGTGGTATTACTTCACTTCATACCAGCCTCTAACTGACTGACAGCCTTACTTCCTCCACAGGAGAGGAAGTTCACTCTGAATTAACAGGACGAGCCTGTCTCTGTATGTACTTGAGGCTTTGCATCCTCATGGAGAATGCTCAGGTTAGTGTCATTCTTGCTTATTTGTTTTAGGAAGTGGTTACTTCAGAAAAGAGGAAGGATAATTTTAGGTGATCTTATACAGATTACTGAGGATTTATCAAATGATCATATTTGGTATCTTTTCCTCTTGTTTTACTATGTCTGAGCATGGGAATGAGAGCGGCTGTTTAAACAACAGCAGTTTATTGACAGATCCTTGGGATTTCATTGTCTGTGATGGTGGAAACATTAACCCTAATTCAGCATTGTTGGAAGCACAGGATTTCCATGTAATTGCCTTTGCAAGGCAGGACTTAAAAGTGAGCATTCTCCTTTAATCCCCATTTCACAATCACTTCTTCCTCTGGTAGTTCAGGGGAAACAAACCTTTGTGCAAATTTGGGGCCAAATATCATAAGAAAGAGCCCATTGCCTCTTTCAGCTGTTCGGTTTGGGTCACCTCTTTGCAGCACATTACTTCTGGATTTTCTCTCCTATTGATCCTCATTAAGGTTTTCTTTATCTACTTCTGAAACATTCCCAATATCTGGACCTGAGTGACTGTGGCTGCTCTTGCCAGCACAGTGGCAGCCAGGGGCCAGCAGAGCAGGGCTGAGGTACTGAGGGATGAGACAGCTTCCCCATGACCCGAAACCTTTCTGTCCCTGCTGGCTGGGTATCAGAAAAACAGGAGGCAATTCAGGCAGGAGTCTTTGACGTGAGAATCTCTGAGTCAGGGTTAAAGTTGCATCAATGCCACAGCTCCTAATGATCAACCTCTGAGCAACTCAATTTGTCCTTGAGATTATCTATGATTTTTTTCTTTCATCTCTCTTAGAGCACCTGTGAAAGACAGGGGATTCCCAACGGAACCTGTCCTTTGGGACAAAATCTATCCTGCTAAAAGCTCCCAATAAATGCCTTTTCCCCACTCCTCTGCTGATGAGTCTTCCAAGTTTCAAGCCTGGGTGCCATCAGCAGGATGACGGTGTGAGTGCTCAGCAGCTCTGGGACACATCTGCCATACGTCAGGCACTGAGGAACTAAGAGGAAAGTTGCTGATGTATGTAAAGCTTTGCTATTTGATTGTAAGTGCAGGAAGAATCGAGCCCTGTGGGAGCCATTACTGTGGCCTGGGCTGTGTACAATGTCCTGCCTTTTTGATTTAGAGTGTTATTTGTTTCCAAACCTCTTTCCCCACCATCCCTCATTTCTACTCTCCCTGGGGATGATTCAGTGGAATAAAGCCACGTGAGGATAACACCCATCCAGCAAACACACTTGAGGACAGACTTTAAACTGAGCGAGTGTTTCATCACTTCCTGAAAAAGGATGTTTTTACAAAGTGATACCCTCATGTTTGTTACAAATAATACAGCTTATTAAGAAGTCATTTTAGCTAAAGAGAAACTTGCAGCAACTGCCCCCACTGCCCAATGAGTAAGGGAGGCTAGCAGCAGGAGGCAAGAACTTTGGAACTGATAGAAGTAACTCTGCCTATTATTCACCTTTGCTTTTTCTCTGCTCCTGCTGTGTTTGCTCCACCTTGTCTGTCTGCTCCATTTCCTTTGTGTTTTTCAGTCTCACTGGTTTTGTTTTGGGTTTTTTACTGGAACAAAGAAAGCCCAGAATATTACATTGTTTGTTTGACCACTGCACCAGTCCTCAGCACCAGCCAGCAGCATCTCCCCAGGGCTTCGGAAAGCAGGGATCTTTGCTCTTAACCTGCCTTCTGAACTGCATCTGCTCTGTGTGTGTGTGAACATGATGTGCACATTACGCTGACAATAACACTCAGAGGGAAGATGACCACGTCTGTCATTGCCAAGATTTGTCTGCATGTTTGATGCTGCAGTTGTGGTCATTTGAAATTCCACAAACTGAGTCCATCTTGGAAATACAACTCCTTCCCCTCTTCCCTTTGAGATTAACAGCCCTGAGGATTGCTAAGAGGGCTGAAGAGCTCGCTGACGTCACTGGAACTGTCAGGGCAAGTAGATAGCAGCACAGAAATTAGCATGCTATGTGCAGGCCAGAGTTTACCCTGGGTATCTGCATATTCTTTTGATGTAGAAAGGAGTATTGTGTTCTCCTCGGTGCTTGGCTACAGAAGCATTTCTCCTGCAGTAAAACCAGGTTTAATTATTAGCTGCTTTGCCACCTTGGCTTCAGCAGGCTTCAGTGTGTGGACTGCAGGTCATGACAGTCAGGCTGCCTGGAAAGGAAAAGCTGGAGGGGAGACCATTCGCCTCCAAATGTTCCATCTGTCCCAGATAAGCAGGAGTGAGCATGAGGCGCTGCTTGCTGCTGCTGCTCCTGTCACTTTGCTGAAGGCAGGAGGGTCCCCGAGCACTGGTGCTATCCTGCCAGCACAGAGGGATGATCTCTGCGGGGTCCCCTTGCTGGGCAGAGCAGATAATGCAGGAACATGAAACTGAGCTGCCTCCAGGTTTGGGTTACATGGGGCACATCAGTCACTCCTCAAACTCTGTAACGGGAACAGGGAGCACTGGAGGCTGAGTGCCTGGCTGGAGCCCAGGGCAGGCTTCACCGCCTGTGGACCTGCATTTGGGCAACCCTAAGGATGCTTTCCATAGGCTAAAAGTGATGAGGGACCAACAGACCCTCCTTTCACCCATGGGTTAGGTGGCATGCAAACTGCTGCGTTTTGGCTGTCAGGGAAGGATGTCCATGTGCAAGGACCTGTGTTACCATCCTGAGGAGCACAAACAGGCTGTGTGACACAGTTACGGCAGGCAAGGAGAGACTAAGGAGGTCAGGAGGACACTGGTGTGCTGGGGTAGGATGAATCATCTCAATAACAAGAAGGCTCAGTCATGCTTGTAGGAAGCACTGGGCCGTGCAGCACTGCCAAGTGCTAGATGAGGCTGAAGCCAGTGCCAGGAACCCATTACACGTGAAGTAACAACAGAGATGGAGCAGCTCCTCCCAGCCCACGTGCTGCCTGCATGCTGCCATTCCCAGCATCTCATCAGTGTGCACACCCGATTCCTTGTGCTCCCACACAGACAGTGTCCTAGAGGGGAATCCACTGGTGTGGGTGCCTCCCATGGAGGACAGTGTCAGCCCAGCCTGACTCCTCGGGGAAACATGGACACATGGATGCTCTTGGGTGTCTTTCTGTGCACGTACAGGCTGCAGTCAAGTCTCCATGAGTCTGAAATATCATGTGGGAAGCATTTTTCCCACTTAGGATTAAACATAGAAGTGTTGGCTATCATTACTAACAAGCAGAGAAGCTCTGAAGGCCAGCTTGAAAAAGATCTACTAACTCTTTGATTTTTAACAGTTAGTATCTATCCATATATGTATTTTTATATTGCTTATAGTGATTTTATATCAATACAGTGATATAGTGCACATACCAATGCATTAACAACACCGGTGTGCTGTGATGCTGCTCATCTCATAAGCACATATTTTGCTTATTTACCTATTCCCTTTTTTTACAAGAATCTCTTCCTATAGGGAAATTTCCAAGAAAGAGGCTCTGCTTTCTCTAATTAGCAAACCCACAAAGTCTGTCTATCATGTGGCTAATAAAAAACTGAATAAGCACCTTCCTAGACCTTGGCGCTGTTCACCATCCTAAGGTTATACACAGTTTAACTGCAGCTTTTTGCATAAGAGCTTGAAATACAGCAGGAAAAATACCTTTATCCCCACTGTTAACTAAGCAGATAATAGACGCTGTTAGTCAATAAGGGCACATATTTCACAAACAGATTACTTGGGAACTTGATGGACAAGTCCTTTCCGGGCCAGCCACGGTTGCTGCTGTATTTCATATTTGCTTTGTCATCTTGGCAGTGGTACAAATAGGTTCCATTGGCTTTGCAGCTACTGTGGCATCATTTCATCATCCCGTTCTGATGTGAACTTTTGTTTTCCTAAATGTTAAGACAGAAGCATCTGGCTAAATAGAAGCAGGTCAATGCAAAGAAAGCTTTCAAGAGGCAGTGTTCCCAGTTGCTATTTTGCTATGAGAAAAGCCATTTATAATGAACTGTATAGAATAAGTCTGTGAGATTTAGGTTAAGGTTTTCTGAACACTCATTCCAGCAGTGGGGCTCCTCCTTGCTTCATCACTACATAAATGACCTGCTTTCCAAAAGCAGCCACCACTCCTCTTTGCTTCCAAGACTGATTAAATCAAAACACCTCCTCTACGCCCGTTAATTTTAGCTTGGAGACACAGCTTTGAACGGCACATTTCTGCTGTATTAGTATAAGCACTGGTATTAACAAGATGGGCCACTGGATTCCACTCTTCCTTCTGACATTGTTCAGTTTGTGGCATTAAAGAACTCACTTAACTCATGCTTTAATGTAGGAGTAAGAAAAAAATCTTTGTCTTATAATGGGCAGAACTAACACTTGGGGGCAGAAGTCGCCTCATTAACTATTGACCTAATCCCTGAGCTATTCACACCAGGTTTTCTTTACAGTCAGCAACAGAAACAGGCACTGTAAGGATGGGGTTCATCTAATCAAGTCCATACCACTGTAGGAGGAGATAAACCACGCTGCAGGCTCCACTGACAAAGCTGATTAGATCTCTGTTGGCTCTAAAAGGGAAGCTTGTGATCTAAAGACGTTTGTGTGTTAGCTACCAATTCCCAGGCATGAATCCCTCCCTTATTGTGGAGCTGAGGCTGTGGTTTCACGATCAGCATCAGCAGCTATGGGCTGCTGCCAGTTCTCTGTCACACACTTTTCCCTGCCCTGATCACATGGCTCCATGCATCAGCTCCAGCAGTCCTGCAGCCTTAGTAAATAGGAATAAGTTGCTGAACTGGATGAAAACTAATGCTGAAGAGTTTGGTTTTGGTTGCGCTGCCAGGCATAGCCGATGCCCCTCATAACATCATATGTCTTAATTCCTAGCTCTAAGGTCTGCCTGGGGACAGGAATGTCATTTCTGAAGAGGAAAACTGAACTGCCCTTTTTAGAATCTGGTTTTACTTGGACCAGCTGAAGTTGATCACAAAATAGCCTCTGTGGAAGGCAGTTCTGAAAATGAACAGATTTAGTTGCAGAGCATAAAGTTAACGTGTTTATGATTACTGTCTTGGAGTGTGATTTGACAAACATCAAATACAACTGATCCTTGAAAAGAAAAGAGGTGACGAGACATAGAACAGACTTTCATGTCTCCACCCCTTTGTGGAGGCCACGACTGATGCCTGGGGAAAGGAGCAGTGTCAGCAAGTCTCAGCGCTGGGATCACAGCATATTCCAGATCACAGTATCAGCCCGGGGTAGAAGAAATGTTTCATGATTGGGACTGAAAAAAATGTTACTTCTGCTCTGGGCAAAGATGCTTTTCAAGCAGGTCTCAGAATCTGCAGGAAATGTTACTGTGGGTGCAAACTTGCTTTCCGTAGATGGCAGTACTTATATGGCATCATTTGCTAGAACGGGTTCTTTCTAGGTATCTACAGCTTAGAAAGGGCAGTTTGTCACAGAACCATAAAATGGTTTGGAAAGGACCTTAACATCATTCAGTTCCAACTCCCCTCACACCAGACCGTGTCGCCCAGGCCCCTGTGTCCAACCTGGCCTTGAACACTGCCAGGGATGGGGCAGCCACAGCTTCTCTGGGCACCCTGTGCCAGCACCTCAGCACCCTCACAGGGAAGAGCTTCTGCCTTAGATCTAACCTGAACTTGCCCTCTTTCAGTTTGAACCCATCACCCCTTGTCCTATCGCTGCAGTCCCTGATGAAGAGTCCCTCTCCAGCATCCTTGTAGCCCCCTTCAGACACTGGAAGCTGCTCTGAGGTCTCCACGCAGCTTCTCTTCTCCAGGCTGAACAGCCCCAGTGTTCTCAGCCTGTCTCCATACGGGAGGTGCTGCAGCCGCTGCTCATCCTTGTGGCCTCCTCTGGACTTTCTCCAACAGCTCCATGTCCTTCTTATGCTGGGAACACCAGAACATGAGCTTTGCTAATGGCCGATGAACAGGTATTAACAGCATCTACAGACCTAAACGGGATCTAATGAAAGCACTTCTAGCAGCAAAATAAATACTGATATCAATTTGTGTAATAAATGGGAATTCATCCATCTCAAGCTGATACAGTTAAATAGCAAATACATAAATGGTAGAATGATGAGCATGCCCTTTGCAGCTCACTGCCCTTGAATCTTACTGTCCTTGAGGCTCATCAGCAAGAGCTCAACCGCTTGAAGGACATTACATAAAGGGACTTTGTGTGATCAAGAGAGGCAGAAGCAGTCTCTGCCTGACGTGTTGTGGTGGTGAGAGGAGCAGGGATGTGTGGTAGAGGAGCTGGCTGGAAAAACCAGGAGTACCTGGGTTGCCTGCTGAGGATGAGCCTGAGTCTGCCCTCCAGATCAGACCTGTTGGTGTTGGGTCAGTGGGAGGCTCTGTGTTGCACAGGGGCGCTGGTGCCCTGCTAGTGCTGTGCTCTGATGTACACAGCCAGTGATGGCTTCATTCCAATTTCCCTGGGGATCGTCCTCTTCTGAGCCAATACTGCTCTCCCACTAAGCTCTTACATGGCCTCATTCAGTCCCCAGGACACACAGAGGTGTACGAGCATGGCCTCGTTTCTCAAGGCCAGATGTGCCATCACAGGACATTTCTTGTGTGGCAGCATTACACAGAGGTGTTCTGCAGCCTCACACAATACAAAGCTGCACTTGTTGAACGAGTTTTGAACTGACTTTTCAAATGCCAGAACATGCACGTTTATCCTTTCCCTTCAGCATTAGCTGTTCTTGTAGGGACCTGACTTACCTCAAAGGACCTGAGTGACCTTCTTCCAGCAAGAGACCTTTAGAAACCCTACACCAATGAAATCCAGCACCCTACAGTGACAATGGAAATCCTTGCCCACAAATATCTGACTTTGACGCCAGAAAGTATTGTACGTTCTCTGACAGGGCCTGATGCTGCAGGTAGGTGGAGCAGGCACCGCAGTGAGTAGCATATATCTCTCTCAGTGGCTGTCCTCAGCAAATACCCATTGATTCATTGATACTTGTCACCACAGGTCCAAGAGAACTGGCTTAGATCAGAGCAATCTTCTTTCTTACGATAACAGAAGGTAAAGCTTAACAATATGATTCATTAAAAATGCTGTAGGAAGGACAATTTCAGCAATAACCAAAAATGTCACCAGCCAATCAGCTGCAGAGGGACTTGTTCATTCCATGAATTCCATATTCACAGAATTTCCCACTCCTGCTGAATCATTGTTACTATCTTTCCAGCAGAGAGGAGCTGCACTATGTGTGAAGTGAGTAACACCACCTTTTTGTCTGACTTCTTTCCTTTAATGATTAATATGGTGGTGACTTTTCTAGTCGAATCCACTTGAGCTGAATCAAGTATCAGCTCCAATATGTTATTAGCATTAACTTCACAGCTGATTAGAGCAACTATTCTGCAGACAAAGTGTAACCAAAGCAGCCAGGAAATGCTCTGAAGTCCACTGAAAACAAAACCCCAACCAACAAAGCACGTTCATCACAAACATAGATTGTCTGTGCAGTTAATTGTGCCAGAAGTTAGGAAGCAGTTACATGCTGCCAAATGCCATTGGATCAAATGGCTTGATGGCAAGAAAGCAAAATAACTAACCTAGAAAGGAAAGGTCAGAACTGGACATAAGAAAGGCCTATTCTTGAAACAGTTGTTTATTAGGAAGAAAAGATTTTGGAAGGGAAAGAAGTGGGGTTCTCTAATTTGCCTTGCAAGGTTCAAAAACAGTGGAGGATACACTGACCCCTCCATTTGCCTGGAGACCTAACACTGACTCCAAGGAGCTGAGATTTCAAAGCCACGGTAAGCAGGTAGAAGAAGAAACCTCTTTACAGAGCAAGGCATTCTTCATTTCCTATCTTAGTGCCAATTACAACTGCAGTTTTTCTTCGCAGGTCACAAACAGAAGCATGTAAGCACATGCTTAACTCGCCTCTGTTCAAAGAAGGCCTTTTAATTAACTGCAAACACATGTTTAAATCCTTTCCTTGATAAAGCTGCTTTCCTGAATCAGGATGTAACAGTGAATTTGACATAGAGCTGTGTGAACAGTAGTACTCACTTTCCATTTGTAGTGCTTTTCATTACAAGGAACAACCTTGCTGATGGAGGTAACTGGACAGAGAATGCTTCTGTTGGCTTTCGCGTTGCTGACTGGGTTTCATTTGAAGAAGCCTTGTAAGGACAGCTACCAGAGAGAGACACTGCCTGCAAGAGAAGCAGCCTCAGATGAACACTGACAGCCTTGAAGTGGAGCAGACAGATGGAGTCATGTTTGCCAGAGTCCCACAAGCCTTTATTAAAAGCAGGCAGTTCTGATGACTGCACAGAAAGGGAACAAGTTAGGTGTTAAAGGAGGCAGCATGCTCTGTAACATGTGATTGCATTAGCGGTTTATAGGCAGGGCTTCACCTTTTCCAGGTGGAAGGCACAGTGCTGAAGAGCCCCTTGTGGAACAGACCTCTCCACATGCAGCCTTGCCCAGGAACTCAAAGAAGAAGCAGTGACTTTATTTACCCAGCAAACATGCTGAGTAACAGCGAATCTCCAACCAAAGTCCTTCCCACAGCTGCCTCCAGAGCGCTCAGCAGCACCCAGTGCAGAACACCCTGCAGAACATGAGGCTGGATGCTAGAGTCAGAGTCACTCCTCCCTTCAGCACACAGTTTATGGTACAGAGGCAGGTTTGGAGACGGGTCCTTCCACATGTGCAGTCCGGAAGTTGAGCTGAGAAAGAATTGGGTGAGTCAAGAACAATGCCTGGAAGCCTCAAAAATACCCAACGACAAAAAACCTGGAGTCCTCCCTACTCCGAAGACACAGCATTCTCCTCAAAAGCATAGGCAGGAACACAGTGTTCTCCTGTAACACACCATTTATGGCTTCATTGGGTACCTTTATCAGTCACCTTCCCATTAATCTGAACATCTATAACGTTGCCAGATGGACAGCCTTAAATTTAGGAACTATCCCTGTTCCTCCTGGATGCTGATGTGTGGAAATACAATAGAAAAGCCTGGGAACAGCAGTGCAGAGCAAACTGGTTCATGAGAAAGAGTCTGGGGAAGAGGTAGCGACGTGAACTCTTGCATGGTCTCTGCCTGACCTGTCTGGCAGCGGGACTGTGCTGCCATAGGGGCCATTCCTCAAAGCCCCTGTATCTGCAGCCAGCGAAGGCAACAGTGGCTGCTGGGTCCCACAGGACAAAACTATAAACCCAGTCCCATTCACCAGGGAGCAGGGGAAGGCCTGAGGAACCATTATTACTTCTTGCCTGGGAAGAAACTGTGCCCTCCCTCTCTCTTGAGCTATATGGCCCATGTCTTCTGGCTTTTGGCCCCAGGAGGAATTCAGTATTCAGCCTGGTATAGTAGGAAGACCTATCTCAGAACAAGGGCAGGATCAAGAACATGCCCCTTAAGGGGAAAACAGCAGCAGATTGACCAGTGGTGTGGTATCCTTTAGCAAAGTGAGAGGTCTTGTGGTGAAGAAATGCTATCCCTAAGGGTGGTACTGATACTGATATCCTGTTTATTCCACTTACAAGCACTCAGTCTTACAAGAAGTTCTTACTACAAGCAAACTACGACAACATCACGGGGGCAACCAAGTAAAGCTCAGCTTCAGTAATTCTTGAAGTCCAGCCAATGAGAGACATCAAGCTCCTCATCCTCCCTTCCTTCCGAGCTAAATCCCATGGGGTTAACACCAATCCCCATAAACTTATAACCTGCCCCACCTTCAGGAATTAAAAAAGCTTTCAGCTGTACCAGTTTCTTTGACCCATATATCTTCAAATTGGTTAATTCTTCCTTATAAACTAATGGCCCTGCGTGGGGGTGAGGAGGAGAGGACATGGGCATGTTCTGTTTCAGTGTGATTGCTGATCAGCTTCCTGGTTATTTACAACACCTTATTAAATGGTGTTACAGCACATGGGAAGCCAAGGAGATGAGGAGAACGTTACAGCAATCTAATTACTGACTCTTACAATGGTCATTAAAGTGTCCCACATGGGTTCCTACCGCTAAGCTAAAAACACAGCACACCTCGATACTGACATGTGAACAACCCCAGCAAAGCAGGGTGCAGGGTCACAGGTCAGTACAGCCGGACCTGCGGTGGCCAAGCTGTGTCTGCAGTGTCGGGAGCACAGCGCTGCAGAGCCAGGGAGGAGAGGGGACGGCATCGATGGAGCAGAGCAGCGCAGTGCATGGACACACGTGGGCTCACAAGGGCTCTGCTGAGTGCAGGGAAGTGTGTCTTGACACACGGGTCTCTGTTGCACCAATTAATTTACTAATGAATGGGACCAGCCACCCAGCTCCAGCTGTCAGGAACCTCTGTACAGACCCTGGATCACCGTGACTTTAAACCCATCACCCCTTGTCCTATCGCTGCAGTCCCTGATGAAGAGTCCCTCCCCAGCATCCTTGTAGCCCCCTTCAGACACTGGAAGCTGCTCTGAGGTCTCCACGCAGCTTCTCTTCTCCAGGCTGAACAGCCCCAATGTTCTCAGCCAGGGAGAAGAGGAGTTATTATCTCCAAGTGCAGCAACAGGCGTGTGCATTCCTGCTGGATCTTCCTTTCCAGGGCACCAGTTTTCTTACTGCCTCTCTGTGTTCTTACACACAGCAACACCTCTATAGCTACAGATAGCTATGGCTGTTTGGGTCCTCTCCATTTTCTACTCACGGAATGTTCTTGGATGCTCACTCTCTTGTGGCCATGTTTGTTGGCTCCCGGGAACAGAGCAGGCAAAGCAAGAGGTCAGCTCTGCCTTCTGCTAACTTCTGTGATTTGTTTGGGCTTTTCTGTGATTACATATTTGTCATTTTTTCAGGTCTCAAAATATTTGCTTTCCTTTTCCCTTTTTAACTACAAGTTTAGTAAAACAGTTACTATGTAGGGACTTTCATTGGCCCCTGCAAAAAGGCCAAACCTTGAACAAAACGGGGGCAGGAAAAGCAGGAAGAAGCTGTTGGAATGCACTGCAGCAGCTGGAACACAGGCCCATGGATCTGACAGCTGGGGCTGGGTGCTGGTTCCTTCCCTCTCCAGACAGAGGGACCACGAGGATGCTCAGGGGCTGCAGCACCTCCTGTATGGAGACAGGCTGAGAACATTGGGGCTGTTCAGCCTGGAGAAGAGAAGCTGCGTGGAGACCTCAGAGCAGCTTCCAGTGTCTGAAGGGGTCTACAAGGATGCTGGAGAGGGACTCTTCATCAGGGACTGCAGCGATAGGACAAGGGGTGATGGGTTCAGACTGAAACAGGGCAAGTTCAGGTTAGATCTAAGGCAGAAGCTCTTCCCTGTGAGGGTGCTGAGGCGCTGGCACAGGGTGCCCAGAGAAGCTGTGGCTGCCCCATCCCTGGCAGTGTTCAAGGCCAGGTTGGACACAGGGGCTTGGAGCAACCTGCTTCAGTGGAAGGTGTCCCTGCCCGTGGCAGGGGTTGGCACTGGATGAGCTTTAAGGTCCCTTCCCACCCGAACCACTCCGCGAAGCTCCAATAAGGCCGTTTCTGGTGCCTCAGGGCCTGCGAGGCCGCGCGGCTCCTGCCCGTGTTGCAACCCCACAGAACACCGCACACCCCGCACCGTGAGCGCGGACACCGCCGGGAGGGGACCGGGAGGCCCGTGCCTGGGGAAGGTCCCCGACACCGGGGGTTCGAGTCCCGGTGCGGACCTCCCCGCTCTCCACACGGCCATGGCGGCGCCGGCGGCTCCCAGGCGCGACTCCCTCAGGTCTGACCCCACCGGCGACACAAACCGGCACTCCCGGCTCCCCGCACCCGAGCGCGCCCCGCCCCGCTCCGCCCGTCCCGCAGGGGGAGCCCCGCACCGAGCCGAGCCGGGCCGTGCGGAGAGAACCTTTTGCACGAGTCCCGCTCGCCGCGGGGCGGGGAAGCCCCGGGGCTCAGCCAATGGGAGGCGCCGCTCCCGGAACGTCACGCACGGCCTCACTCCCTCTCCCCCGCCTCGGCCCGGCGGGGCGGGGCGGATGAGGCCTAATGGGAGGTGCCGAAGGGGCGTGGCCGCCTGTCGCGAGGGCTCTCGGACCAATGAGAAGAGAGGTCGGGGGCGGGGCCGGGCGAGGTGGGGGAGCGGTGGCCAATGGGGAGCGGGCAGGGGGGCGTGTCCGCGCCGGTTCGGGTTCCGTGTGGAAAGAGTGAGGGGGCTCGGGTGCAAAGTTTGCTCGCCCAGCGCCTGAGGAGGCAGCGGCGGGTCCGGGCCGCCGCCCGCGGGGAACGGGCCGCGATCGCGCTCGGGGCTCCGCCGCGGGCCTGCTCGCAGTGCCGGCCGTTCTCCTCGCGCCTCCGCCGGGCCGGCAGCCTCTGCCCCGGCGCGATGTGTGGGGGGATGGCGGCGAAGGGTCCCGGCGGGCCGCGGTGGTGGCAGAACCGGCGGGCGCGGCTGCTGTGCATGCTGGCGCTCACCTTCCTCTTCTTCGTGGTGGAGGTGGTGGTGAGCCGGGTCACGTCGTCGCTGGCCATGCTCTCCGACTCCTTCCACATGCTCTCCGATGTCATGGCTCTGGTCGTGGCGCTGGTGGCCGTGCGCTTCGCACAGTGCACCCGTGCCACCAAGAAGAACACCTTCGGGTGGGTGCGGGCTGAGGTGATGGGTGCCCTCGTCAACGCCGTCTTCCTCACCGCCCTGTGCTTCACCATCCTGCTGGAGGCCATCGAGCGCTTCACCGAGCCCCACGAGATCCAGCAGCCGCTGGTGGTCATCGGCGTGGGGGTGGCGGGGCTCATCATCAACTTGCTGGGGCTCTGCCTCTTCAACCACCACGGCGCGGGGGGCCACGGCCATTCCCACGGCCACGGGCACTCGCACGGCAGCAGGCAGCACTCCCGCAGCGGCTCCAAGCCCGAGCAGCCGCCCGGGGATGGGGAGGCTGCGCTGCACCGGGAGGAGACCAGCACCTTAGTGGAGAACTGCAGCAGCTCCAACGGAGTCAGCCAGGACAAGCTAGGTAAGCCCTGCGGCACCTCTGCCCCATCCCAGCATAGGAGTGCCAGGAAGGTGGGAGAGGACCCTTCTCTGAGTAGGGCGGTCGGTGTCCTGCTCCCACCTCGTGCTGGCTTCAAGGGGACCCCCTGTCCTTTCAGGTGGGGAACAGGCAAGAAACTTCCTTAGCAGTGCTCTCAGGCACATGACTGTTGCACCTCCACCTCGCACCTTTCCTTCAGGTGCTAAAAGGAGTGCCCTAAGTGCTCTTGAAGACAAGTCGAAGTGTGAAAGAGTCTTGGGGTAAAGCAGGTTGTGTTGGAAAAAGTTGTTGGTGGTAGAGAAGGCCCATGACAAGAGTGTTTTGCTTAGAGACACAAGCTGTCATAAGGCGATGCTCTAATGCCATCTGAACTGGCTGCACATCAGATACAGCGCAGCTCAACACCTTGGTCCTGACAGCTGGATCTGTCCCTTGGGTCAGTTATTAGCTACCTGAGAAGCTAGTCTCAACCTGAAAGTAACATACTGAAATATATTCCATTGCAATAATGTTGTACTTCTTCGTGACATCCGTGTTAACACGGAGAAGTCTTGGAAATTACCAATCCGAGCCATGGAAGTCATGCAGTGGGCACTGAAAATGGAGCTCACTGATGTCAAAGTGCATGTGTGGCCTCTTTGCATTAGTTCTCTTTAGCTTTCTAAAGTATGCTCCTTCCCACTCGTTTGCACATAGAGGTAAATTTAAAATCTCCCCTTCCCAATTAGGATTAAAGTGTCTATTTTGTGGGAGGGAATTGCTTGGGTTATGTTTAAAATTGATCCAGAAGCCTGGATAGTCTATTTGGAAGTCACTTGGCCAAAGCCAAGTGCTGCGTGCTAGCAGAGTGAAAGGTTTGCAATTCCTGCTTCTCCACTTTAGCCATAGGGCATCCATGTAACCAGGAGGAAGGGGTTTCACTCTTCAGAGCCCATGTTTCTCTTTTGGGTTTGGGGTTCCATCAGGAGACTGCTGCTTTCACTGAAACTGAGATTTAACTGAGCAGAGTGAACTTTGCTACAGTTTCATTTTCAGTGGTCAGAGGTTCCAGTATTTGAGAAGCAGCTTTCTCTTTCCCTGAATCCATGTTGCTTTGGAAAACACCAGTTTTGCGAGAAGATAGAAAAGTTGATCTGAATATAGTAGACCATTGTCTTGACCGCGTAACAAGCTCTTAATGTTGAATTAGTTCCAACAAAGGTATCCTAATAATTACTTTTAAACAATGTACAGTTCCCTTAACCGTTAATCTGGCAGATATCTTGGCTTGGGAATTGTTCTTGCATGGTGAAACATAGACTCATAGCATGGTTTAGGTTGGAAGGGACCTTAAAGCTCATCCAGTTCCAACCCCCAGCCATGGGCAGGGACACCTTCCACCAGGCCAGGTTGCTCAAACATGGTGAAAAGACGAGTTTTGGACTAGTTCTAGACTAAAAGATTAGTTTATAGCATGGGTTAAAGCATGCACTGTTCTGAGCTAAGTCATCTGGAATTTCTCATGGGTGCCCTTCTGGCAATAACAAATAATTTGTTGTGGGTATTTAGGTGGTAATAGGGCATAATTTTGGTCACAGTGAAACTTTGAAATAAGTTTGTATTTCCTCCTATGCCCTGCCATGATTATGTAACTGATGGAGTTATTCATAGTTTACCCATGCAACTGTTGCAGGTAAAGGTGCTTGGAGGCTTGTGAGAAGCTGTAGGAGTGCAGGTGAAGCCTAGGAAAGCGTCTGAGAGTGGTACTATGCCTTCATTGGAAATTACAAAGAGGGGTAGATCCTGATTTCCTAAGGTGAAAGTGGAAGACCCGCTATAGCCTTAGGGGCTAGTCCTGTGCAGGTAGCTTTGTGCTTTAAGTGTGTGGTTAGATTTCAGTGAGAGTATTTCAAATGGACATGATTGCCATTAAAGAATAATCTCAAGAGCTTTCTGGCACAGTGTTTCCTGTTGCAGGTCTTACTGACTTTTCAGATCTCCTTTGCTCCAACTACTTGGTGTGCAGCAGAGTGTTCCTCTTTCCTTGCGCTTATCATGGACCCTGAGGTCTGAGCTCTGTAACCTGAGCTATTTTCCTCTAATTTATTGGTTTCCATGGAAAGTTACAGGTCCCAAATTCCATAACTCCTAAAGGTTGCATGGAAAATGTAGCTGGAGCTTTCGGACAGAAGTGCGATACACGAGGTAATGAGCCTGAGGCTTGGAACACAGCTGCCTGGGCAGGAGCCCACCCCTTCTGCAGAGAGGAAAGGACTTGTGGACACTTTGTGATTACAGGATCACAGGAGTGGCAGAAGCTGCAGGTCTTGCGAACATGTTAATATTTACAAAGCTTTGAACTGAATGACCAGGGAAGCAGTAAGGGCTCCGTGTCTCAGTTAGTTGGGTCAGTGGCCAGTGGCTGTTTCCTTAACACTGGAAGTTTCCTGGCCCAAGAAGAACTTTTCAAGAACAGTGGGAGGTTACTCATGTAAAATACTTCCAAGTTTGAACATTGGAACAGGTTTTTCTTTGTAATGATGTGTGTGCATTTATTGCTATACAGCTAGTTAGGTGGCTTGGAGTGGTAGTGTTGCAGACAGGTTTGGTACTAAAATGTTGGTCTGTTCATTGCATTGTCCATGCCATGGCTTTGGGCATCAGCAGCTCTGTGTCACTTGCGTAAAAAAGATGTATTTTTAGTACTTTTTTTAAAGTTCTGAAATCTGCATAGCACCAGTTCATAGCCTCTGAGAGCTTCAGTGATAACTCACACTGCCCTGGAGTCAGTACTGCCAGTGAATTCAGACCTAACAGCTCAGCTCATTGTATCTCACAGTTCTGCTGGCTCCATGCGCCATCTCAGGAAAACTTCCTTTTCCTTGAATTCAGAAGTCTTGTGGAAATGAACTCCTAAACCTGAAAAGAAGTTACTGTAAAGCAGTACCCATACAGCTTTTGGGCTTTTGGCCTCATAAATTTGACTGTAAAATAGCAGTGCAGTCCTATGGTTTAAGAGGGATTTTTAGCAATGTGATTAGCCTTCTGGCTTTTCCAAAGGGGGGAAAAACCTAAGTTACTTAGCTCGTTAACCAGCTTTTTGCTGTGTGCTCTGTAATTCTGCATTTTGTTTAGGAAATGAACAGTGAGTAGTCAAGTGGTTAAACAGCTAGAAAATGTGGAAATAGGTTTTCAGCAGGATAAATTAAAGTGCAGTCATCTTTATACTTTGCCACTCTGTAGTATAAAGCTATACTTTGCTTTATAGCTCTGTGTAGAAACAATCCTTCTAGACTGTTTTGATCACTTCTTGGGACAACTGAATATTTCTCAGCTAGAGAAAATGTTGCTAAGTGTTATGGGTAGAGTTGCTTGCTTTTAGTTTTGTACTCACATGAAAGCAACCTTAATGTTGGTTATTATTTCATATGGAATTATGGTAGCATGTAGTATTACAGCATATGCCTAATCGCTCCACTGTTTTCTCATCAGGTGATATGAAAGATGACATGACTGACCTACAGGTGAATGGCAACGCCGGTCATTACACTCTGGATGTAGAGGAGGTTGAAGAAGACTCCAGTGCACAGCTTAACATGCGTGGAGTTTTTCTGCATGTTTTTGGAGATGCCCTAGGTTCAGTAATTGTGGTAGTGAATGCCTTGCTCTTTTATGGGTTGTGGAATCCATGCCCCAAAGATGGGCCCTGCTTTAATCCATGCATCAATAATCATTGCATGGAAAATGCTACTTTATCCCAAATGCTTGACAGAGCAAACACGTCTGAGCAAGAGAGCATTACGGTGGCTGGTCCATGCTGGTTGCTATATTTAGATCCCGTTCTTTGTTTGATAATGGTTTGTATACTCCTTTACACAACCTACCCATTACTTAGGGAGTCAGCCCTTATACTTCTACAGACTGTTCCCAAACAAATAGATGTTCATTCTTTGAACTCAAAATTACGTACCCTTGAAGGAGTTGAAGCAGTCCATGAATTACACATTTGGCAGCTGGCAGGCAGTAGGATCATTGGCACTGCTCACATCAAGTGTCCTGACCCTTCCACATACATGATGGTGGCAAAGCGCATAAAGGAGATCTTCCACGACGAAGGGATTCATGCAACTACCATTCAGCCTGAGTTTGCCAGTGTTGGCTCTGAATCGGGGAGAGGGAAGTGTGAGTTTCCTTGCAGGACTCAGTGTGCTTTGAAGCAGTGTTGTGGAGCAGGAGAAGATATTACTGCAAAGAAGACAGAAAAATCTTCGTCACTTAGTATTTCTTGTTCAGAAGTTGTCATTGAATTTCCAAAAACTAGGAGGACTAAGCCGGAGAGCATCCCTTCAGTTAAGCTAGAGGCAAACACCGACCAAAACGAGCAGTTTGAATCATCTTTGTAACTCCCTGAGTGGTGCTACCTGAGTTCTGGGGACTTTGACAACAGCTCTGTTGCAAGAGGAAGGGACAAACGTTTGAGAAGCAACATTGCCAAGTAGTGTAATTGCTGAAGTCCTTGTTCTTGTCATAACTGCTAAATCTAGAATGCTTTGTTTCAAAGAACATAACGTCACTGTCATGATACAATGTGGTTGTGTTGACTTTGTACTGAGACAGACAGAAAGTGCGCCAATGCTGTAACAACTTCAGAAAACCAGTTTCAACATTTCAGCAGAGACACTTTTTGCTGTGCTTCAAACTGAAATATTTCCTTTTTTTCCAGTGAAAAGGTATTTGAGGGATGAGCACGTAGGAACTCGGTTTGTGTTACGGATTTCTTGGACCTACTCTTTCCTTTAATATTTGATTTGTAGATATTTTAATATATTGTTTATTTAGAAGCCCTAAGGAAAACCAAAGTTCGTAGAGTGTTTTTAAAGAGATAACTACTTAAAACTGGAAACCACTTTGCAGTTTCACATATTTTTCTTAAACCTATATAATAATAAATGTGAAGGCTTTTTCTAATGGATTTATCGTATAGCGTATTTTAAAGAGAACATCGTGTGATTGTTAGAAGCTGTCCCCAGTTTTTCTGGTAAGGTAGTGAGGTGATTAAAATCAGCTGCTTGTGAAAAGGTCAGATGAGAAAGGGGTGTTTTTCAGTCAGCATGGAAGTTCAAGCTACTGTATACTGCTCTGTGATCAGGACGTAAGACTGACCCATAAAGTAATGCATCCTTTTATATTTGATGGATTTTTCTGGTGTTTTCCCTTATTTCCAAGTTGTGTCTGTTCATAAAAATCTTCAAAGTTTAATGAATCCTTGACTCACAGTGCTATGAATGAAGAGCTGGAGCTTCATTTTCACTTGATGCTCAGTTGACTAAGATAAAGGAATTGGTTATGTCAAGAAGTGCTCTGTTGGGGAATGTCTGCTAAGCACCGACAGTGTGATTTGTGCTTTTGAGGATAGACAGTCGCCTCCATAACAGCTAATTCAGTGATGCATTTTGCTTGTAGCTGAGTGTGTCTGTAAGCACCTGCAGTGACAGCAATCCTGGTCCCTCCTCTGTGTCCTTGAGAGCCTTCTGCAGGCCTTTGAGGAAGTGGGGCTGGGAGCAGGATTTCATTGCTGTATTTCAGACTTTGGGATATTTATGTATCACGTAATTTCACTTCAGTAGCTGAATCTATGGTTTAAAATGTTAACTCGGTTAACTGACAACTGGCTCTAAAGAAGCTGTTACAGTATGCTGCCGACTTACACCTTAACAAAGGAGAAACTGGTCGATGGACTCTGAATTTGGCAGAGACTAGATGAGAGTTGAAGATAAAACATACAAGAGATCTAAGTAGAACCCTGACCCTTTCGATCCACCCTCAAGTTATGTATGGGATATAATATCTTGTGATTTAATTGACTGCTCCTAGGCTCAAAACTGGAAAACATCTTGGATCTTCCATTGGTTGCTCTATGACCCTGGACATGGTAAACACTCTGCCTCAGTTTCCCCATCTTAAAATGGGGATAATACCTACCTCACAGGGGTGTTGTGAGGCTGAACTCTTGTGCGAAGAGGTCTGAGATGTGTTACTGGAAGGCACTGGAAGGAGTGTAAGATATTAAATTACATGGTATTTACTACTTCTGCACATGTATTGCAATACCTAGGCACAACAGAGGGAACCGAGGATCGTTTTGGCCTTATGAAATTCTTTGATGCTGTGGTTTTCAGGTTTTTAACAGTATTTAAATGTAGATTTTTTTTAAGAATAGAATGTTTTGTTAGTGAAGGGAATGTGGCTTTGCCTCTGGATACAGGACACCTTCTAGTTGGCATTTCTAATACGTGTCTCCTATGGTAATTGCTCCTAAGTACTTCAAATAGTCTGCTGCTCCTCAGACCTGGATTGGCCCAGGTCATGTCAGTGGTCTTACCCAACTTCTCAGCAGAGCATTGCAGTCAACTCTCGATTATCCATGGGTGGATTACCAGTGTTGTACATTAACTGTGCAGGCTACAAGGCCAGACTAGCTCTGTATCGCATGCCAGTGCGTTGGCCAAATGCTAGGTGCCAAAGCATTGGAAAAGTAGAGGAGCTCAGTCCAGTTTCACACAAGTTCCCTCTCACAGGGTGTTAGCTTGGGTGCAGTTATTTTGCCTCTTGGCTGCTTTGATGCATCCGCAGGAAGCTGCTGTGTGTGGATGGGTCGGCTCAGCTTTGTGCTAGCCTGGGGATGCTGGTGCATCGCAGCCATCAGCATCCCTCACCTTTTTCTGTGTTTATGCTTATTGTATAGTCTCATAAACTAACTTAAATGTGTTAATATAGTATTTATATAAGTTTTTGTTTGGTCTGAATTACCTTCTTTCTTCTGTTACCTGTATATGATCTAGAGTTGACTGTTAAATGAGATCTCGTATAAGGCTACGTTTGCAGAATATGCTACAACTGCGAGTATGCTACAAAGTATTAACCCAGTAAATTTTGAAATGAACAAATACCTTTTTTTTTTTTTTTTTTAAATGTGTATCTTTGCTTTTTATGGTAAATTTTCACTATTATTTTGCTCACTAGTTTAAGATTGGTCACAGTCATTAGCACGAATTCTTGAGGCCCTGGCTGGGTATCACTGATGCACCCTAGAACTACTGCTCTTTAGAGTATTAAAACCCCAAGCACCAAGACAAACCACAGTAGCACTGAGAAGCCTGACTTCCTTCTCTCCTGTTGCTCTTATAAGAAACGAGCAGTTATTGAGTGTTGAGAGTTGCCACCATTTGTTAACAGTAAGTCAATGCATCTGAATAGATGGAGTTGTAGTCGCTCCTTCCATTGTAACTATTTAATCTTTTTTTGGTGCCAGAAGTCATATTTTTCTATTCTGTGTCCATTGCAGGCAATGGCTAGCTTAAAAGACAAAAAGCTCTCCTCCTACCCCCCATTATGTTTATTATCAGGACAGGATACAGATGTGATGATGGTGATGATGATGGTGGGGGCAGAAGGGGACTTGCATGGCCTCTCTGTCCTGTGCCACATTGCCTATGCAGCACCAGCTGGTGTTAACAGGGCCCTTTAGTCTCTTTAGCCCTTGATGGTAAATTCCCTGACAGCACATAGCCAGATCAGGTTGGTGGCTGTACAGCAGCAGAAACACAAGTGTTGTGTTTGTTCCAGCTGTGTGACACCCGACTGTACCCTGCTACCTTGCAATAGAGTTTGATTTTTCTCTTTAACCTTATCTTTGTGTGGTTTCACAGACTTGATTTGTTCTGAAGATCACAGGTCCAGAATACTGGGAGCATTCAAAAACACTGCACAGTCTTTTTCTCCTTCTTTTTATTCCCCCCACAAACCATGAAGCTGGTGAATCTCCTGTAAGCGAGCACTGCAGTGGTGGGGAGCTCATTGTATTGTGTATCACATTCCTGAATTTTTAAAATAAAAGAATATGGAACACTGATTTTTGAGGAAAAATAAGTTTGTATTTCAGTGTCAAGATTGCTCAGGCTTCTGGTTAAATGTGTCTGAGGTGTACCAAATGTCATTGGGTGAAATATTGTACGCTTAGTACGTGTCTCATCCAGAAACGTGCTGGGTTAGAATCACTTCTTTGATTATGTCTTCATCAGGGACTGTAGCGATAGGACAAGGGGTGATGGGTTCAAACTGAAACAGGGCAAGATCTAAGGCAGAAGCTCTTCCCTGTGAGGGTGCTGAGGCGCTGGCACAGGGTGCCCAGAGAAGCTGTGGCTGCCCCATCCCTGGCAGTGTTCAAGGCCAGGTTGGACACAGGGGCTTGGAGCAACCTGCTCCGGTGGAAGGTGTCCCTGCCTGTGGCAGGGGTTGGCACTGGGTGAGCTTTAAGGTCCCTTTCCAACCCAAACCAGTCTGGGATTCTATGGTTCTTTATCTGCCCGTAAGGTACAGTGCAGATGTAATTCAGACGCTCAGTGTCACAGTACCGTGAAGCTTTGATTCTAAGCAAATTGCTTCTGTGGAATCCTTTATAATTTTAGCTCGATTGCTTTCAACAACCACTGCAGGCTTTTGGTAGTATCTGTTATTGCTGCATCATGGTATTCAGTATGGGCATACACACAGGTATGTTAAAGGCCAAACTAGCCCCAGCTTGTGACTCCCCAGAAGTCACGGTAAGGGCTCGATGCTGCGGATTTCTGTATTCATGAATAGTTCCATGGGGCTGACAAGCCGTTACTTGCATGCCAGGAACTACTTGTGGGAGCGAGTCCAATGCTTCTGCCAGCACAGCCTGGCTTTTGAAGAACTCCTGAGTACTCGTGTTTCATGGATGTGTTACGGTCAGGAATACGGTGGTGGTTCTGGACTCACTGCAGAAGCACTATTGCTTTGTTGGAATTCCAGGACTTGTTCTTTTCCCTATTCTCCAAAAAGGAAGGAACAAAAGCCCGCTGAGTGTCCCAACACTTGCTAACACGTTCAGCTAAACAGGCAGCGCTGCTTGTTTCTGAACTTGGGCCATCCGAATGTATTGAGCACTGCCTAGTGCAGTTTGGGGAGCAGGGATAAAGATTCCTGCAATTCTCCTTCCCCTGCCCCCTGCTTTGACTGCACTTTTTAATCTCTTCAGCTATGGAGAGACTTGGGGGGGACAGAGGGGGTGAATTCTGTAGCTCGATATTCGGGGTTCCACATGGAGGGAATGGGAAATACTGCGAACTATATTTAAATGTGCTCTATTTTAGTTCATAGCACAGCACCAGTTACACCCTTTCTAGGTATGCACTGAAGTTGTTCAGCTCCGCAGTCACTCTGATTGTTCCTTTCTCTGCTGGACAGCAAGAGGTGGATGCTCCGTTGGCCTGAGCTAAAGCCAGTCTGGACAGTTCTCCAAACCAAACGTAGCTCTGCTGATAACAGGAGGTCTGGTTATGCCTTATGACCTTTGCTCTGTGTGGTTTGCAGCCTGTGCGCCGCAGCACCATGTTTTGACACGCTCACGTGTCTATGTTTCTGCATGCACTGTGTTATCTAAGTAGTTGAAGAGCAAAACCACGATACTGAAAAACAGCTTCCATCTACATGTCTCCAGAAAGCCCATGGGATTCATTCGGCTGCTTCTTTTTTATCTCTTATATGTGCTGGCTCCTGTTTCTGAGCAATGTTGGTGTTCATCCAGGAGGTTTCTTCTTTCCTTCCTTAATTTTAGGGTGGTTTTTGGTATTAAGTATTGAAATCCTGAGGAAGTAAATGGAGCTCTTGAATGTCAGATACCTTTAGCAGGGATTTCTTTCTCAGGTCATTTCCTAGGAAGGCATTTCGCCAGTAGAAATGCACCTTCACCATCTCCCAGAACCTCAGAAACAGGTACAAAGAGCACAGGTAGAGAAGGAGGTTAATACATGGGTTGCAAAGTGATGGCATCCAACTCTGCATTCCAGGTACAATTAAATCATAGTTGCTCAGTTCTGGTGTCATGTGAAGAGTTAATTATGCCAGATACATTTTTTCCCCCTTAGGAATATAAGGAAGGCTTCCTAACAGAAGTCAGTACTGGTTTACTGAATGTCTTTGGAAGGCGGCTGCTTTAGAGCAGAAGGTGTTTGGAGTTTGCAGCTTCCTTTGTTCCAGTTCAGAAACACTGCAGTTGGTAGAGTTTGGTGGGAGGAAGGTACCAACTATAGAGGAAAGTAATGCTGGGGGGAGCAAGATTGTTCCTAATGCCTGCCTTGAGCTGTTCACCAGCTTGCACTGAGGAGTTCGCTTGGAGCCTTTTCCCTCGGCAGCTTCAGCAGCTGCTTGCTCCTGCTCCGAGAGGGAAAAGTGAACCTTTACTCTTGGTCATATACGCAGGAGGGTGCGTTTGGTTGTCCTGTGAGCATTGCGTGTGAGCTGGAGTCCTGCCCTGTTCCAAAGCTGCTTTTACTTCTTCATGGAAAGATGTGATTTAAACTTAATGTGAGCATCCTTTAGGAGAAATGCAGGTGGGGGCAGTTTTAAATAACAGGGTGGGAAGGGGAGCTCTGGTCTACAGTCTACTTTTGCTTTACTTTCACCCATGCTGTTCCTAGACCTCCTGCCCCAGATGATTGCCTGACCACCTGCAACACCACATCCAGCTCCTGGAACAATTCCTGCTGCTTTTGCATTGGAGGAGCTGGTTCCTCAGGGAAGGGCAGGATGGGACTGAAGCCGTGTCTGACTATGGGCCGGCAAACAGCTTCAGCAGGAACCTTCTCCTCAGCCTGATCCCTGCGAGCATCCCAAACCCAGCCTGAATCCCATGCCACCAAAGCTGGTTAGTGTTTCTATATCCATGCGTGTGTTGTGTTATCAACACAAACCTTAAAGCAGTGCTCAGGCCCGGCTGTAATCCCCCTCCCGCCACCCAAGCTCCATTCCTAGTCGCAGTGCTGGTAGGCATCCCAGCGTTCCTCTTTACACCGGCTAAGAATAGCCATGGCGATGCTGTGGGACAGGACGTGCAACCTGCTGGGTTTCCTGTGTTTGTGCTTGTGTTGCTGGCCTGGGCTGAGCCTGTCCTCCTTCATCTTCCCTGCTGGACTCCCGAGGTGGATTCCTTACATCTCATGCCTTAGATGAGGCTTGCCGCGGGTTGGCCCGTGCTTGTTTCAGCTGCATTCTGCAGTATAGGCAAAACCTCAGGGGGATATTCACTTGCTGCTGGCTCTTCCTTGCTTCAGTGCCTGCTGCAGGGTGTTGGGTGAGGGCTGCAGACCTGGGCTCAGCTTGGATGCTTGGTTTGATGGGACCGTGTTGTCCTTCTAGCAGAGGGTGCAGCACGGGGAGGCTCAGCAGGTAACCAGGCCGTTGGTGCTTACCTGGTCTTGGGGCTGATGCTCCAGTTCAGGAGAGAGCAAAACTCCTATAGACAAGTGTGGCACGTACTGCAATGCCCCTGAGATCTTTGCATCAGGCAGCATTGGCTGGGGATGCAGCCCATCGTTCTCGTCCTGGGGTGCTGTAGGACTCTCCCTGAGTCAGTTGCAGCTGAGCTCATTTTCCCTTGGGAAAGGGATTATGTGAATGAACAGAATTTGGGGGATAATTTTCACCTGTAATCCTGTGGCCATGTGGGAAGCTTCAGACGCTAATGGATGGGGTTGAGCCTGTGTGCTTCCAGCTGAGCGCAAGGAGGGGGTGGGTTAAAATACCAGGTCAAATCTAGGCTCAAGGGGTTCATGTTCCAGTGTCTGTCATCACACCCATAGTGGCAGAGGTCTCAGACTTCCATGTCGTGCTGTGTTGAAGGGATTGGCTTTTCTCCCATTGCTGTTCAAAACAAAAGGGGGGAAGGTTTGGGTTTAATTATCACCAGAATTAGCAGCCAGCCTTGGTAGCTGTGTTTCCAGTCTGCCTGCAAATCTCCCTGCGTAACGTAGGTGCACAGCAGAGACACTGACGGGTTAGTCAGCAAGCCATAGCTGAAAGGTGTTGGAGGTGTGTGTGTGTGTGTATTCGAGCTTGGAAATGAAGTAGCAATTGGCACCACAGCGTCCCAGTTATCTGCTTTTGAAGGAGTAGGAAAACTACAGAACCAAACATTGAGTCAAGCTGTGTGGGCAGAGCTTGACACGTCCCATGTCAGGACCACGCTGGTGTCCCGGTTGCAGCATGACATCAGCTGTATGTGAAAAGCTCAGAGCATCACCCAAGCTGTGTTCCTCAAACCTCAGTAGCATGTGCTGAAAACTTGCACGTTTGGGGTTTGTTCTTTAACATATCCAGAGTTCAGCCATGGAGCAGCTCTGCTCTGGAGCAAGCTGAGAAGGCTGGGCTGATTCAGCCTGGAGAAGAGAAGGCTCCTTAAGGGGAGACCTTAGAGCAGCTCCAGTGCCTAAAGGGGCTACAGGAAACCTGGAGGGGGGCTTTGGACAAGGGCCTGTAGGGACAGGCCAAGGGGACTGGCTTTAACCTGCCAGAGGGGAGACGGAGATGAGCTCTTAGGCAGAAGCTCTTCCCTGTGAGGGTGCTGAGGCGCTGGCACAGGGTGCCCAGAGAAGCTGTGGCTGCCCCATCCCTGGCAGTGTTCAAGGCCAGGTTGGACACAGGGGCTTGGAGCAAGCTGCTCTATGGAAGGTGTCCCTGCCCATGGCAGGGGTTGGAACTGGAGGAGCTTTAAGGTCCCTTCCAACCCAAACCAGGCTGGGTTCTATGGTAATGTCACTACCAATTCAGATGAGGAGCTGAAAGGCCTTAGACTGTGGTGTGCAATTCACCTGTGTTGCAACAGTGTGTGCCATTGAACCCGGAGCTTGAGTGCCGCTGCCCTTGTGTGCCCTTTCTAAAAGTACCTACGAAAATGAGGTAATGTCAGGGTGATGTTTCTCTGCTGAAAACTGTTTGGATTCTAAAGTCTGAAGCTTCTGCAATAGCCTTCTGTGAGCAAGAGGCTGCCTCTGACCACAGCTTCATTGCAAGACCAGCATCTGTGGTCCTCTGAATTGCTGGCCTCTGCCTGGACAGTTATCTTAGCTGTAACTGCATGTTTGGGAGTTCTGCAGCCATGAATGTGACCTGGACAAAGAAGGGGACAGGCACTGGAGTCCTTCAGGTCTTTTGAGAATGGGAAGTTTGATCTGCGTGAATTTTGCCTCTGGGAGCATTGTGACAGCAGATCGCTTCTCCCATGGTGGTCACACTGCTTAGCAGAAAGCAAATGAACTGATAGCATCAATGGAGAAAGATGAGCAATGGAAGGTGCATGGGGTTTGCTTTTGGATTAGTCATCATCTCCCCCCTGCAGGTGTTTTGGTGAGGGTAATGATGGTTTTGGTCTTCCTCTGTAGCTCTGCATTGCTTAACAGCTTGTAATTGCGAGACCTACACCTGATGTCTGTGGAAATCAAAGCTAGTGAAGGACATGGCAGAAAATGCTTAAACAGATCCCAGCTGAAACGGAGACCTTCATCCTTCCGAGACTGAGAAGGCAGCCAGCACAGCCTCAGCTGTAGGTCAGGAAAGGACAGGGTGAAGCACCAAGCTTAGCAACACCGCTCAAAACTGGTGTAGAAAATCAGGTAACAGTAGTTTTGTTTCACACCTAAGCACACCAGAAGGAAGCCTGCATTAAGAGCAGGCAGCTTATGATGTCTTTGCTTGGAGGCTTTGTTGCTGGCAATGGTTAAAATCCTGACAGAGCAGTGTTTCTCCAACTGACTTGAGGTAAAGTCAAATGCAGAGAGCCCTTACGCAATGTGGAGTTCCCCTTTCGAAACAGTGGTTTGGAGAGGAAAAGTCACTGGTCTGGGCTAGGACAGCGATTGCTTAAACAAAATAAACAAGGCTGATGTGCCACCATCTTCCCCTTTATCTCAAAACCTTAACCTTAAATTACAAATCTGAGCTTAACACAGTGCGGTGAAACTGCAGCTCCTGAAACCAGCCCCATTTTAATGGATTTTATTCATTACGGTGATGTAGGTTTGAAAGTTCCCCAAGATAGCAGAAATATTCTGGGCTTTTAAGGTTCAAATGCGAGTGGTTTTAATATCATTTTTTTTCAAATGAAATAATTAGTTCTCCTGATAAAGTGCTTCATAATCAACAAGAACATTGGTAATTCCATATCCTTGCTTCTGATCTTGGTAGTTCACAGGACATAGAAATGAACTTCACTTTCAAGAGCCTGTCCAGTTTTTGTGGGCATGGCATACCTGGAATATCAGCTAAAAATCAAGGTGTTTTCAGTCCTCAGATCTGAGCTAACTACAACCACTCATCACTTTAGCGCTGTGCAGAGCTCTGAGTGGCTGTAGAACGTGTGAGAGCAGGGAGCACCACCATAAAATAGGGTGGAAAAAGCTTTGCTTGAGCTTCACAAAGGAGAAACTACTTCAGTTTTACATGAAAGAAAAGGTATCTGCCCTGTGCTGCAGTTTTGCTTCTATTATACCTAGCACCCTGCAAAACCAACCCTTCAACATAGCAGTTATATGTTGATGACTTTATTCCAGAAACACCAGATTAGACCCCATCTGTGGGTAGCCAGGGTATGGCGGCCGGAAGATATCACGCTGTATGGAAAGATAGGGCCCCTCTCCTGCTAGCCAATAGCGTTTAGTTGATGATGTAAGCAGGCGGAAGTGACGTTATAAACCCAAGCTATATAATGCCGTGTCATTAAGCATAAACGCCATTTGCCGTCCACCACATTGGTGTCTGCGAGCTAATGGTCCAGTCGGCCAGGGGTGGGCCGTTGCACCGTTCCTGAACCAGGTCGCCACGCCCACCAGAGGCAACAAGTGGTGCCGAAACCCGGGATTCGCCTGGACGGGTGAACGACGGCCGGAGCTGCAGGACCAGCCCAGCAGGGAGGACGCTCCCGGACCCACAAGGAGGATGGAATCCATTGTGAAGGTCGTATCCGAAATACATAGGCAATGGGGTATTGATTGTAAGCCCAGAGAGGCTTTTACAGCTCGGGGTCGTTGATCAGCCAGTGGATATTCTCCACCCGGAGGTGTGGGACAAATGCACCAAGGCCTTAGCCAAGGAGACTATGTCCTTGGGCTGTGGCAAGAGCCTTAAGTTGTGGGGGAAGGTTGTACAAGCCCTACGGAAAGCCATACGCGAGCAGGAAACCTGGAAGGTGGCGAAATCCTGCCTGTGAGACACCCCAAAACTGGGGGTCGGGGTGGCTACGCAGACTTTACATCATAATCCCCCCGACAATCCCGGCTCTCCTGAGCCTGTGGTATCTCGGGAGGGCGACGCACCTCCCCATCTTCCGAACCCCGATCTGTTTCCGGATAAACAGAAACCGCCAGAATCCTTTTGGGGTGGGCTAGCTGAGGCAGCCAGAAGTGCTGCGAGGAACGCAGAGCCCAGAGAAGGCTGGGTCGAGCCACCGCCCTATGCGCCTCAAGATGGCGCCGAGCACAAAGGCGGAGGGCGGGGCGAGGACACCCTTGGCGGGAACAGGGAGGAAGCGCTGGCTCTAACGAGCAAGCACGGACGGGAGGGGGAGGAGAACGCGAAGGATACCGAAGGCGGAAGCGACTGGAGAAGGGCAGAAAGGCGCGAATGAAGGGCGGAAAGGTGTGAGGGAAGGGCGGGAAGGCGTGAGGGAAGGGCAGAAAGGCATGAGGGAAGGGCGGGAAGGCGTGAGGGAAGGGCAGAAAGGTGTGAGGGAAGAGCGGGAAGGCGTGAGGGAAGGGCAGAAAGGCATGAGGGAAGGGCGGGAAGGCGTGAGGGAAGGGCAGAAAGGCGTGAGGGAAGGGCGGGAAGGCGTGAGGGAAGGGCAGAAAGGCGTGAGGGAAGGGCAGAAAGGCGTGAGGGAAGGGCGGGAAGGCGTGAGGGAAGGGCGGGAAGGCGTGAGGGAAGGGCGGGAAGGCGTGAGGGAAGGGCGGGAAGGCGTGAGGGAAGGGCAGAAAGGTGTGAGGGAAGGGCGGGAAGGTGTGAGGGAAGGGCAGAAAGGCATGAGAGAAGGGCAGAAAGGCGTGAGGGAAGGGCGGGAAGGCGTGAGGGAAGGGCAGAAAGGCATGAGGGAAGGGCGGAAAGGTGTGAGAGAAGAGCGGGAAGGCGTGAGGGAAGGGCGGGAAGGTGTGAGGGAAGGGCGGGAAGGTGTGAGGGAAGGGCAGAAAGGCATGAGAGAAGGGCAGAAAGGTGTGAGGGAAGGGCGGGAAGGTGTGAGGGAAGGGCGGGAAGGCGTGAGGGAAGGGCAGAAAGGTGTGAGGGAAGGGCAGAAAGGCGTGAGGGAAGGGCAGAAAGGTGTGAGGGAAGGGCAGAAAGGCGTGAGGGAAGGGCAGAAAGGTGTGAGGGAAGAGCGGGAAGGCGTGAGGGAAGGGCAGAAAGGCGTGAGGGAAGGGCGGGAAGGCGTGAGGGAAGGGCAGAAAGGCGTGAGGGAAGGGCAGAAAGGTGTGAGGGAAGGGCGGGAAGGCGTGAGGGAAGGGCAGAAAGGCGTGAGGGAAGGGCGGGAAGGTGTGAGGGAAGGGCGGGAAGGCGTGAGGGAAGGGCAGAAAGGCGTGAGGGAAGGGTGGGAAGGCGTGAGGGAAGGGCGGGAAGGTGTGAGGGAAGGGCGGGAAGGCGTGAGGGAAGGGCAGAAAGGTGTGAGGGAAGGGCGGGAAGGCGTGAGGGAAGGGCGGGAAGGTGTGAGGGAAGGGTGGAAAGACTCTGAACCAAGGCACGTACTGGATGGAGAGTATAAGAGATGTGTTGAAGATGAGGGTAGGTTAATTCTGAACACCTTTAGCCTCTGTTAGGAAAGTTTTCTGTTGGCTTTTGGCTGTTTTCCCTGTAAATGTGATTCATCCCGAACATTGCCACTTATATTTAGGGGGAAAAAAGCTGAAATTTCACCGAGGCACTTTTTGGTAGGTGTAAGCTATTACTAAGTAAATCGGGTAGGATGGTAATGGGTTCTACAGAACCCTTAGAGCATGTTTTCCTTCTAGCACCTCTGATAAGTAGGTTGTGAATATAAGAACCTGCCCTGGTACAGCACTGGGAACTCTGGCAGAGGTGAAAAGAGCTCTCTGTTCATGGTGCACACAGGGCTCTGACCTCTGTCTTGCTTTTCATGCATCAAACGTCACTGGATGGTGTTTAAAGAAGTATGAAGTACTGAGACTAGAGAATGTGACTGCTTACTGTGCGGTAACCGTGCTTCTCTCAGTGGCCTCATTTGTCTCCATATGGACCTCAGTTTCCCCCAGAAGCTACAATTTCAGTGTAAGGATGGCCTTGACAGATGGCAGAAATCCTGTGGGCATCCAGCAGCACCACTAGGGACAAAAGGCATCCTCCTCTGACTGCAGCCCAAGCAGACCCATCCTGAGGGATGGAAGCCCAGCATTCCTCCTGCGAGAAGCCCAGGTTGCCGTGCTTAAAACTGCATAGGAAAGGCCTCCAAATCAAGGCCATGTCTGGTGCAGGTGTGAAGGGAGGGATGCAGAAGTGACTGCCTAAACCTGGTTGCTTCTTCTGCCCTTGTGCAGGTGGCTTTTCTGGGCTGTCCACTTTTCCATGATGACTCCGAGGCAGTGCTTGGGCAGGGCTTGTCCCCTCCCATCATAGCACTGAGCTTGCAGGTAGGAATCCTCCAGGCAGGGCTGCTGGATGCTTCCTATTCCAGTAATGGGGAAAACACCCACCATGAGGGAGTTTGCGGCACTTCACTACATCCATAATCAAGTCTCCAGGACTTTGGAATCACACGGACTCTGACTTTTCCTGTAATGCTGTATAGAGTTGAGGGAAAAGGTTAATAATGTACTTACTTTAAAATAAGCCTATATTGTAACAGGGAGGCAGAAAGGCAGAATTTGTGCTTCTTTCTTCTTTAACAGGGGTCCAGCTGAGGCGGAGAAGGAGAGTTTAGAAAGGCTTTCTGTCCCGTTTTTTCCCCTTCGTGCTTGCATGACTTCATGTTAGAAGGTTGGAAACAGCCTTCTCTTAACTCCTGGTTATTAGAAAACCAAAGAGAAGTCTTGGAAAGAAACTGGGGTCTGAAAGCACAGCAGGGTAATGGGAAACTCAATAAATACCCTGTTGTTATAACATCTGTCATTGTAGCATTAACAAGCTCACGACTTTAGCTGTTGTGGGATCACAGCTCCACTCTGCAGATGAAGGGAGAGGCTGTCAGACCTCTCATGTAAAAGCCTCGTGCACGGCAGGATGCTTTAACCCCTTGTATCCTGAAGCTGTTTAACTAAAGCAGCCTGCAAGTGATCTTGAGACAGGCTTTTGTGGAGGTCAATTAGGAGGGATGCAGAAGCGGTTTGGCTCAAAGGTTTTCCTCATTTTGTTCTCTTTGTTGTACAGAAGAACCAGGAAAGAAACCCCAAACCCAAACCAACGTGGGTTAGTTTTGTTGCTTTGGGTTTTGGTTGGTTTGGTTGGTTTTAGTTTTGAG
Organism: Psittacula echo; assembly: GCF_963264785.1. Classification (NCBI taxonomy): domain Eukaryota; kingdom Metazoa; phylum Chordata; class Aves; order Psittaciformes; family Psittacidae; genus Psittacula; species Psittacula echo. The sequence goes on along the minus strand of NC_137738.1, from coordinate 1,953,163 downwards.
TTGGCCCTGCATTGGTTCTCTTAAAGGACATTGAAGAGACCATCCTATTGAATCAATAAACATCACTGGAGCAGAGCTGCAGCAGGTGACCATTGCTTTTAGGGCAGTAAATGCCTACCAACCACAAACACAGCATGGTATTTTGGTTCATTTAAAGCAGGCCTATGGAGGGAGCAGAACAACTGCACAAACACTGGACTCCACAGTGTCTCTTGCCACCTGTTTCTGTGATTTCTTTAGCCTGTTGACTCATATTTTTCCTTTCTGGAAGTGCAGGAACATGCCTGCAATCCTGAAAATGCTCCTGGCTCAGTTGTAATCCCAGACAGAGCTCCCCCAAAGGCACCCCATGGTGATAATGCTTCTGACTTCTCCGGTTTTTATGTGTCAGGGGGTGAAATGAGAGCCCTCCATGACCTGCACGCAGCCAGTGCTGCAAAGATACAGCGAGCATCGCTGCCCCGGCACATGGCTTCTTACATAGGGAGGAGCAGAGGGGCTGAAAGAAAGAGGTTGTCTTGGTGCTCACAAACCCATAGAGCACTGGGTGCGAGCAAGGAACCTATCCCAGAGCTCTCCATTGTCCTCCATCAGGGTGAGGAAGCATCACTTCCAGCACCTCCATGGACCAAGTGTCTTAGGATGTATGGACAAACTACCACGTCCATGTGCTGCTTAAGATGCTTCTGAAAAGCCCAGAGGCATCAGTTTGCACTCCCAAGTGCTCCCAAGCCCCTGTGTACTTTAGGAGCTACATTCCATGTGGTTTTCATAGCATTCAGGCTCCTTAAGGCATGTTTGTTTGCTTTAAACAGGATTGAGATTGTCTTGGGAATGCCACTGTTCTGTACGGAAGAGATGCTATGACTGGAAAGCACAGGGATGATCTGGGCACCCAAAGCCCTTGCTCAGGTCATTAATAAGCAGCTGGTTTGCTTCTATTGCTTTTAATGATGTTGAAACGAGAGCAGGAATAGAGCAGGAACCTCCATCCTCCCCACACACTGAAAGTACCAGCACATTCATCTCAGTAGCTGATGGTGGCCTCTCTGCAGTGACAGCCTCATGGGGAGCGATGACTTTTTGGGGGTAAAATGCTTTAGCTTCCTGCAGTAGTTAAACCCCCCCTCCAAACCACTTCCATTTTGAAATACTTTCCCCTTTCTAAATGAAATGATGAGCTCAGATTTGAGGAGAACAAAACATCCAGAGAACCAGTTCTTTGCACAGGGATAATTAGAACCCCTTGAAGAATGAGAGAAATGAATCCCAACAACGCAGTTCAATGGCAGAGCTAAGATGTTGCAATTCAACTGTGCTGTTGGATTTTGTGTATTAGCACATGACTTACTCTTTAAATGATAAATGTTGAAGCAAATAGCTATCTAAAGCTTCTGAGGAGGGATAATCAGTAATATCTGGCTGGCAAAATGCAATGTTTTCCTTTTGCAGAACGCAAATCGAAGTCCAGCTCACTGAAAACACCAGGAGTTGCTCCTTGGGAATGGAACTGTGAGGCTGAGCCACATTTCTTCCCTTTGGAACACAGGTGGCACCTTCTGCTTTTCTTTTTCCTTTCAAAATGAGGCAAAATTTAGCAGTGGAACCCTGGAGGAAGCCAGAGGCTGGCTGCAAACCCTGTGGAGATGCCGATTTACATCCTTCTCACCCCAGCAAAGAGGGTGCTGGGAACAGCAGAGCTCGGCTGCGTGGGGATGTTGCTCTCTATCTGATGCCAGTATGGGCGAGTGCAGCCTTGCTGCTGTCACTGATGTGAGGGAGCCAGTGGCTTCCAGAGGGGCTGCACTGCTGCCATCCTGCAGCACCACTGCTCTCCTGCTGCATCACAGCATGGATTTCGTGGATGGAGGCAATCCCCATGCATGGCTGCAATCCTTGTGAATGGAAGCAATCCCCATGCACAGCAGCAATCCTTGGGGATGGATACAGTCCCCATGCACAGCTGCAATCCTTGTGGATGGATGCAGTCACCTTGCAGGGCTTCAGTCCTTAGCCCTCATGCAGAGCTGTGTGGGTGCCCTGGGCTGGTGCAGGGGGTGATTAGAGGCTGGGCTGTAGAGGGGCAGCCCCACACTTATCTTTCAAAGCAGCCCGGCACCACCCTGCCTGGGGCAGTAGCTCAGGGACCGCTCTGCTTGGCTTTGAGCAGGCTCTGGCCAGCAGCAATGTGACCTCTTGCCACCGACTGACCAGGGCATTGCCCCACAACTGCTCCAGAGGACACCAGCCCTGGACAAAAGAGGGTTTGTGGCAAATGGAACCTCAAGGCTTGCCACAACCCCAACAGCATCAGCAACAGCCCTTGTGCTATCAAATGTGATTTGCCAACATGAAACTGCCCCGGCCACATGGTGCAGGGTCCAGGCAGCGCTGGAATCATCCATCACCGCAGGAAAACGGGTGGCTGCTGTTAGCAGGGAAATCCATCTTCAACAAGAGCCACAGTGGGCCATTGGCTTTTAACCAGGCTTGAGGGGTGGGAAACAGCTTTCCTGTTGGGCAGAGCTGAAGAAGGAAATAACTGGCTCCAAACACACACAGGGCCAGCAGGGAGCTGAGAGCAGCATTAGCTCTGGGCTCACAGCTTGAGCTCCTCGCACAATGCAGCGGCTCTCGCGCGTGGACTTGCTGCAGGAAGCTGCCCTTATGTATTTGTTCCTACCACAGAGGCTGAGGCCAGGGCCCTGTTTTATGTTGCTCTGCAGGAAGGTGATAAAGTGCCTGCGAGCTGCTGAAAACCATTCGCCCGTAAATTCAAAGGGAAAGGCCACTTCTCATGCCCTGGAAGCCTGCGAGGACTGAGGGATGCTGGAGAGCAGAGAGGCCCGAGCAGCTCGTTGCGTGGCAGGAGGCACCAGAGCCATTCTTCTGGTCTGTTTTGTTGCTTGGGGTTTTTTGTCTTCCCCCGCAATGATTTTTACTCTGCCTGCGGCCAGGCAATCGATATCTCTTTGCCACCAGTAAATAACCCGGGCTCTTAAATGATGATGGATTCCAGGGTGAAGCAAATTAAGTGCACAATTGCTGTCCTCTTGTGCTCAGAGTAATTCTGTGCTTCTAAATGGAAACTCGGAGAGAGATTCCTGAACCAGGCTCTCCAGTGGGGGCAGATCTGAACAGGGGGAAACACCTCAGGTCTGGCTTCCACCATCAACTCTGTCATTGACCCCTCCTCTTTAATTGAGATGAGCAGAAATTCGGGTGAGCTGTGTGAGCAGCTCCGCAGGTTGAGTCATTGAATGGTTTGGGTTGGAAGGGACCTTAAAGCTCATCCAATTCCGACCCCCTGCCATGGGCAGGGACACCTCATACTAGAGCAGGTTGCTCCAAGCCCGTGTCCAACCTGGCCTTGAACACTGCCAGGGATGGGGCAGCCACAGCTTCTCTGAGCACCCTGTGCCAGCGCCTCAGCACCCTCACAGGGAAGAGCTTCTGCCTTAGATCTAACCTGAACTTGCCCTGTTTCAGTTTGAACCCGTTACCCCTTGTCCTATCGCTGCAGTCCCTGATGAAGAGTCCCTCTCCAGCATCCTTGTAGCCCCCTTCAGACACTGGAAGCTGCTCTGAGGTCTCCCTGCAGCTTCTCTTCTCCAGGCTGAACAGCCCCAATGTTCTCAGCCTTTCTCCATACGGGATGTGCTGCAATCCCTGAGCATCCTCGTGGCCTCCTCTGGACTTGCTCCAACAGCTCCATGTCCTTCTTATGCTGAGGAATCCACTGGGGAGATACACATGGTTGAACATCAGCTTCCTTGGGAGAGCATATCAGCTGAACCCAGCACCGGGGAAGCAATCTGATTTGCTTCTGAAGTGTAGTTGGACGATTTGGTGCAAATAAGTCATTACAGAGTAGGTTATTCTCTGTGTTTCCTATGGTGTTTTGCTGAGGTGGCAGAGGGATCATGGAGCGACTGCCACTGTTTCTCCCATGGCATCACTACTGCTTGAACCCTGCAGCACAGAAACTCTATGGGATAGCTCAGGAAATGTTTGACTTCGTTTCCCAGTTTCTGCTACAACAAGAGCTGTTGCTTTGCAGGATTAAGGCGACCGTGGAAGACAGAGGGCAAAGACGTTGAGCATCTTGGCATGGTAAAACAGAGGCAGCTCAGAGCAAGTGGATGCCTCATGTCAGTGGCCAACATAAGGGAGCCCCACTCGATCATCTCCCAGGGACAGGGATCCCTGTACAGGGTCCTCCTCTCTCCCACTTCATCTCTGGGGGGATGCTCCCAATAATCCTCATTAGCTTATATGGGCATGTGGTCAATGCATGATGGCCCTTGACATTTGCCATCAGCAAAATGAAGTCCTCTCAGTTCCAGGTCACCCTGTCCTGGTTTTGTACCAAAGCTTTTCATGTAAACAGCCATTTCATTTCAGTAAGCCAATAACATCCACTGCAAAGCCTGTGTACCAGCAAAGAGCTCTCCACAGCTGCAACTGTGAGCAAACCAGGAGCTAACACTGCAGAGGGATGCATGCCAAGGAAGGCCAAGCTCTTGCTCATGGTAACTCTTAGGCAGCATTTGCTGATCCAGACCTATTGCAGGGCTCTGGCTCTGTCTTAGCCTGCCTCCGCCGTGCTTGCAGTTGTCAGAGAAGGGAGCAGCATAGGACCAGGCTCCACTAGTACCAAAGTCTTTACTCATCCTTTCTCTCTGGATGTCAGGGGAGGTCAGAGGAATGCTTTGTGTCCTTCACTGCAGCAGGACCCAGCTCTGATAAAATCTGCACTGGTGTCCAGTGGGAATATTTGTAGGATCAGGGCTTGGCTTGCAGCTTGTCATGGAAATGAGCAGGGATTTCATTGCTTGCTTCCCTGGCCCAGCTCTGCTCCCATGGCTGACAACCCCTGCTAAAGCAGAGTGTGGTTTGCTGCAGAGGGGTGTGCAGACCCATGGGACAGAGTGTGATAGGCCCTAGGGAACAAAACCATGGAGATTTAGGAACGTGGGATCCTTCTGACCCGTGCAAATAGAAGAAACACCCTGCTTAAGGGCTAAGCCCTGAGATCTTCTAAGGACCAGGGCACTTGTGGCTTTCTTCTTCTGTATGTGGGTACCCTGATACTCATGGGCATGCTGCACTCTGTGACATGCATAGATTGGATATAAGATTATTGTAAAATATAAGATTATATAGGATTATAGATTGGCTATAAGGAAGAAATTCTTTACTGTGAGGGTGGTGAGGCACTGGAATGGGTTGCTCAGGGAAGTTGTGAATGCTCCATCCCTGGCAGTGTTCAAGGCCAGGTTGGACAGAGCCTTGGGTGACATGGTTTAGTGTGGGGTGTCCCTGCCCCATGGCAGGGGGTTGGAACTGGTTGAGCTTTGCAGGTCCCTTCCAACCCAAACCATTCTGTGATTCCATGATTGAGGAAAATGGTCAGGAAGCACCATCCCAGAAAACCATCTTAACCAGAGCTAGGCTCAGGGCTGGCATTTTTCCCCTCTCCCAAAGCTGGATGCATCTTCAGGTGCTGATGGGCTCCCCAGCATGGCCTGGTACATGGGATAAGGAGGGGACCGGTGCTAACGGCAGCACACCAGGTCTCTCCTCTCCTCCTGCTGCCAGCGAAGCAAGCAATTACCACATCCAGCTTAGAAATGAAGAAACTGCTGCACGCAGAGGCGGAAGGGCAGAGCTTTAAGAACATGTGGGTGTCTGAGATGCAAATGCTTTGGGAAACATCACCTTGTGCCTGATTTGCATCTGCAGGCACCTGAATACCTGCACTGACCTGGCCCTGCACTGCCCTGGCCATGGGAGCACACGGAGCACAAGCAGCAGCACAGGGTGAGCTCCTGCGCTCCCTTGCTGGGGATCCCTCACTCCTTGGGGTGCCTGGGCCCATCATTCCCTGCCTTCAGACCCACTCCAGGGACAAGACCTCCTGGATCCCCCTGTGCTCAGTTCTGGGCCCCTCGCTACAAGAGAGACATTGAGGTACTGGAGCAGAGCCAGAGAAGGGCACCGGAGCTGGTGCAGGGCCTGGAGCACAGTGTGATGGGGAACGGCTGAGGGACTTGGGGGGTTCAGTCTGGAGAAGGCTCAGGGGGGACCTGATCGCTCCCTACAAGTGCCTGAGAGGAGGATGGAGCCAGGAGGGGCTGGGCTCTGCTCCCAAGGAACAAGGGATGGGACAAGAGGAACCGGCCTCAAGCTGCACCAGGGCAGGTTTAGATGGAGCTGAGGAACAATTCCTTCCCCAGAGGGTGCTCAGGCATTGGAACAGGCTGCCCAGGGCAGGGCTGCAGTCACTGTCCCTGCAAGTGTTCACACACTGTGGAGATGAGGCCTCAGTGCCATGGGTCAGTGGTGGCCTTGGCAGTGCTGGGAATGGTTGGACTGGATGATCCCAAAGGTCTCTTCCAACCCGGTTGATTCCATGATTCTAAACAGCAGCAATGATGGGATGGTGTTTCCCTCTTCACCCTGCAAGGGCAGCTTGCATCGGCAGCCTCGTTGTTCTGCTCAGCTCTAATCCACACAAACGTTTCTATTTCAAATAGAAAACTACTTGAAAACTCAGAGGATTCATGAGTAGGAAACCCTCTGGTTTAATATCCCTGGATGCTGATGGCACCTGCTGGGCACCATTGATGCTCCTCGGCAGGAAGCAGAGCCGATGCCCACACTTGCCTCTCCAAATAACCTGCAGGACTTTGGACACTCCTTTTTATGCTGATGATGGGAGTGATGAAAGCCATCACCCCAGGTGAACTGCAGAAGAGAGGGAGATTACCTCAGTGGAAAAACAGACGTCATTATCAGCAACAGACTCAGTAAATGTTTTTGCAATCATTTCCTCCTCGAGACCTTGGTGCACTTGAGAAGAGAAACTTCCTGGTTTCTATGCGGAGGAGGGTGTCACCATCATCTGTCATGAAGGATCCATCCTGTTCCCAACCTCCATTTTCCAGCTTTCAGCACACCTAAAGCATCTTTTTCTCTAGAAAAACAACCAGATCATGGGGGAGCTTTGAGGGACAGCTCGGTTAAAGGCCAAGAAGCACTTCTACACCTGCAGCCAAGGGCTCCTTCTTTCTCCAGCCGGTGGCTTTCCTGACCTTGTCATGGCTCTGAAGTCCACCTGCAGGCATCCGCTCAACTGTCTCTGCTAGAGCATGGTCCTGCCATTTTCCCAGAGGGCATCTGAATGGGCAGCCGGATCTGGCCCTCCTTTAGTGCTCTTCGCATATGCACTTTCTTTTTCTATATGAGCAGAGAAACAAAGGTCTTTGCCCCCAGTGCCGGGACTTAGCATTTCCTGCCACATGGACACAGATCCAAGTCCCAGCACCGGGAGCAAAGACCTTTGTTTTATTTCCAAAGTCTTCACCATAATGGTGATGAAAATATTTCGACTGGCTTCCCTGTGTTAGGTGATGTTTGAATGAGGGTATCCTTTCATCCGTGCCTGCTTGCACCAGTCCACTTTCCAAGGCCCAAAATGCAATCCCTTTTTCCACAGGTAACACTGAGATGCTCTACACCCAAACCAAAACCAACAACAAAACCAGAAAGAAATCCTGAGGGGAAAAACGAATTCCATGTTACCTTTGGGGAAGAAAAGTATGAAAACAAACACATGAGCCATGTGAGAGAACACAGCCTTCGTGTGGGGTAGGGACGCAGCTGAAATGCCAACGCTTTATCAGTCTGAACTCCTGCCAATTGTCTCTTAGCCAAAGCCAAGGGTTATTTCCACAGCTGATTCCTGCTCTTTACACACCCCACCCTGCAGCTGGCAGGGGACTGACAGCAGTAGGAGCACAGGAGGAGGCAGGTTTGGGGTGGAAGCAAAACAGCGACAGCAGCAGTGCCAGCGGTGCGTGAGGAATACTGTGCAGGAGCAGGGAAAGCAACGGGCGCTGCTGCAGGTGCCTGCTCACAGGAGGCTGGTAACGGGGAGCCTCGCACCAGGACAGGGTGAAGTAAAGGGTGAAACCGGGAGTTGCCAAAGAGGCTGATGTTCCACTGGGGAGAAGCGCACCGCAGCCTCAGGCACTTCGTCCCCTATCGCGCTGGGGTCGGTGTCTTCTGCAGCACAGATATGTGCTGAGGCAAGGTGGCTGCGGTGATAACAGTGAGTCTGCTTCCAGGGACCTCATTCTTGTGGAGTGCCTTGCCTTGGGCCTTTTGCCATTGCCAATCCATGTGCTGAGGAACGGCGCTGCGATGCTAAGGAGATGCTGATTAGAACAGCAGTGGGGTCATTGCACAGCCCTTTCCTGAGCTCTCTGCCTGGGCTGCTCCAACCTTTAAAACCTTATTGCAAATATACTTCAATAGCGATGCCCCAGGGCTCTGGCCCTTTTGGAGGCTGCCTGTGCTGCAGGAGCAATGCCTGCGCTGCAGGGGTGCTGTGTCGCTTTAGGAGGGTCCAGGAGAGCTGGCATTCCTGGGTGTTCTCCATTCATAGCGGCTGGAATACAGAGGCGGCTGGGCAGGATGAACAGTGCCCTGTGGGCAGCCAGCCAGCCCTGGCTCAGAGTGGCCCTCACATCTCTCAGGACCCTGCTGCCACAGTGAGCTGGAGGTGGCATGGTGGCCTGTCAGGAAAGGTATTTAGCTGTATTTCCCTCTTCCCTTGCACATCCATCATTGCTTCTTGTCTTACTCTTTGTCTGCGTCTTGTTTGGAGCCCCTCTGCATGGTCAGAGGGGCAGAGCTAGCGTCCTCCCTCTTCCTTGCCTAGGGCACTGCTCACATCATACTTTCCCTTCAGTTTCTGAATGAATTCACTGTCAGACAATAGCACAACCGGGTGAAAACTCATACCCCAAAAGCAGTTCTGTACATGGCTTGGTATGGAACTGTGCTAAATCTACTTGCTTTTAGGGTTTTCATTACAAAGCTGATGATAGAGCACCCACACTCCTTGTGAGTGCTCAGGGTCAAAAGAAGTTGTAACCCCCTTCTCAGGGAGAAAGGTAAGCACAGGCTGAAACGCTCGAGCTGCAATTAGTGGCAGAGCATCGCTCCAGCAAGCATCATGCCTCTTCAGCGGGTGTTGGCTTTCTAAGGCACCTCAAATACTCGCCAGAGTAATTAGCAGTGATCTGAATTAGACATCGCTGCGCACACGTCTGTCTGCAGTGGTGACGTGTTTCATCACACCTCCACAGACAGGAGCAGTTCGGAGGTGGATGCACTCCCTAGCCTGCAGGAATCACCTCCCTGTCCTTGCTGCCACCCCGCACGGGAGTGTTTGTCCCGACCATTGGTCTTTGGGGTTCTTGCTTGGGGCAAAGCTTGGGTGCTTGCTGTGAGCACACCCAGAGCTGAGCTCACCCTTCCTGTGTCTGCTTCTACCTGCAAGAAGTGCTTGCTGTTGGCAGAGAGATGAGGGCTTTGCACGGCTCCTCGCGTTGTCTCCGTGTTGCTCTGGAAGTCCCAGGCTTGCTGGGGTGAAGCTGGAGGCAGACCTTGAGTTGAGCTGGGACCGGTCAAAGCGAGGACTTTGCCTCTGCCATAGGAAAGAGCAGCTTTTGATCCCACTGTGGTTTTATCTGTTCTGGAAGGAAAACAAGAAAGAGGAGTTTACTGGGTGCAACACGGACATTTCACACTCAGCTCCAGTGGCTACGTGAACCCTTCCCAGTCAAACCCTTACACGTCCCATAAGAAAGCTGGAAAATAGGGGATATAGTGTTTCTGTTTCACCACATATCACTAATAACATGCAGCACGGACTCTCCCTTTCCTCCAACTGCCCTGCAAAATGCCTCTTGTCTTGCTGTGCCATAGGTGTAGCAACAGTTGGGTCCAGACACTGCCTTGTGCTCCAAGGGGCCGGGCTGAGGTCATGTCTCTGCTCATTGTATTTCATTAATGTAGTTCTTTCTTCTTTGCTTTCACAAAAGGTTTGTAATGCACGAGGGGAGGAGGGGACAACTGCACCACTGGGGTTCCACAGCTCCTTCCTTGCTGTCTGCAGGAGCCTTTTCGTACCCCTCGCCCCTTTGTGTTGCCAGATGGGAATCATTCACAGGCCTCCTGAGGTCCATGGGACCATGGTAGCATGGAGGTGGAGAGCACCCAGGGGTGCCTACCCAGCTGTGAAGGCAGTGGTGGGGAGGTGAAAGGGAAATGCCTTGGTGGGGAACAGAAAATGGCAGTGGAGGAAAGGCAAGCGTGTAAGGCAAAAAGGCTCATGTGTCCCTGGGGATGGAGCAAGGTGGGAAAGTCAGAGCAGGGAGATGTGGGGAGGAGACGCTGACGCAAGGCAGAGCAGAAGGGTGGGAGCCCTCCTTTCTCAAAGGGAGCATGGAGACACAAGCACTGTGGAGCCAGCAGTGGGGCAGGATGAGGGGCGTGGGTGAGAAGGAGGGAGGCACAGGCAGATGGCTCCTGTTCTACAGTGCTTTGCTGTGAGTGCTCGTGCAGCTCTTCAGGCCTCCTTTGTGCTTCACCCTTTTGATCAGCCCCTGAGATCTCAGTGTAAAACCTTGCTTGTCTTACCCTGCCTTCCTTGAGTGACTGTGGGATATGTATCCAAGCAAATTTGGGTATCTGAAAGAAGGACTAGGGGCACCCTTGTATTGCAGGCATTTGATGGAGGCCGGACAGTTTCCTTTGGAACAGTGCTAGTTTACAGGGGAAGTGTGGGAACTGTGTTATTTCCAAATAACCAACATTTCCAAATGTTGTCCCATTCTATTGCCTGTTCTCAGCAGTGACTGTGCTCGCCTGCAATGGTGGTAGATCCAACTCATCACTCTGGTCTTGTGTTGCAGTTGCTTTGGCAGCTCTCTAACTCCTGGTGGTGGATGGGAAATACAGAGAGAATCCTAAGGAATTTCCCAGGGGTAATATCTCTCAGGACAGAGAATGGAGATGGCAATGGGAAGTTAGCAGGAAGATGGTGATGTCCCTCATGTGGACCAGGAAGGCTTCTGGCTCTGTCCACAATATCCTGAGCTGTAGCTTCCTTCAGCAAAATCACAGGAAATTGTTTTTCTCTCCCAAATACAGCCTTGTGATACAGGAAGATGTGGCCATCTCGTTTGTGATGTGATGCTGGTAGGCGTGCTACCCAGCTCCCAGCCTGCCTGGACGCCACGGTGAGTGCCACAGGGGTGATAACCTGCCTTGTCTCTTGTGGGTGGCCCAAAGAAGGGATGTTTTTGTCTGCTGTGTTGGTCTCCAGGCCCAACACCTATGTGTGACACGTTACCTGCTAGGTACTCCCATATGACTCATGACCACAGACAGAATAAAAACACCTAGGGGAAGCTGGCCTACAAGGTGTTACTTGCTTGCTGTTGTTGTCCCGGACTGGTGACTGCTGCTGAAGGCTTTTAACTGTATAATTACAGCCCAGCCTTAGCAGGTCTGCCAGCCTGCACGGTGCTGCCGACCAGTGTATGTGCCTATTGTTTCCATGAGCGTGTCTCCAGAGGATAATTACGTGCACAGGAGGAGGACACGCTCCTCCAGGATGGAAACCTGATTGGGAGGATAAGGAGAACCTGCTCCGTGCCACTGCAGGACTACATGGAGAGCCTGGTGTTGTCTGAAGAGAGAACAGTGGAGATACCATCGACTACTCCTGTTACTACATCCCAGAATTCATCAAGGGCTTAAGACAAAGAGCCAGTTAATTATTTATGACATATGCACGAAAGGGGAAGGCAGGAACACGCAAAGGGCTGGTTCATCATTTCTCAGCCTAGAGAGGCTGCTTGATTCATATTAACCAGCTCTTCTCCTTTTAAGTCTAATTTTGATATTTCCCAACAAACTCTTCCCCTCTGGCATGGTCAGGTCAGTGGTAAACTCAGATTTCTGCTCTGCTTGCATAATTGGTTCCTCCAAACCTGGGTTTATTTGCCTTGCCTGCTTCAGCTTGTCCCAGGCCTTTAATTGCAAGGTCTCTGAGGAGAGCTCGTTATGTATAACGGGCTAAGGCTTTTCAAATGGCACAGCTTTTCCTTCTGGAAGCAGCTGATTCATCCACACGGAAACGTTTTGCACAACGGGCTCAACTTCGCTTCAATTTCCAGTTAAAAGGAGGAGCAAAGCACCTTGCTTTGATATGGCCAAAAGCAATTCCTCTTGCCTCATGTTCCAGACCTCAAGCTGGGGGCTGTGCTTTCCTGGAGGACACGAGGGACTGTGCCTGAGCGTGGGCACAGGGGCTGCAGCACAGTCCCACTGTGTGAAACCCCTCTACCTAAGGCTGACGGGAACAGTGCTGAGCTTCAGGCCAGATTCCACACTTCTCAGAGGTCCACCTCAACCATGACCTTCTCCTGGGGACCCTGGGTGCCCTGTCCACCATGGGAGGATGGCCAAATGCAAGCCTGCATGTTTTCCTCTGCTCAGGAGCAGCTCTTGCTTTGCCTTCAGGCATTTTCCAGTGAGACTGAAGCACCTCCATCCTAATGAAGGAGACTTGATGGTCTTATAGGTCTTTTCCAATCTAGTTGACCCTATGATTCTATGGTGTGTCTGACCGGATAACTTTTTCCATCAATTAATTCGCTCTACCCCCATTTTAGACCCATTCCTCAAGAGCTGGAGTGTACTACACTGCAGTGTAACGGGACGTTTTCAATGAGCACATTGCTGTTGGGATTCACAGAACAGGCTTTGATGAAGGTACATTTGGTAGAGATTATTCTGCTGGAATGGTTTTAAGGGGACACATGGAAAGGAAACGGAACATGTCCCCACAGTGGTTGTCTTTTAGGATGAAGCTGCCAGAAGGGCTGGAGCCAAGGCCAGCCTGGCCCAAGCGTCTGTAGAACTGCAGAATCATTGAGGTTGGAAAAGACCTTTGAGATCATCAAGTCCAACCGTTAACCCAGCACTGCCAAGGCCACCACTAACCCATGTCCCCAAGCACCACATCTCCATGTCTTGGAGCCTCATGGACGGGCAAGGAGAGAGGTAAGGCTGTGAGGTGTGGAGCTGAACATGGAATCATAGAATCACTGAATGGTTTGGGTTGGAAAGGACCTTAAGATCCTCCAGTTCCAACCCCCTGCTGTGGGCAGACATGATTGCAAACAGAGGCAAACCATGAATTCAGCAGTAGCCATCAGTGCTAGCTTTCAGCAAGGGACCAGCTCATTCCCACCTATCCATAGCTACTGAGAAAACAGGGAGAAAAAGTGCATTTTCAGTACGACAGACACCACAGCATGGAACCATGGGAGTCCAGGGAATGTTCCCTCCTGGGTCAGCCTCAGCAGAGGTTATTGGGAACTGAACACTGCTCCACATGCAATGGCTTTTTGCTCTTGTTCCTAATGTGCACACTGAACACGTCAGTTGGGAATCCAAGCAAAAAGGACCAGAAGGGAAGGTGTAGGAGGTAGAATGTCCTCCTCAGCTTTGGTGGCTTCCTGTTTGTCTGAGGCCTGAAGAGATAGCTAAAGCTTCCTGCATACCTGACACGTGGTTAATTTGACAGAATCGGAATGGGAGCCTGTATATTTAAGTGACCCGAAAGCCAAACCCTTACATGAACTTACATGGACTTTTCCCTCAGCAAGGGATTTTGGCAGGAAACCATATTGTTTAAAATATGGTGACTTACCAGTCGTTTGCTTCCAAAGGATCTAGCCTGATCCTTTGTGATCCTTATGACCCAGGGCTTTTGTTTCGTTTAGGCAAGCAAGTGTTGTGAAATGCCTTTGTGAATCAAACCTGATGGAGTGAGCATGGTGTGAGAGGTGAGCAGTGATGCTGCCCTGCCCGAGGAGAGCCGAGGCAGGAGGAGCAGTGCGCTGGCCTCAGCAGAAGGTGATTCCCGCTCTCTTCTCCTCCAAACCCTCAACTCCAGCACAGTTTGGGTGTGAGTTTACCCCAGCGAGCCCGAGGCAGTTTCACTTTATGCAACTCTGTTTGCTCAGCAGATGGGAGGCCCGGCTCTCTCTGATCTGCGATGTTCAGAGAACAGACTCTTCAACAGTGCTCTCCATCATCCAGAGGAGCATCTGCCCAGTGCCACGTGTGGAGGTGCTTTGGGTTTCTCCAAACCATGCTTTTGAGGGGGCTCGAGAATGAGCATCTGGGGATCTCACAGAGACTTGAGAAGAAATGATTGGTGCTCGAAGGGCAGAGTGAGCACAAGGAAGGGACATGTTCCTGAGTTCTCTGCACGTGTGATGGTGACTCACGCACCTCCAGGGTTGGGGTGACACATCCCAAGGGGTCTTGAGCGCAGGATGTGCTGCCCTGTCAGCGCTCCAACAGGGATTGCTGCTCTGGTTGCAGTAGCATCTGGAAGGAGGACTGTCCTCCACGGGCTCAGTGCATCCCTGGGCCTTCCCTGAGTGATCTGCCCACAGCATATGAGCAGTGATACTCCTGGTCCTACCTCCACAGCTAAAGACTTGCCCTTTAGCCAGGTCACCTTGGGGAGAGCCTGGGACCTGATCTCTGCAGGAGTCTGTGTCTGTGGTGCAGCTCCAGAGCAGCATCACGTGCCAGCAGCATCTGCAAGCACGGGTGTGCACATCAGGGATGCTGGAATCCTGACACGTTGCTCCCACGGGACAGGCTGGCCACAGACAGGAGCCGCAGCTGCAGTTCAGGATGTGCTGATGGATCTCTTCTGTACTGATCAGCACAGCTGGAGTGACCTGCTTGACGTGACACGTGCAAATCTGAGAGGCAGCAAGGAGTCTTCTTGTCCTCCCATGTCTCCTCATGGCAGTCTGTGGGGCTGGCAGTACAGCATCACCCGGCACCAGCCCTTACCACATGCTTATTAAAGGGAAAACTGAGACAGCTGTACCCAGCATGTGCCAGGCACCGCAGGGCTGGCGGCCTCCAGCACATCACAGAATCCATCATTAGTGCTGGAAGGGCCCCTGGGCAGCCTGCGCCAGGGCTCTGCCACCTTCATGTAAATAAGTTCTTCCTCGTGTTGAGGTGACACTTGGTGTGGTTCAGTTTATGGCCATTGCTCCTTGTCCTGTCGCTGGGCACCACTGAAAAGAGTCTGGCACCATCCTCCTGGCACCACCTTTGAGATACTGACCTGCATTGATGAGATCCACTCTCAGGCTGCTCTTCTCTGCACTAACCAGGCCCAGCTCGTGGAATCTCTGCTCGTAAGAGAGATTCTCCACGCTCCTGAGCATCCTCGTGGCTTTCACTGGACCCTTTCCAGCAGCTCCTTGTCTGTCTTGTGCTGAGGAGCCCAGCACTGGACACAGTGCTCCAGATGTGGCCTCACCAGGGTCAGTAGGGGGGGAGAATCACCTCCCTTGACCAGCTGCCACATGCACAGCATTAAATGAGAAGGCTGCATCAGCTCCCTCCTCCTTCCCAGCAGACAAACAGATGAATGCATCCTCTGCGAGAGCATCGTACCCACACACTGTGTTGACGTGCCGTGCTGTGCAAGCGACTTAGGGCTTCTGGGAAAGGTGATGAGCCACAGCCCTGCCGCACATGGGCTGGAGGAGCACCATTGCTCTTCAGTATTGAATCCAGAGAGCTCGACATGACCCAGAGCAGAATGTAGGACAGCCTTGCATCAGGCTCCGAGTGCACACCTGCCTTGTAAACACAATCAGCAAGTTTGATTACAGCGCAGCCCGAATGGGGAGACAAACAGTATGACTGGTATTTATCATTGGGACTGTAATTATGCCTGCAGGTCCCATGCTGCCTGGGCCCCAGCGTGGTGAGGGTTGTACGAGACACGATAAAAGATTATCCCTGGCCTGAAGAAATTAGAATCTCATTTTAAACATCCCAGGAGGGTGAGCCAGATGGGGATGGTGTCAGGGATCGAGGTTGGGAAAAAGTGCAGGAGTTTGATTACAGATAAGGCTGCTTCTCAGAGGCTCCTGCTGCTGAGCCGGGGGGGCTTGGTGGTACCTTTGCTGTGCCAAGTCAGCATGTGGGCTGATGGCAACAGGCCAGGGGTGAGACATGATGGGTAGAGGAGGAGGGAGAAGGGTTGCAGCTATGTACTTGTGTCTCTGTGTATAAGAATATATATATGTATAAAATCATAGAATCCCAGAATGGCTTAGGTTGGAAGGGACCTTAAGATCATTCAGTTTCAGCCCCCTGCCACGGGCAGGGACACCTTCCACTAGAGCAGGTTACTCCAAGCCCCTGTGTCCAACCTGGCCTTGAACACTGCCAGGGATGGGGCAGCCACAGCTTCTCTGGGCACCCTGTGCCAGCGCCTCAGCACCCTCACAGGGTTCTCTTCTCCAGGCTGAACAGCCCCAATGTTCTCAGCCTGTCTCCATATGGGAGTTGCTGCAGCCCCTGATCATCCTCGTGGCCTTCTCTGGACTTGCTCCGACAGCTCCATGTCCTTCTTACGCTGAGGACACCAGCACTGCACACAGTGCTGGAAGTGAGGTCTAACACCAGAGCAGAGCAGAGGGGCAGGATCACCTCCATGACCTGCTGCTCACGCTGCTGTATGTATGCTCAGAAGGGGAAGAAGGAGAAGGCTCCTTTCCCAGGGGTGATGGAGGAAGCGGGCACACCGAGCCCGCCACCGCTGCAGAGCCTCGGGGCAGGGAGACAAACGGGTGCGGCGGCGCCGGTGCCGGTGTCCGCCGCGCGGTGTCACTGCGGGCCCGGAGGCGCAGCGGAGCTGTGCGGGGTGGGAGGTGCGGGTCGCAGCGCCGGGGGAGCCGGCTGAGCCCCGCACCCCTGCTCATCCCGCGGGAGGGGGATGCTCCGGGAAGGAGCATCCCGGGGGTTGGAGCAGGCGGGAGCCGGGATGGAGCGGGAAGTGATGGGCGGGAACTGCCGCTGTCCCCGCCGCATCGGTGCTGTCCGTGAGAGGCCTCTGCGGCTCCGCTCGCTGCACAGCCCGAGGAAAGCAGCCGGGAGTGACCAGTGAGAACATTGGGGCTGTTCAGCCTGGAGAAGAGACCTCAGAGCAGCTTCCAGTGTCTGAAGGGGGCTACAAGGATGCTGGAGAGGGACTCTTCATCAGGGACTGCAGCGATAGGACAAGGGGTGATGGGTTCAAACTGAAACAGGGCAAGTTCAGGTTAGATCTAAGGCAGAAGCTCTTCCCTGTGAGGGTGCTGAGGCGCTGGCACAGGGTGCCCAGAGAAGCTGTGGCTGCCCCATCCCTGGCAGTGTTCAAGGCCGGGTTGGACACAGGGGCTTGGAGCAAGCTGCTCTAGTGTGAGGTGTCCCTGACCATGGCAGAGGGCTGAAACTGAATGATCTTAAGGTCTTTTTCAACCCAAACCAGTCTGAGATTCTATGAATCCACGTTTGGGGTGAAGCTGGGCCGAATGCAGATGAGTGCTCTTCGATTTATTCCTCGCGTTATTGATTTCCACTTCTGTCTCAGCCCAGGTTTCAGATCAGCTTCTATTTGGCTGGCCTGCAGCTCCCACAAAAGCACCTACATCTGCTGCTGCCTTCCCAGTGCTCGGGTCTGCAATGCTGTAAGTGAATACACATCCAGCATTCCTGGGGTCACCTGCTGGGAACTACTTAACCCCAGCCAGCACCAGTTTCTGGGTACAGATGGGGCTTTTGCACTGCTAGGAGTCTGGGGCAGTTAGTGCTATTGTGGGTCCTCTTTTTGGGGCAGGCAGAGGCTGAACTCTGCAGCCGTCAGGCTGAGCACACTGTCCCCTGTGTTTTACTCTCAAGAACAGTGTTTTGCAGGCTGTAGATTTGGGGAGCTCTGTTTCGGAATCTAACAACAGGGAGAAGGGAGGCCTCTCAATTCCCTGACAATTCCCTGCTCCATCACTGTCTTTTGCCTTTTAGGGGTGCTCCTCAGCTTAAAGGGCTTCCCCAAGGTACAGGTATGTCTCAGTGCGAGCGATATGTGCTGCAGCAATCAGGCTGCTGTGCAAGGTCTCACAGTTTGTTGTTCTCCCTGAGTGCCACCACACAATTATGGGATGCTGTGACAGTTTTGCTTTAGGTTTAAAAACCAATCAGTTCTGGCACTCATCTTTCTAGAAAGAGGCTTCACAACATAACTGGAGCACACCCAAGAGGCTGAAAACCAGAAGAGAAATTAAAGTATCCTGCAATCACTTCTATGTTAAAGCTGGCAATTGTGAAACCACATTTTATGCACAGGGGTGGGGATGAGTGGATTTGGATTCATTCCCTGCTTTTGGGGTTGAAATCACTGTCTCAGTGCAGGTGGAAATGTTTGCTTCCGCCACATGTCAATGCGGAGCTGGTCTGTGTGTACAACTGTGAATGATGCCGCTGAGACTTGGCAGGACCGCTCTCATCTGAATTGGTCTGAGGGACATCTGGGCCCAGAAATGCAGGCTGGCACTGCCCTGCATGATGCCACCGAACCGTGCCATGCCAAGTTCCCTTCCCACAGGTGGGTAGGAGCAAGCACCACTTGTTTCCATGCGCACCAATGCCTTCCTCCCTCCCTCCTCCACATCAGCTGTCAGTGTGCTGGATGAGTTCTCAATGGGGCAGGTGGATGCAGTTTCCTCTCGTGCCCATTGCAGCAGCTCACACCAGACTCTACTTACTGCCCTTCTGGGAGGTGTGAAGGTTGGTGTTGGGGGGTGGAGCCCTGTGGAGCAGCAATGGCTTTAGGAGGTGAGGATCTGCCTTCCCAGAGCACAGCTTATTGATGCATCAGACACTCAGGAGACTGTGTTTGGCCTCTGGTGAGGGGCATGTCTCTGTCACCAGCCAGCTTGGGCCCATGAAGGAGCATCTAACCCCATGGGGAAGGCTGAGCTGGGCAGGAAGAGATTGTCTGGAATAAGGCTTGTCCTGCCCGGAGGGGAGCAGTGAGTAGTTCCTGAATGGTAAGGCCCTGTAGCATGAAGGGAGTAACACAGCATCTGGAGGAAACATAAGCTGCGCAGTCATTTTGGCTGTGCTAGTGCATATGGGCTTGCTTGCTTGAGGTATTTAGGAGATGAACAAATTCCTGCACTCCCACAGAGAAATTAAACGATGCTGTGTACAGCAAATATTGTATAACAGGTTTATTAAAGGCTGGAGAAGGCTTGGGCTGCTCTGAACAAAGATGTGGGCAGAGGTGTAGGTTGATCTGAATGCATCTACATGGTATTTTTATCTATAGGGGTATTTTAAACCAGCTATACAATTGGCAAAGTTGCCTTAATTTGCAAAAAGAGGTCAGGCTGGATACAAGGAAATGCTTTTTCCCTGTGAGGACAGTTCGATGCTGGAGCAGGTTGCGCAGGTTGTGAGCCTGTGTCCTCAGAAGCTTTCCAGACTCAGCTGTATAAAGCCCTGAGCAACCTGGTGTGGCCTCATTGCTGCGAGCAGGAGGCTGGGCTGAGATCTCCCGAGGTCCCTTCCAGCCTGAGCCATCCCTGGATGCTGCCTTCACTCCTGGAAGGACTGGGCTTGCCATGCAGCCACGGCTAAACCAGTCCCTGTGCCCGCAGACACGTGCTCACCCCTTCCCTGCCTCCATCCCTCCCCAGCAGCTGGTATCTTGCTCGTGGGTGATGTCAACCCATTTGCTTGCTTACAAGAGGCATCATTAGCGAGTAAGTAATTTATGTAACACTGTTTCTAGTGCAAATGAAGGTAGAGCCGGGTTAAGCAGGCCCAGGGCAATGAGGGCACGCTTTGCACAGTGGGCATGGAGGAAATCACTGCAGGACGCTGGCGGGCTGGATTACAGGAGATCAGAGGATGGAGGAATGCTTGGTGTGTTTTCTACTCCCCATGCTGTGCACGGTAGAGTCATTTCAGTCTGTTGCTGGAAGGGAGCTCAGTGCCCTTTACCTCAAGAGCCCTGCCTTTGGAGACCAAATGCAGGCTCAGCAATTGAAAAACAGTTTAAAGAATGGGTCACTATTGTATGAGCACTTCTTCTCTTTGCTTGTATGGATTTTCTGTATCAGTTTTGTCTTGTGAGGCTGTACCCAACCCCAGAGCTACTGAGCAGGTGCAGCTAAGGGGACGTATGTGCTCACAGCAACAGTAGGAGATGCTCTGCTTCTGCTTGACTTGAGGGAAAACTTGAGAAAAGAGGGAAGCTGCTGCTTGGAGGTTGTTTGAGCAGTAGATGCACCTCGGTGGTTTCTTCTTTTCCACGGGTGTGCTGTTAATGCTTGTGCTCCAGTGGCACTTAGGAAGGGCAGTGCTGTTGCGGAGCAGAAACGGTGCACAACAAAGCATTTCAGCAAGGATGTATCTCAGACCAAACAGAAAAGGTGGAGAAAGGAAGGACAGCAGCTAGAGAGGGCTGGCTGGGGGACATGGCACCCTAAAGCACCGGTGTCTTGACTGTGCCATACACCAGACTCTGGATTCTCCTGGGCTCCAAGGGAATTTGAATGTAAGAGGCTTATACTTACCATGGCTCACCTCAGAGTCTGATGCTCCCCACTGCATGTGACTGAGCAGATGATGCCCAGCTTAGTGTACACAACATCGGTTTGCTCACGTTGCTAACAAAGGTCTGGTTTGGGTTAGCACACAGGGATAGGGGGTCAGGAAGGAAAAGGAATGCAAACATTCAGCCTTTTGGTAGGCAAGACAATAAACATCACTTACTGCCCCACTGATAAGCATCTTGCCACTGTAAAAGAGTAAGTGCTATTGAACAACATCTTAAAAACACCATCCTCTCTAAGGAGGGAGACCAGACCCATGGAGAGAGGAAAGGAAAGCAGAACTGGTGAAGCACATAAACAGTACTGATTGTCAGAGTTTTAAGGTGTTATTAGGAAAGCTGTCAGTGTATTTTGGGTGTGTGGAGAAAGGCAGGGGGACAGCTTCTCCCAGGATCCAGGGCAGCACAGTCTGTTCTCTGGCTGATCTGAGCCCCCTTGATGGCACCCTGGCAGCTGTGAGTGCTGATGGGTGCTGGCTGCAGGCATGGAAACCCACCAGAGGCAGCTGCAGGTCCCAGGAGCACTGCTGGGCACACAGCGGGGTGCAGGGTAGAGGATGCTCAGAGATGGATGCGACACGCTGGGCCCTTCTGCCAAAGCAGGCGGAGCTGCAGGAGCTAAGTGGCAAGCCCTGTAAAGGGGAATTAGAGCAGTCACACCTGTGTTGAGAGTGCACGTATTTCCACTGAGAGACCCTGATGGGATCTAATGAAGGGATAATGGGAGAGGAATACCTTTGAACCAAGTGAGCTCTCTCAGGTTTTCCCAGGGAAGGAGGGGTGAAAAGGCTGTGCACACTTGCCTTCTGCATCTGCTTCCACCCCATCCATGCCAAGAGGCAGCTGGAGAGGAAAGAGGGGATTTTCTGCCAAGCACTGCATCTTTGCTAGATTTTGAGCTAAGGACAAAGTATCCCTGGTTTACCTGGGAGATTCCTGTTCCCAGTGTAAATCACACCATAAGAGATACACAGCTGGTTGTTAGCCTAACCTTATTCCTCAGACCGATGTAGGGATGACCCTTACTAGCAGTTCTGTTTGTGCATTTGATCACAAGTTGTTTTAGCGCTGGGGACTGATGCTGGCACCTGAGACTCCTGGGGAGGATTCCAAAGAAGGCAAGAGTGCACCTCTGTCTCTCAAGCTGGAGCCCACTGACACTGCGATGTTCAGCTATCCTCTGTGCAGAGCATGGTCTTGGCATCTGGAAAGGTCCCACCTTCATGCACTCGTCCTGCCTGATAAATGTGGTCCATGCCCCCTCCCTAGGGCAGCCTGCCTAATCTGGGAATCCATCCCTGGGCATTGTCCTCGGAGCTGCTCTCTTCTTGGCTTGCTTTGTACACAGTCAGCTGATCGGAGCTAGCCCAGCTAGAGCCGGAGCCGACACCCTTCAGCGACCGCGAGGTTCAGCAGAGATGAGGAAAATCAGAGGGGATAGCGCAGACACATCGCGATTCCCGACATCTCCCGACCCCCGAAGCCCCAGCAGCCCTTGCGAGAGAGCGGCTGACGTGGCAGGGGGCGTTCCTGAGGTAAACGGCGGCTGCACCCCTGCGCCTTGCCTTGAGAGAGGCTCTGAGAGGGCCTCGACCGGTCGCTGCCCACCGGGCGCAGGGAGGAACAAGCAGGTCGTGTTGCGAATCCTGTTGCTGGTGTCCCAGACTGCTGACCAATATGGTCGCCTCCAGAAGGAGAGCTTGCAGTAAGAAGACTGTAGCAACTCAGACAGAGACCCAGTCCCAAACCGTGGCTGTTCAGGTCTCTGGCTGCAGGGAGTGCCAGAGCCTGCTGCTGCCGAAGGAGGGAGGCCAGCATTCCACCTGTGTGAGGTGTGAGCAGGTAGAAGATCTGCTTAGCTTGGTGGCAGAACTTAAGGAGGAGGTCGAGACGCTGAGGACCATCAGGGAGTGTGAAAGGGAGATCGACTGGTGGAGTAACTCCCTGGCGTGCCAGCAGGAACGGTTCCAGGGAGATACCCCCCATAAGGGGATGGATGTCCTGCCCTCTCTGACAGAGGAGGATGGCCCGAGACATCCCGTGCCCTGTAGTTGTCGCCCAGAGGTAAGGGACCAAAAAGACACTGAAAGCAAGTTCCAGTTTGGACTCGTGGGCAACCCTCCTCCCTTCCTGCCCTGCTTCCCCAGGTGCCCCTCCGTAATAGGTTTGAGGCCCCTGGATCTTGATGGAGAGGTAAGTGAGGATGTGGTGCAAGGCCGGCCTACAAGGTCACATAGGAAAAGGCGGTCGACTTCACGCCTCAAGACTGCCTCTGACAAGAAAGAAAGAAAGGTCATTGTTGTAGGCGATTCCCTTCTGAGTGGAACAGAGGGCCCGATATGCAGAGTTGACCCTCATCATAGGGAAGTGTGTAGTCTGCCTGGAGCCCGGGTCAGGGATATCACCAGGGCGCTCCCCAGCCTGGTGCACCCGACAGACTACTACCCGCTGCTGGTCTTCCAGACAGGTGGGGGGGAAGCTGCTTCCCGCAGTCTGAGGGGGATGAAGAAAGACTACAGGGCCTTGGGCGGATGGTGAAAGAGTCTGGGGCTCAAGTGATTTCCTCACTTCTTCCATCTTCCAGTGATATGGGACTGAATGGGAAAATTCAGTCCATAAACAATTGGCTACAAGATTGGTACTGCAGGCAGGGCTTTGGGTTCT
Source organism: Psittacula echo (assembly GCF_963264785.1). Classification (NCBI taxonomy): domain Eukaryota; kingdom Metazoa; phylum Chordata; class Aves; order Psittaciformes; family Psittacidae; genus Psittacula; species Psittacula echo. The sequence goes on along the minus strand of NC_137738.1, from coordinate 1,930,143 downwards.
TTGATAACAGCTGCTTTTATAAGGCTCCAGTCCGGATGATGGCACGTGGGAAAGGTTTATCTCACAGAGGCAGAAGGATGCTGGGGCATGAATTAGCAGGGCTCATTTGGAGAGCTTTAAACTAGATTCGAAGGGGGATGGGGTTGTAACTGGGCTTGCCCCAGTGGGGCAGCACTCTAGAATTGATGAAGACTGGGAGGCCTCCTATAATCCTAGGGTGAAATCGGTGAGCTCAGCTCAGCTCGCTCCTTGAAATGCCTGTACACCAATGCGTGCAGCATGGGAAATAAGCAGGAGGAGTTAGAGACTTGTGTTAAATCAAGAGATTATGGTTTGGTGGCAATTACAGATATGTGGTGGGACAGCTCGCATGACTGGAATATAGTCATGGAGGGCTATGTCCTTTTCAGGAAAGACAGGCCAGCCAGGCGGGGTGGTGGGGTTGCTCTTTATGTGCGAGAGCAGCTGCAATGTACTGAGTTCTGTCCAGGGACAGAGGACGAGCGAGTTGAGAGTCTGTGGGTGAGAATTAAGGGGCAGGCTGGCAGGGGCGATACTGTTGTGGGTGTCTGTTACAGGCCACCAGATCAGGGTGAGGAAGTTGACGAGGCCTTCTACAGGCAGCTGAGAGCAGCCTCACAGTCACAGGACGTGGTCGTCATGGGGGATTTTAATTTCCCTGATGTTTGCTGGAAGGACTACTCAGCAACCCAGCCACAGTCCAGGAGGTTCCTCCAGTGTATGGATGATAACTTCCTCATGCAAATGGTGGATCAGCCAACCAGGAGAGGAGCGCTGCTGGATCTCATCCTCACTAACAAGGAGGGTCTGGTCGAAGCAGTAAAGGTTGAGGGCTGCCTTGGTTGCAGCGACCACGAGATGGTGGAATTCAGGATCTTGTGTGGTAGGACCAGTACAATAGCAAGTAGAATTGCAACCCTAGACTTTAGCAGGGCAAACTTTGGCCTTTTCAAGCAATTGCTAGGGGAAATCCCATGGGCAAGGCTGCTTGAAGGTAAAGGGGCCCAAGATAGTTGGTTGACATTCAAGAATTGCTTATTCCGAGCTCAAGAGCAGAGCATCCTGACACATAGGAAGTCAAGGAAGAGGGCCAGGAGACCTGCGTGGCTAAATAAGGAACTGCTGGGTATACTCAAGTGGAAGAGCAGAGTTTATAGGTCATGGAAGGAGGGGCTGGCCACTTGGGAGGAATATAAGGCTGCTGCTAGAGGATGTAGGAAGGCAGCTAGGATGGCTAAGGCCTCCTTAGAATTAAATCTGGCCAGAGGGGTCAAGGACAGCAGAAAGAGCTTTTTCAAATACATGGCTGATAAAACTAACACCAGAGGCAAGGTAGGCCCTCTGGTGAACGGGATGGGTGCCCTGGTGACAGAAGATACAGAGATGGCAGAGTTATTGAATGACTTCTTTGTCTCAGTCTACTCTGCCAGAGGCAGTCTTGAAGAGCCCTGTACTCCTGAGACCTCAGATGAAGTCAGGTCAACAGAGCAGTTTGCCTTAGTCGATGAGGAATGGGTTAGAGACCAGTTGAGCAATCTGGACATCCATAAATCCATGGGTCCAGATGGGATGCACCCACGGATGCTGAGGGAACTGGCGGAAGTCATTGCTGGACCACTCTCCATCATCTTTACCAAGTCTTGGGAAACGGGAGAGGTGCCTGAGGACTGGAGGAAAGCAAATGTCACTCCAGTCTTCAAAAAGGGCAAGAAGGAGAACCCGGGTAACTATAGACCGGTCAGCCTCACCTCCATCCCTGGGAAAGTGATGGAACACCTTATCCTTGATGCCATCTTAAGGCATGTCAAGGATAAGAGGGTTATGAGGGGCAGTCAACATGGCTTTACCAAGGGGAAGTCATGCTTGACCAACCTCATAGCCTTTTATGAGGAAATAACATTGTGGATGGATGATGGCAGAGCGGTGGATGTGGTCTACCTTGACTTCAGCAAAGCATTTGACACAGTCTCCCACAGCATCCTCATAGCTAAATTGAGGAAGTGTGGTCTGGATGATCAGGTAGTGAGGTGGACTGCAAACTGGCTGAAGGACAGAAGCCAGAGAGTTGTAGTCTATGGGGTGGAGTCTAGTTGGAGGCCTGTATCTAGTGGAGTGCCTCAAGGGTCAGTACTGGGACCAGTATTATTTAATATATTCATCAGTGATTTAGATGAGGGAATTGAGTGTACTGTCAGCAAGTTTGCTGATGACACTAAGCTGGGAGGAGTGGCTGACACGCCAGAAGGCTGTGCTGCCATCCAGCGAGACCTGGACAGGCTGGAGAGTTGGGCAGGGAGAAACTTGATGAAATATAACAAGGGAAAGTGTAGAGTCCTGCATCTGGGCAGGAACAACCCCAGGTTCCAGTATAGGTTGGGGAACGACCTGTTAGAGAGTAGTGTAGGGGAGAGGGACCTGGGAGTCCGAGTGGACGGCAGGATGACCATGAGCCAGCACTGTGCCCTTATGGCCAAGAAGGCCAATGGCATCCTGGGGTGTATTAGAAGGGGGGTGGTCAGTAGGTCGAGAGAGGTCCTCCTTCCCCTCTACTCTGCCCTGGTGAGACCGCATCTGGAATATTGTGTCCAGTTCTGGGCCCCTCAGTTCAAGAAGGACAGGGACCTGCTGGAGAGAGTCCAGCGCAGGGCGACAGAGACGATTAAGGGAGTGGAGCATCTCCCTTATGAGGAAAGGCTGAGAGAGCTGGGTCTCTATAGTTTGGAGAAGAGGAGACTGAGGGGTGACCTTATTAGTGTATATAAATATATAAAGGGGGAGTGTCACGAGGATGGAGCCAGGCTCTTCTCAGTGGCAAACAATGATAGGACAAGGGGTAATGGGTACAAACTGGAACACAAGAGGTTCCACTTAAACTTGAGAAGAAACTTCTTCTCAGTGAGGGTGACAGAACACTGGAACAGGCTGCCCAGGGAGGTTGTGGAGTCTCCTTCTCTGGAGACATTCAAAACCCGTCTGGACACATTCCTGTGTAACCTTATCTAGGTGTTCCTGCTCTGGCAGGGGGATTGGACTAGATGATCTTTTGAGGTCCCTTCCAATCTCTAACATACTGTGATACTGTGATACATCTCAAAGGGCTGCACACTGCTGCGTTCAGCCAGTCGGAGGGTGACTGTATTATCTGTTACTACACAAACCTAACTAAATGCACACTTATGGTGCTGCGTATTGGGTTTAAGCAAAGCTATTCTTACGATCACATTCATTGACAATTAAAAGTTTATATATAGAAATCGAGCTGCAGATGCGAATGTTGCTGCTTGATTATAATGGCAAATTGCAAAAAGAAAGGAAAAAAATAGTAGTTCTCTTTGTTCTGCTTCTCAGAAGTAAGAACCTGGTTAAATCAGTTCACCATTATCCTACACTTCAGAATAATGCTGCTAAAAATGAAGCATTCAATTAGCCTGTCATCTTTCTGTCGCTCACTTGAGAGTCAAGTTGTCCTTCTGCAAAGCTTTTACTTTCCATTAAGATGCCTTGTGGCAGGCATGTGGAATTTCAGCAGCAGCAGCTACTGACCCACCTGCCCTGGCCCGGGCTGTCCTGCTCACTGCTCGCTCAAAGGCAAACTCTGCTTCTCCCTCTTGTAAATCCAGGCAGGAGCACAGCCCCCCTCTCCTGCCTGTGGGCTCAAGCTGTGCTCCATGGGGTGTCCAGCCCTTCCCTGCTGTGTGGCTGTACGGGAAATGAGGAATGGGAAATGGGCTTTGCTGGGAGCTTTGTGAGGGCAGTGGGAACCTGCCGCGGTCCCCAGGAGTGAGCCAGGGGAGGAGTCCAGGTGTGGGCAAGAGCAATCCCCTCTCTTTCACACAAGTCTCTTGTGCTGGGATGAAGCTGGACTTGGCTCATGTGGCACAAAGAGCAGCCCTGACAAGAGCCCAGGCATCTGCCTTAGGGAGCCAGAATGAGATAGACAAATGGGCTGATGGGCTCAGCACTGCTGTAAGGAGACAGAGTTCTCTGGTTAAAGTGAGAGATGCAGGTCACCAGGTCACCACCACTTTGATGCTAGCGAGAATTCCTCTGGAGACTCTTCATCAGGGGCTGTAGAGATAGGACAAGGGGTGATGGGTTCAAACTGAAACAGGGCAAGATCTGAGGCAGAAGCTCCTCCCTGTGAGGGTGCTGAGGCGCTGGCACAGGGTGCCCAGAGAAGCTGTGGCTGCCCCATCCCTGGCAGTGTTCAAGGCCAGTTTGGACACAGGGGCTTGGAGCAACCTGCTCTAGTGGCAGGTGTCCCTGCCCGTGGCAGGGGTTGGAACTGGATGATCTTAAGGTCCCTTCCAACCCAAACCAGTGTGGGATTGTATGACACGGTGCAGGGATTTCTGCCTCAGGCACAGAGTCCTCTCAGTTTGTGCAGAACATCTTAGGTTACAACTGTGTCTTATCTGATGGATGGGAGGCAGCGCTATTTGGGTAGTAATACACAGTCACATTTGGTTGGGCTATTTCTGCTGCATCACGAAGAGGCCCACACTGCTCCCATCTGTTGAATAGTGAGTGTCTTTGATGGATCAGCCAGGCAAGCCAGCTAAACTCCCTCTGAGATTCTGCTCCTTCAGTGGTTTGCTCGTCCTAAGCTTGTCAGTTTTATCTTTGAGCTGTTGGGATGGAACAGCCTGAGGAGAGCCTAGAAGTGAATTTGTTCCTAGTTGTAGCTGGAGGACCCAATGTGATTGGCACGCAGCCGAAGCACAGGCCCTGCCCAAAGCCATCTGAAGCGTTCACCCAACAGAAATCTCAGGCTTTCAGTTTTGTGTCCTCAATCCTCAAGCCACCATTCTGATTTTTCGGGCAGTCACTCTGCTTGATGCTAGGTTTAGGATTTCACCAGTAGTTTCTAAACCAAGCTTGGCACTGCTTGTCCTGCCCAGGTTGAAAGGTCTATACATTACATCACTAGGGCCAAAAGATGTGATGTACCGAGTGAAACCAGTTATAACCATGGTGCAGTCTCCAAGCAGTCCTTGTATGCAAATTTGCATGCCAGATGGAAGCGGGCATAATTCAGCATTGATAATGGTGACTGTTCCTAAGGACAGACCTAAGGCAAAGCTGATCAGTATTTGCCACCATACCACCTCTTTCCAGAACAGACATGCCATTAGTCACAGGCATGTTCTGTAGTCAGCAGGTGGTGATGAAATCTGAGTTGTTTCTAGCACTTAAATAGCTGGATACAGGCTCAAAGGTAGCTGTGAAGCAGGGTTTTTACCAGTAAGGGGGGCAGGCTGTGGGAGGAAGGGAAATCTTGGTGCTTAAACCTGCCACATTCACAATGAGCAGTAGAAATACTCCATGGCTAAAAGTGCTGCAGGGATGTCTGACCTTGCAGTAAATCTGACCTTTTTCTGGTGATGCAGTCTCTATTCCTGTTCATTTAAGAGCTGCTGTGAGCCTTTGGTGCTGCTGACAGTGAGTGCTGGCCAGGGCCAAGCGCTTCCTCCAGCTCTGTGCAGTGGCTCCCCTCCCAAAGGCCAGGGAGATACATGACAGCTCCGCATTAACTCATGTGCTGAAGGGACTAGGGCTCACCTGACAGTGTGGTCCTACAGAGATCCTTGCAGGAGGGATGCAGGTAACTCCCGATGTGTCAGTGGTCCCCTCGCACTGAGTTGCTCCTGGGCAGCAGATGTGGCAGTGCAGTGGAGCTGCTTTCTAGCCAGATAATTTCATTAGACCAAGCCGAGCTCTTAATAGGGAGCAGGGCAGCAGTGCTGGCTCCAGTGGGAATTCAGTTGTTTGTAGCAGAGATGAGGTCTCCTCTCAGCATCAGCACCTGGTGTAACCTTGCAGCCACCGTGCAGGGTGAAAAGAGGACTTGGCTTTTCACAACCATTGTTCTGAAGTGACCCATGCGCTCACCTGGGGCAACTCCTGAATAGGTGCCTATTGTGAAACCTGCTAGTAAAACTGGCACAGTTTTTGTTTAAAGACCATCTTATAGCCGAGCATCTTTTACTTCAGAGCCAGGAGCTTCCTCTTTTTAAGTTTCCTTATTTCACTTACTAAAACCAGATTCTATGACCCTTAAATTTTGTCCCCTTCAAAGTGGCTGCTAGAGAGGTGTTTAAACCCCCCTGGTTTGCAGGTTAGTGTGTGGCAGGGCAAGGGGGAGTGAGACCTAGTCATAGCGGACAGCAGGAGTTCTCATGTTTCTTCTCTTCCTATTGCTTTCAGACACTTCTAAACCCAGGTGCTCCAGAGTCCTGCAGTGCAATCTGCAGTGATGAGATTGCGCTTTATCTTTGTCCTTTCAATTCCTTTCTTTTTCTGCTGACCTGAAATGCTGATCCCTGCCTCTCTGCCTTGCTATCATCCAGTTCCTGCAGCACAACTCCTGGCTCCTGTAGTGCCCAATTCAGAGGACAGCTTAATGTGTGTACGTTGTGCATGGAATGCTTACGCATCTTCCCGCTTTCTTAGGCAGGTCTGTCATTAAATCACCCCAAAACACACTAAGAGTGCACACACTCATATTCATCCTGCTCAGTACACATTCCAGGACTCCATGCTTCTGAGGTATGAGGTAAGCAACACGCTGTGCCCAGGCTGCCATCGCTCACATCGCACATGATTCACTGCACACTGCCAAAACATTATCCCAGCAGTCACACCACACTTGGCAGTGCAAAGGGTGCCCTCTGCCAAGCAGAAGACCATAGCACTGCATCTGTGAAGTGCAGGCTCAGAATGTTGGCCAGATCCTTGGCTGCCATAAATAACAATTTATGCATTGTGCTAACCTCAGAGGAGCTACCTGCGTTGGCAGGGCATCATCACCATTTAGGAATAAGGGCAATTAATGAGACAGATGGTCTTAATCCTCTCTTTATTGGATAGTTGTGCACATCACAAGTAAGACTTATTGAACTGTTATGGGCAATCAGCACACACCTCAAGGACTAAGTGTCAGTGGAACTGAATGATTGCTGCCTCCACAGCCAGGTTGGAGCAGATGGCAGGCGAGAAGCTCTCCATATGGCACCTGTTAGGTCACTGGAAAGAAGACCAGTTCTCAGACGGTTACAGCTTCTATAAAGAATAAATAAACCACCCACTGAGCCAAATAATAGCTCTAAGAGCCAAGAAACACCTTAAAGGATAAATGTGCAGGTAAATCCTGTCACAGAGCCATCTGAATCAGGATGCTGAAACCCCTGTGAGAGGTGACCGATGTGTTTCTGCTGAAAACAGCATTCCTCACTGGTGTTATGGTTTCATTACAGTTGGTATAATAACTCAGAACTGCATTTATCTGTCTTTGTCCTGCACCAGTACGACATGATGGGCTGTGGGGGAAAGGGAGGAAAACAGCACTGTAGTACAAGCTGAGTGAACACTTCAGCTCACTGCAACTCAATCTTTCTTCTTTCCCTTGTGCTGCTGCCTCAGCCATTCTGAGTGCTGGCCCTGCTTCTTTATAAAGTGTCACAGTGCCCATGGGTGGCCACCTTCATCTTCCAGCTTTCCCTTGCTAGCATAAAATGAACATCCGTTCAATGCCAAGCACTGGGCCCTGTGAGTCAGTGTGATTTTTTTTGGCCACTCTCTTGTGGCCCTTTTCAAATCCATAGCAAAGCCTTTCAGTAGAGTTAATGAGTTATTGTGCAGAGGCCAGACAGTTTCTGGAACACTAGACTCAGACATCACAGAACTAATCCTCCTGTAGCCCTGTCACTGAGAACACAGCAGTGTTTGCCCCTTTCAGCTTCCTTGCATTTCAGCTGCTGGTACAGGACTAGGTTCATTCTGGCTGAGTTGCGCTTCGTGAATCGCAGCAAGCCACTCCTTGCAGAGATGATAATCATTCTAATCTTCTATTATTATCTCCCAAAGCATCAGGAATGTGCTGGATAAATATTTACAGCAAAAAGAAGAGACCTCAATTCTCTGGCTGAGCTGGGTTAAAATCTGACCTTCTGCTTGGAGCTCATGTCCAGTCTAAATCTTCAGTGTGTGACAGGCACAGAGAACTTGCTGAGAGCAGAGCTGAAACGAGAGTAAATAGAGGGCAAAGGCATCCCAAGCTGGAGACTGCTCTGATGTACGTGTGGGTTAGACTCAATGCTGGTGTGAACACAGTGAAGTCAGCACAACTGTAGTTGTACACCTTAACAATTAGTGCTAATATCATCAAGTCATTCACACCAACAGTTACTGAATTGCAGCCATATGCAATGTATTTCACCGAAAGGGAAAAGCCCTGAAGCATTAAGCCTGCTGAGGTCTGCTCTTTGACCTTCTAGAATGGGACTCAGTCTCACACACGTGCATGTTCTGTTTCATGATAGAGTGCTGACTGTTGCTGCGCTGTTCATTTTAGCCTGTCTGCTCCTCCATAATGACTGGATCAGCAACAAGATGTTAGCAAGCCCTTTGTGAAATGGAGCAGCTTTCCAGCTCTGCAGGACAAGAAGCTTCCTCGTTCCTGTGAGATGGTTGGTCAGTGTGGGCACGGGGGTCTAGCCCCAGAGCCTCTCTACACCATGTTTCACATTAGGATGTAGGGCTGAGCTCTGAGGAGAAGCCAGAACCAGCCAGAACCATTGTAACTCAGCGCAGATCCCAAGGTTGCCCTGGTCTGTTTCCAGGTTACTGGTAGTTATGAAAGACCAAGACAGAGGAAGACAGAGCAACTGAGGAGCAGTGTCCCCATACAGGCACTGAAGAGGTTGAGGCTGGTATATCCCCATATCAAGACTTATGTTGTCACAGCAACATTTTCATAGGCACATCAGAAAACCTAGGCAAAGTGGGCAGTGCCAAGGCTCATTTCTCTGGTTCAGCTGCCCCAGTGATCCAGGGACCTGCTAAGACCCTGGGGAAGGAGATGCTCTGACACCCCTGAGCAGCAGGGGAGGGGCAGTGCCACAAGCTGTATCATCTGTGCATTCACAGGCTGTGTGAAGACATACCACTTGGCAAGGAGGAGAGCTGCTGCTGAGCACCACAATCAAAGAGTCAAGCTGCTGCTGCTGAAACCACTCCTCAGATCCAGCAACTCCATATTCCAGCAGCTCCTTTAGAGACCAGCACCACCAGGACAGTTTGCTTTCTGGTATGACCTACCAGCGGTTGGAGGGGAAGCTGAGACAGCAGTCGGACTCTTGAGTGCTGCAGCTTGGCTGCCACTAAAGTCTCCCTCCAGAAGTTACATTTCTCCTCAGCATCATGGCTGTGTGTGTACTTCCCTGTTAAAAGCCCTCACTGTCAAAGCAAGCAGGTCACTGCCTGCAGGAAGCTGTGCTGGACTCTGCTGGCAAAAGGAAGACGATTTGAACTGTCAGGCACGGATAACATGCTGCGTGTTTCTGTCCTCCTTGCTGACAGATGATTTCACTTTGGCAATAAGCAGCTGGAAATGGATGGGTTGCTTGGTTTGCACTTTTTGTCAGTAATTTTCCAGGGGAGTCTCTCTGGTTCTGCTACCTGCTGCTGAAACAGCTCCTCACAGATCCTCAGGGACTCCTCAGCAGCACCTAGCCTTCCCTCTTCAAGGGAGTAGCCTGGTCATTCCAGTTTCTAGTTCATCTTTGCTGGCACTTGAGGCTTGTCTGTATGAAACAAAGGAAAGGCAGCATTGACTATTGTGGAATATCTTATTCGGGAGAATTGGGAGCAGAATCACTGTCCTTGCAGTAGCTGTTCTCAAATGAAACAGTCTCTTCCTCCTGGTAGGCAAGCCGTGAGGAGGCTACCATTCCACAGTACCATTTCACTCAGGAAAGAAGGGACACTTTCATTTTCAAACCGTTCCTTTCCAGGTAGGCAATGAGTTGGGAAAGTACCTGATGTGAATTTATCTCCAGCACCACTTGCAGACCATCAGCCCTTGGTAAGCAGAGCTGCAGCATCCACTTCCAAACAGGCAGAGCTGTTGCGGGTTTGTGTGCCCATTGCTACGAAGGATTCCATCCCCTCCGAGGGGCCCAGCCCCAGCCCAGGAGCACAGCTCAGGCTCTGTAACCATCTCCATGTGTAGCCATTCTCTCGAGACCACAAGCACTGGAAATGGGGGCTGCAGAGAATGACCCTCTCAGAGAACGGTGGCCACTGCTGCACTTCAAACCGCCTTTTCCTCTGTGGAGAGCCCAAGGGACTACAGTGGGTCAGAGAGTGCATTGAGGGCAAAGTTGAATGGAGATGTTCAGGGGGTTCTTGCAAACTTCCATGAGGGAATGGCTGTCTTCTCTTGATATAAGGGGGTGGACAGCTTTTGCATACGGAAAGAACTGCCTCTGCTCTTGCTTGCAGAGCTGCCTGATCACCAAGTCCTCAGCTTTTCAGCAGCTCCAGTCCCTTTATTTCAACAAATGGCCCTACCTACAAAAGTGGTGGAAATCCCTCACGTTCTGGGTTTTCCTGGTAGGGAAGGGACACAGGGAGCTCAGTGCCTTGCAAAACCAGAGCCTGCATGTTCTGAACTTTCTTCCTGGGACACTATCACAGGAAAGGAACAAAATGCCCTGGTACAGTGACTGCAATCTGCCTGGCTTGTCTATGGGGAGGAAATCTTCAACAAAGTTTGTATTGGCTCCCATTTGTCCCTTCAAGTTCATGCAGATAATCCAGGATCACATCTTCCTCTGACATTGCAGTTTATAGCTTCAGCCTGGGAGGACGTATGTGATGTACTCTGGAGGTTTTGTGTATATAGACCTAAATGGGTGGCCTGGGAGTTATAGCTGGCCCTGACTGCCTTTGTCTCACAAGAAAGCAGTGCTTTGGGGGCCATGTATCTCTGCTTTTCTCACAATGCTGAGCATTAATGCCATTCCTCAAGCTAAGAATAGATAGTCCTCAACTTGATGGCTGTTGAAAGAGCACGGACCAGAACAGCAAATCTTAGTAATATGCAGGCCAAATCCTGCTCTCAGCTGCACAGATTTTCTGTGCCACCATTTAGAAGTTAATGATGCACCAGGGACGCTGTGGTGTAGATGCAGTACCATAACAAAGAAGTGCTGGTTGAAAAACCACTCTCAGAGCTCTCTCTGCTTCCTCTACCTCAGTGTAAGAGGTAATTTCAGATAAAGTCTCACAGGGATGTCCTATGAGCCTGGCTCCACTGGGTATTTTTATTAGTGTCCAATGAGTCTGACTGGAGAATATATCATTTTGCAATGACCTTCTTGCCATAAAGGACTGACTGGAGCTGATTTTACCTTTATTTGGCAGCAAAGTGGACATTATCCTTAAATCCTTGTTTGAGGGAAAGCATTTTCACCACACAAACAGTCCCTGAATGTCCATGGGGCAGCAAAAATAAGGCCTGGAAGGACAGGATTTTGATTCTGCACAAGTTATGGGACAGTTGCCCAAACTCGCTGAATGTCTCCATGTAGAGGAAGAGGTCATAAGAGAGCATTTCAGCCACCAAGTGACTGTAAGGTCCTACAGGGACTTTACAACAAGAAAAGGAAAAGGGACAGTCTTGTTGCCATATATTAAGAAGAGCTTGGAGAAGATCATTTCAGAGGATTGGATTGTGAAGCACTCATATACACTTCAAACAGCTCCTTCTCTGCAAAACCCCAGGACTGTTTCAGAAAGTTGCCAAGCAACCCAGAGGCCGTATATTGTAAAGACTATATCATCCAGACACTTGCTTCTTATAAACCAGAGAATGGGATCTAAAGGGCAGGTCAGGATAATCTCGCTTTTCTGAGCCCCTGTTGGCTTTCTTGTCCTCCTGCTTCTTTCATACACAGGACACCCTCCCCTTCCCGCCCATATTCCTTCCTTGCTTCATTTTCTATGTTGGGAAGAAGGAAAAGACAATGTGGTCAAAGAAACAACAAAAAAACACTAAGAAGAGGCAAAACTATGTGTGACAGCCTATAAGGAAGCACCAGTTAAGTTAGACATTAGCAATGCAGTTTGTAGCTGAGCATTTCCAAAGAGATCTTGATAAATGCAGCCCAGCTCTGCACCATTTACATACCCTGCCTTGCCAAAAGGAGCAAAGGTAGTCACTGTAACACTCGCAGGAGAGGAAAACGGGGGAAAAGATGGATTTAATGGTACACATTGTCGTTTTTTACTCTGTTTGGTTCTTCTCTGTAAGGGAGCCAATGAACGGCTTTAGAGCATTAGAGTAGTGGCACTACTATAGAAACGCTGAGGAAATGCAGACCTTGGGTGTGCAGAGGGGTGGCAAGAACCTGTTCACAGTCCCCACCGTGCTGCTTCTTTGTTGCTTCTTTGCAGACTGAGCCCTATGAGCCTCTTTCTCTACGTTCTGCACCACACTCACTGTTTCCCCATGTCACTGAAACTGCCAACAAACAATGATGTTCCTCTCTTCCCTCTTGAAAATCTGCATGTTCTAAATTCTGTTTTTCACACGCAGGTCATTGGAAAAGTTGTTAGCCTTGGAAACGCACTTAATCTTTGGACAAATAGACTTTAAATGGTGCACTGTTGTCTAGCAACTATACTATAAACAGCCCTCCATTTGTTCCTGTGGGTAATCACTGATTTCTTGGGGATTAAAGCTTAAGTAACACTCCAATCTAGGTGCGTGCATCAGACCACGCCGTATTACAGCAGATTACGTCTCCTACTATACAGCTTACTTAACCATTTATAATCACAACAGAAACCTGACAGCTGCAATGATAAGAAAATGAGCACTAGCTTGTCAAGTAATCAGTATTTTGAGTTATGATGTAGAACATTTTACTGGCAGGCTCCAGAGCATTTCTGTCATACTGCAGGGTGGAGTGGCAGATAAGCATCAAATTAGAAGATCTCAACTAGGCTGAGCCTGAGTTATTTCAAATATATCTTGATAGCTGCTGCTCAGCACCCTCTGCATGTTCTCTTGCATTTATTTGCTGCTCCCCACTGCAGGTATGGAGTTTTACCTTCCAGTGCTGTGCAGGACCGTGCCACAGTGAGATACTACAACTCGGTTGTGGGCATAGAGGCTCAGGACCGATTGAGCTGACTCTCTACGTGTTGTGAATACAATTTACTGGATGCATCTGCTTCCATAGATCACCGTCTGCTTAAGAGACTAAAAACGTGCTGTTGCTAAATCACGGCGTTTAACACCTTCCCCAGTGAAGCCGCCCTGCGGCATGTACTGTCTTCGGTTGCTCATGGTCTCAGCATAATGCTGGGTAATGGATGAATGGGGTGGCCTGGGGCTGGCTGTAAGGAAAGAGCGATTGTCGAGTTGAATTTAAACGAAACTTCAAATAAATAAATAAATCACAGGCTCTAGATTTAGAATAAATCTCAGCATTTGTGGGATTAGAGTTTCAAATGTTGATCTCCCACGCTGGAAGAAATACAGGTCTGTGGGTGGGTAATGCTACATATCTGTTGGAAAACGGGCGTTTAACTGAAGGAATTATGTTCAAAGCATTTCAGATATACCTGAAGAATCCACATTTTAAAGAGAACAAGTTTAATAAGAACTGAAAAAACAAACTCACGCTGGAATTCCTCAGTTCCCTGCCCTTGTGATCCTACTTTAATGTCTTGCTCATGACCCACAAGCAGCAACTAGAATCTCCCCTTGCCACTGCAACACTCAGGCTCTTCTGGCTTTAAATATGCACTATTCCATGACTCTACGATTCTAAGTGTAGAAAGCATGGAGAAAGCAGGGAGCAGCCTCCCTGAAAGGAAAGACCTCCAGGGCCAAGCCCATGTAGGGGTTGCAGTAGGCCAGCTTTTGTTTGTAGCTGTGCCAAAAGGCGTTTGATGCTCATGGCCAGTATTTGAGTGCTTGGAAGGTTGGTGGAGCAGTGTCAGGAGCAGCCCAAATGCTGGGTTGAAACCTACTTAGATACTGATGTTTTCCATGTGCTGTGTGAGTGACCCAGGAAAGATCCATGGCTATAAGTGATACCCCAGGGAATGTTCCTCCTTGTGAAACACCATCATTTCAGAAACCTTTATTCTTAAGCAGTTGTTAGCAATAGAAAAAGGGTGATCCTACTTCCCTAACTGCAGTATGTAGGCTTTAAGGCCTGAGGATGTAGTGACAGGGACATTTTGGACCCTGCATCTTTTCTTAATGTTTAAAAGAAGCATCTGTTAGACCCATCGAGGATACAGGCATGCTCCAGGGCTCTGTTTGCCTCAGAGTGGGAAGAGTTGGCACAATGTTCTTTGGGAGGCACAACACAAACAATGTGATCCCACTGGGACTTGTTTGAGTTTTGAGTTCTTGCCTCCCTGTTGTTGTGTCCTCCAGTCTCATATCCCCAAAGCAGTTTCATAGATATACTTGGCTTCTGTCTTCCTGCTGATGATTCCTGAAGGGATGTGTCTGATAAAGCTAGTATTTCTTGCATGAGACATCCCATAAAGTTTCAGTGATATAATTAGGTTATACACTGTGTGGAACAACAATTGGATTCTCTCTATGTTCTACATTTGTATTAAAAGATACTACAGCATTGTCATCTTCTTCCTCCCAACCACTTTTTTGCTTTTAATTCCCTTGTAAATCAGCTGAAATCCCCTCTGGATTCTGGGGCAACCTCAGTGTATGGATAAAGTCTTGCTCCTGTTGAATTTAATGGCAAAATTCCTGTTGCACTGAATTTTGGACGGTACAAAATTCACTTTTGGATGGAAGAGAACAAACAATTCACAGCCTCCTGGGACTAAGGAAAACCTGTGAATTGCTGACGATTCCATTTGTATCAGTTTAACAACACATATTTGGGTAAGATAGAGGCAAAATCCTTTTAAATGTGGTGTGAAAGCATTTCCATCTCTAGTACTAAAGCAATTTTTGTCACATAATGAAGATTCAAGCTGAAAAACATATCATTCCTGTAAAAAGGTGATATTAGGGACTGTGACAGCCTTTGAGATGTGGTCATTTTAAAAGCCAACAACCTTGATAATACCCTTTGGAGATTACTGTTTGTTAATAGTGCACATTAGGAATCAAGCAATCATAGAGAGCGCAATTAAGTGCATAATCACAGATATTTTTGACATCTGTCTACTTATAGGCTCTATGGCAGGTTTTTTTTGCATCTCCCCCCTTGCAGCCTGAGTGTCTTCAATTAATTTATCACGACCATCTGTGTTGTAATTTTTGCTGCTCAGCTTGCCTTTCTACATCTGGTTTTTGGCTGAATATTTCATGACACTTCATCATTTTCACTCATAGCGCTAAAAATACAGAATTAATATTTGTTGGGTTGCTCACTGAAGTTAATCCACAATTAAACAGACCACTACAGTTCCGCTAAATGATTCTTTATGATGGTGAACACAAAGGCAAGAAGGAAGGAACAACATTTTAACCCTGTGTATCAGGTTTTCTGGTGCTGCTTACTTCAGATGCACAGAGGCAAATGCATCAGTGGCTCTGCCAGCTCTGAATCCCCAGCTTAAAGGATGTTTCAGGGAGAGGGGCTATGTCATGGCTGGAAGGTTATTTGGTTATTGTGTTCTGGATAGTCTCCATGAGTGATTATCAGCGTTTTTGAGGGCCGTAGCTAAGTACAATCACTGCAACAGGGTTCTGTAGTACACAAGGAGCAGTGTAGATCCAGCCTCTCTACACTGATCACAGTATATCAGATGGAATAAGCAGTTAAAGCTGGCTTCACTGAGTGGGCAATGCCTGCAGCAAAGACGAAATGTGTTGGTTGTCACTTCCTAGTACCATCGAGGTTAGGGGCATAGTGCTCCTAATACTAACTCATTCCACCTCCCTACAGTGAAGCAAATGTTTTCTGTTGCTTTCCTGGTGTCCTTTGAAATGTTTAGCTTGGGGGCTCATTCACAGTAAATACTTGTCCATTTCACAAATCTGTTGTCTGAAGTCATTGCTTCTGCCTGATTTTCTTTCCTTAAATTTCTTCCTCTAGTTAATACTAATTTTGAGTGACCTTTTTCCACTCCTGGCAGTGTAGCACCCTGTGATTCTGTTTTCAACGGCTTCAGTATCTCTAGCCTTTAGTAAACCATAGCAACTGTCATCTCCTCCTAAATGAGAGAAGAGCAAAAAATGAACATCAGAGCCTACTCAGCTACAGCAACAGGCCTCTCAGTGAGGAGCTTGTACAGGAGAAATGCTTTTCACTATAGCAAGAACTGGCCTTGCAATGACATTATGGTGCGTTTATCTAAGACAAAAGTCCTTGATGAGATGCAACTCTTTCTGCAAGAGGTTTTCCTGAGAAAGAGCTGTATAGCGTGTTCTTCATCCAGCTGTGCCCTGGAACACAATATCCAAGTATCTGCCTCTTTTACTGATTCAGGATACTATTTTCTGAGTTGATTTCTTTGCCCTTCTGGATTGTGGTCCCTGATGGCAGTATGATACCTCTGTGGTGAGGGGACACCCTACAGCAGCTGAAGTGTCAAATCCAAGCCTCACTGGGCACAGTCTCATGCCCACAACCGAGTGGAGGGAGAAAGGGGCAGCCCCACAGTGAGGAGGAAAAGAAAGAGACATTCACTAGGAAAGCCTGGGTAACACTGCTGGTTTTCCCAAAGGAGCCTCAGCCACGAAAAGGCTGGGATTGCTGCTGAAGACTGAATGAACTTTCTCTTTTCTGCTTATAGTGCACTTCTGTGTGGGTGGGCTGACTGGATTGGAAGTAAACAGCAGGAAGAAGACCTCCCCAGTCAGTGATAAACTGCTTTGCTGAGTGAAAACAAGCACTACAAAAATATGACAAATAGCTCTGAAAGTGGCACTTTTCTAAGCAGGGTTTTAAGCCTATGAAAAAAAGCACCGCTCCCTCTGCGAGCCCCATTATATTCATTGGTATGCTTCACCAACTTAGCCAAAAAACAGCAGGCCAGATAGAACCCTGCCACGTTATACTTGACTTTTATCAGTGATGGAGTGAGAGCTTTTACTTGTGGTTGGACCCATGCAGATTGAAGAAGCCCCTCTTTAGTGTCAGTGCCAGAGGTCTGTGACTTTGGCACTGAAACGTGAAGGCTGTACAGCTCCCATCACAGGGGCCTGCAGCTTGGGGTTCGTAATGTGCTCAGGTGAGTCAGGGCAGCATCTGATAAATCACACAAAACAGCAGTCCCGAATGGACAGCACTACAAATGGTAACGGTGAAACTCGATAATCATGGAATTGTCCTGGAAAACGTAACATGGAGTAAATCTTTACCCTGTCTACCTTACCACAGCACTAAGCAACTGGTGGTTTGAACGCTGACTGATCAGTTAAGTCCTATCAGTACAACAGTAGGAGAATCCTTGGTTTCAACTGCTTAATAAGGTATAGGAGAGATAAATGATTTCTTTCATTGTGAGGCTTATATATCTGCAAAGAAATGCTCCTGAAGATATCCCCCAGTCACCACTGTCTCGAATTCATGGCAGGAAATTCCCATGAATTCACCACACTGAAAATACAACCCCTCATTTGCCTGGTCCCTAAGTATTTCCAAGACAGGGTTTGTTCTGCATTAGTCAGAGTTGGTGACTGTTGAAAGAAGCTTTACTGGGTGAAAATGTAAAGGTCTTTAGCCATTTAAGATGACTTTTAATTAAAACTCAACAATCCCGGGTTGAGCAGAGCACAGCCAGAATGTCATAAACCTCTGCAGACTGGATAGTGTGCTGGGCTGGGCTGGAGCGGGGGACAGACACGTAATCCTCCACAGATAATTAGAGCAGAAAATGCTTCTAATCTCTTTGTTAGTCTGGTTTTGTTATTTGATCTAATAATAAACTAGACAAAAGACAAAGAAGTCCTCATACATTTTAATTTAGACTGCACTGGGCTTCTTTTAGCCCGCAATGTTTTAGCTGGTCTGTTTTGATTTATGCATGTACTGTACAGACCTGCATGGTCTCCAGGCCAGTTTTCACTCTTTTTTACCTCACTGACCTCTCACTACATACAGCTCTCCTCACCGACCTTTTAATAAAAACAACCACTCCTCATGGTTTTCCAAATCCGTACACATCCCTTGCAGCGCCCAGTGCACAGGGACTGTTCTTGTAACATGCTTGTTTCACAGATGAAGCTATTCCCTCTGACACTGCATGTCCTTCACCTTCCCAACTAACCTCCATCCTTAGCCTCCTCCTCTTCAGCTCCCTCATTCCCTTCTAGCTCCCATGCCAACCCCTCATCATTCTTCGTCCCTCTAAACCCAATGAAACCTGTGACCCACGACTGAAGCCCCTTGGACAGCTCTAGCTACTGCTGGAAGCCCTGGTGATCAATAAATGAGAGAGATCGGTTCATGGGAAAACTGAAGATGAGCCAGTGTGCACTTGCAGCCCAGAAACCCCCCGTGTGCTGGGCTGCATCCCCGGCAGTGAGACCAGCAGGTCAAGGAGGTGATCCTGCCCCACTGCTCTGCTCTGCTGAGACCCGACTTGCAGCACTGTGTGCAGTGCTGGTGTCCTCAGCATAAGGACATGGAGCTGCTGGAGCAAGTCCAGAGGAGGCCACGAGGATGATCAGGGGCTGCAGCACCTCCTGTATGGAGACAGGCTGAGAACATTGGGGCTGTTCAGCCTGGAGAAGAGAAGCTGCGTGGAGACCTCAGAGCAGCTTCCAGTGTCTGAAGGGGGCTACAAGGATGCTGGAGAGGGACTCTTCATCAGGGACTGCAGCGATAGGACAAGGGGTGATGGGTTCAAACTGAAACAGGGCAAGTTCAGGTTAGATCTAAGGCAGAAGCTCTTCCCTGTGAGGATGCTGAGGCGCTGGCACAGGGTGCCCAGAGAAGCTGTGGCTGCCCCATCCCTGGCAGTGCTCAAGGCCAGGTTGGACACAGGCGCTCGGAGCAACCTGCGCTAGTGTGAGGTGTCCCTGCCCATGGCAGGGGGTTGAAAGTGAATGAGCTTTAAGACCTTTCCATCCCAAACCGCTCTGTGACTCCGTGGTTCCACCACGCCGTTACTATCAGCGCGCACGTAATCTACGGGGCAGATCCCTGAGGGGGTCTGCGCCGTCCCGGGGCCGGGCCCTGCGGTCGGGAGCGCACCGCCCCTGGGTCAAACCGCTTTAGCGTAGTCACCATGGCAACAGCAACTGCCGGCGGGGGAGCGTGGACGCGCCTCAGCCCGCCTGGAGCCTGTGGCGGCTCCGCTCAACTTCGGCGGAGGGGCGGCGTTGAGGCCGTGCTGCCCCGGCGTCGGCGGCGGGACGGGAGCGGGTTGACCGCGGTAAGGAGGAAGGGACGCTGCTGGAGGCGGGCGGGGTGGGTGCCCGGCGGGACGGAGGTGGTGCCGAGCGGAGTGGAGCGCTGAGTGCCCGCGTCTGCCGGTATCGCTGCCCGAGCCGTGCGGCTTCTGCACGCCCTGGAGCCATGAGGCGCTGTGGTGGTGGGGGGGGCGGCTGAGGGATCGAGCCCCGGCAGCTTCATAAAGTGCGGATTGTTGTGTGAATGCCGCCCGTTTCTTCACAGAAGCGGCTGAGCTGCCCATAGAAACCCCACAAAGTTCTCAGGGTTTGGAGGGACTTTGAAACAGGCACCGAGCTCTGCCCGAGTCCCGAAGCGCATTGGTTTTGGCGGGTATCTTGTAGAGGTACCGCACCAAGCCCTAATAGCTCCAAAGCACTGCTGTAAACACAGCTGTTATCCCTCGTCACCAGGGCTAATCCCTACCCCAGTGTGGATTTAAGCTCTCGGTGCCACTCTAGAGGGCTTCACTTCAAGCCCTGTCCTCTTTTCTTCGCTGAGCCTGGCTCCCTCTGCCCTCACAGGAGCACCGCTGCCCGAGGTGAGGCGGGATGGGTGGGCAGGGAAGGGGCTGGGGTGCTCCAGCTCTAATCCCAGGCTGGGCTCGGGCATGGCTGCCTGCATGGCTAAGCACCGGGTGACCGGTTACATAAAGAGTAGGCAGCCGAGGAGGAAAGCGTGGTTTATGCTGCTTTAAGCTTATCCCACTCGCGTTTAAGATCTCTCAGATTTAATACCTGCCCTACTAAGTGTCTTCTATGTGGAACCCCAGTGTTTTGTAACCCCAGCCGCTAAGGCCAGCCAGATAGCTGTGGAGTGATGGCAGTGTAACTGAGAACCCACTACACACTGTACATCACTTAGTGCTAACACACTAGTTACAATCTGTTTCAAGACAGCTTATGCTTATGCTTCTCTGTGGATGGGTCGTAGGTGGTTCATACAAGAAAAGGGTGAGCTTTCCCAGAGCTCTGCCTGTTGCTCCCTGTGCTGTATGTGATCCCTACAAAGAGAGGCTCAAGTTGTAACTTGGCATTCTTCTTTTGGGTGCTAATTTTAAAGCGATGTGTATTTTTAAGTAACTCCTGTTACCAAACTTTAACACTGGTCCTAGTGTTCTCCAGTACAGGGAAAACTCACGCTAATAGCTTTGCAGTGAATTGAGACACAGTGAGACTTTGGGGACCTCTGGTCAACACTCTTTCTGATAGATACCGTAACCAAGCTTCAGTGCTGAACAGAAATGTACGGGCATCCATTAAAATGCATTGTAACCTTACAATGCTGTGAGTTACTCCTGCTTTCACGGAAGAATCAGTCCTCAGTCTGGGTGGCAAATGCACACCCATTTTCACAGCACTTTGTCTGGTCTATGCCACTACATATGAATAAAACCCCCAAAACTTCAGTGGATCTGACAACAGGTGAAATAGGCTTTTGGGTCTGAGTTTTCAAGCTCTTACTTTAAGTAATCCTGTAGGTATAAGTATCTGCAGTGAATGACAGTATTAGAAACTCTAATGACTGCTCTTTTAATAACACTGTATAGCTACAGTGACAGTAGAATAAGAGAAAGAGGAGCTGGGGATCTCTCTGAGTTTTAATTTTGAATGCCTTTTATGGAGCCTTCCATTGGATGCTATTGCTGCTATTGCTTTATACAGGAATACAGGGGTTTATTTATTTATTTACTTTTTTTTTCCTATGGTTTAAATAGTTTTAGTAACAGGAAACCTATTTATCTGTGCTACCTTCTGAACTCTCATTTCTATGGCTGAATGAATGGTGAAGAATATTTTAGGTCTCTCTGTCCTGACTGGAAACCTGGCTTTGTAGTCTGCAGGGATCAAAGAAAGATACAGAATTGAAGGTGTGTTTGATCCAGCACAGCAAGAGCTGAGCAAAATGTAGGAGTTTTAATAACAAGGCAGGCAAACAGAGCAGATCAGTGTGTTCTAACTTCCTCCCTTCAGCAGGTGTAGGTAACAATCCAGTGTAGGTTATATTTCATAGAGTGTTTTTATGGTTGCTATTAG
Organism: Psittacula echo; assembly: GCF_963264785.1. Classification (NCBI taxonomy): domain Eukaryota; kingdom Metazoa; phylum Chordata; class Aves; order Psittaciformes; family Psittacidae; genus Psittacula; species Psittacula echo. The sequence goes on along the minus strand of NC_137738.1, from coordinate 1,908,902 downwards.
AAAATACTGTTTAGAGCATGAGTGAGAATTTGGCATGAAAATAGTCCTGTTTCTCAGCAGATGGAACTCATTTGCTCTCATAAGTAGACAAACTGTAAAATGCTACTCTGCTTCATAAGCAGATTTGAGTAACACCCACCCTTTTGCTTCTGCAGATAACACAAAGATTATCTTCTGTACAGAGTCCCAGTCATCAGTAGAGCTCCAGGCTCTTCCATCTCTTTTTCTTTAAGCTTTGTGGACTGGATTTTCGTCTGCAGTTAATCAGCAGAGCTCTTTTATTTAGTTTGGTGAGGCAAATCTGGTTTATATTAGTGCAGCTGTATGGTAGATCATGAAGTGGTACCTGTTAGATCAGCTACGTTTTTTTCTCGTATTTTGGCTAGCGACTGAAAAATACCTTTCTCATTCAAACAGGAGCTTGGAGCCCAGTTCATGCTGAATTCCCACTTCTTTACCCCTCTTACAATCAAAGTGCAGATGTAAAATGCACCAGAGAGACTTGTTTTCTGAAAGATTGAAGCTCTAAGGATATATTACAATTTAAACAGATGCTGGGGAGGTGAGAGCAGTATTTTTGTGTGTGTTCTCCATTTTAAACAGTTGCATTACAAAAAATCTTTTGAGGGCTACTAGCTGTAGAAAAAGTGACATACCCATGTGTACCATAGAAGGGCTTTCAAGCTTTCCCTCGTAGAAATGGTTTCTCTTTTGTGTTGCAGCACCTTGTAGTACACTCTGACTGTCCTGTTACACTAGCTAGCAGTGACTTTTAGCCATGCACATTCACAAATGGCTTAAGTGACTTGTAACTGTCCTTGGCAATTACACCAGACAAAGCCCCAGCCCATTTCTGTAACTCAGAGAATGCAGTCTGCTGGAGAAAAAACCCACTAATGCAGAGATTAGACTGTATGCTGAATGGCAGCATGGCTCTCACACGTTTTTGAGAGCACTTGTCATTCAGAAGCAGACTTAGGCAGCAGCAGGAGCTGTCAGCCTGCAGCAGGCTGGTCAGATCATGAGCACTGCCCTGCTAGGGGCAGACAGGCATTACCTGGCACGCTGTGGCCTGCTGAGTGCCACAGTGCCCTGTCACGTCAGCTCACTCCTAGACGCTGCTGTGAGGCTGTTTTTGCTGTCCTCAACACCTGCAGCCAGGAAGACTTGACAGTAAATAATGTTCCATTTAAAACGTTGGCTCGATCCCCTGTACTTCTGTTATTCAGAACTCCTTGCTGCTTGTATCAGGGTCATGTCCTTCAATGCTCTTTAACTGTGATTTTTTTGTTTTGGTCCAGAAATAGCTTGTCCCCATCACAGCAAGAGAATGGGTACACTCATAAAGCAAAACAGGTTCTCTGCTGTGGTCTGTAAGCACACTTCTGAGTGTCCCCAGCAGTTCTCTCTGCATTCTGCAGGTCAGCATGAGGACTGCTGCTGTATTAGCATCATTATATATGCATTGCTTCTAAGTTTCTTGATTGAAAAGCTCTAGCTACTGCTTTTTCAGCATTAATTGCCTCGTAGCAACTTTGGGAGACAGATGTGGGTTCTCTGGCTGAGGTTATAATAATTTCCAGTAAGATTACAGTCGTGTGGCAATGTGTAAACACCATGGCCTTCCATGTCACTAAATAAGAATGGAGATTCCAGACTGATAGGAAGTAGGGTTCTTTGGACTCTAGTAAGGTAAAAACTTCTGTATGGAGAGAATAAAGATAAAGAACTCTTCAAAAAAGCAGTGGAGAACAGAGATCCTTTTACAAAGCTATGATGGACTATATTAATAAAACTGAGAAAGGGTTGGCAGCAGTTTCTTGAATTAGAATTTGCTAAGATTCTTTGCTCAGAACAGAATCAAAATATCTTTATTACAGAAGAAACTGAATTTGGGGTTGACGTGTGCTGCTGTTGCTACTCAGTGCCACTCCATGTAGGTACAGCAAGCAGAATAGCCGTGGCTACAAAGTCTGCGGGAGAAGCCGGTTAAATGTTGCACCAGTGAGCACACACACAATTCAGGGATGGGAGTAGCCAAACTGGCTTTAATCTACCTATGAGGTGCAGTCTAGGGAGATACTGGATATCCTTTGCTATCCAAAGGATGCTGAATTTTTCTGGTTAATGAAAGAAGAAAAAGAAGAAGGAAAAATGTTTAATATGCTCTTCAATTTGATAGCCTCTGTTTTCCCTGTGACTGCATGTCTCTTTTAATAAGTATAGTTATGAACACAATTTGGGGATGGAGCCTGTCCCACTTCTCTTAGAAATAACCTTCCTTGTTTGTTACCTTCTCATCTGGTGTGTGTGGAAAAAGCAGTTCTGTCTCTCTGATCCCTGGCAATAAGGAACTACCACCCGTAAGAAGGGAGGGAAGGCATTTCCCAGCTCCTCAGCCCAGTAGTTTGTTGGTATGCTTTGCCCGGGTGACAGTGGATTTCTTGGGACTCTGTCCATAGCCAGCTGAGTGACAACATTTCCATTGACATCACTGGATTTGGGATTAGGCTGTTTATCATTTGGATTAGATATTCATCTTCTACAAAGCAAAAGGGTCCTGCTGCTTAACTTAGGGTTTACCAGAAAGCAGCCTAGCAAGTGGTGAGCCACACTGCAAAAGCCTGAAGAAGACTGATGTCTGTCAGGTTATATGAACAGCCCGCAGCTGGCCAAAGAACATCCAAAGAGCAACCTACAGAGACATACTGTCTTTGTTAGTAGAAGAGCTAGGAAAGGCTGAAATCCTGTCCTAGGCAGGTGAAAAACAAGACATGTGAACTCTGATACTTATTCTGATTCTTTGGTGCATTCTGTGGAGCAAGAAATGGAAATCATACGGGGAAATACGAGAGAAGGTGAAAAAGTAGGAGACAAGATGAAATTGTACAGAACCTGCCACTAGAAGAGAATGGAAAGAGTTGTAAAGTACGTGAGGAGGAAAACTGAGGAATTGCTGACAACATGGAGAACAGAAATGAGATTTGGAGAAAGGCAAAAAGCTTCTTTAGAACTAAAGCTAACAGGAACCTTTCACATGCAAAAGTCTAGAGGGACTTATTGGCAGTCACTAAAAACTGAAGGAAGCCCTCCAAAGCTGTGTGAGAGGAAGTGAGGTACTCCAGACTTCAACACAGCTGAGTTAAATGTGTGCTTAAAAAGCTGTGAGGTGGTTGGTCACACTTGCAGTCAATGGAGTGAGGAGAAGGTTTATCTTGTAGATGAAGGTGTAGGGTGAGGTAAATGTCTTGAAACCAGTTTCAAGATTCAGTTTCTGGAGTGGAATGTGTGTGTAAACCGCTCTGAGATTTTGTTGGGTAACACCAGAGTAGTTCCTCATCTGGATTCTGTCAGCTCCCAGGATAGCCTCTTACAAGGAATCAGAAAATGGGCTCACTGTGCAACATAAAGGTCTGTATTCAGATGGGGCAATGTCTTTCTTTCAATAATTGTAAAGTGAATGCTTGCAGAGTGTGAATTTGTCCTTTTCCCCTGTAAGAATGCCAGGCTGAAACTTTTGCCTGCTTTCAGTTGCCCACATCCTGCCAACCATGCTTTGAGCCTTTCCTACTAGGAAAGCCATTCTGAGCCATTTAATGATTAGCTTGCATGTGAGCTTTCAATTAAAAACAGCAGCCACAATTAATGGAGCCCATAGGATCTTCTGCAGGCTGCAAAGACCAGTAGTGGGAAGAGTGGTGGCTTGTCAAGCCTGCTAAATAGAGATGGCCAGTTTCCAGCTCTCAAAAGGAGGAGATGATGGATGAGAGATGGGAAAGGAAACAATCTCATACAAACAAGACTCCCTTAGGAGCAGCCAGCACAAGCCGCCAGTGAGCATGAAATGCTTGCATAGGATTTGTTTTAATTTGAGAACCGGCCATTTCCACTGCAGGTAAGGTGCTTTTCTTACTTTGTACTCTTCTCTCGTGGAAGCAGATTTTTCAAGTGATGTATGGGAGACAAGTGGAAGCTCCAGAGTCAGTGGTGTCTGTGTTCCCATATGAAAAGCAAAACTGCCTTTTACCAGTGCCTTATGAAAGCTCTGGGACAGAGCAGAGCTCAGATTCAGCAGCCTTGCTCAGACAAAGTTATCCAAAACACTTTCCTAGCTGATTGTTCTCTGCAGTACCAGTGCTAGGTAAAAGGGTTCTCCTCCTGCAGAACTACTTCCTTTGGGGGAGACCTGTGACATAAAACATAAAGGCAGTAAGAAGAGCTGAGGACCATGTGAAAGCCAGGGCAGGTCAAATTAGAGCCCAGGTCTCCTTGCTCTCTTTTCCAGTTCTGACCACTAAATTCCCCTCATGCTCCTTTTCTAATGAACAAAAGAGCTGGTGAGCTTGGAATAGCCGGAAGGGCATTCATCAGCTTCACAGTTACACTGATTTACCCCTGACACACTGAAGTCAGCAGAGTTACACAAATGTGAGATCAGGTCATAGCCAGAATAAGCGTAAAGCAAGCTAACCCTTTGCTGGTAAAATAGAGAAGGGCATGCTCATCTTCATCAGAGGAAGGCACAAATGGAAATAATAATGATACATGAATTGGTCAGGTATCTGTAAAAGCTTATGAAAACCTGCTCTCACATAAGCTGAAAAGAAACAGGAGACTTTCAAATCAATTACAACCGCTTGTGGTCTGTTATGCTGCTCACTTTTGCTAGTAGGGCTTACCTATGTGATATGTAAGTGGTAGGATGAAGGAATGGGCCTTAAGTTTTAAGGATCTTCATCCTAAATAGCGTGTAATGGTGAATGGAGGGTACCATGTAGCAGGATCCAGGTACATGTGAGGATGGTAGGATTATGGAGTTGAAGCTTTCAGCACATCAACCTGAGCTCATTCACGTGTCTTGGGCAGGTATTTCAGCAGCAGGCAGGCAGAGCACTGTGTGCTGCTTTGAGAGCTGTTAGCTGGATTCACCCTGGCCATGAAAGCAAATGAAAGGACCTGCTGCTGCTGCTCCTCCTCCTGCTGAGCACAGAAATGAGAGAGGGGCAAGATTACTTCCAGCAGCTGCTGACTATGGCTGCTATCATAAGGATAGTCATAGATGATACTCCAGGGCAAGAGCAGCAATCACTCAGCAATCTCTCACATGTAAGCACTGTAAAGCAGCAAAGGTGTTAATGTTTGTACAGTTTCAGAAGAGTGCCTGTGGCCTTGCACATCTATCTAGCTCGATCTGTGTCCTGTGGAAGCTGTCGCTCCTGAAGAAACTGGTGTTGCTTGCTGGGAGAGGTAGGATAGAGGGCTAGAGAAACGAGTCCTTTGGTGCAGTTTGGAAAACTTGCTGGTTCTAGAAAAGATTAAGCATTACACCGTGAGATAATTTCACACCTGGACACTGTACAGACTGTCCATGGGTCTGGAGCATTTTCCATACTGAAATGGTGTGACATATTTACATAACATCGCAGTATATCTTTGAAAGAGAACAAGGCTACATTATGGCAAGGGATAAAGGCATGAAAGCAACTGAAGTGTCCTTCTCACCTGGTGCAGATGGTGATGGTTTTCCAGGCACTGAAGGCAGAATCCTATTGACCATTGCTGTTCTAGGGAGTCTGGAAGCTTATGGCTCTCAGCAACAGTGGGAGTACTGAGTAGTTATGAGCTTTTGGTGATCTGCATTGTCACTAAAGGCTCTAGGCCCCAATACAGCAGCTTAAATCAAAAGCCTCTTTTTCTCCCTTTCATGTCTCTCTTTGTGCCTGTGTCTCAATACTGAGGATTTGCTCTGGCCCTGCAGAATGAGGCTCTTCAGTCATTACCTTCGTGTTAACTCCATGTCCTGATTGGGCTGCTGCCAAGAGTAGCTTTTTGGTAATCCCAGCTGCAATGCTTATTTGTGCCACCCCTTCTCCCTGGGGGCTAAAGGAAGGGAGCAACAAGGCACGTAAGTGTGCTGTGTGAAGAAACAGATGCTGTTTTGCTCCTGCTCACGTCCCTAGAGCCTGCTTTGGATTCCATTGTGTTTGAATACAAATACAATAGTTAATAACTTTGTTCCATGCATTGTCCTCTTGAAGTGACTCCAAGAAGGGACTGGCCAGGTGGAGAGTTAAATCCATCTTTTGCTGAGCTGATTGGTGCAGTTTGTTCTGCCTTCTCAGTGTTCCAGCAGCAGAAACCTCTCACTTAGAAGTAATAACAATTTAAACCTTAATATGCGGCTCCTTCCCTGTCAGCCCAGCCTCAGTTCCCTTGACACTGGTGGTAATGCTCTTCTAGCATGGCTAATAATTCAACTTCAATTTCTAGAAGATGCTGCAGCCTTTCCTGCTTGCAACAGCACATTTGCTAAATAATGAGTAAAGCTCTGCCTGGCCTTGTAGTTACTGTACCTATTGCTTCTGCCACTACTATCTAAGTACAGGTGAGCTCTACCGCTCAGCAGCAACAAACCAACCTGGGTAGACTGGGCTTGTGTGGCAAGGTTTTGGTAGCGGGGAGGCTACAGGGGTGGCTCCTGTGAGAAGCTGCAGCCAGAGAGAGGAGTGAGAACATGGGAGAGAAACAGCTCTGCAGGCACCAGAGTCAGTGAAGAAGAAGGCAGGAGGTGCTCCAGGGCAGAGACTCCATTGCAGCCCATGGTGCAGCCTATGGGGAGGCAGCCGTGCCCCACAGCCCATGGAGGTTAATAGGGGAGCAGATTTCCACCTGCAGCCCATGAAAGACCCTATGCCAGAGCAGGGGAATGCCCAAAGGAAGCTGTGACCCCATGGGAAGCCTGCACTGGAGCAGGTTTGCTGCAGGAGCTGTGACCCTGCAGGGGACTCAGGCTGGATCAGCCTGATCCTGAAGGATGCACCCCATGGAAGGCACTCAGGCTGGAGCAGTTTGAGAACTGCAGCCCATGGGAAGGACTGTTGAGTTTTTCATATAGGGCCGCTGCAAGGTCATGCCTTCCCATAAGGATTCAGACAGGCAAACCTTAGCTCCAGCTCTTCTGTGTGGGCAGCAGAATGCTTCCCAGCCTGACTGGGAGGGAGCAAGGTATCCTTATTCCTTAACTCCAGACATAGAACTGTGACTGTCACTTCAATGACGCGGTGATGGGCAGTTCAAGGGAACTGTCTCTTCCCCCTTTGCCTCACCCTCTGCACAGGTTGGCCACTATGGATGAGATTTCTCAAGGTGCTCAGCACCCGTTAGTCCTAACTGGCTAATCCAGTAGCAGATTTAGGTAAACACACTCAGGGAGACATGCAGGCGAGAATGTTCTTGGCTATGGTTGGTGGATGATGGCAGTGTTCTTTTTCTCTCTTTCCCTACCCTCTACCCCCTCCCCATGAAGACACAGAGCACTATGTCACTGGCCTCCTGGTTCCGGTGGAATGAGCCCCCAAGCCGCATTTCCCAGAAGAGCCCCACGGAAATGGTGGTGGAGACTCTCATGATGGAGCTGAGCTGGCAGACCAAGCAGGCAGAGAAGAAGCAGCGAGAGCGAGAGAATGAGTATCGCAAGATCAAGACTGGGGTGGACTACGGCTGGCTGGTCAGCTATCCAAAGCAGAGCTATGATATCAGCCCAGGAGAGCGCCTGCAGCTGGAGGATATGTGTACCAAAATCCACCCTTCCTACTGTGGGCCTGTCATACTCAGGTACAGTAAAAGATGTGCTGATACAGACCTTTCCTTTCCCCCTCTCCTCTTTCTGAGACATGAGCAGGGAGGGAGAGTGGGTTGAACCAACAAAACCAAAACTTGGTATCTTGTATTGTAAGTCATGCTGGGACAGGGTCTCTGTGGAAGTAGAGAAATCTAATGCTGTAAGATAGTTTAATGTGGTATCGTTTCCTCCATAAAGTTACTAAATGCCATTGCCCCCTCAGACTGGCTTGAGTACTTTATGCTCCTGAGCAGCCAGAGAAGCTTTGTCTTGCTGATGAACAGTTACCATTCCAGCATTGTGATGGCTTCTGCTTCAGTCTTTAGAATCCATAGAATAACTGAGGTTTAAAGGGACTTCTGGAGATACATGCTTCAACCTCCTACTCAAAGTAGGGCCAACTTCAAAGTTAGATCAGGTTACTCCGGGCCTTGTGCTGTCTATTGCTGAATATCTCTGAGGGTGGAGATTCCACAGCCTCTGAACAACCTGCTTTGGTGTTTATCCACTCTCATTGGAGCCTTCCTTCCTTGGTTTAAGCTGTCCAGCAGGTCTATTGAGGCATTTGTCCCCAGTGTCCAGACTAGCCGAAAGGTGCTATTGTGGTTTTTAGCCTGTGAGCCAGGTATTCCCAGAGAAAGAAGGGATTGCATGCTTCTCCCTCCCTCCACACCCTTCACATGGAGTAGAAGGCAGGTGGGGCATGCTGTTGGCTGGAACAGCTACATGGTACTTCTGCCTTCTGCTGTACGTACAGATACAGCCTTTTGGACTTGCTGTTGAGCCTTTCAAGCTCTAGATCTGGGTTTGCTGCTGGCCAGCTGAGTAACCTTCAGTGAAAATGTCTTTAGAAATAGATCTAAGCCTGCTCTAGCACCCAAGCTGGGGGAAAGGAGGTGACTCGCTTCCTCTGGGGGAAGTGTTCTAAGTTAAATCTCACTGAGCACAGCGCAGTCCACCTTAGCCAAAGCCAAGATGTGAAATGGGGCTGTATAATCCACTTCCCCTCTTCTAACATATTCTTCAGCTGGGATTAAAAACAAAATGGTCCTGGCAGGCCATATACAAAGGGATTCCCAACACCCTGCAGTCACTCACTGCATGTGATGGCACCTGTTTTTATCTTGAACAAATGAATCTACATCTCCTGAATTACAACTGAAAGAGGGCTGGAAAGAGCTGGTGCTTTGTCTTGCCTCGCCTCTCTAGCCCTCATCTGCCCTGGGGCTGAACCTTGGAGGCAAGCTGGCACAGGGCTTTGGCTCTTGCAAAGGCTATCATTGTGGCAGAATCGGAAATCTGGGCTCATTGAGTGGCCAGGTTCTCCCCAGTGGAAGTTTGCTGGAAACAGCACCTGCCTTATATTTGTGTAACTCCAAGCTATGCTGTAAACAAGCCACTTCAAAGCCCTTGGGGTTCAGAGTTATTTTCACCCTCCCCAGGGCCACAGAGCAAGGGCTGTCTGGAAAACAGGTTATTTCCATGAGAGCAGGCTTCAGCTGCTGGAGCTGGGAGGTTTCATCAGCTGCTTCAGAAAAGAGTACTAAGCTGAGCCATCTACAACTTGCTCCTGCTTTGTTCATGTAAAGATGTGTGTTTTCAGTGCTGCTTCTAGTGCTTGTTCAGGATTCAGCATGCTGCTGGCGGTAGAGAAACATACTCAACAACATTGGTGGGCTCTATGTGGGCATGATTGAAAAAGGATAAAACCATCCTCCTAAAATCTTCTTAGAAATTGCTATTATAGGCTATCATAAATTGTATTACAGGATGAGTCAAGAAGTGGCATGGTTTTGTTTGTTCCATACTATGGTTAGCAGAGCCATATTAAATAAATGAGACTTGCATAACGTTTGTTGGTTCAATTCCCTCATTGAGAAGGGAATGCCATAGCCACAATAACAGCAGAACAGGTCTGTTTGATCTGATGTGCAGTCTGTTTGTGAGGTAGTGCCAGTAGCATCAGCGTAAGGAAAAAGGAAAAGAACAGGGCAAGCAAATACAACAGTGTGGGCAATTATAGTATCTTGTATTTAGCCTCCAACTTACTGGGCCTTGGAGACTTCTGGAGCCAGAAGTGGCCCTTCTGTTCATAATCGCCCTCCGTGGCTTTTTCTTTCAGTAGGTTGCTTAGGTCGTGGGGTTTTGCTTTTCTTGGTTTTGAACACATGTAAATGTTAGCATTTGTGGCACCCTGAGGCAGAGTTCTACATCTGAACTAGAGCTCTACTGGAGAAAACTGTATTTTGCTTGTCTTAAACTAGTATGGACTAGTTGTACTCGATAAACCTTTCACCTTGTGTTGGAAATGTGAGCAGTCGACCCTTCTTCTTTTCTACCTTCTCACCCAGAGCCCTGTGGTTCAGAAATCTTCATTGCTGTTGTGGAAACAATTAAAAAGGATGGGGTTGGCCATGCTAGGAGCTGAAAATGCACAGCAGAAAGCAGGAGTGTGCAATCTAACTAAAAGGCAGCCAGAACTGGATAAATTCTCCTCTCAGTCAGTGAGATAGCATGGAGATTTTAGTAACTTCCCCAAAACTGCCCAAGAGCAGTATAATAGGAATTCACCTGAAATGGCCACATTTGCAGTGTAGAACTTTAATCATCAGATTATTGCACTGCTGGTGTTTCCTCTTGAATCCTCTGTGACTTTCTAATATGTAGCAACTGTAAGAAAAATCTTCCACTTAAAGATCTACAAATTTACATTTGGAAATTCAAATGCAGAGCATGTACCTTACTGAAGCCTTTGGTTCTGGTTGAAATACTAAGCTGGATCCTTTGCCTTCCAGCTTGGACATCTTAAGAGGTGAAGTCCTTTCTGATGTACTCGACATGCATGTAATACTTAATCACACAAATGGCATACACCTTGTAAGGCTGCAGAGTTTGTTTCGTTTGTGTCACACAAAGTCTCCTTCTTTGGGAGCTTCGGAGTTCAGAGTCAAAACCAGAACAAAACATTTTGGTCTGAGTTGTCAGAGATGTGACTTTATTCTCCAAAGGTCTTCTAAATGCGTATCCAAATTGTCCTTTTCTGTGGCTACAGTCACATCTGCTGAGAAGCAGAGTTTCTTTAAGTTTGTTCCTTTAGATGTGGACAAGGCTGGAAAGGAGCACTTCTGAAATGGGAAGGATCTTCCCTTCAGATCCAATTTGCCTGGGTTTGTATTTCAGGTCAATAGAAACTTCTCTTTGAGTCACTTGAAACCCTGGAAGGGTTCAAGTGCACTGCAAATACCAGCAGCTACCTGGAGACTGATTCACCTCATACAAATGAAGCTATTGCATTCAGGTGTAACTTAGCTTTAGGTTACTGGGTTGGAGATCACAGACTAGATTTCAAATGAAATCCTGGAGCCATTTGAAGGAAGTGGCGGTGATTTTTGGTGAGGCCCTTGGGACTTGCCACGGTTAAACTGAATAAGTAGACTAGTAGCTTGCTAATACAGAATGCTAGGGTTTTGCCATCCTTACTCAGCTTAAGCTCTCATCAGAGCTGTTTCATTTCTTTCAGTTTCAGCAAAAGTGAAACAGTAAAAGCCTAATATGAAAATGTAAACCTGCATTTTGGTGATCTGTTATTAATACTGCAGGCCAAGGAGTGTAATTTCCTAAGGACTGTGTATAGCTGGACTTCCTATGCTTGAATGTAAGACAAATGCCTAAAACCAGACATGGATTTATTCACTATCATGAGCTAAAGTTTGTGGTGATACGAGTTAGTGAATGCCATGGTCCTTTGGGAGTCAAGTAGCCTTCTCTAGCAAAGCTCTGCATAACTTTACAATATAGCCAGAATCCCTGCTCAAAATATAGATTCAGGAGTCAGCAGCTAATTATAAGCTCTAAGCAGCCCATGTTTTCTTTGAGTGACTAAATCTACTTAGAGCTCCCAGTTCAGACAGGCACTCAGGAGTACACTGAACTATAAGCACACTGTTTAAGTTCATCGACTTCCATTGGATTTAAGAGGTCTTTAAAGTTCAGGCTGTACTTAGGAAACCTACTGAACTGGGGACCTACAGAATAACATGGGCAGGTGACAGTGCTTTACAAAAGCAGTGCCAGTATGAGCCAGGTGCTGTCAGATTCCTCAGTTCTACTGGCTGTATAAGGCTCACAGTGTAAAGAAAACAAATTTGTTTGAACTGTGATTAAAACACAGGCTGGAGTGGGGAATGTGCTCATCCCTCTGTGTGTGTATACATGCTCTCCAGGCTGCTTTGCTGGTTCAAGGTGAGTTTTGTTGATGGTCATGTCTAAGACTGTGAGACTTGCATACTGTATTAGGGATTGGCTACCAGTAGTATCATCACAAGATAGGTATACTTTACTGATGAATAAGGAAGCCATGTTGAGGGATTTCTGGATGTGGATGTGGAGTTGCCTAGTCTGGAACTATTCCATGCAAAAGTGTAAGGGTGTTAACCTGTGCTAGAAGATAGGTGAGCCTTGTGCCATTTTTTCTGCCTAATTCCACTGAGCAGCTTTGCATGGAGTTTGTTTCCCAGGATACAAGCCCATATTCCTTGATTCCAGTGGTTTTACTGTTTTTGTCTGTTGCGTGCTTTGTGCAGAGAGCAGATTGCTTGATCATCCAGTACAGCAACTGGTTTTCGTTGGTAACTGAGGAGGATGGCTTCAGTGCTGCGTAGGTGGCTACAGCAAGCTATTTCCTGACACATGGACTGGTTTAGCTAGACCTCACCCCCTCAGAACCTGTCCATCTTTTCTGCTGAGAAATAACTGTGGCATGCACACCTATTGGACTTAATGCAGGGGCTGCTCCTTACACAAACATGCTCGTACTGAAGTTAGGTGGGCATTAATAAAGGGGTGAAGTTAGTTCATCCTGTTGGGCGGGAGGAAAGGGCTCCCTTTCCCTTCTCTATCTGGATGAGTGTGGCTTTTATTCAGGTGACTGACAGACAGTCTGTTGGATCACCTCTTTGTCCCTTAGACCTGCTCAAATCCATCTGAAGTAGTTCTTGTGTTGGTCCTGAAAAGCCAGTGGTAAATCTTAGCAGCAAAACCAATTCTTGCTGCCTTAGCTAAGGAGAGTGCAAACAGGAAGAGAGCTACAAAGGTGGAAAGCTGATTTTAGAGAACTATTTCAGCTAGTTTGATTGGGAGTATTATTAGCAACACAGGGCATTAGCATTAGAGCTCTGTGCTCAGAGGATAGATTTGCCATCGTACCACTTATTTTCCCTCTTGTTCCCAGAGCCACTCAGTGGTCCAGTAATAGTCTGACACATGGTGCTACCTGCTCTGGAGTCACAGTCCAGCAGCATGTCACACAGCCTCTAAAACTGGAGGCAGCGATGAGGCCTCCTGGGTGCACAACTGCCAATACAAAAAAAGAGGACGTACTGATATAGATACAACATGACAGCAGCTCTCTTTAAAATACACATGAAGATAAAATAATGGAATGACTCATTCAGTTCACCTCTGCAGTAAACCCCTTTGAAGGTGCTTTTCTCGGTAGAATTATAATGTTGTGAAGACCTGGGTTTCAATGGACTCGTCTGTCTGTGCTTCTGTATAGAATAAAGGGAGAAGTGTATTTATTGTGGAAACTGTGTTTTTATCTCTTTGAAAACACAACTGAAGTGCCTCCTTAGAAAGCAGAAAGGATGTTTGCCATGTACAGCAAATCCCTCTTAGTGTTGTTATGTGGTAACACTCAGCAAGACCAAGTCTCTTGCTCTTACTGGCTCTGCACAACTTGCTTTAGCAGTATCGTGTAAGTACTTCTATACCAATGTGAACTACAGTGCCTCAGAGGCTGTTTGCACTCTAATGTTCCACATTTAGGCTTGGTTTTTTTTGGAGCAGGTGGGTTAGGAATTCAACAACTGAAATGGTTAAGGAACATCTTGGTGACCTTGGTGGGATTTGTCTCAAACTTCTTTAGCTCAACCCTGCAAGGGCCTGAAGCTTCTGCTGGAACAGATTTCCATCAGCGTGCAGTAGTGGTGTCCCCACTGCTGTACATGTAGCTGCCAACATGTGCTGTGAGAGAAGCACACTGAAACACTCGAGATGCAGCATGCTGTTAAGATGTATGTCCAATACCAGGGCTCCACAGGAAGAGTCAAAAGGCATAAATGTACAAAGAGGCTTTTTGGTTTATCTCTGGTTTTCTTTTGTCCTTATTATCTTGGGTATCCTTTGATACACCATTAAGCAGTGCAGTTCCATAATGCACTAAACTCCTTGTTACATTCCTAAGGCTTTTAAAGAAACCAATAGGCAAGATCTTGTTCTATGAGCTTTTGTTTTATTAGGCTTATTTAAATGCAATCCTACTGTTCTCCATCCTCATTCAGTTCTGTTGGAGAAAAGATACGAAAATGCTTACAGCCCATTTAGCTTCCATTAAGTACAAATACCTGTACTTTAGCAAAGTAGTATTTCAGCTGTGTCTACTTGTAGATACAACTTTTATGTTAAAAACTGATTATTACAGGCGTAGCCATATTACCATCTGTCATACATGCATACTACTATGGAACAACTAGAATATCTATATGACCAGTGGGGGTGGATCCCACACTCTCCAGGCTGAGGACCTCAGTACCCAACAAGGTGTCAGCAATGGTATGTTCTCCTCTTGGCCCAGCCAGCAACCCACTCAGTGACTTCAAGAACACTATCCTGCTCTGCATCTCCCCTTCCTCACCTGCAAAATAAACAGTGGGAATTCTTCACTTCCCTGGCATTAACCTAGCTTAATAACAAACATTTTGAGCTCTTTCCTGAGAAAGCACTGGAGTAATTCACACTTGTCTACTTAGATAGAGCATCATGTTGCCAGTCAAGCTGAGCTGGTCCATTCTCTTGCAGAAATCCATAGGAAGATGAAATGTCACTTCACTGAATATTGGGAGACAACCAAATATATAACAGAGAAGAGATTTACAGGAATTTTGTTTGTCTCATGGCCACTGGCGAATGAGAATTGGAAACAAGGGAAGTCTAGTGCGACTTTCCCTGGTTTATCCTAGCTTCTGGTAAGCAGCAGTTCAGGGGTGACTTGAGCAAGGATTTGCATTTGGATAATCACATTTAATCAGCAGTAATGGGGACATTTTCCACAAACTTGCTTAATCACTTTGTTTCTTAAGCTATTGATAGTACTGAGTTCTGATTTAATAGGTGTTATGTGAAAAGAGCACTTCCTTCTGTTTCGAACTTGCCACCTTCTAGCTTTGTTTGCTGCTCCCTATTATTTCTCTTACTTATGAGAAACAGTGATTCATTGCTTCCTTACATTCTCTGTGATTTTAGAGACCTTGAGCAGATCTTCATGGCCCCTCCCTGTTGTTCCCTTCAGTTCCAGGGAGTCCCATTCTGCAGAACAGTGCAAGTTCCAAGCCTTGTACAGTGACTTGGCAGCAATCTGTCATTTGATGGTTTTAATCAAAGCTCTGCCTTGACTCTGCTTGCAGATTCCGGCAACTCATTGCTGAATATGAACCAGAAGTGCAGGAAGTATCCCGGCTCTTCCGCTCTGCCCTGCAGGAAGCTGCTGAGAAGATCAAAGAAGAGGAAGAGGCCAAGAAACTTGCCAGGCAATGGAACACAAAGAACAAAACCAGCCTCTCCTTAACAACATTTAAATCCCGGTCCAGGATTTCCCCGTTCATCAGTGACATCAAGACCATCTCTGAGGATGTGGAACGGGGCACCCAGCCCACCAGGAGGGTTTGGAGCATGCCAGAGTTTCGGAATGCCAAGGATTACTGACTCTATCTTGAATAAGGTTTTTAGATCTTTCACAATCCCAGTTAACTCTTTTCTAGCTCTCCTGTTTGTTCCTTCTCCCTGCCTGTCTCTTCTCTCGGAAGCTGTGTCCGTAGTAACTACTGCTGATGCCCGCGGTGTGTGACACAATTCATGACCAAACATGCTAGCCTTTCCTTTAATTTAGTAGCTAATCAGGAACCTTAAGGGCAAGGCTCACTGACTATCCTGTTTTTATAGCTGATTTCTTGTGGAAAATGAGTTATTTTGTGACTTCTGTCTTCTCCCTTTCCCCCCCAGCCTGGATGTAGTTATCTAGAAAAGCTTTTGGCACAAGCTAGTGAGAGCTGCTGGCTGGACCAATCTTGCTGAAAGCAAGACAGCCACTTACATGAGTAAGGCTTGCAGGATCAGGCCTGTGAGTTAAAGCTACTATCTGATTTGGAACTGAACTTCCCTTTCCAACTAATAGCCTTCCCCAGTGCTACAGGAAACTTCACAGGCAACCTCAGCACTGCTCTTGATCAGCTTTTTGCTGACAACTCACAATCCAACCTGAGTAGAAACAGACCCCAAGCTTTTTAGATGAAAGACCAATATTATTCCACAGCAACGAGTTTATGCATGCTCAGGTTTCTTGGGTATTTTCTCTTTTGTGCAGGCAGAACCCCCTGAACCTCGCACCTGCAGAGTAGATAGAAAGGTAACAACCTGCTGTGTAGATATACAGGCGGATACATCAGCGCTGTGTCAAATGCTGTTCTTGGTCCTCAGTGTTCTGTGTTGCTGAGGTAAGTGCTCCATGCCACATCCCAGTAATAAGGCAGTGGGCTGAGATTAATGTTTATGGCTAAGCCTGAAAGAGTACTAAAGTGTAGCATCCATGTACAGAGGCTCTTTGTACAGCTGAAATAGTTGAGATCATTTTAACAACCTTTTGCTGTGAGTGACTGAAGGACTCTGGTAGATGAAGGTTTGTTCTCTGTCTTCCCTCACGGGTGCTCAGAAAAGAGCTTTTCAGAATCACAGACTGTTGGCCAGTGGGTTGATACTATTACCAAAGAACCTAGAAAAGAGGAGATCTCATCAATGCAGGTCAGTATCTCAAAGGTGGTGCCAGGAGGATGGTGCCAGACTCTTTTCAGTGGTGCCCAGTAACAGGACAAGGAGCAATGGCCATAAACTGAACCACACCAAGCGTCACCTCAACACGAGGAAGAACTTCTTTACGTGAGGGTGGCAGAGCCCTGGCACAGGCTGCCCAGGGGGGTTGTGCCCAAGGGAGTCTCCCTCTCTGGAGCCATCCCAAACCTGCCTGGACACATTCCTGTGTGCCCTGCTCTGGGTGGCCCTGCCTTCGCAGGGGTTGAACTGGGTGATCTCCAGAGGGCCCTTCCAACACCAACCATTCTGGGAAGCTTTAGTGCTTGTAGGCCAGTGTCATTCTGCTGGGACCTTGCAGATACAGGAAAATGCAGCTGAAGAAAAGCTACTAGGGCCCTAACTCAGCACATGTACGGAGAGCTCTCACCAGCAAAGAGAATAGGACACAGTGAAAGTCATGGGTCCTGTAGAGAAGCCAAGGGCTGGGATGCTTCATGGTGATGAGCGGGAGATGGGGAAGGAAGATAGGGATTTCTCTGTATGACTGGCTTCTAGAGAATCATTCCAGTGGGGTAGAGCCTCCTGGAGGACCTTGGAGCTTTCTTGTTCTTCTGTCTGTTTCCAACTCTGTTCCCTGGGGATCTTTGCAGAAGCGTGTGGGTACTACAGCCAAGATAAAACCCTCTGAAGCTGTGCCAACTCTGGGAAGAATTCCAGTACTAGAAATGTGCACTTTCCTCTAGAGATGGGGAGGGCAGCATAAAAACCAAGATCAAGAAAAAACCCTTAAGCAATCTCCAAGACTGTGGGATTTTTGCTCCTACTCTCTCCCCTCTGGGATATCTAAAATTGAAGACAAGGATTTCTTACTAGCACCAGGCTGTAGTTTCTAGTCCCTTGGTTAAACACTGCTGTCAGCAACCCTCCTGGGGACAGAAAGCAGAAGCTCACTTTAAATCAAAACCTCAGGGCTTCCAAATACAGCATCCAGTTTGGGATGGGCTATTTCACCTCTAGATCAGTGAGGGAGAGTTTAAAGCCTTCTGACAATCGGCTTGGTGGTTTTCAGCTGTATGTCCTTGTGTAGTAATGTGGTTGTGTGTATGAAGTCAAAACAAAGGCTTGACATACTTAGCATAGCCTTAGTTGTCTAAAAGATGGGGGATCTCTAGCAAGAGATTGCCACAATTTGCAGAAGAATTCTTGCTTGGGAAAAGGTTAGTAATTTATATATATATACACACACATATATACATACATATATATGTGTATATATATTTGCAAGCCACTGGTGTGGTACCAAAGGCTGAGTTAATGAGTTTCAGGCTACAGCTCTGTAGTAATTTTATTTGCGCTCGCTTTTGACACCTTCAGTATTGATGCAATATTTGATGGACTGCTGGGAGAGACAGGACATTCTGACACACTGACACAGAGCTCTTTGTTACAGTACAGTGTCTGTAACATGCTTACTCTTTCTTAAGGGGAATCAGGAGTAACTGACTTCCCTTCACCAATGTACAAAGCCAAGGAAAATCACCTGAAGTGTGTTCACACTATCACAGCAGCCTGAGATCATACTGTGTCCTTCATTAACCACCTCCAGCCAGCAGGTACCATTGTCCTTTAACAGCCAGCAAAGGGAGACAACTCTGACCTTTGGTCAAAGCCATGGGTGTGAGAGGCCAGCTGTTCTGCCTCAACATACCCATCATTTCTATTTCCTCAATAAAATGTAATCCAAGCTTTTACACAGCATCATTCTCCCTGTACCTCTCTTCTGCAAGTTACACTGGCTTCACAGTAACATCTGATGATAAAAGGATATTCAGATACCAAACCATGAGGTTTCTGTTCTCACTACATGCTATCTAGTACTCTTAAAGGTACAGAAGTAGTGCCGTGTTTGCCTGTAAGCTCACTGCTTGGAGACTGAGTGACTTTCTGCGCTGCATGTGCACCAGGAGGTGTGAAGCAGAGCTGGGGAGGGGGTTAGGATGCACGACTACTGCAGTGGGCTTGTGGTGCTCCTTCTTCTTAGAAACGCTATAGACTGAACCATAGATGATCCCTTGGTCACAGCAGGCAGCAACAGCTATCAATTCATGTTTGCCTTGTCTTTGTGTGGCTAAATTAGCATTTTAGTTCAAACAGGAGCATGCAACTCCTGATTGTCCCCACCTACTGTGCTACGGCCCATGGCACTGAGTGGACACATCAGGAAAACAAGATTGCTTTTGGATGAAGCTAACCCAAATGATCCATTGCAGCTGGCTCACAAGCCACAGAGCTGGACTAATGCTGGTCTGAAAGAAACCCTCATTGACAACTGTCCAGCTCCTCCTGGGCTGCACTACTTGCTAGTGTAGGAAAAGAAACCTAAAGCCCAAAACATTTCTACACAGCTCTGATGAGACTCTGTGATCAGTTCTGAGCCCCTCCTGAGCTCGAGTCCAGCATCCTAACTCTTTAAAAAGAATGAGAAGTGAAATAGCAGCACAACATCTGTAACAAGTGAACTGAACAAGAATGATTGTTGGAACGAGATGATCTTAAGGTCCTTTCCAACCCTAACTATTCTATGACTCTAAATCCTCAGTCTGTTCTCTCAAAACTGAGTAAGGATTTCAGTATCAGCCCAACTGCTGAAGCATTACACTATCCAAAGGACATTGTTAGACCCAGGAAAGAAGCCATCCTAGACTTACTAACAAGTCCATAGCAGCTCAGCTGTAGTGCTCAGCTTCAAGGGGCTAAGGCTCCTAAGAGTCACTACTCACCTGAGAGAGACTGCACCCCTGCTTCTGTGGCTTCTGTGGACAAGCCTGACCCAGAGGCTGTGACAAAGGTGTGCAGGAGGTGAGGTTCCTCACCCGTATCACATGTAGTTCAGAGAGCTGTGATGCCATGGAGAACTGGAGTGTCACGGGCAATACCTGTCTGCTGAGATTGCACTGTTTATACATTTCATCATGGAACCTCAGAGAATTAAAGCAAAGCTGTGAAATAGAAACCACGGTTTCGGACTTGTTTTTAATTAAGAATTTGAGATATAATCCGTCCGCATCTAGTCCAACACAACTGTTCCACTGCCCTACTGTTGTGCACTGTGCGTGTAGCAAAGGAGGAAAGGAAGGACAGTAAAGACACTTGAACTAAACAAAAAACCCCATCCTCTCTCTACAGGCTACAGATGCAGCCACTTACCTTCTGTCTTGCTGCCCCTGCCAACAGATCCCAAGATTTAAGATGAGAAATAATCATGATTAAACAACTGCAAAGGTCTGAAATTCCCTGAAGCTAAGTTGTTCACAGATACAACCTTGCATCGGTCTTCACCAACACGCTTCCAAGCACATCTTACATTAACCACTATTACCATGAAATGAGAAGCTCTAAGTGACTTTCGAGTCACTCCTGTTGATTCTGTACCTGATGCTGGGTATTAGAACACCTTAATATTAGCAATGGCCCCAGGTGGCTCCCTGCTAAGCATCAAACATGCAAAGCACGCATACGCTAAACAAGAGGAAGTATTTTTTCCCCCACACAAAGTGTTGCTGGAGTAATGGATTGCTTTGCTCAGCACATTGTGCAGGTCAGACAGATGAGAGGTTTGGAAAGAAGACTCTGTTGAGTTCAGAGGGTTAGTAAATCACTGTGGTCAGGATGCAACCTACAGCACAGGACTTAAGCCACTCCTTACCAGAAGCTGTGGACAACCAGATCTCTGTGTTGTTGCTTACACTACTTCCCAAAACTTTGCTGCAGGCCTGTCCCAGGAGGAAAACCATAGATGGCTAAGCCTTGACTCGATGGCTATTCTGATATTCCTGCTACCCCTCCCTGATAAAGGCACACTGCATTTTAGTTCAGCCCAAAAAGCATCCTGAGAAGCACTGGAGTGCATGAGTCAAAGCCTTTTTGGTTGCACCCTGCAATAAAGGAAGAGTTATTAGGCCTGCGCAGGGCAGAGACATCATGATCTTGGCGCCTGCCTTTCCCTGATACTGCCGCCCGTGCTGTGGGCTGTCAGCACAAGGGCCTCCTGTTCCCTGTGTGTCTTGTCCCCACACAAGCCATGTTTCAAGCTGGCTCACATCAGAAAGATCTGGTGCTGGCCCTGAGAGCTGGGTCTCGGGCTCACATCTCCCAGTGACTACCACGTGTTTCCTGTGCAGTTGCTACACAAAGATACTCTCAAACTAAGGGAAAAATCTTAGCAGGATGAGATCTTAATAAACATCATAGAAAGATGAGGAAAAGGGCTACAAGAAGCACAGTGGATTATGTGGTGACTTAGAATTATCTGTGTATACTGTATACTTCATGAACTCTCAGGATCTTGGCTAGATAACCAGATTATAGCATCTCACCTCCATGTTTTAGTCACAATTACATTTTATGTCTACCAAAGCAATCCAGTCTGACCCACTACAGGTACTGCAGAAGCGTGGGAGAGAGCATGGGTGGTTTCTACATCAGAGTACCTACTCTCAGAACATAATTACTGTTACACATGGTTAGTGATCACAACGCTATATTCTTGGAGGCCTTTACCAGGTCACAGTCCATGTGCAGTGCCTTTTCCAACCCCATTCTCTGCAGTGTCAGGTTGCCCAAGGCAACAGACTGCCCTTAAGTTTACTCTGAAGACTTCTTTAAATAACCAGATGTGGTATGAAGCAGTGACAGTGAAATACTCCTCAGGTACGGCTATCTTTTCTATATTCTGGCACTGGTGCTTAAGAGATGGAGAAGAGCAGGGTGCAGCTTCTTAAGAACTCAGCAGCCCCAGGGAGGGATGGTGCAAGAACCGCTGGTCCTTCCAGGTCCTACTGGGTCTCAGCAACTTGCTCCTGTTGCATTCAGCTACTTAGAGGTTAAAGGCTTCCTTTTGCCTTTGGCACACAAGCACCAGCAGGAGAGACTATTGTCTGTCCACAGCACAGCCAAGAGCAAGGAATTAACAAAGCCTGGATTAAATTCATAGGGCAGCATTAATAAATGTTCCCCATAAAAACACATAATTAGATCTTTGCAGGCTAATTATAGGTTTCAGAATAAGAAACTGCAAAGCCAGTGTCCAAAGGTTAAAAAAGAACTGCATTTCCATGACGGTCCAGCTGGACAGCAATGCCTCCTGCTGGCAGAATTCCCAGCACCCATTAGCCAGGAATCAGTGAGCAGCTTTCTAACAAATACAGATTCCTCACAGATGCTCCCTTTCTCTCACACCACTGTCACCCATGGAACAGCTCCCGTGTGGAAAGCCAACTGAGCACAGCTTAAACATTGTGCCTCTGTGGTCAATGGTCACTCATCAGACTGGATATTAATGATGTTCTTCACACTGCTTGGAAAGGCTCAAAACACGCTTCCTTCCCTCAGAAAACACTGGGTGCTTCATATGCCTCGTGAATGACAACGTAAGACTGAAATTTAACAGGCAGGAAAAAGAATACCTGTTGTCACCAGCCAAATAAACCATCATCTCCACACTGGCTAGTGATTGTGGTGATCCATTCTGTCCAGAGATGGAACTAGAAGGCTGCCAAAGACTATTGCCAATGACTTTAAGAAGCAGTTCTTTGAAAGCTTATCACCTTATAGCGTCAACTATAACCAGATTGCAGACTGGAAGACTTTCCAATACACCCAGGACCTCACATCCTTCAGAAGAACCCACTACCACTCAAACCCAGCCATTTCATGGAGTGCCCAAATGACACTGGAGCTCCCACCCTTGAGAGCTGAGCAAGAAGAACGTTGGAAACTTGTTCCTAAATACGCACGGCACAGAGCAGGAATACCCGCGCATTTACCGCGTCCTACAAAGGGGATCAGAGCTCCATCCAGTGGTCAAGGCCCCCACCCGCACCTCAACAGCGCAGGTTCAGCAGGTGAAACCCGGGGCAAGTGACTTCAGCCTCTCTGACCTCTGCTCTTCCCCTGAACCAAGACCTCACTCAGTTCTCCCCGCTGCAGAGGAGGACTTGGAAGCTCACATATTCCTGCAGCATGAAACATACAAGGACATCAAATGCACAGCAGCAGAACACTCTTGAACAGGGATCAGAATCGCAGGCCCTGCTCAGCACTGCAGGTTCAGCATCTTGGTTCAGCGGAGGCAAGTACTTCCAAGTATTTATGCTTATTTTCCCATCTTGATATTAATATACATTTCTGCACAGGCAAAGGAGTCAAGTTCAGGCGAATCGTAAAGGAAATGAGTAATAAAGAACTGCCCATGAGAATTGGCTGAATCATGTAATTACTTGCATCAACCATTCCTTCACGTCTGGGGTTTTTGCCCATTTTCCCTGCATAAGAAAAGAAACTTCTCTAACTGTGCTCCATCCTCTTCTGGTAACTTTCAGGTACCACTTGTATCAATTGCAGAGAAAATTCCTTTCCTGCTTCGTGACACTTACTAGATCCAGGAGGTCCAAATGAGCAATCTCAATCACAGGACCAGTGAAAACCACACAGTCCTTTATGCTACATTTCTGCCTGCCTAAGTACAGCACACAAGTGGGAGGCAGGACCAGCGTGGTAGCAAGGGCCTAAAGAGCAACTGGCACAAATCCCAAGGGATCATGTCTTACCGATTCTGCTGCTTGTCACGCAAATGGGGTGGAATACGTGGGAAGAATGGTGCCACGGATGATGGGCACGGGAGCAGCAGCTCAGAGAACGTATCCCTCTCCTCCTTCCCACCCCAGAGACTCCTGTTTGTGGAATTTCTGTTGTTAAAAGAAGCTCAGTTGAGTTCTGTATGATTCCCAAAATGGTGCAGGGACACAGAAAGCGGGTGTGATAGGGAAGCCTGTCACATACACACAAAAGTGGGTTTCACACCTAAAAGATTTCTTCTCTTCAGCATTTTAGCAAGAATCTCAACTTATCCAGCCAGGTAGGCTTCTGCAGCCCCTTCCTTATCACCTGCCCTTTGCCCTACTCCATGGCTTCTGACAGCAGCAGACTCCCTCCATCCCTTCCTCAACCTTTTCTATTCTATTGCTCCAGCCTTCATCTTCCCCCACAAAATGCACTATTCAGAGACCTGAGAGCAAGGTTCTCCATCAGCCATTTGCGTATCAGGCTGACATCCCACGCCACTTCGCAGCTCCCTCATGCAAATCTCCTCATCTGTATTTCATCATGTTCCTCTCCACCTCTCCCCTTACTGTCATAACCTTCATGTCTGGTTCAGCCTTTGGTTCAGCTGCCACAGCAGTAATCTGAAGAAGTATTAGGAAGCTATGCCTTAGCAAAAAGGTGAACAAAATGAACTTCTTTCTGGCATGGACAATTATTCTGGCTCTATGGGCCTGTGCTCACTATAGGGAGACTGGAATCTGTTGGCCAGCTCCAAACAGCAGCCTCAAAGATACTCAGTCCCAAGAAGATGCACGTGATCTCAGTGCTTGGGAAAGACGGGGAGGGAAGGATGCAACATGAACTCTTCATCAACCTGAAAATCTACATGGAGATGGATAGGAAAGGAAAGAAGCTTTATAAAGGCAGCAACTGCCGGGAAGTTCCAGACAGCACTTGTAACTGACTGGGTGGGAGAGAATAAAACCTAATCACTGCCACAGAGCTTAAGCAGCTTGGCTTTCTAAAAGAAATGGTAGCTCAGAAGTAAATGCATAGAAATACATTAAAGCATCAAAGCACATCCAACATGTCAAAACTGAACAGGAAAAGATTAGTCTGTCCTGAAACAGAAAAAAAGCTTTCTGTTTGCCTCTTTAAAGAAAAAGTGGTCTGACTCATTTTTGTCCAGAGTTCACAACTACAGAAACCCTGAAAGAGGAACAGGCCACATCGTATTACTAAAGGTCCTTCACCTTTTCCGTACTAGAATGGAACAGTGAGTGAGTTTTTACCACCTTAACTGATCTCAAATAAGACAGCAAGAACCAGATTACTTCAATTAAGTCTGGACCTTCCAGCCAACGCTGTCCTTTACAAGTGCAATCTCTGAGTTTCCCATTCCTATTTATTTTCCATCTTTCAAATGTCTACTCCCTCCACCCCCCACCCCCACCCCCCCCCAGTTTTCAGGAAACGATACTATCTTTACACAAAACATAGCCTAAGGAATGCCAAGGATGTTAGTGTTTTGTAAGAGTGCATTTGGGATTAACCTTGTAAAGAGAAATCCAGAGATAAAAGCTGCTTATCTGGGCAAGATGCTTTGGCATTCCCAGCTGGAAGATACCAAAGCAGCATAAATCAAAGCATAATCTCCATGAAAAAAAAAAGAAGAAGGTTGGTTTTTTCTTTGTTTTTTCCCCTACTGACATTTCAGAACAGTGCTTCCAAAAAAGCTTCCAGCACCAGGTTACAAGTCAAGGAAAGTCTAATTCTTACCTTGTTTTCATGGTTTATGTCGGTAAAACTCACCTTTCTGGATCAGGGCCTTAGTCTCTAAAGAGCTGTATCTCTACAACAACTGCACAAAAGTACCCCTAAACAACCAAACCAAACCCAGGGAGAAGACAGGATTCGAGCAGCCTCAGGTTTCCCACACCAAAACAGTCCTAAAATGATCCCTTGAGGAATGGTACAAATCTTCGAGATTTACTTAAAACACCAGGGCAGACACAAAGTTTTCCATTGGTTTGCTCTTTAATGAACTCCCACACTCTGATCACTGTACACCCAATGTTCCTGTCGAAGTCAACCACCCCAGCTCCTTTTATCAGCATTCCTGAATTGTGGTTCCTGAGGAGCACTTGCTACCCAAGGGATTCAAGTGGAATTCCCACCTCAGGGTTATGTACACAGGGCCCTGCTGGGTGATCAAAAGTCAAGAGCCTGGAAGTGAGCAAGCACTGAGCAAACTAACACACACACACAGAGGTTATGCTGGGGTCCAGATGCATATCCAGACCTGGCTTATCTCCCAGCATATACCAGGCGGGTCACTGTCACTGCCTGCCTTGGCATCATTCCTACAGCTCTTTCTCTTCCCATTAGACTAAGACATGTGGATGTCTGTCTTGCTGCACTTCAGATGGAGGAAGATGTGATACACAGCTCACGGGATCCGAAAAGAAGACCAGAATTCCAGAGGTTTTAATTCTAGGAAATGCAACTCCAGATGTGGGGCGTAAACTAACTATTGTGAGCTGCCTTTGAACAGCTGATCCAGATTAAGACAAAATCAGAGGCCTTTCCTGCTTCTATTTCACAGTAAAAATCATTCAGCTATCATTATTGCTCTATTTTACTGTTACACTTTCTAGCGAGAGAGAGCCATAACCTGTCCAGAGAAAGATCCTAGCTCAAATTCTGAAAGAAAATAATCTATCAGTGAATGAACTGTCAAAAACTCATTTATGTAAAAACATGTTCTATTTACAAAGGTCAATTTGCTCTTTAAGACAAGTAAAAGCACCACTGGAAAACACAAACATACAGAAATGCCTCAGCTTTCAGACATTTACTAATACTCTGCTTTGCTTAAACTACTAGAAACATGAAGATACTTGAAATTAAGAGTATGTTCTGCATGCAGTTAGGATAGAAATTACACTACTAGATTTCAGTGTGTCATTTATCATCAACGCCACACTCTTAGGCTCTTCTAAAACACCACAGCCTAGCTATTACCTTAGGATCTCAAAAGGAGGACATGGATCTTTGTTAGCAAGTCATCAGTTACTCTTTTTGCCATTAAACAAAGGACATCCCGATTGTCTTCTCAGCAGGAGAGTCCGCTCTTGTCAAACTTGATGCCCTTTTCCCTGAGTTTCCCTTTAGTGTTATGCTAGGCATGAAGATCGTTGGCTTGGTATAGTTACAAGTCCTGGCTCAGCACTCTTCCCATTACAAAGCAGAGTTCAGGAATTCAAGGAGTTGTGCACGGTTCCGGTCCCTCTGTAGAGCAGAAAGGCAGAGGCAGTGGTTTAACAGACCTGTACCCAGTGGAGCAAGGCAGCACAATGCTGCTTACTGTGGGGCTTTCACATCTCAGGCAGCATAACCCTGCTTTCTATGGGGCTTTCACATCTCAAGCAGCACAACCCTGCTTCTTACGGGGCTTTCACCTCTCAGCACACTGCACAGCAGGCACTACCACATTCACAGAGCTGGGTATGAGTAGCTACCACTTTGCTGTGCATGCCTGGAGAAGTGCAAAGCAGGGGGTGCTCAAGAGAGATGCTACAGGAGACAAGCTGTCACTGTCACTATTTCATGATACATTTTCTAACTGTCTCCCTCTGGAGGCCCCACTGAGTTGTCATCATGTAGCTCACAGCTTGCTCAGGAGGGAGCTTGCAAGCAGAACTGATACAATTCTCTGGTGTCTGCAGCAATGTTCACTGTACACACAGCAGGTCTTGTGCTTTGGGAAGTACTTGTTTCCTATGCATAAACAGCAGTTTGCAGCATAACAGAAATGGAACCACGAGTTTAGGATCTTTCGTTATATAGCAGATGGCCCAAACAGTCAAAACACTTGTCTCCAGTGGTTTTAGGCACAATTTACAAAACAACTATTGAATTTCAAAATACAGTGAAGAATGGATGTTGTTCAGTTCAGCATGTTCATGGCAATGGGCACCAAACAAAAAAGGACCAACACCAAATATCTGGTATCAAATACTGTAAGAAGAGGGTTACTAGGATAAAGCTGGCAAGCATTCAGCATCATTTAACACAAACTTCAGTGCCACAGAAGGAAGATAATGTGTTTTCGATCAAATTTAACTTGGAATATTCAGGTCTGCTTTGATAGCTATAGAAAATGCTCCATCCCTGGCAGTGCTCAAGGCCAGGTTGGATGGGGCTTGGAGCAACCTGCTCTAGTGGAAGGTGTCCCTGCCTGTGGCAAGGGGTTGGAACTGGATGAGCTCAAGGTCCTTTCCAACCCAAACCAGTTTGGGATTCTGCGAATCAGAACCTGCCAAACTAGATACCTCAGCAAAATAACACTTTAAACACATACTGACTAGTACCAGAACCCCACTGCAGATCACGCTAAAGTGTGGAGACTGATGAAAAGAGCAAGCACATTATGTAAGTGCTGAGTCCAAACACCTCAATAGCACAAAATTATATGCATGATATCTATTTTCCAGAGTACTTCAGCAAAATCATCTGACTGCTCTGAGACAACGCATGAGCACGTGGTCCTAACACTACTGTTGTCTAATTCCTCTCTGAATAATGGCTAATCTCCCATGCATTAGAAAAACACAGTAAAGCAGCAATTACCACCACAAAAGACTGGATGAAGATGAGGAAAATGAAAACCAGCGTAAATTAAATCAACAGAGAAAGCCACAAATCAGCTAAACATTACAGACTGCAATTCTAAGAACCTGTACAAGCATCCTTCGGTTTATCTACTCATGCCTGAGTATTCCAAGCCCACTCATAACACAAAACCTGCCAAAAGAACGAATTAGAATTCCTCAGATGGCATCATAGCCACATTAAGAGTTACACACAATTTACAACTCCTAGCTAAGAGCTACGCTTCAACAAAAGACTAGTATTAGAAAGCTATTAAAAGATACAGTATTTTCCCTTAGGGATTTATAGACTATTTAAGCTCTTACCTCTAGATCCTTCTTAGTCTTCTTTATTCTCATCTTAATTTTCTTTCCAGTTATCATGCTGTAGTTTTCATTCTTCTTTTTATTTTTAAAGAACTACAATGAGATCACACATCAAAAAGACCTAAGCTTTGCTTTATTCTGTAACGTTGCAAATCTCAAACAAAACTACAGACAATATTCTTTTATACTTCCTCACTGTCCCAAACAATAGAGAGAGGTTTCTATCTGCCAGCGACAAGACTGGTGGTGTTATAAAGATTTTTATGACAGGACAGATTGTTCAGATGAGAAATATAATGCGACTTCAGACTCAGATGAGCATACCTTGGAAAGCTGGACAGGTCCTGTTTTCTCTTTCTTCTTCTTCTTTTCTTTCTTTTTCTTCATTTTGCTATCTTTTTTCCTTTTCTACAAGTATGAGACATATACTCTTATGCTTACAGACTTACAAAGGCAATAAAAAAAGGATATCCACAAGTAGCTCTCAACACCCCAGCTACTCAAGACAGCCACTACTGCTTGCCCTTTCCGCTGTTGAACAGCTACTAGCTGAAGTACACAGAAAGCACTGCAGCAGTGTTAGCAGCCATCAGGATCCTGAAAGTCTGATCCCATGTTCTATCTCTATCAGTGTAACCAAAAAACATAAAATCACTGAACAGAAGGCCCTAATAAAATGAAAAATTCCAACAGCAAGAATCTACTACTCTCTCACTGACTATAAATTGTTTCTTCTGACAAATTCTGTAATGTCATCAAGATTCCCCACTCCTCTTTTCTTCAGAGACTACTCTAAACTCTAGCTGGACCAGCAATGACTGGCAAAAGAACCTTTATATTATTTCTCCCTTAGTACACAGTCAAGTAATTGCGAACCTATCAGTTTACCTCTTGTAACCCTAAAAGGATGACTCAGATTTACATAGCCACTGGTAATCAAAAAATGAACTATTTTCTGTTTCCCAATGACTTATTTCTGTCTGGCAACATTTACCTTTTTGTTGTGCTTTTCTTTTTTCTTTTTCTTTGATTTAGACTTGGGAGAATCTAAAATTAAACACAAGAAACCCTTTTAAGTTTAGCATTCTGAGAAAGGCATTTGGTTTTACAGATAAAGCATACAGAAATGCAAAACCCAAGAAGGAAATGCTCTGATTCAGCTATATATATATTAACACTGGTTGAAACTAACCCTGGGAAAAGCAAGACATCAACTTACTGCCACTTACTGGTCTAACATGGAAACTGAAAACACCTGATTTACTCTGTGATTACCTGTACCACTGATTACATCAATAGAGACAATACTTCTCTCTCCTCCTCTGCAGCTGTGCTCAACTGACTGCAAATACCTGCTTTCTTATGGGCAGGGATCCTGACTCTCAAAGGAGGCAACAAAAAGTACTGCTGGGGCTGACAAACCACTGAAAAGATTATCACTGTTCAAGGCAAATGAACTTTTTGTACTTTACTCAGCTCACCTTCCAGCTTCAAGGGGTTTGGTACATCTGCAAAGCATAAACTCACAAGTTCTACAAGCCAGTAATAGTTTTTACACTGTGACTCGTATGTGAGGAAGTTGCTTTTGAAGCACCAGCTTTGACTATAGGACTGTAAACCTACAGAGAGTGTGAAACAGCTTCCTAGTCTCCCAACAGACTGCCTCCGTGCTATCAGCTCTGCAGGGTCTTTACAACAAATTCCAAACAGAAGAGAACATTATAGGAATATACCAGAGCACAGCCAGACTCCAAAATCAGGAAAGCCTAAAGTAAGGCTGCCCAAGCAATCTTCTTCAGGCCTTCTAATAATAAATGCAGCATAAGCATATCAGAAGAAACAATTATTAAGGTAATTCTATCTCCATGTTCAGTCTCTTGGTAACAAGGGACTGGACAACATGCCTACATGGAATGGATGGTATACCTGGACAGAGGGCTTTTACGGATGTTTGCCAACATCAA
Organism: Psittacula echo; assembly: GCF_963264785.1. NCBI lineage: Eukaryota > Metazoa > Chordata > Aves > Psittaciformes > Psittacidae > Psittacula > Psittacula echo. Next base: position 1,878,873 of record NC_137738.1, on the reverse strand, counting down.
GAAAGGGGTTCAAGAACACTGGATTTCCTTCCAGGCTCTGAAAATCAGTGCACTGTAGTGAACAGACACTTGCTCAGTTTTACCCCTTTGCCCATATCTCCAGAGTCAGTTTTTATCTCCCACCATCCTAGCCATGGTTCTCATGATCACAAACACTAGAAAAACCCCTCTAGACTTCTGCACTGAACTGTTGACTTCTTAGGCTAAGCAAAGCCATCTCTTCCCCCTGTTCACTCATTTTCAGTTGCCATCCCTCCCCATCCAACCTCTCCAACAGCTCCATCTTCTTCCATACTGGGTCCACCCTACCTCTCCAGTTCCAGCAGTGATTTACCTGCATGTCTCCTGTCTGAGGGATAGTGGCAACTACCCCCACCCACCTATCTGTCTTAGCTCAGTTACCTCACGTCTTTTTCTATCTAGATGGAGTAAACAGAATTGTTTAAGCATGCCCCTGTAGGACATTTCTTCCTAGATCATCTGCTCTCCCCTGGGAGACCGAGGGAATTTTTAGCTGCAGTTTTAGCAAACCTCTGAGCATGTCGACTGCCAGCTTGAGCCTAATTCTGAATTATTTTTTTGCCTTAAATACATGGGTCTTGACATCTCTCCACAAACTGAAGCAGGGAGCATGGCAAGCAGCTTCAGTCAGTGGCTAACAGGACATTGTAATCATGTTTACAAGTTTTAGAGGGTATCACATGGGATAAAAATCATTTCAGAAGAAAACACCTCCCTCCAATGAGCAAGCTCATAGATTTGAATATTTTTAGGATTTCTTTATGTCAGACACACTGAATCAAGCCACTGAAATAGGAGAACAAGTACTATTTCCATGCAGATGTAAATCTGTTTCAAGAGAAGCAGAACTAAGTCTTTGTTAAACACATATATCACAAATATGAGGTCCTGCCAACCTGATGTTAGACTGTGCATCAGGAAGACTCTAGCTCATACGGAGTTCTTCCTGCTCACAGTAAAAAGGATAAAATACTTTTCAGTGTTTAACCTGACAAATTTTAGTGCAAAATGGCAATTTGGACACTTTATCTGCAGGGATACCAAGTATCTTGAGACACAACATCAAAGCAATGCAGTCCTGATACAACCAGTAACGTGTCACAAGTTACAGCCATAGAAAAAATCTGCTCTTACTCCCAGATAAATATCTACCCTGGGTTCTCTAAGTAAGCAGCAGCTTAGTATGGAAAGTCCTAACCCTGCATGTCTGTTCCCACTGAACTTGGTCACTGGTATTAACAAACCTCACGAGTCCTCAAAGTGAAACGCTTGAAATGCTAAGACCAAAGTAAGACTAAAGCAAAAACCCCAACTCTGGTCCAGACAGATGGATGAAGCAGAAAAAGATCCGTGTCCTGAAAGTGTAACAAACACAGAGTTTTAAATCTAGACGGCATATTACTACAAGGGAACACTTCTTTGAATGCCAGTTTCTACTCTGAAGTGAACACAAGAACATTGCAGAGGGTGTGCAATCTTTACCTTCACACAGCAATACGAAAGGGTTATGAGAGAAGCTCCCTGAACACACAGTATTGGTATTCTCCATTGCTGTTTTGTGGTGCTTTAGCCACACTTAAAATAAGCTTTTAAACATTTCCAGGAGTGCTATCAACACTGGTAAACATGGTGTGTACTCATGGAGGCAGCTTACCTCTGCTCCTTGAAGATGACCTCGATGATGAGTGTGATGAGGAGGAAGAAGTGGATGTAGTGCTAGAAGCCGATGTGGATGAAATGGACGATGATCTGCTTCTACTGCGCTTTCGTTTCCTTTTTTCTTTTCCTTAGGATAACAGAAGGCAACGGTGACAAGCATGCCAGTAACCATGGTCTGCAACAGCAACTCTTCACAGAACTTAAAACACAATGAGCCCCTATTTCAAGGGGGTTTGTTCCCCTCTTCCAGTGTGATATCATCTATTCCCTTATTAGCAAGGGACAATGTCCAATATCAGTGTCAAACACAGTGACTGATATAACGGTTAACACACATAACACCACAACATGGAAACAGATCATCAGTGCCTACCTCGGCCTTTCAGCCCTTCTTCTGACGTTGCACAGCGCATTCTACTCTTTTCATCCTCCCTGTCATCCATACCTAGTGGCAGACAACAGCACAGTAAATACCATCATTGCCACAAGAGCGGGGGGGGGGGGAAGCGGTGTGTGTGAAGCGCAGGGGGGACACTGAGGCAATCCGTGAGCCCCTGCGGGGCAGCCCCACCACCACCCGCGGCGGCCGCGCCACGTCCGAGCTCTCATCCTGCCCCCAGGAACCGGAGGCCAAGCCAGGTTAGTGCCATCAATGTCCGTGCCATAAGTGCAGGTACAACACCGGAGCACCCGCGCTTGGGGTTACCGGTGGCTCTCAGGGTCCCGCCGAGGGAGGAGGAAGCCCGAGGGCCCCGGGCCCGCGTCCCACCCGCCCCACGCCAGCCCCGCCGGCCAGGCCGCACCTGAGGGAACCGCGGCTCCCACCTGCTCCCTGCAGCCGAGCCCAGGGGTGCCTCCCAGACCGCCCGTGCCCGACCCACCCCGGGACAGAACCTGCTGCCGCCGCGCGTACCGAGAGCGGCCCGGGTCCCGTTGCCGCCCCGGAAACGCTGTTGCGGCCCGGCGCCGCCTCCTGCCTGCGCAGGCGGTGGGCCTGGGCCTGCGGGCCGGTTCCTGCCCAAGCTCAGAGCTCCCAGGCGGCTCTGCCAGCGGCCTTGCCCCGCTGGCCGGCCCGGCCTCCTCCGGGGGTGTGAGGCCGAGCTCAGTGCGCCCGAGCGGGTGTTCGGGTTGAAGCCGGCCCGCCCTGCCCGGCCAGCACCGCCTCTGCTCGGGGCCCCGCTGCTGGCACAAACCCAGACCTGCGCCCAACATAAATACCATCCCCTTTTGATCCCAGGGAATGCTCGTACCTCATGGATCTGGTGTAGCTTAGCTTAGAATTTACTGAATGTTTGTGTGCTGCTTTACGGTATTGAAGTGTAAACGAAAATCTCTGTGAAGTACATGGGGTTTTAATCTAAAGCAGTGTCCATTGATTGTAAACAAATATCCGGTATTCCACATCCTTCTAAAAAGCCTGCTTAAATCCAACCAAAAGCATGGGGAAAAGAGACATGAGATGACAAGAGTGTGATATTAGCCCATAATAACTGCCTTCTGTTTGTCTGGTTTGAGTGAAGCGGTAAAATACTTCATCTATTTGGTGCTTTTCATTTAGGAGGTTTGTGTTTAGAGTCCTGGGGTAAAGGTTGGACTGGATAATCGTAAAGGTCAACCCTGTGATTCTATCCTATGAAAAGCAATATATGCCACAAGCACTCCAGCAGGATGGTAAAATCCTTTATTCTTACAGTAGTCTATGTGTACAGTGATGATATTTGGCTAGAAAAATGCCTGGATTGTAGCAAGAGATCCAAACAACTACAAAGTGTCCATAAATACATTAGAAACATGCTGTGTGTGATGCAGAAATACCCGGCGCTCTTTTGGGCACTTACCCAGTACAATCGGATTGGGAAGTTTGTTGGTGTTTTTCATGCAACATCAAAACCCTTCCCGACAGTTCATGCCACACAACATTGGTTTCCTTGTTAGCAATGGGATCAAATTTAAACTTTGGTTTACAAGTAGTAAAAAAACCCCCTAAAACACTGAAAATTTTAACATAAATCTCTCAATTGTTGTAATAAAAAGAACGAATTTGAAGAAGGCTGGCTTTTAAAAAGCCCATTTCCTCAGCTAACTCTGTATAAAACAGGCAGTGTTTCAGGATGTTGCCATCACCCGGGATGAAGAGTTTGTGCTTCAGAATTGGAAAAGGAATACCCGTGGCAAAAATGCCTAAACCCAGCTGCGGGTAGAGGAGGGATTGCAATACGGACCAGCTAAAACCAAACATGCTTCCAAAACCTATCCAGGAACACACTTAACACTTATCCACATCACTATGCCATCCCTTACTCTAAAGAGCTATCATAATACATGGCTCTTTTCATGCTCCAAACTCTTCACAAACATTTAAATAGCCCTAATGCTTCTGCAGGTGGTATCATCCCCATCTGATACTATGGGGGAGTGGAGGCAGAGAGGGCTGGGAATTTGCCAGGATACAAACCAAATCCTTTCTGTCTTGCCTCCCTGAACTGTCCAAGTTCTTTATGGCTTTCGTATTTTACACTCACTGTACTGGAGAGTCCCAGGAAAAATGGGCAATATGTTTGTTATTAGTGGTTGTCCTGCAAATTGGACCACTTTGAAAGGTACATGCCGAATATTCAAGTTAATAATTGACATGAAGGCCATGTCCGAGGCTCAGGATTGATGGCCTCGAATGCCACACCATTTTCAAACCAAGCTTGCTCTTTCTGTAATGAAGGATTAGGGACACGAGGCCTGATTGTTTCTGTTGTAGAGCCCAAGTGACTCAAAGTCAGTCACAGTGGTACAAGAGGAATAAAATCCATTCCTTACCCTGTGTCTGTGGGAACATGGAAATCCCTATGCTGACCCACACAACACCGTACAACACAAAGAACATGTAGATCAAACCAAAGATTCCAGATGTATGGTGAGGAGTCCCTGCCCATGGCAGGGGGATTGGAATTCAATGATCTTAAGGTCCTTTCCAACCCTAACTATTCTATGATTCTATGTGCTAACCCACTGTGAGGTACAGATAACCAACCTGCCCCTGAATTCAGACACATCTGTGGCTGAATTACATCTTAGAAACCATGTGGGAAAGTCAATGCCTAGCAGTAAGATCACAGGTACAAAATACATGGTGTTTTGCCTTCCTTTTGCTATCAATCCCCAAATCATGTTATTTCAGTTATCAACATCCCTCAGAGAAAGGGCGTTTTTGGTTTTGCCACCTTTGCTCTCTTGAACTCCCTACCTCATAGCTTGCAGTCTGTGCCCTGTGTTGGTGTTTATCCTGCCTAGTTTACTGGTACTCTAAAGCCCAGCTTAATTTCTTGCTGTCTCTTGACAAGCTCCGGGTTTGCTCTGCCAGTGGACTGCAGGCGCAATGGATAACGCTGCAGTGTTTCACTACCTGGTCTGTGAGAGGTGAGAGGCACAACATTCTGTCACTTGTAACAACAAAATGACCGAGTGTGCAAAATTACATCCCTCTTGCAGCACCCAAAAGGCTTCACAAAGGCACGTGTATTGGTTATCACTCGTTCCTCAGTGCCTGATGGTGGTGGGTATAGTGTGTCTCCAATAAACCTCATGCAATGCGTGCATTCCCTTGCAGTATGGAAGGAACCTGGGATAAAAATGAACACCTTCAGATGTGCTTCATAGTCATCAGTTGTTACTCAGTGGCTGTCTCACCCTTTAGCTAACGCTAGAGCTGCACAGCCTGTGAGAATGAGGCTCTTCTAATCCGTTTTCTCCCTTCTTTCCCAAACATCTGAATTCCTAGCAGAGGGAAATAGTGCATGTTATGTGGGCTTTTTCTAAGTAGATATCCAAAACTTTTCCTGCCTTTTGGAGAGCTGGTAAGCCAGAAAACATCTGTGCAGATGGGGGAGCAAAAGTACAGGAGTTTTGCTCCTTTTTGCCCAGCTGGCCGAGAACCCTGCTTCTGGCCATGTCCTGAGATGTGAGATGCACCTGCAGCTTCTTTTGACTTCAGTGGGGACTGTAGATATTTAACATCAGTGGAAATCAGTCCCAAGGCACTAGGCAGGAACGGAAAGGACATAACAAAGCTATTGTGAGCTGGGAGTACTCTATACAGCCAAGATACCAGGCTAGGAAAGTAAAAGGCATTGGCATCTTCCTCTGGGCTTTCTGGAAAACACAATTACAACAAGAAAAGATGCAAAAATCCAGGAGATGGAGGGATCAAGGTACTTTGATTCAAATGTGCTGATGTTGAAATGCTTCCATTTTAGACAGGTGAAATGCAGTTGCATGCATGGGTATGGCTTCAGTTCTATGTGAGGGACAGGAGCCCACAGGCCTGCTTGGGTTCCACGGAGCTTACTGGAGGAGTTTCACCTCCTAATGCCAGTTTGGTGATGGGAGCCAAGGATTCCCCCTAGCTTGGAGTGAGCCGAGAGTGGATCGAATACATGTTGCATCAAACTGGACTTCCAGCTGCCTGGAAAACGCAGGCTGGAAAAAAGGGTTATAAAAGGGAAGTCTGATGCTTTGGCAATTTATTGTCTGCTATGCAGTCCAAAAGCCTCAAAACAATATCAGTATCTTGACTAGTGGCAATTCAGTATCACATGGCTGGTGGTCACCAAGAAAACATTCCTTATTGGTTAAAGCAGTCATGCTGACCAGGAGTGCTTTTCACAGTTCCTCCAGATCAGTTAAATCCACAACCACTTTCAGAAAGAGAGTGTCATCTCTGATGTAGGTGTTCTTCGTGTTCTCCAGGACCGCATGTGGCACGAAGCGTGGGCACCCGGAGGCAATGTTCATCTCTCCATCTGGCCTTTTGAAGCTGCTGCTGTTGGGATCAGCTCTAAAGACTTCCACGATGTGATTTTTTTTCCCACTTTGGTCCAAAAGCATAAGTGTGACTTTTTGCTTGAAAGGCCACAGTAGCAGTGAATCGAAGTCCCCTCTCATCACTACAAAGTAGAGGGAGATGTGTGTTCCCTTCCCTGAGCCATCCCCATTCAGGTAGGCTCTCGCACACAGCCGGTACCCGCAGCGGCTGGTGTAGAAGGGCTGGCTGAATATGGAGAGGACGCGGCCTTCCACTGCTTCCTTCTTCTTCATCTTGTAGTCTGTGATTTTCCAGATTAATTTCCCATTGTAGCATGTGCCTTCCAAAAGCTTAAAGCGTTCTTCGTTTTTATTGAGCTGTGCTTTGTGAATGTTGATCTGGAGATCGTGTTTGCTGGACTGGCCTTCCAAAACAACTAGGGGAGGAAGAGAGAAATGGTTAGTAAACTAAAACTGGCAGAGCACCGGATACAAAGAGCAACTGGACCCAAGCTATTGCTATCCAGCGGGACTCGAACAGGCTCAAGAGGGGGTCCATATGAACCTCATGAAGTTCAACAGGGCCAAGTGCAGGGTCTTGCACCCAGGTCAGGGTGTATCCATACAGGCTGGGAGATGGAGGGATGGAGAGTAGCTCTGAGGAGAAGGACTTGGGGGTTCTGGTGGATGAAAGACTGAACGTGACCCAGCAGTGTGTGCTTGCAGCCCAGAGGCCAGTTATGTCTTGGGCTGCATCCAAAGGAGCATGGCCAGCAGGACAAGAGAGGTTGTTCTGCCCATCTACTCTGCAGCACTGCATCCAGATCTGGAGTCCTCAGTACAGGAAAGACATGGACCTGTTGGAGAGGGTCCAGAAGAGGAACACAGAAATGATCAGAGGGATGGAGCACCTCTCCTGTGACGAAGGGCTGAGAGAGCTGGGGTTGTTCAGCCTGGAGAAGAGAAGAATCTAAGAACTTATTGCAGCCTTTCGGTTCTTAAAGTGGCCTATAGGAAATATGTGGAGAGACTTTTGAGCAGGCCTGTTGTGACAGGACGAGGGGTGATGGCTTTAAACTAAAAGAGGGAGATTCAGGCTGGATGTGAGGAAAAAATTCTTTACAATGAGGATGGTGAAACACTGGCACAGGCTGCCCAGAGAGGTGCGGATGCCCCATCCCTGGAGATACTGCAGGCCAGGCTGGATGTGGTTCTGAGCAACCTTATTTAGTTGAAGACGTCCCTGCTCATTGCTTCCAACCCAAACTATTCTGTGCTTCTATGATTCCATGAAACTGAACTACTCAAGCCTGAGTAGAGGCTGTGAACTCATGTTACTACAGCTATAAACTTCTTGAAAATGTAATTGCAGCTGGTAGTTGAACAAGGAAAACCGGTAACTACAAACCAGATTTAATGCCTGAATATGGACAGCATGCTGCCTCCATCACAGGGCACTAGCCTCACCAAGGCCAGGTCTCTGCCCCTACAGTGCCACAGGAACTCGTGAGCACACAGCGCACACCACCATGGGTTGGTCTTAGAAAGCAAGAAGAAGAAAGCTCTTTCTAGTGAAGAGGCTGCAACTGAGTGACTGTAGCACCAGAGCCTCTACTTAGCCAGTAAATCAGCAAAAATCCCATACCCGTGCAGAACAGGATGGGAAGTCCCAACATACCCAAGCGCTGATCGTATGTCTCCATCAGGGCAATCTTCTGTTTTACATTCTCAATCATGTCGAACAGAGGTTGCAAGTCTAATTTGCTTTGCTGCTGGTTTGCCATCTGTATTAGCTGTTTCACTTGCGACTCCAGGCGTGCAGATTTATCCAAATGACTGGCCAGAGCCTTCCCAGTTCATGCCATTGAAAGAGGGTGGGAAGCAAAGACAAGAGGCATCCATGAGATCAGCCATATCATTTAAAACAAGGTAAAGAAGTCTTTAGCATGTCAGCAGTATCAACTATACAATGTGTTCCAAGTGCTCTGCTGGCTTAGGAACATATCCCAGTGCTCCTTCATTATTAATTCAGCACATTTACTGGCTGAGAAGCCATCCCTCATTCAGACCCATTCACACTGCATCGCTTCACCCAACTGATTATTCACATTTACACCTGCATCTTTGCCACAGGGATCTGACCAGGAGGATTTGTACAGTCCTTTTAGCCCAGAGCAGATCTCTAAACTTCTTTATATGTTAACATGAAAACACAACACGACAACGAGAAGGGCTTGGGAAGTGTCTGGGAGATCTGTTACTGCCCTGCTATTAATGACAGCTATTACTGGAGAAACATAGATCAGGATGCAAGAAAGCAACTGGCAAACCAGATAAAACCAACGTCTCACCTGTGTGCTTACCATCAAGTTGCTATTTTTACCAAGCAGTTGTGTAAACTGTCTCAATTCTTTCTCACACTTTTTAATGGCCTCTGCTAGCTGCTGGATTTTAATCTCTTTACATTCCAGGCTCTTGGACAGGTCAGTTATCTATTGAATGGAAAGAACAGAGTGAAAACGTTAAGGCACACCAAAACGTACAACAATCAAATGAAGACATATGTGACTATATGGGAGAAAGTGGAAGAGTTTACAGTGCGAAGCCTCTAAGGTAGCTACATAAAGCACTACTCTAATTCACAGCTCATGGATAAGCACTGGCAAGAACTGAACATGAGGAGATCATACTCTTTAATAGATGTGTGTGGCAACAGGTGCAGAGAGACTCATACCCCTCGTCCCCATCACAATGAGCCATTGGGCTCTGTAGTAGAATAATAGAAACACACATGCACATGTGTGTTTCTATGTGTGTAGATGTATTTATTATTGTTTTTTCTCTACCAAGGTCTAACCACTAAAAGAGATGAGTCAGTGAGGGATACTAACTCCAAAATCAAGTTGTAGCACTTTGGGGCACTTATTTTGGCATGGTTTAGTGGGAAGTGTCCCTGCCCATGGCAGGGGGTTGGAACTAGATGATCTTAAGGTCCTTTCCAACCCTAACTATTCTATGATTCTATGATTTTTAGCATAAACAAGCAAAAGAGTAAGTTAACCATCAGTTTGCATGCTTCCACCTTAGTAGGATTGAGTGTTCACCCACTGTCACCTGCTGGGAGCCTCAGAAATGATCTTGAGTGGAAAGTGCTTGCAACTGGCTCTGCACTGCTCTGTGCTGCTGCTATAGGGTGGGTGACTTGGGCATCTAAATACTCCCTTTTGGAGCCGCCTGACCCCTGAAACTTTAAAATGCTTCCTCTCTAAACCTTGCATCCGCTGTAAGTAAAGACTGAAATGAAATGAAGTGAGCAATGGCAATGAGCCTCCCACTGTGCTTGGTGGAGAATATACATGCCTGAGCACAGAGAGGTTTCCATCTAATTGGATGGCTTGGCTAGAAGAGCTTATTCTGACTGCTGAGGTGTGCAAAGATGATAAAAACAGTCTTTTAAAATGTAGCTGAGCTAAACCAGGCAACAAATGCAGAATCATCCTCCAACCAGCCAGGAATCTCCAAGAAGTGCTTGTTAAATCCGACTTACCTGCTCTTCCAACTGGGAGTTCTTGTCTAAGATCTGCAGGATGTGCTCCCTCAGGGCACCGTTCTCATGTTCAGCAAGTTTCCCTCTTTTAACCTTAGTGAGGCAGAGGCGGGAGTGAAAGAACAAGATAATAAGATATGCAGATTGGTGAAGCTGTTAGTGAAATATCTACTGATCAAGCCTTTAAAATGTCTCCTCTGTGCTTTGACAGTGAGGGATGACAGACCTGATTCTCAGGATAAAGATGTATAAACTGGTACCTTTACAAGACAGCCGTACTGCCTATAGGGGCAGTCCACTTCCACCTCGGGACACACAGCATGGTGCTTTTCAGTCTGAAGGTAATGAGCAAAGAAACTGGTTAGGAAAGAAACATGAAGTGATTTGCTGCTCTGATAAAGCCTGAATGCCTGCAGATAGGGAGAACAAAGGCCAGTGTCATGACACTGATCATTGGAAGAGGAAAATGAATGTTCTGAATCAATAAGCAAGCCAGATATTATTCCACGCTGCAGAATGCCAATAGTTTGCAGTAGCCAAATAGCTCACTTCTAAGGTGAGCCATATATCCCTTTTAGGACTAAACAAAGAAAATGCTTCGAGCAATGAAGTTTAATTGGAACATCAGTTGTTGGAACCACCAATGGGGTCTGCAGCATTTCAGCTTTCATAACTCTGTGTGTGATGTGCTGAATCACAGTATAGGAAATAACAATAGTACCTCTTTTTTCGGAATGATTTCGGAACAGTTGTGGAGACAAGGCACAGGATAATCAGGACAGTCATTTTTCTCATGATTCTGGGGGAAAAAGAAACAAAACAAGGCAATGGGTTGCATTTTTGTAAAGTAATCTCCACAAGAGTAAGCTATCAAAAGGTAATCCCAGACAATACAGGTGCAAGTCCCATATGCAAGCATATGCAAGGTGCAAGCACCACTGCGAGGGTGGTGAGGTGCTGGTACAGGCTGCCCAAAGAAGTGGTAAATGCCCCATCCCTGGCAGTGTTCAAGGCCAGGATGGACAGAGCCTTGGGTGACATGGTCTAGTGTGAGATGTCCCTGCCCATGGCAGGGAGTTGGAACTAAGTGATCTTAAGGTCCTTTCCAGCCCAAACCATTTGATGATTTGATATCATATTGTCGTTCGTAAGAGGGCAACAGTAATTGGTATTACTTAAAGCACCTTTATTATACTTTTCCTTCAGCTACTCAGCCAAATTTTGCTTCAGGAGTTAGGTCCCATTGCGATGCTGGCAACTTTTCACTCAATAACATGAAGAGGAAACACCTGCTATGGATTCCCAGGGAATGCTTTCCATTCTTACCTTGATGTTAACCAACACCACGTGTTTGTTACAGTACTGACACATCTCTTCCCGGAATTTACAGTGCCGGCTCAAGTGCTCTTCCAGGTCTTTCCGAAGAATGTGGTCACAGCATCCATCATTAGTGCACGGCACGCTTTCAAACAGACACTGCTGAAGATGCTCCTGCAACGTGCAACAGCAAATTAAACCCCAAAGGATTTCATCACCCCTCCAACAGACCCACAGAAAGTCAGCAGGTTTGGAACATACAAAACTCCGAATACTCTTTCCTCCATAAACTTTCTTCTCTTCCAACCTCAAAACTAAAGCAAATATGAACATTTGGAGACTCCTTTGTTTGACTTCCACTTTTCATCGAATTGAAACGCTGAAAAAGGCCCAAATGCACAGGCAGTCTTGGCAAGTTCTCTTGAACCAGCCATTGCATGGTGCCTAGGCATACAGAAGGTATGCAGAGGTGCTTTAGATAAACTAAAGCTACATAAAGCAAATGGTTCTTATTAAATAACCTAAGGCAAAGCCAGAACAAGCCGTAGTATTCTGAGCTTAGCATTTGTTACTTACAGTGTGGCTGAGTTATAACCTTTGTACTTAAGCCACGCTGCTACAGTAACTCTGAAGACAATCCCTGGAATTTAGATTTTCATAAATGCACAGAGTTTGCATGAAAATCAAAGGTTTCCAGCTTGGATCAAACTAACCTGGTACCGTCCCAGCATGATTTTCGAGTTGCAGTTAGGAATGTTTTTGCAGAACACGTGCAAGTTGAGAACTTCTCTTTTACAGCAGTTGTCTTTGAATACCTGTAAAGGAAACAAACCAGCCCTCACATGCGGTCACATGTGAAAAAGCAAAACACACAATCAGTCTTTTAAGGACACAACTAACTTTGTAACTGTATGATTCTTGATGATTCATATTGAAAATGGGTACTAAAAATAGAAATTAACACATGTATGGGTTTTCTAATAAGCATAGGGGGTTTTCACCGTATAATTATCCACAAATGCTGATCATCCTACAGCCAGCAGGATTAGTAGCTCAGGAGCTATAAAACCACTGCCTGTATCGAGAAGAAAGCAGCTGGAGCTAATGGGCCCCAAAGGCCAGACCAGCTCTGTGCACGCTCCTCCGACACGCACGCAGTGCAGCGTGCCTTTGGGATGGCGATGCTGCTGAGCTATCCCTTCTGTAGGCTCTGGGAAACAGCTCTGTTCCCTGCTGTGTGTGCGGAAGCAAATTAAGCCCCCAGAGCAAACTCTCAGTCTTATGTGAAGATCTTCCTGTACGGAGCATTCTAAAGCTGCTCACTGGTGTGCTGCTGCCGTCGGAGTTTGCACCAAGTGGAAGATAGTGAATGAAAACCAAAACTCATGTGGACGCTGTGATTGCAGCTTCCTGTCAGGAAGAGGAGAGAGAGGAAGGAGATATTTGATTGCACTGGAAAATTCATTCTGGCAGCATCAAGGATGTAGCACACTTTCAAGCCTTGGCGTAGAAATAGGGACAAATGAATCCATTAATTATTATTAATAATAACAACAATAATAAAGACTCAATAGCTCGCAAAATTAGAAGCATGAACTTATCTTTTCCTCTAAAAAGTTACCCACAAGTAAATTTAGTCTGCAGGGTTAATGAACTATAATGGCAATAGTTAAGGCAGCAAATTATAACCAAGTGAAAACGAAGACAAGATGACACAGTAAGATGGGGCATTGAAAAGGCAAGTCACTAAACTCTCCACTAAACAAGACCTCTGATGACTAGGGAGGATTTAAAGCTTTGTGAAACTCTTCAGCTCTCCCCTGGAATTACAGAAGATTAAAATGAAATAGCTTCAGAGCATGAGGTGTAAAATGAAGCCTTAGCTTTATACCCACACTTCCTTTCTGGGAGAGCATCACTGAATAGACTGCGTCCCTTAGCATCAGTTCAGAGAGCAAAGCTCCTCTGCCCCAAGGTCTAACGGACTAAAAGCCACCTTGTCCTCAGCTGTCTTGCCTTTTCCATGCAGATGTTGGCTGCTGAAGTAGAACTACAGCCACTTACCTCATGCATTTTTATTGTCTCTTTGTCGACAGGACAGGTGGGTACTGCGCTCAGTTCTCTAGATCAACAGAAGAGTTGTGTTATCCCACAGAAAAACTGATTTATTTGCCCACATTGGGCCATGCTGGAATCTGACTCTGGCAGAAGTCAATACTGGATACCATAAAACCCCAAAAAGGCCTTCAAAATCACTTTAGTCTGACAACTACGCAGCCAAATTCTGCCCATAGCACTGAGAGGGCATTAAGCTACAACAGTGGATATATGACAGAAAGCAAAGTTTGTCCTATGAGTGCTAATAAGATGGGTTTTAGTTAAGAGGACTTTGTCACTCGCTGGCCATCATTGTCACATGTGGAAAAGTCCCATTGTGTGTGTTAAAGCATGTCTTTGCCTGGTGCAAGCCTTGCTATACCACTAACAGGAGCTCTCATGGCTCCTGTCTCAAAAGGCTTCCAGAAGTCCCTACAATGAGAGATGGGAAAACATTTCCTGAGGCAGTGCAAAGAGGAGGCAAGGAGAAAAAGCAGCAAACATGAAGCATGTAAAAGGTAAATGGTGACATCCATCCACATAAACTGGCTCCTCTGCAGCCTTCATGGCCAAATCCTGCCCTCGGGTACACCAATCAGTCCATAATGCATTCCCAGACAGGCTGCCTCTTTTGTACCTGCAGCTCAATCCCAAGCAGATGGATGCCACCAGCCTTGTGACCTGACTTTGGTATCAGGCAATACTGCCATCAGTTTCCGAACTCCTCTAAAATCAATTCTAGAGAAGCAGATGAAAATGGCTTCATCTAACCACCAGGTTAATGCCCGGTAGTTAATGCCCATTAATGCCACAGGTTCATCTGAATGGCACGATGCTAGACAGACAGCTTGAAACAGCACCTCCTGGTGTAGAGCTTAAGCTTACAGCAACAACTGCTTTACTGTGCTTTCCCTGTGGTTGCCAAAGTATTGTGGGTAAGGTCCGTAAAGACACCTTTAAAACACTGAGCACGCAGTTGAGTTCAACAGAGTCTCTCCCCTGACTCCATCAGTGTTGATCAGATCAATACTGTTACCTATGGCAGTTATCTGTTATCTATCTCTGCTGATGTGCAGAAGGAACTGACTTCTGTAGGGGAGGGGGAGCTTCTGGCTTCGGGAGGAGCTTGCACTGACCTCAAAGACAGGATGCACTGCTGGCAGAAGCGGTGCCCGCAGCCCGTCTGGTGCGGGTTGCGAAGGACGAGGTGGCAGTAGGCACACTTGTACCGGTCCTCCAAGGCTTCCACAAACCTGTAGTCGGCATCGGGCTGGAAGTCCAGGGAGATGGCGCTGGAGGAGTTCTGGCGCGTGAGGATGCCCGAGAGAGCAGCGGGTTCATCGCAGGCCATGAGAGCTGCACTGGGAGCCAGGCTCAGGAAGAGTCCCTTCAGGCATTCACCACGCGCTGTAGCTACCGGTTGCGGCAGGGAGGTGTCATCAGCAGTGGGGTGCGACAGGTTTCAGAGGGCAATGAGGCGCCAGCTATGGAAAAACAACAGAGCAGTGGTGACATGACAAGCATCACAGCACAATTCTGTGGCAAAGTCTCACAGTGTGACTATTGCTCTGCAGAGCAGAGAGTTTCATGGGTTCACACTCTCTTGCAGCAGCTCTTAGTCTCAATACACTTCCAAGAGTCACGGGCATGGTTGGGAAAGCAAAGGCCAAGTCTTGGCCCTAATCCACCAGGAAAGTCCACACTTAACATAGAGCCCATCCACAGGAACTTCAATGAACCTCAGGAGTTCACTGCAGCAGCTCAAGCAGGGGACAGCTTTGCGGTTCACAGCAAGGAGCATACAAAAGGCAGCAAGAGGATTTTACCTTCAGTTTAGGTGGTGCAGGAGTCCAAGCCTCTTAAGCTGACATCTTCCTTTTTCCTCATTTATAGCAGCAAACTCTAATCCTATTTTGTTCAAGGTTTTACTTGCTTCTGTGCATGCTCTCAGCTCTGTTAATCCTGCCTGAAGGAAGGGGTGGAAAACAAAGGAGAAAAGCAAGATTGCAATCAGAAGTGTTCCTCTCAAGCTACCGAAGCTCACACACAGCACAGCAATGCAGCGTCAATGTTCTCATAGGAAAAGAAGCAGCAACAGACTTTTCCAGCCCAAAGTCACAAACCTTGAGATCTGTCCCCGGTCCCTCAATCCCGCAGTAGTTTGGGGCTCAAGACCCAGAGCCCCTCTGCTTTCTGTTTGTTGCAGCTTTGCCTTCCGAAGACATTTGTTCCTTACAGGATGTGCACAAAAGCACCGAAGCTCTCAGGTGGTTTCGCGGGGGAAGTGCTCAGTTCTGTAGCTGTGCTGTGGGATGCTCTTTCTCCTCTGTGTGCATCACCTGCCCTGTCAGTCACTTGAATTGCTCTTACTGGCATCAGCACCTCCCCAAGAGCTTCGACTTAGCTCCTGTAAGGTCAGTGTGCTGCACACAGCTCAAGCACTACCACAGAGCACCTTAGGCTTCAGAAAGCAGCATCCATTTTTCTTCCTACTTTAATACTCCATACCGGGCGAGGAAATTCTGTGGACAGATAAAATACCCCATTCGAAAACAAGCCAAGCACTTAACCAACCTTATTCATAGCAAACTGAGCACCCTTGTTCATGGTTGTACACAGCATCTACCTGCCCAGCGTATGAGAGCTTCCCTGCCCTCCACCAGGCTGAATGTCAGACCTACTCCAGCACATCTGATCATCTGACATCAGTAACCCACAGGAATACAAGCCCTGATCATATTCCAGGCATAAAGACTTGTTATTGCAACTGGTGTTTGCAATAATACAGTTTGGTCCCTCCAAATGAACAGCTTCAAACCAGAGATGAGTGTCTGGGTCACTCCTTTTCCTCTCTGAAAATGGGGCTCCTGGTTTTCTGATGCTTAATGGGGAGCAGTTTGATCTTCCTCACATCAACCACGGATGCTAAAATCAGCCTGAAAGATTAACAGCCTCGTGCCATCATAGCAGAGGCGAGCAGCAGAGCACGCTGCTGTCCCAAAGGCAGATGGAGAGCTGTCACTGTCACCTTCCACAGCACCGGGCTCCTACGAACTCAGCCTGTCGTTGGTCAGTGAGAACCTGAAACACGTCTCCTTCCTCTCTCCCATTTACATGGCGTCCACTTCCCTGAGTCCTGCTGCCCCCCAGGACTTGCATCATGTTAATGCCGCACTGCGTAAAAACACACACGCACAAAGCTGTGTTCTACCTCTAAGGGTCTACCTTAACTCCACAAGTACTTCCAACTGGGGTGAGCAATGTCACGGATGTTTTAGGCAACAAAGGTGTGGGATACATTAAGAAGAAACCCAGTCACCAGCCCAAAATCCCACCCGGAAACTCCTTTGGAGCACTGGCTGCTCATTCAAACATTCATTCCCATCTCTTTCTGCAAGGAGCGTTCTGCTGTGCTGCACCTTCCAGCTCCCTTACTGAAATGAGAGCCTTTATCTCCTTCATGATGCACCCGACCCAGGTCCCATTCCTGCAGATGGAGACTCTCTGTGTGTCCATGAAAGCACCTTCTCCCCCTCAGCCTCGCTCAGGACCACGTTGCACAGCACTGGGCACCTCAGGGCACCACAAAGAGCACTTCAGGCGAAAGGCAAGAACAGAAACCTCTGCTGTAGTAGAAGACCCATGGCAGGGGTTGGAACTGGATGAGCTTTAAGGTCCTTTCTAATGCAAACCAGTCTGGGATTCTGTGACTCAGCTTCCAGTGCTCTCTTAACTGAAACCAAATGGAAACCATCAGGGGAAAAAGTGCTTTTTTTGTGACAGCAAGAGCACACCAATGGTTAACTGAATCAGTTTCCTGCTTACGCTAATGCCTGGCCCACATAGGAGACAATCTGCTTTCACTTCTGCCTCTTCACAGCTAAGAGCAATGGGAAGGCTCCTTTCTTTGCATATACTGCAATTTTTCAGCATGTGTGTGAGCCGTAATGCTGCTTTTAATGCATTAGAGAGTGGCAGGCTCCTGCTGCATAAGGATCCTCTCTTATGGCAGATCTTTTAGACGTGAGAAGGGCAAATACGTGAGTTGTTATCACAGGTTTGGTCATCGCATATGGACAAAAAGACAGGGTCCTTGGTCTTGCTGCCCAGCAAACAGGCAGGGAGCACAGCTCTGCCAGGTTCACTGTGTGAGGGGAGGGCAATGCTCAGCTACCATCCAGGATTGGGTATTGCTCAGTAACAAGCACCCTGATCCCTTCCTTACTTAGCATCTTCCATGACACCTTGACACACCTATGTCCCTATACTCCTAGCTCTAGTTCTGCTCTATTGCTGTGCCCTATGGCACTTGTTAGGGACAAGACTTTGAAGATGCCCTGTCCCTCCCTCTGGAAATAATCTCCCTTTTATGGTACATCAGAACTGTCACGGTGGGGAAGGTTCTGTGAATTTGAGAAGTCTAAGATCAAGTCACTTCACTGGGAGGTGAGAGGCAGAGACACGGTAGAGGGGAACATGCCTTGCATTAAGATGACCCTCTCCAAACTGCCTTATAAACGAGGGAGATTAGCTGCCTCTGGTATTTCTAACTCAAAACAACAAAGTTCTATGGTTTACCACTAATATAAGGACCTCCACAAACACACTGTGTTTTGGGGATAAGAAAGATATGCCCCAACTCCTAACATAGGGAGCAGAACAGGTAACAAAGCCTGCTAAAGAATGTCTAAAACCATCTATATGCTTTGAAATACCTATTTAAAACAGAGCAGCCTACATGGAAAACAGCAGATGATGACAAATGACATCGCAAAGGGATCATTTTTGTCCCTTATAAACCTCACTTATAAACCACGGTGCAGTGACCAGCTGATACCCAGGAGAGAACATTTCTAACAGCAATAATTTCCTCATGGATACATTCCTGATGCCCCACAGGGGATGTTGCTGCAGAAGGCAGCAGAACAAATGTGTTTTCTTTTGTATATAGGAAATATTACCCGATTCAAACTCTGGTATTACCTTATTCTCAAAGCACAGTAAAACCTCGCTAAGCAAGCATCAGTTTGCTAATCTCCATAGGCAAATTTTCAGTAAGCAGAGTAAGACACTGGGGTTTCCTTTGCGTAGAGTTCCAGTCAAGCATTGCAATAAATCCCCTTTGAGATGCATTGGTTTTTCAAGGCATAGATTATAACACAGATAGCATCTTACAGCAGTTTTTAAAACACACTCTTAACAGCTAATGAAGTGTGCCTCGTGCTGGGGTAGCTTTGATTTTAGAGGCTTATCTTCTACCTGTGCTCTTTTCCCTGCATGTCCTGATCATGAATTAATGACTTTTTCAGTATCAAGAAATCTCTCTACACCAAATCAACCCAATATTGTTACAGGAAGATGGACAACTCCTGCCTTAAAATAATGTCCTTCACAGCTTGAGGATAACTTCATTCCCGTAACTTCTCTAGCGATACCTGGTTTTTTCACCACACTCCCAAGCACCAACAGGGATTCTGGTGCCACCACTCATCCCTATGACACCCCGGCACCGCTTTGCTGCTTCAGGGGGTGAACTCTATCCCTGTGATGTTCCAGGGTCTGCAGCACCCCCCATGCAGCCCCATGTGCCTCAGCTCACCCCTGAAGAGCTCTGCAGAGAGGAGGAACCATCCCAGCAACATCAGGCTCCTGCCAGCCTTAACAAGAGAGGGTTTGGTAAAGCCGTACCTGAGAACTGTCGCTGGTCCTCAATGGGGAGACAATGCGAGAGCGAGCGGAGAAAGCGGCGCCTGCATGAGCTCTGTGGTTAAAACAACAGCACGAGCACTTTAAACCGGCGAGGGAGTGGAAATCCCCAGCGTAGCTTTGTAAAGATCGTGTCTGAAAGTGTTTGAAAAGCGTTAGGATGGAAGGAAAGCCATTGGAAAGTATTTTTCCCCACTGCATTGATGCAGGGGCTGCAGATTTTGCCATCCGGAGAGATGCATCCCCACTTATTTGTGACTCCCCTCCCATAAAGTAAGGGATCTGATTTTCTATAAAAGCAGCAATTTCTAAGTCTCCTCTTATTTCTAAGTTTCCTCTCATATGAAGATAGGCTGAGAAAGTTGGGGCTGTTCAGCCTGGAGAAGAGAAGGCTGCGTGGAGACCTCATAGCAGCCTTCCAGTGTCTGAAGGGGGCTACAAGGATGCTGGGGAGGGACTCTTCGTCAGGGACTGTAGTGACAGGACAAGGGGTAACGGGTTCAAACTTAAACAGGGGAAATTTAGATTGGATATAAGGAAGAAATTCTTTACTGTGAGGGTGGTGAGGCACTGGAATGGGTTGCCCAGGGAGGTTGTGAATGCTCCATCCCTGGCGGTGTTCGAGGCCATGTTGGACAGAGCCTTGGGTGGCATGGTTTAGTGTGAGGTGTCCCTGCCCAGGGCAGGGGGGTTGGAACTGGATGATCTTAAGGTCCTTTCCAACCCTAACTATTCTGTGATTCTATGATTCTATTTAAAATACTGCTTTTCCAAAGGAAGCTTCTATTCTGCCTTGTAGTAAAGGTAACACTTACCCTCTCCGGCCTTGCCCTCTGACTGAGCTTGCTCCCAGTGCATTTCTAACCTATTTCAATTCCCACCTCCCCTCCCCGGAGGCATCTCAACCTACTGTGTGTTTTCCTGAACCTTCCCTAAAGCTCTGGCACAGAGTTGTTGTTGCTGAAGGCAGCGGCAAAGGGAAAGGCATCCTCCTTCTTTATGGTATCAATGAAATGGATCCCGTTTGTATTTCTAGATGCAGCCTAAGCTCACTTCTACACTCAGGTGTTTTAAACCAGAAGATAATCTTTCATCCACGTCCTCAGGGTGCGCCCTGCTCAAGCCGGTGACTGTGCACAACCCCTGCCCAGGCTGACATCACCACAGCTTGTACGTGGGTTCTCCTTGGCCCTGGCAGCTCAGGAGGAAGGATGCATCCAAGTGGTTTCATTGGGAGGAGGCAACGCTGCTGAAAGCATCGTGCTCTGTGAGCACAGCTCCAGGAAGCACCATCTGCTTCTGGGAAGCTTTGGGGAAAACCCCAAATGGAGAAGTTGAGCAGGATCTTAACGTTAAACGATCTCATTCTGAAGATGAGTGGAGAGCAATAGGCTGGTGTCGTTGTTTGCGGGCAGCCCTCGATCTCCTCCAGCGGCAACTGCAGTGCTGAAACCTCAACCAAGTTTTGAGCAGGCTCAAGGAACAAAGACAAGTGAAAAGACAGCAGCAGTGTTTAGGAAACAGGATGAAGGAAAGAGAGACACAGGATCAACATAAAGAAGTTACGAGGAAATATTAAGGGACAGATAGCAAGAGAACTAATGGTGTTTCCTTCTAGCATCTTGGAGTCAAAGTGAAGCCCTTGCCTGTCCTAACAAGTAACAGACTATTACATATTTCACAAAATGAGGTTTCTGGGGCTCTTCAGTTCATGTCTCCTTCCCTGTCCCAAGGGGATACGCTATCCAGGACCACAGCTGCTTTGACCATTCAGTTGGTTTGGCCATGAACACCTACTCAAGGCATAAGAGAGTCTTGGTTTTAATTTCCCACCCCTGACCCTTTGACTTAGTCTCACTGAAGAACTTAATCTGCATGTATAGAGAAGCCTATGAATTGACTCAGTGGTCATTCATCCTGATTACTAAGATGAACTCAAATCTTACTAAGGCTGGCCACCCTCTTCTTCTGATGGGTTCCCTTGTTCCAGGGGTAAACCATTCTCCCCATTGCAGCCGCAGGAATTCATGAGCGCAGTGGGTTTTGCTCTAATGCACACATGTATTTGATGACATACGGACACACATTTTCCTACTCATGGTACTCACTGGAAAGGTGATTACTCATGTCAACCTTAAGCATCCAACCCTGCTCTTGCTTTTAGCACCAGTTTGAGCTTTATTGCTCCCATCACTGAACAACATCACTGGTTTTAGTAACCTCAGGGTGCATCTCAGGCATCACCAAGGCGCATATTCGTAATTCCTCAGTGAAAAACTGCCATGACACAAGGTTTAATGTCAATGACAGTGACACGGACCAATGGACAAGGGGTTTTTTTCTTTATATAGTGCCCAGTAGCCTTCCAGTACCTAAAAGGGGCCTGCAGGAAATCTGGAGAGGGACTTTTACGAAGGCCTGTAGGGACGGGACGGGTGGAATGGCTTTACCCTGATAGAGGGGAGATTCAGGTTATGTATTAGGAAGGTAATCCTTTATTATGAGGGTGCTGAGGTGCTGGCACAGGGTGCCCAGAGAAGCTGTGGCTGCCCCATCCCTGGCAGAGTTCAAGGCCAGGTTGGACACAGGGGCTTGGAGCAACCTGCTCTAGTGGAAGGTGTCCCTGCCCATGGCAGGGGTTGGAACTGGATGATGTTAAGGTCCTTTCCAACCCAAACCATTTCATGATTCCATCTTTCATCAAATATGTGATCTGGCAGCTGTTGTACCTGCTGTTTCTAAGACATTATTAAGAAGCCCTTGACTCCTGTTTCTCTCATAGCAAGGGCCACATTCCAGTTTCAAGCACATGCATGTAGCAGACAAGACTGAAACCCACACAACTTCGCACAGCTATGATCATTGCATCTCTCAGTGACTACTTAGGGAAAAACTGCTTTGCAGATTGTTCCTTTCCTTGAGCTTTAGTCAGTTCCTGGGTGCCTTTGTGTAATAATGCTACTACTAACAAATGACTTTAAGATTTCAATATTATCCTCTGCAAAATAAGCACACAGCAACGCACTTACCCTTAGAGCATCCCTGTATGCAAATGTCAGTGTATTACACACGAAACCTTGCTTTATCAGTCTCCCAAACAGAGACAATCATACTTGACTACAGAGCACTCTGAGCAGTCCCATAGCAAACCCACTGCGGTTTAGGGCATGCAGTTTCTCATATGCTTGTTTGTTTGTTGCAAAGTGGAGCTGGAGAGACCATTAATGAAGTGTTAATAAAACACTTTTATTACCAGTACACATGACTCAGGTTTCCTCACCTTCCCGAGCCCAGTCATCCACCGCAGGGAAGCGCTTCTGTCCTTGGCTGAGGGAAGAGGATGGAACAACCACACACTGCAGCCCAAAGTGGTACGGAGAAGGGACTGACAGCCAAGAGTGTGAATATTGACTCTTTAGTGTGAGGTGTCCCTGCCTATGGCAGGGGGGTTGGAACTTGATGATCTTAAGGTCCTTTCCAACCCAAACCATTCTATGATTCTACGATTCATTCTCCAAGGAACTCACACAGAAAAGGACCAGAAAGCACAGAAAGAGGTGCTGAAATCCTCACCACAACTCGGGGCCTGGTCCAAGGGGATTCTGCTCCGGGCAGGCCACTGACTGCTGCTGAGAACACACATCTGCGAGGGGAAGGAACCTGCCTGCACCACTGCAGCCACGACCAACTGCCTCAGGGAGCTCAGGGGGGAAGCTACACCTCATACAGACTCCTTGCAGGGCCAGAGAGAGAAACATCTCTCCATAGGCAGCTATTATATTGGTGATAAATAACATCTCCTTATCTAAAATCAAAGGGTCAGACAAAGAGTTGAAGAAGAGAGAGGGCTACAGCTTAGCTTAGAGATGGGACACAAATAAAGCCCAGGTGATCAAGCACTCTACAGGTCTGCAGCTGCCCACAGAAGGGGTTTGGCAAAGTGATCCAAGCAATGCGTGACACGGAAAGAAGAGCTCCTGCAGAGCTTTGACAGCTGCATAAAACTGCATGAAGACTGATTAGGAGCCTGTGGAGTGAAATAAAGAGCTCTTTTCTGCTCTTTGCACTGATTTGGAATTCCTTTTGTCAAAGTCTCCAGCAGCAGCTTCCTGGCTTCAACATTTTCTCCCCTCCTGCATGTCATTCCTCATCCTCTACACTCTGCAGTGACTCCTGTGCCCTCCACAGGTTCTATGAGCACCACAAGCTTTCCTTCCTTCCTGACTCTGAATCTTGTCTTCCAGCAGCTTACACCTCTTCAGCCCAATTTGCCTGCCCATAGGTGTGCTGTGTTGCTGCAGAGTGTGCAGAGGCTCTCCTCCCATATCCTGGCTGTGGTTGATAACCAGCTTGGAAGCAGCCCACTGCCCAACAGGCCTTCTTCTGCACTGCCCTGCAGCCTCCAAACCCCACACAGCCAGCCTGTATTCCACTTAGGTCCGTAACCTTTGCCTCGCTCTTGGGCTTGAAGCATTAATCATCACTATGTCTCACCAAGTTCTGCTTCATATCTATATGATACAGTATTGCTTGTCCGCTTACACAAATAAACCTCTTGTCCATCCTCCTCCTCCTCTGGTTTTCCAAACACTCATTTCTCTTGGAATCTTTTGCCAGTTCATCTACCCAGGATGCTGCCACAGGGATCAGTTTCTAAGCCACATCACCTTTCTGTCCATCCCTCCACTGCCCCACTGCACCAAAGCCTCCTGACTTTCAAAGCCTATTCTAGGCTCTCTCCTCTTGCCCCTGGATTCCCTACAACAATGTAAAATGGTTTCATCCCTGGCTTCACCTCTGGCCACACGATAACACCAGGCTCCAGCACCCCCTTGTTACGTGTTTGAGCACGTGCTTACTGGGAGGACTGTTCTGAGGGGTTTTAGCAGGCTTTTCTGCTTCAGGTCCTGTAAACCTCCTTTGCCACGCAGCTGGGAACAGCTGGCTTCTGCCCTACACTGATTGATGCACAGGATCACAACTGGCTCTTGCACACCGGCGCATCCCTCCCTCCCAGCATGAACCATAAACTGCTCATCCAGCAAAGGAAGCGCCCCTGGGTGCTTTTAAGCCAAGCGGAGCCCACGACCACCACGGCTCACACTAAGATCAAAACCAACACAGCAGATGAAACAAGATGAAGCACAGCACGGCCGGGCCAGCGCTCCTGCACAAGAGCATCCCAGAGCTCCTCAGTCCTACAGCCTACGTGCTCTGGGTAGAATCAGCCGGTTTAAAAATACACCCGTGTTACCGCTGCCAGCCTGAGTCGTGCCTGACCTGAATACACCCGGCTGGTTTAGCACTGTGCCGCACTCCTTTCAGCCATCCCATAGTTTTAACACGGAAGTTACGAGGAAAGTTGCTCTTGGCTGGCACTGGGAAGGTGCAGCCAAGCGAGCAAAAGGCGAAGGGGTTCAAGGAGTGCAACAATGAGAGCTCCTCATTTTCCCTTCTAAATCTGATGAGTGTTGGAAGTGTTTGGTCAAAGCCTCAGGGTGCTACCGGAGCGCTGCTTATCCGGGAAAGCCAGCGGCTGGCTGGGTCTCCCTGCACGCACACACGCACAGAGGGGAAATTCCCTCGCCCCCGAGCAGCAGAAGCCGGCTGGCACCATCGGGATACTTGTTCCAGTTCCCCGCCATTCAAAGCGATCCGAGCCGCTGCAGAGGCGTTCACCCGAGCACTCCGCGCTTCTTTGTTCCCTTCTCAGCCTCTAAAACCCCAGCCCCGGCCGCTTCCCAGGCGCGCACCGGGCCTACCTTTCCCCGCCGCATCGGTTCGGGGTCCTGCCAGGGGAGAGGGGCTCCCGCGGCCAGCCCGCACCGGAGCACCGGAGGCACGGGGACCGCTCTGGCGGCAGGAGCGGGGCTGCTCCGGACCGCGCTGAACTGCGGCGGGCACCGAGTTCAGGCTCCTCCTTTATCCGCGGTTGCAGGGCGGGCAGCAGGGACCCCGCGCACCGCGGCCCCGCCGCTCCCCGCCGCACCTGCACCGGCGCTCGCTGCCCGCGGGCGGTGCGGGGCCGGCCCTGGCTGCGCGGGGCGCGGCTCCGTGCGCGGCGGCAGCGGAGGGGAGGGGACGCGGCGAGGGCAGCGCTGAAGCCACCGCCCCCCGCTGGTGCCGCCGCCGCCTCCGGGAGCCGCGCTCGGTCTCATGGCAGCCCCGGTACGAGGGAAGCTGCGGTTTCCGCCCCCCGGCAGCAGCCGCCGCCTGCTCGGGGCTCACCGCAGGGCGCTGCAGGAGGGTGAAAGCCACCCCCCGGCTGGGAAGTTCGTGAGCCAGGAGGGGTCTGTGGCGAGGGGCTCCCCCCGCGGCCCGTATAGGCACTGTTCTATTGCCGCTCACACCGACGGTACTGACCTAGCGAACGGACCCCTGCTAAAAACACAGTGGCTGTGACCACACAGCGGTGTTACCGCTAGCTAAAGACGTACCGAAGGGGTGTTTGCCAACGCAGCCATCCTCCAGCCAACAGCGCGATGCGGTTTTCACTGCTCGCTGCCCATCAGCTGCCGCTGCGCTTTGTCCTGTCTTCCACGTTAAACTCCTTCTAGGAAAACCAGGCTGTAACGAAAACAGCCTGCACGAAAAGGCCTAAGGCAGATGAAACAATGGGGCTGTGTTACCTGGGCTGTCTTAAGTACTAAGAGTAACAGAATGGTTTCAGAAAGATGATGCTTTTGCTAAAATGACTCAGACCATCCCCTGCGTTGATTCAAGGAGTCCAGCAAAGGTGTAGAGGCTGCTCTCGCAACAGAGAGCTTTCAAAACACTCCCTCCTGCAAAGCTTTTAGGAATATCCTGGCTAGCCTGGGTACTACTTGGTCAGGAAGCTCACAAGAACATCCATCAGGACAGCATTGTTTCCCTAAGTAAATATAAATGTAAATGAATAGTTTGGAGATGAGATCTGTTTCCCAAGTTGCTGCACTCATGATCCTACTGCAGAATACCACAGTTCCCCAGGATGGAGCTTTGTGGTGACAAAGAGCTGCCAAAAGGATCATCACATACTGGGGTGCAGGCATGACCTCTAAAATCATTGTTTTATTAAGATCCAGTGAGCACAGCAGGAGTCCTGGTTTGCATCATGACAAAGTCCCATCCCGGGGCAGCAGCAGGGATCACAAACCCTGAACCCCCGTGCTCCCTTTTGTGCCAGTCAAACTTCCAAGTCAGTAACAACGTGGATTTATGATGATTATTTCAGTGTACAAAACTATGCTGAGAACGCTTGAAGATTAAAGAATAACTGGGAATTGCAAAGCAGCAGCCTTCACCAGTGCTGAAAATGAAGTACATTGTGCGTCTGTGCTTCAGTATCAATATTAAGGATGCCTACCACAAAAAAGTTAGCAATGTGCTTATAAAACAGTGCAGATGCTGTTGCCTGTGTGTTTTGCCTCTCCTCCCCACCTGACTATAGCTTTTGGATGCCAAATTTGTCAGTAACAGACTGCAAGTGGTGTTACAGAGTTCACATTTGCCTCGTATATCTCACACACAACTTCCTGTGACCTTAAAGCAGATGCCTATCGCGATGGTGCCTGCTTTCCGCTTACTCAGAGAAAGGCAGACTCTGAGGTTCAGCTATTTCCACCTCAGGAAAAGCTGGAGGTTCACCACTGGTATTAATACCAGCCAGCTGTACTCAGTGCAGGTTCCAGTGCATGGCTTTGCACTGGCGCTGTGACAGAGCTGACTCCTCTACAGTTTCCTTTGCATTTGGGAACACACCTCTAAACCAACACCTCCAAGCTGTTTGTCTTTGCCCTGACAACCTGTGGCTTTGCTTTTCTCCACGCTTCTGCCTAGCATCAGCTGCAACTTGAAGTCTCCTCCTTTCTGGTGCTAGCAAGAGGCACAGCATGGCTGTGGTAACCTTCATCCTCACATCTGCAGCTCTGTTCTATTCATACTCAAACCCCCATATATATATAAGCTACTGGTTTGGATTGTTTTCTGTGCAGCTGCCCAAATAAGTCCCAACAATGTAAAAGATGAACTAAGGACAGAGGGAACTGTAATTCCTTTTGCTCACCATCAACTGTAAAACAAATTCAGCTGCTTTACTATGATGTGTGATGTTTTATTGATGCAGAAATACTTGCTTAAACTTCATACCCATTTCGATTTAAAGGGCAACACTTCAAGCTGATGGTTCTTGTACATCCGTATGGTGCAAGTGTTGCTCCTAGAAGACGTCATTCAGATTATGCCTTGTGTTTGTCAAACGTGGCATTGTTTTAGTACCGTTTTGCTTTATTAACTAAAATAAACTGTACAAAAAGCTGTAGAGTTACATTAGCTTTGAACAATGTAGGATACATGTTCTCGGCCAAACTTCAGTGTGCAAACATTGTACATTATTTTCCTTTAAAGTGACAAAATTAAGCCAACCTTGAAGTCAGGAGTTCATTACTACATTACAAAACAGGCGACGGGAGATGGCAAAAGAAATGCCCCACTGAAATCAACACCATTGTATAATTTTATTTCTAATTCTTAAAAAAATAGAAATGAATTTAGAAGAGAATCACAGTATAAGGGCCCTAACATATTAGACCATTACAAGGTACATAAAAATAGAAGACACAGATTTCTTTGAAACTTTAATCCTTTGATTAAGCAGCAAGCATATCACTCTCCAGGCAAACACTGCTTAAAACAAACCTAACCCCCCGAAAACAGGACGTGCAAACTGTATGCACATATTCTGCAAAGCACACAATAAAGACATTTTGCTATGTACATACTTACTTGGTACTACAAATGCTAGGAGTTCCCTACTGTGTGCTACAGTGTATGGAAATTAAGAAATACTATCTATCTCTGACCCTCCCTCCCCCCGTCAAATACAGCACCTTTGCCCAGTCATCGAATAGTTAAACAAGATTAAATGGAATTACAAGGTACTGAACAGTTCTAGAGCAGCTGGCCGGGGCCAACTGCTCCTGCAACACCCAACGTTCTGCATACTGAAGTCTATCGACAAGAGACAAGACAAAAATTAGCAAAGGTACAACACACACACCCAGGAGACTCAATGCTAAAAAGAAAGACAGAAAAAATAAGAGAAGAAAACCTGATGATGTATCTGATCACTCTTAACAGTTAAACTGAGATACTAAGGATGTCGAAACAAAGCAGATTGGTCTTGAAGAGCAGCCAGCTTTGTGTAGCTAACAAGGGGACCCTTATGACTCCCAGAACACAAGCTGCAGTGACCCCGAATTCCTCCGTGCTTGTTGTACAGTGCTGCTTCTCTTGGCCATCTGATGCTCACATAGTGGCTAAGCTTCTACTCTGATGCAAAAGAAAACGTCTAAGGACCTTTTGTACGAGACCTCAGCACAGCAGGGAAAGCTGTTCAGAAAGAAAAATCTCTCCAGTTTCATCTGAAAACATTTTCAAGTGAAGAATTAAACTATAAAGGTCAATACCTTCACTGCAATTCAGGGACAGCTATCAAACCTTAATACTCGATTTACAAATGGAATAGGACCTGATGCTGTAAGAACTTCCCTTCGCACATAAAAAAGACCTCAGCCGGCCACTAAACTCATCATTAAATGATCCAATTTATCTGTGAAAAAGCCTAGGGAGAGCACATTCCATTTTTAGATAAAGTCTCATTTTAGTCAAGGCAAATCTAGTTAATAACAGAATGGATTTAAAAGGATTTTCAAACACCATTTCAGCTATAAGCAAAACTAATCTTCCAAACAGTATGGCAGCCAACATGAATGTTATTACATACTCCAGAATGAGGTGTTTTTCAGTAGCTTGGTTCAGATCACACAGTTTCCAAACTCAAGATCTGCAGCCTGGTTTACTTGGAGGGCAGAGGCATCCACTTAAAAGAAGAAACAGACTGAACAAAGAACTGAAAAACCCCACTCCCAAGACACTGCTGGGCATAACTCAAGGTTTCAGACAAGAACGCGGTGGAAAGAAAACCTTTCAATCTCCT
Source organism: Psittacula echo (assembly GCF_963264785.1). NCBI lineage: Eukaryota > Metazoa > Chordata > Aves > Psittaciformes > Psittacidae > Psittacula > Psittacula echo. The sequence goes on along the minus strand of NC_137738.1, from coordinate 1,849,756 downwards.
TAGTCAATAACACAAAGCAAACAGCGAGCCACACAGTAACTTCAACCTGACTAATCAGCTCTGCCAGAAACAGCAGAAATCAGAGATAAGGATTTAACAGCAAGACTGGGCTGGTAGGAGGTAACTGCTGCCACAATATTCAACTACCACCACCAGCCTCCCTGCTTCCCTCATGAATGCTTCGGCAGGTAGCAATGATCTCGCACACACAAACCGCAGGCAGCCATTCTCGGATGAGTTGAATTCTACTGTACTTAAATTAGGAGAATTAGTGGAATAAATTAAATTAATGGTTCTTGTTAGATGGCTCCTCTCCTGTCACCCCCCCTGGGTGGTGGAAGGTGCTGCCTCCCTCTCCACCCCAGCCCACAGGAGATACTGCAGCAGGGAACTGGATTCCTGCTTTCAGTTAACTTCCATGAGCAGAACACGTGTGAGATTTAGCCAGTTTGGTACAATAGCTCATTGAGGCTTCAGAATACTCTTTCAGAGGAGTATTTGACAAGACAGTACCTTTTTTTAAACAAGAAAAAGTGTTCTGGGAAAAACACAAAGAGAAGAAACATCTACATTTTACAAGTGCGCGAAATGCTTCTACCATCATCTAAACAGGGCCAAACCTTCTGAACCTAAGGCCATTCTTGTCTTTTGCACTAAAAGGTAAAAAATGAAACCAAAAAAATTCACACACGCACACACAAACAAACAAACCCCCCAAAGCTACATTTAAGTCTCCTACAATATTATCTATTCCTAGACTTGCCAGGCTACTTTCGTGTAGTTAGATGCTCGACTATGAAGACCTGTAATAAAATAAATAGAGTAAAAATCAGTTAAACGAAATCTTGGTGTGTTGAACATTTATTCATTGAAGAAGTTAGCTTCCTTCAACAGGTATTCATAGAGAGGAGGGCTGTATTGGAGGCATTGTTCTGCTGTACAAGTCTGACATAAAAATACTTTTATACAGGTGGTCATTCCCGTGTAGGTATTGGCTTGCTCCTCTGTAGAACTGGTCAGGTAGCTGTGAAGGCTTTGCTCTTGTCTCCCCTTCATTGTTTCGAAACGGAAAAAAAAAAGGAAAGAAAAAGTACACTGATTTGATTTTCCAAATGTAGGAGTTAGCATAATTCTGCTTTATTTCTTCAGTGCAGAGTGGACTGAGATTCTGTCTGAATTCCAATAAGCGAGGGTGGCTGCTGGCCGCTAACCGTGGTTAACACGGGCCGTGGGTTTAGACGAGGAGGCATGGAGTTAGCTGGGCGGATGAGCGGTGGGGGAGGCTGGTTTAGGGTCGGCCTGGGCTGGATGAACCGTGCCTGCTGTTGGAGCGGCGGCGGCTGCCGGTGGAGAGCAGGAGCAGCAGGAAGCGCCGGACGAAGTAACGGGGGAGGCTGATTTAAAGTTGCCATGGGAGCGGTAGGTGCTGGAGCAGATGCCTGTGCTGGAGGTGAAGGGCCTAAACACTGAGTGGCCGGAGTGCTTTGTGCCTGCACAAAGGACAAAGACAAGAGTGCGTGAACTGCCATCCCAGCCAGAACGCGATGCAGTTGGGCTGCCACTGTCCACTACACAGGAAACAGCATTTAAAAGAAACAAAACCAAAAAACTGAGAAGTTACTGAAAAGAAATCACCAACCAAAACATTATAGACAGCAGAACTAAAAATACTTATGAAGCAAGAGTCTTCTTCTAGAACAAGAAGTGTATTTTAACAGTAAAACAGTAACGTGATCGTCACTATGAAAGGTGCAGTCCTGCTCCCAGCTGGTTAACGACATTGGCTGAAGTTCTATGCAAGCTCATCATCATTCTTTAGAATGCGGTTTGCCACTCCACACCAGTTAACCTTACATTATAGCACTAAAATAAATGCTGTTCCTCAACCCATGCTTACTTATTTCTGGTACACAAAACACACCTCATCTTCTTCATCAGTGCTCTTTCCTGATGGCACATTAGAAGTATTTTTTGTGTCCTCCCCTAAAGCAGAAGCATCACCATTAGAAGCCAGGGTTCCTTGTTCCGCTTCCCATTCCTGCAATACCTCCTCTAAGTTAAACCGACGCCTGTAGTTTACAAAGAAGTTCTTCACTTGGCCAACAGTCTTGTTGCCAATTACATCTGCAATAGCTTGAAAATCTTTACCATATTTTCGGACACCTGGAAGGCAAAGTAAATAACATAGCTGTGAAGAATCAGTCAGACACAGCTACGTGTGATGTATTTATAGAGAGAACCTATGGGACCTGCAAACCAAGGACTCGCTAATTAGGAGGACTTCTCAATTAGGAGAAGGCCTCCATTTCCATGAAAACAAAGTAAGTTTTAATTGCACAGCTATCAACATACAAATCACGAGCTTTATTAAAACATTATTACCCACTCTACTTAAGGATCCTGCCTTACTCACCAAGCCTCCGAACCTGAAACCACAGAGATCTGCCCTCTGACAAAGTATATCCTTTGGTATGCTTGCAGTGAGGGCAAAGCCCAAGGCAAGTTCAAGACAGAAGAGGAAGGGTGATTGAGCATGTATGCATTGCTGTGTACAGGGTATAACACTAGAAACATCAAGGGACAAATACCAGCAGCTTTTACAGGTTCCCTCAATGGCAGCTGCACACAGATGTTTCTTTGCCCACAGTCTGTGCAGCAGGAGTGCTAGAGGGCAGCAGCTACTGGAGCAACCACAGGGCAGAACACGGGTCACAGTTCCTTAAGTCATGATATAATGCTCGTTCCCCAACTTGTGACATGCTCTACTGAGGCTCTGAAGAGCAACTGCCAAGCATTCACCTGACAAAGGCTTTGTAAAGCTTTCATTCACCATCTGAAGAATGTGGGGTTTTGGGACAACCACCTTGAGGAATATAAGTAAATATATAAGCTATTGATGCATATTTATAAGACAACCTAGCACAAGCCTCTAGGACGAAGATCTTTACGTCATTCTTACTTCATTTTCATATTGACATCAGTAGGTTGCTTTTGTTTACAAGAACTTCACAAGAAAATCCCAACATATAAAGTTCTCAAACCACATTTGCACATAACACACAACCCCCCCTCAAGTACCACATTCCATAGCTTTTAACCTAAAATTGGAATGGCAATGAAGTTTATTGATTTTCTCAGTTGTATTTAGGGTATGTATCTAGATCCTCCTCTTCCTGCTTAAGCAAAAAGCCCTCAAACTCTCCACCATCCCAGAACACAGCTCTTAGCTGCACAAAGTATAATTTTAATCACGAGCATCCAAGAATTTGGGGACTAACAAAAGAAATCCCAGATTGAGTAAACAGAAGACTCATTTTCTGCTCTCAGCTATGCATGAGTGACAATTTGACTTCTTCTGTGAAAGCTCTTGATAACTAAGCTCATTCGTATTACAGCGCTTAGAGGATGGGCACTCTGGCTCATTACAGGAAAAGAAACTCATGCCTGATTTCATGCCTCACTTCAGAAAGTGAAGCAAAGGATTCAGAAAGTAAGAGTTGCTTCCAATCTGAAAGCCATGTTCCTTTTCAACTTAATTGTGGAAGTCTGACCTTCAGCTTGTTCTGCTCTTTGCTACTTTCTTCATTAACGGGCACTTCTGATGTGGTAATGTACACGCACTGCAATTTAAGGGAAAAGTCCAGCTCCAGGATAGGAACAATTTCTGTAGCTAAAGCTGATGGTTCAGCTGTCAAGAGCCCAGCTACATCATTGAAGATCTTTTCTGGGGCATACAAAAGAATCCAAGCATCCTGACTGCAAGAACCTTGGAAAGAAAACAAAGGGACCTAGCAGAGCCACGTGGGAGGGCACGTATCTAGGCAAAGCAGACAGGGATTTGACTCTGTGCTTTATCAGTTGTACAAGGTATCAGCTATACTCCTCAAAAGCTGTGTGCGCCCACGGAACACTCCCTCCAGTGTTTGAATATTCTTCATACCATTACCACCCTTACTAACTTACTCATTAAATTGCCACTGCAACACATCTAACATCCTGTACAATTTATTAAGTGAACAAAGCACCCTGCAAAATGAAATAGCTTTGCTTGAAACCTCCTTCAGACTTTTAGTGTTTTCAGCACTTTGTTACTACGCTGTCTATACTTCTTCCTTCCCCCTAAACTGCAAAACGACTGAGCCTGTTTGCTAACTTCAACTAAAGTCAAAAATAAGGTCTCAAAGCCTATTTCCAAGCAAACAGCTTGGGAACAGTCTATCTTTCCTTCACTGAGAGCCCAACTATGAGAAATACCTAAAGAAAATAACATTGCCTCGGTTTAGCTACACACAGCACTACTCATTTTGGATTCTTTTCCAAGTGCTATTTCGTACTGCTCTAGCATCACCAGTGACTACATCACCACAATGATGGAGCAAAATCCTTTTAAGCTGCATCAGAAACGGAGAAAGTTCCATACATGTTTATGTATATTTTTGATGCGTAAGGTGCTGGCATACGTGTAAGAGTAGATGCCAACCCATCATCCCTTTCAAATGGGTGCACATGACTTAAATATCCTTATATAAATTCTGTGCTAAGCACCATGCAAAGGTACTTCTAAGGTTCTTCATCTGTTATTCACAAAGAGTAATTTTATTAGGCTGCTGAAAGTGAAGCTCAAAACACGACAACTGTATAGCCTCGCTTCACATGCATGAATGTCTTTCTCCCAGCTCATTTGAAAGTAGCCCTAATCATGGGAATCCTTCAAGCTCTTCAAAGCTTCACCCAGTTGCAAAAGGTGAACCTGATCATGTGCACGCTCACTATTCCAGTGTTTGATCTTGTGTGCCTACCTTGGAGAAACTCATAAATCCAAGCTGTCTACGCTTCTTAATGTCGTGCAGCACAGCAAACACTGAGAGGCACAGGAAACCTCAGCCTGGGTCCAAAGCAATACAATACTGCACTGCAACAAGGCCAAAACAGGCAGCCTCTGGGTTACAAGAGATGCAGTTTCAGTGTGATGGGATTACAGTGCTCCTGGCAACTCCCTTACGAGTTAGAATTAGATCCTAGTTTTCCCAACTGTTTTCCACTGCAATACTCTTCAGTTTAAATTGTGTTGTTTTCATTGAGTCTTAAAACATTTTTCCAATTGCAATTTTCATATGGCCAAGGTCTTAGTTTGAAAAGATTGTACTTACACATTTCTATATGTGAATTAAGTTTGCAACTGAAGAAAACCTCAAGTGATGAACTGGCCCATTACAGTCAATAACTATTGAGGCAAAGTCGAACAGTAACTGATAACTTATACTGCAGGAGATCAGCTCAGAGATCATAAGCCTGAGTCTACAACCCAACTGCAGGCAGCCACACTGCTTTTAAGATTAGACATTCAGCTCTATTTTAAGGTGGGTTTTTCCATTCCCTCCTCTTTGGTTACTGTCAATCTCTTGATATGAGCCCACAGATGACAGGAGATTTTTCACATTTAGGAAAAACAGTACCAAAACTGTATTACTGCAAATCATTGCTATGATTTCCGCGCTTGGGTTCAAGTGAACAAATCACAGAAATGTCACCTACCTGCTTAATACTTATGATTTCTGTAAAATTATTAAAAGCACATGCCAAAATGCATCAATACTTTGGTGAAAGGAATCTGTTTTGAATGTACAAACTAAAAGTCCCAATGCTCAAGTAAACCTCCAAGTTCAAGCCTAACACACATCACTGTAGCTTTTAGTACAGCAACCATGGCTACTTGCTTCTGAAAACAGTCAGGGCAAAAGCCAGTGTGGCTCCTTCATGGAGAAGTCTGCTAGCTCAAGCATCTATTTTGAAGCAAGAGATCAGAGTCCTTAGGCAGCAGGACAAGAGGTTAATACCTACAGCACTCTTACTCCAGGAGGGAGACTCTATTACCAGGCAGTAGGTAAGGGTGGGAATACTTTGAATACTTTGTTCCTGGTGTTAAGGTTCTTTCCCATCTCCATTTTATACACTGGCAAAGAAAGGGGACTAAAAAGAAAGCAATACATATAAAAGCACATGTAAACTCAATGAAAACAGGTTTCTTCCCGAAGGCCTGATTTCTCACCCCACCCTTAAGGACTGAGGCTGACTACCTCTATAAAACACAAAGCACTCCCTAAAGAGACCAGAAGACTAAAACTCCTCTTCAAGCAGTCCTCACCAACCCTCATTCTCTTCTGTCCAAGCTCCAGCTTTATAATCTGGCTTGTGGGTCTCATAGTGCCGTAGCTTGACAAAAGCTAAATGCACTCTTATCACTTCTCAAACTGATGTTTAGTGAGAGCTCCAATAACTAAACTATGAAAATGCAAGATGGTTTCAATCCTTTCATGCTAAGGCAGGCACAATGAACCTGGACTTCTCCCACTTCTCCAGCAAACATTCTACTTACTAGACTATCATATTAAAAACAGGCATCTCCTTCAGCTGCACTGGGGAACAAAAGGAAAAACAAACAACAGCTTTTTGGCAGTACTGAGAGGATGAACTTAGGACAGAAAATGGTTTGGAGATGGAAATCCCAGTTTGAGGCATGCATGTTGAGAGGGTTGCCTCAAACATGCTGTGTCTGAAGCGTGTTGGCTTCAGACACAGCATTTCCATTCGCAGCTCAAAACAAACCTAACTTGAGGTTCAGTCATCTGGCTAATAACTACCAGTAATGGTACACCTGACAACTGTACGCTGATACCCTGATCCAACTGAAGGTTTTATACTAAAATTCAGCTTTTGCACTTGAAAGGTGTAAAATAGAGAAAGCAAGCAGATGTGTATAACTGAGCTGATTATATTATCTTAAAAAAGATGATCATAGAATCATAGAATAGTTAGGTTTGGAAAGGACCTTAAGATCATCCAGTTCCAACCCCCCTGCCATGGGCAGGGACACCTCACGCTAAACCATGTCACCCAAGGCTCTGTCCAAACTGGCCTTGCACAATGCCAAGGATGGAGCATTCACAACCTCCTTGGGCAACCCATTCCAGTGCCTCACCACCCTAACAGTAAAGAATTTCTTCCTTATATCCAATCTAAAATGATCCATAGGAGTCAATGTATAGTGTCTTGAAGACAGTATTAAGCTCTCCAGATATCTCCCCGGCATGTTAGGCAGAGCATGTTAAAGCAAGACGAGTCAAGTTTTCCTTCACATAAATGAAATAACTGCAAACTAGTGGTTTCAGTAGCCTACTAGGAAACATTTTTTTTCGCCAGTACAATTGTTAGCCAAGTATCCATATCCAGCTTTAGACTCTTAAAAGGCCTCCACTGGGTACGTATCTGCTTTTTTATTCCCTCACGAACAGAGAAAATTAGCTGTAAAGCAGTTTTACCTTTGCTTTTTTTCTGCTTTAAGAATACAGAGAGATGTCTTAAGTGTCTGCTTCAAGTTCTATTACTTGAACTACCACTTCAGTCTTCCGCTTTAGAGCATTTAATGTAAGGTGATTTAGAAGATGATTGAAGGGACATTTCTGGTACTACTACAGTTGTTAAACTCAGCTTAGCTTTTCTACTCAAGACTTAATATGGGTAACTGAAACACTAGTGTTGTGTTGCTTGAATGAATGCCCTAAGTATTCTCCCTAGTTTTGCTGTTTTCCCAGTGACTGACGTGTAAGACCAGATAAAGTTCAGCTTTTCATTATAGGGAAATACAGGCATAAGCCTGAGTACCTCTTCAAATCCTTTGCATCAGATTTCAAACTACTACTGCTGTTAACATACCTTGTACTGCAAGAAGCTGCTCTTCTGTGGTCCAACGGGCATTGATTTTCTGATTAGACTATTAAAATCAGAAAAATGGCAGAAAGATCATTAAAACATTTCAACAGCTGCATAATATCTGAGCATCAGAATGTGTTTTACTTGCACTACACTTTGTAACATAGGTAAAAATCTCAATTGAAACCATAAATTTATGGTTTAAGATTGCTTTGGTGAAGAGGAAGTAGCATTTAACAACTTGAGCTTAGAACTACACCAACAGTTCTTCCTCTGTTTTACTGCAGTTCCCAGTATCAGCTATATCATAACTTATGCACAAGCTAATGATCTTTATGCAGACAGAATCTGAATTTATAGTTGCATTTCTTTAAACTATTAGGACTTGGTGTCTGGAGTGGTCTGCATTCATGTTATGTTTCATGGCCAAGCCTTTAAAACAAGCAAAAAGAGAACTTCAGTAGTATTAAGTCATTCACTTTGGATGCCCAAATATATGTACAGTCACAAAAAACATAGAATTTACTGCTAGCAATCTACATAATCTACTTTTAATCAGGACAAAAACCCCAATGCAACCCATATATCAGGGCTCAATTTTAGCTCCCTATTCTCCTGAACACACATGGCATTCCATTTTTTTCTGGTTCTTTATTCAGCCAGTTGCATAAGAAAAGCCTACCACTAATTCCTTGTAAAGAAGCCAGACTCACCCCTGCATGTAATTCAATGGATCCTGTTTAAGCTGCTGCTGAAATGCAAACACTGTGCTGCAGCAAAATACATTCCTGCAGCTGCCTACCAATGCAAGTGCAAGGCCACAAGGTCTAGTATTTATTGTGATTTACCTCAGGAGGTTTGAATTCTTCAATCCCGCCTTCCATTTTCTGTTTAAGTGCACTGTTTACTTGCTTAGCATTTTGAACCTTGGTCAAAAACAACAAAGTTAATCAGCTCCACAAAGAAAGTTGGTCACTTTACACATATATCTTCACTAGGATTGCCACAAGTGTACCTCCTAAGTTAGAAAGAGAAATATTATGGTTTAAGGCTTCACTACTTTTAACTGGTTAAAAAAATAAACTTCAAAAAACACAGCACAGTTTACTATGGAGACAAAAATATTTAAGCCAGTCTTTCAAAAGAACAGTTTGTCTGCAGGAGTATTAAAAGTAGGACATAACAAGCAAGTTTTGATAACCGTGTGTGTGTGTGTTCTTGAAGAAGAATGCAGAGTATTCTAGACACAAAATGTGCTTCTTGGGAACCTAAGTGAGATGTCCTGTATACAGGGACTTCTTCCTTCTCCAAAAAAGCACTTAAGGGGGAAAAAAATGATTTACAAGATGGTTCCAGTTGGTTCCTTCTCACAAGACTGCTTTTTATTGACCCTAGATCAACATGATTTCCTTTCAGGGTGATTACTGAAATGATCTGAAGCATTGACATAAAATAACTTGGTCTATAAAAAGGAGAGAGTTTCCAAATCATTCATATATGTATATGATGCGTATAAGGCAATATAGGTAAGAAAATAAGTTTGCATACTATGGTGCACAGCTATTACAAGCGTTCTTAAGTATGGACACAAAAGCAGACAACTCAGTGGGAGATTCCAAAGGCTGCACCTCTGAGATCACTGCAAGAAAAAAAGAGAAACAGAACCTCAAGGCTCTAACTCACCTACACTTAGGCTAAAAAGTGAAACCCACCTATGCTATTGAGCCCCCGAGTCCTGCTGTGACAGAAAGAAGCATATTTCTCCTGTAAAAGAATACAAGGGAGCAAAAACCCCATGAAAGCCTTTATTCACTCCATGGTTTTGCAACATGGCAGCTCTTAGCGATCTATAAGGAGGCAGAAATTCCAGGAGATAAGCCTTGACTTTGTAGCCCCATCACCCCTAGAAAGCAAGCATGCACATACTGCAGTACCCTGAGAAGCTGAATAGATTCTGTGTTTCAACTTAAAAGTGCCGAAAGTTCATTTCTTCATGCAAAGGACACAGGCAGTTGTCCTCTTAAAGGTGAGGACTGCAAAGCTGTTCTAAATTTGGTTAAGAGTTAGAAAGCTCAAATTCAAAGAAAGAAATAACTCAGTCCATGATTTCTTCCCCGCTCCCACCCTCTTCATGTGTGTGGGGAAGGACATCCAGAGAAACAGCTACAATTTTAAGCATAATAAATATAACTTCCTCTGATACATTGGTCTTATTCTCGCTTGTTACACAAACACTTTTAACAAAGTTAAAATAATCACATCAAATGCAACTTTAGTTTTCTCCTGTCCCCAAACCTGTAATATTGTTTTCATGCCATACTCCCCCCCCTCTTTTTCCTTCTTTTTGAAAGGAAGCTGTCCTTTTCCATGTTATTAACATAAAAAGAATAACCAGAGAACAGCTAGTCAGGTAGCATCCAGCATTTCTGGTGATAACAAAGTTAGGAAGACTCACATTAAAGAAGTTTCAGAATCTTCACAGATAATCTTCAAAATCATTACAATCAGAACAATCTGAGATGAAAACAAAACAAGACCAATAACCCATGGTACCTGTCGCTTTAATGAGATTAGTTCCATATCCAGCTGTCTAAGAATTGTGTTGGCTGCATTGGGACTACAGGAAACAGCTATCACATCTTCCTGGGTCAGGTACATGCCTTTTGGTGGACGGCATTTGGAACGCTGAGAATGGTGGCGATGCTGCAAGCTCTGATACTCTCTTCTACCCAGACCTATTTTGCTGGTCTGAACAGGCTGCTCATTATTGCCCTTTAATTTACAAGAAATAAATCATTAAAGAATAACAGTATCTTGTAAACAACTTCAATAAAGTATCACACAGCATTTTAATGTCATATTTATGACAAAGTTAACCTAAGCTAACATCCTCCTCTGTACACAGTATCCAAACTAAGACTTGCAGATGAGCTGATGGAGCATTTGCTGGATAAGCCTGCATTAAGTCTTAGAAAGGCCGGTTTTCAAAACTTCTTAAAACATGGCTGAAAACACAATAAATGGCACAGAAAACACAGCCTGAATACTGTGAAAGAGGGCAAAAACTGAGAACCTTCTTATGTAAGCAGAAGGTAAAGAATACATACATATATATTACATGTTGAAACAAAGTAATCAGTGAATTTACACATTTATTTCTGATCAGATATGAAGAGTTCAGGTGAAGATCAAGGGAGAAGACTTGGAGTCAACCAGGAAGGGCAAGAATGCAAGATGACACTTTTCTCTGCTGTAAGCACTCTATGGGAAGTGATAGCGCTGTTTGCTTTGGGAGGGGATTGGAGATTTGACAGAGAAAGGATGGATGTACTTTGGCAGTTATTATAAAAATCTAGGTAATTTAGCAAACTTAAGCGTTTCTTGTTTGCTTTCTGAAGTGGAAAGGGATAGCAAAGATGAGATGAAGGCTTTGCAACTGCTGTTTTGACATGTTTCGACACCTAAAACTTTCAGCTTTGTTTTCAATAGGCATTGCTCCACAACAGCTAGTCTGCATGTATGTGACTCCCATAGAGCAACCATTTAAGATTCCTACAAGCCAGGTCTACAGAAGCAAAAATTACTTTTCCTCCAAGGGTTTTCCAATTCAAAGCAATGCTCAGTACCAGAACAGAGATGGGATTCAGGCTTTTTGCTACTTCAAGCAGCTCCCTACTGCTCCTCCCTACTGGCATCCATGCAAGTTAAGAGGAGGTGGTTATCTGATCACCATGAAGAGAAAACAAATAGCAGCTGCCACTATTAGTGTTCTCTAGTATTAGTACAGATCAGCAAACAGTATTTTGCTCTACTATGCTTGACCTTCTGCCACATTCTGTTCCCAGCTAATGTAACATCTTAATCCAGTCCAGAGACTTCATAGAGGCCATTTAAGATACTTGAACTTAAGATACTTGCTCTTCTTTGGAAAGTTGATACAGAGCATTACATCTCTGACATCTAAAGATCCCAAGGTTAAGTTTACTTCTGGACCATTTATGCCATTTGGCTTTTGGGTCTGCATTGTTCTGGCAGTATGAAATTGCAGTTCCTGTCTGCTCAATCTGGATTTCAAATGAAAACATTCTCTCAAGCTTTCATCTTGCCAAACTAGAGCATTTGGCTTGTTTTAGTCTTTTCTGGTAACAAAGTTCCCATTGCTCTGCACATTCAAGTAGCCTACCTAGTTGGTATTTTGTTTAGAAACTGAAAGTACGCAAATCCTACCAGAAATATCAGATCACAGAATTCTCTTGCGCAGATCCAAACAGCTCATCAGAAACTGCAAACCTATTTGTTCTGCTCCTAGAAGTCTACCAAGAAACTACTTTCATTCTGGACTGCATGTAGCAATTCAAACAATAACCAAGGAACGTAAATTGAACAAAACAGCCCTTATTTAGAAGCGGCTTATGCAGCAACTCAAATCAACAGATTGCAAGAACAGTGTTACAACAGCGGAATGAAATGTAGAGAGGTTCATTATTAGACCTTGTGCCATTTCAACGAAATATCCTGGCATGCTAAAAAACTTAAAACGCTCTTTTTACAGGACGGAGTAATTGTAATTGTCCTTTCTTGAGGCATTAGATAAAGCAATACATTGAAGGTCATTGCAAAGCTGAGAACTGAATCTAAACCTCTCAGTCTCTTACTCAATATCATTTCTGACAGAACTGCAAAGTTTTATTCATAATCATAGGTACCACTTCATGGGAATGTTGAGGTTCTGCACTACTACTCTCCTCTCACATTCTCAAGAAGCATGAACTGTCCCATTGCAGGAAAATCACAAGTTGGTTAAGTTAATAAAGGAAATAAACATTTACACACTTAGCTGTTTTATAGTCTTATTCATAAAGAATATTTAACAAAAGAACCCCCCAAAAAGCCAAAACCTGAACATACCCCAAACACAGCACTTAGCCATAAACCTAACAGCACTGCTCATTAGAGGAGGCAAAAATGGTTTTCTCTACATTTAGTAGTAGAAAGCACTTCAGTAAAGGCACGTATTAGTTGAAAAGCACCACCTCACTGTGGCTTTGGAGGAACAGAAAAAGTTATTCTTGGAAAAACATCATTTTAAAATGCAAAAAACCCCGTTCAGATTTCAATAATTCTTAACTAGTAAAATTGTCAGCACATTAACAAGGCAGGAGGGGGAATGTTGCTTCACCAATCAGAAGTTGTCAAGATACTGATCACCTAAAACCCCTGTGATTTCAGCAGGCTACAAGCCAAACCCCTTCACTACAAGTCATGTTCTTCATGGTAGCACATTGACAGGAAACAAACAAACTGACATTCACCGTTAAGCTATCTGTTACCTCCTTTTTGGCTTCTTTTTTGGGATCATAATCACTATCATTTCCATCCATTGGATGAGCTTCTTCTACATCATCATCACTGAGGAGAGATTATAAGAAGCTGGTCATTTTATCTATTTTTTAACCCCAAATAAAAATACGTAAATATGTATCAGAGTAAGACAGATTTATCCAAGTATACAGCATCTCAAAGTTACTTGTAGTTTTCAAAAGAGAACTGTTACAAACATATTTCCTCTATTAAATTCTAATAATTACAGTGATAAACAAGCAATTCCAAACTGCAGTTTCAAAATGACTTTGAACAGTGGTGGTACTGCTCTGCCAAAATATTTTGGTGTCACCTTTTTTCAATACAACCACTTGTGCCAGCATGAACACTTACGTGGTCAACTATACCAAGGCTACAAATAACCTTTCATTTGCCACATTAGCCTGTGCAGAGCAAAAGGGGACAACATATGATGGGAAAACACAGGACTGCTTGTCGCCAAAGTGCTCAAGATCTGGTAATGGGGGGGGGGGGGGAATGAAATCTGCTGAATTAAATCAAAAAGGTTGAAAAGATAACAGTTAGTTTAGTCAAGTCCAATTCAGTGATTCACACAATATGATTTTTGAATAAATGAATGTGAGACCACCACAGAACTGTCCAGTTATTAAAAAATAAACCAAAAAATGCTGTATAAGAAGCAAACTGATTTTCTTCTGTAATTGTTCAGCTGCAGGGTCACAAGCAAGCATACCAATTTCAGATTTCAGGAGTTCTTTTCAATAACATAATTAAATAAGACACTTTTGCTCTAGGTAGACAGTTTTCTGAAGATGTAAAGGCATACATTCCAACATGAACATGATTATGTTACTTATACATTCAACATATAAAATCACTTTAAAAAAAGAAAAGTAAGCTAATACTCTAGTATAGTAAGTGCAGTATAATTTCAATTTCATAGTAACTAGGTGAAACGTCATTTCCTTCTATTCAAGACAATTTAGCACTATTTTGAGCTCCAATTCTCTTTGACCCATGGTGGTTCTAAGTCTCCTAAAATAAGACTTTATGTAAAGCTTTGTTATAAATCAGTATTTGGGCATTCTAATTGCTACAGCTCTTTATAGTGGTTGATCTTTCAGTTTTAACTCCATTCTAGTGCAAAAAGACCACAGAAAATCCCCCACCCACAAAACCACTTTACTCCCTGCACAAAAATATAGGGTTAGACTTCTCAAATGAAGCATTATTTGTAAACCACATTCCCAGACTTGTTTTAAACCCTTGTTTTTTACAGTTATCCATTAAAGCACTTCAGTATGTTACAAAACTCCAACAACTGGAGTGATATAGCTCTTAAAGCACAGGTACCAAACCCCTTGCTAAATGATGCTCAGACCTAAAAATACGGTTCACACTGAAATATAGTGGCTGGAAATTACCCTGACATCCCTACTTGTAAAGACTTCAGTCTCTGGTTAGCTACTTAAGAACATAAAACTTACCTGTCACCTTGATTATTTCTATTAGCCAGTTTCCGAGCCTGTCGATCCATCAAACTTGTCCTAGAGCGAGTTTTTTTCCATGAATAGTAGTATTTTACAAGGCTTGCAATAGTCTTGTCTGGAAGCTAGAAGAATTCATTATACATTAATACTTGTTAAAATGAAAAGAGCACCCCAAGATTGTAATTCTTTTCTCTTTATAACCACCTCTACCCAGATATTTTAAATGCACGGATGAGATGGAAACGAGGGATGTATTTTGTACATTTTTTAAAGGAGCAGGGAAAGAGAGGTTTTGTTAGAGTGAAAAAACTACAGGTCCAAAGGACATGATGAAATTAACTTAAACCTCACATTCAAGGTTGTTCCTGAAGCTTTTACACAGATCATGAGACTTAACCCAACAGGAGCCTCAGTTCTTAGTGCTTCTGAACTGTTTAATGCTTCTGATTAAAATATTATTTTACCATTTGCTGGATCCTGTGAAAGCTCTTTCCATGGAAGCTAAATGCTTGTTCAAACAGGACTTTATCTTCAACTGTCCATTCATCAGGGAAAGGAGTGAAGTTGGGCAGATCCGCAAGGGACTTCTCAATATTGTGTTTATGCCAGAACAACATGCCGAGAGCCTTTGAAAAGAAACAGTCCCTTTTTGGATTTAGTCAACTTTCTGAAATGGTGAGACAAGTTTAAAAAAGGCAATTTATTTATTTAAAGCAAAATTTGACTATCAGAACCCCTTCTCAAAATGAATTTACAATTTTATTGACTATGCACTATAGGTTACAGAACTCTCTTTGGAGACAATATGAAGAGTGGGCACATTTGTACTTCATTAAAGGTATGAAAGCTAGACAATTTAAGGTTGGCATGGCAGCAATAATTCTGAACGAGCATGAACTAGGCTGACAGGCTCAAATCTGACCTGCTTTCTTCCTTTACAAGTAGGTATCACCTACACTGTTCCTTACAGGTCTTCAGGCTTTTATTACCAGCCCATTCAAAAGAGAAAACAAAAATACTTTTCAGCAGCCAGAGGATCATCCAAAACGCAAGTCTGAAAGGTCAAAGTGAGAGTGGTCTTTCTACAACTCTCCAATCCACAACCAACAGCATGGCCATTTCCATGTCATGTGCACCTAATAAGGAATGGAAATTTAAATATACTTTCTTAATATAATTTAATTTCCTTATGTTCCTAAAGCTGATCAGACTTTCTGCCAGAGAATCAATGACAGATTTGAAGCCAAGTCTCACACTTGGAAATGTAATCCACTCAATTTTCAACCATACTTCAGTTTCAGCCTGCTCTAGCGGCAGGTGTCCCTGCCCATGGCAGGGGGTCGGAACTGGATAAGCTTTAAGGTCCCTTCCAACCCAAACCAGTCTCTGGTTCTATCTATAATATAGTGCAGACACGATCACTTGTTCACCAGCTCTCTAAACCCCTGACTTCCCATCTCCTAATAACCTGGACATTACAAACCTCTTCTTGTGAGAATGGCAAGTGACAAGCAACCTCTTGCAATTCTTATTCCGCTGTGAACAGTAAAAATATTTTGTACCACAAGTTATTTTGGAAATTGGTCTTTTTCACAGACTTAATTTGAGATCCCTCAGTTCCCTCTCTCCCCTAATAAAAGCCAGACCAGAAACGAACATCACCAAACTGTAAGCATTCTGGACATCGCAATATTGGCAGCTTCTCTTTCAGGTAGCAGTTGGCCAGCGAGTCATTGCTATTACGAGCTTCCATCGTCCAAAACTTCACCGTACAACTTGTTTCCACTTGTACACCAAATATTTTTTGCGATATGTAATATCACCTTTACATAAACTGGTTAATTTATGAAGTAAATGACAACAGAGCTAAGTGCAGAGCAGCAAAGTTTTATCCTGTACTTTTTACAGGATGGTGACTAAAGGTTATTAGAAGAAAAACCCCAAAGTGAACTTGTTTCTTATTCTCAATCCTCGAATTTCTCTTTTCCTGCCTCTGAAAAACGCTCACTTGAAGTTGGTTTGTCTCTCTCTTTTTAAATATACAAGAAACCTTTCCCAACGGTGTCCTTACCACAATTAATGGTTAAAAATGGCACCATATTTGAACTCTAATATTAAACATTAAATTTGTAAGCTGCTTTCCTAACGAATTCTTTAACTAAATATACACACACAATTGCATGACATGCCCAGTGTATCAAGAAACATACCAAACCTTTTCAAAAGTGCACATTACAAGCTGAGCATGTCATGAAAACAAAGAGCTCAATCTTTTGCAGAGACTCCAGACCACAACTGTATGCAGATCCATTTAACTGCAGTGTTTGCTGCCGTGCCTGAAGAGAAACAGCGTTAATTAATGGTAACCAAGGGGAAAAGAGTAAAAAGAAAAGAGTTGTGTTATTCTTTTATATTAAAAAGAATCCTTTAAATAAGCACTCTCATTTCATAGCACTTACCTGTTCCACATTGTATCCATGTTTTTCCTTTGCTATTGCTATATATTCATCCACTGTAACAAAGCAATGTCAGAATTATTCTTTAGTACTTCCAGTTCTGCTATAAGGTGACACAGAATTAGCCATCTAACATGGGAAAATGGTCTTCCCATGCTTTAATACACTGTATAGGCCCAGATCCCCCAAAACCTTACATATATTCATAGCTTTAAAATAATAAACCCACTGGTGTTAATTTAATTTTATCAACTTATTACACAAGCCAATTCTCAGTGGAAAAGATACTTTCTTTCACATTTTTATCACAACAAAGCCACAGAGGCTCATCATTTATTTAAATCAGAGACCAGCTAGTTACTGAAAGGCTATGTCTTCCTGGAACCCACTCCAAAGAACACAGACACCCGGGTTAGTTTTAAATTGAACTACTTCTACTGTTTGTATTCCCAAACACATTAAAAATTAACATAAAGAGATTCGAGATCAATGATTATGCATATCCTTGACATTTCAGAGATTTCACTGACCAACGTTCATTTTAACCATGGGACAAAGTCAGTTTTCAGTAGAGAATATAAAGACTGAATAATCAGGTCATCAACTTCATCAGTAACATTCTTTAAGTGATCTTTGGCTGTACTAAAGCGAGCTTTGTGCTGGGCTCTTGCCCCCACTTTGCAGTCAAGTCCTGCTAGTTTCGATCTTCAATGGGTAACTTGTATTTTTAAAGAAGCACTCTTCACCTTCTACAGTTCCCAGTTAAGTGGCAACTGAATGTAGCTGAAAGGAAGCACGACTGAGAAAGGGAAATGATGATATCCTCAATATTCAAACAGATCAGAGATGTCCTTGCCGCACCTTTTTTTTTGTAGCTTAAAGTGTTTAGTTACCAGAGGTGTAGAGTATTTTATTCCTAATTGTTCTACAGTAAAAGGTATGTTCCTTCAACTACCAACTACTGGTAATAGATAGAAACTGTCCTTGAGGACTAGGTTCTCATGACTGCATCCTCAAAGTTTATTCTCCTATATTACATATGGGAAATTCTAGCATAGGAGGCAGGTTTAAACTAGATTAAACAGATAACTGTACACATTTAGTCAGATGAGTCCCATCACTTCAGAAGGGAGAAAACGCTCAGTTTTTCCTGATAAGACAGCAATAATAATTCCCCCCTAAATGTGGCCTCAACACAACTTTTCTGCATTTTTCCACTGCAAATTCTTCTAGCAACTTAGAGCAGCAAGTTCCACATGTTTAGATGTTTTATTCTTTTACTAATAACTAAAGGTTTTACAGACACTGATGATAAATTAACACAGGTTTTGATTTGAAACAAAGACTTAACTATAAAATAAAAGAAGGTGATATTTCCTTTCCGTGGAGTTCTCTAAATAAAAATAGAAGAGCAGCTTTGTGTTTAATTTACTATTTGCAGTTTCACTGTGTGTAAAAATGAAGAATGAACAGGCATACCAGAAACAATTATTTAGTTACAATTAAGCATCCAAATTCCTAAGCAGGGAAGGACTTACACTTGGCATCTGGAATATTATGATATGGAGACCATACAAGCATCCCTCCATTATCTTTATCAGTATATTTTGTGGCACCTGTAAGAAAACAAGTAAGTTTCAGTATTTATAAATATGATCTTGAGAACAACTATTCACAGGACAGTAAATAAAAGTCAACCGCATTAAGAAGTCCAGAGTAGCTACTGCAGGAGGATAGAGGGCATTAAAAATGCCACATTATTTCCTTAAGACACTGAATTTCATGAATGGCTGAATTTGAACGCAACTCTTACAAGGTTCAGTCATAACTGGATATTAGACAGGATCATGGTTACCAAAACTGGAGCATTAAAGTGCACTGCTAAAGTTGGCTGGGTGCAAAATTTAGAGGTACTTGTGCTGGAATAGTTCTCCAGAAGTTAAGATTTCTATCAGCACATCTGTCACTATCATAGAGTATCAACACCTACTGTGTTAAGTTAGGTTGCCTTAAAACAAATACCCCCAACAATGAAAGATCAATGACGGCAAAGAGATAGAGGGTAGAATACAGTCACCATCCCTGATCTTTCAACAAGGAAAAAATACTAACAACTACACAAAGCAACTGTTAATCTGCCTCTAGTTTTGATTTTCATAGCTATGCAATTCTGATATTCATGGCCAACCAAACTGGGTGGCTGGGTAGTCACCTTGTTTTGCTTGCTCTTCACCTCCACCTGAATGTAGCAAGCAAAGCAGTCCAAGTTACCTAACCTATCAGGAGAAGACAGCAATACTGATGCAACTTCATACAAAGCACTACATCACTGTCTTTGATTTAAAGGCACACACACACTGTAAAAAAAGGAAACTCCCCAATATTGGACCAGCACTACTTTTTATTACTATTTCACAAACATACGCTACTGCATCAAGCTTCTTACAATCTATTTGTTTATCTTCCTAAGATATTGCTCAACAATTGGACCATTTACACTTGTGTCAGTATGAATTCCTTGAGGAATCACCCTCAGAGGAATTTTCCTTGTATCCTTCTTGGAGAAGGACAGGTTTGTTTTTTTCCTCAGCGAAACAAATAACTTTTCGCTCCATTTTAACCTGCCACACTTTATATTTAGGTTCTACATCTTGTTGAAGGAAACAGAACAAAACAAATCAATGCCTTGGAAAAGAGAACTTAGTGCTTTCTAATTAGGTACTGTGTTTTGTTGTTCTTCCCTCTTTAGTTTGGCAGCCTTCTGTATTTGCTATCATCTTCACAATCTTTAGATCCATTACAACTGTGAACTTGAAAACCAGGTAATTAAACTAAAAGCAGTCGTGTCTTCCAAAATGAGACATGTAAGGCAAATAGTCTAAACGCACCATAAACTCTGTAATAAGTTAAAAATGTACACAGTCATAAAACACCAGTTTCAAGGCATAAGCAGTACTGAACTCTGAAAGGGTTTTGGTGGATAAGAACCAATTCCTTATCATAACATTCTCCTTTAGAACAAAAAAAGCATGCCGACTGCAGTTATTAGAAATGCAATACTTCACGAAGAATAATGCAAACATGTTATGTTCACATTTCTCATCCATTCAACTTCTATCAGAAGTAAATGAGTGCTACCCTGTACTCCACTCTAAGAAATGAGCACTACAGAATGCATCAGAATTTCGGGTTGTGAGCAAGAAGTAGCTAAGCTTGAGTATACCCTCACTTATTTCCAAATCCCGACAGCACCTGCAAACAAGCAGATATCATGGATATTATTAGATGAAAACCTTAAGTTTCAGAGTCCTATCATTTGTGCCTGCAGAAGATCACATATGCAGTGGCATATGTGACTCCCCTACTGAGGTGCCAGCCTCACATGACTACCAAGCAGCTCTCACCAGGACACCCCTTTTTGAAGCATTGCTGTTTCTCCAGTAGGATCAGACAACTGTTTCCATGCTGGGGGCATCTTCACACTGCCAAAAGGAAAGCAAGAATGACAGAGGACAATGCGCTGCATATAGGGAGCTCAAAGGAAGGCATCCTGTCAACACCTGATGTCCATAGCTACATTCCAGGAATCCCTCCATCTCCACATGCAGGACTATGATCTATCTTTATGAGAACTGCTTCTCGTCCTTTGTGCCCCAAGTATTCAAGTCAGCAGCACTCTCCCCTGCAAAAAGGCTGTGTTTTAGCTCAAGGGCAGCATGATCTACATCTGCAAATTCCATTCTTATTATGGACAGTGGCTGGAAATACCAGGCAACATGTTAACCAAAGCATGTTAGAAGAGCAGAGTTGTAAGCCAGTAAGGAAGAGAAGGACTGCAAGCTACATCTCAAATATGACAAGTCTCCCTCTGCCCAAACCCCCCATTCAAACCACTTTGGAAGAGGTTTCTGTACTTGAATGAACTGTACGGAATAGGGAAACTGTAGCAGCAAACTGACATTTGTTAAATTTCAGCTTAACCTTAGAAGTTATGTACACATGGATGTGGCTGTTCTGTACGCGACTCGAGTACTGAGAATAAAGTGAAAATCTGGAAGCATACAAGACCATTGGCCATTGTAGCAATTTAGAAGCCTATTGGTTTCCAGCATAGAAAGTATCATCATCTGCTTAAGACTAAGCTTTGCGAGTAGGCACAGAAACACAAACTAATGGAAAGAAGAACTAAATTTCTACAATAAAGGACTGGAAATCTTAAAAATATGTCAATAAAAAAAATAAATCAGGGAACGTGAGGACAGATTGCGTGGAGTAAGTGGAAGAAATTACGTACTTCACCTCACCATTTAACAACTTCAATTTAAGGAAGCCTGCTTTCACATAGGAAGACTAGAGGAAGAAAAGTTATAAGGATGTACCCAGAAACGGATTCTGTAAGTGACCTTAAAAGTTATAAAGCATTCTTCTTGACAGCCCCATCTCACCCCTTAGAGGAAGGTGGATGGGAAATAAGTACTTCTGCATTTAGTAAACAAAAAAAATCATACTAAAGCTTTTGGGAAGTCCAAATCTGAGCACAGTAAAACTTCTCCAGCAGTTATTTCACACATAGATGACACAACAGAATGGTGCCTCTGCAGTGATGGCATTCTCTACTACGCTTCCCAAGAGAACACAAGCAGCCCATAACAAAGATATCAGCTTCGTAACATCCTGCTGCATCTATAGGTGGGTCGGAAAGTACAAGCAGAAGCAATTCCATTTCAAGAATAGAAAGTACTATAGGAAAACCAGCAGGGAGATAAGAACCTGGAGTGCAGGCGATACCTAATTTACCAAGTGAATAAACTAAGGAAATTTAGGATTTTGATTAAAACTGCTTTCTGCAGTAAGAAAATTTCTCTCATTGCAGTAGTATCTGGTGACAATTAGAATGCTACTCCCAACTAAATATATCCTATTTTATACATGAACTCAGGTTAAAAAAAGTTTACCATCACAACTTTAATCACGAATGCTTTGTTCCTCAATGCACTGCTTGTGAATATTTTTCAACACAGGCTAAGTGAAGCCAAAGGATGGGTATTTATTCTAACCATTTTACTATTCTGTGTGCATACCACAGGGCTGACTTTGTAACCTGTGTTAAACTCTCTCAAAAGATGCATTAAAGCAACTACAAGAAGAAACAGCACTAAAGATAGTGCTATATCCATATATGCAAACCCGGGAGTACAATGGAGTGTTCCTTACAACATTTTCTCCCCCTGGAAAAAAGTAATCTAAGTGTAGCTATGATAAGAGAACACCGTTTTCTGCCCACCATTACTTCCATCTCTAAGATATGACACTTCAAGACTCATAACAAAAAAGGGGAAAGCATAAGCTCTCAGATAACCACTCTGCTAAGACAGTAAATACGTACAGTACTTCTACCCTTCATGGACTTAGCTCTTTTTTTCTCACAATACTAGGGTGCTCCAAAATAAAAAGTTACCACCTTCTTGCCCTAATAATCAAAACACACACTAAGAACAGCAATATTATACATTATGCCTCTTACACATGACTTTTTAAAGAAAGACTTCCATCACTAAGGGAAGTGATAAAGCAGTATGTATTAATCCCAGTTATTAGGGAAAGGGGCATCCGTTGAATTTCACCCCCCAAGACCACCGAGGAGCTCTAAACCATCTGGTTACAAGACAGCATAAAATTAGTTCTGTGGGTACAAATGCAATGATGCTATTGCAGATACAGCTCACAAAATTGAAACCACAGATGCTGAGTTGTCCTAAAAGGGGTGAAGAGGTCTTTTAATCAAAAGAAAAACAAACACTGTGTTTTACTAATTTAAGCGGCCTGTAGGAAAAACAAGCCTGGGTTACACGTTAGAAAGGGTAATTTTTATTTATGTTTATTTTTATGTAGGCAATATAAAAGTAAAGGGTGTAAACGGTTAGTCTTATTAACAAAGAGACCTCGACTACGCGCTCCTTTCTCAGGGAAGAGGCATTCCCTTATGCCAAGATCATGCATCCATTTAATCCCACCCTCCCCCTTTCTTTCCCCCGGCCTTTTCTTTGGCCTGTGGGGACTTGCGCCCATCAAGAGGGGCTCGCTCCAGCTTTAGGAGGCACTATGTGAGAAGCTCTGGCCCAATCCTCTTCCGGTAGGAAATCATCTGACACCAATGGAGCCTGTTTGGAGAACAGGAAAGTAGATAGGCTTCATCTGACCGCTATAGCAGAACTGATCAACGCTCCTACGGTCTCACTGCTCGTGGTAGTAACGCAAGACAGCATTCTAGCGCTCAACTCGCTTAAAACCAAAGACTAGGCTATGCAAACGTGCCCAGTATTCCTCGGGGCGGGGCTGGGGGGTGAGGAAGGCGGAGGAGACCAGCTCAGCCTGCAACAGCGGGGTTAGCGGGGCTACTACAGCACGCAAGACCAGGGGCAGGAGTTTCCCACCCAGCGCATCTTCCACCCAGCGCCTCCAGCACGCAGCCAGGTCTGCTCCGCTTCCGGCAGGCGCATCACTTCCCACCCCTGCCCGAAAACATCCATCTCCCCACGGCGAATATCCTTAAATCACCTGGTTAACATAGGATATGCCCTATGGCTTAAGAAGGGGAAAAATAAAAAGCATCCAACCTTTTTCTGCTTCACCGCCTCCCGCCGGATACAACATAACGCGGCTGATAGCGAAGGGAATTCGCCATCAGCCGAGTGGGAATACTCCCACCGCGGTGCCCCCACTCCCGGGAGCAGCTGCTGCCCCGCCGCCGGCACCGGATCGCCAACACAAAGGCTGGAAAGCAGCATAAAATACAGCCCCGCGGCCGCCACCGGGAGAGCGCCGAGCCGAGCCCTCCCCAGCACCGACCCCATCCCTCCCGGCTCGGCAACGGCGGCGGCAAGATGTCAGGTTACAGCCGAAAAGCCATTTACCGGGCTCGAAGTCAGGAATGCGCGCCTGGTATTCCGCTCCGACCCTCATTCCTACATCTGCAACGCAAAGTGGGGGGGGAGAGAAATTAGCGCCTTGCCTGTGCCCGGGCGGGCTGGGGACGCGCCGCCCGGGAGCCCCCGCCGCGGCCGTGCGGAATAAGCCACCTCCCCCCAGCCGCCACCCCGCCCGCCGCCGCCGCAGATTAAGCCCCGACGACCGGCGGGGAGGGGGCCGGAGGCGGAAGGGGGAGTTTATTTCAGCGGAACAATGGAGACGGCGGCGGCTCTCGGGAGACACTCCCCATCGTTAAGCACCGCGGGGCCGCGCTGCGCGCTCCCGCGCACCCCCCTCTTTCTCCCCCCTTTCCCTTCCCTCCCCTCACCTCCCCCGCGGCCCGTCCCGCCGCAGCACAGACGCGCGGCGGCGGCAGAGGAGGAGGAACGGTGGCGGCAGCAGCGCCGGCACCGGGCAGGGGGAGGTGGCGCGGCACGGCTCGGCGCCCCTCCCGCCACCCCCCTCCTTCCCCCCGCTGTCGGGGCGGCCCCAGGCTCGCACCGTGCTCGTCGCCACTGTCACCGCCGCCGCTCTCCGGCTCCGAGTAGTGCCCGTTGGAGGGGCTGCTGCTCTTGGTGCCGTTGGGGGCTGCCCGGGTCTTGCCCCCCAAGAGCTCCGCTCCCTTCTCCATCATGCCCGGCATGGCAGGGCCTGGGGGGGGGGAGCGGGGGAGAGCGGCGGCAGCGCGGGCTGCCGAGGGGGGGAAGTTAATACAGAGCCGCCATGTTGCCCCCTCCCCGCCCCCCCCTCGGGCCACCGCGGCGCCGGCGCCTCCCCCCCCCCCCCCCCAGCTCCTTCCCCCGGCGCTGCGCAGCCCTCGGGAATCCCTCCGCGCCGGCCCGGCCGGATCTAGCCGAGGAGGCGGGGATACCCGCGGAGCCCTGGCGGCGCGGCGGAAGGATTTTGCTCGCGGTGGCGGGGGAATTCTCTCCGCGCCGACACCGGCGTCTGGCGGCCGCGTTGCCCGGTTCACCTGCGGACGAGAGCGGCAGCGGAGGAGGGGGACTATTCTTTGGGCGGCGCAGGGATCCTGGCGGGAAGGGGTGGTGTGCCGAGTGGCGGTGCTGGGGCCTGCGGTGTGCTGCGAGCGGGAGGTGCTGGGGCTGCAGTGAAGGGGTTGTGAGGGAGGAGCGGGGGGCGCCCGGCTGCGGGGCCGCGTCCGAGTGGGACTGGGGTGGCCTGAGGGGAGCGGCCTCCCCCGGGACCGGAGGGCGGGCACCTTGGGGCGGTGCGAGGCCCCGGCTGTGAAAGGCGATGCGGGAGAGCGCGGCTGCCACCTTGCTCGCTACGGCTTTTGAGAGCGCTTCAGGCCAGGGTCAAGTAAGGCTGAGGGGATTAAGAGGCCCGGGAAGCCGGCACCAGAAGAAGGCAGCACAGCAGGTAGTTCCAGGGGCTGTAAAGTGTGTGTGTGAAAAGGTGTTGGTTTTTCTTTCTAAATATGCAAAATTTTTCACTTCTTTTTAATTATTTAGTGTAATTCCAGTGTGTTACCAAGCACTCGGATGTCACTATCTAGTTCTTGTCAATATTCGGGTTTTAAGAGGAAAAGGAGAAAATGCCTGCTGGGACTGCTTCCAGAGTATGGAAACAGCCTTGTTACTTAATCGGGAGATACATTAATCATAGAATCAGGGAATGGTTTGGGTTGGAAAGGACCGTAAGATCATCCAGTTGTAACTCCCTGCGATGGGCAGGGACACCTTCTGCTAGAGCAGGTTGCTCCAAGCCCCTGTGTCCAACCTGGCCTTGAACACTGCCAGGGATGGGACAGCCACAGCTTCTCTGGGCACCCTGGGCCAGTGCCTCAGCACCCTCACAGAGAAGAGCTTCTGCCTAAGAGCTCATCTCAGTCTCCCCTCTGGCAGGTTAAAGCCATTCCCCTTGTCCTGTCCCTACAGGCCCTTGTCCAAAGCTCTTCTTCAGGTTTCCTGTAGCCCCTTTAGGCACTGGAGCTGCTCTAAGGTCTCCCCTTAAGGAGCCTTCTCTTCTCCATGCTGAATCAGCCCAGCTCTCTCAGCCTGGCTCCAGAGCAGAGCTGCTCCAGCCCTCGCAGCATCTCCATGGCCTCCTCTGGACTTGATCCAAGAGTGCAGTGGAAGGGGAAGATCTTCTCTGTCGACCTGCTGCTCCACGCTCTGGTGGTGCACCCAGCACGCACTGAAGCTGGGTCATGGGGAGCTTCTCATCAGCCAGCACTCTCAAGTCCTCCTCCTCAGGATCGCTCTCGATAATCTATCTTGTTTCTGTGCAAGTACATTTAATGTCATGGATATACTTTAAATATGTGTCAAAGTGTTTTGTTTTTTTTAATGATGCAGTGATAACTTGGGAGTCTTATTTCCTGATGTATGAAAGAAGTATAAACTTAGCCATTAAAGTTCCCATTACTATATATTGTGAAGTCACATGTGCCAACTAAGGCTGTCTGATACAATCCATTATACTTTTGTCACATCTCGGCCATTATTCCCAAACTTTGCCCTGGCAGCTGTCTGCACCAGGTTGTTCAGTTGATTGAAGAGTACTAACTCTGCTAGTACAGCTGCTTTCTTACAGTGACATTAAGGAAAGGTGACTACTAAGTGTCCATAGTGCTTTACAGTAGGATTGTAACATGTTGTAGCTCGCCATGTTGGCAGGGTGGTGGTGTTTGATACTTGTCTTGAAATCATAGAATGGTTTGGGTTGGAAAGGACCTGAAGATCATCCACTTTCAACCCCCTGCCATGGATGTGGTCAAATTCTATACTTTGAAAAACCTCTGATTTAGGTGTGCTTCCTAGAATGCAGTGGAAAAATATTGCCAAGATTCTTCCTGCTCTGGGAATATTGTGGTCTTTGAAGAACTGGTTTGTGTGACAGCTTCTGGCAGCTACCAGAAATGGGAGAAAACAAGCTCTGGCTCCTGTGTGCTTGCTGTTCGTTCTCTCCAAGGGTTGCAATGAAAGATGAGTTAGAAGGTAGCAGCTCAACTAGCTTAGTACCTGAAAGTGTCTGAACAATTGAGGGGAAAAAAGCTGTAATAGGATCTCATATTTTAATGTACACAAAAGAATTCATGTAAGTGAGAATGCTCACAAATGCCAGAACCACAGGAAAATCTTCAACCAATGTCTGCTCTTCTTAGACGCAGAATCAAACTGTGCGGGAAATTGGGCTTCGTTATTTTGCTTCCCCTAAAAACTGAGGTTTTGAGGCTTTTTAGCTTTATTTTCTAAGGATGTTTGGGTATAGGTGCAGCATTATGCCTGCATATATCTGTCAGTTCTTAAATGATAAAGCCACTGAACATTAATAAGCTATTACAGCTTTCAGGAGTGCCAAGTTGTTGTAAGTATCGTGAAGGTAATCACCTGAGGGGAAGACAGATTCCTTGTCATTATGGTTGGGAGGAAAGTTGTCTCAAGAGCTTGCCCTTCTTTGTTTCTATTATTCACATGGCTACTGTTAAAGCTGCATTTCAGGGGTTACATTAAAAGAGCATAGGTTCATGAAGTCAAGCACTTCAATACCTGTCATGAGGCTTTTTGGCCATGCAATATTAAAGTGGGCTTGCTTTGAACATGCCTTCTCTTGTACAGAAGTCGTCCTCTTTTTTTTGTTTTAGGGGTTTTTTCCTTCCCTTTTCCCCCCTCTCCATAGTTGCTCTGTCACATCCAGTATCTGGGTGCTCCTTGATTAGATGTGTTATGCTAGAGCAGACCTGTTTGTGAGATTGGTCCTACATTTGTTGTAGAAACTATGTATAGGAATTAGCTTAGACTAATACTACCATATATATCCTTATTCTTAATTTTTCTTTCTAAACATAAGCCATAGAGGTCACTAATGTAATCAGTGCATTTAGAAGTTATGACTCTGGCCAGCCTGAGGATTCTTTTTGATGAGCCTGACAGTTTGTCATTCTTGGAGGTTGTACGTTTCTTCTTAAAACTTACTTCCCAAAGTCACAGTTCCAGGGGGAAAGGTTGTGTTTGGGCAGAAGGGGAGGGACTGCTGGAGAGCAAAGTGAATTGCAACAGAGAGGAAGGGAAGGAATGGAGAGGTTGCAAACAAGGGAGGTGAAGCAGTGGCTTCTTTATTTTAACAGGCTTTAGTAGAAATAGAAGCTTTCACTATCCATGACTTAACTGAGCTTCAGACCCACGTGGCTTCTGAGATTGCTCCGTGTAGGTTTGAGGCCTCTTGCAATCATCTTTGATAGAGCAGGTTCTTGGAATTCATTGCTTAAAATCAGGCTTTTAACTTGTGGACTCCTGCAATTCAGTATTACTACCTTGCAGTGAGGGATAACAATAGCTTTCACTGTTGAGTGGTGAGCTGTGGGAAAGCAAAGACTGTTTATTCACAACAAAATAACTTCTTAAAACACTAGATGGTGTCACATGTCTATATTACTTTAGAATCATTTAGATTGAAAAAGATATTGAAGATCATTGGGTCTAACCATAAAGCTAACACTGCCAAGTCCACCACTAAACCACGTCCTAAGGTGCCACATCTACACATCTTTTCAATACCTCCAGAGATGGTGACTGCAGCCCTGCCTTGGGCAGCCTGTTCCAATGCCTGAGCGCCCTCTGGGGAAGGAATTGTTCCTCATCTCCATCTAAACCTGCCCTGGTGCAGCTTGAGGCCGTTCCCTCTTGTCCTATCCCTTGTTCCTTGGGAGCAGAGACCAATCCCACCTCACTCTGTCCTCCTGTCAGGCAGTTGTAGAGAACGATCAGGTCCCCCCTGAGCCTTTTCTCCAGACTAACACCCATCCCCCCCCCTTCCGCCCCCATCCCTCAGCCATTCCCCATCACACTTATGCTCCAGGCCCTTCACCAGTTCCATTGCCCTTCTCTGGATGTCTCCAGCACCTCAATGTCCCTCTTGTATGTTATGTCCATCTTACCTGTGAAATTTCTAGGTCATGAAAAGTACTGCAGATCACATGCTTGGCCATCACAAAGCTGATGTTGACAGCTTTATGCTTTCAGTTTTTTGGGAAAGGGTATTTGACAATTCCCTGGCTTAGGAAAGTCACTTTATACCATTTAAAATCTGTGTCTTTTTATATCTGCCTAGAAACAGATCAAATTTGTGATGCTTCTTCAGAAAAATTACAAATCTATAATGTGTGTTGTGTGAAACACAGAGAAAATGGGATGACCATGAACCCTTTCGGAAATATACAGCCTAGAAACTTGTGCTTTAATGTGAAGACTTATAATCTCCTTTGGTATGAATGTTTCTTAAAGGAAAGTATGCTCTTTGTCTTCAAAAACACATGAAGAAAAGCATACCTAGAACGGTCTCAAGCTGGGCACTTATTAGTGTTTCTGAACTCTGGTCTTAATGTTTTATTAAGGCAGAAATCAGTATATACTTGTTCTATGACTGGTCAATTAAGTGCAACAATAAAACATTCACTGAGGTGCTGCTGTTCATATCCCCCAACTGAGATTTTTTATTGGTTTGCTTTATTTTTGCTGTGCTGTCTTCCAGTTACAGGCTTCAAGAGGCATCTGGACAGAATTCTTTGCCATTTAATTAGCATCATGGAGAATAGACTGTCTGTATAAGCAGAGGCAGTAACTTATTCTTGGGAAATGGATAAAATCACATAGCAGTTTCTTTGAGAAGTCAAAGGACTTCAACAGTTGTAAACCCTTTTCTGTATTTAAGTACTTGTCACCACCTGATCAAATCATGTTCTTCTGAAACCTTTGCCAAAATCTGAGCCTTACGCTGTGTTGTACAGCATTGGTGGTCAAGATGTTGAATGAAGCTGGGAATGGAAGGACTTGGCAATCTGTTAAAAATAGTACTTTCAAATTGTTTGTTGCAATGCAGGAAGCCTTATCCACGAATTAGCATGATGGGGTAGCACTAACATCCATCTTGGCCAGTACTTTGATCCTGACGGTTACGAGCAACAAAGGCTCCAGAGGAACTCATTTGGAGGCAGGTGCCATAATCTCCATCCTCTCTTGGCAAGAAGCCTGGTTTTGGTCTGCTAAAGATTTATTTGAAACTTTGAAGAGTAAAGCTTGGTATCTTTAGAAAAGAAAAAATGTAATTTCAGTTCCTCTAGATGTGGTATGAAAACATCTGTTCCACCTTTACATACGTTTACATTCTTGTTTCAGTGACTTTCTATAGCAGTGATTCCACTGATGCTGTATGATGATTTTTATTTATTTATTTTGAAAGAAAAATGATAACTCTTCCAAATATATTTGCTTTTTCTTGGCCCTTTCAGTCTCATGATTTCATTTCTCTGGAGTTAACTTAAACATCTGGTAAGCTGTAACATTTACAGAAGGTAAAGAGGCTTCTGTGTCTAGTTGGTTCTGGTGACAGACAGTGGGAAAAGCCCGAGTTATCTGGTTTATCCTTATGTTACAGAGGCAACACCTGACAACAGGTCATTTCAGAAAGCCAGTTTACAAACATAGAATCATAAAATCCCAAACTGGCTTGGGTTGGAAAGGACCCTAAGATCATCCAGTTCTAACCCCACTGCCATGGGCAGGGACACCTTTCACTAGAGCAAGTTGCTCCAAGCCCCATCCAGCCTGGCCTTGAACACTGCCAGGGATGGGGCAGCCACAGCTTCTCTGGGCACCTTGTGCCAGTGCCTCAGCACCCTCACAGGAAAGAACTTCTGCCTTATAACTAACCTGAACTTCTCCTATTTTCCATACCTTCTTCAAAGAAGATGTTGATAACAGCTTTCAGTGTGTGAATCAGAACATGGCATTCAGTATTGTCAGTAAAGATTCTCAGTCTCTGCATGAATGGCTCGTGTAGGTGGCTGAAACGGCAGCATCTCTTTACAAATAATTTGGTTTCAGGGCCAGTTGTTTCCCACAGAAAGAAACAAAAAAGGCATTGTAGTTGTTTTGGTAAGTTAGTGTGCTTTGACTTTGTCCTGTCTCACTTTCACATACACTTACCTAAGCTACTTTTCATGGGACTGCTCAGTGGAAATTGGATCTCACCGAATGAATACTGAAAGCTGGTGGACTTCCCTAAGAAATGTAGTTTTGCTTCTCCTGTGTGGCTTCTGGATTGTTTTGTGGGTTGGTTTGGTTGTTGTTGGTTTTTTTAATGCAAAGCAAGTGCTTTGATTTCACACACTTAGTGAAATATGTGCTAAACCTGAGCTTTATTCTTTCTCTCAAGTTGTCTGTTGCTTTCGTACCTGAAGAGGCGACCATTTGCTGTGAGTTAATGATGTTTCTGCTCCCTCCTATTTTTTAACTCCTTCTTTTCCTCCTGTAAAATAACATTACCAAAGGAACATACCGTGCAAGATTTTCTCCTTGCCGTTGATACCACTCACCTCCTTGAGAAGAATGTCCTGTATCATGTACCAAAATAATAATAATAATAAAAATAATAAAACCCCCGTGTGCTCTTGTATGTTACTGTGGGGTGTGCTTAATCCTGAAAAAGAGATAACCTTGCCCCAAACAGCTTATTGTTTAATGAACATTCAGTCAGCATATGTAACCAACATGAGGAAAAACAAGGGAGAATAAGGGAAACAGCAGTAATGTGTTAATGCGAACCAACTCCATAAAATTACTGTAACTCTGTACTGCCCATCCATTTAAGACACATTGTCGTTGTAGGAGTAGTCTTGAGGGATTTGGAAGAACCAAATGTATTAGGGTTCAGAACCTCATTTGGCACATCTTTGCATGTGGGAAAGAAGTATAAGAGTGGTGTAGTAACCAGTAGTGGCAGCTTGTTTTGCTGTGTGTCTTGGGCTTTGGACTGTAAGAGCATTTTATGCTACAGCATACTGGCACCTCCTGCTACATTTTGTTCTCCATAGCTTATTCTACCTGGCTTCTTGTGGTTTAAGGGCAAGGGGCAGGAGGAAGTGGAAAATAACGCTGGCTGTGCATGACTAAAAGAAGCTTCCTGAGGTATTGAAAGACTTTGTATTTTTGTTTTCCATCTCACAATTTCAATAGAAAAGTATGTAGTGTTTCTTAGAAATCCCAGTGTTCTGGAGCTGTGCTGGATTCTGGAGGTCAGTGTGGCTGGACTGTGTAGGTACCAAAAATATTATTGCTATTCAAGTGTCATATCTTTTCCTACTGAAACTATTGCTTGGCTGATGTAATGATCCACGGTTGAGGTATGCAGTTTAGGAAGGATCAGCAAGAGGCTCCGTTTTCAGCATGCCTGTAAGATGATTTTGCAAGCAATAAAAATATAATTGTTAATTAATTCTTCTGAAATGTGTCAGATTTATTTTCCCACATGGGAACTGTTATTGTAATAACCATTTCACTGGATTTTTCTAGGAGTATGAATGGTTCTCAAGTGTATTCTGTTAAAAAAACCCCACCCCAACTCAGGAACAAACCAACCAATATGGCTGTGTCTGGCTTTTCAGGTTGTATTTTATAATGCTTTTGGGAATGATGATTCTCCCTTCTCCTCTCTGAGGCAAGACAAAACTACGTAAGTATAAAACTGGATTCCCCAGTCTTGTATTTGAGGGTAGGGATGAATACTTAAAGGGTCAGGCTACACTAGGAACATTCTCCTTGGGCAGATCTGGCAGTTCACAGCACTTCTGCCCGAGTGTTTGTTAAGCCAAGAGGAAAATAGAAGGTCATGCTTATACAACTTCAGGGTGAAAATGCTGGGTACCATTAGGACCTTGCTATCATTGGTTTTTAGAAAAATACCCACTTCAAATTCACTCTCAACCAATGTTTTAAATACACTGGATGTGAGGTTTTTTACTTGCTCATATGCAGTTCACTGTCTTTCATGTAAATTACATCCCGTTTAATGAAGGTGACTTTTACCCTTGGTTTAAGGGTCTTCCTAATTAAAACTTGAGATGTGTTACAGTCTGGGAGCCTGTTGTGAGGTCTGTTTGTGTTAGATATGTATTGTAAAAAGCCAAAGAGATAGCCCAGGTTTCAGAGCTGCACTCTGAGCCCACTGGTGGAGATCCGCTCCCTGCAGCTATTGCAGAGCTGCCAAAGGTATCTTTGATAAATGGTGCTTCTGTGGGTGTCTCGTGTACAAACATTCACCTCTTGACAAGCATATCTTCTACCCCAGATTCCCTAACTTCACCTTCCATTGTGCCATGCACTGTGTTTTGGTTAAGTAGCTGAAGATAGGTTTGAATATTGCACTGCATCTTTTCTAAGGAATGATATTTCACTGCACTGTGTCACCTTACGCAAGAGGTTTTTGTATCAATTAACTGGTAGCAGTCTTTGCTTCTTAACCATCCATGGAAGCGCAGGAAGGAATCCTGTTCTATTTGTTTAAACACTTTGAATTTCATTGAGCATCTGTGTTCATGACCAAACATCTGTAAAATGTGAGCCCCTTATGAGCATTGTACCTGGCAGTGCCTGAGCTAAATATATTGTAAAAAACTTAACCAAAATTAGGAAAGGTATTAAAAAAACCCCAAACCACAGCAGGTATCCAGAAATCAATAGCCTGTCAGACTTTAGGAGAAATATGAGGCCAGTGCTGATAAAGGCCCTGGAAAAATGCTATTAAGATATGATCAGACTTAGAAAATTAGGAATTTTTCTTAGTGCAACTGCAAGAGATTAGTTAGAATGGGAAAATTGGGAATCATTACATTTAAATTTGAAACTTGATAAAAACAGTGGTGCTAAGCTATAGAGGAGGTTCCTTTTGTTTGTTTGGTTAAGCTTCTTCCCAGACTTGTGCTTCTGAGTTGTTTGGCTACTTCTGTGTACCCCACCCACTGTCAAGGAGCCCAGTGGAGTTCTGTCTGCATGGAGAGCAAATGCTGCAGGTAAGCCAGTTAAAAGGAAGATCAGTAAGTGGGAAATAAGTGATCAGATGTTAGGCTTGATGGAACTTTGCAATGAAATGAGAAGAATTTGATATACATTCTTTTTCTTGTTTTCTTTTTCTCCTTTTATCCTTTTCCTTTTTTTCCTTTTCCTGTTGTAGGGATTATTTTGGGAGGGGGGGGTGTTGTTTTCTCTCTGTTGACAAACCTTCTAAAATTGAAATATTACAAGGAACAGATACGGTCAGTAAAGTTATGGGGTAAGAGATAACCTGATAAAATACGTAACTCCAAACCAGGAATTCTGAGCACTTGTAAGCCAGAAGCTATGACATACAAGTCCTGTGCAAGAAACTTATTTACTGAGTTGAGTAGTTTTACACTGACTACTTTCTGAGACATGTTTCTTGAAGAGGCTATTGTAAAGGAGGCACTAGCAGTGCCTTTACCACTGTCAGCCTGACAGGATGCTGCTGTCCTGAGAACAAGCAATGGAGTTGCTCTGCTTTTTAAATTCAACTACAGAGTTTAGGCTATATATTATAATTTTGGGAGTCTGACTCATTATTTAGGAATTCTTCTTTGTATTACTACTTTCTTGGAAGCTGTTGTGTGGTAGAACACAAGGTTTGCTGAGAAAGCTAATCACATAGTTTAGATCAAGGGCCGCGGTTGAAAAGGGGTGTTTTAGGGTGAAAGTAAGGAAAAAAAGAGAATGGAAGACCTGGTAGCTAGCGAAGCATGTTTGTTATTTTTCTGAAATGAGCCTTAAATAATGAGGGTTTGGGTTTATTCTTTGTATAGGATGTTATGAAGATGTAGGATTAAAAGTGGCTTTTTTGTATTGTTAAATTGGGCACTACTGGACCACAGTTTGAGTGATGAAAATGCAGTCAGGAACAGTGCAGTAACACAGCCTGCAATGCTTCTTGCTGCTTAACAGAAAGCTGTCACCCTGAACAGTGGGTTTCTGGGCTTATTGTGGGCAGGGCATGCAAATAAAAATAGTTATCACAATTTCTTAGCGGGGCCCCTGTGTTGTGTGTAAAATTCAGGCAGGTTGTGCCTGAGTTGCTTCATTTTGCCGTGGTTTACACTGACCCAGACAGAGACAAAATGAAGCCAACTGAAGTACGCCATAAAAATGTAACAAAACCCCTGCCAGACCTGGAACCAGACGTTCAGGGTATTTTCCTCCTCTGAGTAATAGCCCTGTAGTGGGTCACTGCCTCTGTTCCAAGACTGGGAGAGACCACAGACAGGGCAGGGCAGGGTTGAGCCAAGAGACTTGGGTAGGGGCATCTGCAGTGAGGAGAATGGTGTAGCAGCTGATGCCCTAATCACAGTCTGGGAGGGGGGGTTATGTGTTGTGGTTTATGTTGTTCCTAAACCTGGAAGGACAGCACACTACCTCAGGTTGAAATGAGTGGAGACGGACATGCTGTCCAAAGAGGGAGAGTTTCCCTGTGCCCTTTTGAGCTGCTGTTAGAAGAAACAGTTCTTCCCTGTTAGCTCACACTCCAGATGTTAGATGTATAAATAAAAGACTGGCTGTGTAATCTCTTTACCAGTTTTGAGATCTTCTCTCCCCTCTCCATTTGGAACATAGGATTTTTTAGTTATTTTTCCATATTTATTACCCATGAAAACACTGGAAAAGTGTGGTGTTTCTGTTGTGAGCCTTTGGTTTTGTTGGTTTTTTTTGACAAACTTGTCATGGCAATTTGGGAGTAGTAACATTCCTCAGTCCTTGGGTCTGCAGAGCGCTGTGCAGCTGGGGATTTCTGTGAGTTAGGAGTTTCACTGAATCTTGCATTGCAGAAATAATTGGACCTTTAAGGAGCCTCAGGCTGAGCTTTGCCAATGGCTGTGGCATTTTGGTTAAAATGAGTAGAAATAAATTGGACAGTTTCAGTAAGATGCACAGGTGTTTTCCCAGATTCTTTCCTTTGGATGGACATGCGTGCACTTGTTAAAATCTCAACTCCGATTTAAGGACTGTCTTTTGTTTCTCATTGCTTTCTCCCTAAGAGAAAAAATGATGTTAATAACAAACAACTAAGTATTCATGTGTGTGTGTACTTAGATGGGGGCTCTTGTCTGCAAACTTTGGGGTGTAAGAGTTTGTAGAATAATAACTGCTTTATTTGATTTTAATGTAAAAAATATATAATTGTTTTTCATTTTAGTTTGAATTCAGAGTTTCCTTATATTTTGCCTTGTGTCTGTATGGGCAGAGTAACTTGTGCATTACTTTCTGTAACTTGTTCTTCTACCAACTAATGTATTTTATTTTCATAGAATCACAGAATAGTTAGGGTTGGAAAGGACCTTAAGATCATCCAGTTCCAACCCCCCTGCCATGAGTAGGGACCCCTCACACTAAACCATGTCACTCGAGGCTCTGTCCAGTCTGGCCTTGAACACCACCAAGGATGGAGCATTCACAACGTCCCTGGGCAACCCATTCCAGTGCCTCACCACCCTCACAGTAAAGAATTTCTTCCTTATAGCCAGTCTAAACTTCCCCTGTTTAAGTTTGAACCCATTACCCCTTGTCCTGTCACTACAGTCCCTAATGAAGAGTCCCACCCCAGCATCCCTATAGCCCCCCGTCAGATACTGGAAGGCTGCTATGAGGTCTCCACGCAGCTTCTCTTCTCCAGGCTGAACAGCCCCAATGTTCTCAGCCTGTCTCCATACGGGAGGTGCTGCAGCCCCTGATCATCCTCATGGCCTCCTCTGGACTTGTTCCAACAGTTCCATGTCCTTTTTATGTTGAGGACACCAGAACTGCACACAATACTTCAAGTGAGGTCTCACGAGAGCAGAGTAGAGGGGCAGGATCACCTCCTTCGACCTGCTGGTCACGCTCCTTTTGATGCAGCCCAGGATACAGTTGGCTTTCTGGGCTGTGAGTGCACACTGAAACCGGCTCATGTTCAGTTTCTCATTGACCAATTTTGGCACTTTAGCGAAAGCCATATGGAAGTACACAAATGGAACTCAAAGATCAAATGCTGTTTTTGTTGTCAGGGTTGGTAGTGGTTTGTGACAACTTTGTGTTACAATTCTGCGTTTTGACAGTTTATTTTGCACGAAGAACAGAAGGTAGCGTGCAGAACAGGGTAGAATTCAAAAAGGCCTTGGATAAAACTAGTGCTTTTCAAGATAACACTCATTACATCTTGAGACTTACCTAACCACTGTGTTTCTTTACTGATTTGATGCTGTGATAATGAAATGACAAGTCCTGAAGAACTGACAGAGTAACAGTAAAAGTCTTGTGTAACTTCAGACAAGTTCAGAGTGAAAGGCAGCAGAGCAGGCAGAGGAGCCTTACAGCAACTTTTCCTGCATTTGGGAATTTGCACAAGGGTTGGTGGTTTGAGCATCTGCAGAAGAAAGAGGTTTTTATTAGCTTTAAAAACCAGACAACTTAGGACACTGTGTTTTAGGAAAAGCTTTCTTGTAATCTCTTCCAACACCTTACAAATCTCACCTGGAGACACTGCATGGCTGAGGAAGAGGAAGTGTTTAAAGGACGTTGCAGTAGTATCTGTCAGGAGTGAGCCTTGTGAGATGAAAGAAAGGAGCTCTGTCCTGTTCCAGCAGTTTTATTTCATAGGTACTTTGAGGTTCAGTGACATTCCCACAAATCAGTGCTCGGAACGAATGCTTTTGTTGATGATAGAGTTTTCAACATGTTTGTGTGTATCAACACTGGAAGTTGCAGGCATGTTTGGGTTTGGCGTAAATATGGGTTGCTGCCAGAAAGGGAGGTGTCTCAGCTGCCTTTCCTCATTCACCACCAGCCCTGGGTTTCTTTTCAGGCTGGCTTTCAATTCAAATGGGGTGACAAATGCACACAGCTTAGATGAAGGCAAACCTGCCCTTTTTGCAGCAGCTGCTGCTGGTGCTCAGAGTGGCTGTGGAGCTTAAGGCTCTGCAGCAGAGGGATGGTCACTTACCAGGTGCTGCTGCAAGTCCTGACCTAGGGCCCTTTTCAGGACAAAACAACAGGCTGAAAGGGCAGCATGATAAAGTAAAGCTGAGTGTCCTCTATAGCAAACCATGACCTTTTATACTGGCTTCAGGTGGAAGTGTTATGTAATAAGTCCTGTCAAATAGCTGGAGAGGGGTAATCATCTAAGTCAATGTGCGTGCTTTGCTTTAAGTGGGGCTTTGCTTCCAACTTTGTATCAGCTGCAAAATTTACTGGTAATGGCAAGAAAATGAGTCTAAAATTCAGGCTGGTCACACTGAAACACTAGCCTAGTGTCTCTCTGCAGCAGTGGAGAAAAATTCCTATCACCAGCAGGAGCCATATTCTGCAGTGCAGAGAAAGCCTGAAAGAGGTAGAAGATAAAGGCGGCATCTTCCATTTGCTATAAGCCTTAGTTCATTTGCCATGTTACAGGTTAGCTGTGAACCCCAGCCTAGCTAAAATCTTACTTTTGACGTGGAGCTTGTAGGATTCAGCATGATGCTGTGAAACATTAGTCAGAGCCAGGACCACACAATGCAACACAGACTGCTGGAAAACCTACAGCTTTTCTCTCTTGCCCCGTGTCCCCTTGCTCCTGCTTGTGTGTACTTGCTGATTCAGACTAAAATCTTCTTTAAAGGCTTTAAAGTTCATGTACTGTGTGCCAGCTGCCTCCAAGTCATAGCTGTCCCTGCAGAGCTGGGCAGAAGTGAAGATCTCATGCATGCATCTTGCCCTCTGGCACAGTGACTTAGAGGAATAATGGAACAGTCTTCCAGATCCCAGATTTATCAGAATCTCGCCCTTACGGTTGTGCAAGTTTGTGTCAAAGGTCCCAGTGTTACTGGGGAAATGGGCAGTGTTTAAGATCTCTTCAGGTTTGGCCTGTACTGCTGAAGCCAGCGGGAACTAAATAACCAGGGCTCTTTGTGCAGTTGTTCGGGACGGGCTTAGACATGTCAAGATGCAAATAAATGCTTCCATGGGATTTTTCAAGGTCCACCAGCATTTCAGGGAGATTTGGTGGCTTTTTTGCAACTTCTGGTACTTGACCTTTTTTCCCCTACCCTTTCTCTGGCAGAAAATCTGGGGCTGGCTGATACACGGTTCATGACTGGTTTAAAAGCAGCTTCCGTGCCACAGCTACTTCATGTGCCTGGCAGCAGGGCTGGGCCATGCTGGCATTTTAAGAGTCATAGAATTATGGAATCCCGGACTGGTTTGGGTTGGAAGGGACCTCAAAGCTCATCCAGTGCCAACCCATGCCCCGGGCAGGGACACCTTCCACTAGAGCAGCTTGCTCCAAGCCCCTGTGTCCAACCTGGCCTTGAACACTGCCAGGGATGGGGCAGCCACAGCTTCTCTGGGCACCCTGGGCCAGCGCCTCAGCACCCTCACAGGGAAGAGCTTCTGCCTAAGAGCTCATCTCAATCTCCCCTCTGGCAGGTTAAAGCCATTCCCCTTGTCCTGTCCCTACAGGCCCTGTCCAAAGCCCCTCTCCAGGTGGAGAGGGACTCCTTAAAGTATTGGAAGACTGATGCGAAGTCTTCCAGGGGCTGCTGACACTGGAACGCTCTGGGACTTGGATCTGCAGCTCCTGCCACAGCAAAGCTATCATCTGCCTCCACCCTCAACTCTCCCCAGTGTGCAGCGCACATCCTTCCACTTAAACCTTGCTGTGGGAGATGGGAGGTCGGAGGCAGCAAGATGGGAGTTCATAGCAGCACGTGCATCGCCACGGCAGCCCGTGGTGCATGGCTGGATCAAGTGGTGCATGTGGCCGTGCTGAGGCTCCAGTCTCACCCGGGAGAGAGCAAGCTGGACCGTGCCAGAGTTCTGTGGGAGCAGCGCTAAGGCTTCAGAAGCCCCGGTGACACCGATCATCATCTTCGCCGTACTCCGTTTGCTGGTTTTGTGAGAAATGGCTTTTCCCAGGTGGAAACGTGCTCACATCTTAATACATGCTGAGCTGCGGGGCCTCACGGTGCTGCTCTGCATGAGGCATTGCAGCGAGTGAATGTCATAGAATCACAGAATAGTTAGGGTTGGAAAGGACCTTAAGATCATCAAGTTCCAACCCCCCTGCCATGGGCAGGGACACCTCACACTAAACCATGCCACCCAAGGCTCTGTCAACGCCAGCCAGAAAGCCTGCCTGCTGTGTTAACAGGATGTTAACAGGATGTGAGTATTTTCCACTCATTGATAGATTGTTAAGGGGAAAGGAGCAAAGTTGTTTGATCCTTGATTGGGAAACTGCCCTAAATCAAGTGTTTCAACGACTTTAACGCCTGTCAGAGGTTATGTTTAAATAGTTTATCGCACCGCTTCAGCTGTTACTCAGTTGGGCCACATAATACCGAGTAGCCTTCCAAAGGGAATCATCACAGGAGGATGGGAAACACCTGCCGGGGCTGAAACTGGAGTCTCCGGTGTTGCGCGTCGGAAAGCTGCTGCCTCGGGTTTGTGAGGGCTTTTAAAGCGCTCCGGGGGCCTCAGCCGCTTCAGAGCGGGTGTCGAGGGCGTCGCGACGGGCCGAGGCCCTCAGGACACCCCGCATCCAGCCGCTCCAAGGCGCTTCCCCCGGGGCTGCAGCCGTGACCGGTGTCGGGGAGGGCTCCGGATCCCCCGTGGGCTGCGCGGCTCGGCCGGGCTCCCCTTAGCGAGGGTCGCGCTGTGCCGCGCCGCGCCCAGACGGTGGCGCTGCAGCACCGGCGTTGCGGCTCGGCCGCGGCCGGCAGGAGGCGGCGCGGCGCGGTGCGGTGCGCGGGAGGCGGCGCGGGGCTGGTGCCGCACAGCCGTGCCGGTCCCGGCGGGGCCATGAAGCGTGCGGGGCGGGCGGGCAGCGGCGCGGCGCGGCCCTGAGCGGAGCCTCCGCGCCGCGCTCCCGCACAGCGACTATGGCCGGGGGACGGCGAGGGCTGGTGGCGCCGCAGAACACCTTCCTGGAGAACATCGTGCGCAGGTCTAACGGTGAGCGCGCAGCGGCGCGGAGCAGCCCGCTCAGCTTTACCTCGGGGGCGGGGGGGGGGGCGCGGAGCGGTGCACCCGGGAGCCGGTGCCGCCCGTAGTCCCGCGGAGCGCCCCGGGCAAGGCAGCGCGGCTCCGGCTGCAGGTGCGCCCGCACGGCGGGGCCGGGGTAGCGCGGGGCGCATGGCGCGGCTTCGGCGCTCGGGCGTCCGCGGGGTCCGGAGCTCGGCGGGGGCTGCGGCAGCCAAGATGGTCCCTGGGAAGGGAGAGCCGGGCGCGGGGACACCGGCCGGGTTGGTCCTGAGCGAGGGGAGGCTTTGGCATTGCGAGGGCTGAGGGCAGACCCTCGTCTATTCGTTTATGCTTCCCAGCGTACTGCGATCGGGTCTCTCTCGGAAGACTGTGGAGTGGAAAATGCCTCGAATTTCACAATTGCATGCAAATATGCATTAATGATATCCAGATTCTTTCACTTAGGGAGTTACCGAAAGCTGCTCCCTCAGTAAGCCTGCGACTGTGCGAGCATCTGTGTACTGGTTCAAACCTAGGCGTGTGCGTTGCTTTTTAAAGCTCTGAACCCGAGTTCTGTCTTTTCTGATGGTTCTGTTGACTTCAGTGGTGTTACTGGAGGGATTAAGAACTTGTGGTGGGATTGAGAACGTGCAGGATCGAGCTCCTGTTGAAGACGAGTTAATTAACTAAAAATAGAGTCACTTTATTATGCGAAGGCAAAGAGCTGAAAACTCGAATTATCCAAAGCATGATTGTCAGTTGTGTGCTCTTTTAATTGAAGCATTATTGGAGACGTAGCCTTTGCTAGGACCATGTTTTGACATCAAGTTGTGGGGCTCTTCAGAAGTTGCTTCTCTCTGCAACTTTCCTATAGAAGGGAAGGAGTTGGAAGATGCATTCCTGAACAGAAACTTGCTGTTCAGTGAATCTTGTCCTTATTTCCTAGCAAATGAAACCTTACATTTCATCACCTGCAGGCTGCTTCTCTAATCTCCCAACACCAGTTATCCGAGGCTCTTCACAAAACTGGCTCCGCTTTGTAGATTATTTTCTTCATTAAAACCCAATTTTCTCTTTGGACTTTCAGTGCCAAAACCTTGATGCAATAAATCAGTTTGGGGGGAGGGGGGGCCGGGAATCATGCAGCAGAAGCTGTGCTCTGCTTCTGCCTCTCTTCCCCCGTTATTAAGAAGGTGTCATAGCAGAGCGTGGTGCTAGACAGCGGAGGTAAGATGACAGCACTCCATTTCCAAATGCTCAGCCAGTCCTGAGGGCTGTAATCAAGACAAGTTTTAGATGAAGCTTGCACAGTTCAGACGTATGAGGAGGAGCTCGGGGAAGTGACTCAGGTCTCGAAGCCCATTTCTTCTGTAATGTGCCTTCTAGTTTTTGCTGGACCCCATCCAGCTTTGCTGTAAATGTGATGCCGTCACAGACGGACGCTGCATGAATCAGTTCTAACGTGGGACCATCACAGCCTCCTCTAACCCCGGTGTCTGTCAGCAGACAAGGAGTGTCTCCTTTCTCTCCTGGCAGGCTTGGCTCTGCTGGCAGTATGGACACATGCTGGTTCCTTGTTGCCTGTCTCACCTTGGCACGCCTCCTTGGCCTTTGAGATGATTTGGGATGCCCACAGGATGAGTGCTTAAATGGGCCCATAAAGCTTGAGGTTTGGCTCCCCTTTCTTGGTTTCAGTTGACTGGGTAGTACCGTGACCCACAGTGAAGCTATTTAGGCCATTTGGGATTTGCCAAATAGACCTCAAGCTTGTTGTCAAGCTGTATTTGCTGGCACCTGCAAGCAAGTTCAGTAGTGCCAACAGATACTGAGTTGATGCAGGTACAGGAATGTTCCTAATTTGGGGAGAGTTCCCTTGGAAAGGAGTTTGGTCATTGAACAGAAATAGGTACTGAAGAAGTGCTTTACTTAAAGGTACTTGTATAGGGCACGCACCCACAGTCAGGTGAACTGAGGAAAACATGATCATGTGTTATAGTCTGGGGCAGGTGTGTTAGTGAAAGAGGCCGTATAGTAGCATCACAGTAATTGGCATGCAAGCACTTTTGGAAGCACTGCTCTAAGGACAGCACTAATTATACCGGTTTTTAACCAGTACTTTAACAAGGAATTCTTTGGACAGCCTTTCATATTAGTTGTGTGTCTGGGAAGCGGGTGCACGCTCAATGGCTAAAGGTAATAGCAGTGTACATAGGCATGTGAATTCAGGGGCTTTCCCTTAGGGTTAGTGTTTTGCTCAGGTTTATATCACACCATCTGTAGTAAGGTTTGCCTCAAACTCTTTTGGTCTGAATTATCTTATTTAGAGTTATTGGGGAGGAGAACTGCTTCTTAGCTTGCAAATCAACTGAGACAGGTTCTCATGCTGGAGGTGTTCACACACCAGTGCCATGGGTTAGTGGTGGTCTTGGCAATGCTGGGGAATGGTTGACCTGGTCATCTTATAGGTCTTTTCCAACCTGGTTAATTCTATGCGCTAGATGCCAGCCAGAAGAGCTATGCCAGTGTTGGAAGCAGCACAGTATTCCTTCACCACACTGGAGTAAAGAAGGAATTGAGAACTTCTCAGCCCATCCTGGGATGGGATGACTTAAGATGACACCTGATACATTCTTTCCTGTGTGTGCTATCTGCCTAGACCTGTGGACCTCATCTTTCCTCTGTGATCTCTTCTCACGAGAAGACCTTTTGGATGAAGTGTGAACTTAAGGCTCTTTCCTCGTTGAAACAAAGGACACAATAATCCTGCTTGTCTCGTACTTCGTGTTTAAAAGCTGTGTTTCTATACTGGCTATATAGGGCTAGAAAATTAAATGTTGCACGTAGTACTTGGCTGACAAAGATCTGTTTGAAGCATTGAAATATTTAAAGACCAGAACACCCAGTGGGACAGAAAATGAG
Organism: Psittacula echo; assembly: GCF_963264785.1. Taxonomy (NCBI): domain Eukaryota; kingdom Metazoa; phylum Chordata; class Aves; order Psittaciformes; family Psittacidae; genus Psittacula; species Psittacula echo. The sequence goes on along the minus strand of NC_137738.1, from coordinate 1,806,091 downwards.
CCCTATGCTGTAAAACTGTGCAGTATATAAAGAATCACTAGCCCCTGATGGTTACTGCTAATGTGATATTAATGTTTTTCTTGGGTAATGTAATACACCCACAGTGTACAAGCACTGTAACGGTAACAGTTATAATCTTGGTGGATGGCCAAGGCGTCTGGTTCAAATGGTGCAGTGTATTCCAGAGAATATGGATTCTTTGTGATATTCCAATGCTTTATCAATAATTTGGGGCCAGAATTACTTGTCAGTGTTTGTAAATGGCAGCTGGATTCTGCAGCCCTTGGTCACAATTCTCACTGAGGTACGTGAAATTGCGCACATATAAGGATGGCAAAAGCAAGCCCTGTGTTTACATGGTGTTGGGATTGCGTTGGAAGTTACAGATGCGTCTCTGATTTATGGACAAAACAAGGAGGTTGAAAGAAGGGGAGGGCAGAGGGCATAAGGCTTGTGTGAATTTAGTTCTGCTCTTACTAAATCTCCTGGGAACATAGTGAGGAGGCATCAGGTATGAAAGCAAACCTGCACCCTTTGATGGAGAATGCAGCGAGTTTGCTGTAGAGATTAAGGAAAAGCACCTTTGGACCCAAATCCTGAGAATAACAGACATTTCCGTGGTTTATTGCATTACATTGGAGACTATAAAGTCCCAGCACAATAAACATTCTCCAACATGGGCGTGCTAACCTTGTACCATTGCCTCAGACCTAGAGGAGAAATAAGCTCTAGTATAAACAGCTCCGAAACTGGAAAGCCTGCTTTTGTGTTTGGCTAAAGGGAAATGCAGAGGAAACTAACAGAGAATGAAGACCTAACCCAAGTTTTGTTTTCATTCTGTTGCACTTGAATAACATGTTCATTTAAATGAAATGTTTGCAAAGGAGCCTTAACCTGACTGCTGCAGCCTGGCCCAGCCTGCCTTCCCTTCAGAACCCAGAGCAGTGAGCAGCATGGGGTAGAGACACAAACCGGGCCACAGCTGATGTGCTTTGGGTCGAGAAGCAGTACAGGCATGGTTCCCCAGAGGCAGGGCTTACTGTCTGAAGTGCTGTGGGTCTAATTGCTTTCAGAGCTGTTATGGAGAAGGACTCTTCATCAGGGACTGCAGCGATAGGACAAGGGGTGATGGGTTCAAACTGAAAGAGGGCAAGTTCAGGTTAGATCTAAGGCAGAAGCTCTTCCCTGTGAGGGTGCTGAGGCGCTGGCCCAGGGTGCCCAGAGAAGCTGTGGCTGCCCCATCCCTGGCAGTGTTCAAGGCCAGGTTGGACACAGGGGCTTGAAGCAAGCTGCTCCAGTGGAAGGTGTCCCTGCCCGTGGCAGGGGTTGGGACTGGATGAGCTTAAGTTCGTTTGCAGCCCAAACCATTCTATGATTCTATGATTATATGTTGGTGTGGAACATGTATGAACACGACAGGCTCTGCATCACTCCTTTGAATGTGGTGTGCCAAGGGTCCTAGGCATTGCTGGGTTGCCTCATACTACTGCAGCACTTTTGGTAGATAGCATTAGACATCAAGAAAGTGTTTTTTATACTGAGAACAGGACTGTTTTCATTGAAATTAGCAAGCATGGTTTTGGGGTGGAATATACGTTCTGTTTCTTTTTGATAGAATGTGTGTGGTTTCTTGAAAGTTCATAGATTTCCATAATTTTCAATGAATCTTCAAGAAACAGTGAGCAAAATTGATTATTTGCGGAGGATGAGCTCAGAATCCTTGTGTTGCAGGTAAATTACAGTGTGATCTAGTGAGGTTCTCTTGGATGGGGAAATGCATTTTAGTGACTACAAAGGACCAAGCTAACTGTGCACAGAGAAGAGCAATATTGAGGTATTCCTGATGAGGTGCAGTGTCTGGGTTAAGCTATCCTAGTTCTTCAAGCTCCCAATGGGCTGACTTGGAAGGCTGTAGCAGGTCTGCAGGAGGTTTTCTGTTCCGTGCTGCCAGTCTCATCCACCCTCTGGACTTCAGTGGGTTAATTTCAGCACAAAAAACGCCCAAAGTGATGGAATAGAGGGGTCTGGGCTGTAGCATGCTTCTCTTCCCTTGTGTGGAAGGCTCTTTGCCAGAGTCACAGCTTGTAAAAGGTGCATGGAAAACTGCAGTAGTAAGATTGTGTTATAGCATAGAGTGCCTTTAGCTGAAGACAGCTGTTTCTCTTGCCATTACTATGGCTTGCCCTGTGCAAGGCAAAGCAGATGTTATCTTCCACAAATCTGGCATCCGTTGGTTGAACCTAAGTCTGTACCCTGCTTCTGTCTAATCAGGCAAGACCCAGGTTAGTGGGTTCTGGTAAAATCACTTTTGGCTGAGTAAATCCATAAGGTGAAGTCTCTTGGCACTGACTAAAACAAGACATTTCGCCCTAAAAGCAGCAGAACTTCAAAAACCACTCTTGTAGGTGCTGTGTTAAGGTCATATTCCCAAATTGAGAATGGAACAAAGGAAAGGGTTTTGTTTCTTCCCGATCTTCCTTTTCTAAGTTAACAACTGTGGAGATGCCTTTATTTTTATACAGTTGATGAGTACATCAAAATACCTTCTTGCTGTAAACATTTTTTTTTTGGTCATTATTGCTTGAGTTGAATATAAAAGGGTTTTTTGCTGGCTTTTACAAGGCCAGAAGCTTCTCGTTTTGTCTGTGCATCTTTATGCATTTAGAAATGTGTGACCTGATTCCCTTAAAATGACTTTTATAGATAGCAAGTAAAATAAAAAGCACAACACAGAGATGATGGATAATGTGCTTCAAAATTAATGTTCTGAAAGCTCAAGAAGTTCTACTGTGATCATTCATCGCATCAATCCATTTCTGCATTAAATCCTAGAACAAGATTGTAAAACAAATCTTAATGAAACCCATTCATTGGAGAATTTGTTAATGCATTTTCGTATCTCATACAGCTAAAAGTGAACAGGGAGTTAGGTCTTGTCAAGTGCTTTTAAGGCTTTTGATGGCTGTAGCTATAATCAGTAAATCAAATGGCTTCTTGAAACTGGGGGAAGACCCATGTCATCAGTGCAGCTAAACCATGCTTTTTCTTTTAAGATCAGATGGGAGGGGGGAAGCTGACCAGTTACACGGTGAAGTCTCGCTGCTGAGCAGGGTTTTCATTCTTTGTTAAGAATGATGCACTGTGTGACTCTTACAACTGATGAACAGTCTAATGTCTCGAAATTATCTCATCCTGACGTCACGTTTGCCTGAACGTCCTCTTAAAAAAAGCAGTTTCTCAGCAGAGACAGTGCTTCAGGGGTAGACCAAGAGTGACGCTATGCATAAAGTACATGAGACAGCTTCAGTGCACTTTCAATTTCAGCTCTTCTTGTTCCATTCGGCACTAATTTGTTTTCTCTTTTAAGAAAACGCAGCTAATTCTGAGGCTTTTCCAGCTCCTCGTGTTGGAGGGATGTATTCTGGTCCATTCAGACTCCTCTCGTGGCAGGGGCCTACTGTGAAATATTTGCTCTAACAATGCAAAGTAACAAACGTTGAGATGGAACCAGTAGTTTTTATCCATACTGCTGCCCGAAATTAGCATTCATTTTCTGTAATGATTCAAACTGAGTCACTGGGAAGTTGTTGTTTTAGTTGGTGTCTCTTTTGTTGTTTGTGGTGAGTATGATGAAATACATATTTTAATAGTTCTTTTCAGCCTGTACTTGTACTGTGTGCTGGAGTGCACATGACAGTGTAACTCATGTTTGAGTAAGGCAAGAAGCGCCTGCAGTTAGTGGCTTGGGTTCATTCTGGAGCAGCTGAGGAGCTTTGAAATCCATTTTTGTTTCTGCAAAACAAATAGTTATATGAAACTTCGGTAACCTATCGATAGGGGTTTATAACGCATTGTTTCGTATTAGGGTGAGCCTACAGCTTAAAATAATTTGGTCTCTATATTAAGGATGTACAATTTTGAGCCCAATTTATGATTATTCTATAGAGAGATCAAATTGTTCAATGGGATATTTAAACATTGATGCACTCCCACTCTAGGAATGAGTACAAGGAGCTACTGAGCAGATGTGGGTATCTGTGTAACACTTGACTTTTACAGGAGAATGTGGGTGGAAGAGCAGAATTTTGTCGGATTACTTTTATTCTACCATACAAATAGACTTTCAGCCCTTTGAGCAGCTCTGTGCTTGCTTTGAATCCAGTTACAGGACTTCTGTTAGGGTGAAAATGTGGTTGGTGTCTTTTCTCCCCTAATTGTGAGCCTTGAATCCCATATATGCAAAGAAAGGATTGAATAGGTACTTGAAATTCAGTTTGACTTATTGTACTGATTTAGGGCCGTATTTTGATCTCAGGAGCTCCATTTGAACAATGTAATCAGTGTGACTAACTGCTTCTGTTTAACTGGTTCCAAAGCTAGGATTAAACATGAGCAATAATTCATACATACCTGGCTTTTGCAAAGTGCTAAAGCAAAAGCATGATACAAGCTGTGTGACTGTAGCAACTTTGACAGGCCTACTTAGAAATAACAGGCTATTTCCATGCATTGTGTTCCTTAAGAGAAATGAAACCATCTCTTTCCCCCCCGTATCCAAACGATGCTACTTGTGGTGCAGTCACAAGTTTGTAAATACCAGGATTGTTTATAAACTCATCTGTCCCTTGTTCTTCAATACAGTCTTTAATCATACGGCAGTTGCACAAGATTTGATGCCTGCTGCATGTTTCTCATACTGGTTGTAGCATCTCTGGTGCTTTATGCCCAGCTAAGGAACAGTAGCTAAGGAGGCTGTACCCCCACTCCTGTCTGCAGGGATCACAGGTAGGGTGAGAAACCCATTTACTAAACATTTAGTTCTGCTGTAGTAGTGGTTTGTGCTTTGTCGTGCTAAAGATCTAGGTTTGCTGTACTGAAGATCCATGGAGGAGCTTGAGACATGATGCAAAGACATGCTGGTGCCAATAACCAGGGTTATGTCCTCACCCAATGTGATGAAGGCTGTGGTCTGGAATGAGAAGGGCAGTTTCTGTTGTGTTGGAGACTGGTGGTGAGGAGCAGGTATTTCTGCCATATAAGCCCAAAAGAACGTATCTGTAGGGTTTTACAATACATTGTTTTGTATTTGAGTGAGGCTGCAGCTTAAAATAATTCGGCCTTGATCTTAAGGATGTACAATTTTAATACTAAGGATGTACAGATTTATTCGCCTTTCACTAAGAGGGGAATAAATTAGGAGCACATCTGTTGAGTTTTGTGTTTGTGTGATGACTGTGGGGAAAATATGTACATATTCAGATTACGTTTGTGCACTGTGCCAACCTGAGCACACTTGTGGGGGCTTTGACAGACCCACATATGTATGTGAAACCATAGTGGGCACCAGCCTTGGTTGGAAGGTCTGTGCTACAACTCGACAAGCAGAGGTTTCCTCTTGGTCACCTCTCTGTGCTTCCTTTGTGCAGGCAGCAATGTGGGAATGCGGCTGGCAGTGCTGTGGGAATGTGTCAGGCATCAGGCTGGTCTCTGACCTTCGTCAGGGTGTGTCTGAGAAGAGGGGCCATGCACCAGTGAAGGGCCAGGGAAGCCCCCTTAAAGGAAGGGGTGAGATGCTATGGGTGTGTATGTGCAGCAGCGCAGAGCAGTGGTAGGGAGGCAGCCTTTCAGGACCTTGCTCAGTGTCCTTGCAAGGAGGTGACGTCTTCTCAGTCAGTCCTGATGGGATACGTGTCTGTATCTCAGCCATTTTAGGGGTTTGAGCTAATGGGCAGTTTTGGTTTAACAAAGCACTCTATCTAATAACAGGTCGCAGTAGATAGGATAATTTCGGTGCAGCGAGGTGTGCTAGAGACTTGCTGTCACTGTTGTTAAAGGATCCCTGATATTTGGAAAGGCCTTTTATGGTTCTTCTGTGATGGTGTATTCTGTCAGTGGAGGAAAGTATTGGTTTCAGTGACTGAGCAAAATCCATCCTTACGTTTTGGAAGGAGTTAAAATGGTTTTTTTCCTCGTTGCTTTAAAGCAGCCGTGTCTAGTTTAAAGTGATAATCCAAAGTGGGGCTGACATGTGGATACGCTGCAGTGAACAGAACTCACTTGTGGAAAACGCAAGCTAGAAAATACGGAGTGAGGCATTTCACAAAGTCAGCGGCACTCCAGACTGAAGCTCATCGCGGAAGTCCACCCTACGCACGCAAGTCGTCGTGCTGCTTTTGAGGTGCAGCAGTTCTTACTTGTGTTTCTGCAGCGCGATGTGCTCTGTGCTGTGCTTCTGCCGTATTTCTGTTCCTCCCAATGGTCTTGCTCAGACTGTGCCAAATGCAGCGCAAGGTCTTTTGCATGAGCCCACCCAGTTCCTAGCTCAGTTCTCCTTGGAGCTGATAGGAAGGGCCAGTGATGCTTACAGCTTCTCCTTGGACAAGGCAATACCGCTAACCCAATTGAAACTGTGATAGGGATTGATTTCCTGGTAAGGGAGTCCTTTGAGTCCTTTCAAAGAGGTGCCTCCAGTTACTAAACAGTTTGAGTACTGCAGCTATCACGTGTCTCTGGAGAGAATTTAGCAGTGGCTTTCTTCATGGTCCTCCTCTGACCAACTCCTTTCCTGGCCTTGTTGACCCAGTTGTGAGTCCCCAAGAGGCTTTTGCCTGCGATGCTCAAAGAGGTCACTAGAGCATCCCTCGTGCTTGTTGTGCAACAAAGCCACAGCTGTTTCCTGGCTTCTGGGACCCTGTGTCCCTGCAGATGGAGAGGCAATATTTGCCTCCGTGGATGTTATTTAGTATTTTCTTATGTTAGGAACAGTTGTTTAACAGATTATGAGCTGTCTTCAAGCAGCACGCTGTCAGGGACGTCAATGCAATTGAATGTAAACGATAACAATGAGAACAGCCCTTTTACCTCCGGGTTATCTGTCAGAATAAACTAGGCAGGGGAGTTGTAAGTGGGAGTCTTTATTTTATGCTGTGTCTTGCCAGTGTTCACACAGGCAAAACACCATTGTTCAAGACATCCTTTATGAAGAAAGACAGGTGTATTCTCCATATAGGCACGGAACCACTGTTCTGTCCTTGTTTTGTCTTTAAAGAGATCTGGGAAGAGGAGTAACTGGAGAGACATTCCTATTTGTCTCCAAAGAACCTTTTTGCAGGTGCTGGGACTCTGACTCCGTGGAATGTTAGGCCATAGCAAGTTGAAAAAACCCCCAAAATGGGTATAGGAGGTTTGGAAACCATCAGTGCAGATCACCTCTTCCCTGCAGCAAAAGCAGGAACCTGGGAACCTAACAGGCAAGCTGACAGAGGCTGGTGGGTTGGAAACCTCTTTGCTGGCCTGGAATGCAGGGCACCTTTTTGGCAATGTGAAGCTGGAGAAGCAAGCCCAAAGATGAGTCAGGGTTGTGGTGCTGGCTCCTGGGAATGGGCCAGGTTGGATGGGGCTTGGAGCAAGCTGCTCTAGTGGAAGGTGTCCCTGCCCTTGGCAGGGGGTTGGGACTGGATGAGCTTTAAGGCCCGTTCCAACCCAAGCCAGTCTGGGATTCTATGATCCTATAAGCTCTTCAAGGAGCTCATGAGGCAGTGGAAGAAGGGAAAGTTATCTTTTGAGATGGGGAGATGGTGAGAAGAAACGTGTGCCTGAAATAGCACAATTCACAGCAGGGCAGGCCCTGGCCTAACGTTTGTATTTGCATGCTTTTTTTGTCAGTTTTTTGTACTTCCTGATGAAAATGTAAAAATATCCCAACCAACACAGTACGAGGCAGTGTTTATAACAGGCACTCAAAAGCACTTGCTTTAGCAGTGAGAAATGGCTGGGCTTACTTACTCACAGGAAGGGGTAAAAGACACGTATTGTTTTTGGCACAAAGTGCTTCAACCAAGCAGAACCCGCAGTATTTCAAAGGGTCTGTGGCAATCAAAGCAGTTAAAGCGTCCCCAAGTTACACTCCTGGTGTATATCATTCTAAAGAGCGTATAAAGATACACTTAATCATGCTGATGGGGTTGGGCAATGGATTTAGATAGCTACCGGAATGTTTTATTTAAACTCACTTGAAGTTTGCAACGGGACGAAAGATTTTGAAAGGAGAAGTTAAAATAAGCAAAACTCCTTGCAATGAACAAGTAAAATGCCTTGCTTGTGTCTCTTGGTTGCAGGAGGCTTTAATGATGGCTGTGTTTGAGCAGTTGGGGGTAGATCCTGAAAAGTAAAGGCTTTCCATGACTTGATCTCATGTGGCCTTGTAGCTTTTCTTTCAAAGCCAATGGGATCTTGGCAGCTGTGAAAGGAGCCACCATCTCCTCCTGCTTGCCAGTGCCCAGGCAGCAGCACTGCTGTCTGTGTTGGCACAGGTCTAGTTAGTTCACTGCACAAGAGGCAAAGCAGCAGAGAAAAGCAAGGTCTGGGTCCCACAGTGGGTATGTTCATGCTCTGAATGAGACGGCAGTCAGAAAAAGGATAGCACACACAGAGATCTGGTGAGAATCCTGCTCAGGTTTGTGTCTTACTGGCTGAAGCTCCTTCTGGCTTGTACAGCAAGCATTAAGTACCTCCTACTGGTGTCAGTGCTAACCCCAGCTCTCTGGTGTCCAGTCTGAAGTGCTGTGCCCTACAAGAAGTATTGCAGCTTGTGTGGCCAGCAGTGAAGGTGATGCTGAAAGGAGCCACTGTGCTGACATTCAGGGAGGAGAAATACTGATCATGCGCTGCTTTGGCTGCATATAAGAGGCTTCGCATTCAAACTGAGTGTCATGGTGGGTCAGTGCTTGGGGCACAGAGGGGAACAGTTTGGTGAATCTGTCCTCAGTTGAGGTGAATTTTACCTGCTTAGCCAGTTCTCTGTTTCATTTGTATAAACTCATCCTCTTGAGCTTTGTGTGAGTAATTAATATACTTAAAACAGGGAATAATCCCGTTGAATGCAGTGGGAATAGTATGTGGGAAAAACTGTCCAGGGACTGAAGCTATGGGGAATGTGTTCTGAAATGAGTGTTTCCTCTAATGCAACCATAGCCTTGTCTAATGTCTAACTGATGTGCTCTTTCAAACAGATACTAATTTTGTCTTGGGCAATGCCCAGATAGTGGATTGGCCCATTGTCTACAGCAATGATGGATTTTGCAAGCTATCAGGATACCACAGAGCAGAAGTTATGCAAAAAAGCAGCACCTGCAGGTATTTGAGAACAGATTTATTTGCTGGTGAATATCTTGTAGTGTTGTGCTTCTTGCTTGAGGAGAGCAGTAATCTGCTTATTCCAGTTTTGTCTTTTATCTCCCGGGGCTGCATCTGTCAAATATGCTTTCCAGGTGAAACAAAATCGAAGAAGAGCTATTTCTAAATAGGTTCTTTTCACACTGTGAAGTGTCTTTGTCTACTGTATGACTTGAATTTCCTACTTTATTTGCAGTTTTATGTATGGAGAGCTGACAGACAAAGATACAATTGACAAGGTCCGGCAAACATTTGAGAACTATGAGATGAACTCCTTTGAAATCCTGATGTACAAGAAGAACAGTAAGTACTTGATTGGTTTGTTTGTTAACATCGGTGTGTAAAGTTGTTGTAGATCAGAGTGTAAACTGCAAGGGCAGGTCTGTCAGCCTGGAGGACTGTGCTTTATCTAGGGCTAAATAAGCCCCAGTTGTACCAGTTGATCTGGTAGAGATGAGAAAGAAATGAGAACGTTAGGGATGAAAGTCACTCAGGGAGGCAGATGAAGCTTTCTAATTTGTTCTGACGTTTAGTGCAGTTTGTGTGAGATGCTTTAAGACAGCACTCAAGACTCCGTCAGCAGTGATAATGCACAAGCTTGGTTTCCCTTACAGACAACACACTTTTCAATATTTTAAAGTTTGATTTAGCAAAGCTAGTATTTAGATACAGTTTTGGAATAAAAAGAACCCATCTTTTGTTCTAGAAGCTGAACAACTTCTGATGTTTTCAGATGAGACTATCTCTTGTTTTGGACAAAAATATTCCTTAATTGGGATATGATTTTTTTTTCCTAAGACTTTCAGTCTGTAACTGCATGTGTCAGCAGCTGAAGGAAGATACTGAGAGACATTGAGGGGCCAGAGCAGGGCAGTGGAGCTGGTGCAGGGCCTGGAGCACAGTGTGATGGGGAAGGGCTGAGGGACCTGGGGGGTTCAGTCTGGAGAAGAGAAGGCTCAGGGGGGACCTGATCGCTCCCTACAACTGCCTGAGAGGAGGATGGAGCCAGGAGGGGCTGGGCTCTGCTCCCAAGGAACAAGGGATGGGACAAGAGGAACCGGCCTCAAGCTGCACCAGGGCAGGTTTAGATGGAGCTGAGGAACAATTCCTTCCCCAGAGGGTGCTCAGGCATTGGAACAGGCTGCCCAGGGCAGGGCTGCAGTCACTGTCCCTGCGAGTGTTCACACCCCGTGGAGATGAGGCCTCAGTGCCATGGGTCAGTGGTGGCCTTGGCAGTGCTGGGGAATGGTTGGACTGGATGAGCTTAAAGGGCTTTTCCAGCCCAGCTGATTCTATGATTCTATGAACTAACTGCCCAAATCTTGTTGCCCCATCTAGTATGAACTGTGTCGTGGCACAGTTATTTTCATCTGCTTAATGTCACCTGAAGTGTAAATACACTGAAGTCTTAAGTGTGACTGAATGTTAAGTTGAAAGTCTGTATTCTGCAGCTTAGTTTGCTCTTAATTTTGCCTTCTAATCATGGACTGGTAGTGTCCGTGTCCAGGGGAGGATATCTTGCAGAGGCATCCATCTAGCAGCTCCTTCCCATTGCAGCTGCGATCACCAATTTGATCAGTTCTTCATTAGTGGGCATGGGGAAATTTAACCACAAAATGTGACATAAACTGCTATGATATAATACGTGACAGTAAACCTCATTGCTGTTTTGTTACCTCTTAGACCCAGTTTTCTGCAGAAAGGTTTTCCAGTCTGTCTGGTGTGAGAAGCATGGGTATTTCTGTTGAATCACCAGCTCGTACTGATGGAGTTTGAGAGAACCACAGGCCATTCACAAAACCTGAAAGATAATACTCGTGTGTGCTATTGCTGATGTGTGGATTTGTGCTTCATCTCTCTTCTAGTCTTTTTATTCTCTTTTTAGCCTCAAAGCTTCATGACCTCTGACATAGTGCCAATGCTTAGGGCTCTTCTGGAGCGTAGCTCTGCTGGTCCAACTCATTTGACAAGCTGTATGTGCAATCTGAATGGCTTTACTTTGTGTTTCGTTCCTTCTAGTGTTACCTGCCTCGAGTGCTTACCTGTTTCCTAAAGCTGATTTCTGTTCCTAGCTCAGTCAGTGGCCGTAGGGACCATATGCAGCTCACATGTATGCATCCAAAGCTAAGTAAATAAGCTGCAGTCAGGACATCTAGCAAGGTCTGGAATTCTCCCTTAGTTACCAGTGATTTGGCACCAAGAAGCTATGCAGCTACTCTTCTGTCATTGCTGCAGCATATGGTCTGTGGTGCAGCCTGGGGCTTCTCCGTCTTTCATGCAGAATTAAAGCAAGGTAACTGTGGAGTGAGGAATGTTTCCTGCCCTGCTGTGCACTTCCCTGAGGAGAGGTGGTCCGGAACAAAGTCCAGCTGTGCAGAAGCTGTGTTGTGTGACAGGCCAAAAAGCAAAGCTGCGATGGTTCTGCTGTATGCAGAGGGTCACAGGCATGGGAAACAAAAGCAAGCTCTGTGCTTTCCCAAGTTTAACAAAACACAGTGCTTTTCATGTTTGTTAGATCTGGAGCTTTAGAAGTACATTAACTACTGTTACAGAAACTAGTAACACTACAGTTGTACCAAACAGGGTTGAATCAAAGCTTTTTCTCAGAATCAGACACATCATAGAAAACCACTGTCTTGTTTATCACACTGGGCTGTGGGTCTTGCCTTTGTGATCACCTTACCTCTGCCTGCAACTATGGCAGTTGCCTGTTCGGGCAAGGAACATGATTGATTTTAACCTGCTCTCAGTTTGAAGGTTTTGGAAGGGACATCTTTTTTCCTGCTCTTTGTTTCTGTTTTTTCTGTCTCTCTATTCTTCCCTCACTTTATTTTTCTTCTTCAAATTAGTCATCATATTAGACAGGAAGTAGATTTTTGTTGTTCTTTACCTGTCCACTCCATCCCTATAAAGTAGCAGTCATGATAAATAGCAAGTTTTTCTTTCATTGTTCTGTTGTTCAAGTGGTACATTCTCCACAGCCTGAATATTTAGTATACTTCTGGCTCTTTAACAACACAATCTCTACCCTTTTTTGGGGGAAAAAAGGAAAACAAAGCAGGAGTTTCAAGTTAACTATGATTTTGCTAGGGCAGGTCAATCTTCATCTGATATCTTTATGAGCAGCAGTCGTCTCTCTCTCTGAGTGACAAGTATGGCCTCATCTTACACTAGACACGTCAACAATAGATCAAGATATTTAATAATGCCACTAGAAGTGATAGGCTGCTTTGTTTTGACACAGCACTCTCCATGGTGGTGACTCAGTGCTAGTATTTATTTGATTGCTTGTTGAAGCACAAGTGCGATGGGGAACGGCTGAGGGACCTGAGGGGTTCAGTCTGGAGAAGAGAAGGCTCAGGGGGCACCTGATCGCTCCCTACAACTGCCTGACAGGAGGATGGAGCCAGGAGGGGCTGGGCTCTGCTCCCAAGGAACAAGGGATGGGACAAGAGGAAACGGCCTCAAGCTGCACCAGGGCAGGTTTAGATGGAGCTGAGGAACAATTCCTTCCCCAGAGGGTGCTCAGGCATTGGAACAGGCTGCCCAGGGCAGGGCTGCAGGCACCGTCCCTGCAAGTGTTCACACCCCGTGGAGACGAGGCCTCAGTGCCATGGGTCAGTGGTGGCCTTGGCAGTGCTGGGGAACGGTTGGACTGGATGAGCTGAAAGCGCCTTTCCAGCCCAGTTGAGTCAGTGATTCTGTAAGAATACCCCATCCAGATATTGCTAGGTACCGTATATCCACGGGCTTCATTGCAGTTCATAGCATCAGCTCTAGAAGCAACAGAGGCTGTAGTATTCAGAAAAGTGTTGCAATTTTCCTGCCTTCATCATGTTTGCATTTATGGGTCCTGTCTCTACCTCGGCTTCCCCTTTCCCTGTCTAGCCCTCCTCCCATCCAGTAGTGACTATCCTCCCTGTTTTCAGAACTGGAAGACATGATAGAGATTTGATAGCTCCTTGATTTCTTAGCAGATATGTGCTGATCATTGTTGTCTGCAAGAATTGCTTCCTAGAAATGCCGAGCTCCTTCAGGATGATTGGAAGTAATTGCAGCAAACAGGTGCACAGTCAGCAGGTTTTTGTCATTGTTGCTCTGATGCCATCCCGTTGCATTCAGTTGGGGATTCATTGTCATACCTGGAGGAGGGAGACAAAGTGAAAGCTTTCTTTCATCTGGACTGCAAAATGACAACAGACAGGTTGACAGTAATTTCATGTGAGAGCTTCAGTTCTATTGTTTGATTAGATGTGAGTGTCCAGTGATGCTGGAAGTATTGCTTATTTTTATATGGGAAAATAAAAAAGCATTGCTAAGCCTCACTGAAATCAGTGGAGTTACATTGACTACCAAGGAAGGATATGGCCTAATGCATTAGAAGATAGTTTGTATCTAGTCCTGGTCTTAGCTCAGCTGAACTGATGCAGCTTAAACATCTACTTTCTAATGAGACTTCAGCAGCCATTTGTTAGGTTTTTACACATTATGGTCAGCCTCATGAAGTGAAATGGCTGAGTGGATTAAACTTGGGCTTCCATTGCCTGGTTTTCCATCTGCAACTGAGGTTTGGGTTACAGGCAGTGTAAAACCAAGCTGCTTCTAGGTGCACTTGATTCCATCATTGCTGAAGTAAATTTTGTAAGAATATAAATTACTTGCTTCTGTGTGCCCATTTGAAATCTAACCCCTTTTCTATACAATACTTGATCTGGTTCAGTGAAAGAATGTCTGAAGTGGGATGAACTCTTCAAAACTAACATGCATAGAGTTACAAAGGGTCTTCAGGTGTCCCCTGTCTGAGCAAAGACGTGCCCATTGCTTACAGTCAACAGCAGTGCAGTGACACCTTATTTTCCTTTCTTTTTCTTTTCCTCAGAGGTTTTCTACAGGCGAGGCCAGTAGAATAGCAGCAACCAAAGGGTTGGCTGTGAGTAATGATTTTGCAAACTGCAAAGTGGTTTGAATAAGCAGTAGTTCTTCTTTGAGTACATATATTATGGTGAGAGTCCCAAAGGCTGGGCTTCACTTCCCTGTTTTTCTGGGTGCTGTATTAGAAGGCTTTTAGATGTGAAAGGATGGCAAATAAGCTCAAAATAGTGATCTGGCAGATCTACTTGCACTTATCTTTGGGGCCAGTGCTTTCTACAGAAGTTAAAAGCCAGACAAACAACCCCATCCTAATTTATAGAGAGTAGAATTTCCCTTCAGGGCAGTAGACCTATGATTGCCCACCATGAAGGACAGTTTATCCTAACTTACTTATTAAAACCAACTGCAAAGCCAGATTGGACAGGGCTTGAAGCAATCTGCTGTAGTGGAAGGTGTCCCTGCCCATGGCAAGGGGTTGGAACTGGATGATCATTAAGTTCCCTTCCAACCCAAAGCATTCTGATTTGATGAAAACCCTTTAAAATCATCTGTATTTGTGTATGCTGTGCCTCTAGTGTCTGCAGATGGGAATCTTTGCTAAACCAAATGGTTGCAGGAAAGAATGAGGACGTTGGAGTAAAAAGTGGTATGTAGCTTTCTAGGCCTCCTATTGAAATCTAGCTCCATATTTGTCCAACAGCGTGCATGCCTGCATCTCCTTTTCTGTGAAATCCATCTGCAGGAGCTGAGCTACCTTCAGCAGGGTCAAAGCGAAGTGTTTTGGATTCATTAAACTGATAATGCCCATTGATCTCGTCAACTTCAAATGTGTTGGCAAGGAAGACCTGCTCCCATCTCCTTGAACATGCACAGAACAGTAGGACTTCCCAGTAGTAATACTTGAATATTTTATCTGGGGTAAATGCAAAAATTCCCTGTGTCTTCCCCTTCTTCACACTTGCTTTCTGTTCTTCAGAGAACTCAGAATCAGGTAAACCATTTCAACATTGCTACGGTACAAGGGAGTGTGATGAACCTTTTCCTACTGTGCTGTTTCAGTGTCATAGGATAACCCCTGTGCATAGCAATTCCACCTCTGGGGACTGGAATTGGTTTTCCTTATCTTAGCATGAAAAGATCTGACCTTTAGAAGCATTAGCTGTCAGAGCATAGCAGCACCAGATGTGGAAGACATGAAGGTAACAGCTTTAAAAGTGCTGGAAATGTATGTTAAGGTCTATTAATACTGGGTCAGAGTGGTGAGCTACATACTGAGTTGGTTTGCTTTCATTCAGCACACGCTCTCCGTACTAGGAGGTAGAGTCTATAGGAAGAGTTGTGCTCTCTCTCTTGCATGGTCAAATATCACAGCCTCCTCTGTGCCTGTAGGTTAAATCTGGGTGGGTATAGTGGCTTGCCTAGCTCTTTCTGATCACACCTCATCAGCTGGTTTGCTGCTTTTGTATTGGACACACTATTGGGTCTGTGTGAGACAGGGATGAACAATCTCATACAGAGTACCTGGGCATAGGTGAAACCCCAAAACAGGGGACTGTAACAGTCAGCTGTGCTGTCTATAGAACTGAAGGCTTGCTGTCTGCATTTGCTGCATGTAGGAATTGTTGGAGACACTGGACGTGCTTTTCTCCTTTTCATTTCCATCCTGCTTGACTGCTTAGCTTCAGGGCAATACCTGTCTGAAGACCATTTGGTTGAGACATTATCAAGTAATGCAGTGGCAACTTGCCCTGTTGAGTAAGGGAAGTAAGGAGATTTCAGCGGAGTTGTCAAAACAGGGTTTTTTCATTGTATTTATAAGTGAATTTTGGTTTACTTTGTGGAAAGAGAAGTTGTATATTGCAGGCTTATTTAAACCATGTGGGTTTTGTAGCTGTGAAAAACAGCTGACTTCTTTGGTTAAATGGTTCAGGGTATGGCAAAAGAGCATATTCAGAGAGTGAGTTTGATTTTCATTATAGCTTATTTTTGTCTCACAGAAGGGACAAATGAAGTAGAGATCATCAGTATGTTTAAGGGGAGAAGCCTGAATAGGTCTTTAGCATCTTGTTCACTGAGAGTTTCTGAAGTACCTCACCCGAAGTTAAATAGCAGGTTAAATGCTGGTGTTACTCTTGGGCAGGGAGCTGAGCATATCACTTTTGAAATACACAGGACTGGAAAAGCAGAGAGGGAAGAGACTGTAGTATTTGTGTCACAGGTGGGAAATCACAAGGAGACGTTTACTGTGTGTTAGTCTGGAGAAGACTTGGGACTTGAATCACAGCTCTTAAAATTGTCTTGCTTTTAAGGCAGAATGGTAGTACTGTGCTCAGGCCGGTGAAGACTATGAAGAGTTGTACCTATCCATTCTAGTATTAGCTACCTAACTTTGGTACCACAGGACAGGCTGATCCTACAGCTACTGTCAGAAGTTTGTTGTAGATCTTTATTTCTTCCCAGTTCGCACTGTTTCTCCACCAGTTCTGAAGTGACATTCCTTTTCCCAGCGGGATTGGTCCCATGCCATTAGACAAACTCTGGATTCTTTCACTGTTGATTCCAAATCTAACAGAAGCCAACGTGGCTCACGAGGGTTTACTTCTTTGTTTGTGCATTGGCATTATCATTGGACTTCACCGGTGAGAGAGCTTGCCAGGACTGAGCACAAAATGTAAATGGAAGTAGATGTATTGTTGGGAACACTGGTAAACAGTTTCTTCGTGGCTGTACATCAGTGCAGACTGGGGGCATATGGGGATGTTACTCTTGTTGTGCTGGGAGAGCTCTAAAACATGCTACAGTTTCACTGCCTGAATCTGAAAATCACCTTTCTCATTAAAATGGCCTTGTTTGTGCCTCTTGCCAGTAGTGGTGGTCTGGCTAAGCAGGGACATCCGCTTTGACACCAAGAGGATGAGGGCTGCCTGTAGGACGTTGAGATTTTAGTTTCCGACCTGATTTATAAGTGGTTTATACTTTAAGCTTTCCTGTTTAATAGTTAAATAAACTGTTTAATGTTTAAAAAGTAAAATTCTTCTGATAATTAAACCAGTATGCAGGGGAAAAAAAAAAAAGCTGAGTACAGCCACATCTTCCCGAAGCCTTTCAGTGTGTTCCCACACTTCAAATCCCAGTTCTGCTCTGATGGAGCTCCTGGTAGCAGAGCACTGTGGGAAGCCCATGTAACACAGCACTGGGAGAGCTCATCTCTTTGTTGCATTTTTATCATTGAATCAAATTCTGGTTTGGGTTGGAAAGGACCTTAAAGCCCATCCAGTTCCAACCCCCTGCTATGGGCGGGGACACCTTCCCCTAGAGCAGGTTGCTCCAAGCCCCTGTGTCCAACCTGGCCTTGAACAGTGCCAGGGATGGGGCAGCCACAGCTTCTCTGGGCACCCTGTGCCAGCGCCTCAGCACCCTCACAGGGAAGAGCTTCTGCCTTGGATCTAACCTGAACTTGCCCTGTTTCAGTTTGAACCCATCACCCCTTGTCCTATCGCTGCAGTCCCTGATGAAGAGTCCCTCTCCAGCATCCTTGTAGCCCCCTTCAGACACTGGAAGCTGCTCTGAGGTCTCCCTGCAGCTTCTCTTCTCCAGGCTGAACAGCCCCAATGTTCTCAGCCTGTCTCCATACAGGAGGTGCTGCAGCCCCTGCTCATCCTCGTGGCCTCCTCTGGACTTGCTCCAACAGCTCCATGTCCTTCTTAGGCTGAGGACACCAGAAACTGCACACAGTGCTGCAAGTGGGTTCTAACGAGCAGAGGGGCAGGATCACCCTCTTGACCTGCTGGTTACACTTCATATTTTTTTTTTATATATATATATATGTTATATTTAATTTACATTGCATTCACTGGTCTCCTGTTCACAAAAGAAACTGAGAAGATGGTGGGGAATACACTGCAAAAATACTGGGCACCATGTTGACTGATGTTATGCAGGCAGGTTCATGGCCTGGCAGAATTTTCTATCTACTTCTTTCTGCTGTTGCTGTGTTACTCGGTAGATCCGAAACTGGCAGATAATTTACACAGACCACGTGTGCCACCTTGACTTTACTTTCTGCCCTGGAGCACACCTTGCTCGTGGCACCCTGGAAATTTTAAGGGTACCCAAAGAGTGGTACCTGCTGCTGGCTCTCAAGGATATCTGTCTCTTTCTCATTTCCCGTGGGGCACATCACTGAGATCTACACTCGATTCTAGGTAAAAGAGTGTTTTGGTTTCCTTTTTGTTATAAATAATGCAGCACAGGAGTGGGAGTCAAGGGACTCAGAAAGTAAGAACCCTGCTGATATAAGCTCCTTGCCCTGCAGCAGCCTTCTACAGGTAATCAGGACAAGTCTTGCCTCTTGCTGCATCCAGACCATGTTAGGAAAATCTTGCAACAACGTAATTTTACCATAATCATAAAGAGAAGATGACAGCGTGCATTTGACAAATAGCCGGAATGAGAGGGTGAATTGCATCCTTTCTGTTCCTGTGATGTGCACTGCATCTTCAAAAGCACGCTAGTAAGTTTTTATAGCTATGAGAATCAGGGATGAAACTGAGTATGTAATTCAGCCTCAGTGCTATGAAGGTTAGTATCATGAGCAGCCGATAGTGGGTTGGCTGTAGACTCAAGTAGCAAAACAATGCAGAGTGGTTTTGGGGAGGGGAAAAAAATCCCTGATGAAAAAAGCACAAGTGCATGTAGATGGAGGTCAAAAAGCAAGGCTGGTGCTGAACATCCAGGCTTCTTAGAAACCTGTGGTGCTACTCAAGGGTGTTGAAGCGGGTAGAATAAAAAGCCATTAGTCACCAAGGAGTCTCTGTAAAAGCAAGATGTGGATTTGAGCAGTCTCAGAGTAGTTCACATGTGGAGACGAGATGGAGATGGAGAAACAGGCAAGCAAGCAGAAATGGAGAGGGGCAATTTTAGGAACTGCTGAGGAAGGGTAGTGTAAAGGGTGCTGCTGTCTTGAAAATTACTGTTGGCTGCTTTATGCCGGTGTCCTCTAAGGTCATTAACAAGTTAGTGATGATTTTACAGGCATGGTTTCTTTGCTGAATCTTTTCTTGCATTTAGCATTTTGTTTGCTCGTACTTTATTGGAAGGGGTTCTTCAGGAATGTGGACTCATGAATAAAGAGTATATATATTGACCCTTAAATACTTTCTGCTGTGCAGGCTTGCTTCAGAAGTGGCCATCAGTGATTCCATCTGGATTTCTCTGCTTTTTTGAGCAGAGACCTCCATGCATCATATACCCTGCTGTTTATAGAGGTAGCTGTGCATATGGCGTGGAATCTCAGCCAGGGTTGGAAACTGCCTGTGCTATGCAGGCACAGCAGGAGCCTTAGGAATTGAGCTTCACTTATGGAAGTTGTCCACAGGTCTTGGAGATGCCCTGGCTTTCTGTGGCCAGAAAAGATTGCTAAGTACAGAGGCTGGGAAACGGCCAGGTGAGGCACTGGGAGCAACAACCTCTGCTGTATGAAAATAGCTGGAAAAAAAGCTGCCTTTGCTTGCTTTGCTGAACTTGCGAACTACCTGAGGTTTCCTTGTGACCCTTTCACAGCCAGGAAGAACAAAGGGCCTGCGTTATAACTAACCACTGCACAACTAACATGTAGTGCTCATGGTAAAATGCTGAGCAGTTGAGGTGAAAGAGAATCTGATCTCTAGGCAAGGGGGCTGTCCTGTGAAAGAAAAGAAACAGCCTTCTAAGATCACCCTTTCTGAAACAGGCTTTCTTGAATGAGTGAAGGAAATGATGTGAGGTGCTGTTTATTCTGGCTTTTCCAGATGGTCAAAATCTGGCTGGTTTTTATGCCTTATGTTGGCCCCATTATCTGGGATCATCTTTTTCTGTGATGTGCAGGCTCTGATCTCTCAAGCAGTTAGTAGTTTATCTGCTACAGTAATTAGAAAAGTAGAGTTTTATGCAGTATAACTTATGCTTATCCATAACCCCTGGTCTGGTCCTGATGACTTCTCCTCTCCTGACTTCAGTGTAGTCCTGCTTCACAGTGGAGTGATCGTGAGCAGGCTCAGGACAAGGCAGGATGAAAGGATTTGCCTTGCATGGGTGGGTTTACGGAGCCCCCAGAGCCTGGCTCTTGAGGCTGATGTAGTTGTTAGGGGATGGTGCTCCCTGTTTGCATTTGAGGCCAACCAAACTGGTCATGCTCTTGAGTTGAGACTCTGTATTGTGGTCCTGGTTTAGGCACAGTTGACCAGCACAGGACCAGTAAGGCTCTGTTGTGTGCACCCTTTGCATGTACACGAGACTTTTCTATTAGGAGATCACAGAGCACTCAGTAAGTTCAAGTATTCAGTTTGTAGATGAAGCCCAGAACTAGGGAGTGATTCCTGAAGATTCAAAAGCTGCTCAGAGGCAGAGCAGAGAACGCTCTTGTCACCTGCTTTGTCGTTTCTCCTAATAGGTGTTTGCAATAAAAGCAAAGTTAAAGTAACATTTACAGATGGCTGATTTTGAAGTGTAAACACCTAAAGTAGCACATTTGCTGTTACGCCCTGCCATTGACCAACTTTTTGCTGTGTTTCATTCCAGGAACACCTGTGTGGTTCTTTGTGAAAATTGCTCCGATCCGAAATGAGCAGGATAAAGTGGTTTTATTTCTCTGCACTTTCAATGACATCACGGCTTTCAAGCAGCCCATTGAGGATGATTCATGTAAAGGTTTGTCTTTTTCACAATTATATATTTATGCTGCTTCTGTTTGCTTGCCCTGGTCTTGAAAGGAATGAAGTCCTTTAAGTATCAAATCCAAAGAAGTAGATGTTAAAATAGCTTGTAGATACGCCACCAGGTCGCTGGTTTCTTAAGTGAATTGGCTCTGGCCTGCACTGAAAAGGGGTATTGCTAATGAAACCCCCAAGGAAGCAGAGTTTACATAGAAAATAGGTACTGCTTTTCCTTTTAAATTCATTATTTATCCAAACTGCAGCCTTCAAGGAGTCACAGCGTTGCTGCACAGCATCTTTGTGTCAGAGGGAACCGATGGGTCTTAGGCCCTGTAAAGATTGTGCATGATGCTGTATGGAAACCCAGAGGAATTAACCTTGGCTGAGTCTCCCAAAGATCTGAATCATTTCATTCTGCCTGGCTTGATGTTATTTACCGTGATGATGGGATTCCTTATACTAAAGTTATGGACTAGTTTCTGTTACTATATGAAGAGGTTCCCATCATCTTAGGTTGAATCAGGTTGGAGCTGTGTTTTAGTGTTAACCCTTTGCTGAGCTACACCCTGGAAACCTGGGAGGGAACTCAGCTGTGACGGCAGCAGAAACTTGCACTCAGGTTCAGATCCTGTCAGAAATAGACCTTTTGTCCCCATATGGAGAGTTACAGAGACTTGTGTCTTCTGGGGTGAAAAAGACGTAAGTTCCTCTGTTGTTTGCATTTTTGTAGTATTTAATAATATTTGTCGCATTAAATTAAACAGGAAGCTCATGGTGAAGGTGAACTGATTTACATTTATGCTCAAAATGTTATTCTTTAAAAACATAGTTTCTCAAAGTGGAAACACCTGTTACCATGCAAAAGGAAGTACAGACTCCACAAACAGACCCTCTCCCAGGCTATGGAGTGAATTTTTTACTCTTTTTAATGCTATTTGGATGATTCTTCACTGCTGGAATAAAACTAAAAAACCCTATCTTGTCCGAAAGGTTGGGTCAGGATTTTCCCCCCTTCTTAGTGGTGATCCCTGTACCCTGATGAGCACTGACAGTAAGGACAAATCAGCACGATGCAGTAAAGCTCCCTCCCATCTATTTGCTGGGAGTTAAGGCCACTGCTTCGTTCGGTCAGTTGGTCAGCAGGACTTTGGCAGGGGGTGGTAGCTCTCTCTTTCCCTTTGCTTTCACAGAAGGTACTGAATGTGACAGTGATGTGCAGTCTCGTGAAAGGAGCTTGTCCTTCACTTACAACACAAGGAAATACTGCAGCTTTTATTACTTTTTTTTCCCCCCAAAAGGAATATGTTGAAGGAAACAATAACTTAAAAAAAATCCTTTGGATCTTGAATTTGCCCTGTTCTTACAGTGATCATAGTAATTCTGAGCAGTTCCATTATCTAAAGCACTAAACCTACATGTAAGTGCACCAACTTGGAGAGGAATTAAGGCAATAAGAAAATTTCTTTATTTTGTAGAATCATAGAATGGCTTGGGTTTGGAAAGGACCTTAAAATCATCCAGTTCCAACCCCCTGCCATGGCTCTATCCAACCTGGCCTTGGAACAGTGCCAGGGATGGGGCAGCCACAGCTTCTCTGGGCACCCTGTGCCAGCGCCTCAGCACCCTCACAGGGAAGAGCTTCTGCCTTAGATCTAACCTGAACTTGCCCTGTTTCAGTTTGAACCCATCACCCCTTGTCCTATCGCTACAGTCCCTGATGAAGAGTCCCTCTCCAGCATCCTTGTAGCCCCCCCCTTCAGACACTGGAAGCTGCTCTGAGGTCTCCACGCAGCTTCTCTTCTCCAGGCTGAACAGCTCCAGTGTTCTCAGCCTGTCTTTATATGGGAGGTGCTGCAGCCCCTGATCATCCTCATGGCCTCCTCTGGACTTGCTCCAACAGCTCCATGTCCTTCTTATGCTGAGGACACCAGCCCTGCACACAGTGCTGGAAGTGGGGTCTCATAAGAGCAAAGTAGAGAGGCAGGATCACCTCCGTCAAGCTGCTGCTCACGCTCTGGGGATGCAGCATGGGACACAGGTGGTTTCTGGGCTCAAGCGCACACTGAAGCAGCTCATGTTCAGTTTCTCATTCACCAACACCCCCAAGTCTTTGTCTGCAGGGCTGCCCTGAATCACTTCTCTGCCAAACGTGTAGCTTTGCCATTTGGCCTATGGAAACTGGCTAAGTGACTACCAGAAGTTGCAGACAGAAGAAACAGATGTATTATTTAGAGGCCACTGATTCACAGCTCTCTTCTACTCCTTCCCTAAAGCGTGTGACTTTATGTACAAAAGGGTTCATCCACTAAATGAATCTTTCAGATACTGTTTCTGAATCCTCCTAAAATTAATGAAGTTGTACCAGTTTCATGGTGGTGAATAGTCCTCTGTTGCTTTATACCCACATCAAACACGACATAGATGAAACTGCACATCATGTTCTAATCCTTAATTTACCCCCTACACCTTCCTTTCTTCCATGAGTTACTTGCTATAGGCTGGCTTGGGACTTTTGTGGCATCTCGAGAGGTGATGTTGTCTCAGTTGCTTCATGGCTAGATGAGCAATTTCTTGGAAGAAAAGGGCTGACTTGTCAAACAAGGAATTTTACATGCATGATCATGTCTTTAAGATTAAATCCCATTGTGCAATTGTAGACTCTAAGGGGATAAAAAAGGCAGGTATGGAGAGCCAGACGTTTGTCTGTACTGGGCTCTAGGATTCTTGAAGGGGGAAATAGCATTTCTGGGAGCTCTAAAAAAAGTAGAATTGTATTAACTGCTGCTGCTTTTACAGACCTGAGCTGAAGAGGTCGTACTCTTTGTGCTGCGTGCAACATTCCATGGGAATTCTGCAGTATGCTGTTAAAAGATAGCCATTTTCATAGGAATGTTTCTCATATTGTAAACTCCCAATCTGCAAATCTAAAACTGTGAACTTAGCGATGTATTGCTTAACTGAAACAACTGCAACCCGATTGCTCAATCCATCAGTTTTCTTTCTTTCACCTTCAATCAGCTTTAATCAAATACTTTCTTTGTTTGTTTTCTGTGTTTAAATCTGTTTCCTGTGCATATGATCACTTAATCTGTAATAGGCTGCCTGCAAATGTGAATATGTTATTAACAGTGTGCTGTTTGCATGGTTGCAGAATGGCATAGGATAAAGTATTGAAGTTTCTGCACAATCAGTGCCTTCATGTCTATGTAGAGAAAAACATTATGTAGTACAAGAATGTGATTAATTTGAACAGCAGCTAACGTGTCAAGCTAAACCTGTTTAGCTGTGGTATATATTAGTTTTCTATCATCCGCTGGCAATTTTAAGCGTGATTGTTCAGCTGCAAATGGTGTAGTGACTCCTTGAGTGAGAAGTGTTGAGCTGTAATTACAGGGGTTTGACTTGTCCTTAAAACCAAATGGGCATCTTTTACCCAGAGGTGGCTCAGAGAGATAAAAGTTCCCTGCACCACTTTTCATACTTAATATTCTTTTTTATTGATAATATCAGACATTGGAAGAGATGAAATCTTTCTAAAGTCACGTAAAAAGTAGCCTTCTAATTGTAGTCTTCGTGAATTGATTCAGATATTTTAGAAGCTGTTTATTTTAGGACTCCTGCAGAGGTTAAGTAAGTTTGGGTTTAAATGCAGCAGCTTTCAAAATAGTGCATTCTAAATAAAGCAACTTAAAAATAGTGTCAGTGATGCTGATGATACAGTGCTTTTAAACAGGCTCTTTCCACTCATGCCTGTATGCTTGCCCCTTGAAAAAATCGGGCAAAAGTAGGTTTACTTGAATAGAAGTAGGCAAAATCAAGCTATAGCAGAGCTAAATTCAGCTCATGGAGTGATAGGTCACCTTCTTAGCTGAATTTTAGAGCATGTGCTATGTTTGGAATTCATGCATTTTGTCTGTATATGTCTTTTACATACGCGAAGTATGAGATGCTTGAGAATAGTGTATAAAGTGGAATGCATCACTTTATGAAAACAAGAATTAGAGCAGACAAATAGAATTAGTGCCTGCACCCTGTGTAGTTAGCAAGAAGTTTGCCTGAACTGCTTTTGCATGTATGAATACAGTGTAAATGTACTCAGTCTCATCTATGCTGCTCTGTCAAAGCTTGGAAAGTATGCTTTGACTCCTGATTTTTGCTTTTGATACTCTGTTTTTATACAAAAAGGTGATAAAATTCAACATCACTGAATCACGTAGGAGAATGGTTGCTAGCCTCCCAGCTGCTGTAACCTGCTGTGTTGTAGTTGCCATCAGGTCCCATCTCCTCTGCAGAAAGAGCTTTATTTCATTTGACAGCTAAGCTGTCCTTTGCATCACAAGCAGGGCTCCACAGAAGATAATATTTTGATTGCCTCCTTCATCTTAACTCAGGGAAAACTTCAAGTGTTTCCTTTTTTCCCCTGTTTCTTTCCTCTCTTTTGTTGCGGTCTCATCTTTTGGTTCTGTTTTTCGAGATGTATTTATATAAGCAGAGCCGGTGTTTGAAATATTTTGATGAAGTTCTACTCTACTTTCATCTGGATGAAATGTTTTCTTTAAAAAGGAAACAAATGAAAGGGAAGTGGTGAGGATATTAAAAAAAACCCTTTGGTTTGCTTTCCCAGATGGAAAAATAACAGGGTTTTAGTCATGAAGTTTCAGAGGGAATGAGCGTTAAGACCGCAAGGAGGCATGATGGATGGAAGCAGGGATCTTTGATGTACAAGAAAACAAAGGTGCTTTGAGGGGAGGATTTACTTGCATTTACACAGCTCTATGTGAACAATAGACCTACGAACAAAGAGCTGGTTCTCTAGCAGGTGGTGGCTTCTTGTTGTAGCTCTAGGGGTTGTGTAAGTCATGGATCAGCAACTTGATAACTAGGGTTCTGTAGCTGCCACCATTCCTGATGTTTGAATTTATGAGTTGTCATGATCGAATGGAGGAGAGAGGTAGGAAACAAATAGCTACCTACAAATAAATAACAAATTGTGTTTTGGATTGAGTATCAACAGCTTACTTCAGACTACAGAAAACTGCTTTCTTCAACAAGCGTTTTTAAATGAAGCTTCATCCCTTTAAGAAGAGAAGTTTTGATGAGTTAAACATCATATCATAAAGGTACATTTCAGTGTCATGTTTCCCCGTGCTCAAGGAGCAGTTGTCCCCATTGCAGGCGTCTTGTCTTCCTGGGTGTTTTCAATGAGTTTCTATTCAGCCTTTTGCAGTGAAATGGTGGAAAACTAGAAGAGCATCATGGGATGAAGGAGAGCTGAGATCAGTGCTGTTAATCCTGAAGGCTCTTCATCCTTTTGAAGCTGGAGATGTTTTAGTGCCATGTCATTGCTTTGTCCCTGCATGATGTTTTCTGCAGAACTAAAAAAGACCAAACAATAATAAAAATGGGTTAGCATCAAAGACAGACGCACAGGCAAACAGCCATGGGGCTGGCATCCAGCTTTATATTTGGTTCCTGAATTCCAGTCTTGTCTTCTGTGTTGTGTGAGCTCTTACCTGTATATGAATCACCTAGGGTCATTAGATTTCAGTTTAATTTATATTTTCTCTATTTATAGATGAAAAGAGTAGATGGAGGGATATATCAACTGCTTGTGTTAAAAGAGAACTCCTAACCTGTATCATCTTATCCCCATGTCCTAGAAGGGCTAACATCAGTATGTTCTGAAACCTAGTTTCTTGTCTTGGAAAGCTCCATCTTCTTCCTGTAATCAGCTCCATGATGCTTAGATTTTAATGTTTGCTCTGTCCTGTGGCTTAAGTCTATTATTTGACCTGTCCTCACTGGATAAGTATCTGACTTGCTGTAGGCTGTGTCTGTCTTAGGCTTCTGGAAGAAAAGTAGCAGTAAATTCAACAGGTACTGCTGTCTTTTCAAGCAATATTGGAGAAGTTATCCTTCAATAGGATTAGTACTGGCATGCTCTCTTTTTCGTTTTGTTTTTTCTATGCCACAATCCGCAGGTCTGCTGTAATGATACTTCAGAGTTCCCACATTTTTATCTTCCTTTCACCAAAAGGAGTAGGGTGTTCTGTCCTCAAGATGAGATTCATACATCTGAGACATTTGCAGTGATTCAGTACCTGGCTTTAGGCATATCATCACACAGTGGCCTGTGCGTCTCCAGGTTAGGCTCTCATGTGCTGTACCCAATGTATGGAGAGAGGGTAGGCATTCCCAGCCTGCCATTTTCAGGTCAGCACTGGTTCAGAAAGCAAAGCTCAAAAGCCCTGTCTCTTGGCGCAGTCTCTTGCTTACAACAAACAGTTGCATTGTTTTCAGATCAGAGTTTGTAGTATATAGTGAGAGATGTTCTTTCATGTACCATTTACGCACCCAGAAACAAGATTTGCAACATGTAGGGCAGGGGAGGTGCTAATAGTCGATGCTGAGGATAGAGGAATGGGTTAAGCTGTACCTTGCAAAAGGAGATGACTCTTGGGAAGAGGAGGAGGTACACAAAGATGCTCAGCATTCATAGCCACAAATGATGCTACAGAGATGTCTGGCAAGAAAGCTCAGGTGAGGTGCTTGCTTTCCCTGCTCTCTCTGTTTATGTCTGAATAGCACAATTGTTAGAAAACTCAATGGCTGGAAGAAAATAACACATTGAAAGTTTGTCCTCAGGCTTGGAACCAAATTTTGACTCTTCCCAGAAGATGCCCTTCCCGTCAGTCTGTTTTGAATTAGTAAAAGGGGCTGCCTATGTTAGCTGGCACTAAACACATGATGTATCATGTGTTATATCTGGTGAGGGAGGCGGATTCCTTGTTCCCATGTGAAGCTCGCGCTCTTGCGGACAAGCCCGGTCGGGCTGCAGGCGGCGCGGCGCTCGCTTCAGCACCATGGCCAGCGCCATGGGCGGCCGCTGCCGGCCCTCCGCGTCCTCGGCTCTCGGCTGGGGATGCGGCGGCTCCTGCTGCCTTCCGGTACTTAACGTATGGAGAGAGTCAGGGGCACAGATCCCCTCGGGCCTCCCCAGCCTGGCCAAGCGCAGGGTCCTGCTCCTGGGGCGGGGCAGTCCCAAGCACAAACACAGGCTGAGTGGAAATGGGTGGAGAGCAGCCCTGAGGAGAAGGGCTTGGGAGTGTTCATTGACGGGAAGCGCCCCATCACCTGGCGATGTGTGTTTGAGCCCAGAAACCCCCCCGTGTGCTGGGCTGCACCCCCAGAGCAGCGCTGGTCGAGGGGGGTGATCCTGTCCCTCTGCTGCGCTCTGGGGAGACCCCTCCTGCAGTCCTGATCCAGTTCTGGAGCAACAACACAAGAGGGACGTGGAGCTGTTGGAGCGAGTCCAGAGGAGGCCACAGAGATGCTGCGAGGGCTGGAGCAGCTCTGCTCTGGAGCCAGGCTGAGAGAGCTGGGCTGGAGAAGGCTCCTTAAGGGGAGACCTTAGAGCAGCTCCAGTGCCTAAAGGGGCTACAGGAAACCTGGCAAGAGGAACTTTTTGCAATGGCATGGAGTGATAGGACAAGGGGTGATGGGTTCAAACTGAAACAGGGCAAGTTCAGGTTAGATCTAAGGCAGAAGCCCTTCCCTGTGAGGGTGCTGAGGCGCTGGCACAGGGTGCCCAGAGAAGCTGTGGCTGCCCCATCCCTGGCAGTGTTCAAGGCCAGGTTGGACACAGGGGCTTGGAGCAACCTGCTCTAGTGTGAGGTGTCCCTGCCCATGGCAGGGGTTGGAACTGGATGAACTTTAAGGTCCCTTCCAACCCAAACCAGGCTGGGATTTTCTGATATACACTGCTGAAAAATGTTAATGCTGGTAGCCTTCTGTCATGGTCCTGTAAAGCAGGAGAAAACCACAGGAGTGCAGGCACATAAGTTCTGCAAAAGTGAAGTTTTAGGTGTAAATTGCTGTAGCTGTGTTGGCTTTGCAAAGGTTAGTTTGTTTTACATCAGCTGCAGATTAGCCATTATGAACAGTTTCTCCCGCCTCATCCATTCTTCTAATCTCCGTTGGCTTTACTTTGAAGGTAGTAAGGCCTTCAAGCCTTAGCTTGTCAATTGTAGTTGGATTTGTTCATGTACAGTAGAGAAAGAATACTCTTTATAAATGTATCTTTAAAACACCCCCATCAAAACCCACCACCTTTCATGGAGATATAGTGTGAGAAATCAAGCGCTTTGGGTCAGGTTTAAACCAGATACAAACTGACCTCACTTGTAGTTCTGTCATGTTGACTTCTTTCTCTGAGGAATAGTCCTTTGGTATAGCGGCTAATCTTACATGGGTTTATCAGGAAAGATCTGGCTTCCTGGATGGAAATCATTCATTCTGCTTGTTGCTGAACACTGCCTGAAAGGGTTGGCTATTTCTACTCAACTTGGCTTTTAAATTACCAGTGACAGACTTGCTTTAAAACATACTTTAAGGCATATGAAAATACGCAGGTTTACTCTTGAGTTGGCAGAGGTCTGATGAATTTGGCCCTTCCCTTTAATAAATGCACCATGCTGCATATTCGTTAAGGGGAAGATGCTAAACTCTCTTTTCAGGTTTCTTTTCAGTGCCCTGGAAGATCTTGTTCAATACTGGGTCCATGTAGTTTACTTTTTTGTTCTCACCTCTCAAATTACCAAATATGTTCCTGCAAACTCCATCCAAATTTGATGGCAGTCAAGGACATGTTTAAAGTACCAGGCAGTATTTTAACCACCCATATTCCTGTAATTACGGGTACTTGCAGGGTCAGCTTCAGACTGCTCTTTAAAACCAGTCACTGCTAATGGGATTGTTTCTTGTACTGATAAACCCATCATGTCGAGGGAGTCAGGTTCTCATTAAAGGCTGAATCTGAACATCCTCAGTTGGAGTAGGAGGTGACGGTGCCCAGCAGTTCCCAGGTGGTGCTAGCATTTGTCAAAACCGGGATTAGATGCCCTGATACTTCCCTTTCAGAGTACCAGAACCATCCAGGTGTATACTCTGCCTGACTTTCTGTTGTGGCAAAGTACTGCTCATAAAGGTTATAGTTGTAACTAGCTCTTGTGAGTGTCATTCAGGGTCTTCTGTTTTGAGGGGTATTTGAAATGACTGTAAAAAGTACTCTGAATTAAAATTCAGCATCTGACTTCTCTGCCAGAAGCTGCCAAATGTTTTATTACAGCTTGAGAAAATGTATTTGTGTGTTTCTCCCTTTTGTTTAGAGAGGGTAAAATTAATGATTTTGTTTTGCTTTGTCTGCTCTGCTTTTTATTATCTTATGTATATTCCTCTGCTTGCGCTCGATTTGTGGCTGATACAACCGAGGCCAGATTCATTTCTCTTGCAAGCAGCTGTAATTTTCACTGTGTGTGTTTCTAGTCCTACATCTTGATCAGCCTGGAGTGTCTTCTACAGTGCTGTGAGGTCCAAACCTGCCCACTGGATTTAACAGAAGATAACTGTAAAGTGGACATTTATCCTTACAAAAGATGCAGTTCATGTAACAGCACTCTTGGAGGGCCATTGAATACCAAGGCACTGCTTTTATTACCTTACCCTCCTGGTGCCTATTTCGTGACTTGCTTTTAGCTGGTGCTTGGTTAAATTGTACTCCCTCATGGTCAGTATTAAATCAGTTAACTCTGGTTTAAGTTTGGTTTTTCCCTTCTTGTTTGAGAGGCTTTCTGGGACACGCTTGCAGCTTCTTCTTGTGGTAACACGTATAATCTTGCATGTTTCCTCAAGGTTGGGGGAAGTTTGCTCGCCTGACCCGTGCCCTCACCAGCAGCCGGGGTGTGCTGCAGCAGCTTGCTCCCAGCGTGCAGAAAGGAGAGAACGTCCACAAGCATTCACGGCTCGCTGAGGTAACGTTTGCTTTCCCTGAGAGACCCTAAAGGAATGGTTTAACCCTTGCGGTATGTTGTCTTTGTGTCTCCCTTGCCCTGGGAATCAAGGCTGGTGGCAGGCATAGGAGCTCAGAACATGGCATGTGTGCTGTGAAATGTGTCCCACGACAGTGGAATGGAAACGAGTGTCCTAAAGACTTCATATAACCTAATTGTGGTGGTGTGTTCTGTATCTCAGCAAAGTATTATAATGCCATTATCACTGAAGTAATACTTTCTTGCTTAGTTTCTGTTCTTCTGAGAACCTTGATGTTAGTAGGATCTTGCGCTGTTCACTTGTGTAACACTGAGGGAAGAGAAACAGGCCAGTACCGAAGGAAATTCTGGAGAATCCTTGACATGGTTGTTCTCTGCATTCACTGATGTCTAGTTCTTCTGCAGTGGGATCCCTGTCCTGCTTTACAGACTGGTTCAAATGCATGTTTGACTTACTGGCTTTGTGGATGGAATGGCTTTAAGATGCCGCAAGCAACACTGCAGGCAGAGCAGCAGAATGAAACCGTGTGATTTAAGTAGACTCTCAAGGTTTTGAGTAAAGCAGCAGGCAGAGGAGGCTCCAGGAAGTACTTAGGGTTGTAGGGCTTTCGCCACGAGGGGGAGAGACCATCCCAAGTTTCTGTGGCAGGGTCTCCCTGATGTAAAAACAGGTTAGGGAAAGTCCTGACAACAGTGGACACAGTGTTAGTGGCAGCATGGTCGCAGAACATGGCACTCCTGTCTCACCTATTGCTGGGAATGCCATGGCAGCAGCTATAACTCTTGTCAGTAGTTCTTAATCTTCCTGCGTAGCTGGAGCTGTAAGGCACTGATGACTTCCATGCTGTGTCCATATAAACAGTACTCTTTTAATTTTGCCCTGTTTACGTCTTAGTTTCTATGCAATATAAATAACTCCTGCCCAGGCCTGTACTGTTATCACACGTGACAGTGAAATTCCCATGGACAGGACCTTTTCTATTCAGTATTTAATGTAGAAACACTCAAGACTGGGAAATTGATTTCTGTTGGAAGCACAAAAATAACAAGTCATACTAGCACGGGGGGCAGATGTTCACGTGGACGAGTACTGTAGGAATACCATCTGATTATCGCATGTCCAACCTGAGGTTGCTTTAGTGTCCTGGAATTTGGAATAGTCTCCCTCTTAATCCTGCTCAAGGCTTAGCATCGAATAATCTTTCCTTCTCTTTAGAGAAGTCTATCCTTGAACTGTAGTTCATGCTAAAATACAGGCAGTAGAATGTAAGGCAAAGAGTCAGAGATGGTTCTCTTTGGCTTAGCAAACCTTAGTCTGGACCTAAGTGATTGCTTGTTACTGAAACTTCTTGCAAGCCAATGTGCTCAACAAGTCTTTGCAAGTACTCTTAAGTGACACAGGCAGGTGATTCATTGCACATAATAAAGGGCAAGTGTATAGTTCATGTGTCTGAAATGAGTTTCTTTAATTGCTGACTGAATATTGCAGTCATTACTTTGAAAAGAACATTAGCCTCAGCTGTGATATTAGGTACCTTGTTGTACATCTGCCCTAATTCCACGTAAGTCAATAGAACTACACTAGAGAAAAGCAGAGTGCAGATGATCATACAGACAGGCCCACTTTTCTCCCTTTGAAGACATACAGGGTGCCAGGCTTCCTATTCGGGAAAGATCTCTTGATACTATTGAACACAGGCTCTCTAACTGCTCCCTGTTGTATTTTCAAATCCTTCTTTTCCCCGCTTCATCTCTGCAGTAGCTTATTAAAAATCTGAATTTCAAGTTAACATCCATCCTCTTTCTTTTCCTACTTGCTATGGCCCTTCACATGCGTCTCGTTTGCTTGAGAAGGCTCTTCATTTGCTGGGGTGTTATTTGTGTCTATTCTAGTTCTTTATCACTGATTTTTGAATGTCAGAGGAGCCAGTAGTGTCCTAGAACCTGAGCGGGACAAAGTGGTGTACAAATACAAACCAGGAGCCTGCCACAAAAGCTTACCATTTCTTTTGCCTTTTATGATGTAGTAATTTAAGAAAGGTGTTAGTGGCAAACTACTTTGGTTTGTCTGCAGGCCATGGGTAATAGAGGCAGCGCTAAGCCTCAGCCTCTGACTTTGCCGGTACACGTAGGCTTGTTTGGCCTGACTTCTCTAACAGCAGTCGTATGAAAACTGCTTAACTTAATTATGCCGTTAATGCAGGGGTGTTGGGGAAGTCTGAGAGGGCATTTTGCAAGAAGAGTGTGAAGTAATTGATACATTTCTATGGCTTTCTCACCAAGGACTGGAGGAGCCATTCTTCCTGGTCACTGCGTAATGCGTGTGTCATCTGCATCTATGGTGTTAGCTGGTGTATGCTGTACATTGACCAGGCAGTTCTGGATAAACAGGATTGTGTCATGATCTAACGAATGCAGTGAAAGCAGAAGGCTGACAGTGGTGCTCAGCAGCACTGCTCAATAATGGAACCTCTGCTTTTCTTTTCTTAACTTTGTTTACCAGGGACTTATAACTGCCATTAAAATCTACTTCAAGTTGAGGCTTAGCACCTTGTCCTTGGCTTGGGAGCAATTTTTGTGGGTGCCTATGAAAACAAAAAGCAAGGGAGAATGAAGGAAAGCAAATACGTGCAGTCGAACACACAAGAGTGAGAGATTAAGCTGAAAACGGATGACTGTTTGTGTGGTTTGGGGGTTTATTTTTCTTCCCAGTCCTTCAGTGTTAAAAATAAATCATAACCGCTTGTTGATGCACTTTTATGACTGGTGATGTGTTCACCATTCTCTAACAAATCCAGGATAGCTTTTTCGTTTTTGCTGTGTTAAAAAAATAAATGAACACAGCCTTGTGAAACCCCTGATGAAATTTGTCATTTCTGCTCTTGAAATAATATCCTCTGGCTTTGGAGAGCTATTAAAACATCATGCACTATTACCACAAATAATAAATGCAGATAATACAACTGTGGTAGCTGATGAATCATAAGTAATTGGAGTAATACTTTCATTAATAACTCTCTGAAACAAATATTTCTTTTACTCTGATATAACTGCATAACAGGGAAATATCTTCCAAAGCCAGGGCGGTTTCAGTTCTATAGAGAAGAATAGTAGTGAAAGATTTGTTCAGTGCACATGGGGGAAGCTCTGCTTATTGGTTCATAGAGCTGTGTCTGTCTTATATTCATCTTTCGTGGGGGCTTTTTCCTCTCCAGAAGTACCTTTACAAGCAGTTTGAGTTCAGTCAGTTCATGTGGGTGGCTGACCGCACCTGACTGCTTCAGCAGATATTGTGTCTCAGGTTGGCACTATGCTCCCTAGAGGCTGGAGTGCAGCAAGAGCAGCTTGGAATAGGGCTTGTCTTTGCATCTATCTGGCTTTGATATATGGTGCAAGAACAGTGGGGCTTATAGCTCTTAATCTCCAGATGACCCAGGGGTAGTGTATGTGTCTGAAGGATGGAGTAGACTGTGTGTGACAAAATGTGGAGAAAAGAGCTCTCCTAACTCCCAGTACAGCAACCTGACAAACCCTAGGTCTTTAGCACAAAGCTCTGTGGACTTCCTTTTGATGGTCTTGTACAGCACTGGGTTCTCTTGTTGTGCCTAATGCTAAAAGCAAATGCTTGTTCTCCAAGATAATTAGGCTTCATTATAGGTGTTTTTGTCTTCCTTCAATGAAGAATTTGGTGCCTTTGAAAGCTCTTGGCCTGCAGTCCAGGAGGCTGCAAGGCTTTTGCCAGTGTGCAAAGCAAGTTGCCTTTCCCAGGAGAAGTGGTGTGAGCTGTTGGCAATGCTCTTCTTCCATCACGAGCTGGACATCTCATCTGGACAGGGTGCTGGGACATCTAGTCTGCGTCATGTTTTGCCTAGAAAGGTTGGACGAGATCATCCTTGAGGTCCCTTCTGACCTGATGTTCTATGATTCCAGCTGTGAAATGACAGTTCATATCTCTAGCAGTGCAAGCAAGATGGAGTGGTTTTACAGTGTGTGCTTTAGTGATGTAATGAGAGGGAGCCAGGGCTGGAACTTGTCACCCCCACCCAAAAGGTAAAATGGGAGACGCCTCAGGCTTGCTGCAAGTGGCTTTCCCCCACACTGTGAGTGATTGATATCCCTGTGTCATCCCTTGATGGCCGTCTACTGCCTTGTGCCTACCCCTGCGTTCTGGAAGGGAAACTGCGTGGAGACCTCAGAGCAGCTTCCAGTGTCTGAAGGGGGCTACAAGGATGCTGGAGAGGGACTCTTCATCAGGGACTGTAGGGATAGGACAAGGGGTGATGGGTTCAAACTGAAACAAGGGAAGTTCAGGTTAGATCTAAGGCAGAAGCTCTTCCCTGTGAGGGTGCTGAGGCGCTGGCACAGGGTGCCCAGAGAAGCTGTGGCTGCCCCATCCCTGGCAGTGTTCAAGGCCAGGTTGGACACAGGGGCTTGGAGCAACCTGCTCTAGTGTGAGGTGTCCCTGCTCATGGCAGGGATTGGAACTGAATGAGCATTGAGGTTCTTTCCAATCCAAACCAATCTGTGATTCACACCCACAGTGCTGGTGCACATCCTTCCCCTGGAGACCGGCTAAAGCTATGGCCCCTGGTCACTTTACCCAGCCACTGACAGAGCTTAGCCAGAGAATTCAAGGTGGTAATGGAAATTCAAAAGACTTATTAATAAGGTCCCTAGGCATTCAGATAGTTTAGAGAACATTTACTTTCTAAATAAAAAAGGAGGAAGACATCAATCTTTTGATTTTCCTGTGCTGTAGCCCTGGAATGTCAAACAAGCTGAGGAGAGTGCTTTGTACTTGGTGATGGCATTTTAAAACACTGAAGCAGCAAAGTTGTTTATTTTCTTAATGAGTTGAAACTAGAAGTCTCTTTTCACTGTGTTCAGTTCAGTTTTGCATCCCTGCAATTCCACTGCCTTCACTGTAAGTTCTCTTTTCGATTTATTTATTTAGCCCCTTCTTTATTACCCAACACAGATTGTTCTTGCCTTTGTTTCCATTATTCAGGTATATGAGAATACATTAGTACGTTTTCCAGTCACTTTAGTTTGGATGATGCAAGATTTCCACAAGCTCTTGGAGTACCAAGAGACCAGTGGTGCCCAAAATGGAGTGCGTGATACAATTCTCAGTCTAGAACTGATGTATGTATATGTAAGAATCAATCTGGATAGAACTGACAGGATTGGTTTTGTTCAGTGTTTCATGGTTGAGGTTCCTGTATGGAATGGTTACAGAAACGTTTGACTTCTTCATATTATAGCAGAAACTAAAACATATAAGCTCTAGGAGACATGTGGTTGCAAAAGAAGCAGTTATCAACATCAAGCAATAAGCAACATCTCAGCATTTGAGCTGAAATCCAGTTAACTGGCTAAAAATGTTACTACATGATAGAAAGTGCTTGGTTTTGGTGATGGCTTCCTCCAGCGAATGAATGTTGCAGTGGCAATCCTCAGTTCTAGAACTGGGGACTGGTGCTTCTGTCCTGTGCTGCTTCCAGCTCCTCTCACCGCAAGGCAACTTCTAACAGTTTTATTTTGCTTTCTTTTTCTTCTTGTAGCATGGAGAACCCATGTGAAACAGAGCCCTCAGTACTGCAGTGGGCATGTCTGAGTCCTTGTTTGGTCTGCAGGGCTGCTTCTTAGAGGGAAAGGTTCCTCAGAGAAACAAAAATACCAAGTTGC
Source organism: Psittacula echo (assembly GCF_963264785.1). Classification (NCBI taxonomy): domain Eukaryota; kingdom Metazoa; phylum Chordata; class Aves; order Psittaciformes; family Psittacidae; genus Psittacula; species Psittacula echo. The sequence continues at coordinate 1,769,838 of NC_137738.1, read as the reverse complement.
CTTATTTTGTCTTCTGACTGTTGATGCCTCTGTGCTAATGCGCAGGTCTCTGGGAAGGTCATGCTGCTTCTCTTCTGCACCACATACTGAGCTTAAAGTCAGCAGGCTTGCAATTCCCATTGTCGTTACACATGTGCGAGGGACTGTGATCTGACAGTGTCTGACCCCTGTTGTGCACAAGAGTAAGTGATTATGTGAGGTTCAGAGCGACAGGGAACTTGATCTGAGGCTGTTTTGTCCAAGTAGGACTCTTGTAGCTGATTGTTTTCTTTTGTACCCTTTGGCTTAATCTGCTGGGAAAAAAAGCCCACCAGTTCACAGAGAAAGAAAGCAGAAAGCACTCAGAAAAGCCTGCAGATAAAAATCACTGTCTAAATAATTGACATTTAAAAAGCTGAGATAAGGAGCATGAAAGGAAGACATCCTCCTATTACAGCCGTGTTGTCTGATCTTCTCCCTGAGAAGGTGGCCATTTAATATCCTTCTCTGCTCCCGACTGCTCTGAACTGCTTGTAAATAAATGTGAAAAAGGAGCCATGCTCCTAAAGAGCTCTCACAGGTTCTGTGAGCTTGGTGTTTAGCAAACACACCTCACCTGAGCAAATCTGTCTTCAGTTTTCATCCATAACTCACCCAGAGTACATTTAATCTTAAAATGTAACTTATTTGCAGACAGGTCCTTCGTGTTGGTTTCCCCCTCATATATATCCATCTCTATAAACAAACCTGTTCTTGTCCATAGGCTTGTAAAGGAAACTTTAGTTCCCAAGGATTAAATACACACTGTACACTCTTGGCACTGGTTTGCAGAACTGGGGAGACTGTAGACATAAAATGGGCAGCGTTGATCAAGATTGCTGTTATGCAGAACACTTGGAGCTGTGCCCAGGTTCAGGACCAGGGTTTAAAACACATGCTGACAGATGATCGTCTGCTGATTACAGCTTTTATGAATTCAGACCTAACTGCATTGTAACTCGACTATGCACCATGAGATGGGGAAAACACTGATTTTTCTCTCGGTGACAAGTTAAGTTTCAACGTGGGTTTATTGAGTCTAAGGAGTTACCGTGGGCTTTGGTTCTGCATGGCCCAAAGAAGAGGAACAATGACCTGTGCGTTCATGATAGATTGTAGTATAAGACTGTTTCAGATGCAGTATAATGAAGAGTTAGATAGACAATGTGGAAGAACAGTGTGGTCCAGTGATCCCAGTGCTGGACTGGAACTCAGAAGTTGTGGTATTGCTCCTGGTTTTGCCATCAATTTCTCTTTGCAGCTGCCTTTCTGCCCATCATTTATCTGTCTCCTTTATTTAGACTGTTGAAGGAACTGTCTTTGTATGTCTTGGAGACCCAGGATATGAGGCTTAGTGCCAAAAAGTAATGGCATTAAAAGAAACAACTGTTCTTAGGTTGATGCTGATTTGTTTAACAGAACACTTATCCTGACTTGCTTAGCATTTGCTGGTGATAAGAAGAGTTAATGGACCTGTATTTTAATGAACTGCTGTACTGAGCTTGAGAATCTACAGTGTGAAGAATAGTGTTAAAACATTAAGCATGTTTCCTTTTTCTCCTGGAATCTCTGTGACTGCAGGTACTGCAGCTGGGCTCCGAAATCCTCCCACAGTACAAACAAGAGGCACCAAAGACTCCACCGCATATCATTTTGCATTACTGTGTTTTCAAGACTACATGGGACTGGATCATCTTGATTTTAACCTTCTACACTGCTATTTTGGTCCCTTACAACGTCTCCTTTAAAACCAAACAGAACAATGTGGCATGGCTGGTTGTCGACAGCATTGTAGATGTCATTTTTCTGGTGGACATTGTGCTTAATTTCCATACCACCTTTGTGGGGCCAGCAGGAGAAGTGATCTCTGACCCAAAGCTCATTCGCATGAATTACCTGAAGACCTGGTTTGTGATCGATCTGCTCTCATGCTTGCCATACGATGTCATCAATGCATTTGAGAACGTTGATGAGGTCAGTATACGAGTTCCACCCATTCATTATTACTTCATGGTTGGGGGGAGGTGAGGGAGAGAAGAAAGAAATGGATGCTTTGAATTACGGTGAATTAGCGTATGTATGTCTCTAGTAGCTGCCCTCAGCACATATAGAAGTTTGCTTACCTGTTCTAGCCAGAAGGGTCCATCTTCAACTGCACTGGGAGAGGCTGAGGTTTTTGGTGCAGAAATCTGTGTTTCTTTTCCTTCATTCTCCAGCCTCAGAGTTCAGGAGGACAGGCAGAAGCAGACAGCAGAACCTCTGTACAGCATGAGGAGAGCTGCTTCATCTGAAGAATAGTTTCTTAGAGCAGGCATCTCTTGCTTTCACTGCTGACCAAACAGGGTATGTCTGCTAATGGCAATTCTTAACATGAACAATTGGGAAGTGAAATTCCCTTTTCTCAGCTGCTTTCTAATACAGTATAGCAGGTGGCAAAGAGACAGGCAGTGACTCACTAGATCTTCCTAGACCACCACAAAGTACTGTGTGGGTATCTGGTGATCCATGCAGCGCTGTTTGGCAACAGTTGTTTAAAGAGAAAGGTGAAGTGCTTCAAGATGCTATTCTGATGCTTGTTAGGTAATTCTATAATTAGACAAAAGGATAAGGAGAAATCTGGAAATCTAACTCCTTAATTCTTGCTCATTTCTTTGGGAACAGGCCACAAGTCAGCAAAAGAACGAACATTTACACACTTAAAACCACAGCACTACCCTGGTTTAGCTGTCTATTCTCTCTACTGGATCAGGCTGCCAAGAAAATATTCCTAATCTAAATATATTAAGGTTCCATGCCTAAATAGTCCAGAGGGTTAATGAATCGTTAAGAAAATCTTAAACAGGAGTCCAGCAGTCCAGTTTCTAATTACATACTACAAAATCTGTGCCATCAACTCATTATGGAGTTTTGAGTGACACGGTTTAGTGTGAGGTGTTCCTCTCCATGGCAGGGGGGTTGGAACTAGATGATCTTAAGGCCTTTTCCAACCCTAACTATTCTATGGTTCTATCTCTGTATCGGTGACACATAATAACCCTGGGACACACATACATAGCTCATCAGTGCTTACTGTTTAAGTTTTAGTCTGTAAAATTTAATTTTTAGGAGTTCCTTTAAAATGTGCCCGTGTTATAAAGGAAAAACATAAACCCACATTACTTTTGTAAAAATACACTGCATACATTTTTCTTTATCCCATTTATGGTATTTAAAGTATTCTTCTCAATGAGTTGAGGACAAGGAGGGAAACTATTGAATGCAGTTGAAAAACCGTGGTGTTATTTGGTATTTCATTCCTTGGAGAGGTTTTCATTTTATATAAAGCTACAGACTGAAATAACACAAATGAGATGAAGCAAAAAGGCCTTGAGACCTGTCCTTAAATACTTGTTTGTCAAAAGGACCCAGGCTGCGTATTAGTTTGCCATGGCACTGATAAAGCAATGGAAGGAGCGGCTGTTGTATCAGTTGCTGACATTTAGACTGAAAGAGTAAAAAGAAAGCCGGGGGGAGGCAGAGGAAGCTTTTGTCACCCACTGCAGATACTGCAGATAGTAGCAGCCAGCTCTGCTGATGGTTTTGCTGGAGGAGCACTTCCTAACTCTAGTGACTGGTGATGTGTGACCTGCAGAGCATCCCTGAAGGCAGCGTCTGCACCAGTGGCTGTGGCAGCCTTTGCGCTGAGCGCAGGCACTCTCAGGCTCTTTCTGCAGAGAAATCTTTGTGAGTGGTTGAATTTCTCCAGGTTCTCCATCTCGGTGTGGCCTTGTAACAATGAGAAGCTGATTGGTACTTCAGTTTTCCTATAGTTCTTCAACAGTCTCCTTCATCAGTATACAGTGTTTTAGTTGTTCTAGCTAGGAAAAAGAAACATTTTTCTTGATGCTGTCCTTTCAAGAGTGTTCATCTCTATTTTCCCTAGTGGATTCTGACATTTAGCTGGTATAAATCATTGTAGAGTCATTAGAGCAGAGTTTCCACTGATGTAAATTGCTGTACTACTGTTTAAGGTCTCGTAGACTGCTTTACACTACCTGAGGGGTTTGGCAGCGATGCCAGCAGAGTAACACAGTGCACATCGGGGCGCGTTAGGGCAGTATATGCTGATCACTGTTTCATGAGCTGCCTGTCGAGAGAAAGGTAATCTTTCATTAAAGAAGATGAAGGGGGAAAGTGCCACATTCAGGGAGTCTTCAAAGTAGCAAATCTTTGCCTTGCATCTTCTTCTCTGTTGTGGAGAGTATTCCCTTGGGGCTCAACTCCCTTCTTTCAAACTTGCTGGTTTAATTTTTACCTGTCTCTAGCCCCAGGCTGCGGGCCATATTACTTCACAGTTAGATTAAATTAGCTGTGAGGCTTTTGCTGCTCTAGTCACAAGTAGCCCAACTCGGATTGTTACCTGTGTGTCGCTTTGATTCTGCTAAAGTGAATTCCCATAGAGCCAAGAGACTGGAATTAGTAGGTGGCCATGGCTGCTGTGAGGCTTTTTGTTTTAGTCCTGGTGTGAATGTGTGAATACTCTTCCAAAAAAAAAATTGCCAGGTATTAAATGCTACCCAGTATCACCATGGTGATAAAATGGGATGAAGGATGTGAATTGCTATTTTCCTGTGTTGATGTTTTCCATATATGATGTTAAACAGGAGGAAATGGAATCCTGGCTCAGTTGCAGTCCTTATAGTGAGGGGGGACTGGGGCAGGTGGAAGCTCATTGCTGCTTTTGCCTGCTGTCATCCTCTGTTAGAAGGAACATCCCTGATGACACTGAGGATATTATAGAGGAGCTAATGTGACAAGTCAATTTGGTTTTAAGAATAGTGCAATTACTGTGGTGGAGACTAATTGATTTGTGAGGAACGTGGGACCTGAAGAAGTAGAAAGCTGTGTGTAGAGGTGTGGAGGCTCTTACTGCTCTGGGTCATTTGGGAGCTGTTGCATCACGTAGCTCTTGATAGCTTAACAGTGAAACCATTTTTGTCATCTTTAAAGTGATCCACCAATATAAGATTAATTCTAATACCTGAAACTAGAGTTGATCAATAGTATTGACAAGCAGATCCTCATTTCAGAATGTTGTGATACTGGGTTTTTTATTCTATTTTGAAGTCACTTTTTGTGTTGCAATTTACTTCATTATTCCAGTAGAAGATCTAATGGAAAATATTTTCTTGACACAAAATCGAGTGTGACTTCTATGTTTTTCAGGCAGTTTCATAATTCTTTGGGTTTGTTGCAGCTTGGAACATGAGTATATTTTCGATTAACATCTTTTAATATAGTTGAAATTCCAGTTTCCTCTCTGCATGGTTGAGAATATTTTTGTCCTCAAAACTAATTTGAATTCATTAAATATTAATCAATACAACTATTAATAACTACAATGAATGCAAGAGATACTTAAGGATGAATAGCCACATTCTACAGATGGAAGAGGAAAGGAAAAACATCAATGTTTTTATTCAAGGCCACAGAACTAAATATGCGAATGTATGAAGCTTCTGATCTCAAGCGCTGTGCTCAAAGAGAGCAGAGATGTTCAGACATGAGTAGATTCAGCAAAGGAAGGAACAAACAGCTGTAGAGGAATTCCCATTGTTACCTAAAGGAAAGTTATCGGTGTTTCTCCTGGCTTTTCTATATGGGAAGCTAATTATACAGTTAAATATGAATTACGTTCTTGAGCTGCCATAGAACTTCAAGAAAAGAAAATCTTGCACTGATGGATGGATCAACTTAATGCTAGGCTTAAAGTTTCTACTGCTGAGACAATGCATCCTCCTGTAGTGTAGTGTGAGTAGGAAAAGAAAATATTGGTCCAAAGCTTACACTGCCCTTAAAACATGTGGTATTAATCTCTTCTGCATCTGAATGATTACAATAAGATTTCTCAGTAATGGTTTACAGTAATTAGCATTATTCCTCACTTAAGGAAATGCCACCTACTTTGGGGGATAATGTTATCTTTTGTGTTCAGTCATCAATCAGGAGCTTTAATGTAAACCAGGCTTAAAGAGAATTCCACATTTTTTTGCCAAGAACAATGCAGTTTAAGACTTTGAATTCCAAAGGCAAGTTGAAGCGTGTTTTTGCAGTGTCAGCTTGAGCAATGTTATACTGTGGTTTTCAGCCATAACAGCGTAAGATATAATTTATATTGGAAAGAATTTGACTTATTACATGTGACACTGTTGTTGTGAAATCTCGTGGTAGGAGTGGAATCCGGTCATGTCACCACCATATAAATCTCTGGAACAGGGAGTCTGTAGTAGTAATTGCTATCTGTATTTGAACAGAACACCATCATCAATTGTTGGCTGATGCCAAAGTGAGAACTGTATATCACTCTTATTAGTTGAGGTGCAAGAGAAATAAAGGCACAGTAAAAGATCATCAGGAAAGATATATTCAATATAAATGATGTAGTGTTCACTTAAGTGGATGAATAAGAGAGAAGCTAGAGTATAAGCAGAGAAGATACACAGCACTGAAAGGACAAAATTTACAATGATAAAAAATCCCAGAAGTAATAAAAGAAAGTAATAGAAGAAGTAATACAGAAGTAGTAGAGGGAAATTAAGGTACTTAGTGCGAAGTGAGCACAGTGTAGCTGGAAAGTAAACAGTGGGTTGAGAGGGGAAGAAATGAATGTGTTGCTGGTCAGATGGTTGGCAACTCTCTGAGGCAGTACTTTTGCAATAGATTAATTTAAACCTTATTAGCAGAATAATCTCATGCTAATACAAATTAGCTCTCTAGGAATTACTGAAGTAGCTATGCCGAAAAGCATGTAACCTCCCTAGGCTTGTTTTACCATTCCCTTGCAATAAGGGGCAAGGGAATAAATGATCATGTTTATAGTTTTATGGAAGAAATAGGGGCCTATAAGAAAGGATTTTGGGTTAGATGAATTTTGCAAACTGGAAAATAGAATTTTTGAAATCTTTTAAGCTGTAAACAGCTGTATGATGTGAAATCTGTTGGAAACAGAGCAGAGTTCACCACTGTTACTGGGATCTGTCCAATTAGGCAATGCCGAGTCTGTTGATAAATATGGAAACGAATGAACATTTTTCCTGTGGCTAATTCAAATTAAAGCAGATTCTTGGGACACCGTGGACTGCGAGGCTATGAACCAGGTAGGCAAAGAAGCACTCAGTGTTCACAGTCACTTGAGGATTTGAATCAGGGTGTCGCTATTCTTTGTCTACTTCCCCCCACACCTTTTTTGCCCCCATCAAATATGAGTTTCTCTAACCTTCCTCCTTAAAACCCCAACATCCATGCTAGTAATGAAGGGCTTCCTTTATGCCAGCCTTTGAAGGGGCAGGCTGCCTTTTCTCCCTAAATCCTCTGTTTTCCAAATTGTGTTGGTGTTGTATATATAGGCACTACAGAGCTCTTAATGCCATTTAACCCATCCAGGGTTAAATTCTCTCCTCTGCTGTAAACCTGCTTAAGGTGTTTAGTTCATTTAAATTCTGCTTGCTTCCCTGGTCTTGCTCGGGCTCATACACCTTGGCTCAGACACATCTATGCTGTCTGCTGATGGATAGTCCCTTCTGAAAGAATACCAGAGGAGGATGCATTGCTATGTTCCTGTCCAACACCTACTCTGTAGGTTCTGCTGTGGCTGTTAAGATGCCAACTCCTCTTCTGCACTACTGCTGTTCAGATTAGTCTTTTTGCTGTCACAGATAAGTAAGGTTGTTACTGGGTTTCAGGGCTACTTCTTCAAGCTTTGGAAAGCATGACCTGATTTATCGTACTATAAAAGAGAGAATAGTAGTCTCCATAAGCTATTCAATCTGTATAAGGCTAAAAATTAAATGCTGAATTCCATTTTCAGTGATAACGTATGGTGATAGCCTTTGTCCAGGAAGGATTGCTAATTGGATATATTAGATTCTGAATTACTTCAGAAAGCTGCTGTTAGAGTGATACTTGCACTGCATATAAAAGGAAGCATGTTTCAGAGGCAGGGATCAGTTACTCTGTTCTTTTTCCCCCTCATTCGGCATACTTGTATTGATCTGAGGCAGAAAGTCAGATGACACAGCAAAGGGTATTTATTTGAGTAGCTAAATGGTTGCTTTATAGTCTATTTCATATTAGGGGTGGGATTAGAATAGGAAAGATGTAGTGGTATTAGATGCCAGTAGCACTAAATCTCATTTGGGTATTTGCCTCTTCAAGATAAGTGAAAAGCTTCTTTGAACCAGAAGCATTGGGAAGCAGATTGCTGGCTGTAAGGAGCAAATTTTTTTACTGGATGCTGTGGAAAGTGGGGTGTCTTTGGGTTACCTACGTGTTCTCTGTGTCCTCGTGCTTTCTCTCAAAGTTAATAAAGGAAAGAGTTTGTTTCCTGGATTTCTGGGGGTTTGAGTGTGTGTGTGTGAGACAAACATGGGCACAGATTCACAAATGAAAAACGAGTCTTTCCATCTCTTCCCACCCTCTGTGCTCTTACCCATGAGTTATGGCTGTTTCTCCTTTGATTCCAACGAAGCTTGCAGATGTCTGACTAAAATAAGCTTTGCGAGCCTAGAGGTCTGCTTTCTTCAGTGCTGAAAAACCACAGCAGCAACCAGAGGGTTTGGATATTGATTTTTGACCTGTGTGGATAACGTTATCTCATCTGTTGGTTGCTAAATACGGCAGTCTGTAGGAAAGGTCATGTTCTCAGGCCTAATGAAGAAAATCAGAAGAGGCAAATAACCGAAATGAGAAGTCCTAAGGATGACCTGACAGGGTGCCATGTCGCTGCAGACAGGCAGAGCCAGGCTTCAGCAGTGCTGGCCATGGCTCGTGCCTGGCTCCTCGTAGCGATGCATTCGATTTGTTGCCTCCCTTTTTGGATAAATAATTAACTTCTTTTTTGTTCTGTTTCATTCTCATTCTCTTAATGGTTCGCTTTTAGTCTCCTGCATCGCCCTTTAATTGAGACAAAGCCTGAACCTCAGAAGTTCCATATGAGAGGAAAGTGCTGGAAAACTTAGAACAGATCCGTGCTAGCACCGGGTATTTCTCTTTTTAGAAATAGATAAGAAGGAAGTAAATTATCCTTCCTTTGAGCATAGAGACAGTCTTAATGCTTGAGTTAAGTGTATTTTCTGTCTGTGTGTGTGGAAAGTAAATAAGGGCCTAAAAAGTGAATACTGTGATGCAGACTGAATTGGTTACTGAAGTGGGAGTGCTGCTACAGCTGAAGGAGGTGGGGTGAAAGTTGCATTCCAGTTCTTCATCCTACATCTTGTTTGGAAGGGAAAATGGATTCTCTCTTGTTTGAGAGGGCTGTAGTTAATTTTTATTACTCTTCTTGAAGCAGTTTGTATTTTGCTTTTTCTACGTGGAATTTTATTATTTGATGAATTGAGTTGAATTTGATTTTGCATAGCAAGTAAACAGCAGCAAATGCTTTTTATATATACAGCATTAGCACTGCAGTGTCCGCTGTCACTGATCCTGGGGAACATAACACAAGTAACTACTAATGACTCTGCTTACAGCTCTTATGTTTTCGAAACACTTCACAAAGTACTTCATCACACTGTCTCTTCTCCATCTCTTTTTACGGATGTGGAAGTAATGGCAGAAATGTTCTGTTGTTAGGTGCAAAGCTAGAGCCAAAACATGGATATCCTGGATCCTGTGTTTGGAAAGGAGATGACTTGCATGGCTGAGATACCCATGTGAGACAAGGGCTGCACTGACAGTAGACCAGGTCTAACAAGGAGATACAAAAAAGATGTGTATAAATGTGCACAGTACCTAGCGAGTAGGTCTGATGACACATTATACATGGAAGTTTACTTCTGGCACTGTTTTCCTGGGCAAACTTACGAAGCATTCTCATTGAATATAAAATGTGGGTCCTGTTTTCCTCTAGAACTGAGGCTGCTCTGTTTTGCTGTTGAGTTTGAGGTGCAGTTCCACTCTGCGAAGATTGCATAGGAGGAGAGGGAAGGGGGAGTGGTTGTATTTATTAGTTTAAGGGCTTTTGACATTCAGGTTTGCTCCATCAGCAAATAGAATTGTTTCTTCTGGCTTTCAGTGCTCTGAGCTTGCCCTTTGGTTTGGAGGGACTTGATCCAGACTCTTCTGGTTTTATGCATCAGCCATCACTGCAATGAGAGTAAACCTGCCAACCTGTTAAATACTGCTCAACAACTATATGCAGGTATCAGCAGTAGAATCTTTATTTAGTGCCATTCATGTAAGTTTATGGGAAATTAGGCATTTTCTGCCACATTTGACTAAGTGCTGCAGATTGAAGTGTTACACACAAGTTCTCTCTGTAACAAAACACAGTTAAAAATGTACTGTTTGTCTACCCTGGCTGTGTAACACATTTCTCAGCTTCTGCATACCCTCGGGGAAGGTTTCTGTTGAATAGAGCGCTAGTAGATGGAGCTGTGTCTGAGCAAATCAGGCAAAGATTTGTAAAGGCAAAGAATTTTGTGGGATATTACTTAGTTTTTCCCTTTCACTGACTGCCACACAATCACAGAATCATAGAATCCCAGCCTGGTTTGGGTTGGAAAGGACCTTAAAGCTCATCCAGTTGCAACCCCTGCCACAGGCAGCGACACCTTCCACTAGAGCAGGATGCTCCAAGCCCCTGTGTCCAACCTGGCCTTGAACACTGCCAGGGATGGGGCAGCCACAGCTTCTCTGGGCACCCTGTGCCAGCGCCTCAGCACCCTCACAGGGAAGAGCTTCTGCCTTAGATCTAACCTGAACTTGCCCTGTTTCAGTTTGAACCCATCACCCCTTGTCCTATTGCTGCAGTCCCTGATGAAGGACAAGGATTAGTGGGTTTAAAAGATGTTCCTTATGGTGATCCTTTAGAGCAGAGCATCGGGGGTGCCTGTTTGGGACCTACAGTGCCATTTCTAGCTCTGTGAACTGAGGTTCTTATTTACTTCGGGCAGAAGGAGCTCTGGGTGTCTCTTAATCTGTCTCTCAAAGGTTGTAGGAGTAGCAGAGCTAAGAGGATGGGACACACATCAAGAAGAGTAAATTGAGTTCAGGCTTTTATGCATGAGATCGTGCTGCCATCTGTATGATAAAAGCATGAAAATAATTCGTGCTGATAAGAGCATGGAAATGGACAGTAACCGAAAAGTGCAGTTCTAGTTTGGAAAGTGGCAATCTAAAAATGTCAATTTTGAATTCAGCAGATCTATTCTTGTATTAAAATACTACTTGCTAAATTTAGTGTCAGAGTACTGGTTAAAGTATTGGAGAGTGATCTGAGTTCTCTCTACTTTATCAGCTTTGAACAGTCTATTAAGTTTCCATTGTTTATACCCACTTGAAATCCTGTCACTTAGTCATTTTGGAGAGTTACATGAATAATTATTTCCCTGGGCCTTTTCTTTCCCTTGATATTGATCCATTTAGAACAGACAAATCCTTTCCTCTGAGTAAATCAAATAGGAAATACTGTTAATGCTGAAAGGAAAAGGAAGGGTTGGGTATTTTTTATAAAGCTTATTCTGAACTTTAAGCCTCTTTATTAGCAATGCATCAGGTGACATATTGTGACTGATCTACATCTTCAATGCAGCCTTTCAACACAACCAAATCAAGGTTGTATTTCCTTATAAATAGTACATTTCCTTATAAATAGGTTGTATTTCCTTATAAATAATATGTTTCCGTATAAATAGGTTGTATTTCCTTATAAATAAGCAAGTTCTTTTTGCACCAAAGCCCCACTTCTCTCTACCTCTGGCCTGAATTTGGTAGACTCACTTTCTCCCAAGTTATGCAGTTTTATCCCATTTTAAATGTTTTTACACAATTTCTTGGTTTTGGGAATTTCCTAATAGAAGTGAGGAGAAGCAGCGAAGCAGTTTGCCTGAGATGTTTGAAATCTGATATTTTTCATATCCAAATTCTCCTGTGATTTCCCCCCCCCCCAATTATTTAGAATTCTTCTTTTTTTTTTTTTTTTTTTTCAATTAAAAATTCACCAAATTCCAACCTTTCAAGTCCTTCCTGAATCTTTCTGCTTTGAGACTGAAGCTAAAAGCAGGCCTTTACTGGAGGCCTCTCAAAATATTGAACACGATTGTTTTGCTGCTGAAGTTTGCAAAGAGGAGGGCGAGAAATGAGCCTTGGTCCTGAGGAAACGGCCAGAGGCTGTGTTGTAATGTCAGAATGTGGATTTTTAGAGTCTAGAGACGATCCATCTTGTCACTTACGGACTTTCATATCCAGTTCTAAAATACGGTTATCATAGAATAGTTAGGGTTGGAAAGGACCTTAAGATCATCCAGTTCCAGCCCCCCTGCCATGGGCAGGGACACCTCACACTAAACCATGCCACCCAAGGCTCTGTCCAACCTGGCCTTGAACACCGCCAGGGATGGAGCATTCACAACTTCCCTGGGCAACCCATTCCAGTGCCTCACCACCCTCTCAGTAAAGAATTTCTTCCTTAGATCCAATCTAAACTTCCCCTGTTTAAGTTTTAACCAGTTACTCCTTGTCCTGTCACTGCAGTCCCTCATGTTATAGTTTGTTGTGCTTTCCCGTTTGCTTTTCCTCTCCATACTGAGTGTTCGGAAGTACCTGCTTTCCCTCCCCTGGAAATGAAGGCCTTTGCTTTCTGTGTCTTCTTCTCTGCCTTGGCATCAAGGCTTTGCTCTGCTGCTTGCAGACCACAGCTGGCTATGGAATGAATTGGAAATGGGAATTAACTTTTTCCTTTGTGAAGGAAGTTTTACATCAGTGACTTGATACGTTTTGCATTGAAAGAACAGATCACTTGGTCTCTTCCAGATCTCTCCAAATATATCGATGATTTAAAGCAAGGCTGCTCTTCTTGTTCTTCCCTTTTTACTCCACTCTCCCAGGTTGTATTAGATCCTGTCCAAATACATAATATGAACTGATAGTGTGTTCCCAGGTAACAAATCACATCTGTCTCTGAAAATGAGTCAATGTAATCATGACAAATTAATGAAATAAAGGGCAAATACATTGCTGCAGTGCTGGGGAACATGAGTCAATATGCTTTATGTAATTATTTAATAAAGCATCTCTTCTAGTGCACTGAACCAGCCTAAGATACCAAATCAGTTGTATTTATGCGGGAGTAAATAAACTTCCAGTAAAAGCTGGTGACCGGAAGTATGCAATTATGCATTTCCAGAAATACTCATTAAACCAGTCTGCTTAAATTTTAATCAGACTTCTATGTATGAAACAGTCTTAATAAAAGAGGGCAGGGAAAAAGAAGGGTTTTTAAGAAAGGCCATTCATATCATCTCATGCTCCAAACGGCTTTGAATTTTCTAGCTTATTATACGTGCAATTGCAAATCTAAAAGTTCACAATCCCAAATCCTGCATGCTGCCTTAATTTTGGTTTCTGGGAGCCATGTTAGTACCAGCACAGAAATGCTACCAAAAGAAATACCAAAGCTGTTGTAAGATGTGGAGATTAGTTAATGAGGCATATGAATTTAGTTAAGCTTTGTGTAGTCCATGAGAGAAATGTCAGAGGACTGATTCTCAGCACATGAATTGTTATATGTGAAAGTAAAGTCCTAGGAAATGTCCTGTTACACTGGAAAAAACACAAGTTGTCAGGTACTTCCAGTGGTTTTTGGCCTTCCTTTATTTGTCTTCCAGGTATGTCTGAGCTAAGTACTGCAAGCTGTTTCATATCTGAGACATGAAAGGATGTGTGTTGCCCAGGATCATAAGTAACTGGTTTGTGACTCCAGATGCTGGAGTGAATTCAGTAGGTGCCTGGTTATGCTCTGCTCAGCATTAAATTTGTGTGGTTTAATGATCAGTGACTTCCACATTTGTTTTTCAGTCAGCCTAAAATAGCATCAGGATCCTCAGGGATCTGGATGTGCGATGAACAGCCTGTCATTTGAAGGCTTTGCAAATGTATTTGTAGACCTATTCAAATAATCTGGAAGTGGAGTTGAGAAATGTTAGTGAATGAAGACAAGAATGCATATATCCATCCCTGAGAAGGGCCACTAACCTTTTCATGTGTCAGTCTCTCACATGTTATCTGGTGACCATCTATTTGTTATGGATCCCGTTGTCTTTGGAATTTGCAGTTATGAATGCTGTTGCTTTAAATCAGATTCTAATGGTCACTGTGCTTTGTCCTTCTAGGGCATCAGTAGCCTCTTCAGTTCACTTAAAGTAGTCAGGCTGCTTCGGCTGGGTCGTGTGGCTCGGAAGTTGGACCACTACATTGAATACGGAGCTGCAGTCCTGGTCCTGTTGGTGTGTGTGTTTGGTCTCGCAGCACACTGGTTGGCCTGCATTTGGTACAGCATAGGAGACTATGAAGTTATCGATGAGGATACAAACACGATCCGAACTGAGAGCTGGCTCTATCAGCTGGGGATGTCAATAGGAACACCGTACCGCTTTAACACATCGGGCTTTGGGAAATGGGAAGGTGGGCCAAGCAAGGATTCAGTCTACATCTCCTCGTTGTATTTTACAATGACCAGCCTCACCAGTGTTGGATTTGGGAACATCGCTCCGACTACAGATGGGGAGAAGATCTTTGCTGTTGCCATGATGATGATTGGCTGTGAGTATTTGAGATTCTGTCCCTCACACAGTGTCAACTAGCTGTGTGTCTTGACTACTGGTATCATAAGGACATCTGGAATCATGTCAAACGTTATTATGCAGCTTAAAGTATTTTTGGTGGCAATCTAGATATTTCTTAGTGGTTAGTTTTAAAATGACAGGTCGGAGTATTGCTGTGACTAGCAAAACTTCAGTCATTTTTGAAGCCATATTCTGTCAATATCCTTGCAATATTCTCTTGTAAGTAAACTTTAAAATGTGTAAAGCTTGAAGTGTTAAAAATTAATGGCTCATGGTGGGCACAGACAGCCTTTGTGCCTCCGTTTGGTAGGTGGCAAAATCTCTGTGTGTCTGAGTTGTGTGTATGTGTTGGACAAGTGAGCTGGTGAGTGAGAAGAGGTCCAGGAGCACATCAGAAGGGAGAGTAGCGCTTCAGAGGCCAGAAACTCCACTGTGGGCTGAGCATGCAGTCAGATGCTGAGGTGACTGGGATGATACTGGCCTTGGGCACCTGTGGCTTGCATTTCCTCGTCACAAGGGATTCATATTGCCAAGCTGTCCAGCTTTTGGCCATGTTGTCACTTCAGAGGAGTATCTGCACTCAAAGTGCCTTGAGAGCTACTTGGAATTAAGAGCCATATGGTGACCAGCATTCATGTTTTTCTAGGTAAGGTGAAATTTTAACCAAAATGAGGAAAAAAAAGTCTACTTTGTATGTGGAAGAGCGTATAATTCTATGGAGAAGGAGGGAAGCTTCTGTCTGGCAGTATTACATCCAGAGGAGAAAAAATCAATCCTTGCAAAGCAGAAAATTAAAACCAAATCTATAATGAAAGTCAATTAGCAGCACAGTGCCTGTTATGATAGAAATGTGAAGCTCTGATTCTAATGTGTCATTTTACAGCAACACTGAAATTGCATGCTGAGAGTCCATGTGCAGTGTTAAGCAGGCTGAAGGTTAGTGAGAAGTATAAAGAAGCATTCTTGATCGCTCAGGGATTGGGATATTTTAGCTATAAAAGATGTTAATTTGTTGTTCTAGCTTTTTCCATTGCTAAGAGTCCCATCATCCTAATAAAACACCATGTAGCAGAAGGGAAATTCATATGAAACTTGGAGCAAATGCTGTGGTTTTCTCATGAGAAGGTACATTAGACAGTGGGGCACAAAACAGGCTTCCAAATATATTTCCTGAAGAAGGTGCCCGTTTAATAGGAAATATCCTGACCGTTGGCTTATTGATCATTGGGTTATGCTGATGGATAGTAGCTAGACAAGCATAGCTGGTGTTATTCAGTATTATGTATACTAAATGAACATAACCTTCATAAAATCAAGAATGTACATGGGGGTCTTTTGGAGTCGTACCTGCTCCAAACTCTTCCACATAGGAAAATGTGGTGGAAAGGAAAGGAGTTTATGTAAGATGAATGTTGGTAGATACCTGCTCTGAATTCTGAAATAGGCTTTCATTTCAGCAAGTTGTAAAAAGCAGTGTTCTGGCAATCTTAAATCTCATGACTGCAGTCATGTTTGAGGGAAACAATTCTGTTTGTGTTTGGAGTTCTGAAGCCTTGCATTTCTAACCTTGTAGCTGTCTGTGTATCTGAGCACCTTCATCCGGTAATCAGCTGCTTGGGAGCTATTAGGACTGTTCACAATACCTGTTTGCTGGAATGGCGACTAAGTAATCCACTATTAGAGTTTACCTCTCTGGATTTTGGATAGGGCCTTGATTGATTTTGACTGGCAGAAGCTTTTAGCTGTCGTCATTCCTCAACATGGAAGGAACAAAATGGATCCGTTTCGTTTGTGGCTGTTTAGAGCTCAACTATTGATAGACATTCTTCCACCATAAAATTTTATGTTAAAACAATGCTGTTTTGCCTGTAGAATAAGGTCTCAGACATCGATCTGAGCTTGAACTAGAGCTGTCTTAGAAGAATTTTGTGGGATCTGTTGGGAACCTGGGAGGTTTTCTGGCTAAAGCTTTTTGTTCTGAGTGTCAGGAAAATCCACATTAGTCCCTGGCCAAGTAACATGTTTGTCATGAGCTGACGTACTTGCTTATAACACAGTTGGTAGCTACATGTTCCTGTTCTGGTCCTCATTTTGTGGATGTCAGATGGTCACATAGATTTGTGCGTGGCATTGACAGGGGCTGTGAATTGCCAAAGCATCAAAAATAAGTAATTACAACGCAATTCTGCTAATGTATTACTGCCCACTGACAAGTTTCTTGTTTATCCTTTACCGTTAACACTGCATTCGTTTTAGTACCTACCTAGTGATGTATTCTCAAAAGTTACTGCTATTTTTCAGTAGTACAGGGAATGTCTTTTTCTTTCCATGAAGGATGTAGACAGTGCCTAAGTTTGACTGTCTCCAATTGAAGATAGGTGGGATTTGCCAAGTCCAACCTCAAACACATCACTCTATTAACTTCATCCCTGCTAGAGGAGGAGTCTTGAAGAACTGTGTGAATTTATCTTGGTTTTGAGGTGGCTAAGTATAGGCTGGACAAAGATAGACTGTATGCTTAAATAATACAGTCATGTGTGTATATTTAAATAGTCCAGTGAAATAAGTGAAGTAATCCGTACATTTTCTGTATAGAATGGAAACAGCACTGTCTCTGTCTTGGAGGATGGCACTGGGTTTGTTTACTTGAGTAAAGGCAATATGTTAACAAGATTGGTTTTGAGATGCTAATACTGCCGTGATGGAGGCAATGTGTAATGGGCACATTGATATGTCAAAGGGATTTCAGCAGAATTTTACTTTAAATAAGCTGGAAATTTTTAATAGGAGGGTAATTTTTTTTCCCTCTTGGGCTAATTTACCTCCTGTGGATAAACAGTAAAACTTGCATTAGCCTGATGGGGACAGATTTAGATGAGTAGGAAGAAAACTGTAACCTTTCCTTCTCTTTGTGTATTGTAGCTTCTGCTCGCTTTGAATAGCACTAAGTGTTGTGTCAAAAAACTGGTGGCTTGTTAACCACCACTGTAGCCAGTGAGGCTCACGGTCACAGCGTGATGAGCAAGGTCCACTTTGAAATATTGATCTTCTCTTTATTTGCAAAAGAAACTGAATTGTCTTGAAATGGAGGTGGTCACCATGCGTGGAAACGTCTGAGACCCACATGGACTTACATGGGCTGGATATGCAGCTACCCCACATCTATTGGGGTGCAGGTACCACCACTCCAGCTCACAGTAAGCACTTGTCTCCCACTGGGGTCTAACCAACAAATCCAGCAGTGTGGTGTTTGCTCACTCCTGGATCCAGTTTGGAGTCATAGCACTGCTTCTGCACCCTCCCCTGGTTTTTGGTGTCTTGACTTCAGTGTGCTCCATGAGCTGTGTCACCACACTTTGGTAGGGGCATGCAAGAACTGTTGCCCTGGAGTGCAGATGTTGACATCAAGCAGAGGGAAAGGAAGAACTTACATTTTAGACCTGTGAACTTTTCCTATTCGGTGAGCTTATGAATGAATAAATTACATATATACATGCATGAATGCATATATATGTAGCATATGTGTATACATACACAGCGCACATGTATTATCATGGAATCCCAGACTGGTTTTGGTTGGAAAGGACCTTATGATCATCCAGTTCCAACCCCTGCCGTGAGCAGGGGCACCTTCCACTAGAGCAGGTTGCTCCAAGCCCCTGTGTCCAACCTGGCCTTGAACACTGCCAGGGATGGGGCAGCCACAGCTTCTCTGGGCACTCTGTGCCAGCGCCTCAGCACCCTCACAGGGAAGAACTTCTGCCTTATATGTAATCTCAATTTGTCATGTATCATAATCATATATCATTGCCATAAATAACAACAGCTGACTTCTTGAAATACATACATCTAGATACAAACTATGTTGTCAGGAAAATGCAGATTTATGCTTAAAAGAAGAAAAAGGGAGCATATGGATTTTTTTTCCTCCACATTTGATATTTCAGAATTACTTTTAATAGAATGGATTTGATTGTGCAAAGTTGTATCTCTGGGGAAGGCTGGACATGGTGTGTGGTACTCCCCTGAGGAGCACTGCCAGGCGGTGCAAGGCTTTCTGGTCCTTGTTTCTAGCCAACTTACTATTTAGTTTTATCTTGATTTACTTGGTTTACTCACTGAGTATCCTGAGTTGTTTCTCAGGAGGAAAGTCACGAGTGGCAGCAATCCCTTTGTCCTTTGATCCTGGAGTGTTGTCTGTGGAGCCTCTCTGTTTCAGGAGAGGAGTTATTGTGCGAACAAATGGTTTTTAAGACATTTCTTGCTATCTTCTCCACTGCCAAACTAAAAGGCTTGTGGCACAGTCAGCACAGGACTATGGTGCCATCCAGACAGGATCCTTGTGTCGGAAGGCTCAGAATATTGCAGGTATTTGAAAGCATAAGCAGTTCCTAACTGGTGTCCTTCTATGCGTGTTTAATGTGCTTACACGCAGAGAGATGGCGTTCATACTCTGTAATTATGTTCCATCTTCTCTAAGACAAGATTCGGCTTTCTCTGCTGCTCAGCCACTGATACATCCCCTTCTGCTCCCTGCTTGCTCCCTGCTTACTCCCTCTGTAAAGCTGATCATGTAGCAGAAATACATTTGTGTTATGTGTTACCTCTTTGTCGACCCATTGACCACTAGTAATAGTATTTTGCCATAATGCCAGATAGCTGTTTAAAAAAAGTAGGTAAGATTACTTTCTTTTTAAGTATATAAAGTAATAAATCTGGGTAACTTTGGATTACAAATGCAGAGATATGTTAGTGAAGCTACCCTGGACCAGGAGGAATTTTGACTGAGTGCAAATGTTGGCCTAGTAAGAAGTGGAAGGCATGTGACCTTGTAGAAGAGAGGGTGGGTATGGCCTGTTAGCAGTGTGTAGACACTGGGAGGGCGTGATGGAGGTGGATATTGGGTGTTCAGCTTGGGGTTGGTTGGTTTTACACTTGGGGCAAAGCTTCAGAAAGCATGGCTTGGCCTCAGTGATCTGTGCTTCAGGGCAGCCTTCTACAGGGTTCCTGTGCTCTCAAATGATGTTGGCTGCATGTGCTGTCCCATTGACCTTCGTGTGGCTGCAGGCTTCAGGGAGGAAGTGTTTTACTGTTGGCCCTTTTGCCATGGGTAGGTGTAACCCCTAATGCGATTTGTGAGGGACTGCAATGCTTACCTTGTAGCTCTAGGGATGTGTGGTCCAGGGGTCAGGTCCACCAAAGGGGAACATGGGTTGTTGAAAAATGCTTTTGATTCTTGACCTCAAATGATGTACGTCTGTTTGGGAGCAATGACGGATCCAAAATGAGAGATTAAGTATCCAGGGGCTGCTCATAAGGATTTCTGTTCTGTGGAGGCTTGATGCTATTGCTAAGATATGCAATTCATATTACTGTGTAGCTGTTTTTCCTGAACATATGGTAAATTATAGTTTGGTAAAGCAAACTGTCTTCACATCTGTCAATGGACTGACTTGCATGGTTTTGCCTCACTTTATTTATTGAGTGTACGTGTATGTAGAGAGAGATGGATGAGTGCTACTACTGGGAAGTAAAGGCAATTAAATCCTCAGCTTCATTTTAAATGAGTCAAAACATGTTTGCTTGTCCCTTTTCACAGATGGCCACAGAATTGCTAATTAATAGGGAATATGTCTACAGGAGGATCTTTGAGAGAGGCTGATGTTACAGAAAGCCAGGTTTGAAACCGCTGTCTGGGTCTGTGGAAAGGCATAGAGTTTCCATTATTAATACTTGGGGGGAGAAAAAAAGCCATTTGAGTTTTCAGTTCCTTCCCTGTGGAGATGTATGTCTGAAAGTAACAGTTCTCATGTATTTTGTTCAGTGAAGCTGTCACATTGGGTTGCGTATTGTTTGATGTTCCTAAGCGATAGCAGAGAACTTTCATTTGCAGTTTTCCTATCAGGGCACTGTGTCAGCAATCCCCGTGTGGTGCAGGTGGAGTAGGGATGAACAGTTCTAAAAATGCTTTGTATTTCCTACTTCTAACGTACCCTAATGCTGATGGACACTTGTCTGTCTGGATTTTGAGCAAGTGAGCAAACTCTGTCATTTCTGGAGCCTTTTCAGAGAATCATAGAATCAGCTAGGTTGGAAAAGACCTTTAAGATCATCAAGTCCAACTGATCTTTTGTTGGCGTTCTCAGTTACACCAAAAGACCCAAAGTTTTTGGTGCCTATTCATGCTAAATTCTCCTTGTTAGGTAGGAACTTCCTGGAACTATAGGGCTTGGCTCATCCAAAGTATGAAGTTCGCTGAAGAAGACACACATGTTTGAATGCTAAACTAGATCATAAATTCCCCTGTGAACACTGTAACCAGACCAGGTAGTGAGAGCGATCATGGAAACAGAACAAAAGTAGGAGTGAAAAGGTCAGGCTCATGGACAAGCGTGATCTCATACTGTAATAGATTGTCAGCCACTGAGTTCATTGATCACAACAGACCAGAGACCAAAGCCTCTCATCTTCACTGATCATGTGCAACACAAGCACCATGCGGTCCTGCAGCCCTTCAGCTCGTCTGTGATTAAGGTAGACACAGACCCAGGAGTGTGAAACGGCTGTCTCAGCGTTGTTCAGCTTTGTGAATAGCTTCTTTCTCATTAGATATAAAACCAGGGATGAGGGTAACATTAAGTAAATTTGAAAACATAATGAGGTAATTTTATTTACAGTACTCTTGCTGAAAGGAGCAGGATTCTGCCCTAGTAATGTGGACATCCCTCTGAACTGTAGGAAAATCTTGGTGGCAGGTATCGTGACAGGTCAGTGTTTCTCCTTCACAGCTCACAGGGAATTAGTGTGCTTTGGTGACCCCCAGCAAGGCAGGAAATATTCAGAGGCACATGTGAACAAGGAGAGACAGGAACTGATGAAACCTAGACTGTTGCTATGAAAAAAACTGAGTAAAATGCAGTTGCTTTGCAGAATCGTGTGATGATGTTCCTGAGGCATGATATTGCCCTCATAATGCAGTTCACCATCGTTAGAGCAGATGGATGTGGCCATGCTGTGTGTGTACTTATCAGATATGTATCTTATGATAAAAGAAACATAGAATCATAGGATGGTTTGGGTTGGAAAGGACCTTAAGATCATCCAGTTCCAACCCCTGCCATGGGCAGGGGCACCTTTCAGTAGAACAGCTTGCTCCAAGCCCCTGTGTCCAACCTGACCGTTGAACGCTGCCAGGGATGGGGCAGCCACAGCTTCTCTTCTCTCCTCTTTCAGTGTGAACCCATCACCCCTTGTCCTATCCCTACAGTCCCTGATGAAGAGTCCCTCTCCAGCATCCTTGTAGCCCCCTTCAGACACTGGAAGCTGCTCTGAGATCTCCACGCAGCTTCTCTTCTCCAGGCTGAGCAGCCCCAATGTTCTCAGCCTGTCTCCATACGGGAGGTGCTGCAGCCCCTGAGCATCCTCATGGCCTCCTCTGGACTTGAAATATGTACCCCCAAGTACCCCTTTTAGGGGATGGGGAGCAGGGGCATGTTGCAATTGGTTTAGCTGGAAGTTGGTGGCTTTGAAACTGGGGGTCAGCCATGTGCCAGGGTTTGGTGAGTGTATCACTCAGGCTAAGCATAAAGGCCTATGAGACTTCAAACCCAGAGCAACCTTTTCTCTATTCATGGTTATTGCAAGTGCAATGTTGTGATTTGGGGACATGCTGGGAAAGGAAAAAGAAACCTTGCCTTGCTAGAAGTGGTCTCTTGGGTAGCTGTTGTCTGTCACTAACCCTGGCAAGATGACAAAAATCTCTTCGTTGAAGTAGGGGACAGTCTTTGCAGATTATTCCCTCACAGTCTCTGCTATGCTTTACTACTTCTCACTGGATGCTAGTCACGGTATTTGAAGAGCTGGTGTGTTGCTGCTATAATTGTTAAGCACCTGTTTGGGATTCCTTAATGTTACCTTGCTGGGATGCTTTCTCCATTAGAATGAATCCCACAAGTGTCGTGGGTATGTTTCTCAGCTACAGCTTCAGTTTTCCAGTACAGTTTCTAAGTTTCAGTGAAGAGGTAGCACCAGCAGTTTCTCTGATGGTTAGAATGAGGCTGTGAGGGCAGGATTTGGTCTGGTTATCTCTAAATGTGAAAATACATCAGTTTTTCTTGTTAAGAGAAAAGGAAGTTAAAAGACCCATCAATGAGCCTGTACTGAGTTCTGTCATTGCTGTTCAATGCAGACAGGGCATGCTGGAGAGATGTGGTCAGTGCTGACACACATCAGAACAGAGCAAGCTCCAAACCCTCAATTTTAGCTCTTCAGGTTGGCTTTTCTTTGGATAAGGACGTTTAAGGCCTGCAGATTTTTTCAGGATTGCTTCTATTGAAACATAAGGCACTGGTGTCAAAGCCAGCAGAAGGACAGACTTTATGTGTATGTAAATGGTGAACTCCATCTCCAGGCTAAGAGGGACTGGAAGGTTTTGCTCAGGTTCACACCACCAGTGCTAATGCTATCATAAATCTGCCTGAGCTAACAGCCATGGCTATATGAGAAGTGGCCCATTCATCTGGGGTTAGTCATTTCCTCACCCCAACACACTTCAAAGGGATATTTATAGAAGAAAGAACACAGGGGTTTGTGAATATATTAATATGGTAGTACATTGTTTCCTGGCCTGGTTTGGGGAAATAGGCAAAAATACATGAATTCTGTGCGAGGTGTTATTTCTTACTATGCAAAAGGCAGCAAAAATTAGTTCTGTTTGATGGGAGAGAAGATGAAAGCTGTGAAGTGTTGATGGTTTAGGTTTTTTGGGCGTACGGGGGAGAGTTCACACCGGAGTGATGTTTGAGATAATTGCCTTTTTTCTCTTTGTTGCACAGTGTTTCTAAGTGTTTGCCTTGAATTATTTCACAGTAATGAGGAGGATAAGGGAAATAAAAAGGTATCCCAGCTGTGGGTGACTCTCACCTGATGTCTTTCATATCACGTGCTTATTAGTGCAGAATTTTGCTGCCTTTAGGCTGTTTCTAACGTTTCTTCCTAGAAGTAGATTTAAAACACTGAAGTATTCTGGCTCTTTCAAACTTTGATCAGCATCGCAACCAGCTTGGTTTGAATTCTGAAGGAACATCATTAACTCCAGTTAATGTTTGAGGGAGAAGTGCCTGATGCATCCAGGACATGGACTAAGAGGGCAGAGGAGTGTAAAAGAAAGAAAGAATATATCAGGCAGGAGAACTGGGGATAAAATACATGATGAGAGGTTATTTATCTGTGGAAAATGCTTCAGGTGTCTGCCAGAGCCATTGTTTTGCTATGCAGACAGCAAACCCTGCTGGTTCAGTTTATGATTTTATCCTTAAAACCACTGGGTCACACAAGTGTAACCTGGAAGATGATGCATCTTATTGGAATGACATTCTGGATTCCCAGCTGTGAAACTGGCCAACACCTAAAGCACACACGAAGCGTGACACATTTGTCTTTCCTTTTTCACTCCTGGGAGGCCTTTCCTGAAGCAGCAGCTCTGTTGCTGAATGATGGAAATCCTGGACAAGGACTTCGTTTTATATGAGAGTAAGCTGTATTTCAAAGTCCATTTCTATCCAAGAAAAATCCAGTTAGATAGGCATGGGGAAAAGAAAAGCAAAATAGCGCATCCACTCATATGACACATCATGTCACTTGTCATCTAGGATGTGGAATATGACAGAAGAGCTGAAGGATCTTCTAAGCATCTTTCACTTCTGCATCAGCTTCAAACGTTGTATAGTTATTTTAATATCAAATTCCTACTGGACTCAGTTCTGCTGTAGGTTACAAAATGTTGGAGTAGACACAGCTTGCCTTGCTGTAATATATTAAGTAAGTGGTTTACAGATCATGATATGTTCCTAGCCTCTCAGATGAGCTATCTCATGACATCTTGAAAATGAATGAGTTGTACTTGCCAGATCAATGAGTTTTAATGCTTTTGGCTGCTTTTATATTTTAAAGGAAGATTTCTCAGTTAATAAGAATGACAAGTAATGTCCTAGAGGATGCAGATGCTGCTGTGGGTCATTTGCAGTTTTGTTCTTGGTGATGAGCTCTGAAATATTCTAGACCTGAACCTGAGTTGCTGTCTGAAGACATATCTTAAGCAGCGACCTGATGGAAGAAATCCTCATCTCCTGAGACAATTTGGAATATATGTGAAAATGCCAGTCTCCTTTATCCACAGTACAGCAACTGGTGTGAAAAATGCAGGAGGAGGCAAGTAACTTATTAATAGGTCCTGATGCTTGGAAGGAAAGGAGGCAATTTACTCTTCTAACTGACGGGTTTCAACAGCCAGTAGGGTCTAAAATCCTAAATGCCTTGTGGTAAAGAGTGAAATAGCCGAGGTATTAAGGCCTGACTGCTCTTACCTCAGCATGAATTAGGAATGGGTTTTTCCTCCTTCATTGAAATCAAAGCAGTAAATGTACCCAGTGGAGTGGAAAGAAATTCTTCAGGTCAGATAACAGGCAAACCTTTCCCTCCTGTGTCACTATCTCAAAACAGAAATGGGTTGCTTGATAAGTGCTGGTGAGTGGGATGTTTCAGGGTCATGCTTTGGTAGTTCTTCAGTGTTAATGGAAAGATCCGGAGGGATTTCACTACGAAATAAGAGGGAGGTGGAGATTGGTGATATCTTCAAGTGGTCAGAGGCCAAATAAAAGGAGAGAAAATTGGACTTAAGATAAAGAACTGATTTCTGTCTTTGAACTTGAATGAGGGTTTTGTTTTGTGAGTTATTTTGCAGTAAGATTAAGATTTACTACAAAAGCATGGAAAATAATGATCAGGTTTTCGGTTCATGGTGGTTCGTGAAGACCTTAAACAGTCTCAGAGCTTACAGGCAGTTTGGTTTGCGTTGGAAAGGACCTTAAAGCTCATCCAGTTCCAAACCCCTGCCACAGACAGGGACACCTTCCACTAGAGCAGGTTGCTCCAAGCCCCTGTGTCCAACCTGGCCTTGAACACTGCCAGGGATGGGGCAGCCACAGCTTCTCTGGGCACCCTGTGCCAGCGCCTCAGCACCCTCACAGGGAAGAGCTTCTGCCTTAGATCTAACCTGAACTTGCCCTGTTTATAACCTTTGGGCTATTGTGCTGTTCTGATCTGCTCATGCAGAGAGAATGTCTAACACTGCTCTGAACCTTCATATATACAATGGTAAACTTCAGTGACAGGAAGCTGTGCGAGGAGTTGTGTGGAAGAGGCATTGGGATCCAGTTGCTTGTGCACTGTAGTGTAGCACAGGCAAGCTTGGTCCCACACCCAGCTGAGGTGTTAACTTGCAGTGTTACCTTCCATAACCTATTTTCCCTTCTTTATCCTTTTCATGCACTAGACTTTGTGCAAGGATGGACCTGTCTCTCAAAAGAGCATCAGTCTTACCTTGAAGTGCTGCTCAAACACAAATAGGTGATGTTACAGATACCCACTGTAATGGCACCTGCTCTACCCACTGATCATGATCCATAAGTTCCTGATTAGCTCTTGAACCATCCCCAGGCAGAGCTCCATGCATCCAGCTGCTTCCTCAAATAAAGGGCAAGTCCCCTTCCGTGCTCTCTCAGTCTCCTTGAAAAGCCTGTGTCCATCCATTGCAGGGCTCTGGTCTTGTGAACCATCCTACTGTGTCTCCACAATTCCAATGAGCTTATCTCCCTGTAACTGTACATAGCTTTTCTAACTCCTCCTGTTTGGTCCCCATGCTGCCTGCATTGGTGTAGGTGTTTCTGAGAGGCAGCTGAGCATGATGAATCCCCAGTACAGGCTGGGGATGGCACTGGGATATGCTGTCTGACCATGAGGGAAGCTTTCTGGGAAAACAGGAGATGGGGAGAGGAAGGTGGGTCAGAATTTGTTCTTTTTTCCTCACTGGTATAAGAAGAAGACAGCACACTCCTTGTGAAGACTACAGCAGACAAATCAATCAAAGCTTCCCCACTTATGTTTAGAAGTATGGGAACAGCAGTACCTGCGAGGCAGAGATCTATGTGACGCTACCAAGCATCTTCTGGGGTATGACTTGAAGCTGCCAAGTGGATGGATACTTCTGTTTCCCAATGATGGCATCAGAAGGTTGTCATTTCAGGGCAGCTGACAGTCTGCTTTTTGGGCTCCTGCTGGTGTGATAGTGAATAATGCTCTGTCAGGTGTGAGATGGAAACATGTAGTTACTGAGCTTTCCTGGCTGCTGGGCTGTGTGGGAGGACAAAAGGGGGAGCAGGCGTTGAGGGAGAGAAATAGAACCTGAAGTTGAAACCAAGCTTTCTTCCTTTCCCTTTGCAAACTCTTGAACTTTCTTGACTGCTTCCCAAAATAAACTGAATCTTTTTAAGCTTTTTTAAGATGTTTTTTTCCTTGTTACAGTTACAGACCTGTAGTCCAACAGAGGAGCAATATTACTGTTCTTCAGTTTTTGTGGCTGAAAAAGCATGGTTTGAAGCAGATGAAGACTTGAAAAGGGAATTTGAGATACTTATGTGAGCAGTAGTGCATGCTGGGTTATGAGGCAGGTATGGCCAGTTGACTGTACTGATTTTATCAGGTTTGATTACTGTACTGAACAAAGTGTATGAGATTCTGATCGTGATTATGCCAATATAAAGGATATCTCATGAGGGTGTAGTTCAGTTCCAGAATTGAGTTCTCTTATTCATATGCAGACTTTAATAATGCACAAGACTGTAAGGAAAAGGCTATTGTTTTATGTGACTATTGTGATCTATCCTTGGGCAGTCAGACAGAAGAAAATGCTCTGAGTCATTACCAGTTTGGGTTGAAATGGAAACTGTGGTGCAGCAAGCAACTATAGCAGAAAGGTATGAATGGTTCAGTACGTGGAGTACTGGTGATTGCAAAGGTTCACAGTACAGTGAAATGGGCACCTCGGTAGTTCAATGGCCAGTGAAATACTGAGGCAGGTAAGACATTCAGAAAAGCAGGGAAGAGAAGGAGCCCGAGGGCAACCACGCTTCTCAAGCTGTTTGCCTTCAGACTGCTGTGAGGCTTGTCTTCTCCTTGTGCATTGTGGGGGTACCTGTTGTAGAACTGATCAGGAACAGAACTAACTTCCCAGCGTTGCACACTACACACAAACATGCATAAATTGTTGTTGATTACATAAATACTGTCCTCATAGTAGTAGCTATGCATTTTCCTTCCTAAAGCTGTTCTGTAAGCCACATCATGGCTGTGGTCTCTCTTCAGCAGAGATTTAATGTGGGGTAATGTCAGAAGTGGAGAGCAGTGGGGAAGGAAACTGCTAAAGCGTTTGGCAGCTGCACATGAATAAGAAATGCTGTTTCCTGTAAGCTTTTGATGTTGGGTATTGCCAGGTATCCCATACAATAGGCAAACATAGCGTACTGTCCTGGTAGGGCTTGGGGCCAGGGTCTGTGAGCTTTAAGGTTAACATTGGAGATGACTGAAGAGTTTGAGTAATTTTGAGTGAATGGGCAGTGAAAGAAGCTGCTTCCTAGAAGGAGGCAGTAGGGGTGGAGAAAAAGAAAGACTTTGAATCTGAGTCTGCTGTGTTTGCACATGTATCTGTGCTGCTAGTGTTGCTTTCCTCCTGGAATTGCTCTCTGACCTTACACTGCCAGAATACTGCTTTATACTTTTAAGAGGAAAGCATCTGGTCTTGTACCATGCGGTGATGCACACAATGGTTGATATGCAGTAGTATTTGCCCGAGGCTGCACAGCCAAATTCCCCACTGGTTGCTAACAGGCAAGTTTTGCCCTTCAGTAGCTACATGCTCTTTTAACAGCTGTGGAGGACCTTACCATCAGTTGCCACTTGCCTTTAGGACCAAGTACATTCCTATAAAGCAGGGCTACTTTCCCAAAAGGCCTGCTTTTTGAAACACCCATTAATTGCAGGTCATTTTAAATGCAACAGGATACTTCTCGTTGTTCAACAGGCTGTAGATTCATCTGAAGTAAAAAAATAAAGAGCACTTGCTGTAATTATGACTGAGAAACAGCAAGTTTCCTCCTGAGCCTCCACTGAGCCCACGTCCAGGGTGGGTAGGGAAAGCAAGCTGCTCTTCTGAGCCCCAGTTCTGGCTGCTCAGGTCCTCTAGGAGAGAGATGGCAGCATGTAGATGTGCCAGCTGAAGGAAACAGTCAATACACAATCCACAAAGCTGTTTACCAGGAGGATCAGATTTTACTTTCTGACAGGTTTCTCCTCCACTGACTCCAACTGTGCTGTTCCTGAAGTGTTCTGGGAGGAGTTTCAAAGGCTTTGACCCCGCAGGAGCTGCCAGTGTTCTGAGAGCTTTTGCAGTAAAGGAAGGCAAAACATCCTTCATCGAAGGGTTGGATTCTTCGGAGGGTGGCTCAGAATCTCTGCTTGTAAATGCACTTACTCTTCCTTCATAATGTTATGGGGGCAGATTCTCCAATTGTGTCCACTCTGAATGTTCAAACAAGAAGTTGCCCATTGACAGAATTGGAGACTATTTTGTGTGCTGTCACACCTTTTTTCTGTTAACCCTTGGCAAGTTATTTTGACCAGTATTTTCATGGCTGTTTGATAGTCTGTATTTTAACTTCTGCTTTTCCCCACTTGGTACACAGCAAACTTGACTTTATGTTGCTTGGCCTCTGATGCAAAACAGAGCTATGAATACTTAGCACCTATAAAAAACAATGAACCTGGCCTTAAAGAATTATAATTGTCTATACAGGAAAACTTTGACCTTGGACAACAGGAGATGACAGGCATAAGAGGATGTGATTTTTCAAGCTAACGATGTTAATGGCACCTAAGCAGGCTATTTATTAGAGAAAATAGAGATGGGATTGTAAAAGTTGAAATGTGAATGAAAAACTTGACTAGAGAAGTCTAGTAGCATAGCCTAGTTCTGTCAGCTTAAACCCCCTGGTTATTTGTGGAAACAACTGCACTTTCAATGCTAGTATTACTTTTTCTGGTCCTGTCAGGAAAGAGCTGCAATGTGCAGATATGCAGTCTCTGTAGTGTAAGAGATGGCTGTACCTTCCCAGTATCAGCTGATAAGCTCAGTGCTGATATCAGTGCAATAACAAACCCATCCTGTTCTTCTGTGTTCCTTGTGTGATCTCTCTGCTGTTTCTGTGTTGTGTCTTTGTGTAGTGAATACGCCGGGTGTGCTGTAATTCAGACTGCGGGCTTCAAAAATCACAGTCGGGCAAGTAAACAGGGTGTAACAATGATGATAACAACTACAGCTCATAAACGGTGAGGCAGCAGGGCCAGGGCAGTGATTGTGCCCCTATTCTCAGATCTGGTGAGGCCGCACCTCTAATCCTGTGTTCAGGTCTGGGCCCCTCACTACAAGAGGGACATTGAGGGGCTGGAGCGGGGCCAGAGAAGGGCACCGGAGCTGGTGCAGGGCCTGGAGCACAGTGTGATGTGGAAGGGCTGAGGGACCTGTGGGGGTTCAGTCTGGAGAAGAGAAGGCTCAGGGGGGACCTGATCGCTCCCTGCAAGTGCCTGAGAGGAGGATGGAGCCAGGAGGGGCTGGGCTCTGCTCCCAAGGAACAAGGGATGGGACAAGAGGAAACGGCCTCAAGCTGCACCAGGGCAGGTTTAGATGGAGCTGAGGAACAATTTCTTGATTGAAAGGGTTGTGAAGCATTGGAACAGGCTGCCCAGTGCAGTGATGGAGTCACCATCTCTGGAGGTATTGAAAAGACATGTAGATGTGGTGCCTAGGGACATGGTTTAGTGATGGACTCGTCAGTGTTAAGTTTCTGATTGGATTCAATGGTCTTAAATGTCTCTTTCAACCTAAATGATTCTGTGATCCTAAACCAGCTTGATGGGACCAGTGCCTTCCCATTAGAAAGGGAAAAAAACCTGAACCCCCAAAGAAAAGGCTTTTTTACTGATAGCTTTCAGCCTTCCACAGGCTGATGATGTGTTTTATGTTATTGCTTGTGTACTGAGTCCTTCCTACCATTT
Source organism: Psittacula echo (assembly GCF_963264785.1). Classification (NCBI taxonomy): domain Eukaryota; kingdom Metazoa; phylum Chordata; class Aves; order Psittaciformes; family Psittacidae; genus Psittacula; species Psittacula echo. Next base: position 1,739,275 of record NC_137738.1, on the reverse strand, counting down.
CTGATTTTACTGCTATTATCTGTCTGCTGCCATCATGATAGTATTAGAAACAAAATGTATAATTAGGGTTGTCTACGCATTTTCTTTCTATTTCCCATTTGACTCATATTTTTAACTTTCTAAATCTTTCTATTTCCAAGTTGAGATAATCCAGGTCATCCATTTCTGAGAGCAAGGGTGTTGTTTGTCCATGTAACAGAACAGGATTTTGATCTTCAGAGCATATATATAAGAACAGCAGGGCTGGAAATTCAAATATGTCAGGAAGAGAATACTCACAGAGGAGAATTCTTAGGTAAAAACAGAGCCTTCTTTCAAGAAGCATACCAACAATGTAAGGACCTTTAACAGCAACCCATTGGAAAATGCTGGCCTTGGAGGGCACACAAGATTATGCAGTTACTGAGATAGCCACATGCATAGTTTAATGTCAGTTGAATTGCTGAATAGGCATAAAAATTATATGTATTGCCTTCTCTGGATGAATCACAAGAGAATCATGGAAGATAGGAAAACAGGGAGATAACTGACTTTAGTGCGACTCAGGAGAAGATGAGCATGTTTAGCTTCTGAAAGTCTGGCTCTGAAGACAAGGCATGTAGGCACCCTTTAGCTGCCAGTGTCTGCAGCCCAGCCTAGCAGGCCGACCACATCCACAAACTATGGGGAAGCAGCCACTGGGATAAGCAGCGTGTGCTGGGCATCCAGCTGCAGGAGCGTTCACAGACAGTTCTGTGCTAGACCTCACCCAAGCTGTGTTGCTATACACAGGTATTTGTTATACACAGGTATTTGTTAGCATGTCTGTCAGCCAGGTGTGACTTGTTGGTGTGTTTTGGATTGTCCAAGTTGGAGCTTTTTGCATTGTTTTGTTTGCTGAGATCCTTACAAGCATCCTCCTTTGTGTCTTATTCGGGCAGTACATCCTCCTCTGCTGTGCTCCTCTCTAGCCCACTGTGATTCCAGAAAGTGCTGTGTGCTTCATTTCAGGCACTGCTTTTTTAGATATGTGGGACAGGCAATTAGTGAGTTAATTGGTGATGTCTGTGTGTTGCAATTAACCTAATTATGGGTTTGATTACATTAATTAAACTCTTGCTTAGACATCAGCTGTTTAATCATTTGCCTTCGGGCTCCCCCTTACTTGGGGCCCTTCTGAAACCTGGTTTGGGTTGGCAGAGTTGAGGAGTGAGTGTGTGATACTGGCACATATGTGTCAGCACCAACACTGCAAACACTTTTTCCCCTTAAACTTTCTCTTACTAAAACCCTATTGTAAAAATGTCATTGGTAACTTCTATACAGCCGTTCTTTGGACGCTGTTTGAAAGTGTGACTCTCCTCCAGGGTCATGGGAGTTTACACTACTTTGCCTTTTGGTACATATGTGTGCTGTATGTTATGCTTATGGATGCTTTGCTGGATGTGCAGACCCTGAGAGGAAAAGTCTTGCTTGGCTGTTGTAGCATTAATATATGTATATTTCCCCCTCAGTACAGTTAGCTGGTTTGCATCGCAGTTTGTTTTGGAGAGGCACTGACTTGTAAAGGGACAGGATTTGGGAGCTAAGCTATAGTGAGCTCCGGCAGAAGCAGCAGTGGCATAGCATGGTAGGAAAGCAAGGGTACTGTTTCTGGGCCTTATGAGATATTCCTGTCTTTGGTAGCCATACTGAGATGAGCAGTGAATTGTGGTGTTTCTGCTGTTTAGAAAGCCTGCAGAGGTCTGGTGCAAGTCAGTAAGGATGTGGATTTTCAGTGGAAAGCACTTTTAGGTTTTATTTTAAGGTAGAAACGTAGCATCTTTGACTTCTTGTAAGTAGGTTATGGCAGAGACTCACTGATTAATTCCCGAACTCTTCAATTCTGGTTGCTTCACCTTTTATCTTCTGGATAAATATGGTTGATATTGGAGATATTACAGTGGTTAGTAATTCTCATTGCAGAAAAGTCAGTGCTGTGGTTCAGTATTTGTTAGCTGAGGGGTAATACTCTTCTTGACGTACCTGTGAGGGAGAGAAGAACTTGGTCAATGAAGATACTTCTTTCCTTCCCTATTTGTCGTGTTGTCTAGTGGTGTCCGTGTGACAGCTTGAGCCCATGGACTGATGTTTTAGGCCAGGCAACAGCAATTTAAACACACTGCAAATGCTGGGCTGTTGACTGAGACCCTGGTGATAGACTGTACCATTTAATGACAAGATGGTTTGTGTTAATTCTTCTTGAACTGAGTAGCCTTCGCTAGGGGTACTTTGGCAGTAACTTAGAGTGATAAGGAGATGTGGACATGGGGAGGTGGTACTAGTTTCAGAAATGAGATATGTTGTACATGAATCCAATGCAGAGGTTTGTGCCTAGAAGCTGAACATCAGATCTGGTAGCTAGGTTCACTCAGCTGAGCACCAGCAAGCAAGCCACACTTGTGTCCCTTCACAGCAATTCATTGCACATACAGCTGGGAAGTCCAGGCCAGACTGTGGCTTTCCCGAAAGCAAGGAGAAATGTAGGTCTTCTGTATGGATTGCTAGCTGACAGAAAGCAATGAAGAAATGGGTCCTTCAGCAAGAAAAGACTAACTCTGGTGGAGTGAGTCCTATGGCAACATCGATGCTGCTACACCTTCCTCAGGATAACTCAGATCTTGTAAACCTGAGCGCTGAAGCTCGTGCCTAGGAACTGGTTCATCCACAGCCTTGTAGCAACTGCAATGATTTATATGGCTATAAACATTTGCAGGCTGACTTTGTAGCGTGTTTTCATCCAGCCTGTGCAGAACGGGCTAAGTGACTGTAAATGCAGTGAAAAGGGAAACTGAGCAATTCCATGCAAATGTCTTTTATCTGGCAACATAGACTTCCCTGATGCTGCACCAGTAGCTCAGCTTGTGATGCTCAAGGAATGAGCACAAAGGACTAATGCAGAAACTATGTTGTCTGAATGGATTATTGGAACTGGTGACAAACACACACAAAAGGAGGAATTCAGCTCTGCGTGTGCGTGTGTAAAACAAGTATTTCTACTTGCTGAATACTTCAGTGTGCCCTTGTGTTGGGGTTCTGGTCTCTTGGGGCACCCAGCAGCCCCGTGTCATTGTTTCAGCTGAGGGTGCTCTGCAGCTTGATGTACCAAGCCTCAGGTTAGAAAGATGGCTTTTCAGAGCTGAGAAGCACTTCAAATTGATGGCACTTTTACAGCGAATACCTTTCCAGGAGGCTGAACAGCAGCAAGCCTACAGAAGCCAATTCCTTTATCCACAGCCTTATCCCTTGTGATTGCTGTGACGATTAAATAACTCCAGAGCAGAAGAAGTTTGACTGGCATTTGCCTTGAGCGTTCTTGCGCAGTGCTTCCTTAATGAGCTCCCACACTTCCAGCGTGCAAAGCTCTCTGAGCTCTCGCTTTTAGTGTGATAAAAGTCAGTTGGATGGGAGGGAGAGAGACGGGGCGGCCATGTTCTGGTGTCCTCATCATAAAAAGGACATGGAGCTGTTGGAACAAGTCCAGAGGAGGCCACGAGGATGATCAGGGGCTGGAGCACCTCCTGTATGAAGAGAGGCTGAGAAAGTTGGGGCTGTTCAGCCTGGAGAAGAGAAGCTGCGTGGAGACCTCAGAGCAGCTTCCGGTGTCTGAAGGGGCCTACAAGGATGCTGGAGAGGGACTCTTCATCAGGGACTGCAGGGATAGGACAAGGGGTAACGGGTTCAAACTGAAAGAGGGGAAGTTTAGATTGGATCTAAGGAAGAAATTCTTTACTGTGAGGGTGGTGAGGCACTGGAATGGGTTGCCCAGGGAGGTTGTGAATGCGCCATCCTTGGCGGTGTTCAAGGCCAGGTTGGATGAGGCCTTGGGTGCCATGGTTTAGTGTGGGCTGTCCCTGCCCATGGCAGGGGGGTTGGAACTGGATGATCTCAAGGTCCTTTCCAACCCTGACTATTCTATGATTCTGTGATTGTATGAAGGGTTAGGGATGATCATGAAGGGAGAGCAGAGGCTGCCATGGGGCATGAGGGGTGAAGGGAGATCATGATGGGAGAGGAGGGGCAGCCATAAAGGGTAAAGGAAGATCATGAGGGAAGATTGTGAGAGGAAAGGAGGGGTGACCATGAGGGTTAAGGGACAGCCATGGCACATTGGGGGGTAAAGGGCAGTTGTGAGGGGAGATCATGAGGGGAGAGCAGGGGATGTGAGGGGTGGCCACGCAGCATGTGGGATGGCCATGAGGGGAGCTTTTGAGAGGAGATGAGGGGTGGCCATGAGGGGTAGAAGCAGCAGCTGTGGAGTGTGTGCCACTATGGGGGGAAGATGAGGGGTGGCTGCAAGTGGAGATCATGAGGGAAGAACTTAAGGGGAGATCAGTTTGCCCTCAGTGCCATGGGTCAGTGGTGAGATTGGCAGCGCTGGCGTAATGGATGGGCTTTGTGATCATAAAGGTCTTTTCCAACCCAGTTGGTTCTATGATTCTAGGATTGTAATGTTGATGAAATGATTTTGGGTTTTTTTGTTTGTTTGATATTGTTTGGAGTTTTTGGTTTATTTTTTAAAGACTTTTATTAGCAGTTGTCCTTTCTGTGCGGAGTATGGATTAAGGCAAGTAGAAGTTTTATATCCATTACAACTTAATTCTGTTCTAACTTTAGTCTAGCTGGAAGTGTAAGTCTATCAGACAGTACAAGGGTACAAGACAAGGATAATATAGGAAGGAAAGCCCCCCTGATAGGAGCACTGGAAGATTCCAAAGTATTTCTTTAAACTACAAAATACTTATAAATTTTCATGAAACTGCTCTGACAATGTGTTCCCACTGTCATTGCTGCTGGAATCACTAAAGGACATTGCTCCTTTGCAAAGGCTGAGGAAGAGGAGACTGAGGCAAGTGCCAGCAGAAGGGAGTCAGGACCAGGCATCACCTGCGGGAGCTGCTCAGGTCTCAGTGGTCGCCAATGGGAAGGGGAAACATATTTTAATGTGTGGGGTGAGGTATAGAAAGAGTTCCTTTCAGGATCTTCTGCCTTCTCTGTGATACACGTATGTGTTTTCTCCCTCCTGCGCTCAGATTTGGATCATGGGAACAGGTATTCTGCTTTGTGAATCCTGATGGTGATTCCAATCAAAAATGGTTCACTGAGCAATTTCCTGCTTTCCTGTGCCCTCATCAGACCGCGCTAACGTGCAGTGTGGAATGGGGCAGCGTTTAGAACTGTTCAAGATTTTGCATCTGTACCTTGTCAGTGGTAGAAAAATAATGTCAAACACGAAAGGCTCCCAGCAAAATATCAGCTGGGGAGAAAAAATGGTTCAAGATGCTGGCAACATGCTCAGAAGAATCGGTGTCTCCTCTCCTTCCAGCTGTGGAGGAGTGATCTCTAGATGCTGTCCCTAGTGGCACAGGGATGAGAACCTGGGCAAGTGAATGTGCTGTGAAGAGATCTGTGGTTGTGCAGGAGCTCTTGAAGCTCTTTCTGCCGGTCTGCAGAGTAGCACAAAGGATTTACCCCTCGCTTTCACACCCTGCTTTTGACAACCTGTTTACTTAGGCTTTGTGTGAAGGATACGGTGAGGACCCAACAGTTTTATTCTCTTTAGTGTCCTCTGCAGTAATCTGTCTGGGTTTGTTGTTTAGTTCCCTTGGCTTGTTCTAAAGTGTTTATTCTTTCATCTTTCTGGCTTATTGCCTGAGCTTTCAGAATTAAAGAAATGGGGAAAAGTAAATAAAAATCTTAGAGTATTTGCTTTAAGATATAAAAAAAATGAGCAATTTATTTTCATTAGCCTCTAGCTAAGACAACATTCTCACCGTGCTATTTGTTATTGCAGGCACTGTGTTTCTCTGGTCTGACTTGCACATTCTAAAGTGTCTTGCATTGCAGTCACAATGTCGACACTCTTCAAACAAAGCTTTTAGGGGTGTTTGTTAGCCACAGCTCAGCCTACTACTGCAGCATGTCACTTACAGGTCTTAGTGAATGCTGTCTTAAACAGTTTCTTCATTAAGCAGCAGGGTTTTGGTATGATTTCTTTTTCCTGGAGAAATGAAGATTTACCCAGAGACAGTGTTTCTGTATTCTCCTGGGAGCTGGTTACCAAATGTTCAGAGATTATCAGCGCTTGTTAGCCTCTGGAAGCTGCAGAAGGTTCTGGACACAGTAAATGAATGTTATGACCTGCCAAGGAAATAAGCTGAGAGGCAAAGGGCAAAGCAAAAGGGGGAAAAAAATCCCAAACTCTGCTGCTTATCTCATCAGTGCTAAAAAATACTGCAGGTACAGTGCAGGAGCCAGTGGGGACTAGAGCAAAGGGGAAAGGACCTGAGTTGGCACATCTGGGCTGAGTTCCCAGCACTGTCACACACTGTCCTGTGTGACCTTCTACAAACTGCTCTGTGTCTCTGCTTTGCCTGCCTTGCCTAACTCTTCGCATCTTACTAGTGCAGAATGTCTTTTACTGTGCCCTGTACATACCATACCACTGTCTAGCTATTCTCTACCTCTGCAGTGCTACTGAGGTGTGTCTTCTTGACTTGGAGGGTATTGGTATCGGTAAAAGCAAGCCTGTACGCAAAACTGGGTATTTAAACTCTCCCTGTATTTTCACCAGTTCAGGTATCATCTGGTGCTCTGTATTCCACATTCCCAACCTCACCTATATCCCTTTTCTGCTCCTTCATACCCCCTCTTCTTTAGGCTTGCATCCCTGTCTCTCCTTTTCTCTCTTCTTCCAACCCATGAAGACTCCCTGTTGTCTCAACCATCTAATTTAACTTTGATTCCCTCCTAGTCATTAGGCTTCTCTATTGAGGCCAAGAAGGTCTGGCAGCCTCTTTGATGGGTCTGCTAAGCTGTTGATTTAAATTTTGCAGGCTCTGTGATGCAGAGAGACTGCTAAATCACTGCTCCCATAACAGGTTTCTGGGAGGCTGGAGGAAGACAGAGTGTTGAAGGGAAAACTGGAAGAGGTGGGAGAAAACAGGAGGGAAAAACTTCTGGAAGGAAGCATGAAGCATAATTTTGGGCCAGGTAGATGACAAGATACTGACAGCAGGAAAAGGTTCAAAGAAGAGAATGTGTGTGCATGTGTAGATGGAGAAGGCAGATAGACTGTTACCCATCAGAGGAGCATTTGTCAGAGGGAGCTGAAACCATGGTGACTGGATCCTGAATGCTCAACATCAGGAGTGATATTTAGGCACAGCTTCAAGAGATGCTTGTCCAGCATATCTAGCTGTGTGATGTACAGGTAGGCTGTCTTATTTAAAAAAACAGGCAAGAGAACAACAAACCAAAAACCTCAACCCCCAAAACAATGAAACCACCAACAGGGCTGTGTACTATTCAAAGCATGTCAAGTGAGCTTGACAGAAAAATGTTTTAATAGCCTGGTGCTCATGTGCTGATTGATTACAGCAACAGATCAAAGATGAGTATTCTGTCAAGAACCATTAATATCTGTCAGCCAGTACTAGCTATAGAATATCCAAAATTTGAGCTGTTGAAAAGCATTCTATCCTTGCCTTATTCCTAAGACCAGTAAATCAATATTCATGATGGTGCACAGAGCTTACAGTCTTCACTGCACGTAGCTTTTAAAAGATGAGCTCGCAGGTTATTACCACAATTTGTTAAAGTGCTAAAATAAGTTCCTGCGTTTTTGCTTCTTTATAATTTGATAACTTCAATGCCTGTAAATGACATGGAATATATTTACCACAGTTGTTTGCCCAACTCCTACTATTAGCCTCGAATTACTGTATGAGCTGCGAGGTCTTCTTGTTGCCTCCATCAGTGGGACAAAGAATTTAAGATCTGGTAGAAGGCTACTTAGATGATACTGTATGTGGCAGAGAATTACAGAAGGCAATTTCTTCAGTGCTTAAACAAGAGGAAGATAACTTGTGATAACTGCAAAAACTGTCTTGGAAGTCCTGTGGTGGTGTGAAAATAATCCCTGATCTGCAGGAATTGTCAGGGAATACCTTATTAATGACTGCTGCAGGATTAGGCTAGATCCGGTGTTGTGGCAGCAGAGAGTGAGGTTCTGAACTGTCAGGACTTTGAATTTTGGAATCCAAAGATGAGGACTTAAGTTCTGGAAGAGCCATTGTTCTCATCTCATGTGCCCTGAATCACAGTGATGAGCAGTTTACTGTGAGGTTTGACTCCTGATGATGTGCTAGGGCTAACTTAAACTGAGAGTCTAGCTACTCTTACCAATTGCTACAGCCACCTTATATCCCTGGGGTTCCTAAGACTTTGTTCATGCACACATGTGAAATCAGTTAAACCAATCTTAGAAATTGCCTGTTTCCTAGGATCTCTGGAAGTGCTAGGTGGGATAGTAGGCGTTCTTCACCTGCTGGAGAACCTCTCAAAGGAAGGCTTCCTGGACCATGCCTGCCAGAAAATGCGCTATTCTATGAGAGGTGAGAGCAGAGAGGTCTGTGCTTATGGCCAGAGATACCTGTCTCTCCTGTTCTAGTCAGTTACTTCATGGCTAAAAGGCTCGAAGGAGATGGAGATTTTGGCTTCCTATCCCTGCTGTATTTTTGGAGATTGGAACAGGTCTGACTCTTTCCTAACTCAAAACTCTTTTCTTCTCCTTTCTCTTTCTCTCAAAATACCCAGTCACCTTTCAGTGAAGGAAGTCTACAGGAAAATGGGGGACCTGAGTTCATGTCTCTACTCCTGCACTGAAATTTGAAATGCAGGCCTGTTGTATCGCAGACATTGCAGGGGATATAGTTGCAGCCTTCCCTAAATCATTCTTCTGTAAGCAAGGAAAAGCTTTGTGTGCTTAATTACTGCATGAGGTTTGTAGATGTAAATTATTTACAGAGGTATTTCATTATCTTAGAGGGTCCTCTGTACCTTTTACTGGCCAGCTTCAGTTTACAGCATCTGCAAATGTCATTCTTGTGTGCCTCACTGGTTCAGGCTCTGCACAAGCGATAGAGTGCTCTGGAAAGTTCCCAGGGGGGTATTACTACATCATTACTTCTGACTGTGTAAGTTTGTATATGTGCAAATATGTTTGCATTTTGTGCTGGCTTGATGACAAACTCACCAAAGCACAAAACACAGCTACCTGATGTTTTTAGATGTCAGAAGACTTTGACATAATGAGGCAGTATCTCTTACGCAGTAACATCTACCCCTGAATATCATGATGTATCTCTTTTAGAAGTTAGGTGTGGAACTCCCAGCTGTATGCATGCTTACCTTTACTGCTGCTTTCAGTCCTGCTGAGTTGTAATAAACCAGCAGAGTCAGCCTGGAATACAAGCATCTTCAAAAGTGGAGCCGTAGGAACAGTAATGATTGCTCATTTCTGAAAGTTAGGCTATAACCCTCTTCACCACTCCAGAGGAAAGCATTCTTCTCACGTGCAGCCATCCATGGTTTCTCATTAAAAACCCAAACAGTTGTTTCAGTGGGTCTGGCTGGTTTTTTTTTTTTTTCTGATAAGCCGTATGTGTCTTCACTAACCTGTCATTTTACTTGTCAGTAAAGCAGGCCCTCTAGAGAAGCCACTGTGGGTGAGCTTTTCCTGTGTCACATTCCTGCACATAGTGGATGCACCTATTGATTTTGGCCTGCAAGTGCATCTGTGATGAGTGTGTGGGAGGAGCATGACTCAGACCTAGTCATTCTGGTGGCAATTATTCTTTAACCACCTCAAATTAGTCTTCAGCTGTGAATGTTGTCTTTATCTCAGATATAATTAAAAATGTCGTAACAACATAATTAAAAAAGTATTCTTATTTGTGTTATAAACATCATTAAATATTTGTAGCTACTTAATGACACTGGAGAAGAGAAGCTTCTGGACCAGTTTGTCTTAAGGTTGGTTTGGGAATTGTTTGAAAACCCTGCATGGAATATAGTCACATAACTTGTTTGTACTTGTTGCATGTGCAAGATGGGATTGGCAGGTCAGGCAGTGTCAGCTGGAGAGCATCTTGCAGTCTTTCTGTGGTTATTGAAATCACAACACCCCAGGAGCCTGGCTTACCAAGGTGATTACATCAGAAGCTTTAGACTGAGCTGCAGAGAAGCAAAACAGGCAGGCACAGCGCAGTCCAGTTAAGGGCAATAGCTTTAGGGGCTTAATTTTATGGTAAAGTTGATCTGAACTGAGAACTAGTTGTTGTCCTTAACTCTGGTATCTATTCATCCTGTCAGATGCAGCCATGCTCTTAACTCTAGTGGGCTGGCCCGTCAACTGAACAGGCTTGACAGCTCCTTGATGATTAACACATCCTCTGTGTGCAGTCAGTGGAGATCACTGGTTGTTGTGCAGCGTGACTGCTTGAGCAAAGTCAGCTTGAAGGTTACTAGTGAGTGGAAGCCAGGTAAGCTACAGAAGACCCAGGCTTCCTTCCAGTTACACTCTGTCTGTTGTTTTAAGGATTTTGTTTAACTACTTTATAGTTTGGGGACAGTGCAGTTAATCCAGAGAAGTTACTTCCCTATGGAATCTGGGGACAAGGGATGTGCAGATTTTCCTATCAGCAAGCCAGGAGTCTGCCACCCACCTCTGGTTCACTTCACAATGAAACCATATACCTTCATCCCACTCTGATTTTATATGGGTCTAATTTATAGGCACTAAAATTTTACTTTTTCTTTTGTTCCCAGAGAATACAAAGCCTAAAGAAGGACTGTGATGTTCTTACTACGTAGGCAGCAAAAGCTTTTGTAACTCAGTGGATGAAAGTTGGTGGTCAGAGAACTGTTTTGTCTCAGTATTTCTCCTAACTGTCTCCTTAACATTAATCACAGACGTATGTGCTCACACCTGTGGAGTAGTGTTTAAAGCCTATGTTTAAGAGCATAGCTAAGTTGAGGTTTTAAGCCTAATGAGAAGTGACAGCATTGCAGCCTCAGGGGAGGCCTTGGGCCTTTTCTCCTTGTAGTCTTACTGGTGGATTCAGATATGAATATACTCAGCAAGAAATGCAGCCAGCTACCAACTTCCCACTTGGGCACTGTGGTGGGAGTAGAGGGAGTCTACCTGAATCCATTTATCATTGGGAACAAAAGATTACTCTAAATATCTCACTCAAATGTAAGATACCTTCATTAAATGAGGTCTGGAGCAATGACCAAAAGGAATCACAGTGATTGCTTTTGGTCACTGAGGGCTGCCCAAGAGAGTGATGCTTGGGCAGTTGTCAGCAAGTCACTTTAGGCATCAAACTCTTGTGTTGCATCAATGATGAGGGGAAGTGCAGTCCAGAATTCAGTATATGTTAAGTGCTGGATGGTGGCTTTGCTATGCAAAATTCAGATCCAGTTCTGAACTCTCAAAGGCCACAGGTAGGTTACTGCAAAATCAGGCTCCAGTTGCCAACAGGAATGGGCCTGAGCCAGCGTTGTAGGGAAGGGGCCAGAAAGTTTGGATAAAAGATGATCTCTTTGAGCCTCCCTAGATTTCCTTCCTGCAAGACTTTGTGGAAAACACCGTAAGAATCACAGAGGAATTACGGTAAATAGGGAAACCAGAAAAACTGTGTACGTAAACAGTTTCATGTGAAAATACAGCGACTTTTCCTTTTTACTCACTCCTTTCTCTAATCTTTTCCTGACTGTTGTTTCTATGTGTAGTTCTATTTCAGTAATAGATTTTAAAAACCTGAGAGTTTGCTTCTAGTTGGAGGTAACCATTTCAGATAAGTTGAGGGGAGATAAAACCCAGCTTTCAAAGCAAAAGCCTTCATATTGGTGTAAGTCAGTAAAAACCTAGAAGCAGTATCTGGAGATTTAATTTTAAGCAAGTACATGAAAATGGGCATGCATTACCTTGTATAAACTGTAGAAGAAAAATTATATGCCCTTAAATGGTTCCATCGTCATTTAAATGGTGATCTGTTCATTAGTGCTGGGAAATGAAATGGAAATCCATTCCAATTTTCTAGACAATTTAAATTTTATTGTCCATAAAATTCTCCAGTAAAATAGTGTCCTTTCTTGCAAACGGCAGAGGATTTAATCGGATTTTACCATTTGAATAATTCCCACTATGGTCAAATCAGCTAGTGAAAACATTGAGCTGAAGTCAGCCCTTGTTGGTAGAAGTGTTCCCACTGGTGAGTCTGGCCTCTTGTGTTTGGAATACAGATGGTTTTTGCAGCTGTAATCTGTTTGTACAGTTAGTTTCCTCTTGATAATCAAATTGGCTTAGTCTAAAGCAAGCCTTAGTGTTTGCTGAAGTACACATGCTTAAAACAGAACATCAAGATCCTGCTCCACATTTACAATCCCTTATGACCCTCCTGAAGATGTTCTGACAAATATCTTGTTCTTTACAGGAATTGTAGTTATTTTAACTACTTGTGAAAATCAGTACATTGCCTGGCAATTCTGTTCTTAACCTCATCAGAGGGGAAACCCTTTTTGGTATCAAGAGCTAAGGCCCTGATTTCAGTTCATTACTAGGCATTACTATGCTTGCAGTTACTCATGGCTATCTGGCAGTTTTAAGAATTTACCTGTAAGTTGAGGCAGAACAAATATCTTCATCTATGAAGAGGAATGTGGCCAGCAGGTCAAGGGAGGTGATTCTGCCCTTCTGCTCTGGAGTCCCTCAGTACAAGAAATACATGGACCTGTTAGAAAGGGTCCAGAGAAGGGCCACAGAAATGATCAGAGGGATGAAGCACCTCTCCTATAGAACAGGCTGAAACAGTTGGGGTTGTTCAGCCTGGAGAAGACTCCAGGGAGACCTTATTGCAGCCTTTCAGTTCTTTAAAGAAGGGCTCGTGAGAAAGATGTGGAGAGACTTTTGAGCAGGGCCTGTTGTGACAGGACGAGGGGCGATGGGTTTAAACTAAAAGAGAGGAGATTCAGGCCGGATGTGAAGAAAAAATTCCTTACACTGAGGTTGGTGAAACACTGGCACAGGCTGCCCAGAGAGGTGCTGGATGCCCCATCCCTGGAGACATTGCAGGCCAGGCTGGATGTGGTTCTGGGCAACCTGATCTAGTCGAAGATGTCCCTGCTCATTGCAGGGGGTTGGAGTAGAGGAGTTTTGAAGGTCCCTTCCAACCCAAACTGTTCTACAGTTCATATATCTAGTTTATGATGCACCTTCGGTTGTAAATGGTGTTAGCCCACTGGGACTAACCCAGTCAGTGGAAGTGCAGGGCCTTGCAGGAATATTGATTCCTTCAGTAAGTTTAAGTGAGAGGAGTCAGGTGAAGTGCTGGTTCTGTTTGTTTCTAGAATAAGAACATGCAGCCCTGTTTTCCTGAAAGTGAGAGAAACTTGTGGTTAGGGGTTTCAAAGTGTACCGGCTTGAAATCTCTCCGTATCCAGGGTGCTCTTCTCTTTTATTCTTTTCAGTGTCATGCTTGTGGGCTTCCCTTTACAGCACATATGTAACGTACAACCGGACTCTTATTGCTTAATTTTGCAACCAAGGACACATCCAAGTCCCCACAGGCCAGTTCTGACTTGTTGTACATCTGATTATTTTAGTAATCTGCTTTTCTACAAGCATATCGGCTGCAATGGAGTCTGTGGCTGTCATTAAATCCCTCTCTAGATGACTGTTAATGCCTCTCAGTGTAAATATCATACTAAACTCTAGCTTTCAAAATGAATGATGTGTTTTGTGACTCTAGATTCTTGCCACTTTACTTGTTTGGACACATCTTAATTTGCCAAAATCCATACTTTGCAGTGTCCATTAGTGGGATTGCGTTGGTTTAGTCAGGTACTGCTGCAGGGGCCTTGGCCCTGGAGGGAGTAGCCACCTTTCCTTTGCACAGATTGCCAGGGGGCCCTCCATCCACTCTTTTCATAAGCAGGCTCTTGGATCCAAGCTGCAGCCTTTCAGAGCGTGCAGACTGGTGCTGGCCGTTCACTGTGAGTTTAGAGAGAGCTGTTTGTGTTGGGAGTTTGTTTTATTGGCTTTTATTCACTTTGGCTCTGATCACTCCTCTGATCAGTTTTGGTCTGTGTGTTTTCCCATGCTGTTTATCTCAGCCCAAACATGCTGAAGGCAAGAGCAAAACCTGTTAGAGATTTGTGCTGCCCACGATGCCCGGGTTTGTGAAATCCTTGTGGGCCAGAACACCTGCAATTGCTGCTACCAGCTGTGTGGGTGCTACCAGATGGAGGCAAAATAAAACCCCACCAGTTTTGAAACATCCTTGGGGATGCTGGAGGTCAGTGTCTGTGGAAGGTTTGGTGTTTTACCAACACTTACGTCTCTTCTTCCGTATTAAGCCTTAAACTGGCAAAATGTAAGTAGTTTCAAGTCCCTGAGATAACAGGAGGTTATTTGCCTGAGGGTCTGTGCTGCTGTAGTAGCAGTCTGCTTTTGTTTAGTGAAGTTAGGAAAGGGTATGAGCGGAGAAGCAGTGGGAGCCATTCTTAACCCTTCCCTTTCTGCCTTTGCGCAGTGCAGACAGCCTATTTTAAGGTGCGCAGATGTTTCTGCTACTCTAGTCCTTGGTAGTTGCTTAAGTGGCTTCTTAGAGCAGCTGTTCCCTTGTTTATGTCTCTGATTTCATTGCAGTTCTTGGCTTTTTTGGTGATGGGAAGAGGGAAAAAAAAAATCGTGTCTCTGGTGTTGTGTTGCTTTGCCCTTGTCAACTGTGTCCTCGCTGGTGGCCTGTCCTTCTGCAGGGGAGACATTTCCATTGTACGTGGGGCCCAGTGTGGTCCTTCTGTGGCCCATCTGTTATCGGAAGGGTGATTTCAGCAGCTGTGATGAGGAGTGTGAGAACATTTGTAGTTTAACAAAATTTGCCTGCAGTCTCTCATCTTTCACTCTAGAAGTGGTTCTGCCACATGAGAGCTTGATGCTCACATCCCTCCTGGTCTGTTTAGGCTTTCTGCTTTGCTCTTTGCCATTGAGCTGATTTTCAGACTTGTTCAGTTGGCAGTAGCGTGCCAGTTCTTTAATCTTTGCCATTATCACTGCTTTGCTTTTCCTCGTGGGGTACCTAAGCTGAGGTGCAAATTACAAGCTGGTGGAGTGAAAGAGGAGGGAGATGTAGCTGTGTATCAGTTCTGTCTGGGACAATAGAGAGCCGTAGGAAGAGCAGGATCAAACAGTCGCAGGAGCAGCATGAGGGAGAGCTCTTCTGGGAATGTAGTTTTACTTCAAAAACAGTGTCTTTTTTCCACAGATTGTGAAATTGAGGAATTGATGTATGTGCTAAAAACATAGTAACAATTCTAATTTGCTTTATAACATGTGAAAATGTTATGTAAGCATACTGTGAGAATTCATAAAGTGCATAATATTGGTTTACCTGTTGGGTAATGGCTGAGCTGATTCCATTTATTTTCTACTAGTTAAAAGAAATGATAGCTGTATACGTTGTGTTAAGAAGAGAAAATACCTGAAGGGGGCTACAAGGATGCTGGAGAGGGACTCTTCATCAGGGACTGCAGCGATAGGACAAGGGGTGATGGGTTCAAACTGAAACAGGGCAAGTTCAGGTTAGATCTAAGGCAGAAGCTCTTCCCTGTGAGGGTGCTGAGGCGCTGGCACAGGGTGCCCAGAGAAGCTGTGGCTGCCCCATCCCTGGCAGTGTTCAAGGCCAGGTTGGACACAGGGGCTTGGAGCAACCTGCTCTAGTGGAAGGTGTCCCTGCCTGTGGCAGGGGTTGGAACTGGGTGAGCTTTAAGGTCCCTTCCAATCCAAACCATCCTGTGAAAAGTCAAATAAAACATTACGAATAAGAAACATTACAATATCCTAAGCTTTCTAGAGAAGGAGCAAATTAAGCAGCTCTGCATCTTTCAGTGGAAAATGAGTCAGCTGTTTAAGTTCTCTACTCTTGTAGAACATTCCATAGATATCTGATAATTAAACCTTTCTTTAGATGCTTTGGTTTCAAGTTGCAAGACTACAAATAACAATTCTATCAGAACCAGTGCTGTGAACAATCTGTTGAGAGATACCTGTTCAGTTTGGTGTTTGCTTGCAGCCTGTAATGCACAGTTCAGCATTTAACTGCATACTCTCTCTCCAGATGAGGCATAATTACCACTACTTAAAACCCTTAATCTCAAGCAGTTATATGCTCTTACATTGTTCTAATTGCAAATTTAAACATCATGTGCTTTTCCCATATAATTATGTTATAATCCAGACAATTATTAATTTCTGCTTTTCTTTTTATCTGATCAGTGTTAATTTTGTGTGACCTCACAACGTGTTACCTGAAAAACGCCTCTGAGGCTTGCAGTGTGTGTGCTTAACTTACCACCATGTTTCCTCTGCAGTGAGAAGAGATCTAATGCAACAGGTTTGGAAGGCTGTTCTTTTCTCTCAGCCAGCTGTAATCATTTGTTGTAAACTAGGCATTTGTGAGCAAAACAAAAGGGCAATTATACATTTAAATCATCAACTATTTGTAAATCCAGGTGCTTGCTCTTTGAATAGTATTTAGGTTAGCGTGGGCTACTCCTTAAGTATGTAAGAGGTGTTTGTTTGGGGTTTTTAATTGGTAAGTGGAAGTTACCTGCAGACAGACTTTCTGGATCAGCTTTCCCAAAGAGAAGATGAAGGCAGTTCCCTTTTAGAAAGCACTGCAAGTCTTGGGGACAAGATGTAAGGGGATGTGCACTGGTTGCTGTAGGTCTCACTTGTTGCTGTATTGTTCTTATGCACACATTTTGTATGCAAGGGCTTTGGATGAGTGCATTTTGAACAAGTCATCATCAGTCTGATGATTCATCTCAGGAACTGCATGCAGCACTTACATCTGTAATTGGGGTAATTGCAAAACTCTTATTCTTACAGATAGAAATCCTTCCTCTTATGATTCCAAAACCAGATCACAGATCTTTTACTGTGCTAGCTGGGGCCTACACTGGCTGGTATTTATTTCTCTGTTTTCATTTGTGGCATCGTTCAAAGTAGCAGATGATGTGGTGACCTTTCCAACCTGTGTCTGACCTTCATGAGTCACTTGTGCGGGTAATTGGCTATTGAAATGACTCTGCTTTTATCTTTGCCATTATTTTAACGCTGCTTTAAATGGGGTGGCACAGACTGCATTGTAAATGCAGTCCCCACCTTGCTGGGGACAAGGTTGGCAGAAAAGAATATTAATGGCAGGGTGGAGTTTGTCTTCTGAGGGATCTTGACACTCATGGAGAGGAGGTATTGGAGATTTTGCTCTGTCATAAGTTGGCCAACTTCTTTCATGTGTGTGTTAGAATCTTTGTGGGGCTGCAGTGGGTTCATTGCAGTATTCCAAACGAAGGAAAAGGCACACAGCTAGCTATTTCGATGCAGAAGGGGTCAATGTTTAATATGCTAATGGATCTGATACGTGGAGAGACTCCACAACTCGTAAAAGTTGTAAAGTAGGTATGCTTTTATTCAGTGTTGAGGTGCATCGGGATCGCTCCTCCAAAGTATGCACACCTCAGTGTCGTTTCCTGCTACATTTATCCTCCAAAGTTACACGCCTATACACGCTCATGATCTATCCCTGCTTCTTATTATAATGAGCTAAAAAGTCCTTTGCACATGCGCAGTGCCTCCCCGTGGTCATGGGTGGGGGGTCTCAGGACGAAGTAAATGAATCTTCCTCTTGTGAGTAGGGGTCTTCAAGATGAAGTAAATGAGTCTTCCTCTTGTTAAACTTTTCACCTTTGTCACATCTGGATGCCCCAGTGATTACACAAGTAGCTGGAACCAGCCATATCTGTCTGTCTTTGGATATGTACATGTAAAAGGAGAATCTGCCAACTCATACATAGATGTAAGGAGAAGGAGAAGAATAAGGAGGATGGGCCCACTGATATGTAGATAGATGTCAACTGATAAGGAGGATGGGCAGAGGAATGGTATGTAGAAGGCAATTCATATTTAGTGGGGCCCCTAAATTCCACAGACTTCCAGACGCTAGCGTTTCTTATATCAAGCCCCCTGTATCAGATCTACCCAATATTAGGCAGCAAAAACTCTTGGCTTTAATGTGTCTTTAACAGTATTAATGTGGTTAACTAATGATAAATTAAGCATTGCAAGTTTGGGGATTTTTTTCTTTTTTTAGTAAAAAATGAATGTAGGCAAACCAGGACATAGGAAGAGGTAATGCTGTTCAAATACAAAATATTAATGGATTAAGGGGCGTTTATAGTCAATGTGGGGTTTTTTTAAGTGTTTCTTCATTCTTCAGACTTCCTGATGTGGTTTAGCTCAGGCATAAGTTAGGGTTAAACAGAGGATTGATCTCCACATTTCTGGCACTGTATCCCTGTTCATACTCTCCACTTCTTTTAAACTGAGTTCACACGTTTCTCTATATATTTTTATACCTGTCTCTGCAGAGGGTAGTTGATAAAAGAGAGAGCTGGTCTCTACAGGAACTCCTGGAAAGAAGTCAGGCAGCAGCGGGAAGGAATCCTGTAGAGAATCAGCAGTGTAAAGGCCTGGAGCAAGTCTGAGTTTAAATTGCATCTCTCGATGATCAGAGAAAGACAGTCCTGTCAGTTTAATTTGCACATTGATCATAAAGCCCTAAAGCATCTTAGTCGGCTTAAAGGTATCTGCTTACAACACTGACCTGAAGAAATAGCTGCATTCTCAAAGGAATGAATGGGATGAAGGATTTTCTCTTCTTTTTTAAGAGGGGGTGAGGAAGGAAATAAACAGCAAAAAGGGGTATTTAGTTAAGGGAAAATACCATTTTTTATCAATATGAATTCTCAAGTATTTATTTTCATCTCGAGTGGAAGAGATATGATGCTGCCAATTTGATGCCTGTTTTGGGGTACAGGAAATGATAGAGAGGAAAAACTTCCCCAGCAAGCCCTAGCACTCACTGGTAGTCACTGGTGCATCTGCAGTCAGACTGTTACTCTACAGCCAGTCTCTCACATGTCACTGACCCAATTCACAACAGAGGAAAGCTCCCCTGGAGGCTTCCTGTCCTTCCCTTTCATTGCAGGCTGGATTGGCTGGAAGAGCCTAAGCCCCAGCTTCTGCAAGCCATCAAAACGTGACCATTGAGGCTGCTGTTCTGTCTTGGGCTTCGGCAGGCGCATCTTCTCGAGTCCTGTCTGTTTCCATCTGCTTCTCTCCGCACTTGGAATTACTGCCTTGTTTCCTTTCTCGTGTTTATTGTTAAACCCATCTTGATGAACCAGCTGGCCTCATGACTGTGTGGAATGAAGTCAGAAAGGCTGTGCAGTGGGCTGCCTTTGAGGGCTCCAGCTCTTGCCTCAGGCTTTGCCTTTTTTCTGCCTGAAAAATAGAAAACATAATGTGAGTTTTTATGTATCGTTAAGCTTACATCTATAAATCACTGGCCCGTGGTAGCTGTTTATTACATATTCTGTCTTCTGCTTTGATGCATTGTTGTTGTCACACTGAGGTGGGTAATGATGACTCAGCTTACTACTGTGGTAATGCACTTAAAGCTTTGAAGTCTGTCACTGATGGCATTTCAACACAGGTGCTATAAACCAAAGATGAAATTTTAAGGTATTTGCTGTCAAGCCATTTGTCTTAAAATTCTTATGTCACAATAGAAATTGAGGTTTCCTAAGGTTTTGGATACTACTGAGTTGTTTTACGGACAAAGGGTTGTGTTTTGGGAACTCTGTGTTGCAGGGCTTGTCATCACAAAGCTGGGTGGTTGGTCCTCAGGTTGTCGTGCTGCAGGTGACCTCTATGAGCTTGTGCTTATCAGACCTCCTTATCAAAGTACTGCTATTGCATAGGCCTGGCATTTCCAGTCTTAAAGCACAGTGGAGCACAGACTGATCATCACAACTTACTATGTATTATATCCACTGGTTTTTTCCTTTTTTCTATTTTTACAGCCCTTCTGTATGCAACCATTTTTGGTAATGTGACAACCATATTTCAGCAAATGTATGCTAATACCAATAGATACCATGAAATGCTGAACAGCGTCCGGGACTTTCTAAAGCTCTACCAGGTCCCTAAAGGACTGAGTGAACGTGTGATGGATTACATCGTTTCCACCTGGTCAATGTCCAGAGGAATAGATACTGAAAAGGTAAGGGAGTTAAACTGCAAGGAAAGAAGTCACATCCTGAAAGTGTTTCATTAACATAAACAGGAGGTACTTTCTTAGGAAAGAAGACAAATATTCTTTAAATAGCTCCAAGTAGTAGCTTCCCTTAATTTTAAACTTTCAAATACAGTATTTCAAGTGTTCTGTCATACTGACATATGTTAGTGGTAGAAGTATCTATGTTTTTCTGGTGATGTGGTTGAAGTAGTGTGAAAATGATGAAGGAAAGAGCTTAATTTCCAGTAAACAAAGAAGGTTCCAAATTCTAACACAACTTCAGAATTTCTTCAGATGAGATTTGTTAAAAACACTGATTCTGTTGTTTGCAGCTCTTTGGGCCTGAATGCAAAGTCAAGTCTGTTTTGTTTTTGTAGAATGTGATATTCTGTGTGCAGGTAAAGATAATGATGAAAGCTGGAAGTCATCACTGTCCCAGTATATTACATGAAATCTGCCTTATGTGAGGCAAATGTTACCATCCTAATTCATTGAATTTAGAAGTCAATTCCCACTGTGTCTCTTAAAATAACAAATAGCCCTTCACCACAACAAATGCACAAAAGCAGCTACTTGCTGCTTTCATATTACTTGCCAGCTTTTGTGGAGATAGATACTGGTTTTCTTACTGCTTGTAAAGAGATGTGATTTATGGGGTGCTTCATTCAGGAACCATACCAATGCTCTGGTCACTAGCCTTCTGGTTAGAGGCTTCATTTAGTATTCTGTACTGTAGGTGATGCAGTTAAAGAGCAAACAGTTTCATTTCTGTCTAGTTTTAGAGCATCGTTACGGAAAAGTAGAACAGATGTGGCCTTGCACTGGGCTGTCTGGAGACCAGTGGGTACACGGGATACTGTTTGCTTTCCTAAATGCCTTTTAGTTTCTAGACCATAATCCTGGGAAGCACTGTCTTGTCATGCTAGCTTTCAGAAAGAAATAGTATTTTAAGTATTGGATAGTGCTGAGTTGAAGCTTCTCTGCCTGTGTTCTCACCAGATACCTGTGTGCAGTGCTATGGGTTTGAAGTAGGTACATTTGGGGAAGGTGGAGGGGCAATATCTGAGGATACATAGTGTAATGAATGTTTGTGCTTTCATTCACCCCCCAGTACAAGCTCCTCTCATCGTTTTAACAAAGCAAAGAGAAAAAAATTGCTATGTAAAACATGTTTGGTTTAGCTTATCTTTAAAGTTCATTGTTGGCTTCTGATAAGGAGAAAAGTGCTTTAAGAATGCATTAGGAGACAGCAGGATAACCAAACCTAGCACAATTCACTGTAGCCTTTAAGAATTATCTTAATAAACAGGAAAAAAAGTCTCAAATTGTAAGGACATCAAAGAGCTTAATATCGTGTTGTTTTCAATAACTGGTGTGTTCAGAACTGAACTGCCAGGAGTGATGACTTGTAAACCCAAGAAATCAACTTTCATCTGCATACAAAAGCTAGCAGATGTAAAAGTGACTAATGGCTGTGCCAATCCAGAAACTCTCAGGTTTGAGCTCTCTTGGTTTGATGCCTCTGTATAACTTCTAGGATGTCATGCAATGAATAAAACATGAATTGCTGCTGGGACAGAACAGTGGTAATTGTGCTGCTATGTAATGCAGTGCAGCTTTCTACACATGAGGCAGATACTTAAAGGTGAATTTGGCACAGACTCAGTGCCTACACTGTTTTGTAGGCCACATTATTTGTCAGTTCACTGTTAACTGCAGGCATGCCAAGGAGTGAATAATCAGCTAAAAGCAAAGTCTGTAAGTCTAGAAAATAGCAGTATAACAAAATTTAACTAAGAGCTGCTGAAAGATCCTAAAACAAATCCATGAAGATGTTTCCTTACCTCTCATAAAAATTATTTTTCTACCATTTGTAATTCTCAAATGTCTCTAATCCATTTAATTTTTAAGTCCAGAGGCAACTTCTTTAAATAGAGAATGGAAAATGAGTTAATTTTACCTTAGAGTGGGAAACTAAGGGGGTTTTGTGTAAATATTCTCTTGAATATTCAGATTTTCATTCTACTATTTCTATTACAACAACCCTTTTTGTGCATGGTATTCAAGTAACTGTGAAGTGTGTGTGTCGTTCCAGTAGCACAGTTTGGCAAGCATCTGCAGATACAGAATGGTTCTTTTGTCAGAGTAAATGAGGTAATTGCAAAGACAGTTATGGCCACTGCCTGTGTTCCATGTTAAATGCTGCTCTTCCTGCCTCAACCCATTGCTGTGAGCCTGGAAAACTGAGAACTGGCAGGTTTGACTACTGTTCCCAGTGGGGCAGCCAAGAGAGATCATCCATGAGTGCCCTACACTTAAGTGCTGTAGAAATGTATCTCAGCAGTAATATCTGTAATAGCAGGTCTGCTTGGAGGTGAGCCAAAGATGATGATATTGATGGTAGAGTCATTTGCCTTTGGGAGCAGCAAGCGTAATACCTGGAACCAGTGCCATGCACAGAGTTATGAGCTTGGTTCTCTGCTCAGATCTTACACAGACCCCCACTGTAAGGTGTAGGTGTAGCCTAGTGCTTCCTGTGTTTTTTGGGAGTGTTTGCATTGAAGCAGCCATCACTTTCCATCCAGGAAAATGTGTGGGAGTAACTCTGAAGCTCACCCAGAGTCCTCCTTAATTGAATGGAATAGTTATTACTGAGGAAAAAAATAATGAGGCAGACTTGTACCACTCAGTGTTTTTCCTCAAGTAATACGTCCTGAGATGTACTTCATCACAGACTATCCTCCAAGGGTTTTATCATCCCCAAATCCTGTTCATGTTAATGTGTTTCCAGTGTTTTTGCCAGGAACTTTAGATCTGTACATGCAGTAGTGATTCTGTATTCTTTGCACTCGTCTGTCTGGATTATATTGAAAACCTTCAGAAATGGCCCTGACTGGTACCCGCTGTGCTAAGCATCAGTTTGTGTACCCTTAGGAGCATGCGTCAGGAATTGCCCTCAGGAGCACTGCATTCGAAAGATCAGAAGTTGCCCAACATACCTTAAAGTCCCTTTCTTGTGTGAACAAAGTTACTGCCACTGAGGGGTGAATTTGAATGCCTGCATATCTCAGTGTTAGGAGTTAATGAAACTTTTAATAATTTTTTTTTGCTGAAGGAATATGAGATTACAGTTCTCTATACAACATTCTCTCACTTGGAGTATGTAATTTGTGCAGGCTTTTTATGGTATCTATTAAGAGTGACCTACCCTCTAGAAACAATCCTTCAGGAAGCTTTTCTCCACCACTTTCTGTACTGCTGTGCAATGTTTTATTGTCTTAAAAACCTGAGGCCTTCTCCTAGTAATTCAATATCCAGCAGAGCGTGTTGCTGAGATGAAAACATTGTTCTCCCTTCAGGTATGGAAAGCAGAGCACGTATTGGGGCTTATCTGTATAAATAATGTAAAAACAAATGGACAGATTGAGATCAGAAATTTTATAAGAAGGAGGAAAGTAGCTCTTAAACCCTGTGTAGTAAAACATAAGCCATGCACAGGAAATAATGACCTAATTTCCTTCTCAGGTGTTGCAGATATGCCCTAAGGACATGAGAGCAGATATCTGCGTGCATCTAAACCGCAAAGTGTTCAAGGAGCACCCAGCCTTCAGGCTGGCAAGCGATGGGTGCCTTCGGGCTCTTGCCATGGAATTCCAGACAGTGCACTGTGCCCCAGGAGACCTGATCTACCACGCGGGTGAGAGCGTCGACAGCCTTTGCTTTGTGGTCTCAGGGTCTTTGGAAGTAATCCAGGATGATGAAGTCGTGGCTATATTGGGTAAGTTTCACAGCTGATTATATGCACTGTGCACAAATATAGATGCATAGAGCGTTTTTATAGCCTCTTGTACTCAAGCACCTAAGTCATTCTTTAAAAAGCTGCAGTCAAATTAGCTTTACCACAGCCTGGTGAGGTATATTTTATTGTCCTTCCTGTTCCACATAGGTAAATGCAAAGGGCATTCATCTCATTTCCAGATTACTTCAAGCCTATTTCTCCTGGTCAGTGGAAACTGTACTTGAGCATTGGAATCCTGGTCGTTCTTGGGGTTCTGCCAGTCTCACCACATCTCTTTGCATTAGAAATTGCATTGAGAACTTCAGAAAACTGTTGGGTTTTTTTTTTTCCAAGTGCCTGGCTTCCCTGTGTCCCTCCTAGTGATAATCCAATTCACTGTAAATTTTCCAATCAGATTTAAGATCTCGTGCTGAAATAATATTTATGTCTTTTAAAGTCAAAGTAATATCATAATTCAGAGTTGATTTTTTCTTAACTTGGAATGACAACTTCTGGTGGAGGCATTCAGAAGAAGCTGACAGTGGTGTGACCAACATTCTGAGGCAAAGCTAGGAGAAAAGAGTGTGATAATGCAATAGGTGTAGATGAATCATGGGGCTGGAGCATTCAGGAGGCGTTACTTATCATTGGATTCTGTCAGACCCTTTTGTGATAAAGTAAATTCTCACAGTGGCTTAATCCAGTACCTGTCACTCAAAGCAGCCTGAAAAAGGGAACAAAACAGCTTGGTAATCTTCCTCTTTCTGAACACGTACAGGTAACTCTCCTAGGAGGAATGTCTGCTGGAAAATGAGTTCAGTTTTTCGCTACTTGTGTACAGGATTGAATATGCAGCATAGGGTAAATTTATTGTCCTGGGGAATCAAGTTCGTAGTATTTTATGCCACACAAGAAACTAAAAAGGTGAAAAGGAGATAACTGATTCTCTTCTGTTCTGAAATCGCCTGTGCTGTTCAGTGCTATATGATAAAGCCTCTCAGTTTGTGTCACCTTTTAAGCCATTATACCTCCTTCTGTAGCCATCACAAGAAGAAAACCTCAAAACATCTTGCTGCTCTTTTGACTCGGTACAGGTAAAAAGCACTGAAATAGACTTTTTCAAAATGTTCTTTGAAGATCCTAATTTTCTCCTCATCTTTAGCAGTAACTTCTGCGTTTTATCGTAATCCTCACTTCAGATAAACGCTTGTCCCTCATTCCTTGAGAAATCAGTGTTAAGGAAACTTAACTCCCTAATCTCTGCTGCTGCAGAGTGATAGCTACAGAAAGCTGAAGTTCATCCATTGGTATCTGAATGAATAGATATAAATATTTTGTTATTGTTGTTCTCCTGGGGCAGTAACTATTGATCCTCTTCCCTCCACACCTTTAGTTTTTTTGGAATTTGGAGTCATTTCTCTGGCTTTGTGACTACTGTAATCAGAGAGGAAAGTCAAATGAAATGGGATCTGTTTGTGATTCCACAAGATGGAACAGAAAATGCCTTTTCTCCGAGAGATCTGAAAGAGGCAAGGGGTTCTTGGAGCCAGGTTGGTTCCAAGCCTTTCTGCTTGAAACTGGGGTAATCCTTGAAGTTTAGAAGAACACTGAAGTAAAAAGCCGGAGAGAGGAAGGAGAAGACCCTTTGGAATTAGGGTGAGAGGCTGCTGTTCCCAGGTAGCAGTGGGGAAACCAATGTCTTGTCCTTAAATTTTCACACTGCTGCAAGATTTGCAGTTAATGACTCTTAGAGGGCCTGGCTGAGCAGCAGAGCTTTACTTCTGTGAGTTGTTCAGAGCTGCTGAAGTGGTCTTGCTGATCTCTGCAAGGGGCCCGGTGTGTATGGACTGGAAGGTAGGCTTGCAGATTTGCTTAGAGACTGGGAGCTCTTAGGTCTTTATCTAGCAATTAAAACACAAAGCTTGTGAACCACTGTGATCTTCAAAGCTGAGCCATGGATGAGAAAGATAACATTTTCCATTAGGTTTAGTTGCAAAGAAAATACAGCCCCTCCGAAAAACTAGTTTATCCCAAGAGTAACATACTTTATTCCAAGTGTTGCATCCCAGCTGTTCTGCACTTACTATGTTCGTGCTATCCTTAATTTGAGCTAAAAACATTCAAAAGAAGAAACTGTTGGTTTAGCAAAGAGAATGCATCATAGAATTTCCTGGGTTTGGAAGGGACCTATGAGTCCAGCTCCTGCCCCCACAAAGAGCAGGTGAAGTGAATGAGATGGGAAGGGAAATCAAGGCAGTAACTTACTGTGAGGAAGGAATATCATTGGCCTCCACTAAGACAGTTTGCTGTTGCTATTTCTTTTGCTTTTATCAAAGCTGAGGGAAATAACAGAATGTAGATATAAGTATGAAAGGAAAGTATGCAGTGACAGAATGTCAGGGGCAGGAATTTATAGCTTAGGCCTGGCTGCTGCCTTCCCCATCAGGGGGAAAGTGGAATATATCACTTTCGGGGGAGACGTTGGTGGTGGGAAGTATGCAAAAGATACACATAGATTTACTTTTAAGATCACATGTGAGCTAAGGAAGTGAACATTGGATGTGCCTGAGATACAGATCGTTTATTCTTATTGGAGGCTGTGGTTTTAATATGATACTATAGGAGAGCTTGGTGTGCTGTGTTATGTTTCAGCAGGATATTAAATGCTCCATTTGCTTTGTGTGGAGAAATTCCTGCTGATTTAATTTGATCTAATTGCAATCTTAAAGGAGCACTAGAAGAATAATTGTTTGTTTTCTTTAAAATTGCTTTAGCTTATTCATTTAGCCATGAGCATTTCATTCAGATGCAGACACAAGAGGTTTGATTTGGCTTTTGGTGAGACAGATTTGCATCCAGATAGGACAGTGCAAACTGCAAGGGCATCTGCCCCACAGGGATGGTTTATTTTGAAGGAGGGAAAACAGCAGTGCAGAAGTGTTGTCTGTTGTAGGTGTTCACAGTGGAAAAGCATTGCATCTTCCACACAGTTGTGTGTGAAGATTGCTTCTCAGCAGACTTGAAGATGTTGGGTAAGCTATGAGGCCAGGCTGCTATCTTTAGACTGTCCCTCATACCTGAGCTAGCTCAGGTTTCCCTAAACTAAACAGCTTTGTGTACAACCCCATTTTCAGAGCGTAATTGTGTGGTTTGGGGCCTTTTATTATTTAATCATAGAATCCATGACTGGTTTGGGTTGGAAGGGACCTTAAAGCTCATCCAGTGCCAACCCCTGCCACAGGCAGGGACATCTTCCACTAGAGCAGCTTGCTCCAAGCCCCTGTGTCCAACCTGGCCTTGAACACTGCCAGGGATGGGGCAGCCACAGCTTCTCTGGGCACCCTGGGCCAGCGCCTCAGCACCCTCACAGGGAAGAGCTTCTGCCTAAGAGCTCATCTCAGTCTCCCCTCTGGCAGGTTAAAGCCATTCCCCTTGGCCTGTCCCTACAGGCCCTTGTAAGAAGTAGCTCTCCAACTTTCTTCTGGGCTCTTTTTAGGTACTGGAAGCTGCTGTAAGGTCTCTCTGGAGGCTGCTATAAGGTCTCCCCAGATTGCCAAGTCTTTGAAAAAGCTTAAACCACGACACTTATTTATCTTTGTGCCTTCATTTTTCATCTGAGTTTGAAATGTAGGTCCTACTCTGTTCAAAGTGCCAAGCTGCTGTGCTCTCAGGCTTAAGAAGCAGTGGCAGGATTATGGATGGCATTAGAGTTTTCTTATTATTTTCAAAGACGGTATTAACGTCATGGCATTGTTTGCCCTATTGAATAAGACTAATGTGACCAGCAGTGCTTTGCAAAAGGAATGATTGAGATTAAAATCCAGCTTTATCTTCAGTAGTTCTATTGTGCTTTTTCTATTTATAGTTTAAAGCTTTTGTTGCTTTAGGTTGACACATACAGGCAGGTTGGACAAGTTGCATATTTCTGTGATTTACTGATCATCAACTAAAGGAACAGTTTAAAAGTCTGGTTTCCTCAATGTGTGTCTGAAGTATTAGAACTGGAGATCCAGCTAAACTTTTTTAAAGACAGTGGTATGAAGAGGTCTGCTTTAATGCCAAGTTTTAATTTCATGGTGGATGTAGGAGCAGCGTTAAAGCTTGAGAAATACAGGTTTCTTTCTTGAGAAATATAGGTCTGTTCCAAGTGGTATTGTTGGGCAAAGACTGTTCCTTGTTCCTGTGCTCCAGGTATCTAGAAAATGTAATATGGGTTGGCCTCAGGAGTTGCCTATTTTGAGACTTCAGCCAGACATTCCTTGTTCTACATCTAACTTCTGGTAGAGCATTAAAAACAGGAATCACAAAAGCTCCTGTCCGCTGCTGTGTAGAGATGGACTAAGACTGTGCACAGGATTGGAGAAAGAGATTTTTAAACTACTTGATTAATGACTTGCTGAAATAACGGGGGAAGAGGGGGGTATTCCCTGTGAATAGAGGCCTCAGCAGTGAGCTTCTTGGCACTTCAAATTATTTGGAGTTTTTTCCCTATGGTTTAATGTTTTATTGTTGTGAATTTTTTGCAACTTTGCATAAAGTCATTTAGGATGAGTTCCTTCCCCTTGGGACCAACAAACAAGCTCTTGATACCCTTGTTCTGAGTTACGGTGAAAACGATACCAATCAATCAGTTTTATGATTTATTAATACAAAACCCAAGGCGTGTGGTTGGATATAATAAACTCAACAACGATTACCTTAACTGGATCAGCAAGTCCTGTGCCACATGTTTTTACTTAGATTTAGTCAATATTCAATGAACAATAGAGAGGAGGAGGGAGAGAAAGAGAGAGTGAATAGAACAAGTATCACCACCTGTGGATTCAGCACATCTTGTTGGTCCTCTTCACCCATAGTATTGGTGGTGGTGGAAGCTCCCTGTCTGACCTAAGCCCTGCACTTCTATGTTCGTGTTCTCTGGGACGTTATCCATAATCCGCATGTGAAGTGTAGAGAGGCATTACTGTGATAATGATGGATGTAGTTCAGTGATCACCTGCGCAGTTCCAAAGCTGAGGTTCCCCAAGGGTCCTCTGGGTGGTTGTTGTCCCTCGTATCCTGGTGTCTGCTATTTGACTCCATCTTTTAAGTCAGTTTGAGTTAAGCAATCAACTTTGAACAAAGGGGTCAGAACAGTCCCTATCTATGCAGTATCGAGAGCCAACATCCTTATTTGCTTCATTTACGCTCAAGGCCTCCCATGGTCAGATGCAAATGGTGCCTGAGACAAGCTCAGTTTCCTGCCTCTCGCATGATGCAATGTAAGCGGTGTTTGAGACAAGCTCAATGTCCAGACTCTCACAGTAGTTTTAAGTAGTCTGACAGCACCACACGTGGAAGAAGTCAGCTTTGAAAGATCATAGAATCACAGAATGGTTGGAAAGGAGCTTAAGCTCATCCAGTTCCGACCCCATTGCCATGAGCAGAGACACCTCACACTAGACCATGTCGCCTAAGTCTGGGAGGTTACTGGCAGCAGTGATCCATGCTACACTGGCAGCTGAAGTTGGGATGTGGTGGTGAGGAGCTCTGTTCCAGCATGTTCCTTGTGCCTCAGGCTGTATTAGGAAGGCTTGCCCATCATGTTGGAGTGCATATTCCAAACAGAGGTATGAAGAGGCAGAAATGATAATTTAAGAAGGAAGTTGAACTGAGTTGATTTTCATTTGTGTTTTGGGCAGGGTTTGTTTTCTGTCTCAGAAGTTTGGAGGAAGAAAAATAATTTTCTTCACTGAAAAAACAGGTTAAAAAATAATCAAAGAGATGAATCTTCACATAACACTTTTTTTCTTTGTTTCCTCCAAGTTTCTGAACCATTGTTAAATTCATCCTCAAGGAGTTGCTAGAAATATTAAATGGAGTATGCTATGGCTATGAACGTTGTGAGGTTTTCACATTATTTACTTTCTATATTTCAGAAGGTGAAATCTACTGTTTTAAACTCTAGCGAATCCTTTTGTCTGAAGTAAAAAAAAATCAAATATTGAGCTTTTAATGTGAGCTTCAAGCAATAGCTATAACGTAAAGCCTGCTTCTGAGTCAGTGGGGAAATAACTCTGAGGGTATTGCAATTGGGGCCTCTTATAGAAGTTTTTGATCAGTGAGCAAGCACTGCCCATGAAATGACAGCACAGATTGAGCTGTGAGTTCCCTATTACTTAAGCAATGCAAATACGTTCACATACCGTTGTGACTAGTTATTTGAGCTGGAAACTTCCATGTCCTCTGAGTTTGTACAGTCTGACCGCATATTTATAATGTTTTTTACAGTAACCATTAAAAGCCTCACAGCTTTTTCTGAATAAGCCTGCTAGGGCCCAGTTGACATTCTAAAACTACTCATCACAGTAAGTCAAGTAGTGAAATATAATCCACGCCTTATTCAGAGAGACAAGTTAGAATAATAATAGAAATCTTAGCTGTAACTAATTCATGTTGCTGCTCATCCGTGCTCTAAAATAGATGCTTGTACAGTAATGTGCTTCAACAGAGAACATGGATGCAGTTGTATACTAAACTGTCTGCAAAATGTTGCCAAGTTGTGGTTTAAACCATGAACAGTTACGCTGTGTTTCTGCTTGTGCGCCAGGCACATCACTGAAAATTCAGTTGCAGTTTATTATCAGTATTAATGCTCCTTTTGGTTTCTACTCGGCACTGACACTCTGGGTTTCTTTCCCTTAAGGTCGTCTTACAGGATGAGAGTGATTAAAACCTCAGGTTAATGAAAAATAGAATATTCTCTGCAGTGCAGTTGGTCATTCCCTTCTCATTGTGTGTTTCAGTTTGCGCTTGAGAAATCTTAAAATCCAAAGCAGAAATCTTAAAATCCAAAGCATCCCTTCCACGCGTCATGTCCTGCCAGCTGTACTGCTGTGGAGGACCAAAAGGACCAAATTCCAGCTATCCAGTGGCTATTAAGATGTGCAGTTTATCTGTGGGATGGACACTGAATGCTTTACCTTGATGCCAAAGGGTAGTTCTTCTTTTTTCTAGCTGGCAGATAGTTGTTGCCTTAAAACAATGCACCAAGGGGAAACAATATTTTTGCTCTGGTGCCTCTACTTGAATCTTCCTTCTCTCTGTAAAAGGGGAAACTTTAAATTGCATACCTTGGATAAGGAGGAGATGAGGGAAGGGAGGATAGGGGAAGGTTTTCAGTTGAAGCCAAATAGATGTATGGTGATCACAGAGGGAGTTTGACCTGAATCTCACATCACTGACTTTGAACACGAGGGGTAAATACACTGTGCTTAGTGGGATTGCACTTGAATACAATTGGCAGGACCCTGTGACATGGAATAACTTCAGATCTTCATGTTCTTTTCAAATGTGTTCTGGAGGAAAATAAGTAAATCAATAAAAGAAAGGGGGAAAATCAGGCCAAGTGTTTTGTTTTTAGTTTCAGCAGCCTTTTAACTGAGCAGTCACTAGTCACTGACACACAGAGAATCTGTGCTTGCCTTTACAGCAGTTGGTGTCTCTCACTGCTGAAAACATTGAGGCTGTTCAGCCTGGAGAAGAGAAGGCTGTGTGGAGACCTCAGAGCAGCTTCCAGTGTCTGAAGAGGGCTACAAGGATACTGAAGAGGGACTCTTCATCAGGGACTGTAGCGACAGGACAAGGGGTGATGGGTTCAAACTGAAACAGGGGAAGTTCAGGTTAGATCTAAGGCAGAAGCTCTTCCCTGTGAGGGTGCTGAGGCGCTGGGACAGGATGCCCAGAAAAGTGGTAAATGCTCCATCCCTGGCAGTGTTCAAGGCCAGGTTGGACAGAGCCTTGGGTGACATGGTCTAGTGTGAAGTATCCCTTCCTAATGTCAGGGGGTTGAAACTAGATGATCTTAAGGTCCTTTCCAACCCAAACCATTCTGATTCTATGCTGATAAAGGCAGATCTAGAAGAGACCTGAGCTATATTCTGGTGTTAGCTGCTGTAACAACTCTTACTATTGATTTGAGAATGATTCGAACAGGAATATTTTGTCTGATGTACTGAAAATTCATCACTGGGTTCATGTGAATCCCACCGAAGTCCATACTGACTTGGAAGAGCTTCAGCACATGAATCCATAGCCTCATCTAATCAGTCAGCTGATACCACACCAAAACTGCCCATCATTCCCAGGCATCCAGAATCCAAAACTGAACTAAGTGGGTAAAATAATCAGCTAAAATACTCCACAGTTTTTCAGCATAGGGTGAAATACTTTTTATCTGAGAGCTCTTCAATGTTTCCTGTTTGTACGAGTGGAACAACTAGGGGTTGTTCTGGTAGAGGCACATCAAGGCAATATGTGAGCATGGTTCTCTCTCAAAGCAAGTCAGCAAAGCGCTTGGCTAAGTTGCAATCATCAGATCTTTATTACTGGTGCTGTTCTCAGGACACGGTGAATGTGGCTTCACCTTTTGTCTGATTTAGGCTGAATTTGCAGTGGGAACAGAGAAATCCTCTTCACTTATGAGATGAATAGCAAATGTAATATGGAGAAAAGAATTGGCGAAGAATAAATATGGCAGTAGAAGGTGCTGATTTTATGAACTAATTCTTCAGTGTTTAAAGATGTTAGAGTTTGGGGACTTGTTATAATTAAAGCAAACAAGCAAACATGAAAGGCAGAAAACCATTTGGCTTTCCAGAGCATACTGAGCTGACGGTGGAAAAGGTCCTCAGCTCACAAATCCAGCAGGGAATATAAATGATTGATGGTAAAAGCTTAGATCATCCACTTGAAGTGTGATTGACAGAGAGTGTTCTTGGCAAATGTTTGGAATTCAGCAAGCTGGGAAGGAAACAGCAAAGTACTGACAACCAACTGGCCATCTGCATTTCTCTAGCTTCTTGAGCTGTCTTCAGAGACAAGGTGAAATGTAGAAAGCCTGGAGTTAAATGTGAAAAGAGGCTTTTGCCTCAGGTTCCCTAATGCTGCCATTATTCTTTGCCAACCACCTTCTGGCATGCTTAGAAGTCTCCCTTTGCTCTTCCTGCCTTCCAATTGCAGATGCTTCTGATAAAACACACACTCAACCTGCCCTCTTTTTTCTCCCTTTCCTTCTTTTTCCTGAGTGATTGATCTCACTTTATGGAGAACATATAAACAAAGCGAGATGGCCTGAAGTTCCTTCTTACGTACAAGAGGACAATTGTTCTAATCCAGTACAGATACTCCTGGGTAGAATTGCAAGTCCCGCTTGCTATAAAGACTTCCTACTGCTCCTTCCTCTATCCCCATTTTTTCTGTGAATGTCAAACACAATTTTATTTCAGAATCTGACAACTGAGGTTGCTATTTTGATATGTATCATTTAGAAAATGCACTTGACAAACAAGCAGCGTGGTGCTTGGCCACGTGCCTTGCTTTGCAAACCAAACTGGAACGCAGGATTGATTTTTGACTAGACCACTGGCTCTTAACCCGATTGACTTGAAGGAAGTTGTTGATGATGGAAAACAGCACAACGTCTTGGTTTAGATTTATTTCTTTGTTAAAAATTGAGGCTTATAGAAGCCTCTGACTTGGGCTATGGTTCATGTGTTGCTTGTCTCGGCCTGGTTTGGCTCCATGTAACTCCTTCATGTGCTGCTTTTGCTGTTAGTGGGAAGCAGTTCTCTGGGGTAGCAGGAATCTGCAGGGGTGGGGGGAGGTTTTAGGGAGTTACAAATAGCAAGGGGAAAGTGGGGGTGCTGCCACAGGTGGGGGACACTTGAGTTGTGTCTTTCTGTCTTATGTGAAAAGCAGAATTACATTTTAAAAAGAGGAAGATGTAGCTAATTCCTGCTGTAGGTCATTTTCCTGTGTAGGCAAAGCAGCTCCATGGGGGTTTGTACTTGCATTGTGCTAATTATTCTTCATGTTACTGTGGGGCAGTAAAATAATTGTTGTCATTTTAAGGTAGGAAACTTGTCTGGAGACGTTAGAAATCTGTTTAGAAGCAAGCCAGACTTCCTGTGCCTTGTGCTTGGACTACTGGCTCTAGCTGTTGCTCATCAGTGAGGGCACATTTGGATGCTTGCTGGATTGCAGAGCAGTAATTAAAAGAGTTGTTTAGCTAATTGCCTGGAAGATTGTGAGTAAAAGCATATTTGTTCCAAAGGCAAACAATCCATTTTTACCCAGTGAAGCATATCAGTTTTTATGGTGCATAAAAATTGTTTCATTTCAATTCTGAATATATTGTGTGTTTGTTTGTCTAAAAGCCTTGTAGATGATGATCTATTTTTAAGTGCATTGAAGTTTTTTTTCTTAGGCCATTTTTAATGTATCTACTGAAAAAGCGTATGTTTAAATGGTTGCAAATGTGAAAAGTCCTTGCCATTAAAACGATAAGTTGCTCACTGTACCAGGCTGTTGAGCTACCGCTGTGCTTAGAGATACGCAGCCTTCGGAGAATTCCTGTTTGTTGGTACTGTGTAAAGACACTAGTGATGGAAGAAAGGGTAGTATTATGGTGCTTTTGCCTAACTTTGTGGAGAAAAAAATGTGCTAATGGATGAGGTGGTTCCCATATACATATGCATTAAAAATGGAGATACAGTCAGTGCTCCTTCAAAGTGTTCAGAACTAAACTGATCATGATAGTTCTTTACACCTTTATTCAAGATAGTTGTCTTGACTTTCACACATGACTATTTATTTAGGGAATGAAACCTAAAAGGGCCTGGAGAAGTCAATAAACTAATATGTATTTTGATGCTTTGGCTTTGAGAAATCGCTGTGGGCAAATTATTGCTTATAAGACAAGAGACCATCTCATCTATCCCTACCACAACTTGGTTTGGTAGACATTGTGAATGTATTTCTTTGTTCTTAAAAGTAATGTGCAATGGTGATATAACACAGCAGAGGTTTAAGAGGAATATACCATTCAAAACAGAACAGTGTAGTTTTGTCATTATCAAGGTAACAACTGAGTATTATTATCTTGTTAGCATTGTTGGAATGTTAACATGTTGGAAAACAAACAAACAAGACCATTGCTCTGTAAAGGAGCACTTTTCTCCTAAACACTCCCTGTTGTGCCCAGCCTGAGCTGGGGTCTAACTGGTGAAATCCTGACTGGGGGCTGCTCCTCAGGCAGCTTTGGACACTTTTTTCCCCTGTGTTGTAGTGTCCAGACTGATGCAAATGACCTCATTGCAGTATTCCTCAGCAGGGATTTCACTGGCTGCCCCGAGCTCATAGAGTGGACATGTGAGAAGGTGATAAGAAAATGGCCATATTTTCTTAATTCCACTGTGCAACAGATAAATATTCTTGCCTTGTCAATATTACCTTGGTGGTAGAATCTGAGACTGGCTTGGGTTGGAAAGGACCTTAAAGCTCATCCAGTTCCAACCCCTGCCACAGGCAGGGACACCTTCCACTAGAGCAGGTTTCCCTGTCTCACCTAGCCTTGACCACTGCCAGGGATGGGGCATAACTAGGTCCTCTTGGGTGACATGGTTTAGTGGGAGGTGTCCCTGCCCATGGCAGGGCGATTGGAACTAGAGGATCTTGAGATCTTTTCCAACCCTAACTATTCTATCATTCTGTGATTCTTAGTTTGGGCTTTGTTGTTACCTTGAGCCTCTGCTACATTGTACAGGAACACACATGCACAACTGGTGAAAGACTTTGTTGAGACTTTTGCCACATGAAGAGCATTAGAGCCACCGGAGTGAGGCCTGCTCTTCTATACTGTTATCAAGACAGATTTTCCTGGCACTGGGCTAGCGAATTAGGGCAAACTTCCTTTCATACTGATGCATTCTGGTGTTTCTGTATAGCCTGGACCTGCACTGATGTATTAGACAGGATGGTTTTGTTCGCACAATAGCGGGTAATTGTTGTTCACATTAAGAAAACTCAACAACAGAGATGTAAGAAACAAATCCTTTGCGTGCCAGTTAAAAGAAGAAAGGGGAAAAGCATTTCCTCTTAATCTCTTTGAAAGGGGTCAGAAGGGAACATGAACCAAGAATGAACTGCTTTTCCTGAGTTAGAAAGGAAGACTTTTACTGATATTTAAAGGGGACTTGTCACATGAAACACTTTTTGATTGAAGTTTATTCTCACAGAATTTTGTGGGGCTGTTGTAATTAATAAAATGAGTGGAAAAGGTTAGCAGTGGAGCCTTGGGTGACATGTAATAGTGCGAGGTGTCCCTGCCCATGGCAGGGGGTTGGAACAGGATGAGTTTAAGGTCCCTTCCAACCCAAACCAGTCTGGGATTCTATGATTCTATGAAATATTTCTAAGATTTTTCTGTTTTCTAGACAGAATTTTCTAACCACATAAAGTAGAACCTTTACTGCATAAATGAGATGTATGTTCTTTTATATTCTCAGTGGGAATTGCACTGTTGTTGAAAGCAATGCTGCTGCTTTTTTGTAGGCAAAGGCGATGTTTTTGGGGATGTGTTCTGGAAGGAGTCTACCCTCGCCCAGTCCTGTGCCAATGTAAGGGCTTTGACTTACTGTGATCTTCATGTGATTAAGAGAGATGCTTTGCAGAAGGTGCTGGAGTTCTATACAGCCTTTTCACACTCCTTCTCCAGAAATCTCATCTTGACCTACAACTTGAGAAAAAGGGTAAGTAGCTTTGATTTTAATATATACCATTTCAGGAGCATCTGTATGGAAAAAAATGAGTTGCTTGAGTTCTGGCATTCTTCTCCATAGCCTCTCTTATAAGAAGGTTTTTCAGAGCTTGCCTAAGGCACTGCTAGCACGTAGACAATAAGTATTTATTCCAGTTCTAATTCTATGGGGAGCTGGATTACATATATGGGAAAGTATTTTACATTTCTCTGAAGTGGACAAATTCCAGCATATTTGTGAACTGTTACGGACTTACGATAAAGAGTGTTCCCTACTTTCTGCAACTTGAGTTTGTAAGAAAGTGGAAGAAAAGGTATGAAATCTAATATAGGGAACAAAGTCAACAACAGTAATGGCAATGGAAAAGTAATATGAACATGACTGATTCTATCAAGAGTTGTTTCTTTTAGTCTCTATCACATTTTGGAATTACTTTGCTTATCTGTAATGTTTTCATTTTCTTATCCGTGATTCTTGTCTCTTTCCATTTCTTCCTGTGTGTCAATTCAAGTTCTTTTGTCAAATGTGAGTCATCGTAACCTAATATCCCATTTGAAATT
This sequence comes from Psittacula echo, assembly GCF_963264785.1. Lineage (NCBI taxonomy): Eukaryota > Metazoa > Chordata > Aves > Psittaciformes > Psittacidae > Psittacula > Psittacula echo. Next base: position 1,702,350 of record NC_137738.1, on the reverse strand, counting down.
CTCTCTGTAATCCTCAGTGAAGTGAACCTCCTCTGTAGAAATGGATTAAAACTGTAGTAGGTATAATTCAATTGATAAGATTTTACGATGCAATGTAAAAGACAGTATTACATTTGAAAATACGCTGGAAAGTATTTGAAAGTACACTGGAGCACCTAAGTTGAATGAAGTGAAGTGCAAGGTCCTGCCTTGGGTCAGAGCAATCCCAAGCACAGCTAACAGGTTAGGCAGAACAGTGATTCAGAGCAGCCTGAGGAGAAGGACTTGGGGATGTTGGTTGATGAGAAACTGAACATGAGCCGCTTCAGTGTCTGAAGGGGGCTACAAGAATGCTGGAGAGGGACTCTTCATCAGGGGCTGTAGCGATAGGACAAGGGGTGATGAGTTCAAACTGAAACAGGGGAAGTTCAAGTTGGATCTAAGGAAGAAGTTCTTTACTGTGAGGGTGCTGAGGCGCTGGCACAGGGTGCCCAGAGAAGCTGTGGCTGCCCCATCCCTGGCAGTGTTCAAGGCCAGGTTGGACACAGGGGCTTGGAGTAACCTGGTCTTCCCAACCCAAACCATTCTGTGATTCTATACTTGCTTTAAAATGTCATGATATAAAGATACTTGAGATCAGCTAAAGAAATATGTTGGATGGGAGGTTTTTTTGTTCCTAAAGACAGTTCTCCATGGTAACTTCCAGGTGTCAAGTATGTCCTAGATAATTACACCTGAGAAAACAGAGACCTTTTCATCTGTGAAGTCTGCTTTGTAAAATTAGACTTCAAGCCTAGAGTATAGATTATTTTTTTGTACATAGAGTTGGCGACTGAAATTAAATAGTGTGATAATGTTTTCTATCTGCATATGTTATCAATATCAAATAATTCAGCTTTTCAGCATTGGGCAAAAAATAATGTGCTCTCCACACTTTGGTTAAGTAAATCAAAGCTCTGGTAGAAAATGGATGTGATTAAAAGCTAAGAAACAAATTTATACTTGAGGATTTCCTCATAGGACTTTTTTTTCAAACAATATTGGGTTTTGCAAGAGGAGAGGAGAAAAAGAAACTACAACAAGACTGAGAGATGGTCTTGTTAAAAAGTTTTAAAACCAGCTACTTACCTAGTATTAATTTATGTAAGAATCATAGAATCCCAAGTAGTTTGGGTTGGAAAGGACCTTAAGATCATCCAGTTCCAACCCCCTGCCACTAGAGCAGGTTGCTCCAAGCCCCTGTGTCCAACCTGGCCTTCAACACTGCCAGGGATGGGGCAGCTGCAGCTTCTCTGGGCACCCTGTGCCAGCGCCTCAGCACCCTCACAGGGAAGAACTTCCTTCTTATATCATATGGGAGGTGCTCCTGCCTTTGCTCATCCTTGTGGCCTCCTCTGGACTTGCTCCAACAGCTCCATGTCCTTCTTATGCTGAGGACACCTGAAATAAAAGAAACACACAAAGTGACAGAATTTGGTATTGAGAGCACGTAAAGCATCGGTATCACTGACTGGCATGTTTTAAAATAGCACTGTGGGTAGTGTGGTAAGATGGTCTAAGAATATATAACTCCTTATTTTTTCTTAACATCAGTAGAAATAACAAACTGAGGCATAGGAGGACCAACTCTCTTAAAGCTCACAACCATGCTGGCAGAGTTGCATCATTTTGGATCTGCTCTGAGCCAGAAGTCCCAAATTTAGAAACAAATGCCTACTCCAGAAGTGACACTCTTTATCTGCACGTTCATTGGCGTAGCTTTTCCCAGCCCAGGTTACAAAACACTTTCTAACCACAGTGTGGTGACTACTGGGCTGTCAAGTTTCTACACAAAATGTTACTACTAAAAAGGCACATTTATGATAGCGATTTCCATCCAGGTATTCAAATAATTGGATTTTAATTGAGTTGCAGCCAGCAGAAAAGTGGCATTGATTGATAATGGGAGAGTTTGATGCTTCTGGGTCAACAGACTCATTTTATTTATTTAACTGAAAGCAGGCTGATTGCAATGTTAAATCACATAAATAATAGATGCTTTTGGAAATGCATAGAAGGTCTGATACTATAGAGATTTGAGATAATGCACATTAAAAGGCAACTTTTTAGAGTTTGGGATTTAATCGAGTTTAAATATCTGTGAATCTTTTATAGAAATAGCTCCACAGCCTGTCACTTCTAACACTTCTGGTCTATTTTTGTACATGGAATTTTGTAGAATTCAGATGAACTGGTGCCTCCCGTTAGTTCTGTTTGTGATGTGTTGCATATCCTTTGGACTATAACTACCAGAATTACACTTTTCATTTCAATAAACAGTTTCATCTCTGGCTCTCAAAGTGTTCAACTAGTTGAAGTGTGGATATTGCATATTCATCCCAAATATATCCATGCAGATTCCAAATACATGGGGATTTTTTTGCCTGAAGAATCTCATGGGTTATATTTTTATGGTTTATATTTTTAGACTTGGTTATTCCTCTGAGGTGTCCCCATCTCCAGGGTGCATTGCCTTCACTTGGCTGTGATACTGAGTCTTACTGCGTAGTGCAAAATGCTTTCTAGGCGAGTTTCAGTCAACTTAAGTGAGCTTTAGCATCATTCCACTCTTTCACCACCTGTATTCACATATTTCTTGACTGGTGGTCTCCTCCAGTGATCTATCCTTTCCTTTGTGATGGGACTCCCTCTCTGAGACCCTTCAGTGCCAGTGGACAGTGCTGACCTTACAGATGTCCCCCACACTTACTAGCGTCTGGATCCACTGTGACAGAAATAAGCAGACATGCAGATGAGTGTCAGATACCAAAACCAATTGGTGTAGACCTGAGATAACTGTAGAGCTGGATTTTGGCAAAGTAAAAACATCTTCCCTCTAGTCCTTGTGCTGCTCTTCCTGCTGACCCTAAACTGAATGAACTTAAGTTCCTTTCCAACTGAAACCAGTCTGTGATTCTGTGATGCTTCTGCCCGTGTGTCCCCTTTATGTCCTCCCTAGAACAGGGCTGCAGTTACGAAATGCCACTGCCCGTGACATCTGAAGGCTTTGTGGCTGAGAGAGTTGCTTCCAGTACCGTGTCCCTGGTATATCATGGCTGTCCAGGTCTGTGCTGTGAAAACAGTTTCCTTTCACTCGCTTTCTTAACAAACAGCAGTGAAATACCCTCTGTTCTAAAGCTGTCAGCTCGCTGTCAGGTGCTCCCTGAGCAGTTCCCTCAAGCGACTGAAATCCCTCCTGAAGTTATTAGCTGTCTAGTTACATCTGGCTGGTGTTCAGCCTTAGAAAACTTTCTATTTTTCCTAGAGGGAGAGAGAAAGGAGACCTTAAATTAACTCCTTCTCCTGCCAGTCACTGAAATTTCCCTCTAATTGGGAACAGGGAGAATCAGCCGCTGCATCTCTCTGGGGCATCTTAAGAAACTGGAACTGCAGCCTGTGGCTGCATGTCAGACTCGAGAGCTTTGCAGCTGAAAAGGACCCGACAGGATTTCTCAGAACACTTCCTGCTGTAACAATGGTGTGAAATTAGAGCAGGTTAACTTGATGTTTCTCTCCACTTCTGGAATCTCAGAGAGGAACCAGAGTGTAGGCACTGGGGCTATGTGGGATGGTCAATTGATCAACTCCCCTTTCTGGAAGGTGGGCTAGGCAGAAGAGAAATGGAGCTTTGGAGGGCAGCAGGATTCACTGGATGGATGAAGGGCTGGTTTTCCCCAGTAAATATTTAAACACTCTGGGGCTCCAGCTTGGGTTTCGTATCTCCAGCTTAGTAGAAGCCTAAGAAGGGAGAAGCTTGCATGATAGCTACTTGCTGGTGTCTTTTGCTTGGGATGAGGTGCAAGTTTGCTGGCACCTTCTTTACGAATGTGAAAGGCCTTGGGCAGCAGTTGCAAGTGTTCTGGTTTTGGCATTTGCTTATTTCCATGTGTAAAAGCTTTGTAACCAATATTAGCTTACGCTGGGTTGTACCACAGTGTATTTGCTCAGTTCATTCTGCTGCAGCCATAAATGATGTTATAGCTCTAATGATCGCATGCGCTAGATGAAAGAGAATTCTTATACATAATTTATTAAGCTGAGATTTCTCTAGTAAGCCATTTTAGCTCAGATAGAGATTAAATGACTAATTCTGAATGCTTTGGAGTATCGTGATGGAAAGTGCAAGTAGCTTTTCCAAAAGCTGATATTTGTGTCCTGGAATAAAAGAAGACATGCAGTAGAATGCAGATACGTTACTTGGAGCTGTGTAAGACTGAAAGCAAAGAATAGCAAAGAACATTCTGCATTTTTACAAAGCAAGTGTGATTTAAAGCCAGAGCTCATAGTGGGAACATATTTCTCGGGGGAACAGTGATTGCAACAGGGAAGTCTGTCTCCTGCTGGTATAAAATCGCTTGCTTCTGTACATGTAGTGGTGTGCTTATTCTGATGCCATTCCAACTGTGCCACTGGACAGGGCCCCCACTGCCTCTTTCAGAAAGCAATTTTAAAATATAACTTTGCTTTCCTCTTCAGCTTAGCTTCACCTTTCTTCTTTTTGTACTGTAAGGTGTAACTAGAGAGAGAACCCTTCTCAGATCAAACATTTCAGCTAGGAGTGCTTCAAGCCTTGATTGTAGATCTCGGGGGGCTTGGCAGCGTGTTGTTTTCAGAGAGGCAACCCATGGCCTTGTGTTCTGCCTTTCCACATGACAAGTTTTCCAAGTCTGTTTTATGATTTAAGTTCAAAATGATATCCCAGAATTCTTTCTGATGCAGAAGGCTGAGTTGCTGGAAGATTTTAACAAAGCTGTCTTGAAATGAGAAGAGTGAAGGTTTCAATTTTAGAATATTGGCCCATCTGATGATGGATTTCAGAGTGGTCAGACCGACAGCCTGCTGCTTTCTCCTGCGTTTATACTCACCAAAACAATCGCACAAGCCCTGTGGGAAGAGGGGTTTGATGTTTCACTGGCATATGTCTTATAGGCTTGAAAACTCAGGACACTGGGCATGACTGAGACATCTGGATGGGTCTGGCTTGGGAGTTAAACCGTATTAGCTGGCCAGGAGGCAAAGTTGTCATTTCCACAAAACCCTTCCAGATGTAAGCAGACACTGAAGTACTCTGTTCTTCCCCATGCTGCCTTTTGAAAGCTGTTTAGGTAGGTGGATATTCTTGCATTCCCTGTTTCTCCATATCACCTAAGCAAAATGTATTTGTTTCCTCACTGGTAGATTCCGTATTGCATTTTTGCATCTTTTCTCTGGCCTTGGACAACTTGACTTTTATGTCTCTGACAGATAATGTTGATCTAGCTCACAGATTTTTGTGCACATTTTCTTTACACCCTGGACTGAAAGTGCTCTGAGACATGTTGGTGGTGTTAGGTTTGCGTGTCTGCTATGGGTAATTGAAGTGATGTGACTGTCAGTGAGGTGAAATCCCATACTCTAAGGAGGATGTGTCCTTGGATTTCTTCCTTCTCCTCTCCTGCAGCTTGTAAGACCCCTTCTGGTAAAGCCTTTAACACCCAGACTTGGAGAGGATTTGACCAACTGCAAGCATTTAACATTCCTGTTTCTGCCGTGATTGTAGGTGTTCAGCCCAGAATAACTCTACTGTCTTTCAGAGACATTGTTTTAAAGTTTCGTTTCCAAAAGTTTTAAACTCTGAAGTTACTTACGTTCTATTTAACTTTATATGGCCCTGAGTTTCAGAGTCCTATGCTTGTACAGAGGAAGATCTGGCTAGAGACGAATAGTTTACATAGTGGGGTTGTAAAACAGAGGACATAATTAACCGAGAGGTTCTAAGGCAGTGAGGTGGATTGACCTTGGCTGGTCACTGTATCACTCCCACTTCTCAACAGGACAGGAGAAAAAAAGGATGAAAAGCTCATGGTTGGGCTAAGAACAAGGAGATCACTTACCAGTCACTGTCATTGGCAAAACAAACTTGACTTAGGGAAATGATTTTAATTTATGACCAGGTAATTGGAGTAGGATAATGACAAATAACAATAAATCTAAAAATCACCTTTCTTCTGCCTCTCCCTTCTTCTCAGGCTCAAATGTATTCCCAACTCTTCTACCTTCTCCCAAGAGCACTGCCAGAAGTTAGAGAATAGGGACTGCAGTTACTTCATGTTTGGTTTCTGCCACCTCTTCCTCCTCACCCTCTTCCTGTGCTCCAGTGTGGGGTCCCTCTTGCAGGGGACAGTCCTTCATGAACTTCTCCAGTGTGAGTCCTGCTCCAGCCTGGGTCCCTTCAGTGTAGGGTGCATCCTTCAGGATCATGCTGCTCCAGTCTAGGTCCCCCACGCTGCTCCTGCATGGGCTTCTCTCAGCAGGCTGCAGGGTGAATCTCTGCTCCACCATGGGCCTTTGTGAGCTGTCGGGGCACAACCTGCATGACCATGGTTTTCACCATGCTCTTCACTGCAGGGTGGGGAGCATCTCTGCTCCAGCACTTGGAGCACCTCCTCCCACTCCTTTGTCACTGCCCTTGGTGTCTGCAGAGCTGTTACTCTCATATGTCATCACTTCTCTCAGCTGCTGTTGTGCAGGGCTTTTACCCTTCCTTACATACGTTATCCCAGAGGTGCTGCTGATGTCAGTGACTGGCTGAGTCTTGGCCAGTGCGGCTCTGAGCCAGCTTGAACTGGCTCTGTCCAACGCAGGGAAACCTTCTGATGCCTTCTCTCAGAAGCCACCCCTGCACCCCCCTGCTGCCAGTTCTTTGGCATGTAAACCCAGTACAGATCACAAAACTGTTCCATTGCTTGTATTCAGTATCTTAAGTACATTATACATTTTCTTGTAGATTTTAGCTGTAACTTAGATTAATCTATGTGGGTAAGTAGTGAAATGCTTCTTTAAAATGTTCTTAAATGACTAATCCCTTCTAAAGTGATTTGATGAATTCACATCACTTGTTTGAGATGCCGTCTCCTACTATGAATAATGAGCATTTTTGCATACATTTAGATACTGTACTCTAATGTCTGTACAATTGTTATAAAGAAATAACTGAGTATGGCATACAAAACAAGATGTGTATTTCCCTAAAGGAATAGTAAGTTGTTGAAATTCTCATAGGTCATTCACTAGTAAATCCCACTGAAAGTAACCTAATGATCAATAGGTATTAATAACCCTCAATAAAATAAATTGATGGAAGGGTGAATTTTGAATTGCAATTCGTCTTAGAATGGAAGAAGATGATTCTTTTGTGAAGCTGATACTAAAACCATGACTGCCTTGGAGTATCCTAAGTAAGAGAATACTTCCTGTTTTGTGCTGTTGTGCATTTAAAGGTTTTCCCAGGTTGGTTGCTAAATACTTCAGATCAGTTGCATTCTGCTCACTGAATTAGAATTAAATTTGCACAGACTGAGTTGATAAAATCAGAATTTTAGCTCTTTCCCAATGTATTTTCTAAGTATGGCAAACTATTTCAATGTTATGTCGATGGAAGCCATTCCAATTGCACATCAGTACATGGAAAAAAGATGTGGTAAATGGAGCAGATTCTGGTCATCCTGAAATTAAGGTTAAGCACTTCATTCATTAATCCACAAACAGGATCAATATTCTGTTTGGTTTATTATGCTTTGAATCGGTTTCGAAAGGGTTTTTTCTCTATTACCTATACAATAGTCAGCCTTAAATAGAAAAGAATTGTGACCTTTCAAAATCTGTAGTGTTCCGTACATGGCAAAGCTGTTCCAAATACATGAAAAATACAGTTAACAAGGTGGATGGTGAATTAAAATAAAATCTGTTTTCCAGCTATTTTAATCCTTAAAAAAAGAAGTCACATTTGGCTTTTGAGAAGCTGCTTTCAGATGAGTAATAAAAAGTTAACATTAAAAAAGGATTTTCTCTCATTTTGAACATGCACAACCACCCACACCAGCTTGTTTATCCCAACAGAAGAAAATGCATTACTTTGATTTTTACCCTCATCCACCCACGCAGACTAAAGCATAGAAATAACGTTAATCTAGATAAAGGTTGCTTAGTGTGAGGCAGAATTCCTCAGAATAGCTCCCCAAAGCCTTTTAAAATAGAGCATGAATTTCCCAGGGATGGCGGAAATTCTAAATGTTGGCCCACCACCAGAGAGAGGAGCTGATCATCCAAAACACAGTGTAACTGCTCTTACACAGCCCGGGAATCTGGGCTTCACTGGGAAAACAGTGAAATGCTCTCTAGCATTGACAGTAGGAAGGAGCTGTCCTTAGTTTAAACTCGTTATTTTTCTTCTCTTTGTGTTATATAGGCACAAAGCAGTACAATACAGATACACAATGGAGGCTGAACAGCCGCATGTGTAGTGTGTTGCTCTTATTTTTGGTTACATGCATGGTCACTGCCATCTGATCACACTTAAGTGTGCTGAGGTGTCTTAGTCCATTTTTGGACCATGCTGGCAAAGAGGAAGGGGATGTTCCATGGGAATTTCAGAGTTCCTACCCTTATTGCAAAGCTTACCATGATTATTACTGTTTACCATGACTGAGTGGCCAGAGCTTCAAACTATCTTGCTATTTCTGAGATAAATAATAGAATATAATTTTATTGGCACCAGTCACCCCCTGTATGCTCATGTGTGTATATGTATGTGTGTAATGACCAGCCTGTTGCTGAATCTGTCAAGTAATTCAAATAGTATGCACTTTTTCTAGTACATGAATGCTGTTGCCCAGCTTTTTTGCCTGTATATGCCCTGTTCCATCATGTATTGTAACTGCACTAATGTCAATGACTTGGTACCTCTGTGCCCTGGTGACTGTAGTTTGTGATGTGCCCTGGTGACTGTAGTTTGTGATATTCCCTGGTGCTTCATACACTGAGGAGTATTACTGACCAAGCAAAAGACAGAATAGTGACCTCCTGTCTGTCTTGTTTTCAATGCTAAAAGTGATCTCTGGTGTCTGTGGTCTGGTGAGCAGCTGACTCTAACAAGCTCTTGGTAAAAGGGTGTGATGTCCTGGCATAACAGCTTTGCTCTTCTGATCTTCTCTAAAGTCACTAAAGGCCAGACTTACAGCACTGCAAATCCAAACACTCAACCCGTTCCAGGCACTCCATAAAGGAGAGGAAAGGTAGATAGATGTGCAATATGGAAGCTGGAAGATAGGTGTACAATACGGAAGGGAGATAGGTGTGCAATGTGGAAGCTGGGTTACAAACCCCCATCCTTGAGCAGTCAAACTTTGTAGTCTAAGTGATGAGTTGATCCTTTCTTCAGCTCTCCAATGAAAGCTGAAATAACTGCCCCCATTAAAAAAAAAAAAGGAATAAAATTTGGAGGTTACTGCTAATGTTGCATAGAGATTTTGTGATCCTTGCTCCAGACCAAACCCTACCTACAGGTCCTCTGTTTTCTTGCTTAAATGTTGAAACCTTTATTGTAACTGTGAGTTCTTGGACAGCAAGATAAAGAAGGTACTTTTCCTCTTTGTGTAGCTGAGCCAGGTTCTCTCAGCTCCTCCAGTGACTCTGATACGCACCATGGTGGGCATAAACCAAGTAGCTCGCTTTAAATGTGACAAACGCTGCTAAGATCTTGTGTGAAACAAAGCAGTTTCACAGCTTGATTTATGAACGCTGGCAGGTACCCACAGTATTTGTGTCAAACTAGTATGCATGGTTAGACAACTGATGTTTTTCCTGTGTCCATCCTTGATAATCAGCCTTCTAGCTGCCTTTGAACAAGCCAGGAGTGTAGCACATTCCTTAGGCTTAAGCCTGCTGTAAAAGTCACACAAGTAACGTGGTGTCTGATGTCAACCTGCTTTACAGGCTGCTGCCCATTCCAGTGTGACATTGAAGTGTTTGACTGCTGAACATGAAGTGCAGTTACTACTAGGTGTGGCCTTGTGAAAGGTTTTGTATTTGAAATCCAGTAAGCTTTACCATCATGGGAATGAACCAATTGCAAACAAAAGTGGATAGGGCACCTTGCCAATCACCCACCGTGATTGTAGCTCCTGACTACTGCCACAGCTAGAGTCAAGTGGTAAGGAGGGAGTCGTGTTGGGCTATGGCTCAGTCTAAGAACTTACTGAAATATTTTGGGAGTAGCATCATAAATCAGCCCCTCTTTATTTGGTATTATTTTTGCAGCAGGCAACTGGGTTTTCCCTCAAAGTGTGTAGATTCCTTCCTCAAAAACCTGCTTGGATTCAGATTTTCAAACAGAAATATGATACCTGACACTGATGTGAAATATTGAAGCTTTGTGCAAATGAATGTACTAAGTGTTCTTAGAGGAATTTTTCTAAGTTGGTGACCTACAGAGGGGGGCTTAGTGAGCTCCACTTGAAAACCCTTTCAGTGTTCTCCCTCTTGCTATCAATTGCTTTTGTTCCCATTCATTTTCTACCTCTTATGTTCCAAAACAGGGTGTGAACTGCAGTGTCTTATGTAAGGACACTTACATACACGCTGTATTCAGTAATATGTCCCTCAGCTGAAGCAGGAGCATACATACAGTGATAGGCTGCTCTGAGTATACTCAGTGTCCCAAAATGCTGTCCATGTACGACTTGGGGTGGGAATAGCACTGTCCACAAACAACTGAGTAGCTGGACATGAAGTGATCTTAATTAACCATGGGTCCAAATCCCCTGTTTCTCTGTGCAGCTGTGAGACTGCATGATGTTTTCACCAGGTTTTATCAGGACCTAAGTCTGCTAAATCCCTTTTTCATTAGTACGGCATTAGGAATGTGAAAATCTGACACCCAATTAAAAATCATATTTGGGACTTAAATACTATGTATTTTTGTTCCCATGTACTTGGGTGCTTCCTCTGTTTGTCATCATCTTCTGAGGTCTTTTCTAAATACAGAAAGGAAAATGCTCAACACATGCCTTGTTCCAAGTCTTTGTGACTTTGGCAAGCCACATCTACACCAGTCCCCCTCATGGGACTCCAGGAGCCATGCAGCCAGTCCAACCTGGCCTTTTCTTGTAATTCGTCTTAGGGTACCCTGCTTTCATCTTGAAACTTCAGAAGAGGTGCTTCCACCATCCTGATAAACTTCATACTTGGTCATTTCTCCCATGCACTTTGTAATGATTGTACTGCACAACAAAATTGTTTTGTGATTCATTTACACAGCTGACATCAGAGAATCCAAGAACATTTCTGCCACAAGAATTGTGTAATACATTGGATGGTTTGCTTTATAAACTGCCATAAGCACTGTCTTTGTGTAAAGCTGCAGATTTAGGTTCCCCTTCTTTATTCTTAAAAACCTCTTCCCTAAACCCAAACCTACACCTCAAGATATTACTCTTTTAAAAGAACTGATAGTATACTTAGGCTGACCGAAACAGATAAATCTGTGCCTCCAGTCTTCAAGGTTGATGCCTGGTTTGTGTGCAGAATTTACCTAAGTGATGTAGATTCTATGTCCTGTTGCAGAAGTGAGGCATGTTACAGTCTTTCTCTATGTAAGGGGATGAGCAGTTTGTTGTTTTCCAAGATTTCACTGTTACCTCCCTGTAAGAGGAAAGATGTCGGTTATGGCCAGTTATTCTCTTGATTAATGAAAACAAATTTGCTATTTACTTCCGCCTCATACTTGATCAGATGGTTTAGGCTAGAGATGGTGTATGAGGATGCTGTAACCTTTGCTTATGTTAAGATACAAGGCAATAGGAGAGGAAGAAAAATGGGATTAGCTGTAATATGTATATTTGCTTTGCTATAGATAGTCTAGAAACTATTTGATTTCACTTGCCTGCATTTTCACACTGCTCAAGCAGCAAGTCTTGTGGGTGTAAAAGTTATAGTGCATTGGTCAGTGGTTTACATACTTTCAGTGATGATCCTGTACCCTTTCTGAAAGGGGAGATTGGCATTTAGTCCAACGTCAAATTCATTGGAATAAGTGGAAGAAGTAATACTGAAAAGCTTTTCTTTGGGTTCTCATTTGGGAACAATTCTATCCTTGAACATAAAAGCATTACAATGTTCTTTATTGATAACATTCAAAAGTGTAATTTGCTTTTGGCTACCAAGACAGTTCATAAATGACCTTCATCATTCATACCCAAACCATCCTGTAACACAAATGCAGCCACGAAGGGAGTTTGAGAACTTGTGGCTTCTGCTTCGTGATATCTTTCAGAAATTGATGACAGTTTGTCTAAATTTGTTCCTGCTATGTTATTTTTATGATATCTAGCATATTTGTTAGTGATATGATGGCATAAGTTCAGAGATACTGAGGGGGTGTTTCTTATCGGGCTCTCTGAAAATCTGGCATTAAATATTGCACACTGCTTCGTTCACCACATTTTCTAGTCAGGAAGATTTTCGAAAGCCCATTGTTGTCACCATAGAGTTGTTCAGAAAGGCAGACCCCTACCAGATTACCTTTAATACTATTGTAAGGTTCTTAAATGTTGGAATTTCCTCACTGAACATTTTAAGTTATACAAATGGAGCACTTCATCCAAAGAATCCCATCGGCGTTTGATTTCTTTATTTGTTTGTAAGATATTGAATAATTTGTTACATGAAAGGAAACTCAGATGGTAGAGGATTAAGTGACTTGCTGGATCGTGCAGTGTCTCTCAGTGATGACGAGGAACAGAACCGGGATTTTCAGGCCATGTGCTCTACACAGTGTAGAAGAATTCTGCAGGTCTGCAGCATGTAGTGTAGCATGTTGAATTATGCCAAGTGTAGTGGAAGAGCAGACTGATTTTGTGCTGCAGTCTTGTAAAAGACTTTTGTGTTTGCTCTGTCTGAAAGACAACTCACCCTATGAATAATAAGTATTTAGTAGTACATACAAAGTGTGCTAAAGGAAGCAACTGAGTGAGCAAAAACACAGACAAGGTTGTCAAGAGAGACTAGAAAAATGGTACTTGGAACCCATTGTCCCTCTTCATGTGTTGAATACTGCTTGTACAAAGAGAACCTCTCAATAGATAAGCAAGTTAAACAGAGAAGGAGGCAGGAGAGACAAGGAATGGAGCATCTGGTATTTCTCCATGGAGATGGGTGAAAAACACTGGGTGAATGGACAGGGTTAGGTGATTGGGGAGAGAGGCAGCTCATTCTCTTTCATTGTTTTCCTAGACCAGGTGGACACAATAAAAGCAACAAAGGGCAACCTCAAATTGTCTTACCAACCCTTCCCCCAGCTGGCCCCAAGGAAACCATTCTGGTTGCTCCATTTGCTAGTCTGGCTGCTACCCCTTCCTGCCACAGAAGTTGCCAACAGCAACATCTATGCTCATGTGATCCCTGAGGAATATTACTAAACAGCCAACAGAAGGAGATGAAGAAGTCAGGAGCACCTTCTAGTGACAGTACTGCACTTGAGGTGTTTTCTCAGGTGTCTGGGTGACCAGATCCATGCTTGCTCTGATACCCAAGTCTAACCCTACCAACATAGTGCCTTCTAGAAAGTCTGACATGAGATGTCTTACTGCTACCACAGAGCATCCTAGAACAAGGGGTACATGCTTCTCCAAAAGCTGTGTGGCATGGATACGAAGCCCACCTCTTCCACTGGGCAAGTCATGCTGCCAGGTCTGTGCCATGGTGATCACCAAAAAGCAATCTTAATTGGTATTTCCATATGGTAGCCCAAATGGTGCGTGATGCTACTCCTCCCATGTGACCATGATTGACAAAGCTGCTGTAAGGACCAGAGGAGATGTAACACTTGCATCCTGCAGCCCTCCCACCTTAGCGAAACAACATGTGATGAAACTGGAGGCTGCTGCTCCAGGGTTGCTGGATGCGTGCCGAATGTGGGTTTGTCAGACTACCCAGGCTCACTTAGCAACCGGGTGTGTGCCTGGGATGTGTGGAGCCAAGCTCAGCACACCACACTGCCTGCCCCTGCTGGGGCATGCCACCGGGCCACAATGTCCCTTGGAGTTTACCCTGTGTGTATGAGCCCCATAGCTTCTGAGCAGCTGCTGAAGATGACCTGGACTAGCTGTGTCTGTTCAGACAACTGGTGCATCTCATGCTCTGTCAGCCGCGTCATATTGCTGCGTTGTGAAAGCACCTTCTCCAGAGACTGTGCTGGAGCCAAGAGCCGGAGGAAGGGGGGAGAAGGGCTCTTCTGCCCCATGAGAGCAACAGGTCTGCTGAGATGAGCACCTAGAGGTCAGTGGTGGTTCGCTTTTCAGGTATGGCTCCCATGAGCCTATGGAGACGGATGAGGAAGGCTGATGTTGCAGAGATCTGGATCTCTCCTGCTTCTGATTTCTTTCTGTGTTCCCCTCACCTTGCCTGAGGAGATGCTGGCAGGTGGTAGAGTAGGCAGGACCCCTCCCATAGCACTGTGTTGTGTTCTGAGAGCGTGTGTGGTGTAGACAACCAGTGCAGCCACTGAAGACCAGCTAGAGCCTGCTGGAATTGGCTTGGGAATGTACTGAAAGGGCATTGTGGCACTGGTTATTGTTAATTTTACTGTAGGAGCATCAGTGTTAATTGAGCTGGAAGAAAGAAGCTTTTTCAAAAGGATTACTGTTCTTCTGAGCTATTTGGAGGTTTCTGGCACAAACTGTTCAAAGCAGAAACTGTTGCTTTGAAATCCAGCACGGGTCAGTGCAGGGTATTTTGTGGTTCATGGAGTTGTACAACAAACAAATAGGAATAGCTCTCACGGCTGGGAGCCTCCTAACTTGCACCTGACATCAGTGGAGAATGCTTCTATTGAAGAACTTCCTGCTCCTTCTTTAACCAGAGGTTTCTAGTTCCTTTATTTCTGTACATGCTCAGTCAACTCTTTGCAGAGTTGGCAGTAAGGCAAGAGTGAGCAGATAGGAGTAGGGTGGGAAGAAGTCTTTTAATACAACAATAATAAGCTAAACAAATTACCTTTGTAATGGGTGTAATGTTAGTCACTATTTGGCTATTGCTGGATCAGTGGCTCTTTTGTTCCCACATGCTTATCTTAGGACATTCTAATCATCACTGCCTTAGAAAGCTTCCCATTTGATTTTTTTCTTTATGGTATTAATATTGTAACTTGCACTTAATGGAGAAAGAGAGTGAACAAGAAAGGATTTCAGACAGACTTTCTTTAATAGTATAATATTAATTGGCAAAGATTGTTTTGCAACAGAAATATTCTTTGTTTACTATGAAAAGAGCTTCATTTGCCTTTAGACATCCTAAATGATTTGGAGAAACAGACAAATGATTTAATTTTGATTTTGTTTTATACTCCAATGAAGCAAACAACAGATTTGGAACAAGCTGCTTGCTAGACCTTGGAAATTAAACTGCTCTTTTATTGGGCACTGGTAAAGTGTCTCTGCCTTTCCTGATGGCAGACAGCCGTGAAATACATTGACTCATGCTTGTTAGGGTTCCATCCAGCTCCTTGTATTTCCTTGATTATTATTCTAGTGCTGCCACCCAGGCAGGAGCTCCCACTTCCATTTCCCTTGGAATCTGTGCTTTCCAGAGAACATCTTCCCCCCTCCAACCTGGAGCCCGAGTTACAAGGCTGTGACTTGGCTCCAGAAGCAGTTTGATGCAGAACACTGTAGCTTTTTCTTACCTCCTTTCAGCGAGGGTTTGCATGTGTGCAGCATGGGGTGAGATTGGAAGGCAACAGTAGTATAATTTTAACTTATAAATCTGTTTTGATGACTGAATGTGATACTTCGAAGGACTCTTGTTCATGTCGTTCTTGGTTCTCAGGGAGTTTTCCTAGATCTCAAAGCCAGTAGCTTTCCACAAGAGTGTGGGAGCTTCAGGTGAGTGAACCACTAACCACAGTACCTTGAGTAATCATGAGTGCTTCTTATCTGGCTTGCTTAATGCACTCAAAGCCTTTAAAGACAGACTTCTTGCTTGGTGCCACTTTTTCAGGCTCTAAAAGTGCTATTAATAGCATGTTTTCACCTAACTGCTTTTAGTTCTTGTACCACTAAAATAGCAATGGCATATTTACCTCTTTTTTTTTGTTCTTTTAACTAGTTCTATCCAGGTTTACACTGGCTCTCATTCTGCCTTTATCACCATGTTACCCTGGTGTCTCCTGGTGAGGCAGAAAGCAAAAGCCGCATAGAGTTTATTCTTCGTCATCTCTTTTCCTTGTATGTATGTTCGGTATAGTGGTTTATTTTGGTAGGGTTTATTAGTTCATGTTAAAGAAGGTGGAGTCTGTGTACTGTAAACAGCAAGTGGTAACGTCTTCTTGAAAGCAAGGTGAAGAAAGCCCCAGCTACTAATACCCATTGTTGGATTTTCTTGATGAGGTACACCTTGTGGGCAGTGTGGTTATTTTCCTAGGAGTGAGAGGCTAAAAGGTTGTTCATTGGAATTACTTTTGCTTTTAAAAGACTAAGTTTCCTTTCTTAAGGGTTTCAGGAGTGTTTCAAATCTGACCATTAAAAGATCAGCAGAGAACACGGTGGCAATCCAGTGTTTTTTCTTGTTTGAAGAAAAACATACAATAGAATAATCAGAGAATCACAGAATGGTTTGAGTTGGAAAGGACCTTAAGATCATCCAGTTCCAGCCCCCTGCCACAGGCAGGGACACCTCACCCTAGAGCAGGTTGCTCCAAGCTCCTGTGTCCAACCTGGCCTTGAACACTGCCAGGGATGGGGCAGCCACAGCTTCGCTGGGCACCCTGTGCCAGCGCCTCAGCACCCTCACAGGGAAGAGCTTCTGCCTTAGATCTAACCTGAACTCATTCCAATTTCGGTGTTTCGCAGGACATGTTATTTGAGATGTCTTTGGCTTTTATGAAATCTGCGAAATCTAATCTTAAGATTAATGCTGCTTTAAAAGAAAAAAGAAGTGTATTTTCTGGCATGAGAAGATTAATTGTTGAATGGTTCTTCAGCTCCTGGCGAGGAAAGGAAACTGTGTCTCTTCCAAGGTGACACAGTGTGTGAAGATCTGGTTGTCACTGTCACTGTATGTTGGCGATGAACTGAGCACTACCAAAATCTGTAGGGCTTTTTAACTGATGTGCTCATAACTTCCCTCTTGTTGCTCTGACTCACATCTTGGCTGTTAAGTTGTGTAACCTGCCAGCCGGTTGCCTGCTATGAAAAACATTGTAGCTGCAAGGACTATTATTAAGTATATCTAATAATTTTAGTATTTTAGCAATCTATTTTGGGCTCATTATGCAACCCATAACTCAGAGAGACGAGGCAGGAAGGGACAGAGGAGGATTGGATGCTGATAAACCATTTGGGGTGCTCAGCCAAGCTTTGGGGGTCCTCTAGGTGATCTGGTTAAAGCTGCCTTGCTTTGGAGCAAGTTGCCGTGGTCTCTCCCAAAAGTACAAAGCCATTTCCTCCCACTTAAGTCTCTGGGCACTCGGACTGGGCTCTTACCAGTTGCTGTCTAGTTATTGGCAGGACTCTTGTGCTACCAGATAGACATGCCTCTAAACATACAGCCACATGTATCTATATTTGTGCATGTAGTAGAGAAAGATTCAAGTGCAGTTCAAACCGGTGTCAATACATGCTGGAAACTGCCTAGTAAATCGCCATATGTTCCAGAGGAAATGCCAGGCAAAGTCATGGTCACTTTGTATGTGCACAGCTGACTGGCAAGCACAAAGGCAGGCTTATGAAGGGGGATGCCATCATATGCTTTCCTTCTTTTTTCCTGTATCAGAGCATGATTAGAGCCCACTTGCTTCCCTTACTGCTGCAGAAGGATAAGAAACCAGTCAGCCCAAACTTTTGCTGCTGGAGCATAGGGACCAGGGAAAAGGAAGCTACACCCAAGGAGCTCTCTCAGATGTGTTTGGTTTCCATTTCTCTTGAAGTACAGAGTTTTAAAAATGGTTTTCAAATTCTGTTCCTTCTGTGTTTCGTTCTTCTCTGGCTTTACATTCATATCGTGGCAGCCTGATATTTGCTAACTGGAGTTCACAGACCTAGCATGGCTGGGACCAAAGTTGTATGCCAGGCAGGCTGGCTGATACACAGGGAGGGAGCAACAAGCATCGCTGTGCTTTTCACCTCTGCTAGCCCGGAGTAGTTAGTGCCTCCCTAAAGCCCTAAGTGCAAGGCGGTGGTATTTGCTGACATGTTTGGCAATCTGTTTGCTTTGTGTTTTTTCCCAAGCTCTTTAAGGATACTTGAAATATCTGATAGAAAGTCATGGAAAAGACTAACGACTTTTATTTTATTTACCTTTTTTAATTAAACTCGATTTATTTGAACTCCTGTAATTTAGCTTGCCTCCAACCAGATCCCTATTGGACTGAAATTGCTATACAACCATAACGTTGACTGCTGTGACACCTACTGGTCGAGCTGAGCTGAACAAGGGAAAGCCTGTGGGTACTTGCTCTTTCCTCTTCCTAATGAGAATTCCAGGTAATGAGTTTGGCTCAGCAGGTGTGGTGTCTCTTGAAAGGACTAACACATCTTCTTCCGATACGTCTTCCCGTACTTTGTGCATTAAGAAATTTAGATACCCACTTTTCTGTTTGCTTTTAACTTCTTTCTCTTCCTAGTAGCTCTTTAATCTTCACCCTCTTTGTTTCATCTGTCTTATCTTTATTGAAGTTTCTTTTTTATCACTCCTTAATAGTATTGGGAGCTGCAAAGAAATCTCTTTGAAGTCTTCTCTGAATTGCCTTCTTTCCCTAGAACAGTTCTTCTTCATTATCTGGGATCATTTCTTCAGTGCCGGAGACTTATTCATATTGCCCTGTTAGGCATTCCACTTTTCTGGGAAAGGTAAGGAGCCATTCATGCAACTCCTTCCACGAGATCTCATACCTAAGGAGGTTTTGTGAGTTTTGAGAAAAATTGAGCTTTTCTGTAGATAGAGAAATAAGGATGTTAGTAGTTCACAATAAAAAACCAGCTTTACGTTTCCATTGGACAATGAAGAATGGAGAACAGTTCATAACTGTAGGAAACTGTGGTGTATGCTTTGTCTGAGGAATAGTTCTGCTGCACTCAAGTAGTGCTGCAGTCTTCCAAAAATGCATTCTCCTGCGTGTGATTCTGGAACATACCATTAGTCCAGAAAGTTACTCAGAGGGCTTCTCAGGCTGCTCTTTCTTTGAGAGACAGTTTGTATCCTAGAAGCTTGAGTAGCTTTGAGTAACTTAAAATTGCATGAGGTGTCTTGACCTGATCTGTAGTCCTCAGTGGCTGAGAGGGAGGAATTCCTGCGGTCTCCTCTTCCCATTATGACTGCACACTTCCATCACTTACTTCGTGTCCAGCCACCAGGACGCTGTTCACACCCCATCTGCAGGCCCGTTCAGTTCACTGACCTGGCAAAAAGAGAGAAGATGGGCCATGGGAATTCCAGTCTGATGAGCACCGCTGGATATCAGCAAGGGACAGGAGATGGTGGGGAAGCAGGGGTGAGAAAGGAGCTGGAGTGGAAAACAGGTTACTGAGATCTCCCCCTTTTTGGCAGCTGATATATAATCCTGTTGCATTTTCCCTACAAAAAAAAAGGTTTGTCACCTCTTGCTGCCTTTTTCCCCTCCCTGGTGTGCCAGCTCTGTGGAGTCGTGCAGTGAGCGATGGGTCACGCTGCCATTCCTCTGTACCTTTCGTTTTCTCTCATTCTGGGCAGGTTCTTGCATTACGTTTTTAGTGTAGGGTCTGACCACTGCCTAGGGCGTGTGGCAACGTGACCAGTGGGCCTCCTCTTGTCTTCCCTTGGGGAGAGTTGGGTATTCTCACTTTCCACTAAATATTTACATGTGGGCTTTGCAGGTGGGGCTTTATTTTTGTTAGGTGAAGGCCAGGGAAAGAACTATCAACTTTAGACTGAAGGTTGGAAGGTTTTGGGAGGGTACTTTTTCTCTTGGTGTTTCTGATCCTTCCAAGACCTTTGTGTCCTGCACAGGCAGGCTTTGCCTTTACGGTATGGAGTGAATCTGTAGCAATGGACAGAAGATTTTACAAGGATTTTCCCCTAGAACTTAAATGGTTTTAACATACCCGTAGAAGTTACGGAGCTAAGGAGAAAATTGGATACCTGAGCATTCCTTAGGAATTCAGTGAGAAGCTGAGGTTCTATATGCCATTATCACAAGCAACTGTGGTGCTAAGGATTCACATTGGTGGTCTATAGTAATTAGAAATCATGCGTTATAATCTAGTTGAGAATAAATTGAGATGAGTAAATAAGCTCAGCATTGGAGAGGAAGGAATAGAATATCAGACAGCTGAGATGATCAAAGTGTTGATGAATTGACTTTGCTATGCCAACCAATAAGCTTATTTTTGTTTTTCCACTTGCCAAGATCTGGCTCAGGACACAAAATACGCCAGTGATGGCTATTTACCTGCTGGCTCTATTCCAGCTCCAGACTTCATTTTAAGAAGTTGGATTTGGGCAGCAATGAGTGTTACTGCATCTTGCTGAACGTGCCTGCTCAGCTGTGCCCCTGCTAAGGGCTGAGGGCAGTGGCTGTGGTGGTGGTATTTCAGCAGTAAAATGCATTTAGCAGACTGAGACCTCCAGACTTGCCTGTTGCTGCCTGCAAGGAGCAGTCAGCATGTCAAAGATACTGGTGCAAAGCAGGTTAAGCCAGAGGCTGCTTGATTCCTGATGTAGTGATGGGGAATTAATCTCTCTCTGTCTGAAGGGTTAGAAGTTACAGAGGAGTTCAGTGCCTTGCGGGATTTCCTAAGCCTGTCAGGGTCCTGTCACCCATAAAAGTTGCTTAACCTTATTAATAATCTCACTTTACATCTTTCTTAGTTTGGATCCTTTGAAATTAAATGACTTGCTCAGGTTCACACAGGAAACAGTGACAGACTCGGGAGCTCAATCCCAATGGCCAGATTCCCAGTCCAGATCTTTAGACACTTTCTGTGATGGTTTCTTTTTAAGCTAGATGCTGAAAAAGAGCCTGTCAGTCAAGTGGCACTTCCAGCAAGCTGTAATACCTCTTAGACTAGAAACCAACAAAGTAAACCTGTATTTTGTAGCCATTTTTGCACAGCATTACTGTGTCTTCTAGTGACACATCACTAAAAACTGTCATTTGACATCTTGAATTACAGAGGTCTGAATCTTATTTTAATCACAATCTTATGCTTAGCTAGAGAACCCTATGTAGAGATGACTGACCTTGGTGTACTTATGTACATCCACAGTGCCTAATTTTTGGTAGTGTCATTTATCTGATGGTAAAGTTTCAGAGGGTGAGGGACTGCAATTTAATTTCACCGTTGCCTTGTGCTGTTGTGACAGTTTGGCTTTGGCTTTGAGATGTAGGGGGGGCACTGTGTTGTTCAGAGGTTTGTCTATGGGCTGGCTGGAACAAGAGCCTCCTGCCAGGTCTGGGAGCAGCTCAGACAGTGAGGCAGAGCTGTCATCCTGGAGGAACTCCAAGCATCACAGTTCTGCTGTCTCCAGTGCAGCCGCTATATTAAAATACTTCTTATTGCTTTTGAATTCTTGCTGTGAGATTGAAAATGAATTACCTGGAGGGAGGGTGTCCAACCCGTGAACCTCCAAGGACAGTTTGATTGGTGCTCTGCACCTTGCTGTGGTACTTTGTTTCCTGAGGGCTCCTCAGGAGCAGAGCAAGGGCTGGCTGTTTTTTCCCATAGTGAGCTTCCACTCACCATCTTTCTCTGGGATGCAGAAGTCCCTACAGCCTCATTTGTGATAACAAGCTTAGATAGAGCATAGGAGGAACGTGTTAGCATCTGTTGCACTTTGGTGACTCAGCTCACTTGTTCACTGAATCAGACTGGGTGGGGGTGAAGGAGACCTCTGGAAGTCTGAGCAGACATGCCTCCTCCTCACAGTGCGAGGAGGTGAGGACCTTGCCCTTCTCACACCAAGTCTCCTTCATGGGCTTGTCCCTGCAGAGCCCCGTGGAGGAGTTTGTCAGCAAGCCTGCCGAATGTTTGCAGTCAGTAAATGGTAGTTGTTAGCTTTACACGTGCCCCATGCGCTCAACGTCACAGAGACCAAAACTAGAAATGTGATTTTCTTTCTAACCTTGCGCGTCAACCTGAATAGGAGGAGATTCTGTGCCTTTGTGTTGCATTCTT
Source organism: Psittacula echo (assembly GCF_963264785.1). Classification (NCBI taxonomy): domain Eukaryota; kingdom Metazoa; phylum Chordata; class Aves; order Psittaciformes; family Psittacidae; genus Psittacula; species Psittacula echo. Next base: position 1,680,367 of record NC_137738.1, on the reverse strand, counting down.
CTTCCACGTTACTATAAAGATAGCTGATTGAATACTAAGTATTACTTACTCTATCAAAAATCACAATGGGATGCTCCTGCAGTCTTATTGTTACGTGGAGCCTCTTTATTTGCAGTACAAATAACAATCACTCGTATGAATTTTGTGCCTGTTGCAGCATCTTTCTGTTTTCCTCTCGTATCTTTGGGTGATGGCAGTGCATTGCCTGTAAGCAATGAAGGAAGGAAGGATTTTGATAAAGTCTAGAAGATTGCACATAGCTTTTCAGGTCATGTGTTTGCTTAGCAAGAATGAATAGATCTGTAAACTGTTAAAAATAAGTAAATCCCTTTTTTTTTTCTGGCTTCAGCTGCTGCACAGAAGGAGTGGGTTTGGAGTGAAGTCCAAAGAGCTTGTAGGGACATGTGCTGCCTACTGTCAGCTTTTGTCTAGGGTTTGTATTATCGTATTAGAATTGCAGGATTACAGAATACAGGATAGGAGCCATTTTATATGCCAAGATAAAGTCTGTGAAGTCCAAATCCCTGGCTTTGGGCTTCTTTCTCTTTCTTTCCTTACTGACACTCTTTGGACTTTTTCGTTAACGCTGTTGTGAAACTGCTGGATTTTTGATGCAATAGTTAAGCAAAGTAGATTGTGCCTGAACACAGGAAGTGCAAGTAATTATTTGCCCTAGAACATTTAAAGGTACAAACTTGGGCCTGATGGAAACCTGACTTACAATGTTGTAATTCACACTTGGCGGCAGAGGCAGCTCCAGGGTTGCTCTCTTCATTCCTGCTTGCAAGCATTAGCATGCATGGCTTTGGTACAGTTGTGCTCCAGAACTGTGCATGCAATCATTCAGTTTCTCCTGCTAAATGAGAGTGCTTGAGCTTGCATTTTTACCAGCACAGCTTTTGAGAATATATTTGAACACTGTGGTTTCACCTTCATCTGGATGAGGGAAATGCAGTTTTGCAGAGCCAGTGAAACTATTTGGTGACGATAAAAATGAGATCTCTGCTTTTCTATCAGTTTTATGTAGAACAGGAAAGAAAAACCTGAGCATGGTCTGGAGTGGTAACTGTGGAGTACAGTTATGTGGCTCTAGCTGGGTTGGTATCTTACAACAAGCAGTTACTCAACCTCCTTAAGAGCACAAATGATGGCCTCCTAAAGAGAGTGCTCCTCTCAGAGGTCCATCTAACTGGGTGCTGGACAGTGTCCAGTGATACTGCCTAGGGGGACAAGTGCGGGATGAAAATGTCCCAGTACTTTTTGGATAGATTACCTGACATCCACCGATGAGGAGGAAGGACCGAAAAGCAGGTTTTTGGTATTTAATAACCCCTTCTCTATTGTTCTTCCCTGACTTTGTCGTGGTGCTTTCTGAATCTCCTTAAAGCTGAAAACAAAAAATTCATAAGGCCCGTGACGAGGAGATCAGAGGTTAGTGCAGAGCTGCATGAAAAGCTGCCTTTGTTTGCAACCTGCTACTATCGTTTTATACCACTTAATTCTCTCATCTGAAGAGAGGGTAAGCAGTTCTTCCGTGTCCTCCAGTGACACTAAGGATTTTGTAGCTCTCTGTTGTATTTAGCTCTCTATTATTATAGTTCTCTGTTCTGTTCTTTCCTTATTCTGCTGCTTCTTTCTCTTCCCCTCCATCAAGGTAGATGTTGATGCTGTTTGTCATTCACAGCTTCAGGTTGAGTTTGCCTAATAAAGCATAATGAGAAAAGCTCAGGATGTAACATTGTTTTCACATTTTCAATGTCAGGTGTTTTGTTTCCTAATGGTTAAATTAAACCACAAAACACATTAAAGCATGACACAAGTAGAGAAAACCCTTGAGAAGAAAAGGAAGCATTTGGCTTGACTCAAAGTTTATCTTTTGAGGATGTTTTCAAGAGCTTACTTCCATGATAAAACAGCATTTTTGGAGATTGTACTGTGCAAGGCCCATAACAGGTTTTTTTTTTTCCCTCTTGTGGAGGATTGAATCATCTTTCCCAATCCTTGCTCTGCCTGCCAGCACTCCTGGCCATTGGACCTGTGCCTGTTCCATAGCGGGAGCCAGGTCAGACTGATGGCACCAGCTGGCTTCACCCCAGCTGTGGGACACCATCTTCTTGCCAACATCCAGGATGCATGGGGACTGTATGGAAACACCTTTCACTATGAAGAAGTTTGTCTCCCTGCAGTCTTTATGCAGGTGTCTATATGAGAGGTTTTGGTTTTGCTGCTTCTGGTTTGGGTTCATACCTTCTCTGACTGATTTAACAGCTAGCTGAGGGCTCAGGCTGATCCTAAGTTAAACTTTTTGAGTTTCAGTCTGACTGCTTCTCAGAAGGTTAAAAATAAAGCACAGAGAGCCCCCATTTTAGGTTGGGTTTTTTTTAATGCAACTATACTATCCCAAACTACAGACAAATATGGACACGAGGCAATTTTAGTGTCCTTACGTACAAGCTGTCAGCTTCAGAAACCACAATTGCGTCATCAGGCCTTTCGCTTCGCTTTAATCTCTTTTTATAGCTAACCTGCAGAATCATCAGAAGTGCTCTGTGGCTCTGTGGTATTAACTAACTCTAATAGATGAGTTTATTGATAAATCTGAAGTTCTCTGCAGCTGAATGCATTATTTGACTCCTACCTACTACGGCAGTGGTGTCTGTAGAGATTACCTGAACGCTTACAGCCAGATCCTTCTGATTTTGGGGTGACCAAATCTTTGATTGTCTGGTTGGAGGTATTTTTGACCTGGTTATCAGAGAAACTGGGATGTTTCTGCAGCTCCCAGCATGCTTGTCTCCAGTCAGAGGTCTAAAATGGACTTGGTCAAAACAGGGATCATTTTGGAAATGTTGGCAGCCCTTTCTCAGTTTCCAAGTAGGTGAAATAGGAAAATGATGCCGTCTGTTCCACAGTGGAGTACCTGTTCTGATGCTGAATTATGTTCTAAATAGCAGTAACAAACATAATGAGGATAGTGAGAATGTTATTTTTAGTTAGTGACTCTCAACAGTCTTCATCCGTTTAGAACATTATGGAGGTAGATGGAGGCTGAACGTTTGAGAAGGTGATTGATGATGAGCACTTTGTCATGCTGTTACTGCTCAGTTTTCTTTGTGTTGTAGAACAGTGTGAGAAACCTGATTGAGAGGAGAAATAACTCCAGGTATGTGTAAGGAAATGGTTGTGCTCTATAGGTACATCAGTGGAAGAAGCAGAATGAAGGCAGACCATGTTATCCTTTTCCAGTCTCTTCAGTGATGTGGCGCTGTCGTGGTTTAACCTCAGGCAGCAGCTCAGTCTCATGCGACCACTCAGCCACTGCCCCATTGGAATGGGGAGAGAATCAGAAGGATAAAAGGGAGAAAACTCGTGGTTGAGTTAAAGACAGTTTAACAGTGAAGCAAAAGCCATGCACCAAAGCAAAGCAAGGAATTAATTCCTCCCTTCCCATGGGCAGGTGGGTGTTCAGCCATCCCCAGGACAGCAGGGCTCCATCACATGTAAGTGTAACCTGGGAAGACAAACACCATCACTCTGAACATCCCCTCTTCCTACTTCTGCAGCTCTATATGCTGAGCATGACCCCATTTGGTGTGGAACGTCCCTTGGGTCAGTTGGGCTCAGCTGTCCCAGCCATGTCCTTTCCCAGCTCCTTGCGCTCCCCCATCCTCCTTGCTGGTGGGCTGGTGTGAGAGGCAGAAAAAGCCTTGACTCTGTGTAAGCTGCTCAGCAAGAACTAAAACATCCCTGTGGTACCAACACTGTTTCCAGCACAAATCCAAAACAGCCCCGTACCAGCTACCATGAAGAAAATGAGCTCCATCCCAGCCAAAACCAACACAGGCATATCAAAAAAGCTTAAAGTGGCAAGCCAGAGCTCCCCTATTTAAAAATAAATAAGTAAATGTGGTCAGCAAACTCTACAGCAGTCAATGTAATAAAAACCTCTGGAAATGATGCTAGGTGGGAAGACAGAGGTGAAAATTACGGTTTTTTATATGCAACTTGTGTATGGGCTGAATGTTAGTATTTCTTTTACTTGCTGGCATCTTGTTATTAGAAAGATGTATGAAGACAAACTGAAGGAAGCTCTCTAGAAATTCAGTGTATGAATTGGATGGAATGTGGCATATGATTAAATACCTTTAAATGTTTTCTTTTAAAAAATACAGTCTTTCAATCCAGTGTGCATTGAAATACAAATAGTAAACAGGAGGCAAGAAAGGAAAAAAAAGAGCAAAAGAAGCTGCAGCTTTTAATGTTTTACTGTGGAGAAAGGACAAAGAACAGCATAGAATCATAGGATCAGTCAGGTTGGAAAAGATCTTCAAGATCGTCAAGTCTCCAACCATTACCCCAGGATAACATTTGGTGGCTTATTCTGAGTACCACGAAGTAAAACTGGGGAGATTAGATGAGCCTTTGAAGCAAGGGGAATATTTCACAGACAGACAATGTGCAGCCAGGTAAATTGGGTAGGTGGGTAAGTAACTCCCCAGTGTATTTTGTCCCCTTTTCAAAAAGCAAGGAGTTAGATTTCTGTTCTTGTAACTCAGGAGGGAAAAAAGGTGCAAGTACCAGTTCATGCTGTGCCCTGGCTTTGCTCACATGCCACTTCTCCGTGAGGAAAAGAGATGGAAAGGGCTGATGCGTTTGGGTGCCCGTGTGTTCTAGAGCTGAGCGTGCTGTCTTGCAGGGCTGTCTTAGCCTCTCCTCCCTGGAGGCAGCAGGTCTCAGGTAGACCGAGCTGAGCCAGGGGGATGAGGAGTAAATGGTGCTGCTGGGCTGAGCCAGGCTCTGCCTCCTTTACTTCTGCAGAGTAACACCTTCCTCCGTTCAAGAGGATGGAAATATTTGCAGAGTAAGGTACCACTTACAAGTAATGAAAAAGCCTGAGTCTAGCCTTATAATAATATTTATTTAAGAGCACAGTGTGGGGTGAGTGGCGCGGTAGAGGAGGGAAGCTGTTTATTTTTCACACAGCAGAGGCATTTTGGAAAACAAGAGCTGGTGATGCAGAGGAGCAAGCAGTGTGAGCGCTGGCCGTGCGTGTGAGGAATTCGGGAAGAGCATACTGCTTTCAGCTCACTGGGTGGGAATTAAAACCAAATCATCTGTGTGTCAGCGGGATAGCACGGAAGGATTTTGGAGCCTGCTGTTGTTTCCAGATTTGTGGTTTTATTAATTTCCATCTTGATTTTAAGCCCCAAACATAGCTAGTAAAACTGTAGGCCTAATGAGACTTTGCAGTAGTGCCTAGGATCTTGGAAAGAGTGAAAAGAGGGATATTGTAATCTGGTTTTGGATTATGCTGCCTGACTGACCTCCAGTCATTGTTTTCCTCACTCTCAATAGAAGGATGAAGTGTCTGGGAAGGATGTGTGAGTAGGTATGTCAAAGCAGAGACCTTGCTTTATATTTCATAGGGATTTCTTACAGTCCTTCCCTTCTGGAACATTTGAATTTCTTTTAAAATACTGGAATTGCTTTTCCAGTTAAAATTATTCTCACTATTGCCTTGAAACCTTCAAAACCTGTGTCTTTTTCATGACAAGGTTGAGAGTGTGTGGCTGGTTTTGGAAAGCAATGCTGGGGAGGGACTCTTCATCAGGGACTGTAGTGACAGGACAAGGGATAACGGCTTCGAACTGAAACAGGGGAAGATTAGATTGGATCTAAGTAAGAAATTCTTTACTGTGAGGGTGGTGAGGCACTGGAATGGGTTGCCCAGAGAAACTGTGACTGCTCCATCCCTGGTGGTGTTCAAGGGCAGGTTGGACAGAGCCTTGGGTGGCATGGTTTAGTGTGAGGTGTCCCTGCCCATGGCAAGGGGGTTGGAACTGAATGATCTTACTGTCTTTTCCAACCCAAACTATTCTGTGATTCTATGATCTGTTTGCTGTAGCTGAGGAAGGCTGAGAAGCTTTCTGAAGAGCAGCTTTTAACCTTTTTTTTTTTTTTTTTTTTCCTTTTTTCATCATGAGGTGGTTTGCAGAGAATCCACTGGCTATAGGGACAGCAGAGAGGGTGGGCTGTTGCTTACAGAAACGCAGAGTATTCAGGAAAAGCAATGTGATCATAGAATCATGGAATCAACTGGGTTGGAAAAGAGCTTTAGGATCATCAAGTCCAACCGTTCCCCAGCACTGCCAAGGCCACCACTGACCCATGGCACTGAGGCCTCGTCTCCACGGGGTGTGAACACTTGCAGGGACGGTGCCTGCAGCCCTGCCCTGGGCAGCCTGTTCCAATGCCTGAGCACCCTCTGGGGCAGGAATTGTTCCTCAGCTCCATCTAAACCTGCCCTGGTGCAGCTTGAGGCCGGTTCCTCTTGTCCCATCCCTTGTTCCTTGGGAGCAGAGCCCAGCCCCTCCTGGCTCCATCCTCCTGTCAGGCAGTTGTAGGGAGCGATCAGGTGCCCCCTGAGCCTTCTCTTCTCCAGACTGAACCCCCAGGTCCCTCAGCCCTTCCCCATCACACTGTGCTCCAGGCCCTGCACCAGCTCCGCTGCCCTTCTCTGGCCCCGCTCCAGCACCTCAATGTCTCAATACCAAACTAAGCAAGCAGCATTTGATGCACACACTAGATTTTGAAGTGCTGCTGCCTTGGAAAAGTCATCTTTCATGTGGTTGTGATTCAGCCCAGGGATGAGTTCCAGGACGAAATGAGAAATAGAAATGCACATACTGGCTGATAATTGTGTGAATAGCAATGAGTGGGTGGTTTAGAGCCAGCACATTTCAACAGTTGAGTTTCTCCCAGTTTGCTTTTTCACAAGCAGCAATAGCAGCAAGGGCACTTCTGCTTGCTACTTTGTGGGGTCTGACTGGTTTCCTAGATGGATAGATTTCCTCTGCAATATGCTAGATGGTAAGAGTTTCTGCATGCCATGTTTCAGTTCAGGTTCAACCAGGAGAAACTTCTCTGATGCAAATTATTTCCTATAGCAAGAAGAATTTCAAGCACTATTAGGTCATTATGGGTAGAATTAATTAGTTCATTAAGAAGGGCCACAAAAGAAATGTAAATCACAGTGCCCATCTATTCTGGGCAGATCATTGAAGAATATACTGAAAAAAAACCCCAAACCAAAAACCCATCAAACAAAACCCATTCCTTGGCTTAGGAATAAAATAGATGGTTGGGCAGTTTTTTCCCTTTTCTATTTTTAACAACATGATGGCAGCCAATGTAACTCATTTTGTATCTTCCACAACTGAACATCACAGCTCTGTGCCATTCAGAATTGCATTTGCAGAGAATTAAAATCATACCAAAGATGTGGACTTCAGTTGCCATGAATATGTGAGGTGGTCAGCGTGGGTAAAAGATTTGTTTCCTTGCTGCTGTGAACTATTTTCTCATCCATGGCAAATACCTATAGCTGTGTGTGAAGTTTAGAACTCTCATTTGCTTTTGACCGAGAAGTGTGGTTGAGTTCATCCGTAGTGGTAGCAATGGAAAACCTTATGCTTCCCCCAGGTCATGCTACCTGTGTGCTTCTGTGATGTCCCTGTTAGTGATTTGCATTAGAATTTCTGCCCTTCTCCTCATAAGATTTAGGGAAGGAGTCTGGGTTGCTTGGGTTTTAAGACAAAAGGAAGAATAACTGATATATGTAGCACCGTATTGCACTTTGAAGTGCTAACTTTAGTACTGAGATTGATTTTTCCATGCTGGCTAGTTCCCGGATTTTACTGACCGAAACCCAACTAGAACTTCCAAAGAAAGGGCCCTTCCAGACTTTTTTCCCTTTGTCAGCATTTCTGAGTGGTTGTTTCCTATTACAAAATAATTCGCAAAAAGGAGATTTTCAGCTAGAAATAGTTTTTTCCTTTGAGAACTTCTGAAGAGATAAGTAAGCTTTTTGGTCATTTTCAATATTAAATCTATGAAGAAAAGGCTAGATTATAGCTGCAGCTACTGTCACAGCTCAGACCACATCTCATTTCTGCTATCTGCTGATAAAGCACTAACTTCCCAGAAGAGACCATGGCTTAACATTACAGAGTTCATCATCTCAGACATTCTCAAAGTGCTGATTAAGCTTTCAGTTGAATGAACAGTTACCTTATGGTAAAATATGTTTCCATTTTTAAAAAGTAGGTAATAAATGAAAGATTTGCATTGAAGGAGTAGAGCATCTCAACACTTCGATTGTTGAGATTGTTGAGCTTGGAGAAGAGAAGCTGCATGGAGACCTCAGAGCAGCTTCCAGTGTCTGAAGGGGGCTACAAGGATGCTGGAGAGGGACTCTTCATCAGGGACTGTAGTGACAGGACAAGGGGTGATGGGTTCAAACTGAAAGAGGGCAAGTTCAGGTTAGATCTAAGGCAGAAGCTCTTCCCTGTGAGGGTGCTGAGGCGCTGGCACAGGGTGCCCAGAGAAGCTGTGGCTGCCCCATCCCTGGCAGTGTTCAAGGCCAGGTTGGACACGGGCTTGGAGCAACCTGCTCTAGTGGAAGGTGTCCCTGCCCATGGCAGGGGGTTGGAGCTGGATGGGCTTTAAGATCCCTTCCAACCCAAACCAGGCTGGGATTATGTCTTCTAAATAAAGAAAATAAAATAAAATCCCTACTTCCCCAAATTAATTCTGGGCTAATGAAAGTTTTTAACAATATTTTGAACATATCTGACATGCTTCTGTCCAATCCTGAAAAGGACGTGTCCTGTAACATGACACAAAATTCACACAATCATAAAGTGTTCGTGATGGGCAAATTTATTTCCCTTGTTTCTCTTGATTGCACCTGAGTTACGCCATTGCGAGGTTCAGAAGCAAAAGCCTGAGATTAGATTTCTGCTTGTATTGCTTTGTGCTGGGGAGGTGATGTTTCTTTGAGGTGATGTTTCGAAGTTTGATACAGAAACATACTCTTCGGTATAGAGGATTAAGCTGAAGTCAACCTCAGCTCTTTGAAATACTTGAAATGTGAAAGTACTCGGCTGAAATAAATCTAGAAACTGGTGCAGAGAGCAAGGAGCTCAAATACAAGTATTCTAGTGTAACCTGATGATGCCATTTTGCAGCGCTTTCAGCATGGGCTGTTTCAAGTATTCTGGGCTTACCTATAAAAAGGCAGCATCTGCCCATTTTTCCTCCAGTTTTGAGTGTTTGGATTACGGTTTTTCTGCTTCTGATCCACAAGTCCTGTATGTTTCTAGAATGTGAATATCATATAATCATAGAATCCCAAACTGGTTTGGGTTGGAATGGACCTTAAGATCATCCAGTTCCAACCCCCCGCCATGGGCACAGATGCCTCACACTAAACCAGGTTGCCTAAGGCTCTGTCCAAGCCTTCTAGAACCGTGTGTCTGACCCCAGTGTTTGCAGATCAGCGTTTCCAGGCAGAATAAAGCACACTTGTTTCACAGCTATGCATACGTTGTCATTACATCACCTATTTGCTGCTGTTCTTACCGGTTTTTCTATCAACTTGCTTGAAGGTTTTGACTCATTGAGATGTTCCGTGTTTTCTCATGAGAACATTCCAGTGAAGGAAAAAGCAGGGATAGTTTTCAACCTTTTTTTTGTCTGTTTAAAATGTAAACACAGTGTTATAGTACAAACATGAAACTGAAATGAAGGGTGATGGTTGGATATTTATTATGCAGAGTGTGCCTACTAGTTTAATGATAGACTTTGACATGAAAAATGAGCAAAATTTGTACCTCATCAGCACTGAAAAAAGAAAAGCCACTTGCTGTGTTTAGTAATTGATTTATTACTTCTAAAAGCATCTAATAATGCCAGAGCAAAATGGTTGTTTATGAAATGAAATCTGTAATGAATTCGTTACACTTGCTGGCAATCAGTAGTATTAGAATCAGAATTATTTTGTCAACAGTACTGAAAGAAAAGTACAAAATCAGCAGTGACCTGGGCCATCTTTTGCTGTTGTGTAATTAGAGCTTTGGTGAGCTGCTGATCACAAGAAGGAAGTGAGCTAAAGTCAGTAAGTGGAGAATACGCTGAGTAAAATAGGTTTTACAATGCAAAGTGGTCAGGTCTCAGACCCTGCAGGGCTCCTTGCTGTACAACCAGAAGCGATAAGGAGGCTGTTGTAAGGCTTTGACTGATGAATGCTTTAGCATTTCCCCCAGAGCATCGCTGGAATGCATTCTTCATTCAGATGCCCCAGGCTTCAGATCCTGGGGATGGTGACCACTCTCTGTTACCCATTGTGACCTGACCTAGCTCCTTCCCTCAATGACAGCAAAACCAGCACTGGCTCCCGCCTCCTCCATTCCCAGCCCCTTTTCCCTTCTTACACATCTGTCTTATAAATGACATTGGGTGTTATGTCCTCTAGATATGTTACAGATACACTAATTAGTCTTGGGGAACATGGATGAGCAACTTAGATAAGTAATTCCTGTGGAAGTGAGGTCACTGATGTTAATAGAAGCAGCTTTGATTTGATTCTTTTCCAAATGTACCTCACCATGGTATTTAAAATTGTGCAGCAACCTGCTTTTACTCTGTTCCACCCATTGTGCGCTTTAGGATCCCAGCATTTGGTTCAGTTTTCAGGTGCTTATTTGACTTCATTTTTCTCCAGTGAAACCCATGATTTTGCTTATGTTGTCATAATTCTCTCGGACATTATTTTAAAAGCCTCAGTGCTGAGGATCTCCCAAAGTAAAGTACAATGAAAATAGTGCCATATAAATAGTTTGCTTTTTGGGATTAGCTTTGAAATTTTGATTTGTAGAAAAGGTAAAACATACTTAGAATGATAGAGGAGTCTGATCCTAGCTGAGATTTGCGAGATAAACAGAGACTGACAGCAGCACACCAAGGGTTGATGCCCTTCCTCCTTTATTGCTCTTCCTTTCCCCATGTGCTTCTGTCACCTGCTGCATTTAACCCCCAAGTTAACTGAGATGTGAATGCTGCATGAAGTCTAATCCTAATGCAGAACTCCACTTTACTCTGAATGGTCTTTACGTCCAAGGTGTACTTCCCTTTTCTAAACCCACCTGAGGCTGGCTTAGTTGCTTGAATGAGGTGTAATGAATCTGCAGACACACTCCCCAGGGTATTTCCTTTTTTCCCATTTGGTTGCTTTGAATTTTTCAGGTTCTGAAGCTGTGATAACTCTCAACAAGTTTTTCCATTTTCTCATGGATTTCCATTGTTTGCCTCTGTTAAAAACCCATGTACTCTTTTCTACTTCTGAATTTCCAGCACTGTTTCTGTGCACAGACTCCAGATGATAAATGGCTTGGATTGACTTTGTATTTGATTGTAGTAAAGGTTTTCTATCTTTACTACACTGTTAGGAAAATGAGAGATACTAAGGAAGAGTTGGAGAATTAAAAAGTGCACGTGTCCAATGGTCAGCACCATGCATCTCTTCTATCTCACCAGTGGCTGAAGGCAGGGGCAGAGCTGCCTTCACCAGAGAGGACAGGCAGAGCAGATGATTTAAGATGAAGGGTTCAGGATGGGCCAAAAATCTCATTTCACATATGGTGAAGAATCATTTAACCTCACATTCAACCTGCCATGCTGGAGTGCTGGCCAGCCTGCCCTCGTAGACCAGCAGCTAGGTCTGGCTTTTGTGTCTTGAAAGTATTTTCATTTGCAGGCACCTTTTGGTTCTGAGAACCAAGCCATTAAAAAGAACACTTTATAGCTTAAGTTTGACAATAAAATAGAGAGTCACAGTGCTTGCCAGCTCCTGTAATTCCATGAGAAGACTTCATTTGGTGCTTTTTCCCCTGATGGCACAATTCCTGGAAAAAAGCATCTTCTGCAAGCAACCCAACTCATACCTTTAGGAATCTCATAATTATAAATCTTTGGATGCGTGTAGGATACAAAACCTAAAAGGCAGGGTATTTTGGGGTTTTAATCTTATGAATTCAAAGCTATTCTCATGGCCTTTTAATGATGATAAGCAATAATACTGTTAATAACTTGGTGATCTGCCTGTTATGAAAAGGAAAGAAGCAGTGAGGTTATTTTATACCCTTTCTAGCATGACTTTTCAAGGTCTTTTATTGATCCTGATTGTGTTTTATACGTAACCAACATTTTTTAAATCAACAATTTTACTTGTATTTCAATTAGGCTGTAATTTTAAAAGCACTAAAACAATATTAAAACTTTTCTATTTGTTTGCTCTAACATTTATGGATAATGTTACAAATTGATAACACTAATATTTATCATTAATAAAATAATAATAAAATAGCTGCCTTGAGATGAAATAAGGGAAAGGGAAAACAATCTAGTCACAAGCCATAGGGTTTTTATTAAAGATTTTGGCTATGTTGTAAAGATGTAGGCATATACTATGTAGCAAAACTCCATTTTACTTCACAGAGAAGTATAACATACACATTTGTGCACGTGCAGTTAACTTGTGGGCATCTGATTAAAGCACTAACTAGAAGTTCTTCTAGGCTTAGTGATATATTAATATTTAATACAATTCCATAAAGGTTTGTTTGAATTCCACTACTGTATTGACTTGACTGACAAACATACTGTGACAGGGTGTTTTAGGGAATGCAGTCCTCCTTTTATAACTAATCATTATGAATACTACGAAAAAAAAAGCTACCTGGAGATACTGTGGAGAATTCCCAACAACTTCGAAGCAATAAGTAATGGAGTACAGCTTCTTAAGAGATATGGAGCAACCTCATTGCAGCTGGGAGCCTGCCTTTGCTGCCAAAATTGCCTTTGGAAAACGTTTTCCTGGCCACAATGAGTGTTTCATAGGCTGATTGAAGGTCAATATGGCATCCGTCAGGAGTCCTTGTTTTTCATGTGCTGCTCTGTTCTTCCAGTCCTTTTAGACTTGGTGGTCAAATAGTTCTCTGTCAATAGGTTTTCTTTAATTTGAAAGCTGAGAGTGGCATAGCAGTGCTTTTGATATAAAATGTTATAGTGGTGAATTCCTTGGGGGAGTAAAATAGGACTTCAGGACTGTTACTTACTATAGAAAGAGTAAGGTTTATGCCAAATAGATCTACATTGATCATAGCTAAATTTAGATGGAATTCAAGGTAAGGTTTCTAATTACTGAAAGAATGAGATGTTGAAACTGGCTTTTAAAGAGGAAGAAAAAGTCAAATTAGTTCTAAGAACTTGTTAAGCTGATGGAGAGGATGCAGTTGTCTGTGAGAGTACAGGACAGGACTCGAAGGAGCTGTCATTGCCCTCCAAGCCTATGTTCCCCTCTCCTGCTGGCAAGAATTGTTCTGTTGCTCAGTTTATTCTACATTACTGGAGGAATCACATGGGCCCTTAGGACCATGTCTGAGTAAGGGTGTTTGTTCTGCAACCTGCTGAGTCAGTTCCATGATTCACCGTATTTCCAAGCCAGAGGCACTGACAGAGCCGAGATGGACCATAAAGTATGTTTGGCATTTCCCTTCGTCACACCCCCTTCCTTTGCCCTCTGAAGTCTTGCTGCTGTTACACAGACAGGTCTGAGCATACAGATGTTCACACATACTTGTGGAAGAGGCTTTGGCATCTGTAGGCCCTCCACTTTAGGTGCTTATTCCAGGATGGCTTCTTTCTGTGTCCGTCTAATGGCTTGGTTTTGTCAGTCTGGAGGCATCAGGTCAAGTACCTTATGCAGCAAATGTCCTTCCACTGTTTTTGCATCCGTCATCCCTGAATTATTCCATAAATGCATCTATCAATGGCTTTATTCTGCTCTTAGTTAAAATTCCTTCCGCAAACAGGCAATTTGTGCTGAAGCCACTGCATCAGAAGATGCAGGATTCTACAATAGTGAGGTGTTTGCAAGCCGCTGTAATCTGTGCTAAACCTGCCCCTTGCCAGTGGGCTGTCTGGCCTTGGCAGTGAAAATGCATTGAGCAGGTGACACTGATCTGTATCTACCTCTAATGTGATTCCTTACCATGAGAAGATTAAGCTAAGGGATTTTTGTTTGGTTTGTTAATTCAAGACAATTAAAAAAGGTGAAATCTTTCTCTTGCAGAGTAGAAAGAGAAATGAAAATGTTTTTAGTCTGTGCCAGTGTGCTGTCAGATTCTGGGCTAGATTCTCGTTAGATTATAACTTAATAAATTCTCTAAAGCAGCATTTTAAAATGCAAAAAGAAGAAAGTATGTAGTATTTAAATGGTGGTATTCATGGATTTCAAACAGTAAAAAGAACAGCTTAGTAAGAATTAACTTCATTGATAAGGCTGCAGTATTGCAATAACTAACTCCTGTTGAGAGAAAAGAGCCTCGTGACAGAATTGTGCTGATAGCTAATTTTAAACATGGTTTTATTGCAGTGGGGTTCAACCACAGCTCAGAGAAAACAAGTACCCAGCTCAGATTTTAAGAAAGCTGGCATTTAAAAGGCTGATTCTCTGTCACTTACCCGTGACTGGAAGAGTCAGTGTGAAAGGAATCTGATTTATGCCGCAACATTGATAGTGTCTGTATCTCAGTGATTTTGCCCTGCTAAAACGCAGTCTTAGCACAATGTTCATTAAGAATGGCAGGTTTTGTTTGCTGACTTTGAAGTAACTTTGAATGGGTGCTGTAATGTTTTGGTGACGCAGAAGTGTTCCTGACAGATGATGGAAAGATGTTTTGTAATATAACTCTCCACTGATTACAAAATGAATTGATTTTTATTTAGTATATTTAAAGCATGACCCAGCAAAGAAAAGTGGTGTTGCGCCTAATCCGTTTTTAAAAGTGTTCTTGTTAGTGCTCCCCTCAGCAATGCTATTGTGTTACAGACAGAAAGCACAGAAATGTACCTATATGAACTGTTAGGGAACCTCTCTCCCAGTTCCCTCCTGTGTCGCTGATCCCCAGATCTGCTCTTTTGATTCCATGAATTTTGCAGAACATGTGCTCTGCCTTGGAAGTAAACCACTGCAGGAGCTTGCTAGTGCTGGAACAGATAGGCATTTAATGCAACAAAGAGCTGATGCTTAGAATAGCATTCGTGAACAAAGACAGGCAACTGGGGACAATTTAATGTCAGAGGGTAACTTAAATATTCCTGAATTCCAAATGTCATCTCTCCTTCCATTGTTCCCCATGGTGGGCCACTGTTGAGGAGCCTCAGTTGAGGACCATGCACCAGCAGCCCCCAAGTGTGCAGTCCCTGCTCATGGAAGAGGCCTGGAGCTTCTCAGAGGGATTTTGGAAGATCTGTGCTGGGCTGTGTTTGAAACATTCCTTTTTCTCTGAGGAAAAGGGGGAAGCGTGTTCCTGCTCCAACTGGGCACTGGGGGTGAGTAGGGGTTTCAAGGAATTGTCAGGACAGAAAGGAACATGGATGACATGATGAGAAGGGATGGGGAGAGGAGAAAAGCTTTCTGAACTCTCCATAAAGCATGTGAGGGTGGAGGTAGTGTCAGTGCTTAGCTAACCATAGGAAGACTCTCCTTCCCAATTCCATGCATGTTTTGCATAGGATAGTGAACTACAATGCTCTTTCACTTGTGGCTGAGTTTGCCTTTATGTTGAAATCACATAGGGTTACTTTTGCCTTCTGCTGCCCCATGACGCACTGGCCTACCCTTGTTATACTGTATAAAGCTTCCTGAATAAGTCTGAAGGCTGCAGCACGGACTGATGATAATGCAGATCTCAGTGCTGAGCTGTTAGGAGAAAGTGAGGCCCCATATTTGTAGGGTGTGTTTAGCCAAAATGGGCTTGTAGATCAGAAAAAAGGTACCTTTATAAAATTACTTGAGAAATCTATTTTTAGGATTTTACTGATTCTCTGTGTAGTCATAAAGAAAGGTCCAGCTTTGTCCTCTGACAGTCTGGTGTAATTCCAGTAGGAGGGAAAAAAGCAGGGAAGAATGCTTGGTTTGTGTCATATAACCAGAGAGGATCAGCACAAACGATGGTGTGGGCATTAAGTCTTGACTGGCTCTAATGGACAGGAGGATGAGCTGGGAATTGAACACAGAAGAAAAGGAGAAGTCAAGGTCTTGGCTTACAATAGTGAAAAATGTAATCCCAGAAACTCTAAAGAGACAGATTTTTCTGGCTCCATATGGGACAGAGAAGCAGGTAAGGTAAAACCTTAAATCTACAGCAACTGAAATACTTCTGTCACCCCATTTCAGGTGTTCCATTCAGGATCTAAGTCATCATTTATAAACTGTAGTACAAATAGATATAAAGAATAATATTCCAGCCCAGCGAATTAACAGTCTGAGCAACTTTAGATCTGGAGAACTTGAACAAATGCAGTGAAGGATAGAATCACACCCTCATCAAGAGTTCATTTGCTAGAAGGGTGCTTTAGTTCAGCTAATCAAAAATGGTTTCTATTGCTGTGTAGAACTGTCAGCGGTCAAGCAAAAATAAATGGCTTGATCGTGGATGCATTGGGAATAAATGTGTTTGGATCTTAGTGCAGTTGTATCAGCTATTTGAAGATTATGAATGATAAAAGGATAAATTTGGTGATGCTGGGTTCAATAAAGAGTAACATTAAGGTAGCTGCAGGCATGCAGCTTTTAAGATGGTGCAGTGTAAAAGTTCTCCCTTATGCCTTTATAGTATATACCTTCAGGAAAACTAGTTAAAAGGCAAATAAGCTTTATTAAAGAACTAAGAGAACAGCTTTTTCTCATAGTAATTGAGAGAAATCTGTTACGAGCTGTTGAATCTGCAGTGTAATTTAAATATACTTACTTGCCTCTCAAATTAGAGTCTAGGAGTTGCTGGCAAATTATCCTTGTTGCAGATTGTGACGCTGCTGCTGGGCTGTGCTTTCGCATTTATATATCAGAAGTTTTCTTTCTAGGAGAGAGGTAGTCACAGGGAGAGCTGTAATTTCTTGAAGACTTGCTTGTAGAAGGAAGTATTCTGTCTGCTGGCTTAGCATAGGTGGGCTCAAACCTTCTGATAGCTGCCCTTCCACCCTTGAGTAGTTCAGAACAGCCTGATCTGGGGACTCAGCAGCAGGCACAATATCAGCACCAAGATCAATAAGATGAGAAGCACCCTTTGCTATTTTGGTGTGTGTGATGAGCACCCCTGACCAGCCCTGCTCCTCTTTGGACGTCTGCTCCATTGTGCAACTGGACCTACAGCAGAATGATGCCATTTCTTCCACCCTTTTAATGAACCTTGAACAGGACTTGGAAGTTACACAAAGTTTTGCCCTTCAGCATCACACGTGGGAGCTCGCAGCCTCCTCCAGCAGTATTGTTATGCTAACAGCCCCTTCTTCATGTGAAGTGTGTATCACAAAACCAGGACTGTTAGATGGTTGTCATCCCAGCAAACAGAGACACTTGGTGGGTTTAATGGATGTAGTTTGTTCACACACAGCTTGAGCAGACAGAGGTATTACATACCAGTCTTCCAGTCAGCTTTAAAGTCCCACTGTGAGAGCAGAAAGGGAAAGACCACTGCCATCACATGAATTCTACCATGAATCATCAAATGCAAAAGAACCAAGTGCTTCTTTACTACATCTTTCATTCATAGCACAGGTAAAGAACAAGCTGTTGAATAGAGGGTCATAATGCCCCTATGTAATAACTCTGGAAGGTAATGCATTTCTATGTGCTGCTGTAAGGGAATTGTCTAGTCAAACTGGGCAATTGCCCCTTTCAAAGACATCTTTATAAATGGAAATCAGTACGGTTGTTAATGATAATAGGGTTCCACCAGGAGTACAAATGTACCTGGTAATTTCTAGGCAATTGAGTGATAGAAACAAGTTCCATTATACTTGATTGCATTTATTTTTCTGTCCTCTTCATAAGAGTGGCTCTAGGAAACTCTTGTCTGTCTTGAATTAGCCAGCCAGCCTAGTTTCAACCCTCAGGATAGGAGCTGCAGGTTTATTGTGTGTATAACCTGCTTCTTCTGCCTTCTTCCGTTTGCATATTGGCAAAATCGGTAGTTCGGCTCTGCAGATGTGTATCACTCATTTCTGGAACTTTGCACCAAGTTCATTTTGTCACCAGGAGCAAAGCAAAACCTCAGTGGCAGACCACCAAAGCAAATGGTGGAAAATAGCTGTTGCCAATTAAATGCTATGATGGTGCTGTGAGGTTCTTGCAAGCCTGACTTTTACTTCAAAGCACAAAAGGACTGAATGACTGTACAAAATCAACTAAGATCTTTAGTTGCAATTTCTGTGTATATACATTTAGATACATCTCTTTCTTTCCAAAATCCATGTATATATTATATATACGCATGTATGTATGCATGTATATATGATGCTATGAAGAAATGCATGTTCCTTTCTGATACCCAGATCAACCTCAACATCATTTACAAAATGCTGCCAGTGTAAGTGTCACTCTCCAATGGATTTTGACCCTGTTGTCTTCCATTCATCAGAGCATAGCACCAGTAAATTGCTATGAGATTTTACAGACAATGGCATTTCAAACTACCCTTGTCTCAGCCAACAGCTATGATTTATTGTCACTCAGTTGGAGCTGCCAAAGCACCAGAAGCAAAGAATTACTTTGGAACAGGTTTGTATTGGTGGTGTGCCTGCTTTTGCCTCTGCGGCTGCTATCAGCTCCAGTAAATTCCAGGAAAGAATTTACAGGGGATTGATGAGTCCCAGGTAGAAAAACAGCCATCAGTGAGATGGGGTTTCATTTACATCACTGCAAACGGGTAGGCAGATCACTGGCAATGCTGTTGCTTATGAGCAGTGTCCTTCACTACTGGAGGCTCTCCAGTCTCTCTTGCCCTGTATATCAGATAGTACTTGTTCTTCCTGACCTCCTGTGTAGGGGGAGAGGATGAACTTTCTTTACCTTGGTGTGTCTTGTAGCACTGACATATGTTTTCTCACTGTGAGCAAAAACTTAGGAAAGTCATGCTGTATTTTTCCTGGTTTTCCACAAAACATAGCAGCATTTTTCCCTATGGCACTGTGTTCATCCCATATGTTCACTGGTAGTCTTACAGGCAGCCTCACTAGTGAATCAATTGGTTGTGATACTCAGAGCATTAAGGAAAAGGACCCAGCAAGTGGAGTTTCACTGTAACAGTCTTGTATGGTGATTGCTGTAGACATTTTGTAGTGATTTAATCTGTTTACTGGAGACAGTGTGTAGCTGTTGCACACTGTAATCATTAGTTGATGATAATGAAGTTATGCCTGGATGATTGCAATGCAGGCTCCTGAGAGCATTTTAATGGCAAAATATTAACAGTGCTGAGTTAGATGAAACTGAACTAACCCTGTTGTTATCTATTCTGTTTATATTTGATAAGCAAGAGCTCTCAGCTTGACCAATACAATAGAAGTTACATATATACAGTTATTTATGCAATTATTTGAATGAAATCTCAGTGGCAGGTAATGACCCTGTGCCTGTGTATGTGTCAGTGGAGGTTTCCTCTAGATCTCTCAGACAGAGGTACCCCAATATCTCTAACCAGACTACTTCTTGTCTTCCTTGAGGTCTGCACTAAAGGTGGCCAAGGGAATAGCCACAGTTTTCTGTGCAGTGGATATTGCCTATTGTGGAAGGTTAACTCCTGTGGCTTTTTTGCACGGCCTCTTTCCTGATGTTTCTCTTCTGATCCAAGCTTGCTGTGAGCAGCTTTGCCATCCTGGTGCAGTGGTTCTGAAAATGCCGCCTGTGAGAAGCGGAAACTGGATTTCATTAGAATTTTCCATTCATTTTTAAAAGGGAAATAAATTGATCCTCAGTTGTTAAGACCATCTCTGTAGTGTATGTTTGGGAAGCCAGCACAAGGAGAAGGATGCTGATGGTCCTTTCCATGATATGAAGGCAGTGTCTAAAGCCTTTTCATACTCTAACCCCTGCCACTGAGCTGAGTAAAATACCTGCTGCCTCTTGCGTGTTCCATGGGGAGCCTGGAAAGTGTCTCACCAGTGTCTGCAGAATGGTTTGCTAGAGAGCAGGGACGTGTCCCAGGAGTTCTGAGGGGGGACACTGAAGGAAGTGAGTTGCCTAAGGGTTAGATGCTCATACAGGTGGCTTGTTCATTCCTGAGTGAGACTTGCCTCTGATTTCTTACAGACATGGATATTATTTGTCAGTGTCTAATTTAAACATTGCTATTGCCTTCACCAGAAAGGGAGTGAGGCTTTCCTGCTTTCTGCACAAGGAGGAGGAGATGTGCAGCCGATAGCTGATGTGACAAACTGCACAGATGCTTTAATGCTGTTCATGACAGTGACTGAAGCCACAGTTTCTGAAGTTCACTGAGCATCTTTCCTGAAAAGGTGCTTAATGGAGAAAGGTGCACGTATGTCATAGTGCTTAGCTTGCACACTGCACACGTACACTCCCAAAAGAAGGACACAGCAAATAGAGCAGTACTCAGCTCAGGTCTTTACATATCGGGTTGAGCTCCTGCTTTCTTCTGCTTGCCCTTTTCCTGCTGTCCCTTTGAGATTTTCCTAAGTGGTTTGCCAGTCCAGCAGCAGTTGTAGTAGAGGTATCAACTGGTCGGTGGTTTCTCACTGAGAAGGGTACCTGGGCTATTTAGGGCTTTGCCTGACAAGGGCATGGGAGGTGGGTGTTCTCTAATGCAGGAAAGCAGCACATCTTCCAGCAGAAGAGCTGACAGCTCCAAGAAGGCTGCTATGGGATTGTAAGGAGAAGTAAAGGATGAGGACCCATCTCTTCAAACAGTGGCTCATAGGGGAGGCAGTGGTACAGGGCAGATGAGGGTGGAAGGAACAGGGTGTGCTCCAGGGGCCACAGAGCTCCCACTTAATGCAGCAGATGCTCATCTGTGGTCTCTGCTCCTTGTTCTGCTGCAGCTCCACTCCTCTTAGAGCTGGTGCCAGGGGAAGGGATTTGCATGTCTGACATCTTTCAGCCAGTTTTAAAGCAAAGCCAGGAATAGCTTCTGGAAAGAGAAGGGGAGCCTGAAAAGTTGCATTTGTCCTTCTCTAAAACTGCCCCTTTCTGATTGTTTATTTTTCTTTAATAATTCCTTTAATATGGAAAGTATAAGTGCAAGTGGATCATCATCTAGTGGATCATCATCTTTTGTTACTTACACGTGGTTTAGCTACATGGCACTTCTAATCTTAAAGGAAAGAGAGATGTTATAGCCTCATGCTTGGCACTGCGTCTGGGAGAACCTTCAAGCCAGCTGTGTGCCCAGGGTGTGCCATGCAAGAGCATTCACTGTTTTCTTGTAAATGAGGGGTTTAGGAGTAAGATACATTTAAGCAATATGTTAAATAGCGATGACAATGACTACTTCCATCTATTTCTTCCATGTTTATTCAGAAAATGCATCAATAATCCTGTTCCTTACAATGAGGAAGCAGCGGATTCCCTGCAATGTTTCAGCAATGTTCAACTGATGTGGTGTCTTCAGTTTCACAAGTCACTACAGAAATATTAACTGGGTAGCCTAGCCACTTATTTTAGGTCAAGGGACATCTCTCTCCAATGTCTTGCCATGTGCCTTTGTGCTAGGTGTGAGAAAAGAACGTGATTCCAAAACATTCCAATGGACTGTCCACTCAGCTAAGTAGTCAACTGCTCTAGATTTTACAGTCTCCTCGGTGTCATTGCTTGTTCCTTGGTTGCAGCTGATCAGAAGTGACAAAGGATTTACCTTTGTCTTCTGAAGTACTTTAAAATGACAGAAAATTAGATTTCCTTTGAAATGGAAGCAGAGGATGTGCACGTTACATTCCTTCATTGCACAAAGTAGTCTTTTCTATTTTATATCTTGCTATGGTGATTAATCTCTGTACACTTTTGTTTTTGTGGAGTAAGAGATATCTGCAGCTATGGCCAGCTCCTGTTATTGAATGTTGTAATTGCAATTCTGACACGCAGTTGCCTTTGGAGAACAGTGACAAGAAGCTGCAGTGGAAGTCCTCAAGGCAGATTTTGTCCCATGCTGTGGGATCTCAGAGAACGTACTGTTTGCTTTCCGTTGCTGTAGCGTGTGGAGGGGGCAATGTCTTTGCAGCTGGGTCATTGGGTAAATGAGATGTTTGGTGCTCTTAAGGCAAAACCAATTACTGTGTGGGCTCTTGTGAACTGAAGCAGCTTTCTTGTTCCCCAAATCATGTGTTAAGGGTAAATATACACAAAGCTTTTGATATAGGATGGATGTACAAGCTGTGTCCCTTTGTGTTCCTCTCCTGTGCCCCTGGAAGGAGGCTTGGCCAGGGTAGGGTAGGAATAGCCATTCAGCACAGGGAACTGTGAGGAGGAAGCCTCACACCTGCACGCAGCCCGTGAACCAGTCTGTGCTGGTGGCACAGCTGAACTCTTCTCAGTGGTCAGCACTTTTTAGCTGCTTGCTGGGCACAGCAATCACCTTTGCTCTGGCCAGCCTCTGGTGTGTGACAACGGCCAAGGAGACAGGGTGGGTTGCTGGTACAATGCTTTGTGCTCAGCATCGTTTTCTGTGCCTTCCCTAGTCCCTCTGGCTCTGCCCTGGTACCTTGGATGGGCTTCTTTGGTGTCACTCATTTGAGCCACGTGTCCATCCCCACGCCATGACTCATATGATACAAGGCTCCTGTTGACTGAATTCCCTAATTGCCTTTGTAACAAATGAGGCACTACAGGGCTCTTGAATCACTGAAGGTATTCTGCTTGCTGGGGTGTGTGTGTACATAACATATGCGAGGATTCAAGGCTTAGTTTTGATCCTACTAGAGTAATGTAAGACATAATCCTACTCCTACCATGGCAGATTTATCACAGCAGGACTGTTAATGCTCTAAAGCTGACTGAGAGACAGCTATGTGCAGTGGGCAGACAGCAGCCAAGAGTTCACTCCTACAGCTACCATTTGAGCAGGGGAATAGCCATGAGTAATAAGACTGAGGGGGGAATTTCCAGCAATGTCACAGCAAGAAAAATGAATGTACATTGGTAATGTGCTCCCTGCATTAATAGTAATTATTTCTCTCACCAAAGTAAAATGAAAAGCCCCATTGTAAACACTCATTTTAAAATGTTAAGCCTGTATGATTAAGGTACTCACATAGTGTATTTGGGACCTGCTGTCATGGCTTGGATCAGAAATAAGAATTTCAGCACAAAATAAACAAGTGAAAAGGAAAACTAATACTCAGAAAATGAAAGTAATGACAGTTTCTCCTTGTATTCTTCCTTCCTTTTCCTCTTCCCATTCAGCTCTGCTGCTGTATGTTCTGCAGGTCTTATTCTCTGAGAATGTGACTGATTGCAGTAGGTCTCTGGTAGAATTCAGTCCTGCAGCAGCAGTGATTTAACTTGGGGAGTATGGGTTTGGGTCACAGTTCATAATCTTTCTGGAAATGGCAGTATATAGCTGTGCTGCTCCTCACAGCACCTTAGGAAGGATTTGCCATCCAAAAAATGATCCCTGCCACTCTTTGTTCTGAGAAAATTGTCATTTGCAGCCTCCAGAAGTGTTGCGTTGGTTCCGTGTCCTGACCTGTGCTGGGTGGCTGGTTCATCAGGGTACAAGTGTGGGCTGGCTCCCTTGTGTTTGCTCCTGATCAGGCAGGCAGGTTGGTTGCTTTATCCATACGTGTGCTAAAAGAGGGGAGGAGCAATTTGAGGTTGTCTCTGCATAGTCTCTGTATAGGACAGCCAAGGTGTTTTCTTTTTACGTGCCTGTATAGCACATACCATGCTTTGAGCTGGTACTGAACCAAACAGCAATGACAGCAGCGTCGTTAGATTATAAAAGAACATTGTAGTTCCATCCCCACCACCTGTCAGATATGGATCATGGTTCTCCCCATCTCCCCTGTTCCTACTGATAAGCATTCTTAAGTGCTGGGCTGCATCTTACGTGCATCATAGAATCAGCTAGGTTGGAAAAGACTTTTAAGATAATCAAGTCCAACCACCCGGTGCCTGCCACCAATGTGCAGATGTGGTGGTAATTTAGGATGTAGGTACAGACACAGGCAGTCATTTGTCAGTGCTGAGCGGTCATTCTCTGCTGCTGTTCTCAATCTCTTCTGAGCAAAAGACAGTTGTACAGGTAAAAAAAAGCCCGAAGGGTCTATTTGGTCTCCAGATCCGCCAGCTGGATCATGCAGATCTAGGCTAAGGTCTTCTAAGCATGCTGAAGTAATTTTAACTTTTCCATTGCAAAGGAGGTAAAAAAGCTGGAAAATCAATATAATTTCTGGTTTCCATAGGAGACAATTGATAGACTGTATATTTTAAGGTCAAACAGATGTTCCTTCTTGAAGCTTTTTTTTTAATCCATAAAAACAGTGAGAAAATACAGAAAGAAGAAAAAGTCAAACAGATTAAGGGTATAGTTTTGCTTTATTGCAAACATTTTCAGACATCATCTAGAAAGAAAAACATTTAGCTTTGCTTTATCTAATAAAGTCCAGTTGTTCTTAAAGCCACCTCTTTGCTTTTTTGTTTTATACAGAAGCAGAAGGAACTTTCCAAGTCACAAGTAAGGGAAAGAAAAAAGATGATTGAATTCTTGTTAATAATTCTTAGAAGATGAGATTCTAAAATGGCTGGTGCTTTGGTATTTAATGTCAGGTCTACTTCAACAGCTTGAAAGCCAGATGCCAAAATACTTGGAATAGTTGTGAAAATGAAAATTCTGGTATTACTCTTTAAAGTCTCTCTGCTGAGAGAAGTGGAGAAAGCAAGTTGCAGGAAAATGGATATGGACAGCATATGGATAGCAGCATCAGAGCTGTCACAGAATCCAAGAACCATGAGTGTTGGAAGGGCCCTCTGGAGATCATCCAGTCCAACCCCTGCCAAGGCAGGGCCGCCCAGAGCAGGGCACACAGGAACGTGTCCAGGTGGGTTTGGGATGGCTCCAGAGAGGGAGACTCCACAGCCCCCCTGGGCAGCCTGTGCCAGGGCAGTGCCACCCTCACGTAAAGAAGTTCTTCCTCGTGTTGAGCTGACACTTGGTGTGGTTCAGTTTATGGCCATTGCTCCTCGTCCTGTCGCTGGGCACCACTGGAAAGAGTCTGGCACCATCCTTTTGGCACCATTTGGGGTTCTTCCTCCCCAGGGGCAGGACCCTACACTTGCCCTTGTTGAACTTCATTAGGTTTCTCTGCCCATCTTTCCAGCCTGTTGAGGTCCTGCTGAATGGCATCACAGCTTCATATCATCAGCAAACTTGCTGAGGGGACACTCCAGCCCTTCACATTTTAGGCACATTAAAATTTCAAGTGCAGCAGTGTATGGGCTTAGAGTATGGATATACGGAGTCAGTGTTATCCTTAGTTCTGATAAGTAACTGTGTTTGCACTGGGGTGATAGAAACTGCATCTTTCCCTCCTGAGCATTTAGACCAAAGCTCACCATGGAAAACATCAGCTGTTACGTTGTGCTTGTACAAAATCTAGTGTGAAAGAACCCGTGTGCAAAGCCTGTGCACTCAGCCTTTGAGTCAGGAGCTGCAATGTATCTTCACTGCAGCTTGCACAGTCAGTCCTAGGGCCCAGCCACTGACACGTGGTGTAGGCTGAGGGAATAATGCATCCTTCATCAGGGTTGTGGGAAAGGCAGCAGAGTTTAATACACTCTGATCTGTAAGGTTTACAAAGGCTTTATTCAAAGAGCACTCTTGTGTGCCCTCTGCATTTCCAACATCACATAAGAAGCTTTATAACCCTGCATTATTTATAGGATGGTAAGACAGTATATTTGACCTCTTTATAGCATCGTGCAGAAGGGAATGAAGTATTTTAGCACAAAGGTCGTGTATGCAAGGCAAAATCTTGTTTCAGTTGTGACGTCCCATGGCTTTGCTCTCTCCTAGCTATTTGTTTGCAATGGCATTTCTTGGGTCTTACGTGGGAATTGAGGGCAAATCATGCAGAACCCATCTCTTACCTTTTGAAGAGAGCTTTCTGTTTCAGCTGTGGTTGATCAAATATAGCGTTAAAAAAACAGTTTAAAAGTTGTACCCATTCTGCTCATCCCATAAGAGGATGAGCTGTGAGGCCTGTATTTACTAGTTTATTCAGTCTGAGCAGTACCTTTTACCTGCTGTAATGCAAAAGCATTGAATTGAAGAAAATTGGCATTGTACTCCCATGAGTCACCAGAACAGTAGTGGAATAAAGTTTTATCCACAGCGTAGGAAATCCAGTGTGTATCTCTAAAAAGTGGTTTAATATGGTCTGTAGGATTCTGAACCCGCAAGCACATGGTGAGTCCACATGCCTCTCTTGAGGGCTGCATTTTGGGGTCAGAGCTGGTTTGCACAGATACTCGTTTGTAAAAAAAACCCCAACAAACCAAAACCAAACAAAACCCTCAGTGTCTGTGCTTTGAAAAACTCCCATATGGGGTAGCTCATGGAAGTACAAGGTCTACTATTTATCATTGTCATTAATGTATTAAGATCTTTCTCCTCTGGTCAGTAATTGCTTTTGGTTTTTGTATCTCCTGTCTGCCATATAATTGCTGCTTAGTCCTGCTTCGTGTCAACCAACCTCTTCATTGCATCTTCCTACATAAAACCACATGGTCTGGAAATGCGCCTATTCTTCATTGCAGGAGGCACACAGAGCAGTACCCAGAGATTGCTGGTAGCCCTCTAAAAGCCAGATGTTGAACATCTGCATCTAGACTTTGGAGCAGCCCAACCCCAAAGAGCTCCTGCCTGGAATGGGTAGTGGGACTAGAGACCCTGCACAGCAAGTACATGCATGTACTTGCCTTCCTTTCAACCTTGGATAGGATTCTAAAGGGAAGACAAAATGGTGAGCTGTTAGGTGGGTCCCTCACTACTTCTCACTCCCTAGAGTTCTCTCTCTCAAAAATGCAGGCTTGATCTGCACACTTGCAGTTAACTGCAGTGCATTACAGTTGGAGTGGATATGTACTGCAGATCTGACAATAGATTGATGCTTTCAAGCTTATCTTAGGTGAGGGAAGCAAAGGTAAATCTAATAGGCAGTAGTATTACTCACCTGTGCACTTGTGCACTGCTGTTCAATAGGACCTTTTTACTTCTCTAGGATGGTAAGATAGGGGCATTGAAGATTCAGTCTGAAGCAAAACGTGGAGGTGAGAAGGCTGTACTCATTGGCTTTAACATCTCAGCACAGTAAGGAAGTGATGTGGGTCAGTGAAAGAAAGCACATTAATGACTGCATGTAGGCAATTTCTGAACATTGCTGTAAGATACTGAGAGATATTTGAAATATTTAACCTTTTAGTTTGTCACAAAGCCTTTTTTACTTTAAAAGGTTATGCTATAAAATTATCTAGCACTTCAACAGAAGTATTGGTGACTTGTAGGGAACTTATAGTTGTGAGTACTGTGGCTCAGGTGTCCTACAAGCTCCAGCATGGCGCTACCTGTGGCTGCTTGCAACACTTGGCATCTCAGTTTCATGTTGCTGTGGAAGTTACCTCAACTAAAGCTTTAAAGATGTTTTGTAACACTTATGTTTGTGATCAGAAAAATACTGTGAATCTCCTTTTAGAGAGATTGGTAAGAAAAGCATGATGATTGGGTGACATGGTTTAGTGTGGGGTGTCCCTGCCCATGGCAGGGGATTGGAACTAGATGATCTTAAGGTCCTTTCCAACCCTAACTATTCTATGATTCTATGATGCCAAGCTCTGAGATAAGGGTCATTTTGGAATGGCTTCCAGAGTTACCCAGCTATTTTTGTCACTTGCTGGCTTTTTGCATAGTTTTACTACTGAAACCAGGGTTTCAGCAGTTGGGTGATGGCTTTTCCTTTAGGCAGTTCAGGGAAGCTATGCTGAACTTGCACCTCCGAAGCGTGTGATCAGGAGGAGTTATGTGTGCACCTACTGTTTTAAGGGCAGGAATGGCCCACAGTGAAATGTAACAGACCTATTGCTCTGTGTTATGGCTGCCTCCCAGGCCTTGTACCACCTGTAGCAGCATTGTGTCCTTCACAGAGAGTTGTCCCTATAATGGTTTTCTTAACACAAGTAGCTGCAAGTGGCCATGAGGGAAGGCAGCCTGTAGCTTCTGTCCACACCACTGTCACCAGGGGAGACCTAGCTCTGCAGGCACATTTTCATCCTTCTTACCGTTTTCCGCATAATAAGAAAAGTGAAGCCAAGGGAAAATGATCTCCTCTGAGATTTTCACTGCAGAGGATGATTGAACCAATGGAGAGTAAGTTATGTCATGGACAGAATAATTAAAAAGGTATGGGATTGATTCCAGCGTAGCTGGAAAACCAAAGCAGTGACATCTCTGAGGGATTAAATAGACTTCTGAAAATGTAATTGTAGTGCACTAGACAGGGCAATGAAGTTGCCTTCTCAGTATGCTGAGGATTAGGTATCTTGCTTCAGCCATTTGTTAGACATTTCATTTCACCCTGAGTTAAGAAGCTTGGCTTCTGCTCCACACCCACCTTACAATTTTCTTCTAGCAGTATTACAGTCATGTTGTGGCACTCTACAGAGATGTCTCAACTATGTTTTCCTAAAAACAAGAATAGGAGAAAATGAATGGGGGTTTATATGAAAGAATGGTACAGACCTTTTAGTAGGGCCTGTAGTGATAGGACAAGGGGGAATGGTTTTAAATTGAAAGAGAGGAGATTCGGGTTAGATCTAAGGCAGAAGCTCTTCCCTGTAAGGGTGCTGAGGCGCTGGCACAGGGTGCCCAGAGGAGCTGTGGCTGCCCCATCCCTGGCAGTGTTCAAGGCCAGGTTGGACACAGGGGCTTGGAGCAACCTGCTCCAGTGGAAGGTGTCCTTGCCTGTGGCAGGGGGTTGGAACTGGAGGAGCTTTAAGGTCCTTTCCAACACAAACTGTTCTCTCATTGCATTATTCTGTGAATGCAGCTGGTGGTGAAACAAGTCCGGAAATAGAAAATACGTGTAACATTTTGGATTCTGTGTGGCCAGTCTCAGTAGTCTGGCCTTTGCATACTGTCTGAAATGAGTACCTGCAGTTATTCTGCATGGATGTACATAATGGAACTAGTTTTGAACTGTTTTTTTTGTTTCCTGAAGAGCTATCTGTCCAGGATATGCTTCTATTATCCTGTGGTCAGCGATAGAAGCAGCTCCTCACTGGAGCTCAGTGGTGTCTCGCTGCCTGTGGTTAGTGCCCTGCTAGCCAAGGCACCCCATCTCCATTGTGCAGTCACAGTGGGTACTGTTGGAAAGCCCACAGTTCCTTCTTTTCAGTGTGAGGGTGGCTTTGCACAGTGTGGGCATTGCAGGCCATCCATTGCTTGGTGTAAGCTGTATTAAAATAGAATACAAATGATGCTTTTCAGTGTAGGAAGCACTTCCTTGTTCTGGTGACACAGAATCTTTGCACACACTGTAAATATATTGTACCATATGAATGCGATACACAGATTTCCATCCACGTATGCTGTATATGAACATTGCAGCACCCATCATCTCACTATAACTGTGGGGCTTGTTCATTAATTCTGTCCAACCACTCCCTGGTGTATAGGTTGAAAAAAGTATAATATTCCTCAAGTTGCTTGCTTCTGAATGTCTCCATGTTTCAGAGGTTCTCCAGGCTCTTTTAAGTCAAACAGAAGATGGATCCTGTCCTATTGCTGACTCATGCCTCTTATATTTTCAGCTCCATTGCATAGAATATTTAACATTCTTCAATGTAAATGCATCAAATTGCTAAAGCAGACATTTCAGAAGATGCAGTTTTATGAGTCACAGCTATTCTGTGCCTTAGTTTTCCTTAAACTTAAGAAGCATTTCTACTGCCGTGGCTTACAGAGGTCACTGCAGAGAGGGGTTTTATTAGTCTGTTTTCATAGCACGTGTTCTCATTACAAAACAATGCACGTATTTATTTCTAAGTTCTTGAAAATAGACCTTTTATTCTCAGGAAACCCTTTGCTTCTCACTGCTGTTTCTTCCTCCTATCTGTCTCTTCCTTGAAGAGCTGCCTAGTTAAAAATGACAAACAGCTATAGTACAGGAAGATAGATTACACTATAGCTTGATGGGTTCTCCTAGGAGTATGGGTTGAGGTGTATGTGTAAGTGCTGCAGTGCAATATGCTTTAATAATTTCCACAGTGCTACTTAGTCTCTGGCATTCCTGAGAGATGCACTTGCACTGACACTAGTCAATGACATTTCCCTCCTTTTCTGACTATTTGAAAGTGTGCAACTTTCCATGCTTCCACCAGAGTCATCCCTCAGGCTCCACAAAACCCATATAGCTGTTTACAGGCTGTCTCAGGCCTTTTTGTATGCATAGAAGTCATAACCTATTTTGATCCTTATTGATTGAACTTGAAGGATGAACTACATGCATTGATACTAAAGAAACAATCTGGCTTGATTATACAGCACGAGTTGTACTAGAAGCAGTCATGCAGTCTTTCTTCTGCAGGTAAATGGGTAGTAATGTCAGGGTATTGCAAAAAGGACCTCATTAATCTTTGGTGCTGCAACAAGAAAAGCCCATGAGGAAATGACTCTGTTGGCTGCACAGGGTTTGGATGCTGTGTATCCTGGTGGTTGATAGACCAGGTCATGCTGTGACAAATAGCACCTGATGAACACAGCACTGCTCATAATGCAGGAGCTCTGGGTTAGAGGGCAGAGCTTTCCTAAATAATGACCATGGTGTTACAGGAGGGTTGTCGGAGGCAACCAGAGCTTGGCCTTTCTTAACACTCCAGGCTTTGACAGTCTTCATTTATGCAGTATTTTCTACCTGAGACGCTTAACCGGGCAATAACAATGTGCACTTCACAGTAGTGCACGTTCCTGGGACCTGCAACCGTGGTGGGATGAGGTCAGTTTGTGTTTGCCTTAAGTGAAGTTTTTTATCTGTACATAAGTCTAGCAGAGCATGGTCAAATTAATACCCTTGGATAAACTAACTGCTCCCATTTCTATTATAGCGGTAGCAGTTAGAATCACTGCTTTACTCCTGTGTCTTCCTTTTTGCCTGAAAGCAACTCATCCCAGAAAACCAGAAGTAGAGACCACTTATTCCTGTTGCATTACACAAGTCACAATAATTTATTTACAGTACTGGTAATTAAATGCTCTGTATTTAACTATTCTGCAAGCATGTATGACTCTGGGATATTTATTCTTACAATGAACATCCTGTATTGCTGGGAAGATAAGGATTGCTTTTCTCGCTACTGCAGGCATCTAGTATAAGGAGTAGGCTGATTATTCACTCTCTTCACTCTCC
The DNA here is from genome assembly GCF_963264785.1 of Psittacula echo. Classification (NCBI taxonomy): domain Eukaryota; kingdom Metazoa; phylum Chordata; class Aves; order Psittaciformes; family Psittacidae; genus Psittacula; species Psittacula echo. Next base: position 1,649,272 of record NC_137738.1, on the reverse strand, counting down.
ATTCAGGCAGCAAAAACAATAATATTTTCCTTGCCCCAGAAGCTGTTATAAAGTTGAATCTACTTAAGACTCCCAGGTAGAAGGTGATACTGAAGAGAACAGATACTATTTAAGAGACTAAAGCTTCTGCCAAAGCCTAGATAGGTAGTTTGACTGTTGTTTATATACTTTGGATCAATCCTGAAGTACTTATTTCTACTGGAACATTTTACTGATTCTTATGTGTGCAGCCAGGCTGATGTTTTGGCAGTGCTTACTGGTATTCCGGTTGAAATGAAGGACTTCACAGAGACCTGTGTCTTCCTCCTCAGTGTCATTACACCAGCAGGAACTTTTGAATGCTTCTGTCCTGGAGCCTCTTGTGAGGAGGAGAGCAGCTCCTGGAGCATCTGAAAGCATCTTTAGTGACCTGAAGACTATAGCGGGAGCTTTCTATTCTAATCTTAAAAAGACCTCTTTAGAGAGGGGGAAAACACCTAAGAAGTTAAATAAGATGCACCATAACTGTCTCGTGGAGGGGTTTAAGAATGGTGATTCTTGTTGATACCAAACTACCTGTAAAAATCCAATGCTTACTTCGCTTGAATTATTTGTGCTTTGTTTGGGTTTATTTTTTTACCTTCTGACTGATATTTTGGTGTTGATTCTGGGTCTGTTTCCTATACATGACAAGGTGCAGGAGACATTTTAATTGCCAGATATTTACAGAATAGATAGAAAGTGGTCAGAAAATGAAATGCTGTGGATGATGCCTGCTTCTTCAGCTGAGACCAGGAGCTGATTTTCTGAGCCTTTTACTTGTGACACAGACTGCCTGCGTTTATGAAGCAGAATTTGTTATCTGTTAAACACTTGTTTAGGTCTGTAATGCTAATACAAACTGGAAATGTTCTCGAGAAAATCACAGGGCTTTTAAGCTATGTCCAGCAATGTGTTAGAGGCTGCAGTGACATCTGCTTATTGCTTGAAACTGCGGTGCCAAGAGGGTGCCATCAGCTATAGTTAGACACAAAATCTAAGCCTCGGTCTGGCAGTGAAGTGGGGGAATGAAGTGTGGGAAGAGGGAGGGCGTACATCTGAGTCCAGACCCTATCTGGGCTTTGACAAAGTAAGGGAGAAAGTAGAACTGCCACTCTAACCTGCTCAGGCATTTAGGTTTCCCTTTATGAACATCTGACTTTAAAAGATGGAGCAACGGCCTCATCAGATGATGACTTTTCCCATTGCATCTTCCACTGCCAGGAATGCTTGACCTTCCCAGCAGCAGGCGCAGCTCAGCCCTGACTCCTGACCCTAGTGCCTTTGCTCAGGCCAGATTATGAAGCCGTAAAACAAACCGAGCTGCTGCCATCAGCCACAGGGGTCTGAACCATCCCAGTCCTGGTCCCCTTATGTGCAAAGCACTCCTCAACACACTCTGTGCTGTGTTTGCAAATTAGTTGTCCAGATTGTTCTTTCAGTTAAAGTGATGACATAGGCCAGTCAGTATTCCCTTTGGGTGTTTGCTCTGTGAATTGTTGTGGTGCTTGGAGCCACTTTGGTTAGCCAGAAACCGTCTGAGTTTAACTTCTGTGTGTGTGGCTGCCTACAAACCCAGCAAGGCATAGCTGGATCATCACATTACTGCATCAGCCTTTCGACATTATGCACCACTATGCAGCATTTAGGTCCTGCAGGACCTCTGCATTGCCTGGTGTTATTAAGCTGCATAGAAAGCTTCTGATCAGTCCCAAGCCTACAAGAGGAAAAGGGACTTCTGCATAGTGCATTAACCTGAGACTCGGGAGATCCTAGTCTGCTGCTCTGCTCTGCAAGATTTCTCTGGTGGCCTTTAACAAGTTGCCTGTCTGTAGAATAGATATGGCATCATCATGCTGAACTGCGGCTAGGAGAATTAATGGTCTGTGTGTATAGAAGGAATAACGTGGTGTGTTCAGAGTTCTGATTTCATCTGTTTGGCAGGTGCCACCACAGTCAGAATGTTTCCATGCAGTTCAGGAGGCTAATTTGTGTCTCCTGAGGTACCCAGGAGGGGAACTGAGCAGCCTTGCCATCGGACTCCTGTCGCACTGGGGTTGAGCTGGAGGCTGCAGAGCAGCCGGGTCACATCTGTGCTGTGTGATTGGTCACTGAGTTGCTGCATGAAGCTGGCAGGAGAATAGCTGTGCTGCTTCCTCACCCTGCTGCCCAGGAGGGATTGTAAGCACAGCTTAAGTTCCGGATGCAGCAGTAACAGAGTAGTAGTGTGGAAACCAGAAACAACCACAAAACCCAAAAGCAACAACAATTTTGGAGTGCTCCAGCAAAGAATGGTGTGTTCCCTTGTCATTTGCTTTGCTTTCAGTAATCGCTTATTGTAGCTTTGTCCTTGAACAGGTTTTGAATGTAAAGAAGTCTCTGAAAACAAGAGCAGCATCTTGTATTGAAGCATGTAAACGCCTTGGCAGTTGTCAGGCAATTGAGAGTGACTCACTGCTTTAGCACCAGAGCCGGGGCTCATTTGGCAAGATGCAGTTTCAGTAACCCATACAGGCACAAGGGCCAGGTGTTTGCAGAGAGTGGAGGCTTCATCTAGCTCAGTGTAGCTGGATGTAGTGCAGGGATGAGCCCAGCTTCTCCCTGACCCCACAGGTGTGGGCTAGAAGTTTTCTCACATATAGCTCAGTTATCTTGTCTGCCTGACGACCACTTCTTCAAAGCTTTAATGTGGTAGATGTAGCCAGCGAATCATGGCTTCAAGAAGATAATCAAATGCAACAAGGAATGCCAAATATCTATTAAGACAGAATACTTCTGCCTTCCCTCTTAGGAATCCTGTTCTCTTGAGTCAGGTAAAGATGAGGTTTGTGTGCTGATGAATTACAATATCCCCTGTGAAGTAACTTGCCTCAGCTAACAGGGAGTCACTGCAGCATCCTGCTCCTCTGCTGAGTTCTTTGAGTCTGCATGGTACAGCAGCAGCGACAGCAGTTCATGGCCAGCTCTACACCCTTTAATGGCAAACCTGGGGCTCTTGTAAGGGAGAAGTTCTAATAACAAAATGAAAAGGATCTTCTTTTAATCCCCACTGCACCTGAACAAGGTTATATAAATATAGATGCAGGTGGTATAAATACAGAAAAAGGCAAAGAAATGAAAATCAGATGGTGCTGTTGTAACTCATAGTTTCCACAAGCTCGGTTCCAGACAGCATGTGCTGAGGGCAGCTGGCTTGCAGAACAGATGCTGATACACAGCCATGTGTAAGATAAATGCTGAACTATTGTATGGCTTACTAAAGTAACAGCTTCCCAAGTCATAGTATTCCAAGGATGATGATTTTGAGGAGCAGCAGTTTGAATTTAGCTGGCTTTAACCCAAACTAATGTTCTAGAAATAATCCTCTGTCCTAATAAACTAGCCATTTTGTTTACTAAGAAGTCATGTATGAAATGGCAAATGCAAAGTAAAAGGAATACAAAAGGCAAAATCTGTTTAAAATGATGGATCTGGCAAACTTTGCTGATAGAGAAACATCTAATATAGACCAGACTGGGCTTTTCCTAACTGGAGAAGAAATACCATCCGAGGGGCAAAAGGTGAATTTGGAAACACAATTGAAAAGATTCCTTTTACATCTTCAAAGGGTGTTTTCATTTGGTCCAACATCACAAGTGAAACCTACTTTATAGCTTGGAGCTGCTGTGGAAGTTATTGTGTCTGTCTCCATGGGAACAGATGCCCGTTAGCACTGAGCTCATGTCCTGCCATGGTCTGCACCACCGTGCACATCACACCACGCAGGAGTGGCACATCTCCCACTCCTCCCATTGCCCATCCTCAGCCTGCGGTCACATTTCTGACAAATCTTCCCAAGGGCCTTCTGAAAATTGAGAGGCCAAATAGGGATGGTTCCCCCCTCCCTTAAGACTCTTCTAGAAAGTTCAGACTCTGGCACTGTGATAGACGTAGATGGACTTAAGGTGAAACTGGTGATACCCAGCACTGCCCACGGTCTGTCCATGAGAGACGGGCCTCGCGCGCCAGCCTTTGCGCAGTGGAGGAAGATTTTAGTCCCCTGCCTCTTCTGTTGTTGAGCTTCGGGGAGCAGAGGGAGGAGAAGGCGGTTTGCAAGGATTTGCATCCTTCACCTCTTTTGCTGCAAGAGCTGGCTTTGGGAGATGGAGGCAGGCAGTGTATTTGCTGTCCTCAACCACTTTTCGGAGGCAGTGAGAGCACTCAAGAGTGCTTCCTCCCCTCTGTGCTGCCCTGCGGTGAGGACCCCCCAGCCTGCCCAGTTTAGTCTGGAGCAGAGAAGGCTCGGGGGGACCTTATGCCTCTGTATTGTTTTAAAAATAAGGAAGTTATGCTCTCTAAATATAAGCCATAAATGCACATGGGGAGCTAAAGAGCGTGTGGTACAGCGTGAGGGGGGTTAAGCTGAGATTATAAGGCTTTGCTGAGCTCCTAACCTGAGACATGGCTGCTCCTGGATACTGGTACCACTCTGAAATTCAAAACACGTTGTTTCAGAGAGGACTGGAGGTTAGGAGTTACCCATCCCCGTGGTACCAGTGGAAGAGGCAGCTTGCTCAAAGGCAAGCTCTTTGTCTTGTCTCTCTTCTTCCTCATTTCAGAACAATGGATCAAGGAGAAAACTGTTTTTCAATGCCCGTTAGGAGGAAGCAAGGAGATGTCACCCCAGGTATTTAAGTTTAGCCCAATGTGACATTAGAACATGGAAGAGGTAGAGATGGCAAAGCAGAATAGTTAAACGATCAATATTGTATTGATCACTTAAAAGCATGTTGAGGTACAGCCTGTGATCTGCCTCCTTTAAGCTACAGCTGAACCTGCCTCTCAAAATGAAAATTAAATGGTTTGCATTGCCTCAGTGAGGTGGAAAAACAGGAGAAGAGGAGAAAGCATAAATGAAAAGCTGCCTGTAAGATGAAATGAAACTTTTTCGTTTGGGGAAATGAAGGGTTAGGGTTACAAAGCAGAAGGAGGTGGCTATTAGATAAAACTGGGGTAGTTTTCAGGCTCAGGAAATTCCTTTTTGTCATTGATTTGAGGAGATGTAGACAATGGTAAAACTGCTCTCCAGGGCAGGTGCTGGGATGAGGTGCCATAGTCTCTCTCCAGCGGAGAACTAATGGTGAGGGTGTTTGCTAAAGCAGGAGGCAGAACCTAGGGATCCTACCTCCTGGTGAGAGCCTCTGTCTCCAGGTAGCAGCACCATTCCTGTCACCTACCTGAGGGAAGCTAGGGACCTGGGTTCCAATCCCTGCTTTTAAAAGCAGGGGGAATTCCTTCAGCCCTTCCTGTTGGGCTCGTATCACTTGCTTGGAAGTATGGCAGGCTGGCTCTGTAGCCTTGAAGATAGAATGCCCTGTTGTGTCTGTGTCCGAAGTGAAAGAGCAGCTCTCCCCAGAGTGACCTGAGCCATTCTGGCCTGTGTCTTGGTTGCAGAGAGTGGGATCTCTTGGCACAGTTGCCTTGTCACAGTGCAAACAAAGCTCTGGGAAAGGAGGGAAGTGGAGAAAGAGCTTCCCGTCACTGGGTTTCTGTGCATGTCAGAATTTGAACTGAGTTTGTGTGCAGGCTGGGTAGCCCTGCCCCATAATGTGGTGACTGGAGCATGCTCCTGAAAGGGTATTCAAATCCTTTTGGCAGAGGAAGAAAGGGGATTTGCTTTCTGCTGTCTGTGAGTGTTCTCAGCTACTCAGGAAAAAGAAGCCAACACTGTGACCCTGTAATACAAAAGTCAGATGCAGGCCCAATTTTTCTAAACAAAACCTTTTAACAAAGTAGTTGCAAATGCAGTTGGAATTTATGATGACTGAAATGGTGTTTGGAGATGCATATACCATTGTGAATACATATCTGTATGTGAGAGGTGTGATGCAAATGAGGGTGCTGAGGCGCTGGCACAGGGTGCCCAGAGAAGCTGTGGCTGCCCCATCCCTGGCAGTGCTCAAGGCCAGGTTGGACACAGGAGCTTGGAGCAACCTGCTCTAGTGGAAGGTGTCCCTGCCCATGGCAGGGGTTGGAACTTGATGAGCCTTAAGGCCTCTTCCAACACAAACCATTCCATGATTCTATGAAATAAAGGCTGGGCCAAAGACAGTTTTAGTCTCACATTTGATGATGCCAGGGAGTCTAGAGCTTGCAGTTCCAGCTGCTTGTGGTAATAGAGGTTGGCATATAGAGCTTTTCAATATTCGGATTTAATTTTGTAATACTTTTAATATGCGTGATCATAAAGATTTTTGTAATGATTATTTCAGTCTGGTTGTGAGGAAACAATGTGGCTGTGCTGAATTATCCTGGTCTTCCTCTTCTAGAGCAGTGTTCTTCTTCAGGGTAAATTTGGGAATGTTTAAGCGTGCTGAAATTACGACTGCCTTGACAAATTGTATTGAGGACCTCTCATCTGCAACTTGCGAGGGTGAACCTTTACCAGTCACCACAGAAAGGGGCATCTTGCACAAGTGACTTTTCAAACTGCTCATAAAGTTTTGTGTGGCTGACGGCAGGCATTGCAATATACAGCGCGCATGTGATGCCTTCCTGTGAAACAGGGCATTTTGCCTCATTGTATAATGGCATTTTGTTCTCTGTGTGTGTATAAGGTGAAAGACTAATACAATTCTAAGTATGGCTGCTATGCAAAGAGTAAATAATGACATTGGTCATATTCGGAGGATTGAGGAATTGCTGTAAACCACTTGGAGATGTGTGAATGAAATGCACTGAGAAGACAGAACGCATCCACCTGTCAGTATTGGAATCTGTATTTACCATGGCACCATGCTTTTACAGAACAAAAATACCTGAAACAGAGTCAGGAAGTACAGCTCTAAAGGATCCTCTCTGAGATTGTATGGAGGGATCTGTCAGTTCTTGGCTATTTTAACTAGCTCACCCATGCATTTCTTAGACAGGAGACAGCCATCAGTTGTGACACTTGACAGGAAGGGCAGCACCATCACCTATCACCAGCTGCAACTGGGCTGCAGCAGACTGGCAGGAACTGCTGGCTTAGAGATGCTCCTTGTAATGAGAATAGCTGAGACAACTCACTACAGTCAACTGTTTCCTTCCCTTCAAGGTTTTAAGCTCCTGGCTGTTAGGGCTGAAGAGGTTTGACAGCTGCTTTGGGAAATAGCAAACAAGGTACTTTTTATTGCTGGTTCTCATTCAGTTATTAACGGTTGGTTTCCTTCTCATGTGGTGTCATCCAAGAGGGAAAGGACAGACCAGCTTAGTGTCACTGGGCCTTTGGGTGTGCATGGTGCAGCCGTATGGGGTTACCTGCTCTGGTGGAAGATGTATTCTTCTTTATGCAGAACTGCAGGTTAGTTTGGTTTTCTTCAGTATTAGAGCTGAACTTTTAAGCCTGTTAACTTGAAGAGAGACACGTACAGATCAGTTCACGCTATCTCAGGCAATTTATGCAAGGAACCCTCAGCTGCACAAGCCTTGTCCATCAGGGACACAGAGCATTGTGTTTGTGTGGATTGGTTTGAGGGGGCATTCAAAGGTACCTGGATGACTGTTAAGCTCTTGGGACTGATGGTGCCTGATTGACCTGAATACATTTGAAAATGCATTTGATACCCTCTTGGAAAGTAAAATACCTGTCAGTCACTATAAGCCTAATGACAGAAAGCAGATGAATGAAAGCAGGCAAAAAAGTGCGTGAAGGAAAGACAAGGGCTAAGAGGAAATTATTGTAGCAGCAAGCTAGTGTAGAATGGAATCACTGACAACAAACTATACAAGTTAACTGTTATGTCAACACATCATTGCTTTCCTCAGCTCTACAAGCTCTGCATCTATTTCAGATCTCAAGTGAAATTGTCTCTGAGTTGGGGTGGGGGAGAAATCCCAAATCCTTGACTCACACAAATTGCCTGATTTCTTTCAGGAAATGCTTGGTAAATGGCAGGGAGCCACAGGGAGCTTGGGGCAACAGGCTCTGACTCTTGACAAGGCACGTTGTACACATTATATGACATTCTGTGTAGTTGTAATTCGGGTGACAGAGAGGTAAGTTCCTGCTGTGCCTTGGGCTCTCCTTAAAGCAGTTTTTGAGGCAGCATTGTCTGCCCAAGAATGAAGGTGCTGTGTTGATCTGGAGTAAAAGATGAGTCTGTATGAGCTGTTTGTCTGTTGTGCGTACACAGATCCAAAAGCACCCTCCGTGCTAAAAATGCATGAAAAAGCACAAACCCCCCACCCAAACAAACATGAAGACAGTATTTTATAGGTGTTGCTGCTGGAAACTGCTGACATTTGGCAGGCAGGGAGCACAAACGTTCTTTTTTCCTCATTTACTATAGACAAGAAGCTCCTGCAGAGCATTTCACATTCTGACAGACAGTAGTACTCAGGTGGGATAACATTCCCCCTTTAGATCTGGTATAATTGCCCCAAAGCCCTTGGCTACATGTTAGGTATTTGCTTGTAATAGCTACCTGTCCTCTCAGAATTAATGGAGTTCTACTAGATATTTAGCAATATACATTTCAGTGATTTTTCCTATTACTCTCTTGTTCTAAGTTAATGAAGGAGATTGCTAATGAGCTATAACGTGGTGTAGTTGTGAATGTCCATCCAAATTACTGTCACTGGTATGCATTTGGTTTTAGTTATGTGGTTGTCAAAGTTTACTAATGGCAAGGTTTTACAGCCTGTTTTGGAGAAGGCACATCTCTTGATGCCTCAAAACTTGCTAGGGAGCCTGTTGTAGATCAGGCAGTTTTTGTCTGTTACTTACACTAATGGACACATTACTTCCACTCTGGATATATAATTCTGTCCTATTTTCAGTAGCATTTTGGCAAAATCTGTTTCCTTTCCTCTCAGTACTCACACAGCCATGTATGCATGAATTCGAATGAGGAGGTTGACATAAAGGAGTAGAGCCTTGAGTTGTGCAGAACTTCTAACTAAATACTAGTGACATGATGAAACATTAATATTCAAGTCAATATTTCTGGAAGTTGTAATCAGGCTACTGCTATGCTGTCACAGAGGAGAGCTTCAGTGCTGTTGAAGCCAGTGGTGCTCATGACAGTAACAGTTAGCCCAGATGTTCTGTATAGACTGAAAACGTGTTACCTCTATTAATCTGCATAGTGGGGTTGCTCTTTCAATTACAAAGTTCTGTTTCTTCCAAGCAGTTGTGTATTAATGATCCAGAAGTCTGATTTTTGGACAGGAAGCAGGTACTGCTCTGTCTGAAGGGCAGGGTTGACTCTCCACAGGACAAGGACTTCCTGGAGATGTAAAAGGGCTGTGCCCATGCACGCATTGGCTTTTGGACTCTGTGTGTCTCAGGTATGCCTGAGGTTGACTGATAGCACTCCTGACACCAGCACTCCCTTACGGCCCCACTGCCAGGGCCTTCCCAATCAGAGTTTGCCTTGAGTTTTCAGATGATTACTCAAAACTAGAAATGTTTGGGGGTGCCTTGGAGAAATGTGACATTAACTGGAGAGAAGCGTGTTCCTCTTCGGAAGCAGAACCCAAACTCTGCTGGTGTAGCCTGTAAACCTAGAGGAAACTTACTGACATCTGCAACATTAGTGCAGACTTGTGCTTTTTTTGTGTAGCCCCAAGTCCCATGCACAGATCATTTTGAGATGAACAGGGCAGGTTCAGACTGGATAAGAGGCAGAAGCTCTTCCCTGTGAGGGTGCTGAGGCGCTGGCACAGGGTGCCCAGAGAAGCTGTGGCTGCCCCATCCCTGGCAGTGTTCAAGGCCAGGTTGGACACAGGGGCTTGGAGCAACCTGCTCCAGTGGAAGGTGTCGCTGCCCATGGCGGGGGTTGGAACTGGGTGAGCTTTAAGATCCCTTCCAACAGAAACCAATCTGGGATTCTATGATTTGCTGAAAGCCAGGGTCAAAGACAAACAACATGGGACTACAAATGGGGTAATTTGCATCAGCCTTTTAACAGGTATGTGGACTTTGAGGAGTGTGCCTTGAAACATAAACTGCATCATGGAATCTGCACCTCACCTGTTGTGAACGTGACCCATGTACTTACAGACCTTGTCACACCTCTGTAATCCAGAGGTGCACCTGACACTAGCATTTAACCCAGGAATTGTCTATGGTAATAGATAATGGAAGTGAAACCCATTGCAAATCTGGATGGAAAGCTTCATGAGCCTGCACTGTTGATCCTGTGTTTTGAGAGAAGGTAGGACCAGTAATTCCCTCCTTTCTGAGAAAGCCATCCCATGTAATTGCAAAAGACATAGTCTCATTTCTCCACCATTTTCCCTGACACTGCTATAGGGATTCTTCATCCTCATAGTCCATGTTGATCACACGGGGCTTTGGTTTCTTTAACATCAATGTCAAAAACATTTTTATTGTCAAGCCTTCTGTCTCTTTCCTTTTTGTTTTCTCCTGCTTTCTTCTTAAGAAACAAAAAGGAAGGTTGGCTCCAACTTTCATCGGACTAATATCAGCCTGAAGGTATTTTCATTGCTTCTTGGCAGATCCTAGGTGGACTGCATAATAATAAACGCCTTTTTGTGCTTGTTTTCCTCCCACTGAAGTCCATTTTCTTTGAGCACCGTCTGAAGTAATTTAAGCTTTTAATTGTTTATGATATCTGGCACTTCCAGCGCCTGCAAATGTTTCTGTATCCGTGAAAGACAATTATTATTAAGCACCAGAAGCAAACGCTGCCATGCTACTTGCTGTTAATGCTCAGAAAGACCTGCCAAATCTTGCAGATTTGTGCATGCTACAGAGGTGGAAAGACAAGAAGCTTGCGGAGCTAATAATAGAAGCAGCCTTGTGACAAGGACCCTCATAATTGTAACTCCCTGATGACAGATTCAAAACATTAAGAAATCCATATTTCTAACCGTTCCTGTGGGGTTTGAATCAGTTCTTACAAATCAAAGTTGCAAAGAAATTTGGATGGTTTTGCATAAGACCAAAAGATCCTTTCCTGTTCAGATGCAGACAGGTCTTTTTTAGCATCTGACGGGATAAGGTTTTCAGTATCTTTTTTGCTTTGACTTAAGCACGCCCTGATCTTTAAGTCTGTCTCATGCAGTTGTGGCACAATGGTTGCATTTACAATCAGTTAATAAGACCACAGTACAGTTGCTAATACATTACTTCCTCTCCCTTCTCTTGGTTACACCTTCCTGGGAGCATGCAGAGTGTTGAAGAACAGGACTTGCTATGATTGAACAGGCAGTGTCCTTCTAGTGTCGTTTGTGGACGACCAACAGTTGAGAGACAGTGAAACCCATCAGCTGCCTGTTCGTTACAAGAGTAACCAGAGAGAGTGGACTTCTTCATTCCCCATGTGCAGTGGTCTTCCCTGTTGTACCAAACCAACGTGCCATTTTTAGTTGTTTCGTTCAAACCTGGGCAAGTTCCAAAGTGATGTCAAATCTACATCAAATCTACAGGTACTACACACTAAATGGCACATCGGTCCTGCCTCTCCCTATGTACAAGTGAAGGGGGTAGTGAGTGTAAACCTTTGTCTGAAATAGGTGAACAGCCTGCTCAGGTATTTAAAGCTTAGATCTTCAAGACTTTATTGTCTTTTTTTCTGATGTTGTTTCCCTCTGGCACTTCTGTCACTTGTATTGGGAATGTTTCCTTAGTAGTGAGCGAGGCAGCAGTTCCAGATTTAGCCTGTGTAATTACTTAGGGTTGCCTAGGGATGCCTAAGGAGGCAATAAGAACAAAACTTTCCTGTGTGAGGTTTTTATGAGACTCCTCCTGCTATCATCTGATGCTGTACTTTTCATATTGGGTAAGACACTGTATAATCAATCCCTGCCTGCCCCTCTTCATGCCATGTCTGATTTCATACACCCCTGACATACTCTTCATGCTCCCACTCCCATCTCTGTGTAAAGGAAGCAGGCATTTAAATTACTGTGTCTATACTTGCATCTGGTATGATGAGATAGTGCTGTTGTAGAGCATGTCAGGCATTCCTCAGCTTTAATGGCCAACTTAGCACAGGTTCTCTGAAGTGTCTTCATGACTTCTCTTCCATATAAGAAATGAAACCTATTTTCTTTTCCTTTGTACTCGCACTCTTGTGGGAGCAGGTGTACGTACATCAGCATAACTACCACATTTTCTGATACTTTAGATGCTGCGGAAGCTGTTTAACCACTTAACGATTGCTTTTTCCTCAGTCATTGTAAGAAAACAGTCCATTTAAAACAGTTATTTGTATATTTATTTATAAGGACTCACATTTAATCTTAAAAAAAGGCAAAAATCCAAAATGCAGTTCTGTGAAGTATTTTCAGCTACTGCTGAGCTTTGCATAGTTATAGCACTTGTGCTTGCTACATAAATATGGAGCTGTCTTGAGAAAATATGGCACTGGGGAGCTTGCAAAAGAGGACACCAGTGGCAGCTTTGCCTGGTCTTCCCAAAGATAGGCTGCTCTCTGACTGGTGTCTGTCCAGTGTCTTAGGAGCTGGTTAACAGAAGCCAACCCAAGAGTTGGAGGCTGTGTCCCCTGGCAAATGTGCAAGGGTTTGATTTGCAATGCACGTGAATATATACCTGTAAAAGATGTCAAGCAGGATGGGAGGTCTGAGGCTTGTGCATGTGCGTTCACACAGGCGGTTGCTGCAGTGGTGTATTCGCCTTGCAGCTGGCGTTCATATGGAAAAAGGAAATTAGGGGTATCATGAGCATGGTAGCAGTTACCCATTGCAAAGGCACGTTCCTGGTTCTATTCCAGTCTGATCTCGTGAAGGTGGAGAAGTGGAGGTATGCTCAGGGCCATGAGGCTGACCACCACACAGTGAGAGAGCTGATGGCAGCTCTCCACAGCTTAGCATCAGCAGGGCTCATCTAAGGCAGTGCGGTGGAAAGCAGCAAGGCAGTAGGGTGATAGGCACCACTTACAACTTACCTCTCAGTGTTTATACACTGGCTAGTAAATGTGCTTTTTGTGTGCTCCACGGAGACCATGCTGCCTGCGGGATGAAATGCAGTGGCTACTACAAGTATGGGTTGAGCTAGGCGTAAGTTACTGCTTGAGACTTGTTCCATTGCCCCCTCATCTGTATGGTGCTGTAGCAGGGGCAGCTTCTGTCCAATAACTTGTCCGTTTGTGTTATGAAAGACAGTAATTACATAGGGAGAGGTACTGCAGTGGTACCAGAGTGGTAGCTGAGGTACTGAGCGGGCTGCATGGAGCAGGGCTTGGCCTAGACAAGGACCCTGTGAAGCAGCTTGGCCTCTACCTCTGTCAAGCACCCAAGTGCCTTTCCTGATGAGGCCTGTGATTGTGACTTCTGAGCATTTAAAGAAGACACACAGTCTAGATCCATAGGTCAGTGGGAGGTGTTCCTGCTCGTGGCAGAGGTTTGGGACTAGATGACCTTTAAGGTCCATTCCAGCCCAACCCATTCTATGGTTCTCCCTTCCCAGCGACTGCTATTCTTTCCATTTCTAAGGATTACGCTGCTTTCTACTGAGCTCACTGCAGGCTGAGTTTCCTGAGGGAATAAGAAAAAAAGACTGTCAATACCCTGTTTTCTTACTTTTATTTCACATTTAGTTTCCTAATTGCAGCCTGGGAATAAAATACCCTTCCTGCTAATTTTATTCTTTTGTATTTGGAAAATGCTGCCAAGTCTGACAACTTCTTCCTTCCAAAGACACAGTGTTAAGATGTTTATTCCCTGCTTCACAATGACAAATCTGTCAAGAAGCATTGCAGTCTGGAGAAACATGTATTTTTGCGTGTGCCAGTGAAGCAGTGCTTATTATGTTCAGTTTAATTTAAATCTGTCTGCGATAGAGGGATGGCTTTATTTACACATTTCCTAATAACTGTTTGAAGCTGAAAGTTATTTCTGCACTGCAGTGTAAGGACATTGAGTGGATTTTCCCAAAAGCAGCTGAAGAGATTAAGTATCACTGTTCAGTAGAAGCAGGGGGTTACATCTTTTATACTCTGTATTGGAAACGTCAGGTTAAGGGACCTCCCATTTTCAAACCAGCTACTTCTGGTTCTCCTTTAATACCGCATTGGAGTTCTCTGTCTTGGAAGATGCCAATACCAGTGTAAAACACATGTTGAAGGGAATGTGTTGTGGTCTACTCCAGGGAAGAAGCATTGCCTGGCTGCACTTTGGGGTTGTGTGGGGCACTTACGTCAGCACCATGAGACCATTGGGCTGCTCCCACAGAGATTGCTTTGCCTACAGGCTCAGGAAGATATAATTAGGAATATAGACAGAAAACTGATGTTTCTTTGTGCAAAAATGCCCCCTTTTCCATAGAAATAAATAAATCAAGACACGAAGCTCTTCAAGCTTCTGCAGTAATCAAGCCATGAACAGGTCTCACAGAACCCACTCCTCTATTGTGGGATTGACTTGAGCTTTGCCTCCTCCCTACACCCCAAGCTGCTTCTAGAAAAGGGTGTGGGAAGGAAGGAAAGGCAAGAAGCACTTTGCAAACTGCTGTTGGAATCTGTGCTGTATTGGCCTCATCGTTGGTCAAGCTGTACTAAAATAATATCAGACCTTTTGCATAGCACGATAAATGGCATCACTGTATCCTGGGCTGCGTCAAAAGGAGCGTGACCAGCAGGTCGAAGGAGGTGATCCTGCCCCTCTACTCTGCTCTCGTGAGACCTCACTTGGAGTATTGTGTGCAGTTCTGGTGTCCTCAACATAAAAAGGACATGGAACTGTTGGAACAAGTCCAGAGGAGGCCATGAGGATGATCCAGGGGCTGGAGCACCTCCTGTATGAAGATAGGCTGAGAAAGTTGGGGCTGTTCAGCCTGGAGAAGAGAAGCTGCGTGGAGACCTCAGAGCAGCTTCCAGTGCCTGAAGGGGGCTACAAGGATGCTGGAGAGGGACTCTTCATCAGGGACTGCAGCGATAGGACAAGGGGTGATGGGTTCAAACTGAAAGAGGGCAAGTTCAGGTTAGATCTAAGGCAGAAATTCTTTACTGTGAGGGTGGTGAGGCACTGGAATGGGTTGCCCAGGGAGGTTGTGAATGCTCCATCCTTGGCAGTGTTCAAGGCCAGGTTGGATGAGGCCTTGGGTGGCATGGTTTAGTGTGGGGTATCCCTGCCCAAGACAGGGGGGTTGGAACTGGATGATCTTAAGGTCCTTTCCAACCCTGACTATTTTATGATTCTGTGATTCTATGAAACTGATGTAAGAGAGGGGAATGGCTCTTTGTAGTATGAGAAACTTGGTGCTAAACTATCGAGTCATGAAAACAAATATAAGAAGTCACTTGTAACACAAAATAGAACAACTTTGTGGTTTCATTTTATTTCCAATGGCGCTTCCTTGCTGCCCTCTCACAACTGCAGAAATCTTGCTCTGCTTTCTTTTTTCCCTGGTGATATAAGACAGATGGTGTATGCTCTTAAATAAGGAAAGACACAAGATAAGACACTTGAAAATGTTGCTGTAAATGTGCAGAGATTGTGCATTTGTCAGTTAAAATAAATTCTTTCCAATAGCTCTTTCTCTGCTTCCACCCCTCAACAATGTGCAGTTAATCACAGAGTTGAAATCTCCTTTCCCCTGTAGATCGTGTTCCGGAAGATCAGCGATGTCAAACGTGAAGAGGAGGAGAGAATGAAGAGGAAGAACGAGGCGCCTCTGATCTTGCCCCCAGACCACCCTGTCCGCCGCCTCTTCCAGAGGTTCAGGCAGCAGAAGGAAGCGCGGCTCGCAGCAGAGAGGGGCCGGGAGCCAGATGACCTGGACGTGGAGAAGGGGAGCGTTCTAGGGGAGCACTCCTCAGCCCGCTCGGTGGTCAAAGCCAGCGTCGTGACTGTCCGGGAGAGCCCGGCGACCCCCGTGTCCTACCAGTCTGCTTCCACGTCTGGGGCCTCTGACCAAGCGAAGCTGCAGGCCCCGACGTCGGACTACGTGGGATGTAAAGTGACAGGGGACTACCCCCGACGAAAAGGCTGGGCCAAGTTCAAAGACGCCTGTGGGAAAGGTGAAGATTGGAACAAGGTGTCTAAAGCAGAGTCCATGGAGACTTTACCAGAGAGAACTAAAGCTTCGGGAGAAGCTACCCTGAAGAAGACGGACTCTTGTGATAGTGGCATTACAAAAAGTGACTTGCGCTTGGATAACGTTGGGGAGACGAGAAGCCCGCAGGACCGCAGCCCGGTCCTCACCGAGGTCAAGCATTCCTTTTACCCCATCCCAGAACAGACTCTTCAGGCCACCATGCTGGAAGTGAAACATGAATTGAAAGAGGACATCAAGGCTTTAAACACAAAAATGACCAATATAGAAAAACAGCTCGCTGAGATCCTTAGGATATTAACCTCAAGAAGAAGCTCCCAGTCACCACAGGAGTTGCTTGAAATATCAAGGCCCCAGTCTCCAGAATCAGAAAAAGACATGTTTGGAGCTAGCTGAGGTGTTTCTTTTAACAACAAACAAAACCCCAACAAACAAAGAAACAGCCCCCCTAACATTTTAAATGTAACCTTTCTTGCAAACGAGCGAGGGACCAGTTCACTAAAGCATGTTCCCCGTGTCCAAAAAGGTACGGTACCAGGAATTGCAACGTCACGTCAAGATGGCAGCTGACTCTGAAGCCTTTTTGACAGCAAGGGTACAGTTTTTCAAGTTTCTTTTCTCCATTGGTGCCCATTTCCCTCCCCAATCCCCCTCTCTCCCTCAGGATGCTGGAATAAGAATTCTGACAGCAGCAGCCGTCCCCATGGGCGCCAGGTGACCGCTGGGGGTTTTGGAGCATGCCGTACATCGACAGCTCGGGTTTTGCCTGCGTGAATAAGCACTTGCCAGGGTGCTTGTGTTGTCAGCATCTGGTGGGGTTGGTTTTGCTGCTGCTGTCACTGTCTCAGTCACCTGTCCAGCATGGTGAGTGTCACAGTATATTTTCATGTATCTCTGATAACACAAAGAGCAGTAGACGTGTATTATTTCTTTTCAGTGGAATGAGTGCTACTCAGTAGTGAAGTTATTTTTGGGTAGCCGAGGAAGGGCCAAAAAGAGGAAAAAAATTGTACTTCACCATTGCAAACTGACATAGTGCTATAAAGCAATTACATTTAACAACATTCTGAACAATAGCCATGGTACCTCAGGTCTGTATGTTACTAAATAGGACCTTCCACATCCTCATTTACCGAGTAAAGGATACTGTGTCTCCCAAACTTGGCTTCTGTCTCAGATGTCTTTGAACATTTGTAACCTTTGCTTTGAGCTCCTGCCCTTGGGAGTGCAGTGAGCACACCTCACTGCACCACGGGTTGGGAACATCAGTAACAGGCCCTGCAGATTGGCCTCCCCATGAAAATACACTGTGACATTTCTGTCCTGGTTTTGTTACATCTGCTCTTTTAATTCTTGTTACATTGTTCTTCTTCAGAAGTTCCTGCTTTAGTAATGTTCATTGTAGCCAAAGGCTCTCACAGAACTTGTAAAGATTTTAGATTGTGGCGTTTTCCTCTACATGCAGATGTATTGTTCCTGATCTATTCCAGCTAGTACGCAAATGGATAGTAGAGGTAGAAATACAGTGCTTACTGTACACAAGTGCTATTGTAGCAAGGAAACAAAAAGATCTGCTTCTTAAAGAAGGAGATGTTTCCAAAAGTTGTATTTTTGTAACTTTTGTGGGGGGAAGATGGAAGCACTTTACCAAAACTTCTCTTCATGATTCATGAGATCGGGTAGCATAGCTGGTGTCATGGCTTGGGTGAGCACCTTGGGAGATAGGTGTACCCTCACAGTATATTGTCTCACTGACCCAGTATGTTCACTACTTACTTAGCAGTAGGGTAGAGCTCAGAAGCAATGCTTTTTGGGGTTTTCATTTTTTATGGCAGTAGGTGCAGGAGTAGTGAAGTCTCATTCTTTCTCCACCGTACTAAGTCAGTCACAAACCCCACATGATTGTAGGGGGAAGATTTTTGTTCACGTTAAGTAAGGAGGAGGCAAGGGAGGGATTTCTGCTGGGTTGATGCTTGCACGGTGCAATGCAGAACTGGGCCAGACGTCCCTGGGGAAGGGTGAGGTCCTCTGATGAACTACAGCAGCGGTGAGGACGTGCTGTGCAGAGCCACCAGCTCAGGTTCTGGTGCCTGCTCCTGTAGTAGCTGCACTTGCTAGCAGATGCTGATTATGCCAAGCACAGCACCACCATTTCTGGGTCCAGAGGCAGCTAGTTTAGGCTTTCAAGGGTCTTAAACCTTACTTCCATAGGGAAGTGTCCACAGGTTGTAAATTCTTTCCCAAGGACTGAAATATTCCCAAGAAACAGCTATCAGGATGAGATCTGGAGGCTACCTTTTCCCTCCCACAAGGGAAGGCATTAGGGAGGTTCCTTGCTCTGGAACCAAGGTGCCATTTCCTTAATTTACTTGTTGTTCCATGTTTAGGTTTTTCCAGTGGTAACTGTTGTCTTTTGCAGTTGCGCACTGCAGACACGCAGTACAGAGGAAGGCTCTTTGACCAAAATCAAGCCCAGTGTTTGGTGGTGCAATCACTGCACGTGGCAACAGTTGCTTATAATAGCTATGGGATGATTGCCCTAAGAAGTGCATATGTAATGGTTTCAGTTAGAAACTGCTGAGGGATTGTTTTTCTTTCCAGTCTCCTCAGACTGTAAATTGACTGGATAATGAAATTGTGCCCTATTTCATTTGTGTATTGATATACAAGGATAACTGATGCCCAAAAGTTCCAGCAAGATTTTAGAGATTGGCTTGGAGCCAGTTTCCTGATCCAGACAAATTCCTCATCAGCATTATGTTCCTGACATTAAGTTTCCCTCATAAAATCTTTGACAGCCTGAAAGCCTTGCTGAGCTTAGCAAGCGCTTTGTGAAGGTGCCACTCAGTTACCTGCAGCTGGGTAAACATGGAAATGAACTTATCCCAGGCAGATAAAGGAGGAAATGTTTATAACCTCCAAAGTATGCACCTAGTATCTCCAGAATTGCAGTGCAGACATGGAACTACATGTGGTTACCTGGCCCTTTGTTGCTGATACCGAGCTGATGGTTCTCAGTGGTATTGTTATGTGCCCTCAGGAATCTGTTAAAGGTGATGCTGGAGTTGCTGGTTGACTTGTGTGGAGCCAAGGCAGGGTCAGCCCTGGAGGCCCCACAACTAGCCACAGCTGTGAATAAAGGTGGATATGTCCACAGTTGATGGAGGTACTTGTCCTGTAGCCTGGAGTTCAGTACAACACGATACCTTGCACACCCGTAGGACAGCGGGTCGGTGCAGCACAGAGTCATTTTTTAAGGCTTTTATGAGGCTCTTGTGATAAAAGCCATTTATAATCAATTTATAAAGCCTTCAAAGACTGTAACACACTCTGGAACTACACTTAAAACTTGATGTCTTTAAAGATTATGGCCAAATGTGATTTTGTTATGGTCCTGAAATTCCAGAGAAACTCTGCTCCTTGCAGTGATACCTTCAGCGTGGCAGCTGCAGGCCAGTGCTGACAGCAGACCATGTCATTCAGATTTGCACAGCTGTAGCTGGGATTAGACCCATTTTATTATGTTTTTATGGAGTCGCAGGCACTAAAACTCATTGTAGGAGCCTGCACCAACCCTCAGTAATGGTGTTCTAAGAGAACATGACAAAAATACATTATCTAGGATGAGCTTTGGTCTGTTGAGTGGTTAAATGGGCAAATCCTTGCCTGCTATGGGAGTAGTCACTCCTTTGAATTCATCTGACCCTTTGCTGCAGTGCTCAGGCTCTGCCAGTGCAGTCCTTCTCCTTCAGAGTGGCTAAAAGCACCTGTGTTACAGATCTGTCTTTCTCCACTGAGCCTTACGCTGAGATGCCTGTGGCTGGATGGTGCGAATAGCCACTCTCATTGCTAGTTGGTCTTTATTTGTCAGCTTTTCCTTTTCCTCTTGTTTCTCTCTATATGTTGGCCAAGCCCTTTCACTTACATTATTTTCCAGTTTAGAAGTGAATGATCTCTGAACATAAGGCTTCTGGCCCTTAACAAATGTATGTACTATAAGAAACAGGAGAAAACACAAAGCTTCAGCTTTACCTGTGTTCTGGGACAGTGCTTCTGCTATGTAAGAACCTGCTAAATAACCTGCGTTAATGAAAAAGAGATGGTGTGTTCCATCTTTTGCTATACAAGGGAATGGGGGTTCAGCTGAGAGGAAGAGCCTGGGTATTATTAGGTAAAATGGGAACTTCTAAAAGTTCATGTTGAAACTGTTTGAAAGAAAACTGTTAAATTTTAATTGGAGGATTAAAAAAGCAAAACCTGACCTTTCCCCCACCATGTTCAGCTACATTGACTTCTGTGTGCTGGTATGTGCATATGATTTGTTTAAACCCCATTCTTGCTTTAAATCTCTTTCACAGTGCTGCCCTGAATCCCAGCGAACACCCTGTTTAACAGCTTCGAAGGTGATGTTCTGTTTCTACAGTACTTCACTTTACTGAACTCCACAAGCTATTTACTGTGAATATTTGGTGATACACTCTCAATCACTCTTGAACAGTCTGTGAAAGAATTTAAGACGTAATTTGTCTTTATTATATAAACAACAATGTGTATGATGACACTTGTGCAGATGCGTGTGAATGCAGACATATATATAGTAGATATGTATAGATAACTCTATGGATTGCATTTCTGTTAAGTAGAAGCACATCCCTCATTTACTGATTCCAGTTCAAGAAGGGAGCTTATATCTTCCAAAAGGCATCCATCACATATCCTAGCTAGTACCTTGTCTGATAACTGTTGGACTTCTCCGGCCATGACTTATGGTTTCTCCAGTTGGCCTCAGCTTTATTACTGTTAGTGTGGCAAACAGTGTGACTGAGAGAAGATGTGGCAAGCATTGTGGTAGGGAACAGGAATACGTGTGTGTTGGAAAAATACTTTATCATACCTGGTGGGAATAAGGCTCATAAAGCCACTATTTGTTGGTCGCGGCATGTGTGAAGCTAGGCTGCCCTGGTATTGCTTCTTGTGGCTTCTCCTGCAAGAAAGGGGGTGGAATAAATGGATTTCATTTTCCTGGTACCAGGGGCTGTTTCCATGGTGCTGAGCCTGTCCTTCCTCTCTTGGGCAGCACAACACATGGTTGCTGCACCTCTGCTTTGTTGTCCTGGTGTTAGGTGGTGAAAAGCGTCTCCTACTGAATTCTTCATCTGCACGTGCTCTCCTGTGGGTGTGTTGGCAATAACAAAGTCTGTGTTTCAGCTGCAGTTCTGATTTCATGACAACAAACCTTTTAGAGAGAGGCCCGTGCAGGGGGAGCTGCACAAATCTGAGGTGAGGCACAGGAGGATACTGTGTCCTCCAACGTGACATTGTTTAAACCACACTGCTGTGGCAAGCATTGATTCAATTAAATAGAAATCAAGCTTTTTGCAATAAGATATATCCAACATTTAGCCTTAAGACCCTTTCATGACATAATTCAAACTGTGATTCCACTCGCCTCCCTTCTTAATGTTCTGTAGTATTTACAGTGTCGCCTAAAGATGAAGCACTTTGATGAGCTTCCTAAATCTAATGGAAATGACCTGCTGGTAACCATGTTTCTTTCTCCACTTACTGCCTTCTTATTAGGATAATGAATTACTCCAGTATTCCTCTCCAGTTAAAAAAACAAGTAGATACTAACTATTGTCTGAACACGTCTGTGTAGCAGGGAGCGAACCTGTCACAGAGCAGACGGGTTTCTTCAAAGATTTTTTTTTTACAGTTTAACCAACCTAATGTGAGTTTCCCTGCAACTGTCATTTGTTTCCAGGCAACTGGTGAGTGTCGTGTAAACCTGTTTGACTGATGTGTAATCACAGCTCATCTCTGTAACTGGCTAATGTTAACCAAACTGCTTGGGGTTGTCACTCTTTGTTCTGAAAGGTTCACGGGTTTCTTTTCTCCTTCCCACTGAATCTGTGCGCAGTACTGTAGAAAAAGAAACATTTTAGCTGTTAGATGAAAGAAGTTTAATAATCTTGTAACAGGATGAACTGCTATATATCAAAACTACCAAGTTTCCTATGGAATGTGTTATATTACTGTACCTACATGCAAGCAATATTCGTACATGTGTTGGAGCCCTGTCTGCGTTCCTGTATTTAGCCACCACTGCATGGACACTATCAGTATGCAGTTAATGCAGTTGCTTTGGTGATTTTCAATGTACTTCACCTGGGTTTATGCTTTCAGTAATCCACCCAATATTCCTGGTTCCTTTTCTTTGCATTTGTCACTTTGTTCGGTGAAGCATGATGAGAAAACCAGAATGAGGAGATGCTATTTTTGTGGTCAGCAAAGTAGCTGCCAGTACCAAGACAGTGTGTATCTGGCTGTATGTATCTAAGCTGTCTAAAATGTGTCAGTTACAGATGCAGCCATGTCCATTCATGAGAGCCCTATTCAACATTTTTAAACAAGCACAAATAATATTTGTAAATGAAGGTTTAATTTTATTTATGGAAGTAATAAATATTTTACTATATGAGCATGGATTGTGTGTGCTTTGTGTGTTGAGTGACATTTTAATGTAGGGGCAGGGATTTTCTGTTCTTTGTGTGTTGTGTGAGAGGTCTGCGAAAGAGGAAGGAAGGAAGGAAGGAAGGAAGGAAGGAAGGGAGGAAGGGAGGGAGGAAGGGAGGGAGGGAGGAAGGGAGGGAGGAAGGGAGGGAGGAAGGGAGGGAGGGAGGAAGGGAGGGAGGGAGGAAGGGAGGGAGGAAGGGAGGGAGGAAGGGAGGGAGGGAGGAAGGAAGGAAGGGAGGAAGGGAGGGAGGAAGGGAGGGAGGGAGGAAGGGAGGGAGGAAGGGAGGGAGGAAGGGAGGGAGGGAGGAAGGGAGGGAGGGAGGAAGGGAGGGAGGAAGGGAGGGAGGAAGGGAGGGAGGGAGGAAGGGAGGGAGGGAGGAAGGAAGGAAGGGAGGGAGGGAGGGAGGAAGGAAGGAAGGGAGGGAGGGAGGAAGGAAGGAAGGAAGGAAGGAAGGAAGGAAGGAAGGAAGGAGGGAAGGAGGGAGGAAGGAGGGAAGGAGGGAGGGAAGGAGGGAAGGAAGGAAGGAAGGAAGGAAGGAAGGAGGGAAGGAAGGAAGGAAGGAGGGAGGGAAGGAGGGAAGGAGGGAGGGAAGGAAGGAAAGGAAGGAAAGGAAGGAAAGGAAGGAAGGGAAGGAAGGAAGGGAAGGGAAGGAAGGGAAGGAAGGGAAGGAAGGGAAGGAAGGGAAGGAAGGGAAGGAAGGGAAGGAAGGGAAGGAAGGGAAGGAAGGAAGGGAAGGAAGGAAGGGAAGGAAGGAAGGGAAGGAAGGAAGGGAAGGAAGGAAGGGAAGGAAGGAAGGGAAGGAAGGAAGGGAAGGAAGGAAGGGAAGGAAGGAAGGGAAGGAAGGAAGGGAAGGAAGGAAGGAAGGAAAGGCCGGCACGAATGGGGGCACAAGGAACGGAAAGGAAGGAAAGGAAGGACCGGACACAGGAAAG